>NC_092375.1:21643129-22875129 GCF_030028105.1 Mobula birostris | reverse complement strand
GCACTTCATTAGAAAATATGTCATATATTTTACAACATGAGGTTCTGAGGGCACTCCAGAAATGGAAGTACTTTCTTCTTCACTGCATGTAAATTCTCTCAGAATTCACTTCATGGATACAGACATTTCGCTGAACACCTACGCTCTGTCTGCCAGAGAAAGCAGGATCTCCCAGTGGCCTTGCATTTTAATTCCACATCCCATTCCCATTCTGATATGTCTATCCACAGCCTCCTCTACTGTAAAGATGAAGCCACACTCAGGTGGAGGAACAACACTTTATATTCCGTATGGGTAGCCTCCAACCTGATAGCATGAGCATTGACTTCTCTAACTTCCGCTAATGCCCCACGTCCCCCTCGTACCCATCCGTTATTTATTTATATACACACACATTCTTTCTCTCACTCTCCTTTTTCTCCCTCTGTCCCTCTCACTATACCCCTTGCCCATCCTCTGGGATCCCCCCCCCCCCCCGCCTTTTGCCAATCACCTGTCCAGCTCTTGGCTCCATCCCTACCCCTCCTGTCTTCTCCTATTATTTTGGATCTCCCCCTCCCCCTCCCATTTTCAAATCTCTTCCTAACTCTTCCTTCAGTTAGTCCTGACGAAGGGTCTCGGCCCAAAACGTCGACTGAACCTCTTCCTAAAGATGCTGCCTGGCCTGCTGCGTTCACCAGCAACTTTTTTATGTGTGTTGCTTGAGAGCAAGAATGTTATTGTTTACTCTTTACGAGGCTACATTAGCTCAGAGGATCAATAATTCATTGAATAACAGGCCCTTTGGCCCACTATGCCCATGCCTATCATCACCACCCACCTATACCAATCCGATTTGCCAGCATATGGTTGATAGCCTTTTCTATCACTTGAAGATTCAAATGCAAAACTGATGTGTAAATTGCAATTTTCAGCAGCAGACATAACCTAATCCTATTCAGTAGTAGGTAAGTTATTGGAGGGAGTACTAAGAGACAGAATCTACAAGCATTTGGATAGACAGAGACTTATTAGGGAGAGTCAACATGGCTTTGTGCGTGGTAGGTCATGTTTGACCAATCTATTGGAGTTTTTCAGGAGGTTACCAGGGAAGTGGATGAAGGGAAGGCAGTGGATATTATCTACATGGACTTCAGTAAGGCCTTTGACAAGGTCCCGCATGGGAGGTTAGTTAGGAAAATTCAGTCGCTAGGTATACATGGAGAGGTGGTAAATTGGATTAGACATTGGCTCGATGGAAGAAGCCAGAGAGTGGTGGTAGAGAGTTGCTTCTCTGAGTGGAGGCCTGTGACTAGTGGTGTGCCACAGGGATCAGTGCTGGGTCCATTGTTATTTGTCATTTATATCAATGATCTGGATGATAATGTGGTAAATTGGATCAGCAAGTTTGCTGATGATACAAAGATTGGAGGTGTACTAGACAGTGAGGAAGGTTTTCAGAGCCTGCAGAGGGACTTGGACCAGCTGGAAAAATGGGCTGAAAAATGGCAGATGGAGTTTAATACTGACAAGTGTGAGGTATTGCACGTTGGAAGGACAAACCAACATAGAACATACAGGGTTAATGGTAAGGCACTGAGGAGTGCAGTGGAACAGAGGGATCTGGGAATACAGATACAAAATTTCCTAAAAGTGGCATCACAGGTAGATAGGGTCGTAAAGAGAGCTTTTGGTACATTGGCCTTTATTAATCAAAGTATTGAGTATAAGAGCTGGAATGTTATGATGAGGTTGTATAAGGCATTGGTGAGGCCAAATCTGGAGTATTGTGTTCAGTTTTGGTCACCAAATTACAGGAAGGATATAAATAAGGTTGAAAGCGTGAAAAGAAGGTTTACAAGGATGTTGCCGGGACTTGAGAAACTCAGTTACAGAGAAAGGTTGAATAGGTTAGGACTTTATTCCCTGGAGCGTAGAAGAATGAGGGGAGATTTGATAGAGGTATATAAAATTATGATGGGTATAGATAGAGTGAATGCAAGCAGGCTTTTTCCACTGAGGCAAGGGGAGAAAAAAACCAGAGGACATGGGTTAAGGGTGAGGGAGGAAAAGTTTAAAGGGAACATTAAGGGGGGCTTCTTCACACAGAGAGTGGTGGGAGTATGGAATGAGCTGCCAGATGAGGTGGTAAATGTGGGTTCTTTTTTAACATTTAAGAATAAATTGGACAGATACATGGATGGGAGGTGTATGGAGGGATATGGTCCATGTGCAGGTCAGTAGGACTAGGCAGAAAATGGTTCGGCACAACCAAGAAGGGCCAAAGGGCCTGTTTCTGTGCTGTAGTTTCTATGGTTCTATGGTTCTATTCCTTTTACTCAAGAGACATCCATCAGAGTGGAGAGTCGGACTCTGATGATCTGGCACTCTTGGCAATTTGGCAGTGTTGGACTATGTTCTAGACTATTGGATGGTACTTCTTCTATATCTAATAAGGTATTTCACTTTGTTTAACATGTTACACACAAAATAACAGCATAAAACAAAGGGGCAGAATTAGGCTGTTCGGCCCATCGAAAAACTCCGCAGCTCGATCATGGTTGATTTATTATTCCTTTTAACCCCATTCTCCTCCTTCTCCATCTCAATCCCATTCTCCCCCTCCTTCCTCTCAACTCCATTCTCCTCCTCCTCCCTCTCAACTCCATTCTCCTCCTTCTCCCTCTCAACTCCATTCTCCTCCTCCTCCCTCTCAACTCCATTCTCCTCCTCCTCCATCTCAATCCCATTCTCCTCCTCCTCCCTCTCAACTCCATTCTCCTCCTCCTCCCTCTCAACTCCATTCTCTACCTTCTCCCTCTCAACTCCATTCTCCTCCTCCTCCTCCTCCCTCTCAACTCCATCCTCCTCCTCCTCCCTCTCAACTCCATTCTCTTCTTCCTCCCTCTCAACTCCATTCTCCTCCTCCTCCCTCTCAACTCCATTCTGCTCCTCCTCCCTCTCAACATTCTCCTCCTCCTCCCTCTCAACCACATTCTCCTCCTCCTCCCTCTCAACTCCATTCTCCTCCTCCTCCCTCTCAACTCCATTCTCTTCTCCTCCTTCTCCTCCTCCCTCTCAACTCCATTCTCCTCCTCCTCCCTCTCAACTCCATTCTCCTCCTCCTCCCTCTCAACTCCATTCTCCTCCTCCTCCATCTCAACCCCATTCTCCTCCTCCTCCCTCTCAACTCCATTCTCTACCTTCTCCCTCTCAACTCCATTCTCCTTCTCCTCCCTCTCAACTCCATTCACCTCCTCCTCCATCTCAATCCCATTATCCCCCTCCTCCCTCTCAACTCCATTCTCCTCCTCCTACCTCTCAACTCCATTCTCCTCCTCCTCCATCTCAATCCCATTCTCCTCCTCCTCCCTCTCAACTCCATTCTCTACCTTCTCCCTCTCAACTCCATTCTCCTCCTCCTCCCTCTCAACTCCATTCTCCTCCTCCCTCTCAACTCCATTCTCCTCCTCCTCCATCTCAACCCCATTCTCCTCCTCCTCCCTCTCAACTCCATTCTCTACCTTCTCCCTCTCAACTCCATTCTCCTTCTCCTCCCTCTCAACTCCATTCCCTACTTCCTCCCTCTCAATCCCATTCTCCTCCTCCTCCCTCTCAACTCCATTCTCCTCCTCCTCCCTCTCAACTCCATTCTCCTCTTCCTCCCTCTCAACTCCATTCTCCTCCTCCTCCTCCCTCTCAACTCCATCCTCCTCCTCCTCCCTCTCAACTCCATTCTCTTCTTCCTCCCTCTCAACTCCATTCTCCTCCTCCTCCCTCTCAACTCCATTCTGCTCCTCCTCCCTCTCAACATTCTCCTCCTCCCCCCTCTCAACCACATTCTCCTCCTCCTCCCTCTCAACTCCATTCTCCTCCTCCTCCCTCTCAACTCCATTCTCCTCCTCCTCCCTCTCAACTCCATTGTCCTCCTCCTCCCTCTCAACTCCATTCTCGACCTTCTCCATGTCAACTCCATTCTCCTCCTCCTCCCTCTCAACTCCATTCTCCTCCGCCTCCCTCTCAACTCCATTCTCCTCCTCCTCCCTCTCAACATTCTCCTCCTCCTCCCTCTCAACTCCATTCTCTACCTTCTCCCTTTCAACTCCATTCTCCTCCTCCTCCCTCTCAACTCCATTCTCCTCCTCCTTCCTCTCAATTCCATTCTCCTCCTCCTCCCTCTCAACTCCATTCTCCTCCTCCATCTCAATCCTATTCTCCTCCTCCTCCCTCTCAACTCCATTCTCCTCCTCCTCAACTCCATTCTCTACCTTCTCCCTCTCAACTCCATTCTCCTCCTCCTCCCTCTCAACTCCATTCTCCTCCTCCTCCATCTCAACTCCATTCTCCTCCTCCTCCATCTCAACCCCATGCTCCTCCTCCTCCCTCTCAACTCCATTCTCCTCCTCCTCCCTCTCAACTCCATTCTCTACCTTCTCCCTCTCAACTCCATTCTCCTCCTCCTCCCTCTCAACTCCATTCTCCTCCTCCCTCTCAACTCCATTCTCCTCCTCCTCCATCTCAACCCCATTCTCCTCCTCCTCCCTCTCAACTCCATTCTCTACCTTCTCCCTCTCAACTCCATTCTCCTTCTCCTCCCTCTCAACTCCATTCCCTACTTCCTCCCTCTCGATCCCATTCTCCTCCTCCTCCCTCTCAACTCCATTCTCCTCTTCCTCCCTCTCAACTCCATTCTCCTCCTCCTCCTCCCTCTCAACTCCATTCTCCTCCTCCTCCCTCTCAACTCCATTCTCCTCTTCTTCCCTCTCAACTCCATTCTCCTCCTCCTCCCTCTCAACTCCATTCTCCTCCTCCTTCCTCTCAACTCCATTCTCCTCCTCCTCCTCCCTCTCAAACACATTCTCCTCCTCCTCCCTCTCAACTCCATTCTCCTTCTCCTCCCTTTCAACTCCATTCTGCTCCTTCTCCCTCTCAACATTCTCCTCCTCCTCCCTCTCAACCACATTCTCCTCCTCCTCCCTCTCTTCATTCTCCTCCTCCTCCCTCTCAACTCCATTCTCCTCCTCCTCCCTCTCAACTCCATTCTCGACCTTCTCCATGTCAACTCCATTCTCCTCCTCCTCCCTCTCAACTCCATTCTCCTCCGCCTCCCTCTCAACTCTATTCTCTTCCTCCTCCCTCTCAGCTCCATTCTCTTCCTCCTCCCTCTCAACTCCATTCTCCTCCTCCTTCCTCTCAACTCCATTCTCCTCCTCCTCCCTTTCAACTCCATTCTCCTCCTCCTCCTCCCACTCAACTCCATTCTCCCTCCCTCTCAACTCCATTCTCTTCCTCCTCCCTCTCAGCTCCATTCTCCTCCTCCTCCCTCTCAACTCCATTCTCCTCCTCCTCCATCTCAATCCCATTCTCCTCCTCCTCCTCCCTCTCAACTCCATTCTCCTCCTCCTCCCTCTCAACTCCATTCTCCTCCTCCTCCTCCTCCCTCTCAACTCCATCCTCCTCCTCCTCCCTCTCAACTCCATTCTCTTCTTCCTCCCTCTCAACTCCATTCTCCTCCTCCTCCCTCTCAACTCCATTCTCCTCCTCCTCCCTCTCAACTCCATTCTGCTCCTCCTCCCTCTCAACATTCTCCTCCTCCTCCCTCTCAACCACATTCTCCTCCTCCTCCTCCCTCTCAACTCCATTCTCTTCTCCTCCTTCTCCTCCTCCCTCTCAACTCCATTCTCCTCCTCCTCCCTCTCAACTCCATTCTCCTCCTCCTCCCTCTCAACTCCATTCTCCTCCTCCTCCATCTCAACCCCATTCTCCTCCTCCTCCCTCTCAACTCCATTCTCTACCTTCTCCCTCTCATCTCCATTCTCCTTCTCCTCCCTCTCAACTCCATTCACCTCCTCCTCCATCTCAATCCCATTATCCCCCTCCTCCCTCTCAACTCCATTCTCCTCCTCCTCCCTCTCAACTCCATTCTCCTCCTCCTACCTCTCAACTCCATTCTCCTCCTCCTCCATCTCAATCCCATTCTCCTCCTCCTCCCTCTCAACTCCATTCTCCTCCTCCTCCCTCTCAACTCCATTCTCTACCTTCTCCCTCTCAACTCCATTCTCCTCCTCCTCCCTCTCAACTCCATTCTCCTCCTCCCTCTCAACTCCATTCTCCTCCTCCTCCATCTCAACCCCATTCTCCTCCTCCTCCCTCTCAACTCCATTCTCTACCTTCTCCCTCTCAACTCCATTCTCCTTCTCCTCCCTCTCAACTCCATTCCCTACTTCCTCCCTCTCAACTCCATTCTCCTCCTCCTCCCTCTCAACTCCATTCTCCTCTTCCTCCCTCTCAACTCCATTCTCCTCCTCCTCCTCCCTCTCAACTCCATCCTCCTCCTCCTCCCTCTCAACTCCATTCTCTTCTTCCTCCCTCTCAACTCCATTCTCCTCCTCCTCCCTCTCAACTCCATTCTCCTCCTCCTCCCTCTCAACTCCATTCTGCTCCTCCTCCCTCTCAACATTCTCCTCCTCCTCCCTCTCAACCACATTCTCCTCCTCCTCCCTCTCAACTCCATTCTCCTCCTCCTCCCTCTCAACTCCATTCTCTTCTCCTCCTTCTCCTCCTCCCTCTCAACTCCATTGTCCTCCTCCTCCCTCTCAACTCCATTCTCGACCTTCTCCATGTCAACTCCATTCTCCTCCTCCTCCCTCTCAACTCCATTCTCCTCCGCCTCCCTCTCAACTCCATTCTCCTCCTCCTCCCTCTCAACATTCTCCTCCTCCTCCCTCTCAACTCCATTCTCTACCTTCTCCCTTTCAACTCCATTCTCCTCCTCCTCCCTCTCAACTCCATTCTCCTCCTCCTTCCTCTCAATTCCATTCTCCTCCTCCTCCCTCTCAACTCCATTCTCCTCCTCCTCCCTCTCAACTCCATTCTCCTCCTCCTCCCTCTCAACCCCATTCTCCTCCTCCTCCTCCCTCTCAACTCCATTCTCCTCCTCCTCCCTCTCAACATTCTCCTCCTCCTCCCTCTCAAGCCCATTCTCCTGCCTTCCAGGGGAGTAATGCAATGGGAATGATACAAGCCTCCAGCTCCAGCCACAAACTGACCCACATTTCTGGCATTAAACCACAACTGTGCGAATGAGCCTGACGCACTATGGCACCAAAGGAGTAAAGATTTTTACTCCTTGTCTATGTGAAGGATGAAAGAAATAAAGTCAATTCAGTTCAAAATGCTTTGAAACAAATATTCCTTGTGCAACATCAAAAGAAGGGGTTTGCATCAGTGAAGGGAAACGTATGATTCGCATCATAATTCTGCGTGCTCTTTCTCCCTTTCCCCACCACCTTGCTCAGCCTCCAAAGAAGCACCTGCAGAACGGGTTGATCCGTGGCTATCAGATTGGTTATCGGGAGTACAGCACAGGGGGCAACTACCAGTTCAACATCATCAGCATGGAGACGACTGGCGACAGTGAACTATACACCCTGGACAATCTGAAGAAGTTCACACAGTACGGAGTGGTGGTGCAGGCATGCAACCGAGCTGGCACGGGACCATCCTCGCAGGAGATTATAGCCACTACACTGGAAGACGGTAGGCCAACAACAGTAACAGCTTGTAGAGTTAGAGCAGGATCGGAGGGAGGGTGGCACTGAGCCGCATGGGAGGGTTAAAGACAAGAGATTCTGCAGATGCTGGAAATCTTGAGCAACGCACACAAAATGCTGGAGGAACTCAGCAGGTCAGGTGGTATCTAAGGAGGGGAATAAACAGTCAAGGTTTCTGGGCAAGACGCTTCATCAGGAATTCTGATGTCTGGAACTTATATCAACAGCTACTCGCAGATAATGGGTAGGTCTGGCCTTGGGAGGCATCTACCTTGATTTTAATTCTGAACCAGGCATCAAGAAAGTAAAGGGCTAATTGCCCAAGAGATAGGGAGGGATGTCACATAAGGCAAGAGGTAGTTTAGTAAAACCTAGGAATTCGTCAGACCACAGATTCCTAAAGTAGACACTATATTAGTCCTGACGAAGGGTCTCGGCCTGAAACGTCGACTGCACCTCTTCCTAGAGATGCTGCCTGGCCTGCTGCGTTCACCAGCAACTTTGATGTGTGTAGCCTGAAACAAGTTCAATGACCTGTTCAAAACCTTCTTCGGGAAATGCAACATTTCCACTGACTCCAGGGAATCCCAAACCCATGACCACTCATAGTGCAGAAGGAGCATTCAGGATGGTGTTGAGAACAGAGGCCCGTCACCAACCAGCTTCCCTCTCTGTGGAAGAATTTGTGGTCCTCATATTGAGCTAAAAACTCTCAAAAGCAAGGTGGGAGTGAGAATAGTTAGGAATTTAAAATTCCAACCATGTTTTGTGAGTTAACGGTCCGAAGGATACTATCCTTGGGAAAGGATCAGTTGCTAAAACAAATTGTGTATTGAACACCTCAAGACAGAATATCAGGAGTTTAAAAGAACAGAGTGAGAAAGGCGAAGGGTCCAGAAAAAGGCAATGGGAAGAGTGTAAGGCAGTGGGAGTGGTTGTACCTTTTCCTGCTGGCATGGGGTTCAGTGAGCAATTCTAGATGCAAAATGTGTCTGTTTGGTGTCACTGTCACAGAATCTGAACTGCACATTCAGTCCACAGAAAGAATGAGTTCAGCTGTTTCAGCCTTCCTAGAGTGCCCTCTGCCGGTCAAACCCTGGGATGGGTAACAAACTGCTTCAGCTTAAACACTGAGAAACAATGTTCCCTCTGATACTCTAATATTTTTAACAGCTGTGCGAACCAACCACTGCTCTGAGCAGGAAATTCTTACACGGCCTGAAAACTGCGTAGCACTTTGATAGAACATTATATAATAGAAAATTCCAGCTGCGCGACATCAAAGGCTATGTGCGTGGGAGCATTTCAGTTACTGCACGGCTGTGCACCCACGCAGATTAGGGGAGACAGTGCTGAGAAAGTGAGTGTTAGAAATTAATGGGAAAACAGGTGGAAGATTTATGATAGCCATCCTTAGGGGTACTGTAACATTATAAATTACGCACAAACGTGAATTACACCACAACAAATGAGGATTTTTACTATTTATTGATTGAAAGGATGTGGATGTCAGTGGTAGTACTGGCATTTGTTGTCTGTCCTTAATTGTCCCTGAGCTAATGAACTGGCTAGATTGGGTAAGGAAGTTAGTGAACCCACATAGAGCTTCAAGGACCCCAAACTGCCATCAGCTTTTCAGATCAGAATCAGAAGATCAGAATCAAGTTTAATATCATCGGCATATATCATGAGATTTGTTGACTTTGAGACAGCAGTACAAGAATAGAGAAAAGTTTACTTGTCTATGATGGTGGGATCTGGTGGCCCACATTGCTGGACAATCATTCAGTAATTTAATCGCATTGTTACCCAGTACAGGATGCAACTCTGAAATTCTTCTTGTCCAGATAGCCATGAAACCAAGAAAAAAAAAGAACAAGAACATGATCATCGACCCCCAAATCTCCTCTCCCCCACTCAAAAAAAGATCAACAATGAAATAAGAGCATCATCTCCCAAATCCCCTTCCCCTGCACAAAAAAACAAGAAAGAGTGAGTGAAAAACACAGAATATAGAAACTATAAGACTGAGAAAAGTCCATAGTCCATTGTCTAAAACCATAGCCATATCCATTTCCAAAACGCAGCAAATTCTCCAGGCACAGCAACTGGCCACTTAGGCTCCCCTCTCCAGCAGCAGAGCTATAAAGGCAGTCAGCTGGCGCTCACCTTCTGCAATTGCCCTGATGTTTCAATCTCCCTTGACATTTTAATCGGCAAACAATTGAAGCTTTAATTGGTAAAATGGAGTCGAACATCACCTCATGCCCCACCCACCCCCAGCCTCCTTGCCATGAGGATCATGCTCGCTATCTCCCAAAATCCTCTTGGAGACAGCAAAGCACTGCATCACCCAAACGATGTCCGAACCGTAAATCACAGGCTCCAACAGGTCCAGAAACACATTCAAGACCAAAAAAAAACAGCCATAAAGGGCATAAGGGAAGTGAAATAAATAGTTTTGTGGTCTATCCAGAAGATGTTGACTGTGGGAGCATTATACGCAGGCGCCATCTTGACCGGGAACATTGTTATCAATAATGGCAACCATAAAGCTAACAGGTCACAGTCCACATTTATCATCCTGTCTTGGTCAGCTTTGAATGTGATTCCTCAGAATCATAATTGGCAATTAAGTGCCCTCTAAAATGATCAAACAATCTACACAGTACTGGAGCATTTATGGATGGGAAATAAATACTGTCCTAACCAACTACACCCTCATCCTGACCTTGGCTGATGTCCATGTGGATTTTGCACGTTTTCCCTGTAACTGCAAGGGTTTCCAAATAAGTGCGATTTGGTTGGTTAACTGGCCATTGTAAATTGCCTCTGGTATCGTTGGATGTTAGAAAGATTAGTGTGAATTTGACAGGAATGTAAGAGAAAATGAGTTGCCGGGAAATGAGTGGCAGAATAGACTAAGGTGCTTCCTTCTATGCTGAGAGGAAAAAGGAGAATAAAAAATCTTTTGATTGCTTTTCTTTAAATCTAATTTAATATTAATCTTTGATCTTTTCCTTTTAATTATTAAACCAATCTCATTAAAGATTATTTTGGTACCATTATTTTTGACTGACTGTGACTGTACCAGTACCAGAGATATATTTCCATCTTCGCGCAATACCTACCCTCCACTTAGTGAGCTACATGCCCTTTCCCTGTACCACTCTCCCTGTCATGCACCTCCCACCAAGTGAACAGGCTAACCAATCTTCAGATGCAGGAACCCACCAAGAAAGAATGAAATTCAAGCTCTATTCTGGAAATTTCTAAGTGCAGGGTGAGCAACAACAATGGCCTGTAAGGAGCTTGTATGTCCTCCCCTTGACTGCGTGGGTTTCCTCCGAGTGTTCTGATTTCCTCCCACAGTCTAAAGACGCACTGGTTAGGGGGTTAATTGGTCATTGTAAATTGTCCTGTGAGCAGGCTAAGGTTAAGTCAGGCGTTGCTGGGTGGTGCGGTTCAAAGGATCTAAAGAGTCTACTCTGCACTCTATATTAATCAATAATCCAACTGCATAACTGCAAGGCAAATAATGTCCTCAGCACAGGAAAGTCGAAAGTCTTCCTTGGTAAAAGCTTATGTGATTGACTTCGGTAGAAACAGATTACATAAATGGAGTTCACCAATATATTCCATGTGTAACACACCTAGGTAGGGATGAATTTCTAACCCCATGGTCCTTAATTAGTTTTACAAACTAATACAATTGGGGCTTAATTTTAAGATGACTGGAGGAAAGTATAGTGGGGGGGGGGATATCAGAGATAAGTTTTTTACAGAGAGAGTTGTGAGTGTATAAATTACCCTGCCAAAGGTGACGGCAGAGGCAGATACATTTGGAGCATTTAAGAAATCCTTAGGTAGGCACATGGATGATAGAAAACTGGAGGGCTCTGTAGGAGGGAAGGGTTAGATTAATCTTAGAGTAGTTTAAAAGGTCAGCACAACATTGCGGGCCAAAGGGTCTGTACTCTCCTGGGTTCCATGTTCAATGTAACTTCAATGGCCAACAGAACTGGCATTTATTGCTTATCCTGAGAAGGCAGTGGCACAGTACTGCCTTGAACCACCGCTGCCTGTGATCAGGATGTCACCAATGGCAGAGGATTAATAAAACCATGTGGTTTACCAGGCAGATTCCATGGGTAGCTTAGATGTAGTCATAGTGAAGTAGGACTAGAGTCACATTGAGGCCAGTCTGAGTTAGGGCAGCAGGATTCCTTTTCCTGAGGCATCTGTGCATTTTTTGGTCTCTGTGGTTTGAACCAACTTGCTTTTCAATGGCTTATTTGTGTGGTTCTATACATTCATGAGTGTTAATGGGCTTCTGGCTGGCATTTTTGGTTTTCATGATATCTAATTGACACTTTTATGGAGCCTCTCACTTGTTTTCTTCTTCATGTCAGTTCCCAGCCGACCACCTGACAATGTCCAAGCCACTGCCATCTCTCCCGAGGTCATCTCACTCTCCTGGTCTATGCCACCAAAGGAGGCACTGAATGGAATTCTACAAGGATACCGGGTTATTTACTGGGCAAATCTGCCAGATGGGGGTAAGTATGTCAAAGGCTGTGGTTAGTGTTAGCCTCTCCGAAGAAAAGATACAACAGAATCATGCAATTTGGCTCTTCTCATAAAGCAGCGGTTTCCAAAATGCTTTATGCCATGGACCAAATACCATTAACCAAGAGGTCCATGGACCCCAGGTTGGAAAGCCCTGGTACAGAGGCACAGTGTTCTACAGCGTGGAAGCAGGCACGGATATTAGTCCTCCTACAGTTCAGACCCAGAACATTGCTCTAGTACAGGTCACCTCTGCTGGAGAAAAGTTCACACTGTTCCAAGAACCCGAATTTCTCCTTCCTGCTCCATTCCCTCATACATTGTCCTCTGATTCAGATCTGCCCTATCTTCCTATTTCCCCTCACTAGCATGTGATTCCAACCCTTGAGATCCTGATCTTCAAACTTCTTCCTAACTCCCTGTGTTCATTCAACAGTACCTCATCTATATTTCTACTTATATCGTTGGTACCAATGTGTACAACAGTCTCCAGCTGGCCACCCTTCCCTCTTGAGAATTTTTTTATGTTGGCAGAGATACATCAGCACCTGGGAGGCAACATGCCATTCCAGAGCAACCAATGAAGAAATGAGCAAGAAGGAAAAATCAATGTGGGATGTGAGAAAATCACACCACCATTCAATGTGATCACTTTTGTTGCACTTTTAGTCTCATCACTTTGCCTCTCTCTCCCAATACATTATGACCCTCTTAACTGTGCCCTCAAAATCAGGTTCCAGTTCAGGATTATCGTCATTCAACCGTACACATGTATGCCGTCAGACGCGACAATGTTCCTCCAGACCAAGGTGCACAACAGAGTACATTTAACCCACACACGTAAACCATAAAGCAATATTTCCATGGATAAATTAACAAATAATAAGATGTGTTTGTGACACAAGTTAAAAAGTAATAAGTATAATGCTATTAGCACTTCATGCATGATCAGGCCCGGGTGGTGGCAGGGAGTTCAGTTGTCTTACGCCTTGAGGGAAGTAGCTTTTTCACATCCGAACAGTTCTTAATGCTACAGTACCTCCTGCCTGATGTGAGGTCAAAGAGATTGCTGGATGGAGGGGAGGGATCATTGACAATGCCAAGGCCCCTGCATACACTGCACTCCTGATAAATATCTCTGAGAGATGGTAGAGAGAGCCCCAATGATCCTCTCAGCATTCCTTGCAATCCTTTGTGGGGACTTGCAGTCAGTTGCCTTATAATTCCTGAAACCATATGGTGATGGAGCTGGTGAAGACCCTCTCGATGGTTCTTCTCAAAAAAATTGGTTAGAATGGGGGTTGAGGAGCCTCAAGCCTCAACCTCCTCCAGAAGTGGAGATGCTGCTATGCTTCCTTTACGTGGTGTTGAGCGATCACATGAGATCATCCATTGCATGCACTTCCAGAAAATTGGTGCTTCTAACTCTCCCCACAGATGCGTCGTGTATGTACAGTGAGGAGTAGTCATCCAGCATATTCCTAAAGTCCACAATCACCTCTTTGGTCTTGAAAATGCCTTCAAAACCATGTAGATGCACATTGACCCAAGGGAAATGTGTCTCATCTCCATCACTCTCTATCAACAACTCTACAGTCGCAACACTTCAACATAAAGGTTCCTGGGCAACTCTACTTTACAGAAACTCGTGGGAGAACCATCTCTCCTTCATTAACAAAAAAGGCTCGGCAGAGGATGTACTTCTTGTAGCAGTTAGTAAAATTCCATCTTCCCAGAATGTACTGGTGCAATTCTGGAGAATTATGGCCATTGTGGAGAGCACCCTCCCATCAGCCATTACTGTCTGGTTTGGTGCAGCATTGTCTCACAATGTATGAAAACTATAGCAAACTGTCATCTCAGCAAAAGGGGTCATTGGCTGCAGTCTACCATTACTGCAGGACTTGTAAATGTCCGAGACAAAGAAGACAAGAAAAATATCTGCAGACACTACCCACCTTGCAAACTGCCTTTTCCAGAAGCTCCCTTCAGGAAAGCACTGTATGGCTATTACAACAAAATGTTCACACCATCTTATAAGTTTCTTCCCCTGATCGGTTCATCTGATTAACCGTTCTATTTACCTCACCCCACAGCCTCTATCTATTATCTCAGTCACTGTCCTGCACTGTAAAGGCTTTAAACTGCTTTTTATAATGCTGATTACATTGTAAATATAGACTGGTATATATGCATTTATGCACATTTTATTCCATATCCATATTCAACTTCTAAGTTTATCCTTATATAATTCATTATTCTTGATAACTATTGAACATCGTTGGTTTTAGTTGCATGCCATGCCAACACACCAAAACAAATTACTAATATGGTGAATAAAGTTGATCCTTGAAAGTTGATCCATATTGTTTGCCCAGACCACACCACTCCTGACAGCACCACAACGTTGATGTAAACATGGATGAGTGAACTGAGCACTCGGGGTGAGATGAAAGAGACTTCCCTTAACATCCAGGCAGAATTTTAGTGAGTGGTGTCAAGCTACCTGGTAAAAATGATGTCACTGGCAATCAAAGGGAATACATTGCAATAGTTGGATCATAACCCTCACAAAGAAAGATGGTTGTAGTTAGTATGGGTCAATCATTCTGGTCCAAGGACTTCATTCCCGAAGTTCCTCGGAACAGAGTCCTCCGCCCAACCAGTTTCAGCTCCTTCCACCAATAACCTTCCTTCCATCCTCAGATCAGGTGATCACTGACGTTTGCTTATTGTTCAGTTCCATTCACAAGCCCTCAGTAAATGAAGGAGCCCAGTAACACTCCTGTCACAAAAAGTTTGGCGATAGCCATCTCGGACTTGCCTATTAATGAGGACCAGTTGGAGACCTCTCACTGATCTGTCTGAGACTGAGAGCCAGGAATGCAGTCCCATCTTTCACAGGTACTCAAACACTCCATTATCATCTTCGGTACTTTTACCCAGCCTTTGTTTCTCTTCAGAGCTTGGAGAGATAAGAAACGTCACAACCACCCAGGTTACTCTGGAATTGGATGGACTTGAGAAATACACCAACTACAGCATACAAGTGCTGGCATTCACCCGGGCAGGTGATGGAGCCAGGAGCGAGCAGATCTTTACACGTACCAAGGAGGATGGTAGGTTGATACGAACATCCCCACTGTCCTTGACTTACTGCCTCCTCTCACTCAGCTAACATTTTATCCAACTTGAGCACATCCTTGGGTTCTCTAGGCTGTACTGTTACTGCTCTATTTGCCATGGAGGAGTTTGTCAAACACCTTACAAAGTCCATGTAGGTCACATCAAATGTTCTACCTTTGTTGTAGCTGCCTCAAAAAATTAAGTCAGTCAGACACAGCCTTTCTTAACAAGTCTGCACTGTTGTTGATTAACCTGTGTCTCTCATTTACACCACTTGTGGGCACACTGGGGGCTGAGGGTGTAGCAGGGATTCTGATTAACAAAAGGAAATGTGAAACTCGATTGTTAAACTCACTCTAGAAAGCTGAACTCACAATTTAGCAGTCAAGGCGAGATAAATTTCTTTCCTATTTTCCGAATGGTTTTCCACCTACCAGTTTTCCACCTGGCCGGGATGAGGAACAGCCGTCATATCAGGCAATCAAACAGCTGATCTTCGTAGACAGTGTAATGTATTTCAAATTACCGTGGAACAGCCGGCTTGCTAACACTTCTTCTGGGAGCTGATGCACTTCTAAGAGTTATAAAAAGATCGATCTTTCTTTCTCTTTGATTTTACATTGAATATATATTTTTATACTGCAACTTGGCTGCTTTGAATTATAACACGGCTGATGTGGTACAGGTATAAAGAGAGAGTCTTCATTTAACCCTCTGCCTGTATTTTCACTTAGCAGAGAGTAAACACAAAAACGTTCTGTAGATGCTGGAAATCCAGAGTCATTCATACAACATGCTGCAGGAGCCCCACAGGGTAGGCAGTACCTCTGGAAAGGAATAAATAGTCGATGTTGCAGGCAAGACCAGTCATCAGGACTCATGATCCCGATAATCCTCATGGTCTCATACCGATAAAGGGTCAAAGCCCGAAGTGTGGACTGTTTATCCTTTTCCATAGGTGCTGCCTGACCAAGCAGAGGGTAATAAGCAAACAACAGGAATTCTGCAGGTGCTGGAAATTCAAGCAACACGCATCAAAGTTGCTGGTGAGCGCAGCAGGCCAGGCAGCATCTCTAGGAAGAGGTACAGTCGACGTTTCAGGCCGAGACCCCTCGTCAGGACCAACCGAAGGAAGAGCCAGCAAGAGACCTGAAAGTGGGAGGGGGAGGGAGATCCAAACTGATAGGAGAAGACAGGAGGGGGAGGGTCAGAGCCAAGAGCTGGACAGGTGACTGCCAAAGGGGACATGAGAGGACCACGGGATAGGAGGTCCGGGGAGAAAGACAAGGGCGGGGGGAACCCAGAGGATGGGCAAGGGGTACAGTCAGAGGGACAGAGGGAGAAAAAGGAGAGTGAGAGATTTTGGTTCCACGTCCCATTCCCATTCTGACTTCCCAGTGGCCACACATTTTGGTTCCACGTCCCATTCCCATTCTGACATGTCTATCCACGGCCTCCTCTGCTGTAAAGATGAAGCCACACTCAGGTTGGAGGAACAACATCTTATATTCTGTCTGGGTAGCCTCCAACCTGATGGAATGAACATCGACTTCTCTAACTTCTGCTAATGCCCCTCCTCCCCCCTCATACCCCATCCGTTATTTGTTTGTATGCACACATTCTTTCTCTCTCTCTCCTTTTTCTCCCTCTGTCCCTCTGACTGTACCCCTTGCCCATCCTCTGGGTTCCCCCCCACTTGTCTTTCTCCCCGGACCTCCTGTCCCATGGTCCTCTCATGTCCTCTTTGCCAGTCACCTGTCCAGCTCTTGGCTCCATCCCTTCCCCTCCTGTCTTCTCCTATTGTTTTGGATCTCCCCCTCCCCCTCCCACTTTCAGGTCTCTTGCTGGCTCTTCCTTCGGTTTGTCCTGACGAGGGGTCTCGGCCTGAAACGTCAACTGTACCTCTTCCTAGAGATGCTGCCTGGCCTGCTGCGCTCACCAGCAACTTTGATGTGTGTTGCCAGAGAGTAATAAGTTTTTTTTAAAAATGAAAACTCAACTCAGCTGAAACTCAAAACAAAGGTGATAAATAAGTTATATAACAAGCCGAGGTCTCACCATCAAGCTATGCCAGAGATCGATTGCAGATTAATGAGAGGGACTGACTTTTGCTGTCTGAGTCAGCACGCAGACTGCTTAAACCTCCTGGGATGCTCCCTGTGGCAGATGAGGCCAGGATTGATCGCCAGTGTATTTCTTCATAAGATTGTTTAATCAATTTCTTCCTCCAGGTTTGGAAGGGCTGAGATAAATAATTTTCATAACGTTATTTGTCAAATTCTGGCTGAGTTGCATTTGACTTCAGCTGTCTTTTGAAGGCCGGTAAGAAATACTTTTGGGATATTACAGGTCGGTGAAGGAGCGGAGCAGGATGTTGAGGTGCAGGAAACTAAGCAGATTCTCCAGTGATTAGTGGACAAGTACAAATTCATGGGGAGTGGTAGTTCATTTCCCAGACTGTGCTGTCAGTTCAGCTCAGTCAGGACAAAAAAGAGCTGTTAAAAATATTTGTTAATATGGAAGAATCAAAATCAGAATCAGGTTTAATATCACCGGTATAGGTCGCAAAAATTTGTTAACTTTGTGGCAACCAGTACAATGCAATATGTGATAACCTAGAAAAAATTTTGTTTAAGTAAATCTATTACAGTAAGTATATATATAGTATATTAAATAACTAAATTAAAAGTTGTACAAAAACACAAATTCTATATAAAAAGTTAAGTCAGGTTCACATGTTCAATGTCCATTTAGGAATCAGAAGGCAGAGGGGAAGAAGCTGTTCCTGAATCACTGAACTTTAGGCTTCAATACCTCCTTCCTCAGAGTAACAGTGAGAAGAGGGCATGTCCTGGGTGATAGGGGTCCTTAATAATGGATACTGCCTTTCTGAGAAATCACTCCTTGAACGACAGAGCTCCTTGAACTTGAAGCTCCTTGGACTATGGGAGCTAGTACCCAAGATGGAGCTGACTAATTCCATAGATTCACCACACACTGGCTAAAGAAATTTCTCTGCACCTCTGTTTTAAATGGATGCCCCTCTATCCTGAAGCTGTGTGCTCTTGGTATTTGATCTATGCCTAACCATGCAGTCATGTATACATAGAGAGTAGAGCAGGGGGCTAAGCACACTCCCCTGAGGCGCGCCAGTGTTGATCGTTAGAGATTGTGAAGCCGAGGATCCAATTGCAGAGGGAGGTACAGAGGCCCAGGTTCTGAAACTTCTCAATCAGGATTGTGGGAATGATGGTGTTAAATGCTGAACTATAGTCGATGAACAGCATCCTGACATAGGTGTTTGTGTTGTCCAGGTGGTCTAACACTGTGTGGGGAGCCATTGAGATTCCGTCTGCCGTTGACCTATTGTGGCGGTAGGCTAATTGCAATGGGTCCAGGTCCCAACCATTTTCCCATCCACTGAGGTCAGGTTAACTGATCTATAATTTCCTTTATGCTGCCTCCTTTTTTAAAAGAATGGAGTGACATTTGCAATTTTCCAGTCCTCCAGAACCATGCCAGAGTCCAATGGTTCTTGAAAGATCATTACTAATGCCTGCACAATCTCTACCGCTACCTCTTTCAGAGCTCTAGGGTGCAGTTCATCTGGTCCGGGTGACTTATGTACCTTTAGGTCATTCAGCTTTTTGAGCACCTTCTCCCTTGTAATAGTAACTGCACCCACTTCTCTTCCCTCACACCCTTCAACACCTGGCACACTGCTTGGTGGTCTTGAGGGCATTCACAATAGACAGAAAAGAAAATAAGAAACTAAACACAAAGACTGACAGACAAATAATGTGCAAAAGAAGACAAACTATGCAAGTACAGAAAAAAGAAAGAAGGACACAAATAAATAAGCAGTACTGAGAATATGTGGAGTCCTTGAAAGTGAGTCCATAGGTTACAAAAATCAGTTGAGTGTTGAACTGAGTGAAGTTATCCACACCAGTTCAGAAGGCTGATGCCTGAAGGGTAATAACATATTATCATTCCTTCCCTGAAAGTCATTGTAGTTATTCATTTGCATTACTCCTGCTGGTGGTGAATTCCTCTTTTTCAACGTTCTCTGGTGATTGGATTCATTAGCAATCCCTAATCTTGGTGTGTAATTTTTTTGTTAATTCACTTTCTACACATATTGGTTGCTTGTCAGTCTTTGTGTGTAGCTTTTCATTGATTCTGTTGTGTTTCTTTGTTCTACTGTGAATGCCAGCAAGATAATGAATCTCAGGGTAGTATATGGTGACATGTATGTACTTTGATAATAGATTTTCTCTGAAGTTTTTGAACTTTGTACTTTTGTGTATATACATACCTGTGCATGTGACAATAATCTCGACTTTGACTTTGATAACCACGTGGCAGGGAAGGTAGTAGATTCTGCCATGGAATTGGAAGAGGAGGCAGCATGGATGGGGTTGGATCAGGAAAGGTGAAGGATTAGCCTATGGAGTGGGAAGAGAAGGCATCATGAATGGGGTTCGATGTAAGCCATAGGGAGGTGGCCCATGTGGAGCACAAGCTCTCCATAGACCCATAGGGTTGACAGCCCTTAGTCTCTGTTTTGAATTCAAGTCATGATTTCCATTTTCTGGTGTAGTTCCAGGTCCCCCTGGTGGAGTGAAGGCAGCAGCAGCTTCTGCCACAAGTGTGGTAGTTTCATGGCTTCCCCCGCTGAAGATGAATGGCATCATATGGAAGTACACCATATTCTGCTCCCACCCTTTCCCAACGGTAAGAAACAATTAGTTATGAATGCCGGGCGCGGCAGCATGCCAGCTTAGCAGTTAGTCCAAAAACTTAAAACTTCTGCTTAAACTTTTCCTCATCTGTTTCCTCCATTAAAATTGGACCAATGGAGGAAGAGAGGTGACAAGATGGAGATGTACAAGATGAAAGAAGGTGTAGACCAAGTGGACAACCAGAGACTTTTTTCCCAGGGTAGAAATGGCTAAAACGAAGGGGGCATAATTTGAAGTGATTGGAGGAAAGTATAAGGAGGATGCCAGAGCATGTCGGACATAGTTTTTCTTGGTACATGCTGCCAAGGGTGGTGGTAGAGACAGATACATTTAGGTCCATTTAAGAGACTCTTAGATAGGTACATTAATAAAAGCAAAATAGAGGGCAATGTGAGAGGGAAGGGTTAGATTGGTCTTAGAATAGGTTAGAAGGTCAGCACATCATCATGGGCCCAAAGGACCTGTACTGTTCTATTTCTATTACCGGGTCAGAGATCCTATGTTGCTGATTACTGACCATGAATTCCATCAGCAAGTCCTAAGTGGCCACAGGTCCTCGAATGGTTGCCCATCAAACCTTGGTTCCAAAACTGCATTGACAGCTTTGACAGCTCTGTTGATTATCAAAATAGTCAGGAATTTTTAAAACATTGATATCTGATATCTATAAGTATTAACTGCTATTAACAATGAAACAAACAATTTTAAAACTTAAAGACTATTCAAGAAGTTAGAAATTAAACTCAAAAAAGACACTAGAATACTTTTAAGTGGAGTGGACTCCAGTCAATTGGGCCATTGGTTAATTGGGGTGGCCACTTATTTAGGCCAACTCTTAAAGAACAAAAACTAATCAAGAAAATAGCTGGGATTTCCTTCAATTATTTGGAAAACTATGTCACTTAATTGAGGCTGAAGAATGTTGCTAACTAATGTGAGTTGTGGGCACTTGTGATGCTGTTGGACACTACACTGTGCTTCACGCGAACAGTTTTCAAATAACATCATCTCAGTGTGTTTCTGCTCAAAAAGCACTGATTTTTGTCACTGATAGCAGTAAGATGATTCATTAAGGCTTAGAGATGCAAGAAATGGCCAGAAGTGAAAATGAAATGATTTCACTACTTCAACAAGTTAGGTACTACAAAGAATTTGAAGGTATTGACATCATCTTGAATGTTACAATGAGAATGAATATTTGAAGGATACAATCATCAAAAGGATTGCATGAAGCAGTCCATTATCTATATTAGGTGTCTATGCTGATTTTTTTTCTTTTATAGTCAATAAGAAAAACACAGCAGTGTACACAGGAGGAATTCCTCCGTCAGTAACTATTAGGAATTAATACACAGTTTTTAGTACCATAGTAGTATTGATAGTGTTCTAATTTGTTCTGAATTTCACTTAAATGCTTAATTTGTTACTCAGTTAAATGGTAGTTAGTCTTTTTTATACCTTTTTAACTATTTCCACAAAACTTTGGCTATTTGGGGCAGCCACTTAATTGGGCCAAAATGTACAGGTCCCAATGAACCAGAATCCACTGTATTTAAAAATACTTAAAATTAATTAAAATAAATGAACTTAACTCTTCATTTTTCTTCATAGTTCAACAAACCCTATTGAAATCAATGTCAGGATCAGGTGTAACCTGAAGCAGTCAGTATGTGCAAGGTAGTTTCTCAGAGTAAGTGATGGAGAATCTCACTATGATAATGAGGTGCTACACACTAAGGTGAGATGTCCAATAGAAAAATGAATTGAGATATTTTGTGCTAGGTATTGCTAAGGCTTTTGTGTTCAGCTATATACTTGGAAGTCCAAGACCTGTGATATTTAAGTAAGTAATTGGTGGTCAATGCTCCAGCAAAATATGGGCCAAATGTTTCTGAACGTGGTCGTGATCAAGCTCTGTCTGTTCTCCTGTGAAATACCTTGGCATGGTTTAGTATCTCCTTGCAAGTCTTTGATATGAGCTATAACATGGCTGTGATTAGAAACTCAATCTGTGAAATATAAATTATTCATTGTGTGATTAAATAACTTGATAAAATGTTAAATTAGTTAATTTGTTCCTTTTTTAAAGAATATTAACGTGTAAAGGAACTGATTTGAATTGGTCAACAGAGGGGAGACTGACGGTAAGAAGAGGATGGCAGTATTTTGAAACAGGAATTTATAAGAGTTGGATATTTGAAATAAATCACAAAATTCTGGAAGTATTCAGTAGGAAAGATATTTAACAGTTAGATTGGGGTTGACTGCGTTTAGCTCTTTACTGTCCTGTATGTTACTGAACATAGGTGGTGAATGATGAATTTGAATGCAGTTTCACAAATCCCAAACAACCAGATGTCCCTTGACATCACACCTTACTGTGATGCCCCGCTGGCTTGCATTGATCCAGTCCTGACTGCATGTATTAAGTAAGCAAGTGAATTTATTGACAACCAATCTCATTAGCACAGACTTTGGAACTGCTCAGATTGATATCTTATATGCTCACTAATTGCTTCAACTATATTCAAATTGACGACATTGGTCTGGAGTTCCAGGATTAGGTTTGTCATTGGCAGCATCATCTCTTCTGACCCTGACCTCTCTGAGAAAGCAACAAAATGCCCTGAAAAGGATGACCTTACCTCGTTTTAATACCTCGTATTGCTCAGTTGTTTACAAAATGTTTCCAGGTCATTGCGTAAAGCACGTCTAATTAAACACTCTCCAGACAAAATCAATAGAATAATTATTGCATCTTCAACTTTGATGAATTGCAATAGTATAATTTAGAATCCAGTCCCAGGTAAGATAAACTACAGTGTATTTTCTTAAATCTGCTCCTGAAGATGCTGTTGGTTTCGAGGTAACTGCATTGAATAAAGTCCTAGCCTGTTCAACCTCTCTCTATAACTCAGTCCTGCCATCATAGGGTTATAGGATCACAAACACGAGGAATTCTGCAGATGCTGGAATTTCAAGCAACACACATAAAAGTTGCTGGTGAACGCAGCAGGCCAGGCAGCATCTCTAGGAAGAGGTACAGTTGATGTTTCGGGCCGAGACCCTTCGTCAGGACTAACTGAAGGAAGAGCTAGTAAGAGATTTGAAAGTGGGAGGGGGAGATGGAGATCCAAAATGATAGGAGAAGACAGGAAGGGGAGGGATGGAGCCAAGAGCTGGACAGGTGATTGGCAAAAGGGAAATAGAGGATCATGGGACGGGAGGCCTAGGGAGAAAGAAAGGGGAGGGGGGGAAAAGCCCAGAGGATGGGCAAGAGGTATAGTGAGAGGGACAGAGGGAGAAAAAGGATGCGTGTATATAAATAAATTAAAGGTGTAGCTATGGGCACCCGCATGGGTCCTAGCTATGCCTGTCTTTTTTTTGGCTTTGTGGAACAATCCATGTTCCAAACCAATTCTGGTATCTGTCCCCCACTTTTCCTTTGCTGCATCGACAACTGCATTGGCGCTGCTTCCTGCACGCATGCTGAGCTCATCAACTTCATTAACTTTGCCTCCAACTTTCACCCTGCCCTCAAGTTTACCTGGTCCATTTCCGACACCTCCCTCCCCTTTCTAGATCTTTCTGTCTCTATCTCTGGAAACAGCTTATCTACTGATGTCTACTATAAGCCTACTGACTCTCACAATGATCTGGACTATTCCTCTTCTCACTCTGTCTCTTGCAAAAATGCCATTCCCTTCTCGCAATTCCTCCGATTCTACCACATCTGCTCTCAGGATGAGGCTTTTTATTCCAGGACGAGGGAGATGTCCTCCTTTTTTAAAGAAAGGAGCTTCCCTTCCACCACCATCAAATCTGCTCTCAAACGCATCTCCCCCATTTCACACACATCTGCTCTCATTCCATCCTCCTGCCACCCCACTAGGAATAGGGTTCCCCTGGTCCTCACCTACCACCCCACCAGCCTCCGGGTCCAACAAGTAATTCTCCGTAACTTCCGCCAACTCCAACGGGATCCCACCACTAAGCACATCTTTCCCTTCCCCCCCCTCTGCTTTCTGCAGGGATCGCTCCCTATGCAACTCCCTTGTCCATTTGTCCCCTCCATCCTTCCCCACGGATCTCCCTCCCAGCACTTATCCTTGTAAGCGGAACAAGTGCTACACATTTGCCCTTACAACTTCCTCCCTCACAACCATTCAGGGCCCCAGACAGTCCTTCCAGGTGAGGCGACACTTCACCTGTGAGTCGGCTGGGATGATATACTGCGTCCGGTGCTCCCGATCTGGCCTTCTATATATTGGCGAGAACCAATGCAGACTGGGAGACTGTTTCGCTGAACACCTACGCTCTGTCCGCCAGACAAAGCAGGATCTCCCAGTGGAGACACATTTTAATTCCACGTCCCATTCCCATTCTGACATGTCTATCCATGGCCTCCTCTACGGTCAAGATGAGGCCACACACAGGTTGGAGGAACAACAACTTATATTCCATCTGGGTAGCCTCCAACCTGATGCCATGAACATTGACTTCTCAAACATCCGTTAATGCCCCACCTTCCCCTTGTACCCCATCCATTATTTATATATTTATATATTCTTTTTCTCTCTCTCCTTTTTCTCCCTCTGTCCCTCTCACTATACTCCTTGTCCATCCTCTGGGTTTCCCCCCTCCCCCTTTCTTTCTTCCTAGGCCTCCTGTCCCATGGTCCTCTCATATCCCTTTTGCCAATCGACTGTCCAGCTCTTGGCTCCATCGCTCCCCCTCCTGTCTTCTCCTATCATTTTGGATTGCCCCTCCCCCTCCCACTTTCAAATCTCTTACTATCTCTTCTTTCAGTTATTCCTGACGAAGGGTCTCGGCCCGAAACGTCGACTGTACCTCTTCCTAGAGATGCTGCCTGGCCTGCTGCGTTCACCAGCAACTCTTATGTGTGTTGCTAGGGTTATAGGAGTATAGTATAGTATTTGTTATATTTATAAAATAGATTTTAAAGAAATGTAAAATTTTCATGTGTGAACCTCCAATCCTAGGACTCACTAACCTGGGGGAGGGAGGAGTCACCAGCTCTCATCCATGGGACCCACTGGCCTTGGTCATTGACAATGGGGAAATCGCTTGCCTTCAATTGTAGAGCACGCCAACCATCAGCTCCTGCCTCTAACTCCTTATTTACCGTCCCTAACATTTAACTCCCTCCAAACCCTGTCCCTCAACCCTAACTCCTGAGCTGCCTCCAAAACCAACCCTATAAACTTAAAAGCCATCTAAGTCTGAACAGTGACCTCAACAGACATTGCAGCTTGAGGCCATCTTGATCAGAATCAGGCTCCTGTCCCTCCTCTCTGATGACAGTATTGAGAATAGGGTATGACACAGGTGGTAAGGACCTTATGATGGATGCCACCTTCTTCAAGATGTCCTCAGTGGTGGGGAGGCTTGTGCCCATGATGGAGCAGGCTGATTTTATGACCCTCTGAAGCTTCTTATGGTCCTGAGCACTGGGAGAAAACTATCCACAGGGATCCACGAACATCAACTGGGTGAAAAGTGGCGTGACCAACTCTCCCTGGTCTCCACCCATGAAGACCGAGAAAGGCACCAATTCAACGGGGCGTTATTGAAAGTCATGGCACGAGCAAACACATGGCATGCAAGAGAATTCCAGGAACCGTGGTTTTCCGCGACAATTCTGTAAACAAATACATAGACCTTGATCCTATTTATGAGCAAATGCAGGCAAAATTCCAGGCCGCAATGCATGAAGTTCGCCATGAAATCAATCAGTGATGAGATTTCCTCCCATGTCGCAAATGAGTTTCCAAAATGATTGGTATCTATATAAAGGCCTAGCATTCGGAGGACACGCCACATCAGCGTATTGATGAGTTCTCTTTGTATGGGGACGAAATATTTGCAAGTAAGTTGCCAAGATCGGAGAACAACTCAACCCAACCATCGACCACCTGAGCTACACATTTTCTGAATTATTTCTACTCGGGCAGCATTGTAAGCAGCAACAGAACCAACTTGTCCCATTGCGCTTTGTGATGACCTGTACTGAGCACAATGAATAATTGATAACCAGGCAGCCAAAATCATTAAGAATCAGAAGATGCCTGCACGTAGTATACTCTCCCACACAGATCACGGATGCATGGTGTTGTCGGCAGCAATATGCATGGCAAAGATCTGGATGTGTACAATCCACAGCTGATTCTGGGCCAATTGTAAATTCTGAATCTAAGACTAATAAAATTCTGGTATTAATTGTAAGAAATACAGAACAATAGTAGGTAGGGATAGATCACCACACAATTGTTTAGTGACCATAGACCATAAGACACAGGAGCAGAATTAGTCCATTCGGCCCATTGAGTCTGCTCCACCATTCAATCATGGCTGATTTATTATCCTTCTCAACCCCATTCATCCGCAATGCTCAGCAATCCCTCGATTTACCAAAAAACTAATCACGGGACAATTTACAATGGCCAATTATCCTACCAACTGGTACATCTTTGCACTGTGGGAGGAAACCAGAGCACCCAGGGGAAACTGATGTGCTCATGGGGAGAATGTACAAACCCTTCACAGGCGGGGGCGGGAAATGAACCCAGGTCACTGGTACGTAAAGCATTGTGCTAACTGCTACACTACAGTGCCACTCCATTCTTGTAACCACAGTACGTTTATATTTAATCCAGTTTCATCTCAGGTGGCAGAGGGAAGACTATTGATGAAGTAATTGAAGGTGTTCCTGTTTAAGACAGTAAAGTGCAGAATTTCTGTAACAATATCCTGGAGCAGGTGCAATTGATGTTCTGCAGTTACACCTCCCTTTGTTCTAGTTGTGGAATGATTATGATGAGGTGATTTCAGTATGGGACCTTAGCAGACCTGCATTTTCCTCGTGAGTTATCATGACATGGAATTCTTTATACTAAGTTGAAAGATACCAATAAAAGTAAATACAACAGATTCTGCAGAGCAACGGATACAAAATTCTGGAGGAACTCAGTCAGTCAGGCAGCATCTGTGGAGAGAAATAAACAACTGACGTTTCGGGCCGAGGCCCTTCATCAGGGATGAAAGATCCCGTCCTGCTGAGGGGTATCAGCCCAAAATGTCAACTTTGTTTATCCTTCAGCAGAGCTGCTGCCTGAACTGCTGAGTTCCTCCAGCATTTTGCATGTGTTCTGAACAAAAGTACACAGATGGATTTAAGGAGAAAGATAAGGTATACAAAGAGGGACTAAAGTAATTTGCTCTACCATGTCTGTAATAGATTGATTAAGTCCATCATAACCTCTGGGCTTTTTCAGCTCTACGGGGCCTGTCACTTTACTGATTTGTAATTGTCTAACCATTATGCATGTTTTCATAGAAAGTTTATTATCCTGCTTATTATCCTGCTCGAAGGAAGAAGCCAGAGAGTGGTGGTAGAGAATTGCTTCTCTGACTGGAGGCCAGTGACTAGTGGTGTGCCACAGGGATCAGTGCTGGGTCCATTGTTATTTGTCATCTATATCAATGATCTGGATGATAATGTGGTAAATTGGATCAGCAAATTTGCTGATGCTACAAAGATTGGAGGTGTAGTGGACAGCGAGGAAGGTTTTCAGAGCCTGCAGAGGGACTTGGACCAGCTGGAAAAATGGGCTGAAAAATGGCAGATGGAGTTTAATACTGACAAGTGTGAGGTATTGCACGTTGGAAGGACAAACCAACGTAGAACATACAGGGTTAATGATAAGGCACTGAGGAGTGCAGTGGAACAGAGGGATCTGGGAATACAGATACAAAATTCCCTAAAAGTGTCGTCACAGGTAGATAGGGTCGTAAAGAGAGCTTTTGGTACATTGGCCTTTATTAATCGAAGTATTGAGTATAAGAGCTGGAATGTTATGATGAGGTTGTATAAGGCATTGGTGAGGCCAAATCTGGAGTATTGTGTTCAGTTTTGGTCAGCAAATTACAGGAAGGATATAAATAAGGTTGAAAGTGTGCAGAGAAGGTTTACAAGGATGTTGCTGGGACTTGAGAAACTCAGTTACAGAGAAAGGTTGAATAGGTTAGGACTTTATTCCCTGGAGCGTAGAAGAATGAGGGGAGATTTGATAGAGGTATATAAAATTATGATAGGTATAGATAGAGTGAATGCAAGCAGGCTTTTTCCACTGAGGCAAGGGGAGAAAAAAACCAGAGGACATGGGTTAAGGGTGAGGGGGGAAAAGTTTAAAGGGAACATTAGGGGGGCTTCTTCACACAGAGAGTGGTGGGAGTATGGAATGAGCTGCCAGACGAGGTGGTAAATGCGGGTTCTTTTTTAACATTTAAGAATAAATTGGACAGATACATGGATGGGAGGTGTATGGAGGGATATGGTCCGTGTGCAGGTCAGTGGGACTAGGCAGAAAATGGTTCGGCACAGCCAAGAAGGGCCAAAGGGCCTGTTTCTGTGCTGTAGTTTCTATGGTTCTATGGTATGGTTATCCCCTGTACACTGTCACCAAAGCCATTAAGTTCACATTTCTCTAACAATACTGCATAACTGCTTGTTGTGCAGAAATATTTCTCCTACATTCTCCTTTCAGAAGAGATTTACAGCAAGCAGAGAGCCTTGTGTGTTTACTACACACCAACACCTGGTTTTACACTAGTTGGACAGTAGAGGGTGCTAGATCCTGTATAAACAACTAATAAGCTATTCCACCTCTTTCTGCTGGCCCATGTTTGCATCCCTTTGGCAGGTGTTAACAACTACTGAACTGATCACTGCCTGTCCTTTGTTCTATCAGCTCCACCCTCTTGGCAACCAGACAGTTCCAGGGGCACAGAAATGCTGACAACAGGGAATTCAGTGCTGGAGGTTTCATGGACAGACAGAGAAAGCTCTGCTCAGTCAGTTCTCCAAAACCTGATGATCTCCAGTCTCCAGGGACTGCTGTTCCTGGGCTGTCCTGACATCTATCGTAAATAGCATGTACTGGCAGGCTCCGAGCTTCTCTACCAGGACTCATGAGGACTAGTTTAAAAAAACTGGCTGTGAGATCTGAGAGTTAGCTAACCAGTGGTGAGGACCAAGAAGATATGGTCAAAGGAGATGGAGGAGCGAATACGGGACTGCTTTGAGGACTGGACAATATTCAGGGATTCATCCTCAGGTCTGAGTGGGTACACTACAGTTGTCATCGACTTCATCAAGACCTGTGTGGCTTTTGAAAACGTACCGGGCATACCCAAATCGAAAGTCATGAATGAACCAAGTGATTCAGAGTACGCTAAGGGCTAGATCTGTGGCATTTAAGACCAATGATCCAGATCCATACAAGAAGTCCAGGCATGAACTATGGAAGGCTGTCTTAAGAATGAAGAAACAATTCTGATTGAGGTTAGAAATGGAAATGGATGCATGTCAGTTTTGGTAGGGTTTACAGGCCATTACTTTCTTCAAAGCAAAATCTGACATCGTGAAGGGCAGTGATGCTTCACTCCCAGGTGAGCCCAATTCCTTAAGAGCATGCTTTGAAAGGGAGAATAAATCTATGCAAGTCCCTGCAGCATCCGGTGACTCTGTGACCCCTGTCTTGGAGGCTAAAGTCGGAAGATCTTTCTAGAGGGTGAACCTTCGCAAGGTGCCAGGCCCTGATGGTGTACAAGGTAGGGTTCTGAAAACCTGTGCCAACCAACTGATGGGAGTATTCAAGGCCATCTTTAATCTTTCACTGCTGCATTTGGAGGTTCCCACTTGCTTCAAAAGGGTGGCAATCATACCAGGGCTCAAGAAGAGCAGGGTGAGCTGCCTCAATGACAATAGCCCGGAGGCGCTCACGTCTACTGTGATGAAGTACTTTGAGAAATTCATCATGGCTGGAATCAACCCCTGCCGAAGCAATGACCTGAACACGCAACAATTTGCCTATCACCATAATAGATGTGCAACAAATGTAATCTCACTGGCTTTCCACTTGGCCTTGGATCACCTGGAGATTAGTAATACTTACGTCAAGGCTGTTGCTTATTCACCACAGGTCAGTGTTGTACACAATTGTACCTTCAGTTCTAATAAAAAAGTTTCAAAACCTGACTTTCTATACCTCCATCTGTAACTGAATCATTGGCTTCCTCACTGGGAGACCACAGTCTATGCTGAATACAAATAACATCTCCTCCTTGCTGATAATCCATACTGGCGCGCCTCAAGGATGTGTGCTTAGCCCATGGCTCTACTCTCTCTATATATCCACAACTGTGTGCCTAGGCACAGCTGAAATGCCATCTATAAATTTGCCAATGACGTAACTATTTTTGGAAGAACTTCAGATGGTGACAATGAGGCACACAGGAGCAAGATAGATCAGCTGGTTGAGTGGTATCACAGCAACAACCTTGCACTCATTGTCAGTGAGACTAAGGAGGTGGGGCATTAGCGGAAGTTAGAGAAGTCAATGTTCATGCCATCAGATTGGAGGCTACCCAGACAGAATGTAAGTTGTTGTTCCTCCAACCTGAGTGTGGCTTCATCTTGACAGCAGAGGAGGCCGTAGATAGACATACTGTGTCAGAATGGGAATGCGACATGGAATTAAAATGTATGGCCATTGGGAGATCCTGCTTTCTCTGGGGGACGGAGCGTAGATGTTCAGCGAAACCGTCTCCCAGTCTGCGTCAGGTCTCGCCAGTATACAGAAGGCCGCATTGGGAGCACCGGACACAGTATATCACGCCAGCCGACTCACAGGTGAAGTGTCACCTCACCTGGAAGGACTGTCTGAGGCCCTGAATGGTGGTGAGGGAGGAAGTGTAAGGGCATGTGTATCACTTGTTCCGTTTACAAGGATAAGTGCCGGGAAGGAGATTGGTGGGAAGGGATGGGGGGGACGAATGGACAAGGGAGTCGCATAGGGAGCGATCCCTGCGGAAAGCGGTGGGGGGGGGGGTAAGATGTGCTTAGTGGTGGGATCCCATTGGAGGTGGCGGAAGTTACGGAGAATTATATGTTGGACAAGCAATATGGCTTACACCAGAAATGAACAACAAATTCATTAAATGGAACTGGACAGTGGCTCAGTTGTTTCAGTCATTACACAAAATGAGTTTGAACAGCATTTCAAAGATACTGGACTGAAGCCTATGGATATCCATCTGAGAACTTATACTGGAGAAAAGATAACTCCTGTGGGAATGACATTCGTGACAGTGAAATACAACAACCAAAGAGCCACATTGGGCTTGTATGTGGTAAAAATAGGAGAGCCAACATTATGGGGCCATGATTGGCTGAGACAACTACTACTTGATCGGAGATCCATCCACCATTTGCATTTCACAGGAGGCTGAAGGAATTCTTTCCAAGGGTAAGCAGAGCCCACAGGTAATGCCAGTGGACCCTGTAGCCAAAAATAATGGATCTGTCAGCATCTGTGGTAATTTTAAGGTCAAAAGCAACCCAGTATTGAAAGTAGATCAATACCCTCTGGCCAGGATAGAGGATATCTTTGCAAATCTTTCTGAAGGGAAGCACTTCAGCAAGGTGGTCTCAGCAGGGGCCTACTTACAGATGGAGATGGAAGAAGAATCCAAAATATTTCTCTATGTAGACACTCACAAAGGGCTTTAACACTATAATAGGCTTATTTTTGGAGTAGCATTTGCACCTGCACTCTTGCAGAAAGCTACAGACCAGGTGCTGCATGGCTACCCAGGCACTGAGTGTTACCTAGATGACATCTTTGTTACTAGTAAAGATGAAAAGAAACATCTCCAAAATCTCAAGACATTGTTAAAAGGATTAGAAGATTATGGTCTGAGAGCACAATGCAACAAGTGTGAATTCTTTAAACTAAGCATCACTTACTCTGGTCATACCATTGCCACACATGCATTAGACAAGTATGCTGAGAAAATTAAGGCAATGGTGGATGCTCCAAGGCCCAAGGATGTGTCACATTTGTGGTACTTTATAGGATTTGTTAATTACTGTAACAGGTTCCTGCCAAACTGGCTACTGTCCTCCACCCCTTGAACTCATTACTACAGATTGGGAAGAAATGGTAATGAACAAAAACATTGTGAGGTGGCGTTCCAAAATGCAATGGTGAATCAGACATCATAATCCACAGCATCCAGTGAAGCTCGCTGCGTCACCTCACCTTACGGTGCAGGTGCAGTCATGTCCCATGTCCGAGTGATGGAAGTGAACATCCCATAGCCTTTGCATCATGTTCCCTTACTGCAGCAGAGAAAAATCACAGACAGGTTGGCAGAGAGGTCTTGATTCTGGTTTGCGGTGTAAAACGTTTCAACCAGTACTTGTATGAGAGAGAGTTTACCCTTGTTACTGATCATCAACTCCTAGTGTCTATTTTCAATCCACTGAAGGGTGTTCTACTAACAGCAGAAGAACAAATACAGAGATGGGCTCTGTTCCCTGGAGGGCAAAATTATAGGATCGAACTCACGAGGCTGACAAATCGTGGAAATGCTGATGGTTTGTCCTGTTTACCCTTGGAAAAGAAAACACTTGAAAAATTTACAAAAGAGGACACTCCTCTTGACATATTCTCCCCTATGGAAATCAAAAGTATCCCCATTATGGGAGAGATGACGTAAAGGGAAACCAGCTCAATTCAGCAGCTTCAGACCACCTCAGTCCCACTCCCAGCATCTCGCAGGTCCTCCTTTACCGCTGCCCCGACAATCTCTGCTACTACTGCTCCCGCTCCCACACCCGGACCAGAGCCGACTCCCACGACCATAGCGAAACAGAGTATTCCACCACCAGGCAGATATTCTGGTGATCCTGATGGTTGCAGGAATTTTATTACCCAATGCGAGCTGACATTCCAAGCCCAGCCTGGTCGTTGTGGTGATGATGCGCGAAAATTGGCGTACATGGTCAATCTTCTTGAATGACCTCCACTCAGCCTGCTCATCGTTTTATGGGAACAAGGATACCCCACAGCCCAGTCATTCTGACATTTCCTGGCAGAGTTAAGGGGGTTTTTGATCTTCCAGTACAGGGGCAGGAGGCTGCCCACCGACTCTTGGACCTGTGCCAAGGCAGGGGAACGGTGAGAGCCTATGCAGTTAAATTCCGTACCCTTGCAGTAGAGACAGATGGAATGAGAGATCTCTCATCACTGCCTTCCAGCATGGACTGAACACAGGGGTCCGGCATGATATCACTGTCCAGGACGAGCAGGATAGTCTGGATGACCTGATTAATCTGGCTATTCGTGTTGACGACCGGGTGACTGAGTGGCGCAGGGAAAGAACGTTTCAATCTTCCTACGTGCCGCCAGATCACTGTCTTTCCTCACCCTCTCCCCCTCCCTCATCTGATCACCGTCATTCCTCACCCTCTCCCCCTCCCTCACCACCCAGCATCCAGCCCACAGAGGAGCCTATGCAAGTGAGGCGCATGTGCCTGTCTCAGGAGGAACAAGAGCAGTGCCAGATATCAGGTTCCTGCCTCTACTGTGGTGATCCAGGACACTTCCGGGCAGCATGGTCCAAGCATCCACTAAAAGAGAAAACCCGTCAGCAGGGAGGGGAATCCTAACGGGTCGGTTCTGTCTTCAGTCAGCTTCCCCCAATTCTGTAATGCTCACAGCTTCCTTGTCGTGGAGATCTCAGACCCATGAACTAAGGCGTTTATTGACTCCGGTGCAGCCGGTAATCCTATGGACATCTCTCTCGCTCAAAGATGGGGAGTTCCAACTCAAGAATTAAGAGAAAAGATCAACGTCAAGGCACTGGACGGTTGACCTCTGGGAATTGGCCAGATCCACCTTTCCACCCGACCCCTTCAACTGGTGCTCGAAGGCAACCATCATGAAAAAATATCTTTCTATCTGGTTAACTCACCTGTACTTGGTCCTTCCTGGTTATCCCAACATAACCCACAGATCGATTGGTCTCTGAAGGTACTCCAAGAATGGGGACCGGCATGCCTGTCAACCTGTCTGGGTCCAGCTCAAGTTCAGTTCCATGAATCCCCTCCTGTGTCAGCTAAGGATGTGGACCTGTCTGGGATTCTGACTGAATATGTGGATCTCCTTGATGTTTTCAGTAAAAGAAAGGCCACCACCCTGCCCCCACACCGACCATACGACTGTGCCATAGACCTCCTACCTGGCACTAGTCCTCCCCGGGGCCGGCTCTTTTCCCCCTCTCGTCTTGAAACAGTGGCCCAGGAGGAGTACATTAAGGAAGCATTGAGCATGGGGTTTATCCATCAACCTTGCCAGCAGGAGCGGGCTTCTTTTTTGTGAGCAAGAAAGATGGCAAGCTCCATCCCTGCATCGATTATCGGCCCCTGACAATATCACTGTGAAGAACTGCTATCCTCTTCCCTTGCTGGCGTCTACATTTGAACATCTCCAGGGTGCAACCATATTCTCCAAAATTGATCCGTGCAATGCTTACTATCTGATTCACATAAGAGAAGGGGATGAGTGGAAAACAGCTTTCAACACCTCTAATGGACACTATGAATACCTGGTGAGGCCTTTTGGTCTGGCCGTATTCGCTGTATTCCAGGCCTTGGTTAATGATGTGCTCAGGGACATGTTGAACCAGTCTGTGTTTGTGTATTTAGATGACATCCTTATCTATTCCCGCTCTCATCAGGAGCACATCCAGCATGTCCGAAGAGTACTCAGACGTCTTCTTGAAAAGAGCCTGTACTCCAAGCCTGAAAAATATGAATTCCATAAAGACCAGGTGTCATTTTTGGCCTATATACTTACCCCATTCAGTGTTCAAATGGACCACAGTAAAGTTCAGGCAGCTGCAGAGTGGCCCAAACTGTCTGCAGTCAAACAGGTATGGCGCTTCATGGGGTTTGCAAACTTTTACTGCCGCTTCATCCAGAATTTTGGCTCTATCGCGGCTCCAGTTAATACACTCACCAATAAGACCCCGGCAGGTTTCCATTGGACGTGCGGTGTTGGCCAAGCATTTTCAGAGCTAAAGCGATGTTTCACCACTGCCCCACTGCTGCGACACCCAGACCCTTCTCAGCCATTCATTGTCGAGGTGGATGCATCCGATGTAGGCAATGGAGCTGTCCTCTCTCAGTGCTCTTCTGCGGGTAGGCATCGAAGCTCGTCTCCGATGTAGGCATGGGAGCTATCCTCTCCCAGTGCTCGTCTGTGGGTAGCCAGCTGTACCCTTCTGCCTTTCTTTCCCATCACTTGACTCCGGCCGAGAGGAATTATGACATTGGGAACCAGGAGCTTCTGACTGTCAAGGAGGCCCTGGAGGAATGGGGACAGTGGTTAGAGGGGGCAGAGCATCCATTCTTGGTCTGGACTGATCACAAGAATCTCTCCTATATTCAGGATGCTAAGAGACTCAACTCTCGTCAAGCTTAGTGGGCACTCTTCTTCAAACGGTTCAATTTCATCCTCACTTATCGTTCCAGCAGCAAGAATACAAAGGCTGACGCTCTCTCCTGGTAGTTTGACGGATCTGAGGACAATGCCGATCCAGAGCCCATTCTCCCTCGCTCATGTATCACTGCTCCAGTGATCTGGGGAATAGAGGCAGAGGTGAGGGCCGTCCAACAATCAGATGCAGGCCCGATGGGGGACCTCCCAACCGGCTGCTTGTCCCTGCTGCAGTGCATTCCAAAGTGTTGGAATGGGTCACTTCTCCCGTCTGGCTGGACATCCGGGAATTCAACGGGTTCAGGAGTTTATAAAGAGATAATTTTGGTGGCCATGTATGTCCCATGATATCCACGACTTTATATCTGCCTGTCCCACCTGCACTTGGAACAAGACATCACACCAGCATCCTGCGGGTCTATTATGTCCACTGCCTGTGCCCCACTCCCCCTGGTCCCATCTCTCAGCAGATTTCATCACTGGTCTGCCCCGTCTAATGGAAACACCACTATTTTGGTCGTTGTGGATCTTTTTCCAAGACTGCCCATTTCTTTGCCCTCCCAATGCTCCCTTCGGCTCATGAGACTGCCACAGTCATGGTTCAACATGTGTTCAGGCTCCACTGCTTTCGTCAAGACACAGTGTCTGATCATGGACCACACTTCACTTCCCGCTTTTGGAAGGCTTTCTGCTGTCTTGTAGGAGCCCCGGCCAGCCTCTCGTCTGGCTTCTACCCCCAACCTGATGGCCAGACTGAGAGAGTGAACCAGGAGTTGGAGACAACCCTGCGCTGTCTTGCCTCTTCCAACCCCACATCCCAATCACTCCCAATAACTTCCAGTCATCCTCCATCGGTATGTCTCCCTTTGAATTCCAGAAGGGATTCCAGCCCCAGCTCTTCCCTGATCAGGAGATCAACGTAGGAGTTCCTGCCGCTGAACAGCTGATCCAGCGCTACAAGCGCACCTGGAGACGAGCCAGGGCTTCTCTGCTGCGCGCCCAGAAACAGCACTCCCGGCAGGCTGACCGGCTCCGTTGACAGGTAAGGCCATGCAAGCCAGGAGAGGAGGTCTGGTTGGCACAAAGGATCTTTCCCTGAAAGTTGAGAACCGGAAATTGGCACCACACTACGTGGGACCGTTGTAGTGGAAAAGGCCGTCAACAAGGTGTCCTATAGATTGCGTCTACCAGTATCACTGAAGATCCACCCAGTATTCCATGTTTCCCAGCTCAAGCCAGTAACTACCCCTCCTCTGGCTCCAATCACCCCACCTCCCCCTCCTCCCTGCCTGGTAGATGGTTCCCTTGTCTATACTGTGTGGCGCCTCCTGGCATCTTGCCGGGTACGTGGTAAGGTCCAGTACCTTGTGGACTGGGAAGGGTATGGCCCAGAAGAACATACTTGGATCCCGGTGAAGGACATCTTGGACAAGTCGCTGATCTGAGACTTCCAGTGGACGCAGGTCTGTGGTGCCTCAGGGGCTGTGCCTAGAGAGGGGTCCCTGTCACAACCACCGATTCAGCAACGCAGTAGATATGGCAATTGCACTTGTGAATTTGCACATGTTAGCTAATTATTATTTAATCATGATAGTACTTAACTCCATACTCGTCGTCATAGTGCTTGTCGAGTCTTGGACAGAGCATAACAACGGCTCAGTTCTGTTTTGCATTGGCCTTGCCTGAGAAATTGGACTTTCAAGTCAACTGACTCTGAAGAATAGCGGTATTCATTTAATATTTAGATGTTATTTTCAGCCACAGTGTAGGCTTCGTTTTCCTTTTGAGAGTTTTAGTTAATGACCTAGCGTTTATTGTTTATTTTCCATTTAACACTGTTCGTATTAAAGTCTGTGAACTATTGACCTGCTTCAGTGTCTCTCACTCCGCACTTGGGCCATAGCCGAACCTGGTAACAGACAGATGCTCAGAACAATGAGTACAATACCGTGCAGGACAACTTCAAAGAATATTCCACACGAAAGCAAACTAGGATATGTCAGAGGGCAAAGCTCAACTCCAGAAACCAGGAAACAGGTGAAAGTTTAAATGACTTCCTCACAGCATTGTATCCCCTGTCAGACAACTGTGAACGTGGAAATCTGAGAGATGAGCTCATTAGAGATAGAATTGTTGTTGGGCAAATTGTTACAAAGACTTCATTTGCAGTCAAATCTCACACTACTATAGTCAGGCAAACAGAGAATGTTCGTCAACAACCGGCAGAACTCGGGCACAAAAACGATGCTGAGGGAAAGATAGATGCTGTACAAGAAGAAGAGTACAAACAAGGTGCAGTCAGAAAGACGACAGAAAGAGGTGACGGTAAAGTCCAGCTCAGACAAAACAGACTAGTGAAACAAAGAGCAAGTAAAATTTCCAACTGCAGGAGATGCAGCAAGTCTCCATTCCACGTCAAAGAGCTCTGTCCAGCAAAAGAAGTGAAACACCCCTAATGCAATAGAGTTGGTCATTGGAAGAGCCACTATCACTTAAAAGCAGTTCTTCAGGAGGTCAAAGAAGACCATGATTCAGACAAAGAGAGAGCTTTCTTGGGGCTACTCAAGACTGGTTTATTACAGTTCAGTTGCAAAATAAGGCAGTGACGTTCAAAATGGACACTGTGGCAGAGGTCACAGCCATCCCCGAATGTTTGTACACAAAACTGGTGAAGAAAGCAGGCATTATGCTAAACCCAATCAAGAAAGTACTCAAGGGGCCAGGGAAACATAAGCTCAATGTGAAAAGGAATGTTTACTACTTTCATCTGTAAAAATGAGGAACATTTAAAAGAGAATGTCTATGTTGCTTAGAATCTTTTCTCACCACTGCTGGGATGGCAGGTCATCGAGAAACCAATCCTTATTGCAAGGTTGGATTGGCTAAACAATGTTCAGTGGCAGGAGAAGTACCCGGAGCTGTTCACAGGCCTGCGGATACTGAAAGAAGGGTACCTTATCCAACCAAGGACAAGAGTGATGCCCTGTTCTCTGACCATTGATGAATAAAGTCAAAGCTGAACTTGTGAGAATGGCAGTACTTGACGTCATGATTAGAGTGAATGGACCTGCTCACTGGCATGTGGGCGTTGTTCCTGTTCAAAAGCCAAATGGCACAGTGAGGATCGGTGTCGATCTAACAAAATTGAATAATGCAATGAGGCAGAAAAAGTTTATACATTGGGTATGTTGGGTGGAGCAAAGTTCTTCACCAAACTAGATGCAAACTCAGGGTTCTGGCAGATCCGTTTAGCTCCTGAGTCACAGAAACTCAGAACCTTTATCACACCATATGGATGCTATGCCCTCAAGACACTCCCTTTTGACTCTGAACTCTTTCGGATGAGTATGAGCCAAATTTTGGAGGGGCTGGAAGGATTAGACTGCCACATTAATAATGTACTCATCTTTGTAGGCTCAAGTGAGAAGCATGACAAAAGAACGGAAGATGCCTCGGAGAAACTGAAACAGGCTGGAATCACCCTGAACAAAAGGAATTGCAAATTTTCAGAGTTGGAGGTGAATTTCTTAGGCAACCAAATGCCCTCAAACTGGCAGTAGTTTGAACATGGAACAACCTATGCATGTATCAGAGATCCTCAGTTTCTAGGCATGGTAAACCAGCTGGGAACATTTATTCCCGAATTGTCAGAGAAAACAAAGCCACTGCATGGCCTCCGCTCTCAAAGAAACGTTCGGACCTGGGACACACCCCAGGGGCACAGGTGAAGTCATTCTGATCACTTAAAGCTGAGCTCACCTCTCCACCAACACTGGCATTCTTTGATTTGAAGAAAGCAACCAAGGTGTCAGCAGATGCCTCTTCCACTGGCCGAGGAGGTGTGCTCATGTAAAACTGCAATGTTGTATGGAAACCAGTGGCATATGCATCAAGAGCAAGGACTCGTGTTGAGCAGCATTATGCCCAAATGGAAAAGGAGATGCTGGCTGTTGAGTGGGCTTGTGAATACTTCAGCTGCTACTAGATAGGCACTAAATTCCTACTTCAAAAAGACCGCAAGCCACTTGTCAGCCTCTGCAGCTCAAAGCATTTATATGACTTACCTCCATGTCTCCAAAGATTCAGAATGAGGCTTGTGCAATACTGTTAGGACATTGAACATGTCCTTGGCAAATCGTTCACAACACTAGACACTCTGTCGAGGATGCCATGCAAAAGCTGACTCTGCCCTCGTGGAAGATACCAACATCTACTTAGCTCAAGTACATGAAAGCTTTCCTGCACCACAGAGTAGACTGGATGAAGTTCACACTGAGTTGCACTAAATCTGCAGCAAGGTCTTGCAATACTGTGTGCATTGATGGACAGCTGTTCCAAAAGGAGCTCCCAAACTCAGACCTTACTGGCTTGAAAGAGACCCACTCACCATCCTTGATGGTTTGCTGCTAAGGTGCTCCAGACTCATCATTCCTGTTTCTGTGTATGCCAAAATCCTCAGTCAAATCCACCAAGGACATCAATGCATCAAAAAATGTTGGCTAAGAGCAAGGCAATCCCTGTGGTGGCCTGGTCTGAGCACACAGCTAGGAGATTATGTAAAACAATGTGAAGCATGCAGAAAACTGTACAAAAATCATACTGAACCTCTCTGTCCCACAGAATTCCCAGACTTTCAATGGCAAATTGCAGGCACAGACATTTTCAAGCTGAAAAAGACTAATATCTTCTCACTGCTGATTATTACTCACAAAATGTTGAGGTGTCCAAGTTGTCCTCCAAGTCCTTAGCCACAGTTATACAGCACCTGAAAGCTGTATTCACTCACCATGGGATATCAGAAAGACTTGTGTCAGAGAATGGTCCACAATTCAACTGCTCAGAATTCAAAGCCTTTGCTAGGGACAATGAGTTCAAACACCAGAAGGGTGGTCCACAGTACCCACAGGCAAATGGAGAAGTGAAAAGAGTGGTACAAGATGTTAAGAGTTTCCTACCGAAGGCAAAAGACTCCTAATGAAGCACTGCTGGCTTATTGCCCCGCACTTCTTACAAGTAGCTACAGTCAATGGGCTTGAGACTGAGAACAAGCGTCCCTGTTCTTCCTTCCATTCTCCAACCTCACTTACCGGACCTAGACAAACTGAGAAATTTTGAGCCAGCACGGCGTGAGAAAATGAAGAGCATGCACGATCTCAGACACACAGCAAAACCTTTGTCGCCATCCAGGACTATTTGGGTTTCAGACCAATTCGCCAAAGGAACAATAGTCCGGCAGCGTGCATCACAATCAATTCTGATCAGAACGTCACAAGGTGAAATCAGACAGAACAGGCGTGCATTCATGTGCCTTCAAAGTCCATGAAAGGCAGAGGAAGAAATAGGGTAGCCTGATCCTTATGACAAGGACCACTTACTTGAGGTGGGCGCACCTGTTCTGGAATCTCCATCTACTCAAACACTTTTAGGAACCTATACCTGATCAGGTCGTCTATCTGTCCCACCACAGAGATATACACCATAGCTTAATAGCTTATGGCAAGTGACTAAAGAGGCAGAATAATCCTCTCACTTTGCCAGAATATTCAGGTAGTTTACCCTGAACATTAGATTTAATGCTTTGTGTGCAGCTCTGATGGGAATCATCAAATATTCTCCTTTAAGGCTACTACAGCGGAAATCCACAGTCACAGCTATGGCTACTTCAGTAACCAGCATTGTTTCAAGATGTTTAAAAAATCCATTTATACTCAAAATCGCCGTGCACCAGATTACAGACTCGGGTCGCGAGTGCAGTTCCCCTTAAGAAAGCATAAGCGCAGAAGCCAAGCAGGTCTGCAGGTACGATTGAAAAACAGAGGCTTTAGAGCCTCACCTGACTATACTCTTGGCAAATATACGGTCTCTGGAAAATAAAACTGAAGGCCACAGAGCAAGACTGCTCTACCAGAGGGATATCAGGGACTGCTGTGTACTTTAATTCAGGGAAGCATGGCTTATTGCCACCATCTTGGATGCAGTGCTGCAGCTTAATGGTTTGCCCAGAGTCTGCAAAAACAGGACAGCTCAGTCTTTTAAAGGCAGAGGAGGTGAAGTGTGCTTTATGATTAACTCATTATGCTGCACAAACATGGTGGTTCTGTCTCAATCCTGCTCACCTGACCTGGAACATTTAGTGATCAAATATCGTCCCTGTTATCTGCTGAAGGAGTTTTCCACCATTCTACAGGTAAAGGTGTACATTCCACCTCAGGCCATCATCAGGCAGGCACTGGAGGAGCTGAGTTCCATGGTCATCAGCCACAAAACAGCGCATCCTAATGCCTTCCCTGTCATTGCGGGAGATTTTAATCAGACCAGCTTGAAACAAGTCTCTGGACAGCTACCACCAACATATCGATGAAGCAGGCGGTTCATAGTCTGCCGAGAGTTAGATCAGCAGCGTTCACAGCTGGTAATCCAGATCTATACAAGAGGTTCAGGTGTGACCTATAGAAGGCTACTTTAAGAGCGATAAAGCAATTCCGATTGAGGTCAGAGAAAGAATCGGACGCACGTCAGCTCTGGCAGGGTTTGCTATAAGGTGAAACCCAACATCATGAATGGCTGTGATACTTCACTCCGAGATGAGCTCAGCACTTTTATATGCACGCTTTGAAAGGGAGAATAAAACTACACCTGTGCGAATCCCTGTAGCGTCTGGTGACCCTGTGATCTCAGTCTCAGAGGCCAATGTCAGAAAATCTTTCAAGAGAGTGAACCCTAGCAAGGCATCAGGCCCTGTTGGTATTCTAGGTAGGACACTGAAAACCTGTGCCAACCAACTGTCAGTATTAAGGGCACAGCATACCAGGTCACCTACCTTGCAGAATATTCAACTGAACATTATTGATAACGCTGCTTGTACAGACTGTGAACTAGTGGCAGGAGCAGGCCACAGTGATGAAGTTTCTCGAAGGTCGGCGACGCTTGTTTAGAAGGAGAGTTTTGCAGGCGCTCAGGCTCATTCCAACGTGACTTGGGAGTCCTTGGTTAACTTGCTGATTGAGTCGGTGGTGAGGAAGGCAAATGCAATGTTAGCATTCGTTTCAAGAGGTCTAGAGTACAAGAGCAGGGATGTGATGCTGAGGCTTTATAAGGCACTGGTGAGGCCTCACCTTGAGTATTGTCAACAGTCTTAGGCTCCTCAACTTAGAATAGATGTGCTGGCATTGGAGAGGGTCCAGAGGAGGTTACAAGGATGATTCTGGGAATGAAAGGGTTATCATACAAGGAACATTTGATACCTCTGGGTCTGTACACATTGGAATTCTGAAGGATGAGGGGGGATCTCATTGAAATCTTTCTATTGTTGAAAGGCCTAGGCAGAGTGGATGTTTCCCATGGTGGGGAGCCTAGGACAAGAGCGCACAGCCGCAGGGTAGAGGGGTGTCCATTTAAAACAGAGATGCGAAGAAATTTAGGGAATTTAGGGAATTTATTACCACAGGCAACTGCAGAGACCAGATTGTTGGTGTATTTAAGGCAGAGCTTGATAGGTCCTTGATTGGACATGACCTCAAAGGTTACAGGCAGAAGGCTGCGGAGTGGGACTGAGCTGGGGAGAAAAGGACCAGTCATGATTGAATGGCAGAGCAAATTCAATGGGCCAAATGCTTCATTCTGCTCCTATATCTTATGGTCTTAAAATGCTGCCACTTATCAGTGCCACCTTAATACTTGTATCAAATGCAGCACACAAAACTAACTAGAACCACAAATAAGTCAATAAAGCAAATTTCAAAATCCATGTGAAATGGGCAAGCAAACAAATTGGTGTCCTAGAGATGAGAGTTTAGTTGTGGCAAAGTATTCAGCCTAGGGGAAGAAGCTGTTACCCAGTCTGGTGGTCCTAGTCTTGATGCCCCTGAATCTCCCTTCTTAGAGTAATAAGTCAAAGAGATTTTGGGTAAGGATCTTCATCAATGTTTCAGACCCTTCCTATCCTGGTAGATGTCACAAATTGTGTTTATTACCATGAAAGTTATCTGTGGTTCAAACACTCTACCGAGTGGAGAAGAGTCAACAAATGCTGGAAGGAAGATTTTGAAGGCATCTGTCCTGAGGATTATCAATGCTGAAGAATAGCAGCAGTAACAAAGCCTGTGTTCTTCTATTAGGACAGCAGAGGGCGCTAGATTCTATCTAAATGAATCCTTGATTATTTCTATCTCCAAAAATCTGCCTTTTTTTTAAATCTTACTTTTTCTGTTTAATTTTACAATATGAAGCCCAAGCTAGTAAAAAAGCATAGGCATAAAAAAGTAGATGGAATTTGAAAGAGAATTTGATATTATAAATTAAACCTCTCAACATCAGTCTTTGCATTTGTTGCAACACCCCATCCGACATCTTGAATCGTTAAGCAAGAATGATATCAGAAGGAGGCAAAAAACAAACTTTGGAGCAAGATTACCCCAGGAAGTTTTAAAACAGACAAGTAAAAAGAAAAAAAAATGCATTCTGAATCCCAGCAAACCTTTCTCTGTCTACCACAAACAGCAAGATCATCCCACTTCAATGCGACTTCTCATTCCCGTTCTGACATGTCCGCCCATGGTCTCTCCCATTGCCATGATGAGGCGAAACTCAGGTTGGAAGTGTTTGGCGATGCTCTTGTGAGGCACCTTAAAGCATTTAAAACACAAAGTAATTGTCCTTTAAATGCTAATCACGTTCTTCCTATTGCAGCAAAGCCCCAGGGTGTTTTCCCAGTATCCTTGATGAATATCGCTGGACTGAGAGGCCCCAGTCGTGTGCAGTGGCTGGTCTAAAACCTCAGTTATAAATCAGTGACCTGACTGATTGATTATTTACTTACGTCCTGCCCATTAAGCCACTGGCGTTTAGCGCTGCAATGAAGGTCCTCCATCTCTGATGGTGCTTAGCTCTTCCTTCAGCGTGCCAGCAGCTTCCTCTCGGTTTTCACTGCTGTCAGTCCTGCAAGTGGAGGCTCAGGAATTCCGTCGCAGTCAGACGTAGAAGGATTCTTCGTTGCTGTTTCTGTAACAATTTTGTTTTACCCTGAGCTGCACCCGCTAGACCTGCAGGAGCGGTAGTCCACTCTTAGTTTGGCCTCTACCCTAGCCTCTAATTATCTATCACTTTATTAACTCTCTGCTCTCCCTTTGAGATGTTGCTGTCAAAAGAATTTTGTTCAGTGACATTCTTTAAACATTGTGAGTTACCCAGTACTGGGATGAATTGTGTCAAAGAGAAGTAGGAAGGCTGTTACTGTTTCCAGTTTCAATCAATGCTTCACTGGCAAATGAAAGTGATTCACCATTATACATCATACGTCACAGCATCATCATTATGTGCTGTGTTGTAAACATGGCCGATCATGGTCTTCCAACTCTCTTTAATCCAGGAATTAGTGAGGCTTCATTACTCATGTGGAAGGCCCCCACCCGCATTCTCCTCCCCATCCATGACCATGATGGTTCTTGGCAAATTTTTCGACAGAAGTGGTTTGCTATTGCCTTCCTCTGGGCAGTGTCTTTACAAGACAGGTGAACCCAGCCATTATCAAAACTCTTCAGAATTTGTCAGCCTGGCGTCAGAGGTTGCATAACCAGGACCTGTGATGTGCACTAGCTCCTCTTACGACCATCCACCACCTGCTCGCATGGATTCACATGACTCTGACTGGGGAGATAAGCAGGTACTACACCTCACCCAAGGGTGACCTGCAGGCTAGCAGAGGGAAGGAGCACCTTACACTTCCTTTGCTAGGAACGTATCTCCATCTTGCCACCCATATCCCACAAGGATCGTTATTCCCTGGGGCACAGGAGAATAAGGGATGACCTCATGGAAGTTTATAATATCATGAGGGTGTGGGTAAGGTGGACGGTCATGGTCTTTTCTTCATGGTGGGTGAGTCTAAAACTAGAGAGCACTGATACAATGTAAGAGGGGAGAGACTTTAAAAAGGCCTGAGGGATAACTTCTTTATGCAGAGGTAATGAGTGCCTCGAATGAGCTGCCCGACGAAGAGGAAGGATCACTAAAAACAGTGATGTACAGAGGGGTCATGTTGAGTCCAGAGCTCCCTGAAGGTCCAACACAAGAAGACAGAGTGGTGAAAGTGTATGGCATGGACTGATGGGTTTTTCCTGCGCTGTCCGATGTTCTATTTGCTAATTATGTAAAATATCATCAAATGTCTACAAAACAAATGCAAAAGTCTCTCAGGCCTGCTGTGCCATTGAATGCCCTCATAGCTGAACCAACCTTCAACTCAGCTCCACTTTCCTACTCAATCCCCTTAACCCTCGATTTCCCCAAGGTCTAAAATTTTGACTACCTCAGCTGTAATTTGCATATTGGCTCCACAGCTCTCTGCTTTGAAAAAAAAAGCCACCTATCTTGTCCATCTAAACTTCTCTGGTGTTAGGCGGTTCCAAGTATGGGTAAGTGGGATTGGAGTAGATGGTAGTTGATGGTCAGTGTGGATATAGTGGGTCAAAAGCCTGTTTCTATGCTGCCTCATTACTCCATGACATTATGGCATTCCAACCATTGTTGTCATAAGGACTTTTCTCCTGAACTCATGACTGTATTTATTGCTCATAACCTTTTCTTTGTAATCCAAAATTCTGGACTGACCGAAAATGGAAACATTTTCTTTGCATCCATCCTTTGACCAGGGCTTCCCAGCGTTTTTTTATGCCATGCACCAATACCATTAAGCAATGTGCCTGTGGACCCCTGCTTTAGAACCATCTCTTCAGCTGTGACTTCTCTACAGAAGGAGTTCCAACCTTTATTAAATTTTGTTCCTTTTTCGTGATGGTCATCATACAAGTCACAATTTCATGGTCAGTGTGAACGGTGATCTGGCCCTTCTGTAAATCCTTTGAGATTTCACCACTCAATATCCAAGAACAATATTGATGGTTTATAAAGAATATGCGTGATTGAGCTCCCCAGAAGTACATGTTCTTCACCATGCCGAGTTCAGATCTGATTGCTGCAGAGCTGGAATTGACTTATTACTGTTATGTGTACCAACCTACAGTGAAAAGTTTACCTGTATACTGTTCATACAGATCAAATCATTACACAGCATTGAGGTAGAACAAGGTAAAACAATAACGATGCACTATAAAGTTTTGTATAAACAGTATGCAAGACAAGCTTTTCACTGCATCTTGGTATATGCGACAACAATAAATCATTGCCAATATTCATCAGCATCATCATCACGTGCTGTGTCGCATGACCCCAGCCATAATCAATGCTCTTCAGAGATTGTCTGCCTGACATCAGAAGCCAAATACAATGTTGGCATTTATTTCAAAGGGAATAGAATATAAAAGCAAGGAGATAATGCTGAGCCTTTATAAACTAGTCAGGCTACACTTGGAGTATTGTCAACAGTTTTGGGCTCCATATCTCAGAAAGGATGTGTTATCATTAGAGAGGGTCCAGAGGAGGTTCACCAGGATGATTCTGGGAATGAAGGGGTTAACATATGAGGAGCGTTTGGCAGCTTTGGAATTTAGAGGAATGCATGGGGATCTCATTGAAACCTACCGAATGTTGAAAGGACTTGATAGGGTGGATGGGGAGAGGATATTTCCTAAGATGGGGCTATCCAGAACTAGAGGGCTCAAAATTAAAGGGTGACACTTTAGAACAGAGGTAAGGAGGAGCTTTTTTAGCCAGAGAGTAGTCAGTCTGTGGAATGCTTTGCCGCAGACTGTGGTGAGGTCCAAGCCCGTGGGTATATTTAAGGCAGAAATTGATCGTTTCCTGATCGGTCAGGGCATCAAAAAATATGGCAAGAAGGCAGGTGTATGGGATTGAGTGGGATCCGGGATCAGCCATGATGGAATGACAAACAGACTTGATGGGCTGAATGGCCTAATTCTCTTTCTGTGTCTTATGGTCTTATGGACATCAGTGGGTGCATAACCAGGACTTGTGATATACACCAGCTGCTCATACAACCATCCACCACTTGCTCCCATGGCTCCACATGACCCTGAGAAGGAAGCTAAGCAGTTGCCACACCTTGCTCAAAGGTGACCTGCAGTCTAGCAGAGGGAAGGAGCACCTTACACCTCCATACCACACCGCCACCCAAGCACCAATATTAGCTATAGAGAAAGTGTAATGCAGGTAAACAATAAGGTACAAGATCATAATGAGATAGATTATGAGGTCAAGTCCAACTTATCATACTAGGGAACCACGGCCTCCTCTACTGTAAAGATGAAGCCACACTCAGGTTGGAGGAATAACACCTTATTTTCCGTCTGGGTAGCCTCCAACCTGATGGCACGAACATTGACCTCTCTAACTTCCGCTAAGGCCCCACCTCCCCCTCGCACCCAACCGTTATTTATTTACATACACACATTCTTTCTCTCTCTCTCCTTTTTCTCCCTCTGTCCCTCTGACTATACCCCTTGCCCACCCTCTGGGTTTCTCCCCCCCTCCCTCTTTTCCTTCTCCCTGGACCTCCTGTCCCATGATCCTCTCGTATCCCCTTTTGCCTATCAACTGTCCAGCTCTTGGCTTCATCCCTCCCCCTCCGGTCTTCTCCTATCATTTTGGATCTCCCCCTCCCCCTCCCACTTTCAAATCTCTTACTATCTCTTCCTTCAGTTAGTCCTGACGAAGGGTCTCGGCCCAAAACGTCGACTGTACCTCTTCCTAGAGATGCTGCCTGGCCTGCTGCGTTCACCAGCAACTTTGATGTGTGTTGCTTGAAATTCCAGCATCTGCAGAATTCCTCGTGTTAGGGAACCATTTAATGGTTTTATAACTGTGTGGAAGAAGCTGTCCTTGAGACTGATGGCATGTGCTTTCAGGCTTTTGTAACTTCTGCCCAATGAGAGAATATCCAGAGGGTGTGGTATCTCTGATTATGCTGACTGCTTTTCTGAGGATCGAGAAGTATAGACAGAGGAGGGGAGTGGAGGGGAGTCTGGTGTCCATGATGTGCTGAGCTGTGTCCACGACTCACTGCAATTTCTGCAGAAAGAGCAGAAACGGACAGAGCAGTTGCCAGACCAAGCTGTAATGTACCCAGATGGGATCTATGCTGTATCGATAGAAATTGGTAGAGGTCGCCAGGAACATACTAAATTCTGTCAGCCTCCCAAGGAAGTGGAAAATGGATTGATTAGCATTGACTTTGGAAAGTCAAAGCCCAACCTATCCCTCAATTCCTCCGTCTCCACCACATTTGCTGTCAGGATGAGGCTTCTCATTCCAGAACGAAGGAGATGTCCTCCTTCTTCAAAGAAAGGGACTTCCCTTCCTCCACCATCAACGCTGCCCTCATCCGCATCTCTTCCATTTCACACAGTCTGCTCTCACCCAATCCTCTCGCCACTCTACCAGGGATAGGGTTCCTCTTGTCCTTAACTACCACCCCACCAGCCTTCATACTCAGCACATAATTCTCTGGATCTTCTGCCACCTCCAACAGGATTCCACCACCAAGCACATCCTTCCTTCCCCCCCACTTTCTTTCCGCAGGGATCACTTCCTATGTGACTCCCTTGTTCATTCATCCCTCCCCACTGATCTCCCTCCTGACACTAATCCTTGCAAGCAGAACAAGTGCTACACCTGCCCCTACACCTCCCTCACTACCATCAGGGCCCGAAACAGTCCTTCCAGGTGAGGTGACACTTCACCCGTGAGTCTGTTGGGGTCATATACTGTGTCCTGTGCTCCCGGCGTGGCCTCCTGCATATCGGTACGACCAGGCGTCGATTGGGAGACCGCTTCGCCGAGCACCAATGCTCAGTTCGCCAGAGAAAGCTGGATCTCCCAGTGGCCACCCATTTCAATTCCACTTCCCATTCCCATTCCGATATGTCAATCCATGGCCTCCTACACCGTCGTGATGAAGTCACACTTAGGTTGGAGGAACAACACCTTATATTCCGTCTGGGTAGCCTCCTACCTGATCGCATGAACACCGACTTCTTTAACTTCCGGTGATGTCCCCCACCCTTCACCATTCCCCACCCCATTTTCTCTCTCTCACCTTATCTTCTTGCCCACCCATCACCTCCCTCTGGTGCTCCTCCCCCCTTTTCTTTCTTCCATGGCCTTCTGTCCTCTTCTATCAGATTCCCCCTTCTCCAGCCCTGTATCTCTTTCACCAATCAACTTCCCAGCTCTTTACTTCATCCCTCCCCCTTCAAGTTTCAACTATCACGTTGTGCTCTCTCTCCTCTACCTCCACCTTTTAAATCTATTCCTCATCCTTTTTTCTCCAGTCCTGCCGAAGGGTCTCGGCCTGAAACGTTGACTGTAGTTTTTTTCCATAGATGTTGCCCGGCCTGCTGAGTTCAGCATTTGGTGTGTGTTGCCCTTTCAAGATCTTGTGTTTCACGATGGCACAGTACACGTCCTTGTTTCCCTTCACAGGTGATCAGTGAATTCGAAGCCTCACCAGACGTCTTCTATTACCGCATTCCCAACCTCAGCCAGAACCGCCAATACAGTATCTGGGTTGTTGCCATAACTGCAGCAGGGAGGGGGAATTCCAGTGAGATCATCACCGTGGAGCCCCTCGCCAAAGGTAAGGCCGCAGAGCCAATCTGGTCACCCTCAATCCTGCAGCATCCTCATTCCCCAGTCCCCGACAGACTCTCCAGTCCTTTGTTCTGAGTTTGTAAAGGTCTAATGAGAACCTCACCCATACCCTGGTTTTGGTTTGGAGATAGTGCAGCCCATGCCAGCTGAGGAGATTTTCCTCAGTGCCCTGATGAAAGTTTACTATCCATGCAGCAGTTAGCATAACAGTATTACAAAGCCAGCAACCCAGTCTCAATTTCCGTCACTCTCTGCAAGGAGATTGTACATTCTCCTCATAACCGTGTGGAATTCGTCAGGGTGCTCCAGCTCCCTCCCACCTTACACGGACATGTGGGTTAGTAGGTTGGTCGGTCACATGGTGTAATGTGAGACACTTGGGCTGGAAGGGTCTGTTACTGAGCTGGATCTCTATATTTAAAATAATAATAATCTACAGCCTCTTCCATGTGTTAGGTGTTCTTGGACATGATGATCACCTCTTGTGTGAAAAAGATTTAGGGAAGATTTGGGTCCACTTTAATGCCCATTACATTTCAATGAATGTGGCTGATGGTAATGGGATTTGGGGCTATATTTCAGCCCCAATCGCTTTGCTGATTCAGTTTCCCGCTCTGTCCCACACCATCCTCCTCCTTTCTTTGGCTGGATCGTAGATTCAGTGTGATTTTAACCCCGGTTCAGTGTGATTTTAACCCCGGTTCAGTGTGATTTTTAACCCCGGTTCAGTGTGATTTTAACCCCGGTTCAGTGTGATTTTTAACCCCGGTTCAGTGTGATTTTAACCCCGGTTCAGTATGATTTTTACCCCGGTTCAGTGTGATTTTTAACCCCGGTTCAGTGTGATTTTAACCCCGGTTACTCTGGTTGTTAACAGCACCGGCTCGGATCCTAACATTCAGTGGCACTGTGACCACGCCATGGATGAGAGACATCGTGCTGCAGTGCAAAGTGGTTGGAGACCCGACACCGGCTGTCAAATGGATGAAGAACAGGTAACTGGGGAGGCTGCGCCTTGATTAGAGAGCTGTAGCTTTACTGAACCTTGAACTGCGCGAAATCAAGCCAGATACCACAACAAAGAAAAGGAGATACTTGGCACAGTTTGGTAAGGTAATTCTCAAATATATGAGACTAACTAGACCAATATCTATTATCCATCCCAATCACCTGTAATGGTGAACTACCTTATTGAATTACTAACACAAGCAATTCTGCAGATGCTGGAAATCTTAAACAAGACACAAAATGCCGGAGGAACTCAGCAGGTCAGGCAGCATCTATGGAAATGAATAAACAGTTGATGTTTCAAGCTGAGACCCTTCATCAGAACTGCGAAGGACGAGGACAGAAGACGGAATTAGAAGGTGGTGGAATTACAGAGTTACAGAAAGGCAGACGTACAAGCTGCCAGTGATAGTTGAGACCAATTTACCCCAACCACCCACCTTCCCCTCACCTGGTCTCTCGCCTATCACCTACCAATGTGTACTCCTTCCCATCTCCTCACCTTATTCTGACTTCTGTCTCTTTCCTTTCCCCGTCTGATGAAGGGTCTTGTCCCAAAACATCAACAGTTTATTCCTCTCCGTAGAAGCTGTCAACTTGCTGAGTTCCTCCAGCATCTTGTGTGTGTTGTTCTTAAATCACTTAGTCCTTATGGTAAAATTACTCCCATTATGATTTAATCTCAGCAAGGATAAAGTAATGCCAGGATATTGTCATGTCTCTGCTATGTAAAACCTTGTCCAGTTGTACTCGGAGTATTGTTGCAATTCTAATCCCATTACAGGAAAGAAGTGGAGGCTTTTGAACGATTTGGGCTGGATTTAACAGGATGCTGCCTGGACTAGAAAGTATGAGGTATAAGGAGAAGTTGGACAAAAGGATGATTCTTTTCTCTAGAGAAGTGGAGGCTGAGGGGAGACCCAATAGAAGTTCTTAAGTTTATGAGAAGCATAGATAATGTAGACAGAACCTTTTTCCACAGGTAAAAAATGTTAAGTACTCAAGGACATGTATTTAAAGTGAGTTGAAAGGAGATGTGTGTACCACGTTTTTACACAGAGAGGTAGGTGCCTGGAACAGTGCCAGGGGCAGTGGTGGAAGTAGATACAATGGTGGCATTAAAGAGACTTTTAGAGAGGCACATGAAAATGCAGGGATGAAGGGATATGCATGGCATACAGGAAGAAGAGACTTAGGTTAGTTCAGCATTGTGTTTAGCACAGACACTGTGGGCCGAAAGGCCTGCTTCTGCCCTATACAGTTCTGTATTCTGTATTGTAATAATGTGTGACCTGGAGGGGAACATGCTAGTGGTGGGATTTCCCTGTGCTGTTGGTTTTCTGTAGAGGCTTTGGGAAGTGCTGTAGAGAAAGCCTTGGGGACTTGCTATGGTGCATTTTGAAACGGTACAGACTGCTACCACAGTGCGCTGGTGGGGGAGAGAGTAAAGGTGCTGAGTGTTGTCAGTCAAATGTGCAGTTTTGTACGATAGCAAACTCCAGATGTTCACGTCCTTAAACTGTGAGGATTTAGCCAACTGTCCACAAAATCCCTTTCATGGTTGCTCTGGACTGTAGATAAGGAGAGATGAATTGAATTCACCAATACAGATCCTGCTGAATTTAAATTTAGTGAATTCAGTGAAGCTAAAACTTTAAAAAAAACATGCATAATTAGCGGTAACAATGAGACTGCTGAATTGCTGTAAAAACTCAAATGTTCTTCAGAACCATTCAGAACCAACTGTTCTTCAGAAAATCTGCCACCCTGATTCCATTTGCTCCGTATGACACTAAAATTCGAATAGCATTTGAACCTAAAACAGGCCTAACCTACACAGTATTGAAGCACGCACTAGGGTGCTGCAAGAAAATTTGATGAGCAGAAACAACACTTATTGGTGGTTTATACCTGTATTTGTTTGCCGTCTTGTAGCAATGGAACACCAGTCCCTGTGGTAACTGATGGGCGCAGGAGCATCTTTAACAACGGGAGTTTTGTTATCCGCACGGTAAAAGCAGAGGATTCTGGGTACTACAACTGCATGTCCAGTAACAGCTGGGGATCAGACGAAATTCTCCTCAACCTTCAGGTCCAAGGTGAGTGAAACCCGGTGAAGAGGTACAGTGGAACCTTTATACTATTATTCCTTCCATCTTCCTTTTCTGCATCACAATGTGCTTCTAGGCCTCATTTATCTCTGTTTGATTAGTGGTGAGGTGGATTACCGTGAGCCATGCCACAGCTAGCCATGTTGATGCTGAGTATTTGCTGAAGGCTGTTTCCCAGAAGAAGCAGGTGGACAATGAGCAGAAAGTGGAATTCACCGTTCCTTTCCAAACCACTCCAGAACCCCAGGACAACAACAGTATAACAAACTCAACCAATCAAAGAGCAAAAAGGGATCAATCTCAATGCTTTAAATTATCTCTCAAACTGTCTTACTCTCTCTTAGTGTTTCTTTCTCCTTCTCTTACTCCTGCTGTTTTTCTTTCTCACTCACCCTTTCTCTTGCTGCCATCCCTGATTGCTACCATTAGGGAGGAGGTACAGGAGCCTGAAGGCACAGACTCAGTGATTCAGGAACAGCTTCTTCCCCTCTGCCATCCAGTTTCTGAATAAGTATTAAACCCATGAACACTACCTCACTACTTTTTTGCAGTACTTATTTAGTTTTTTTAATATACATATTTACTGTAATTTACAGTTATTGATATGTACTGCAATATACTGCTGCCACATAACAACAAAATTTCACGACATATGCCAGTGATAATAAACCTGATTCTGATTTTCTTTCTGTATTTCTCTCTCTCTGTCTCTCTCTCCCTCTTTCTCTTACGCCCCTCTCTATGTGATTCTCTTTCCCTCCATCTCTGTCTCTTTCCCTTGGGAATTCTCCACCTCCGTCTCTTGTCAGTGTGCAATGTTGATCTGACGTCAGCACTGTTAAATTGGACTGCACCCCTGCATCTTGCAACAAGCAATCGCACACCCACGCTACACAGGAGATTTGCATAACGACATCTGGAAACCCCCTATTCATCCTGTACCTTTAAAGGGATCATCAATTGCAATCAAGCTAGAAAGTTCTGGAAACACTCAGTATGTCAGACCAAGTCCTGTGGAGAGACAAATGGGGTTAATGTTTCACATTACTGACCTTCATCCTAACCTGCTTCGTATTTTCAGCCGTTTCGGCTTTTATTTCAGACTTCCAATACTTTGTTATTGATGATTCAGTTTTTTGCAGAATGTGGTGAATGATTTAGGGAATACTGGTTGGAATAATTTGTGAGTAGGCTTCTCTCCAAATTCCTTTCCACCCACAGATGCCCTTGACCCGTTGAGTTCCTCCAGCAGATCGTTAGCTGCTGCTAATTAGTTGTTTTTAATTCCTTTCAGTTCCACTGAGGGTTACTCCTCTCAGCCTGATGTCAAGGTGACAATTCTACTAATGGTGCAGCTTGATAAAGCGAATGAGAGCGTACACAGACCCTAACGACCTTCCCGAGGACAGGAGTGCATGGCAGGAGGCTTGCCATGGGTACTTTGTGAGCATTTTCCCCATGTACAGTGGGGTCCACACAGGACAATGCTGTGGAAAATCCCAATCCTCGAGGAAGGTCCCAGTGGAGACACATTTATATTTTTATATTTAGAGTTACAGTGCAGAAGAGGCCTTTCTCGCCCAGTGAGTTGCAGCACCCAGCAAGCCATCTAGCCTAATCACAGGACAATTTACAACGACCAATTAACCCACTAATTTGTACGTCTTTGGACTGCGAGAGGAGACTAGAGCACCTGGAAGAAACCTAAATAGTCATGGGTAGTATGTACAAATGCCTTACCGACAGCAATGGCCTTGAACTCTGAACTCCAGTACACCCCAAGCTGTAACCGCGAAGCTACTGTGGCGCCCTAATCATACACTGCCAGTGAAAGTAAAGGCACAGAGTAGATCTGGTGGCTGTCTGTTTCCTGCTACACAACCCTGCAATCAAGTAGTAGTGTAGCTGGAATAGGGAGCAACAAGAAATCCACTGGAGGAACTTAGCGGGTCGAGCAGCACCACAACCTTACAAACAACTGAGCTCAGGCCGAGAAAGCAAGAGACAACATTCACCTGGTTTCTGGCTATGCTGTCCTTGTCTGACTAACCAGACCTAGGGTTCAGTGATCACGATCCCAAGTGTATTGTAATTTCCATCTTACTGTAACTGTTACTTACGCTGTGTTACTGCTGCTGTAGTTAAACTGCAGCTAGAGGTTCAGAGCACAGGAACAGGTAGGCGTAGTGGAAGGAAGGCATTAAGTTTAAGTGCTAATGTTGATCAGTTCATGCCTCTATTGTTTCGGTTGTACATCAAACAAGAGGAAATCTGCAAGTGCTGGGAATCCAAGCAACACACACAAAATGCTGGAGGAACTCAGCAGGCCAGGCAGCATCTACGGAAAAGAGTATTATCAACATTTCAAGCCAAAACCCTTTGGCAGGATATTTTGGACTGTTCATTTGGTCTTAATTAGTCACTGTGTCGAAGGACAAATTGCTTGGATCTTTACTTTAAATTTTATTTAGAGACCATAAGACATCACCATCATCATTATGTGCCATGTCATATGACGGAGGCGATCATGATTGTTCTTGGCAAATCTTTCTCCCAAAGTGGTTTGCCATTTCCTTCTTCCGGGCAGTGTCTTTACAAAAAGGGTGACCCCAGCCATTATCAATACTCTTCCTGCAATTGTCTGCCTGCAGTCAGTGGTCTCACAACCAGGACCTGTAATATGCACCATCTGCTCATATGACCATCCCCCACTAGTTCCCATGACTTAACATGACCCTGATCAGGGGCTAAGCTGGTGCTGCACCTTGCCCAAGGGTGACCTGCAAGCTAGTGGAAAGATAGAACACCTTACACTTCCTTTGGTAGAGATGTATCTCCACCCTGGCACCCAACTGCTTAAGAGATAGAAGCAGAATTAGGCCATTTGGCTCAGTGAGTCTGCTCTGCCATGTGATCATAGCTGATTTACTATCCCTCTCAACCCCATTCTCCTGTCTTCTCCCCATAACAATTGACACCTTGAGTAATCAAGAACCTATCAACCTTTGCCTCAGATATACCCAAAGAGCTGGCCTCCACAGCCATCTGTGGCAATGAATTCCCTGGGTTTCATCACCCCCCAGCTAAAGAGATTCCTTCCCATCTCTGTTCTAAAGAGACGTCCCTCTATTCTGAGGCTGTGCCCTCTCCATTTAACATCAGTTTGCTGTGTATTAGCAGTTGCTCGTTTTATCTGAAAATTTGACTTTTTCTCAATGCTATGAGGCTCAGAAGAAAATTAAAAGTTTTTGAAGTTTCAATGTCTTCATTTCTGACATCGATATACTGTATGTGTGAGAATTTAATGAGAATCGACAGGCAGGTATTTTCATATTGCCTCTAACCTCTGTGGAGTGTTGTCACTTTTAATTAATGATGGCCCTACGGTGACGTTAAATGAATGAATAGGACCTTGAGAAACAATTCCAAGCTGATGTTCTGACGCTCATAATTATTATCCTATGGCATTGGTGTCTTATGGCAAGAGAGATTATAGATCTGGACAAGTGATGATGGAATGTTAGTATTAAAGTAGATAGTTTGTAGGCTAAGTGGTAATTGGATACGCAAGTATGTCAAAATCCCCACTTGCTGAGGAGGAGCTGCAAGGAGAGCTGGGTGTAGAGCTTGGGTTGAACACAGATTATTTATGGATAACAGAGCACGGGCAGTATGACGCAAAGATAGTCCACAGGTAGCACTGTGTAAAGTGGAGGATCATGTATAATATACACTCAGTAGCCTCTTTATTGGGTACCTCCTGTACCTAATAAAGTGGCACCGAGTGTGTGCTCGTGGTCTTCTGCTGCTGTAGCCCATCCACTTCAAGGTTCAACATGTTGTGCATTCAGGGAGGCTGTTCTGCACACCACTGTTGTAATGTGTGGTTACTTGAGTTACTGTCGCCTTGCTGTCAGCTTGAACCACTTGAACCAGTCTCTACCATTCTCCTCTGACTCTCTCATTAACAAGACATTTTCACCCACAGAACTGGATGTTTTCTTTGTTTTTCACACCATTCTCTGTAAACTCCATTGACTGTTGTGCGTGATAATCCCAGCAGGTCAGCAGTTTCTGATGTACTCAAACCACCCTGTCTGGCACCAACAATCATTCCATGGTCAAAATCACTTAAATAACATTTCTTCCCCATTCTGATGTTCGGTCTGAACAATAACTGAACCTCTTGACCGTGTCTGCATGCTTTCATGCATTGAGTTACCACATCATGCGGAGTGTAAGAGCAGAGTGCAAAATCGTGGAGCACTTTGCCCTCACCAAATAAGTCAGAGCAGGTCTGTGGTACATGGTAGAAGGTACCAAATGTTCCCCATAAGGAATAGGACAATTGGAGATACCTGACCTCCTTGTACCATCACGGTAATGGTAGTAGCAGGAGGTTGGGCTCTGAATCTCCAATTACCGTATCAGACCGTGACTGAACAATGTGATACATTAGGCCTGAGACCACCAGGCCAAGCATAGTCTGCAATATGGAAAGTGCACACTAAGACACATAAGAACATAAAAAATAGGAGCAGGAGTCAGCCATCTGGCCTATTGAGCCTGCTCAGCCATTCAATAAGATCATGGCTGATCTGGCCATGGACACATCTCCACCTACCTGCCTTTTCCCCATAACCTTTAATTCACCTACTATGGAAAAATCTATCCAACCTTGTCTTAAATATATTTACCGAGGTAGCCTCCACTGCTTCATTGGGCAGAGAATTCCACAGATTCACCAGCTTCTGGGAAAAGCAGTTCCACATCATCGCCATCCTAAATCTACTCCCTGATTCTTGAGGCTATGTCCCCTAGTTCTCATCTCACCTACCACTGGAAACAACTTTCCTGCCTCTATCTTATCTATCCCTTTCATAATTGTATATGTTTCTATAAGATCTCCTCTCATCCTTCTGAATTCCAGCGAGTGCAGACTAAAATGCATTGCATGAGGTAGTGGATTGGTAGGGATGTGTAATACATAGCATAATACACAGAATGGGCTGTATAAAGTACAATATGACTCATACTTGGGAAACCCACAATAAGGTGACTTACAAAAATGAGAACAAACAGATTACAACAGCAAAGTGAAATCACAGCTGTGACCGAATACAAGAAATTTGGTGATTTTATTGAGAATATAAAGGGTTTGGATGTTGGGGGATGTGGGGTGGGCTCAGTGACTTTGGGCACTGAAGATATGTGTGAGTGATCCCAGGCATTAATGACTGGTTAGTCAGCTCGGGCACAGAAGCCGTATTAGTGAACTCAGGCACAATGAGGTTTATCGTCTGAGGGTGGGTTTCTGACCCCAGGCATTGAGGACATTGAGGGCTTATTACTGACCTGAGTATAAAGGGTAATCGGTGACCACAGGTTTTGAGAGAAAACGTTAGTGAGGCCGCATGCTGAGGCTGTATCAGTGATACCAAGCACTAAGCTGTCACCAGATATTGACAGTAACAATCTGTTCTGATTTCCAAACTAATTAGTTCCTAGAATGAAACTCATCTGTAGGGGTGGGGAACAGAGTGGCAGATGAAAGTATATGGATTAGAATGTGTAATGTGCAGATGGAAATATCTAAAGCGAAGTGTGATAGTGATAACATTCTCCACACACATTTATAGCCATGGTTTCCACTTCTCCTGCCACCCTTCTCTTCTCCACCTACCCCGTCCCATTGCCAATTGTCTTATAATTTCTTTGTAAAACTAAATGTCAGAGCAGTGCATTGAGCAAGGTCAATAAGAACCACAACACCTGTAAACTTGCGATAGTCAGAGGTCTATTTAGCAAAGATGGCACGGATGGACAGTACATTGCATTTCTAGTAACCTCATACCAAATGGCTGGGTATCACCCTTGGCTAATGCTTAAGAATTAGGTAAGCAGTTACAGTTATCAGTGCACATGTAGATCTAAGATTAACCGAGGAGACCTCCTGTGCAGTACAAAATTAACTGAAGGTAATGATTTTTAATAACATAATAAAGAACCTCTGTTGCCTGTGGTGAAGGAAATACTATCTGTTCACTTGTGAATGATATACAGAAGATTGAAGATTCAAGATTATTTAATGTCATTTCCAGTACACAAGCGTAACGAAGAACAAAATAATTGTTTCTCTGGATCCGATGCAGCACAAAATACATAGTAAGATAAAGGATACAATAATAATAATAACACAATAAATATAAATACATAAGATAGCTTATGTACATAAGATGCGGAAACTATAGAAAGGGTGCAGAGGAGATTTACAAGGACGTTGCCTGGATTGGTGGGAATAGGTTGAGTGAACTTGGCCTTTTCTCCTTGGAGTGACAGAGGATGAGAGGTGACCTGATAAGGGTGTATAAGATGATGAGAGGCAGTGATCGTGTGGATAGTCAAAGGCTTTTTCCCAGGGCTGAAAGGGCTAGCACGAGAGGGCACAGTTTTAAGGTGCTTGGAAGTAGGTACAGTGGGGATGTCAGGGGTATGTTTTTTTACACAGAGAGTGGTGAGTGTGTGGAATGAGCTGCCGGCGACGGCGGTGGAGGCGGATACAATAGGGTCTTTTAAGAGGTTCCTGGATAGGTACATGGGGCTTAGAAAAATAGAGGGCTATGGGTAACCCTAGGTAACTTCTAAAGTAAGTACATGTTCGGCACAGCATTGTGGGCCGAAGGGCCTGTATTGTACTGTTACGTTTTCTATGTTTCTATGTTCTACATAGATTGATTGTACAGCCAGTTTGTGGCATTTGTTCGTACCACTGGACCTGGACTTCCGAGGTTGAGAGCGTGGAACTGCCCCAGTGCAATGGTTTTTCCACTTTAAAAACTCTCCCACACAGGTTTCCTGTCACCGTTGGTCATGATGGGCAGCCACCACCATAAACTGCCTGTACATAAGTTGACTCTGACAGGAAATGATAAAGAAGTGGTGGTGGGATTGGTTGATGGGTAGAGGTGTTGATCAGCCTTACTATTAGGGGTAAGTAATTGTTTTGTGAGTCTGGTGGTGTGACTGCTATGTGGCCTCCTCCCTGATGGGAATGGGACAAAGAGCGTATAAGCAGGGAGAGTGGGATCCTTCATAATGTTATTGGCCTTCCTCTGACAGCTTTCTGAATATATGTATATCCTTGATGGTGGGCAGGCTAGTGCCAGTGATGCATTGGGCAGGTTTGACTACCTGTTACAGAGACTTCCTGTCCACCGCAGTGCAGTTTCCATACCATGCAGTGACGCAACTTGTTAGGATGTTCTGCACTTAGCATCTGTTGAAGGACGTGGGTACGGACATGCATAGTACAGAAGAGTGGGCCCTTTCCATGCTTATCTTAACCCTGTATCCATACTTTCTTTCCAACAGTTCCCCCAGACCAACCACGTCTAACAGTGTCCAAGACAACCTCAAATTCCATCACACTTTCCTGGATACCGGGTGACAATGGTGGGAGCTCCATTCGAGGTAGGAGGCCTTCAAGAAATCTGTTCTGTGGTGAACACAACCTTTCTTCACTGTGGTTGCATTACAGTATGGCGTGAAGCATAGTGGTTAAGAGATCTGAGCGAGTGATCTGGAGGCACGAGTTTGAATCCCACCACAATGGGTGGGGAATTTTAAGATCATAGTATTTAAATAAATCTCGAATAAGAAGCCAGCATCAATCTATGAAAAGAGTCATACAAATCTATTTAATTCACCAGTGTCCTTCAGGGGAGGAAGTTTTCTCTTCACCTCATCCTAATGATTCCAGAGACACCAGTGAAAACTAGGAGAAGAAAGAGAGGGAGAGAGGGAGAAAGAAAGAGGTGGAGAAGAAAGACAGACAGAGAGAGAGGAAAAGAGTGGAGAGAGAGAAAAAGAAGGAGGAAAGGGAAAGAGACAAACATATAGAGAGGAAGAAAGAGGAAAAGAGAGGGTAGTGAGAGAGAAAGAGGATGGGGAGAGAGGCAGACAGACAGGGAAAAAAGGAGGGAAAGAGAAGGGAGGAGTTGAAAAATGGATGGACAATACATGGCAGCTTTGCCAGCAGCACCACTGACAGGGAATTAATAAAATACAAACAACTACTTCGCAGAAGCCACTCCACTCTGCTAGCAAGAAAGAAAAAGGAAGAGACTGTAGGTGTGGAACTCTGGAACAAGAGCAGAGCACTGGGAGAATTTGACAGGACAAGCAGCAGCTGTAGAGGCAAAAGGGTACAAGTCAACATTTTGGATACAAACCCACAGCAACTCTGAGCAGGATTACTTGCTCATAGCAGTAGAGGGGAAATAGTGGGAGAGGGGATGGTAACCCACACTGTCTCAGTTCTGTCCCCCCACCTCATTTTTTCACCCTTTGCTCATCTCACTCATCCATCTTCTCCCTCCTGGTTCCACTTGTCCATCATTCTTTCCTCACCTGGTTTCACCTATCACCTACTGGCCAGTAATCTGCTACCTACCAGCAACCCTCCTCAATCCCGATGTAGGGTCTCAAACTGGAACACTTTGGGCTGAGACCCATCATCAGGGCTGGAAAGGAAAGGGGAAGAAGCCAAAACAAGAAACTGGGAGAAGGGGAGAGACTACAAGCTGGAAGGTGAAAGGTGAAGACAGGTGAGGGTTATGCAGAGGAGGGGGATGAAGTGAAAAGCTGGGAGATGATGGTAGAAGAGGTAAAGGGCTGAAGAAGAAGGAATCTGACAGGAGAAGATAGTGGATGAGGGGATAAGAGAAGGGGAGGGGAACCAAAGAGAGGTGATAGAGAGATAAGAGACAGAGTAAGAATGGAGTCAGGATGAGGAATGAAACAGGAGAGAGAGGGTGGGGAGAAATTACCAAAAGTTGGAAAAATTAAACGTTTATGCCTTTAGGTTGGAGGCGACCCAGACAGAATATGAGGTGTTGCTCCTCCAGCCTGAGTGTGGCCTAATCAGAGCAGTAGAGGAAACCATGGACTGACATATTGGAATGGGAAGTGGAATTAAAATGGTTGATCACCAGGAAGTGCTCCCTATTACAGTTTGCTCCCTCTGGGTAGCCTCCAGCCTTATGGCCCAAAACATTAACTCTATTCCTCTCCATTGATGCTGCCTGACCTGCTGAGGTCCTCCAGCATTTTATTTATTTAGAGACAGAGTGTGGAACAGACCCTTCCAGCCCTAATGAGCCAATCTGCCTGGCAACCCACCTATTTAACACTACCCTCATCACAAGACGATTTACAATGACCAATTAACCTGGCATCTGCTAGATCTTTGGATTGGGGGAGAATGTACAAACTCCTTACATTCAGCACAGAATTGATCTCCACGCTCCAGAATGCCCAGCGGTAATAGTGCCATACTAACCACTGCGCTACCGTGGCACTTTGTACGCGTTTCCAGCATCCACAGAATCCTTTTTGTTTATGATTGCCTTCACAGATGCTGCTTGACCTACTAAGTTCTTCTAATGCCTTGTTTTCAGAGAAGGAAGCGAGGAGAAGGCTAATATCAACCACCATTACTGACTGCCTCATTATTTTGCTTTCTTTTTACACTACTTACTTTTATGCGTTTCTAATTGCAGTTTACAGTTTTTTTTATGTATTGCACTCAGTGCTCTGCAAAACAACAAATATCACAACATATAAATCAGTGATGATAAACCTAATTCTGATTATGATTAGATGGCTCCAGGTGTCTGTTTCTGAGGCCTAACCTCCAAGTGGGTTCAATTTTAACTTGCTTCAAGAAAAAAATTACAATTTGGTAAAAGAAAATGTTTTAGTTTATCTTTGTTCTTTGGTGAAAAGAATGCCCATGAAAAGAAAAGTTTTATTTTATGACTTGTTCGTACTGCCTCTCAGTGAGAAGCACTTCCACATTTCAGCTGTGAGTGGGGTCAGAGGTTACATGGAAGACCAGGTGGAGTATGGAGCGGATGCTCCCAGAATTGAGCAGGTTACGTTGAGGATACCAATCTTCCATGGACTGTATGGTTGGCCTTCAGGCTGAGGTTCGCAAAGGGATTCAATTTTGTCAAGCAGCCCATTTTCTGAGCTGTGATCTGGCCACAGGAGTAGATCAAAGGGGAACATTGAACATTCTGATGAGCTGGAGTTTAATTAACTTATCACAGTAAGCTGCCATTATTTCCCATGATCCTTTGAGCTGGCTAGAATCCCGATTATTTCCCAAATGAATTGATTTGTAGTCACGGTACAGAGCCATCTCATTAACAGATCCAATTTCTCAGCCAGGTTTATCGTCTGGAATACCATAAACACAGAATATGATGGAGCAGGACAGAAAATATTTCCTAATAGAACAGGGTGTTGCAAGAACTAATTGCCACAGCACTGAAAGGGAATTGGGAAAGACCTGGCCATTCTCTATACTCTAACTTGGATTCTGTTGTGAATCTGCTGATGGACACACTTGATTTTTATTTGCTGATAAGCAATCCCCTCAGTTTGCTGGTGATGAATGTGTGCTGTTCTCTTCTGAAGGTTACATCCTGCAGTACTCGGAGGACAACAGTGAGCAATGGGGCAGCTTTCCCATCAGCCCCAGTGAGCGCTCATATCGTCTGGAGAACCTGAAGTGTGGGACATGGTACAAATTCACCTTGACAGCACAGAATGGAGTGGGACCAGGACGCATCAGTGAAATCATTGAGGCCAAAACACATGGGAAAGGTACAGGACTCTTTATCCAAATAGCAGAAAACTATTCGCTCTCTACATGAAGGAACTTAACGATCTCCCTATTTTCAACAGTTCCAAACTGCTGGATTTTCATCTCCCCCTCCCCCTCCCTCCCTCCCCGTCCCGCTACCTTTCCTCTTCCCCATTCTCATTTACACAATCTATTTCTCTCTCTCCCTGTTTCACAGTCCTTCATCTTCCCAGTTCCTACCCCCTCTGTATATTGACCCATTTAAGTCACTCCTCAAAGCATCTTAACCTGCATGACTTTTAGACCGAACTGGCTGTTATCATCTTATGTGAACAGGGGTCAAATTTTATCTCCTAATTCTCTTGCTAAGCACCTTAGGACATTGTTAATAAACAAAGGGACACTATCAATCCAACTGGCTGTTTCTCCTGGACCTCACAGTTCCAGTGAGTGGAATTAAGTGCCACTGATTGACTACACTTGATCTTACCCAACAAGGCCAAGAAGCGATCACTGGCCCTGATTGACTGCCTCATATCAACTGACCTGTTGCAACTCATCACGGAGAGAGACACTCACAACACGCTGGAGGAACTTGGCAGGTCGGGCAGCATCCGTGGAAACGATCAGTCAACGTTTCGGGCCGGAACTCGTCGTCAGGACTGAAGAGGGAAGGGACAGAGGGGATGAAGGTAGGGGGAGGGTGGGAAGGAGAAGGCTGGTAGGTGCCAGGTGAAAAACCAGTAAGGGGAAAGATCAAGGGGTGGGGGAGGGGATGGGCAGGAAAGGTAAAGAAGGAATAGGGGAAAGCACAATGGGCAGTAGAAGGAGGCGGAACCATCAGGGAGGTGATAGGCAGCTGGGGGAGGGGGCAGAGTGAAACTGGGATGGGGGAAGGGAGGGGGAGGGGAATACCGGAAGTTGGAGAATTCGATGTTCATACCAAGGGCCTGGACACTACCCAGACAATATATGAGGTGTTGCTCCTCCAACCTGAGTTTAGCCTCATCATGGCAGTAGAGTAGACCATGTATGGACATATCCGAATGGGAATGTGAAGCAGAGTTGAAGTGGGTGGCTACTGGGAGATCCTGTCTGTTGTGGCGGATGGAGCGGAGGTGCTCGACGAAGCAGTCCCCCAATCTGCGTCGGGTTTCACTGATGTAGAGGAGGCCACACTGGGAGCACCGGATGCAATAGATGACCCCAACAGACTCACAAGTGAAGTGTTGCCTCACCTGGAAGGACTGTTTGGGGCCCTGAATGGTGGCAAGAGAGGAGGTGTAGGGACAGGTGTAGCACTTACGCTTACAGGGATAAGTGCCGGGAGGATCCTCCGCAACTTCCGCCACCTTCAACGGGACCCCACCACTAAGCACATCTTTCCCTCTCCACCCCGCTCCGCTTTCCGCAGGGATTGTTCCCTCTGCGACTCCCTGATCCACACATCCCTCCCCACGGATCTCCCACCTGGCACTTATCCCTGTAAGCATAAGTTCTACACCTGTCCCTACACCTCCTCTCTTGCCACCATTCAGGGCCCCAAACAGTCCTTCCAGGTGAGGCAACACTTCACTTGTGAGTCTGTTGGGGTCATCTATTGCATCCGGTGCTCCCGGTGCGGCCACCTCTACATCAGTGAAACCCGACGCAGATTGGGGGACCGCTTTGTCGAGCACCTCCGCTCCGTCTGCCACAACAGACAGGATCTCCCAGTAGCCACCCACTTCAACTCTGCTTCACATTCCCATTCGGATATGTCCATACATGGCCTCCTCTACTGCTATGATGAGGCTAAACTCAGGTTGGAGGAGCAACACCTCACATACTGTCTGTGTAGTCTCCAGCCCCTTGGTATGAACACTGAATTCTCCAACTTCCAGTAATTCCCTCCCCCTCCCTTCCCGCATCCCTATTTCACTCTGCCCCCTCCGTCATGATTCTGCCTCTTTCTACTACCAATTGCGCTTTCCCCTATTCCTTCTTCACCTTTCCTGCCTATCCCCTCCCTGCTTCCCCTCTCCCACCCCTTTATCTTTCCCCTTACTGGTTTTTTACCTGGAACCTACCAACCTTCTCCTTCCCACCCTCCCCCCACCTTCTTTATAGGGCCTCTGACCCTTCCCTCTTCAGTCCTGATGAAGGGTTCTGGCCCGAAACGTTGACTGATCATTTCCACGGATGCTGCTCGACCTGCTGAGTTCCTCCAGCGTGTTGTGAGTGTTGCTTTGACCCCAGCAGCTATAGATTATTTTGTGTTTACATGGACAGAGACGATTGCCATCTAAACTAATTCCATTTCCTGCCTTTGGCCGTTATCCCTCGAAACTTTTGCTATCTCTGAACCTGTCCAAATGTCTTTTAAATGTTATTAATTTACCTGCCTTAACCACTTCCTCTGGCAGCTCATTCCATATACTGGTCACACTGGGTGAAAATAAGATCTCAATTAAATCTCTCCCCTCTTAGCCTTTAACTCTGTCCTCTAGTTCTTAATGTCTTAACCTTGCGAAAATGGCTGTGTGCAGTCTTTTTTGTGTTGCATATTCAGTTCCACTGACCTGGGGCAGGGAGTGCGTATCCCTTTACAGCACCTACAATTGGAAGATCAGGGTTCAATTCCCGTCAGTGTCTCCAAAGAGGTTTACGTTCTTCCCGTGACTGTGTGGGTTTCCTCTGGGTGCTCCGTTTCCTCCCACATTCCAAAAGATGTATGGGTTAGGGTGAGTAAGCTGTGGGTATGGTAGACTGGCAGCAGAATCATGGCAACACACTTGCAACTGCCTCCAGCACATCTCTGGACTGTGTTGGTCATTGACACAAATTATGCCTTTTACTGTATGTTTCAATGCTTCAGTGGGTAAATGTGAAAGATAAAACTAATCTTTAACCTAAGCGGATGCTGGAGAGGTTAAGCATAACCAGCAGCTGATGCCCATTTGCCACCAATGAGCAGAGATAGATTGCCTCGATTCAGAGATAAAGGGCAGCAGCTTGGATAACCTGTCAGAGGACAGGTAATACTCGGGGGTTTACAGCTCAGCAGCTGACAGCACTGAGGAAGGATGAAGAAGGAAGATGGAACACTCTGCCAAGACTGACAATGAACTGCAAACCTGCACTCAAAAATCAGCCGCCATTTACTTCATTTACCTGCTATAGAGAGGATTCTTGCAGCCTAACTATACACACGCTTCATTGTAACTGCTGCGTTTTGCCTTCAAGCGGTACTCGAGTTTCTATAGTAACCGAACTGAACGGGCTGTACAGAGCAAAAGACTACAAGAGGTCAGGAATGAGTGATTACTTTAACCTTTTGCTTGCTGGAACAGATATCTATTCCTTCTGTGCTTCAAAGTTCAAAGTAAATTTATTATCAACGTTCATAACAATAAGTTACCATATGCTACATTGAAATTCATTTTCTTGCAGGCATTTACAGGGAAAAAAGAAATACAATATAATTTTGCAAAAAAACTATACATAAGCAGAAAATACTGACAAACAACTAATGTGCAAAAGAAGACAAACTGTAAATAAGAAAATAGAACTGAGAACATGAGCTGTAAAGAGCCTTTGAGAGTGAGTCTGCAGGTCGTAGGATCAGTTCAGAGTGCTGGTGAATGAACTTTACCCTCTTCTTACTCCTCTAGACTGTTGCAAGTGGAAATTAAAAGAGAACACACTGTCCTCTAGAAACTCATCCCCATCTCTAGCTCTAAACATACAACATTACAGTGCAGGTCTTTTCCCAGGAAATAGCAAGGTTCGTTTCTATGAACTGTTAGCAGCCCGAACAGTTCGCTGTTTGAAGAGGTGGACTCAAGCCAACCTCCTAGGCAGGAGAAGATGCCTGCAGCCATGTAGTAGCTGGCAAATCCATCCCTCAGGTCTCCCTGACACTTGGTCGTATGTACGGGTCGTACATAAGTTGGGTAAGCTGGAGAGGACCTGTACTCAGTTTCTGAAATTCACCTCTGTTCCAGTCACTAGGATTGAATTTCAGAGGGAGATACAATGTTCTGAACCTATTGCATGAACAGCACAGTGGCACAGTAAGTGGAGCTGCTGCCTCACACCTTCGAAGGAAATGTTCCACTTCTGATTGTTCGTTCTGGCTGTGTAGAGATTTCATGTCCTCCCTGAGATTGAGTTCTCCTGGGTGACTTGGTTTTCTCCCACATCCGAAAGATGGGCACTCAGTAGGCTAACTGGCCACTGGTGGGAGAATCAGAAAGGAGTTAATGGGCATCTGAGAGTGGATGGGCTTGAATAAGTGGGCGAGTAACAGGAGCAGCATAAACCAGATGGGAGGAATGGTCACTTTTTGTTGAAAGGAGATAATGGAATAATAGGAGAATTTGGGAAAATGGTGCTATGAGTACTACTGTCCAAGGGGAAATACTATACATTAGGTTTTAATATTTAATTAACTTTTCATCACACTCCCTCAGTATTTTGCTTTGTTTTTTTGTGATGGTTCAGTAGTTGAATGTAACACGTGTGGAGCCTTGCTTGTTGAACACCCCTTGGTTAACTCTAGCCTATTCTTTTGATGACTTCAGCTATTGCGATGTCGGGCTGAGCCTCAATCCTCCTATGATGTGACATACCAAAGGTTCATTTATTATCAAAGTAGACAACTCTGAAATTCTTCTCCTCCGGGTAGCCTTGAGCCCAAGAAAGAAAAGAAAGAAAGCATGATTGTCAAACCCCAAACCAAACTCCCCCCCCATACAAAAAATGCATAAAACAGAACAGGCACTTCGACCGCCAAATACCCACTCACCTCATAAAACAAAGTGAGGAAGATCGGGCGAAAAATGCAAAATATAAAAAACTATAAGACTGGGAGGAAAGTCTACAGTCCAAGTCCATATCCAAAACGGAGAAAACCTGGGCAGCATTCTCCGGGTATAACAGCAGACTCTCTGCACTTCAGCAGCACAGCTACCAGAAGGCAGGCAGCTGGCGCTCACCTTCCACATTCACCTTCGTACTTCAATCTCCCTCGTCGCTTTAATCAGCTAAGTAGAGTCGAACATTGGCTCATGCCCCATCTCACAGCCTGCCCACCATGAGGTGTGCACATGTTGCCTCTGCCTCTCGGAGACTACAGAGAACTGGATGATCTCCAAACAGGCTCCAACAATTACAGAATCACATCCAATAAGATCATTAAGATCATTAGCAGATCCCACCTGCTTTAAAAGGGCAACAATTATACCAGTGCCCAAGTAGGGTAGTGTGAGCTGCCTCAATGACTATTGTCCAGTAGCATTCACATAAAATGCTTTGAGAGGTTACTCATGGCTAGAATTAACTCCTGCCTAAGCAAGGACCTGGACCCACTGCAATTTGACTATCACCACAATATGTCTGTGGCAGGCACAATCTCAATGGCTCTTCACGTGGCCTTAGATCGGAGAGCTGGTCGGAGGCTTGGAGTTTTCGGACAGACTCGGAGCCGGACTGTGGTCTGATGCTTCCAGGATGCTGCACCGGCAAGTTGGCGGCGCTGGAGGTTTACCGTCTGCGTGAGATGATGGGACTTTCAAGAGACTTTGAGATTTTTACCGTGCCATGCTCTGTTCTTATCAAATTACAGTTTTGTTTTGCACTGTTGTAACTATATGTTATAATTATGTGGTTTTTGTTAGTTTTTAAGTCAGTTTGTCATGTGTTTCCGTGATATCATTCTGGAAAAACATTGTATCATTTCTTAATGTATGCATTACTAAATGACAATAAAAGGGGACTGCATGTCCTCATAATCTAATCTAATCTAATCTAATCACCTGGACAATACAAATACCTATGTCAGGATGCAGTTCATTGACAATAGCTCATTGTTTAACGCCATCATTCCTATAGTCCTGATTGATAAACTACAGAATCTAGGCCTTTGCACCTCCCTCTGCAATTGGATCGTTAACTTCCTAACTGGAATACAACAATCTGTATGGTAATGATATGTCCTCCTTGCTGATGATCAACACTGATGCTCCTCAGGGATGAGTGCTTATCCCACTGCTCTACACCCATGACCGTGTGGCTAGACAGAGCTCAAATGCCATCTTTAAATTTGCTGGTAATATAATCATGGTTGGCAGAATCTCAGATGGAGACGAGAAGGCGTACAGGAGCGAGATATACCAGCTAGTTGAGTGGTGTGGCAGCCACGAGCTTACACTCAATGCCAGTAAGACGAAGATTGTGGACTTCAGGAAGGGGAAGTTGAGGGAACTCACACCAGTCCTCAGAGAGGGATCAGCAGTGGAAAGGGTGAACAGTTTCAAGCTCCTGGGTGTCAACATTTCTGAGGTTCTATCCTGGGCATAACATATTGATACAATTACAAAGAAGGCATGACAGTGGCTGTATTTCATTCAGAGTTTGAGGAGACTTGGTGTGTCAAGGTACAAAGTATATTTATTATCAAAGTATTTATGCTATATAAAACCTTGAAATTTGTCTTCCTACAGGCAGCCACAAAAACAAAGAAACCCAACTGAACCTATTAAAAATGACTATCAAACACCCAATGTGCAAAAAAAAGAACAAACTGTGCAAACAATAAAAAATAAAGAAATAACACTCAGAGCAAAGTGTAATGAAAGTGAGTTCACAGCCATGAAACCAGTTTATCATTGCAATAGGTCCAGGAGTTCATTACTTGCCAGCCACAGCCTCTATTCCATGCAGAGCCGATTAAACCTTACAGAGCAGTGAGCTGAACACCGGCCCATTCCTTGCCTCTGGCCCCGACACCCCAACTTTTTCAATTTGCCATTGCCTTATATCAGCCAAACACCAGTTCACTCCTTGCTCTTGGGGCCATGCCCCTCCGCCTTGATTTGGCCCGTACCTGACCTTTTCAACCTGGCCCTGCACCTAAGTTGGCCAAGCATTGGCACATTCCTCAATCTTGCGCCCGGACACTTGCAAATTTGTACAGGTGCACTGTGGAGATCATTCTGAATGGCTGCATCATCGTCTGGTATGGAGGGACCACTGCACAGGACTGGAAAAGAACTGCAGAGAATTAGAAACTCAGCCAGCTCCATCATGGGCACTAGCCTCCCCAGCAATGAGGACACCTTCAAAAGATCCAGAACATGCCCTCTTCTCCTCCCTGCCATTAAGGAGCTTAAGGATACACACTCAACATTTCAGGAACAGCTTCTTCCCCTCTGAATGGACATTGAACTGATGAACACTACCTCTGTTTTTGCACTACTTATTTAATTTATATATACAATTATTTATTGTAATTTATAGTTTTTTATTATTACGTATTACAATGTACTGCTGCTGAAAAAGAACAAATTTCATGACATATGCCAGTAATATTAAACCTGACTCTGATTCTGATATGAAGCTGTCTGGCTGTTACAGTAACCCCTTGCCTAAATTCTGTGAGCTGAATGCTTCATGGTGGCTGGGATGCCAAACCAAAGCTGCAGGAATTCATATTCCTCGTGCAGAGTGGTTTCTGTCAAACTGTGGATCTTGCCTCTGGCTCTGCAGGTGTTCGTTGCTCTGTAGCATTTGAGGCTGGGATTTGCTCCGCTCTCCGCGACACTGAGGGATTGCTCCGGCTGCTCCTGTCGGCGAGCTCCGCGATGATTTGACCCGCTGTGTGATGAACTGAGGGTGAGGGTGAGGCTGTGGGCCTGCTCCCGCTGCGTGTCTATGGACTCACTTTCATTCTGAATGATGTTGCTTGTTCCTAATGTTTGCACGATGTGTGTGTGTTTTCACTCTGCGCATTGATCTTTTTTAATGGGATTTTTTGAGTTTCTTGTTTTGTGGCTGTCTGTAAGCAGACGAATCTCAAGTTGTATAACTTATACATACTTTGATAATCCTCGTTGTGGCTATCCCTCGAGGTCGAGGATGATGGTCTTTATTCTGAAGAAGTGGCCCACAGAGTGCATGTATTTGTTTAACGTGTACTTGATGTTGCACTCCAAGAAGCACACGATACTTCACAAATCAACCAACTGATTCCAGTGGCATGGAAACCACGACGATTGGACCTGATGGATTTGTTGCAGCCTTCATCCGCCTTCACAGCCGTTGAGTTCGAAGTAACTTCGTCTGTCCGTTCCACCGTTGAGGTCTTAGCTGGATTGTTTTTTGTCAGGGACCTCACCCTCGACCTTACCACCATGGGTGACCCTACCAGGAGCATAGCTCCAGAAGACATTGCTCTCGGGATCACAGGACCACACAAGCTTCTCCACCACGACAAGGTGACAATCCATGGAGAAGTTTGATAATAAATGTACTTTGAACTTTGGACAGGTTGATCCAGATTTTTAAGAGCGCCAGAGAAAACAGGCCAGATTGTGTTTAGCTTTTACAAAATCAGTTTTTAGATATATCCAGCAGGGGGAGGCAAAACTCTGATTCATTTGGTGATACTCTGCCTTTGAAATCAAAAGCAGCAAATTAGAATGCAAAAAAAACTATATCAGAACAGAACAATGGAAATAGTAAAGTCATATGGGAAATGGGGCCAGTATTCAGCAAAATGTTCCATACTGCCACAGCAGGTATGCATCATTGTCAGCTATGGAAAAGATGACAGCAGAAGCTTTGGCCTGCATTTCTTTCCCACATGATTTATTTTTATAATTAGTAAACAGAAATATTGAAATAAATATTAAGTGCAACAATTCTCTGCTGTGAGAGGCAAGGTGAGCATTTGGGGACCATGAGACAGTGTACAAGCTGCTTTGTCTTCAACCATGGTTAAGTACAGGTATCCCTAAATAAAACTGGTAAGTACAGCCCAGTCCATAAAAGGCAAAGCCCTCTCCACCACTGAGCACAGCTACAAGCAGCACTGCCTCAAGAAAACAGCATCCGTCATCAGGGACCTCTAGCACCCAGGTGATGGTCGATTCTTGCTGCTGCCATCAGGAAGGAGGTACAGGAGCCTTAGGTCCCACACCACCAGGTTCAGGAACAGTTATTACCCTTCAACCATCAAATTCCTGAACCTGCATGAATAACTTCACTCACCTCACTGAACTGATTTCACAACCTATGGACTCACTTTCAAGGATGCAACAACTCATGTTCGTATGAATTTAATTATTTATTGATTGCTTTTTTTGTATTTACACAGTTTGTATTCTTTTGGACATTGGTTGTTTGTCAGACTTCGTGTGTTGTCTTTCGTTGATACTGTTGTATTTCTTTGCTTTGCTGCGAATGCCTGCAAAAAAATGAATCACAGGGTGACATATGGTGACATAGTAAAATGATTCAATGATTATCTATTGAGGATATTCACTCGGTGGCCACTTTATTTTATACCTGCTTATTAATGCAAATATCTAATTAGCCAAAAATTAGATATTTGGCAACAAGTCAATGCATAAAAGCATGTAGACGTGGTCAAGAAGTTCAGTTGTTGTTCAGACCAAACATCAGAATTTGGAAGAAATGTGATCTTGACATTGACTGTGGAATGGTTGTTGGTGCCAGATGGGGTGGTTTGAGTATCTCAGTGATTGCTAATCCCCTGGGATTTTCATGCGCAGCAGTTTATGGAGGATGGTGCAAGAAACAAAAAAAATCCAGTGACAGCTGTTCTGTTCTGTGCATGAAAACCCCTCAAGGGTGTGCAGAAGAGCATCTCTGAATGCACAACACATTGAACTTTGAAGTGGATGGGCTACAGCTGCAGAAAGCCATGAATATGCACTCAGTGGCCACTTTATTAGGTACAGGAGGTACACAAGTCCTCACATTTCAGAAGTGTCTGTTCCTGCCTCTTTTTTTCTAAGCTCAGGAGAAACCATTGTTTGATAGAATTCCTGTTGCCAAGCAAGAATTGCCATCTGCTTGCCGCTGGATGCCTGTGCTCATAGTTGTTTCTTCTTAAGGCCTTAAAAGTTACTCAAGCATTGGAGATAGAAGCACGGTTAGAACAGCTTCAGAGGACATATTCAGCCACTGAATGTAATCATAGCTTACCACCTACCTCCCTGTCAGTGTCCCATAATGCCTTTTGCATTTGGAAATTTTTCTAAAGATTAGATTTTTTTTTGTCATATGTACATTGAGACATCAAAACATATGGTGAAGTGCATTGTCAATGACCAACACAGTCCAAGGATGTACAGGGGCAGCCCAGAAGCGTTGCCATGTTTCCCGCACCAAGATAGCTTGTCCACAACCTATTAACCTGTACATCTTTGGAATGTGGGAGGAAGCCGATGCACTCATGGGGAGGATGTACTTCTCCTTACAGATCCCAAAGGGAATTGAATCTTGATTACTGGCACTGTAAAGTATTACGCTAAGAGCTATGCTCCTCTTTCTTAAGCATATCTGGGAGCTTCACCTCTGTAAATTTCTGTGGTAATAAATTCCAAAGTTTCACCAGTCCCTGAATGAAGAAATTACTCTTCATTTCAGACCTTAATATCTTACCCCATATCCTGAGATGATAACCGCTAAGTCAGCCAGGCAGACGTCCTCCCTACATCCAGCGTGTCTAGCTCTGTCAAAATTTCTGAAAGTTTAAGTCTCATTCTTCCAAGTTAGCTAATGCAAACTTTTTGACCTAGTGCTAATTTTCTTTAGTTCCTCACCTTCAACATACTCTTGGTTCTTTAAGATCCGTGGAAAATTACTTGTATCCTCTTTAATGGAGACAGAACTAAAGCATTTGTTTATGTTCTCTGCCTTTTCCCTGTTGCTTATTATGAACTTCATTTTTTAACTGTAGGGCTCTGCATTTGACACTGATTTCTTTCTATTTATATATTTATAGATGCTCTTATTATCTACTTTTTTATACCCTGCATTTACTCTCATATTCTTTTTATTGCTCTCTTAATAAACTCATTTATTCTTTACCAAAATCTAAGCTCCCTTCCCCAAACTTCAGACTTGCTTCTTCATTAGGTATTTTTATGACTTGTAATTTATTTTTTAGCTCACTGTTTGTTTTGTATTTTTACACCGAACAGAATTTATGACCACAGAAGCTCTTGTATTTGTTCCATAAATGTTAACCCTTACCTTATCATTGCCATGAACATTAATAGAGTTTCCCAGTCATAGCTAGTTGACATCCTCATACCTTCATTTTTTGCTAAATTTAAGATCCTGCTTTCAGATTAAACTATTTCGCTCTCCACCTCAGTGAAGACCTCTATCACATTATAGTCACTCTTCACTATTACAAGACTCCACACTACAAGATTATTAATTACGTATGCAGAGAGACAGAGCGATAACATGCCTTTCCAGCCCAATGAACACCCACTGCCCAATTACACCCATGTGTCCGATTAACTGACCAATCTCTATGTCTTTGGACTGTGGGAGGAAATCGGAGCACCTGGAGGAAACCCACACGGTCACGGGGAGAACGTACAAACTCCTTACAGAGGGCAGTTGAACCAGGAACGCTGACCGCTACGCTACCCTGCTGCCCCAATTAATCCTTCTCGCTGCGCAGTACCCTGTATAGCATAATCTGCTCCCTAGCTGACTGATCAATGTGCTGGCTGAATAACTCATCCTGCTGCTTTACCTGAATTCTTCCTCCTTAGCTTTATTGCTGATTTGGTTTGGCCAGTTCATAGCATTCTTGCTAGGTGCATTCTTAATTTATTCTTTGATCCTATCCCTTATTGGGTGGATACCTATAGACAACAGTCATCATTGTCTCGCAAACATGAGGAAATCTGCAGATGCTAGAAATTCAAGCAACGCACACTAAAAATGCTGGTAAATGCAGCAGACTAGGCAGCATCTATTAGAAGAGGTACAGTCGACATTTTGGGCCGAGACCCTTCGTCAGGACACAGGGTCTCGGCCTGAAACGTCGACTGTACCTCTTTCTATTGATGCTGCCTAGCCTGCTGCATTCACCAGCATTTTTTGTGTGTGTTGCTTGTCATCATTGTCTCCTGCCTCTCAGGGCTTCTTAGCTCCACACAGACTGATCTTCTGAACTAACATTCTTACTCACCGTTGCCACGGAAGTTGGGTGGGACTACAACCAGAGGTCTTGGCTTAAGGTGAAAGGTGAGGAGTTTAAGGGGAACATGAGGGGAAGCTCCTTCACTCAGAGGGTTGTAGGAGTATGGAATTCCACTACAAGTGGTGCACGCAAGATCAATTTCAATGTTTAAGAGAAGTTTGGATAGGTACATAAATGGTAGAGATATGGTCCCAGCGCAGGTCAATGGGAGTAGGAGGCAGTTTAAATATTTCAACATGGACTAGATGGACTGAAGGGCCTGTTTCTGTGCTGTACTTCTCTATTGTACTGACCTCATCCTTCACTAACGATATCAACGTAGTTAGTATTTTGCTTGTCCTTTCTAAATATCAAACTTACTTGCGCATTTGGCTCCCAGTCCAGGTTGTTCTGCAGCCATGCATCCTTAAAGGCAATCACATTGTATCTACACCCGCCTGCGTTGTTAATTCATCCACTTTAATACAAATGCTTCATGAATTTAGAGACAACAGCATTAAATTCATCATTTTTACTCTCGTAAATATCTTAACATTTTTATCTTCTACTATAGGCCAATTTGTCTGACTACCATTTTTCATATCTGGACCTAATTGCTAGTGCTTATATGCTCAGTAACCTCCTGTCACTATTGTCACAACTGTCACAATTGCAATTATCCCTTCCAGGAATGGCCCTTTCTCATTTAATATTTCATTGTTTGTAAGCAGAATTGGTCTTAACTGTTTCCCCAATTATTCTGCTTGTGAGATTAAGGAAATAAATTACAGCAATAATATGTTTTGTAGCAATATAGATTCCAATCTTTGGGCAACACCTCCACCTCCAGGGAATAGTAATGCTGAGTAGAATCTAGTAAAATGACGGATTGGTAAACTTAGTTATCACCAAGCCTTTAACTTTTTCTAAACTCTGCAAATGAGGAGGAGGAGGAGGATCAATTTTATTTGCTATATACATTTACACATATCAGGAATTTATTGTTGACAAGGCAGGCAACAAAAAAAATCAATATTCAACAATTATAAAGAATGTAATTATATAGAATAAAATTAAAAATATAGATATGGAATAAAGTGCGCATAAGTACATAAATTGGTTGGCATCCGTCTGTCTCAAAGGAAAATGGATGATGATGGTCATCATCACAAACCTGGAGATGCTGAGATGCCCAGTTGTCAAGATCCCCCTCTCAGCCTCACCGGTGTAGTCCAAAGGAAAGCTTATGAAGCTATACATTTGGCTGCAGGAGCTGCTGGAAAGACATTCAATGATATCCAGCCACCTTAGGGGTTCCACTCCGGATTTGCTGTCTGGGTTTACTCCAATAGCCTTCGTCTCTCCGGAGACTGCCCACAAGGTAGCTGGGCTATTTACCCATAGCTGGGGATCTGGTTCATGAGCACCAGGGTGTGTCCACATGCCAGTGGGCCTGAGTCCTATGTGTGCAGGGGCCAGACCTCTCCCCGTCCTCTGTAGCTGAGCCTGAGTCCAAAAGGAGTTCAGTTTCTGTGTGTTGCCAGCGAGGAGGCACTACGCAAGGCTTGCTGTTGGAGAGGCTGTGTCCTGGCAGGGAGAGACTTACATGTTCAGCTCTTCTGCTCGCGAGACTGCTAGCCAGTGGTGGAAGCTGAGCATGAGAGTGACAAGCACTACCCACTATACTACCACAATAGGCGCCTCACAACAAACATTTTGACTAGCAGCATGTATTTACAATGTAATAATCTCAGTAGAAATATCCTGGAAATGTTGCACTGTTCTTAAAAACCAGCTGTCTCAAATAAAGTATTTCCTCCTGCAAGGGCCTGTGGAAGCAGAATCAGATTGGACATTGCTGGTATATTTCCCAAAATGTTTTGTTTTGTGGCAGCTGTACAGTGCGATATATTTCTTAAAACTATGACTTACAATAAGAAATATATACAGTAGAACAAATGGACAGCTTTATATTACTCCAGTACATCTACCAGATATGGCATGGAGACCAGCACAGAGAAAACCAAGCTTATGAGAAACAGTGAGGAGCCAATCATGACAAAAATCACTGTCAGTGGACAAGCACTAGAGATTGTCAAATCGTTCAAGTATCTGGACGCCATCATCAACCAAGAAGAATCAAACCCTGAATTCCTTGCAAGGACAGTGCAAACAGCAGCAATGCTGGCTGAACTAAAACCCATTTGGAGAGACAATAACCTCTCAGACCCAAGTTGGAACTCCTGCGTGCACTCGTGCTCTCCTTCTCCTTGTACACATGCAAATCATGGACTTTGACAGCAGGACTGCAACGAAGATCCAGGCAGTAGAAATGAGATGCTTCAGAAGGCTCCTCAGCACCTCCTATACAGACCACATCTCAAACAACGAAGTACGACGAACCATCACCAAGCTCATGAGACACCATGAAGGTCTACTGTCCACAGTAAAGAAGGGGAAACTGAGATGGTGTGGCCACATAACAAGATCAATTGGACTCTCAAAGACCATTCTTCAGGGAACAGTGCAGCGAAAAAGAAAAAGGGGCAGACAGAGGAAGAAATGGACTGACAACATTGCAGAGTGGACCGGGGGAAAGCTTTGCCACAACGCAGGAACTTGCTCACAAGCGTGAGAGATGGATTCAGCTGGTGCGATGCTCATCTTTACAGTGACCCTACAACCCAGGCGGTATGCGGGATCTGTGACTGTAATCTGTTCTCTATTCCTTTCAAATACACAATTTGTTACTCAATTAGACAGTAGTTTGTCCTTTTTATACTTTTTACCCATTTCCATGAAACTTTGCCTAATTGGGCCAAAATGTACTGATCCTGATGTGTCCAAATTAACCGGAATCCACCGTATATATGAAATTAAGTTAAGAAAGTAATGGAAAAAGAGAGCAAAGGAAAATATTGAGGTGGTGTGCACGGCTGAGTTCATTGCCTGTTCAGAAATCTGATGGCAGAAGGGATGAAGCTGTTCATAAAATGTTGATTGTGTGTCTTCAGGCTCCTGTACCTGCTTCCTGACGGAAGCAACGAGAAGAGAGCATGTCCTGGGTAATGGTGGTCCTTAATGATGGACACCACCTATCTGAGGCATTGCCTTAAGCTTCTGTCCAACATCATAGAGGACAGATGCTTGACTGCAGTGACAGCGGCCGCTCAGTCTCTAGCCAGCAAAATAAATGTCTGTCTTAGAGTCCCACATCCCGATGAAAAGTTGGTGTCAGCTTTAGCAATGGGGCAAAGCAATTGATGGCCTCTGCGTCTCAGAGGAAAAGCTCTAGAACTGGGCTAAGATCCACGAGCACCGAGCTGGTGCTGCAATCATCTTTTGCCGAACAACTCCTCAGAAATGGCCTTCAAGTTGCCTTCATGCAGTCTTTGAATCGAGATTTTGCAGCTGAATATTACAAACGTTTGTAGTTTCCACTTGGTTTTGCAGAACAAGTGGCAGTTTCTGTGGGTCAGTGGAATGGAAACTGAATTACCTGCATTTATAACACCAAACTACTTGCTCCAAATGCTCGTGAACTCTTCCCTGAAAAATTTACCTTCTTGTAATATGTGACTGCATAGTGGCATTGATATGAATCAGTGTCACTTGATATTCCCAGACCGAGCTCATGTAGTGGTGAGTTTCCGTGTTTCTGCATGTAAACTCTAAAAATGTAGTTCCTATATTAGTAATTAAAAGTTCAGTAAAATTGAAATATAATTTTGCTCCTTTGTTGTCTGTACCTGCCCCAACCTAATAAGGGTGTTTTTAAAAGAGAATCACCACATGGTATGCTTACAAAGGGAATATACACGTCTTAAAAGAGGAAGGAATAATTTTCTTAAGTGGGGAATATAAAGAGAACTTAATGAAGAGGAATTTCTTTAGCCAGAGGGGTGGTGAATCACTCGTAAAGGTGTCCAGGGATACAGAGAGAAAGCAGGAGAATGGGATTGAGAGAGAATAATAAATCAGCCATGATTGACGGGAAGAACTCAGTGGGCTGAATCTGCTCCTATATTTGCCGATGTTATGGACTTAAATATAGAATATATAACAAATTTTTAAAAGAGTGAATACACAGTGCTCACAAAAGGAGGAATGTAGAGCATTCTTAACAAAAGAATATATATATATTCTTAAAATGAGGATACAGTCACACTAAATAGGAAACAGTGACACAACAGAACAAAACGTCAAAGACTGCAAAGTTGGAATCCAAGGCAGTTTGCTTTGTACAAAGATTAATTTTTTTTAATAAATAGAAGTAAGGTAATAATATTAATTATTCACCTTGTAGAGCCACAGTTTGCCAAGGAACAGGACCTGTTCTCCAGCATTAACAGCACAAGGATCAGGCTGAACCTCATTGGCTGGATTGACGGTGGTTGCCCCATCACCATGTTTACTCTGGAACACCGGCCTTTCGGGACCACAGTCTGGACCACCGCACAGCGCACGACACTGTCCAAAGCCTACATCCTGTACGACCTGCAGGAAGCCACATGGTACGAGCTGCAGATGAAGGTGTGTAACAGTGCTGGCTGTACAGAGAAGCAGACGGAATTTGCAACCCTCAACTATGATGGAAGTAAGTACTTCATGGATTTAAGGAACTTCTTTTTAATTTAATGCAATGGTTCCTCATGTGGTTTCCTTGACCAGAAGCAAACTTATTATTCAGATACCAATGGTACAGGAACTATTACCATCAGTGTTCCCGCTAATTTGTTCTTACTGCTGCACAGACGAGCCATTGTTCTGAGCAGGAAATTTTTACACGGCCTGGAAACTGCTTAGCACTTAATATAAGTACAATCCCATTTACCCGGCCACAAAGGCTATGTGTGCAAAGCCATTTCAGTTGCTCTGCAGCTGTCCATCTACACAGCTTAGAGGGAACAGTGATTGTAGTTGTTGAAAAGAATAACACAGACTGGTTCTTGGAAACCTAAGCTGATGCAACATGTCTTTTATAGCTGTTGTATTTTGGATTATAGACTTTAACCTCCTACCGAAGTTCAAAACCATTTTTTTCATGTCAAGTCATATAAGGTTTAGTAATGTATAATGAAATGAGAACCCTTCAAATCAAACCTCCAGGGCAAGATATAATGGACTCCTCCATGCTACAAAGGAACAAAGTTCACCCTTGTTACTGACCAATTACAGAATCAGAATCAGGTTTATTATCACCGGCACGTGACATGAAATTTGTTAACTTAGCCGCAGCAGTTCAATGCAATACATAATCTAGCAGAGAGAGAGAGAAAAATAATAAATAAAATAAAACATAATAAAAAATAAACAAGTAAATCAATTACATCTATTGAATAAATTTTTTAAATGTGCAAAACCAGAAATACTGTATATTAACAATGAGAGCTTCAATGTCCATTTAGGAATCAGATGGCAGAGAGGAAGAAGCTGTTCCTGAATCGCTGAGTGTGTACCTTCAGGCTTCTGTATCTCCTACCTGATGGTAACAGTGAGAGAAGGGCATGCCCTGGGTGCTGGAGGTCCTTAATAATGGACGCTGCCTTTCTGAGACACCGCTCCCTAAAGATGTCCTGGGTACTTTGTAGGCTAGTGCGCAAGATGGAGCTGACTAGATTTACAACCTTCTGCAGCTTCTTTCGGTCCTTTGCAGTAGCCCCTCCATACCAGTCAGTGATGCAGCCTGTCAGAATGCTCTCCACAGTAGATCTATAGAAGTTTTTGAGTGTATTTGTTGACATGTCAAATCTCTTCAAACTCCTAATAAAATATAGCTGCTGTCTTGCCTTCTTTATGACTACATCAATATGTTGGGACCAGGTTAGATCCTCAGAGATCTTGACACACAGGAACTTGAAGCTGCTCACTCTCTCCACTTCTGATCCCTCTATGAGGATTGGTATGTGCTCCTTCAACATACCCTTCCTGAAGACCACAATCAGCTCTTTCATCTTACTGATGTTGAGTGCCAGGTTGTTGCTGCTGCACAATTTCACCAGTTGACATATCTCACTCCTGTACACCCTCTCGTCACTACCTGAGATTCTACCAGCAATGGTTGTATCATCAGCAAATTTGTAGATGGTATTTGAGCTATGTCTAGTCACACAGTCATGTGTATACAAAGAGTAGAGCAGTGGGCTAAGCACACACCCCTGAGGTGCACCAGTGTTGATCGTCAGCGAGGAGGATATGTTGTCACCAATCCGCACAGACTGTGGTCTTCCAGTTAGGAAGTCGAGGATCCAATTGCAGAGGGAGGTACAGAGGCCCAGGTTCTGCAACTTCTCAATCAGGATTGTGGGAATGATGATATTAAATGCTGAGCCATAGTCGATGAACAGCATCCTGACATAGGTGTTTGTGTTGTCCAGGTGGTCTAAAGCCATGTGGAGAGCCATTGAGATTACATCTGCCGTTGACCTATTGTGACGATAGGCAAATTGCAATGGGTCCAGGTCCTTGCTGAGGCAGAAGTTCAGTCTAGTCATAACCAACCTCTCAAATCATTTCATCACTGTCGATGTGAGTGCTACCGGGCGATAGTCAGTAAGGCAGCCCATATTATTCTTCTTAGGCACTGGTATAATTGTTGCAAGTGGGAACTTCTGCCCCACAGTGAGAGATTGAAAATGTCCTTGAATACTTCCGCTAGTTGGTCGGCACAGGTTTTCAGAGCCTTACCGGGTACTCCATCTTCTGCCTTGCGAGGGTTCGCTCTCTTTAAAGACAGCCTAACATTGGCCTCTGAGACAGAGATCACAGGGTCATCAGGTGCAGCAGGGATCTTCACAGCTGTAGTTGTTCTCCCTTTCAAAGCGTGCATAGAAGGCGTTGGGTTCATCTGGTAGTGAAGCATCGCTGCTATTCATACTATTGGGTTTCGCTTTGCAGACCCTATAGAGACGCACACTGACTGAATGAGCTCTCTCTAAATGACAGACTGTTTCAGTTAAAGAAAGCTGAGTCTGCTTTGGTTGGGAATGTAACAAGATTCATGATATGCATGGACACAATCTTTCAAGTGTGGCCTCCCCAGCCTCTTCTACAACCGTAGCCTAACTCATATACTGAACCTGGCTTATAAACCTGGCCCAAAATGCCCACTGTTTATTCATTTTCATAGATACTGCTGGACCTGCTGAGTTCCTCCAGCAGTTCGTGTGTGTTGCTCTGGATTTCCAGCATCTTCAGAATTTCTCATGTTTATACACTTGATGGCCTGACTACGCATGTCAAAGGCCTTCATCGCCTTCCTGTCTACCTACGGCACCAGACTTAGGGGCCCTGTACTTGTACCCTTTCATTTCTCTATTCTACAACACACCCCAGGGCCTGACTTTTCACTGTATAAGCCCTACCCTGATTTGTCTTCCCAAAATGGAGCACCTCACACTTATCCGAATTAAATTCTGTTTACCATTTCTTGATCCACTTACGCAGCTGACCAAGATCCCACTGTAATTCTTGATAACCATCTTCCCTGTCTATGATACCACCTATTGAGAGGGATAGTAAATCAGCCATGATGGAAAGGCTATGCAGACTCGACAGGCCAAATGGCCGAATTCTGCTCATTAGGCAACTGAGTGTATAAAAATGAGAAATTCTGCAGATGCTGAAAATCCAAAGCAACACACACAAAATGCCAGTGGAACAAAATGTCTTATGGTTTTATGGTCCATTTTGAAGTCATATACAATGACTTGAACAGTGTATTCTCTTCTGAATTGTTGTCATAGATGACAAATAACAATAGATTAAACACTTACCCCTGAGGGACATTACTAATCATGGGCCTCCAGTCTAAAAAATAATCTTCCAACATCATCCTCTGTTTCCTACCTTTAAGCCAATTGTGTGTCCATTTAGCAAGCTCTCCCTACATTTCTTGTGACCTAAATTCCTATAGCAGCCTACCATGTAAACCTAAGCAAACTCCTTACTGAATTCCAAATAGACTACATCTAATACCCTGTCCCCATCGACCTTTTAGTTGCTTTTTAAAAAAAAACTCAATCAAATTTGTGAAATGTAATCTCCCATGCACAAAGCCATGCTAGCAATTCCTCATTAATTTTGTCTTTCCAAGTGAATTATATCTTATCCATCAGAATCCCCTCTAGTAACTGGTCTATAGTTCTCAGGTTTTTCTTTGCAGCTCTTCTTAAATAAAGACATAACATTAACTAACCGCCAACCTCTGCCATCAGATGATAACACTGAACAGACAAGAGGTGAGCGTCAGCACCTAGCAAGGTACATCCTTCCAATGAGGATAGATGCCCCTTCACATCCGGCCACACCATTTTGTCTCATTTGTTCTCCATGTAAGGGGTTGCCACTAGCAATCTGCCCATGTACTCTAGGATCTTCATGATGTTGTGAATAAGTAAAACTATAAAAGGAATGGATTGTCTTGTGTGCCATTAGGCCTGGAGGAGAGGTATTTATTATAATATTTAAATCGTCTTGGATTGCAGCCAACATACTCTACTATAACAGTGCTTTTTTTTATTTTATAGAAGATCATCTTACCAACACTCAATGTCTTGGCAGAGGCTCTGATGTTGACAGTGATTTATGTGCTCCACATGACTAAAAATCTGTTCTTTTTGGCAGTGCATAACTATTCAAATGCCGATTTAATCATCTTGTTACCTCAAAGAAGGAAAGTAGCCTTAAAAATCAGTAGACCATGGTCCTTGCTGGGTAGATAGGGTCATAAAGAGAGCTATTATATAGGGAATAACAGGAGACAATCAAAAAGAGGGAATCGGGGAATAGAGATCCATAAATCCTTGAAAGTGACATCACAGGTAGATAAGGTTTTCAGGAGAGCTATTGGCACATGACTTTCATAAATCAATGCATTGAGTATAGGTGTAATGTTGAAGTTGTATAAGACGTCGCTAATGTATAAGGCCAAATTTGGAGTGTTTTGTGCAATTCTTGTCACCTACCTAAAGGAAAGATATCAATAAGGTTAAAAGAGTACAGAGAAAATTTGCAAGAATGGTGCTGGGACTTGAGAATCTGAGTTATAGGCAAAGATGAAAAGGTTAGGACTTTATTCCCTGGAGTGTAAGAGAATGAGGGGAGATTTAATGGAGGTGTGTAAAATTATGAGCAGTGTAGATATTTTAGCCAGAGGGTGGTGAATGTGTGGAATTTGTTACCACAGGCAGATGTGGAGGGCAGATCGTTGTGTATATTTAAGGCAGAGATTGATAGGTTCTTAATTGGACACAGCATCAAAGGTTATGGGGAGGGTATGGGGTTGAGGAGGGGATAGAAGGATCAGCCATGATTGAATGGTGCAGCAGACCCAATGGGCCTAATGGCCTAATTCTGCTCCTATGTCTTATAGTCCTATGGTAAATGCAAGCAGGCTTCCCCTGAGGTTGAGTGAGACTGGAACTAGAGGTCATAAGTTAAAGGTGAAAAGTGAAATATTTAAAGGGAAGCTGAGGGGGAGCTTCCTTCCTCAGAGGGTCGTGTGAATGTGGAGTGAGCTGCCGGCAGAGTTGATGGACGTGGGTCTGAATGCAGCACTTAAAAGAAGTTTGGTTAAGTGCATTGACGGGAGGGGCATGGAGGGCAATGGTCTACATGTGGTTTGATGTGACTGTTCAGAATAACAACTTGGCATGGAGTAGTTGAGCCAAAGGGCCTGTTTCTGTGTCTGTCTTCTCAATGAATCTGATGTTATGAAAGGAGACTTTCAGTGCTATTTGAGCTCTGCTATAACAGTGCATCCACATACAAATTATTAAGCAATGGTGAGCCTTTACCAGCCCCATATTACAAGGCATTCCTTGATATATTACAGACTATTGACCTCCTACGTACTGCAGCAAAATAACACCGCCTTATATATTACAGGTAGATTGCCCAGCAATACCCAGCAGGTCAGAATTTCCTCAAAGCTATTCATCTTCCATCAATTTAATGGCAGTGCACTGGAAACTCCATCGGTTCACACTAATCTGATTTGTGCTGATGACTTAGGACAGGTAATGAGGAAATTCACCTCGCTCCCTGGTGTCCCAGTGGAAATATTCACAGGCAGCAGTAGGCTGCCTAGTAGCAACCTCGTATGTGTGATAGGACCCCAGCATTCTCTATGTTATTTAAAGGTTTTCTTGATTATTTTCCTGACAATCTTATTATTCCTTTTCCTGAGTGAGAGTGGAATGTCAGATAACATAATTGGATGTAAATTGTGCACTGTTCTCATCCCTGTAGTTCAATTCTTTTGGGCACATGGGGCTCGCCAGCTATGTATGGCGGTTCGTCTAGGAGAAGCAAAACTCTGATCTCAAACCTCCGCTGCCTTGCCGAGATCCCGCTCGTGGGGAAGGATTCGGGAGTAAACCCCCAAGGAAAAATATAGCTGGAGTTCCTAAGGCAGTCCTACGTTGAGTTCAACGCTGACTGGCAACTCCTGCGACGCCACTGGCCAAACTGTATCGGTCTCTCCCATTCCTTTGGATTCATCATCTGCATGGAGAGGGGGAGTCTGCTGCCTGGGCAATCGTTTGCCCTCCATATTGTGCTGCCCTGGCTTGCATATCACATAGGACGCAATATCCGTGGTTGACCCCGACTAACAGAGGGCTTTCTCCAGTTCAATTCTTTAACATTTGAGACGTACATGATTTTAACTTCTGCTGAGGAAATGTTCAGCAAGAAGAGGTCCAGTTAAGTGTGGATTAAATGGTCTCTTTATGGCCTGGAATAAACAGGTCTTCTAGTCTCGAAGGCTTCTGAGGCAACTTCCACATGGATACTAACAGCACTGACTCTTCGGACTCTGAGTCGGATCTCCTCCTGTTTATTCTAGACTATTTTAACCCAGAAACCTTCCTTCCATTCATTGAAGAGGGGTCCAGGCCCTTTGAACTAGGACAGCGTGGAAACATTCATTCCCACTGCCCCAAAATTCTCTTCTCCTTCTCATAGTCATGAGTCGCCTAATGCCGGAGATTATTTCCTCAATATGGGCATAACTTTAAGGTGTTTAGAGAAAGGGGAATAAAGAGCCAATCAACTTCTGCCTTAAATGCCCCCAGTGACCTGGCCTCCACAGACACCCGGGTCAATGAATTCCACAGATTCAATAGTATAGTTATAACTCTGGCATCCATCCAGCATTTTGGAAAATTGCCCAAATATAAATAACTCCTAGAGAGCAGTATAAGTCCAGTCTGTCTAATTGCGATGCAATCAGTCTACTCTCAGTAATGCCGTGGTCCAGTGGTGTAGTGGTTAGCACAATCACATTACAGCACGATCCCCGATTGGGGTTTGATTCTCGCTGCTGTCTGTACGGAGCCTGTACTGAGCGGGTTTCCTCCAGGCTCTCGCAATCCAAATATGTATGATTAGGGTGAGGGTTAGGAATCTGTGGGCCTGCTATGCTGGTGCCAAAAGCATGGCGACACTGTGCTCCCAACATATCAATTTGATTTGCCAAGAATGACGCACTGTAATTCAATGTACTGAACATCTGAGTAATAGAGATAAGTCTTTATTTTTATGAGCAGCAAAGTAATGGTAAGTCTCATCAACAGTGCCGTCAGTCTCACCACTAAGCTGGTCAACAATGTCTGGTTTGAGGTTTTTCAAGACTAATTAGCTCCTGACCACATCACAGACTTTATCCCATCATGGGTTAAGGATGAAGGGTGAAAGGTGAAATGTTTAAGGGAAACCTGAGGGTGGAGATTCAGAGAGTGGTGTGAGTGTGGAATGAGCTGCCTGCAGAAATCATAGTCATAGAAATTATAGCAGAGAAATAGGCTCTTTGGCCCACCTAGTCCATCCTGAACCATTTAAACTGCCTATTCCCATTGTCCTGCACTGAGACCATGGCAGTCCACACCCCTATCATCCATGTACTTATCCAAACTTCTCTTAAAAGTTGAAATTGAGCTTGCATGCAGCACTTGTGTTAGCAGCTCATTCCACACTCTCGCGACCCTCTGAGTGAAGAATTTTCCCCTTACACTTTTCACCTTTCACCCTTAACCTATGACTTCAACCTCAGTGGAAAAAGCTTGTTTGCATTTACTCTGTCTATACCCCTGCCTCATAACTTTGTACACCTCTATCAGATCTCCTCTCAGCCTTCTACATACTATGGAATAAAGTCCTAAACTATTCAATCTTTCCTTATAACTCAGGTCCTCCAGACCTGGCAACATCCTTGTAAATTTTCTCTGCACTCTCTCAACCTTATTTGCATCCTTTCTGTAGGTAGATGACCAAAACTGCACACAATACTTCAAATCAGGCTTCACCAATGTCTTATACAACTTCAACATAATATCCTATACATTGATTTATGAAGGCCAAAGTCCAAAAGCTTCCTTTACCACCCTATCTACCTGTGATGCCACTTTCCATGAATTATGGACCTGTGTTCCCAGATCCCTTTGTTCTACTGTACTACTCAGTGCCCTACCGTTAACTGCGTAAGATCTGTTCTGGCTGGTCCTACCACAGTTCAACATATTGCACTTGTCTGCATTAAATTCCATGTGCCATTTTTCAGTTCTTTTTTTCAGCTGGTCCATATCCTGTTGCAAGCTCTGATAATTTTCCTCACTGTCCACCACACCCCGAATCTTGGTGTCATCTGCAAATTTGCTGATCCAGTTAACCACATTATCATCCAGATCATTGATATAGATGACAAATAACAACGGACCCAGCACTGATCTCTGAGGCACTCCACTAGTCACAGGCCTCCAGTCAGAGAGGTAACCATCTACTACCACTCTCTGGCTTCTCCCACAAAGCCAATGTCTAAACCAACTTCCTACCAAATCTTTAATGCCAAGCAATTGAACCCCTTGAAGTTAGGTCCTGGGGATTTATCTGCCCTAATTTGTGTCAAGACAGCAAACATCCCCTCCTCTGTAATCTGTATAGGGTCTATAACGTCACTGCTGTTTTACCTCACTTTTATAGACTCTGTATCCATCTGCCGAGTAAATACAGATGCAAAAAAATTCACCTATGATCTCCCCCATCTTTTTTGGCTCCATGCATAGATTACCAGAGGACCAATTTTATCCCTTGCAGCCCTTTTGCTCTTAATAGATCTGTAGAATCCCTTAGGAGTCTCCTTCAGCTTGTCTGCTAGAACAACCTCATGCCTTCTTTTAGCCCTCCTGATTTTTTTCTTAAATGTTCTCTCACATTTCTTATACTTCATAAGTACCTCATTTGTTCTCACTGCCTATCAGTCCATGCCAAGCTATTGTTTACATCTGTCTCAATGCGTGCTGGAGAGACTGATTCATTTGCTGAATTGAACATTGTGCACCCCAGTTTCTGTTATTTACAACTGAACCTCTTGACCATGCCTGCATGCTTTTATGCATTGAGTTGTGGCCATATGACTGGCTGATTAGATATTTGCATTAACGAGCAGGTGCACAATAAACACTGAGTGTACATTTATATACATTAGGATTTTGCTTGGTGTGTTGGTCAGGGTGTGAATGCAACAAAACAACATCAACATTCAACTATTATAAAGAACTATATAAAAATAAAAAATAAAACTAATAAAGTGAGTTATTAACAGATGGATATGGAACAAAATTTTCATAAATAAATAAATACCAGCAGGTATTTACAATGTAAACAGCTTTATAAAAAGCAGCTTAATTTGTCTACATGGCAGTGTAGTGACGGGGATAATACAAAGAGAGGAATGGGGATCGAACTAGAATGATTGATCAGATCAACTGACTGAGGAAGAAACATTTAAAATGCTGTGAAGTTTTTGTTGCAAAAGCCCTATCAATTTTCATAAAGCTTTTGGTAAAGGCTGTTTGCAGGGTGGGTAAGTTGTTCGATTCCCTCTTGTTGTCAAGGGCCATTACCTGGCACTTCTGGGGAATGAATGCTGCTTGTACTCTTCATACAAGAAGAGCCAGTGTGATTTGTTTTTAATCTTTGATTTGACCGCAAGAAACTGCAGTGTGCCCAGCACGTCACGGAAACCAGTCTCTCCTCCATGGACTCTGTCTACACTTCTTGCTGCTCCAGTGAAACAGCCAGCGTCATCCAAGACTCATTCCACTCCTGCTGTACTTTCTTCCACCCCTTCCTATCAGGCAAAATACGCAAAAGCCTGAAAGTACATACCACCAAGTTCGAGGACATTTTTGATCCCACTGATAAGAATGAGATGAGGAGGATTTTCTTCCTTCAAAGAGCTTTGTATCTTGAAAATTCTTTACAAAGTAATTTACATTAATGATCTAGTGGGGGGAAGAAGTGTGAAGTTTATGAGTTTGCGATGATACAAACTTAGATGGAAAGGTACGTTGTGAGGAGGACATTGTGATTCTGGAACAGGATAGAGAGAGATTAAATGACTGGGAAAGGAGCTGGCAAATGGAGTTTAATTCAAGGAAGTCTGATGACAAGCACATTGGTATGAGAAATTGAAAAGTCGGTTATTATCTAAGTGAAGAGAGACTGTATATGAGTGAAGTTCAGAGGAATCTAGGTGTTCTATGGTATGAATTTCAAAAAGTTGGCAGGCAAGTCCAACAATTAGTTATGAAGACAAATAACAATTTGGTCTTTATTGTGAATGGGTTTGATGTTTAAGAATAGGGAGGTTTAGCTGAAGTTGTACATGGTATCAGTGAGTCCCACGTGGGAAAACCATGTATGTCTTTTGTCACCTTACCTTGAAAAGGGTATTAGAGGCATTTCAAAGGAGGAACGCAGGAAAAATCCTGCACAAAGAGGGTTACGCTATCAAGAAGTACTAGACAGCTTTGGTTTGTATTCCGTGGAGTTTAGAAGGATAAAGAGTCACCTTATTCAAGGTTCAAAGTAAAGTTATTATCAAAGTATATATGTTACCATATACAACCCTGAGATTAATTTTCTTGCGGGTCTGCATAGTAAATTCAAGAATCATAATAGAATCAATGAAAGACCACAACAGGCAGGATGGAAAAACAACCAATGTGCAAAAGATAACAAACTGCAAATTCAATACAAAAAGAAAGAAATATAATAATAAATAACTAATAAATATTGAGACATGAGATGAAGAGTCCTTGAAAGTGATTCCATAAGTTGTGGGAACAGTTCAATGACGAGGCGAGTGAAGTTATTCCCACTGGTTCAAGAGACTGGTAGTTGAAGTGATAACTGTTCCTGAACTTGGCAGTGTGAGTCCTGAAGCTCCTGTACCCCTTTCCTGATGGCAGCAGTGAGAAGAGGACAAACAAGTATGATCCCAAGGGATTTCAAGAGACTGCAAATAGTGGAATCTGGAGCAAAGAGAGAAAGTGCTGCAGGAACTAAATGGGTCAAGTAACATCTAGGAGGTAAAAGAATGATCAATATTTTGGATCGGATTGCTATATCAGGACTGAAAATGAACAAGTTCAGAGCGATCTAGGTACTGTCCTGATAGATGGCCCTGACCTAAGACATTGCCTGTCCTTTTGCCTCCACAGATTCTTCCAGCAGTTCATTTTTTACTTATAAGGGTAGGTGTTAACATGTTTTTAAAAATGGGAGAATCAAAACCAAGAGGTGAACCCCTAACATGTATTTCTCAAAAGTCATTGAAGACTGGTGAACTCCCTAAGGACTGGAAATGGGCTAACATCCTGGTACTTAAAAGGGTGACCACACTGACCCTGGTAACCATAGACCAGTGAGCTTAATGTGTATCAAAGGTAAGATAATGGAAACAATAATAAAGAGTGAGATGGAAAAGCAGATGATATGAACAGGCCTGTTAGCAAAAAGCCAGCATGGGTTCAGAAAGGAGAAATCATGCTGGAGTTCAATGAAGAGGCAACTAAAATTTATGATAACAATAGAGTGGTTGATATCATTTACTTGGACTTTCAAAAGGCTTTTGACAATGTACCCCACGAGAGGTTAGTAATCAAATTACAGGAGGTAGGGATTCAGGGTAAGGTGTGCGAATGGGTGCAGAAACAGAAAACAACAAGTTATAGAGAGAGGATCACTATCACATCTAGATGATGTTGAAAGTGAGGTTCTGCAGGGACTGGTTTTGAGGTCACTGCTGTTTTTAATTTACATTAATGATCTGGATAAGCACATAACAAATAAACAAGTAAAGTTTGCCAATGACACAAAATTAGGGGAACAAACTGATAACATTCAGGCAGTAGAATCAACAGAGTTAGATCTAAACAAAATCCAGATGTGGGCAGATAAATGACAGATGAAACTTAATGTAAGTAAATGTGAAGTATTACATCCAGGAAGTAAAAATTTTAGATACAGTATAAATATACAATGGAGGGCCTTGCGTTAGAAAGTGCACTCAATGAGAAGGATTTGGCTGTCCTGGTAGACTCATCACTATCAACATCTAGACAACACACAAAAGCGATTCGGAAGGCTATTAGAATGTTGTGCTATGTAGTGCACTCGGTGGAGTTCAAGTCCAGAGAGGTTCTCCTTAAGCTGTATAATGCACTTGTGAAGCTTAACCTTGAATACTGTGTACAATTTTGGTCTCCATATTGTGTGAGGGATGTGAAGGCACTGGGGAGAGTTCAGAGAAGGGTGACTGGACTCATTCCAAGTTTGCAGGGTATGAGCTATGAAGAAAGATTGAAAGAATTAAATCTTTTTAGCCTTGGTAGACAGAGAACGTGAGGAGACATGATAGAAGTGTTCAATATCATTATGGGTATAAGTAAGGTGGATGCCAGCCGCAACTTCAAAATCAATCCATCAACGAGGACATGAAGACATAGGTAGAGACTGGTTAAAGGAAGATTTCAGATTGACATCAGGAAGCATTTCTTTACACAGCGATTTGTGGACACATGGAACAAACTACCTAGTTGTGTAGTTGAGAGTAGTATCTTAGGGACTTTCAAATCAAAACTCAATGGTAATTTCAACACATTGTGTGAATGGAAAATTGACAGGCTTTGTTGGACAGAATGACCAAAAACTTGCTAATGTTTATAATTACAAAATAAAGGACCAGTCATTTAAAACTGAGGTATTTGAAAAATTTCTATTCTGAGAGTATAGTGAATCTCTGGTCTTCTTTGCCCCAACTGTGATGAGGGTGGCTCAAAGGATATGTGTAAGGCAGAGACAGTTAAATATTTGAAAGTTCAAGAAAATGAGGGTTAATGGAGCTGGCATAGAACAAGAGTAGAGGGCCATGAAAAATCAGCCAAGATCATATTGAATGGGATTGAGGGACCAAGTACCCTAGTCGTATGCCTATTTCCTTGTGTAGTTGTTTATTCAGGGCTAAGGCAGACAGATTATTAAACCACTGGAGATCAGCATTTATGCATTCAGGTACTTAAAATGAAACTGAGGCAAGTGACGATGCCAGCAATGGTTAGCCAACTGTGGGCTCCAGTGGCAAATTTCAGCTCCCGCTTCTTATCCTTTTACATTGCTTGGACATATTCTATGCGTACACCATATGGGCACGTTGTGTTGGCACCGGAATGTGTGGCAACACTTGTGGGCTGCCTCCAGCACATCCTTTGTTGTTAAGGCAAACGGCACATCTCGCTCTGTACTTCGATGTACAGATGATAAGTGAAACCGAATCTGAATCTGAATCCTGGGTCTTGCCGTCAAAATAGACATAAGACTGTGTGAAAAACTCTCCATGGAAGTTCATTCTCAACCACTTCCTGGAAAAACAGTACTGACCACATCATACACACAAGAGATTCAGCAGATGCTGGAAACCAGAGCAACACATACAAAATGCTGAATGTCAGGCAGAATAAACAGTTGAAGTTTTGGGCCAGTACACCTCATCAAGACTCAAATGTCCTGATAATGGTAATTTAGTAACAACCAGACCTGGTAAATGGGGTTGAATCAATAAAGTTTCACATGTTGGGTAAATTATAGGCAAGTCGCAATCCTCGTCGTTATTACAGTGATATATTAAATACAATGTAAATCAGTAGGAACAATATGTATTTAAATGATCACTCTTGGAAACATGTACAGGAGCACTTCTCATATGCTTTCAATGGAAAGATACCTTCAGTCTCTATCTATTAAGTACTGTTTATTATCTTGTGTTCCTATGGCAACCAGGAATGAAACTAAATTGTCTTAAATGCCAATGCATTTACAATGCTCCTTAAGTATAGAGCTTTTGAGAATATGGTTTAATTCTGCCTATAAATCATACAACTCTCAGGTTTTTACCTTGCTTGAGTGAACCTAACACGTTACCTCAATTTTAAAGCACTTAGCAAATTTTTTTAAATGTTAAACAAAACACTGTAATGTGGCTATTAACATTTTCAGGTACGGTTGATGGAACACCACCATAGTAATGTCAATGTATGTCAATTAAAAATTACCCCCCAAAGTAATGAAGTCTCAAAGATCAAATATAATTGTGGTGCAAAATCACCTTGAGTAACTGGCAGACATTTTATTCACTGCAGTGAATTCCATTTTGCTGCTACTCAGTTGGTGGTCTGACTTCTGAGCAACCTTGTCAATGTAGAAGTTTAAAACATTTACAGGAATACTTTCAGTGAGTATTTGCTTTCATAAATCCTGGGACTGTTGATTGTTCGGCCAGTCTGGCAAAATTGCGTAGAGTGTGGGGTGAATAAAATGGGATTTGTGTAAACAGTGATGGGCGTGGAATGTGGTGAACCATAAATTCCACTGCTATACTGCATGGCACTATGAAATGAAAATTAGTGCTTTAGGGTATCCAAAGACGATTCTCTCTGCCCAACATTCTATGATGATAGAGCATGGCTGTAAGCCTTTAGACTGAGATATGAACTGCCAGCCTTCTGATCTGTTGGCACCAGAGATGCACATGGAAATAGACCGATCTGCCATTCAGATTAGATCACACATGATCTGCTTATAATGCACCTTTCTTCTATATTAGGACAAGAAAGCATTTGTAACAAAATTTGCGTGACAGAATTCTAAGGCAATAGTGTGCTGGATTACCACTACCTGATTTAATTCCAGAGACTTCACTCTCCATTGTAAAGTTAAGCTCCACCTTCACATGCCTTTCTTTAGGATTTGTCCTTCACTGAAGAAAGTATCTTGAGGTGTTTCTGCAGCGTGTCAAGTTCCTAAATCAGGAGTGCCTAACCTGGAATCCATGGACACCTTGCTTAATGGCATTAGTCCATGGCATAAAAAAGGCTGGGAACTCCTGTCCTAAATGGAATTATTTCTTCACTATGTTAATCATAAATCGGACTTTCTAAAAGAAAAATTGCTATTTTATACCTCAGTAATTAATATTGTAACTTCAATTGCACAGGCACAATTCCACCATTGATTAAATCAGTGGTCCAGACTGAGGATGGAATGGCAACCAACGAGGAGCTGAAGATGTTGGTGACGATCTCCTGCATCCTTCTGGCTGCCCTGCTCCTTTTTGCCCTACTGCTTGTGGTCCGAAGGCGCCGGAGGGAGCAGCGCCTGAAGAGACTGAGGGGTAAGAAGCCGTTTAGAAAGCTCGTTGTATGCTTAAAGGTTAGCTCATCACTCCTTATACATGTTTATAACTCTCTGCATATGATCTGCCCTATCTTTGTAATCTCCACCAGTCCTGAACCCTCTGAAACAGAGTCATAGAACACCACGGCACTGAAACAGGCTCTTCAGCCCATCTAGTCTCTGCCAAACTATTAATCTCCCGGCAGCTCATTCCACACTTTCATTTCCCTCTGAATAAAAAGGCTCTACCTCATATATTCCTTAAACATTTCACCCTTCAACCTTAACCCTTAACCCATAACATCTGGTTCTAGTCTCACCCGATCTCAGTTTCAATTTAACCTATCCCTACCCCTCATAATATTGTATATCTCTATCAAATCTTCCCTCAGTCTCCTATGCTCTAGAGAATCAAGTCCTAAACTATTCAACCTTTCCCTATAACTCAAGTCCTTCAGTTCTGGCAAAATTTTTGTAAATTTTCTCTGCACTTTTTCAATCTTACTGATATTTTTCCTGTAGGTAGGTGACCAGAACAGACCAGGTCTTGGGGCTCCTTCAGTCCTGGGCTTTAGCATGATCCTAATTTCAAACCTTCACCTCTGTTTGCTCTCCATTCAGGTACCTGAGCCTCATGACATGGGATTCTCCCCCCACATCTCTCTTCCTCCCAGTCTCCCACTTTCCTTTTCATCTTATGTCTCCTGGTTACACAGCTTGATAAGGTGGTAAAGAAGAGATATGGCATGCTTAAGCACAAGAGGTTCTGCAGATGCTGGAAATCCAGACCAACACACACAAAATGCTAGAGGAACTCAGCAGATCAGGCCGCATCTATGGAGGGAAACGAACTGTCAATGTTTCTGGCCAAGACCTTCCATCAGAACTAATATAGTATTGAACTCAAGAGTCATAAGGTTATGTTGCAGCTTTATAAAATACTGCTTAGGCCACATCTGGAGAATTGCATTCAGTTCTGGTTGCCCCATTATAAAAAGGAGAGTCTTTGGAAAAGATGTGGAAGGGGTTTCCCGGGACTCTGCCTTGATTAGACGGTATATGCTATCAGGACAGCTTGCACTAGTGTTCTGTCCTTCCAGGCGTCAGAGGCTGAGTGCAGACCTGATAGAAGTTTACAAAATAACAAGACGCTTAGAAAGCATACACAGCTGGTATCATTTTCCCAGGATCGAAATTCTAATACTAGGGGGCAATGCATTTAATGTGAGAGGGTGGAAATTCAAAGGGGATGGGCAGAGCCGGTTTTTTACACCAAAAGTGATGGATGTCTGGAATGCCAGGGGTGATAGTGGAGGCAAATGCCTGTCCATATTGGAAAAGCAATGTTGAGACTTCATAGCAAGTTTATACCAAACAGTCCCTAACTTCAAAGAGTCCCTCATGAATTATCCTTCCCCGTTCCCAAACTGAGGAACTAGCTTGCAATTCAAGCTGTTGTTTCTGAAAATTGTTTCTCCAATGGTTTGTAAATTAAAGTATTTGAAGGGAAATTAGACAGGCTCATTAATATACATAGAACGGAGGGATATGGACATTATGGAGATGGAAGAGATTAGTTTGACTTTCAAATCCTAGCTTAATGAGTTTGGCACAACATCATTGGCCAAAGAGCCTGTTCCTCAGCTTTACTGTTCCATGTTCTGTGATCTATGTCAATGTTCTTAAACGGCTCACTGCCATAGTCCTAACCTTTCAAATCTAGCCTTCTACAGTCCAGGTTTTAATCCCTTCATCATCAATCAGCCAGCAGTCTTGAAGATTCCATGGCCATCACCAACCCAGTGCTCTCCATCTGTTTCTATTCATTTGAGATACTCCTTAGAAGCTAGCTCCTTGACCAAGAATGCAGAAATCTATTCTTATAACTCTTTCCCTGACTCGGTGTTATATTTGGTTGAATTTTTTATGACATTGCTTCCTGCAGAGACGTTTAATATTCCTAGAGGAGCTTTATGAATCAAATTGCTGTTAATTTTTGTTTATATAATTTGCATAATTTGAAATTTCTTGTCAACAAGTTAAAGTCTTAAGCAAGAGAGTGCAAACACCATAGCACAATACACCAAATGTGTTTTTTTATAAATTAAAGATTTGACACCAACAAAATAACATACATCATCTTTTCTTTTAGATGCCAAAAGCCTTGCTGAGATGTTAATGAGGTAATGTATCGTTATTTTCTGATATTTTTACATGGTTGAACGATTTAGGCATCCACTGTTTTGGCCAGTTTTATGCTAACGGTCATAGCGTGAATCAATACAAGAGGGCAAAGTTGAATCATATTCTAAACTAGACACAGATGAAAGCAAGGCATCTCGGTCTGTCCCTTTGTGTCAAGCCACATTTGCAGTCACTACTGTGGCACGATAGGAGAACAGGAGAATAGTTGGCATCCATGTTAAATTGGCTTGGGAGATATGGCCTATCATGGGGATGGCTGAGTTCTCAAACAAACCCAATTAGATTGTAAAGAGTGAGTTGGCCCCCACTGGCAGAGGCCCACAGCTCTTCAATCGAAGGAAAATAGGCTTGGTTAATCACCACTCAACTCAAGTAAGAGCAGCGGAGTGTTTGAATAACATGTCTGTGTCTGTAAACATACTACAGGGTCCCTGGAACAGGCCGTAGATCCATTTATGTGCATTTAACCTACAGGCATCTCACCTATTTCAGTTCAACTTGAATGAAAGTTAGGGGTTGTCTTAGGGGCTAATATGTTGTTCTTTCTCACATTCCCATCTCTTGAGACTTCAGTGCAAAAATCTAGTCTGTTAGTCCACTGCAGTCCTGAGTTCAGAGGCCTCATCCTTTGACATATCATTCTAAAGTGTCACCTGTTCTCAGCAGGTTAACAAGGTATTGTTTAGAAGGCCAGAGGACTAAGCCTTAATGTCTGACTAATATTTTGTTGTTCGTCCATCGTCGTCGTCGATGAAGACCTCGACACCATTACGATGATGATGGTGTCGAGACTAGCGCGTGATTTGGGTTCAAGTGAGGGAGAGTTGCGCAGCGTCAGCCTCACTCTCTCTTCCCAATTCCTACCTGGATCCAGTGGCAAGACAGAGTCTAGACAGTTGGAGATGGTACTAGGCGCAGTGGATGACCAGGACGTCTTCTGTGTCTTGTCCTGCTCTACACGTTCCACGACGCTTGCAGAGACCGGCTTCTTGACCGTTGGACATTCCATTGGTCTCGTCCGCTCAATCCGCCGGAGTCTGTCTTCACTTGCTGGGATAGACAACTCCCTATCTCACCGAGGGTTTGAGACCCATCGGCTACCCTCACCTGGTTTAACCGGCTTGTCGAAGCCGTTGCCCGGGGTGTGGCCGCTGTCGGATGCAAACAGCTACGGGGAGCCACAGGTGAGAGCTGAGTGCCAGGTGGGGACCAAAGGTGGACTAACCACCTTGAAAAGGATGTGACATGTTCCCCCACCAGAGGTGCTAACCCTCCCTGACACCCCTCAAATGAATAGCAGACTGATTAATTGGTCAGTATTGCATTGCAGATTGTGGAACATTTTGGGCACAAATTAGTTGCTGTACTTCAAAGGTGTTTTAGAACTCTGGAATATCACAAAAGATTCTGAATAAAACTATCAACGTTAAGGTCAGCATAGCCAGGTCAGGCCAAAAGACCTGCTTCCCTGCTGTTCGTCTCTAACTTTTGTTACTTATCATTATTAACATAACTCAGAAAGCGGCTAAGACTTTGTCAACTGGAAAACCATGCCAAGTTAACAAAGTGTGATAACACAAGTACAATGAATGATATTCTAGTGTGCAAGACAAAGTGCTGTTCCTTCTGGACCAGGGATTCCCAATCTTTTTTATGCTATGGATCAATACCATTAAGCAGGGGAACCATGGACCCCAGGTTGGGAACCTCTGTTCTAGACTGAGCCTTATCCATTTAATAAACTGACAGGCTTTACCTCTGCGGAAAAATGTTATGGAAGACAATAGGACATGGAATTGGGTCCCTGCTCACAAGGTAAACTGAACTGAGAGGAATAGAGGCACCGATGGGAGGAGAGGCAGTTTATCCGCCAGGATGACGCTGGGATTTTAAAGGGTGGGGAAGAATGTTGTAATCAGCTGCTGAAAGGAGGGAGTCAAGGGTGTAGTTGATTATGTCAAAGGTCAGTCTCACGATCAAGAGAGTTGATAGTTGCATGATTTTCATTCTTGAATGTTTATAAATTGAAATTATGTTACTCAGTCTTGGAAAGATTGTGATAGCATTCCTAGCCTTACGACTTCTAGATTTTCACATTTAATCATGTTCTGGTCTTCCCTAAGTTTCCTGCAACACATGCAAAGTTAACTGCTAATTGGCCTTGATACTTCGATAGCTTACAAAGAACAAAGGTTTTAATGGAACAGAAATTGCTAATCTCTGTAGCACTAAATGAAGCCAGGTTGGTTCATTCTGGGAAATAGTTTGAAAGCAGTTGCTTTGAGCATTTGTTTGAATATTATTATGCATGCTCCCTTCGGAAAAGCAATGCTGAGTATTCATGGCAAATTTATGCCTAACAATCCTCTAAATTCAAGGAGTCCCTTGTGAATTTTCCTTCTCCATTTCCAAACAGAGGACCAAGCTTACAAATAAAACTATTGTTTATGAAAATTGTTTCTCCAAATGGATTTACCAGGCTCACTAATTTTACTTTGTTTTATTCATCTGTGCACTTGAATGCAATTGTGGTCGAGTGGTCCTCCAGGGTCTCTGGGACCGTGTTTGAATCATGGCCATACAGACGAACCACAGAAACAAAAGCATCATTCACATTCTTCAAACTGCAGATGAATTCAAGAGGTAGTGACCCAGATCTTTCGGGTGGCTCTATAACTGAAATCACCCACATTTTCACAAGAAAGCAGCATCCATCATCAAGGACCCCTACCATCCAAAAAATGCTTTCTTCTCACTGCCATCAGCAAACCTCAAGTTCCACGCCAAAAGGATCAGGAACTGTTATTACTCTTCAATCACCAGGCTCCTGAACCAGGATGGATAACTTCACTCACCTCAACACTGAACTGATGCCACAACCTAGGGCTTCACTTTTAAGGACAGTACAGCTCATGATCCCAGTTGATTGATTATTAGTATCAGTTTGTAATTGCACAGTTTATTTTATTTTGCCTATTAGTCATTTGTCAATCTGTGTTTAATCTTTTAAAGTGAAAACTTAAATTGGGCGGGGGGGGGGCTCAAACATGGACTCCTGTAATGGTTTTTCTCTCTGTCTGTTTCAAGTAAAAACACTAGGACATCGGATACACTGAATAAGCAGCAGCAAACCCTGAGAATGCACATCGACATCCCTCGAGCTCAGCTTCTAATAGAAGAGAGGGATACCATGGAAACAATCGGTATGGAGTTCACACTCATCTCTCCAGTCATTTATTATGTATTTGCGTTGCTCCTTCTGCCATTCGTTCCTCAAGCCTTTTCGAGCAGCAATTTGTCTGCTTCCAAAGACTGGTAAAAGCAAAGTGTCCCTTCAATATTCCTAAGCAGAGTGAAGAGATTGAAGAGGAGAATAACCTGTATTTACCATAAATTCTGGTATACAGATTGAAATTCTATTCTGAAGCAGCTAGAAAATGAAAGCTTATATGCTAATGACCAAGATCAGATGAGATTGGTGTTTCTAGTGCTGGACCTGTCTCTCACCCCACCCAATGAAGTCCAAACCTTGGATTTACATCAGGCCAGGCCCTTGATCCCTGGTCCTCAGTCCTCAGGTCTCCCAAACTACAACAGCAGCCCTGACTTCTGCTGCCCCTCGATCTTCAAAGTAACTACAGCACCTGTGAAAGGAGATGGGGGCACTGGGGAAGATAGAGAGATGTACAGCAGGGCTGTGGGTGGAGGATGGAAAATGAGAAGAGGAGGGTGGGAGGATGGGGCCAAGAAAAGAGAAAGGGACTCAGTGGTGAAGGTAGAGGGAGAGGAAACAATGAGAACAAATGAGCAAACACTATTTCACCTCACACACTATCTCTCTATGGTTCTCTTTCTCTGTCTGTCTCTCTCCTCCCCCCCACCCTCCCTCTCCCTCTCCCACTCTCCCCTCCCCTTCTTCCTCTCCCTCTTCCCCTCTCTATCCATCCCTCTTCCTCTCCCTCCCTCTCTCACCCCCCCTCCCCTCCTCTCCCTAAATCTCTCATTCTCCTTCTTTCCACCACCTTCTGCTGTTCTTTTTCCATTCCCACCCATTTCTCACTCCTAATAAGACCTGGCCTTTGTGTATCTTCTTAAATTTTTCTTACACACAATTCCATGGGGTTTATCTACCCTAATGCCTCAATGTTAATAGGCCATGTTACTTTCCTATGCCACTGCTACTAAGGTCTATGTGTAAGGGTGCACGTTCGGGCATTGTATGTAAGCTTTTCAAACCTTAGAATCCTTGGTAAAGGCAAGTACAATGATGACATTTGAAAGTCTCCTACAGGTACGTGGATAGGAATGACAGAGGATTAAGAGCCAAATGCAGCAAATGGGACTAGCTCTGTTAGACAATTGTTATCATGGACAAAATTGGGCCGAAGATCCCATTTCTGTGCTATTTACCTTTCTGTGCTATTTAGCTCTATAACTCCAGGCCACGGTTCTTAATAAGAGCACAACCTGCAAAGAAGGAAGCTTAGTTGGTTAGTTTATGCAAAGATAGTAGGGCGAAAGGGAGGTTCAGAAACTGAACTGAAAGAGTGGGGTTTGAGGAAGAAGGAGTAGGAGGTGTACTTGTGCACATGAGCAATGTGTACACTGGATCTTGTTGAGCCTTGTTCCTGCCAGCTGATTTCTCCTGCTCATTTCAATAAGCCCATCGTACAAGTTCCAGTGAATGAAATTCCTTCCAGAGAATGGGCAGGTCTGTGAAAATTTGGGCTGCTTAAAACTTGCTCAGTTACAGCTGTATCCATAGACAGGTCATTGTGCAGATCCACACGCAAAATAGGATCTCAAGCAAAAATAAACTGCTGGAAGAACTCAATGTGTTAGGCAGCATCTGTGGAGGAAAATGGATAGTCAACATTTTGAGTCAAGACCCTTCTTTGATGTCTGAGGTATTCTGGTGACTGAACGAGTCCCCAGCTGAGGTGACAATCAGTATTTTGGGAAAACAAGTGTATCAGCTTTCCCTTTCTAGCCCTTTGAAAATGTATATAGAATTTCAGCTTATCCACCAGATGAAAGGCCTGGATCCAAAAAGTCAACTGTCCAACATGCTGCATGACTTGCAGAGATCCTCTAGTGTTTTTTTTTGCTTAGGCTGTGAAACATATTTGGCACTTCACAGTGACAATTAGACCAGCCTAACTTCACAAAGTATCCCCATGTGTGTGCCTCTTATCAAAAAGCACCAGACAGTGATGAAAATCTAACACATTTACTGCAGGCTGGGAGACCGTTTCGCTGAACACCTTCGCTCTGTCCGCCAGAGAAAGCAGGATCTCCCAGTGGCCACTCATTTTGGGAATTCCACGCCCCACTCCCATTCTGATATGTCTATCCACGGCCTCCTCTACTGTAAAGATGAAGCCACACTCAGGTTGGAGGAACAACACTCTTGGCTTCCCACCTCCCCCTTTCTTTCATCCTAGGCCTCCCGTCCCATGATCCCCTCATATCCCTTTTGCCAATCACCTGTCCAGCTCTTGGCTCCATCCTTCCCCCTCCTGTCTTCTCCTATCATTTTGGATCTCCCCCTCCCCCTCCCACTTTCAAATCTCTTACTTGCTCTTCTTTCAGTTAGTCCTGACGAAGGGTCTCGGCCCGAAACGTCGACTGCACCTCTTCCTACAGATGCTGCCTGGCCTGCTGCGTTCACCAGCAACTTTTATGTGTGTTGCTTGAAATTCCAGCATCTGCAGATTTCCTCGTGTTTACATTTACTGTTTCATAAATTTTATCGTCAGCTTTGTCTATTCTAAAATTCCTGTTGAGCTTTGTGTTGTTTACTGCTAAATAATAATTCATAATATATTTATGTAAAAACAAGAGCTAAATTTATGTATGACTTTGACATACTCACTGAATTGCAAATATACACTGTTCCCATTTCCCTCTTTGGCTTAACCCCAAATGGATCTGAAGGTGATAACTGATTGTAGTGTCACAGGAGGTTAAGTAATAAAGATGCACAGAAGTCTGATTGCTCAAGCCATAATTAGGCATTGAGGCAGATGAAAGCTAAAGAGACATTAGTAGGCAGGAAGATATTGCATCTATAGCGATCAGTGTGGCAGCAGACTATACCATTGCAGGAATCATTCAGTCTATCGTACTAACTCAGTTTTCAATCGGAACAATGTGCTCCCATCCTTCACTTGCACCTGCCTTGGTTCTGAGTCAGAAGGTTGTGGGTTCAAGGGTCCAGTAGTATAATTACATGTCCTAGGCTGAAATTTGTTTGTAAAGTAAAGGAGTGTTACGCTATTGGAGGTGCATTTTTCTTCAGATGAGATGTTAACCCTATCTGCAATGATAAGTGAACATTGAAGATCCCATTATGCAGAGAGCAGGGAAGAGCACTGGCCAGTCATTGTCCTTCAATCAATATAATTTTAGTAGATGACCTGCTCATTTATTTCTTTGGTGGTTATCTGCCAATTAGTTACCGTTTCAAAGATTCAAAGTACATTTATTATCAAAGTACATATGCAGTATTCAACCCGAAGATTGGCCTTCCCACAGGCACACATAAACAAAGAAACACCATGGAACCCGTTCAAAGGAAACATCAAATACCCAATGTGAAGCTCACACACATTTCTTTCCTTTTCCTGTGGATGAACTCAAAGGAAAACTCAAATTTACAGAGTAGAATGCTACAGTTGTTTGCCTGAAATCCCGTGAAGAAGCAGTAATGCCTCCCTCAAATATCAACTATACACTGTGCATTATTAATTCCTCTCTTAAACTGGCAGCACAGTTAGTAGAGCAATGGCTTCACAGCACTAGCCAGTCTAGTTAAAACTTGATCTCTAATAATTGTCTGCATCAACATTGCATGTTCTCCCTGTGAACCCCCATCCTGTTCAGCTTTCCTTCCACATCCCAAAAATGAAAAGGCTGATAGGTTAACTGACCAGTGTAAATTGTCCCTAGTGTAAAGGTGAGGGGCAAAGAAAAGATTTAAGATTAGCTTTATTTTTCCCATGCACGTCAAAACATACAGTGAAATGCATCGTTTACATCAAGGTCGGATGTAAACGAGACAACGTTTTTCAGGACCATTGTTCATGTAGCACCATGGTCCTGAAAAACTTTGTCTCATTTTTACTGTGTACTGTACCAGCAGTTATGGTCGAAATGACAATAAAAGTGACTTGACTTGACTTGAGGTCATGCTGGGGATAGCCCGTAAGTGTCACCACGCTTCCCGTGCCAACACAGCAAGCCCACAGCTTATTAGCTCTAATTCATACATCTTTGGATTGTGGGAGGAAACTGAAGCACCCGGAGGAAACCCATGCAGTCACAGGGAGAACGTACTGATGGTCAGTGGCAGAGATTGAGCTGCCATGTTACAGCTGGCGTTGTAAAGCGTTGCGCTAACCGCTACGCCAGAATCTGAGAGGAGCTGAGGAAGTATGGAGAGGACAAAATGGGATTAATGTGGGACCAGCAGAAATGGATGCTTGTCAGCTGGCACGATCTCAGTAGACCCATCACGAACGCTGCATGACTCTATGACTCCATAACTCTGCAGTTAATATATTCAGTGGTATACTCTTGCTGTATTACAGATGACCGATCCACTGTGCTATTGACAGATTCCGACTTTGGCGAGGCTGTGAAACAGAAATCGCTAACGGCAACACACACTGTGCATTACCACTCAGTCTCACAGGCTACCGGACCTCTGGTAGATGTTTCAGACGCTCGGCCAGGAACCAGTGAGTACTTTTTTGGCAAAAGCGAGACTATAGACAAACGATGACTTTTGGCTTCAACGGCTCTTTGTTTCACTCGTGGTTGGGACAAAATATCTTATTTTATGAGCAATGCTGGTACTCAGATGAGTTTCAAGGTCCTTCTGTAAAAGGATAGTTTTAAGGTCTGTAAAACACTTGATTCTGAAATTCCATTTAGGGATGCTCGCCCAACAACTGGTAGAAGCTCCAAGACATTGGTTGTAAGTCTGCAAGTTCACATGGGTTGATTTGTAACTTTTAAGAGAAGTTTGAGAGGGGTTTGGAGAGATAGATCAGACTATGCAGCAAATTAACTTGGCATGACCCACAAGGCCTGTTTCTGAACTGTAATGCTCTATAACTCTATAGAATCTGAAGGATATTGTAAATATTAATTATTTTGATGATATGTAAAACTTGTATGAGATGGAATGTGATTTGTCCCAGTTATTTGCTTCAGCCCAGAGGAGGGCCAATGAATTGCTGTAAAATGTATTTATTTATCTACTCCACGAAATACAGTGGGGAACCGGCCCTTCTGGCCCTTCGAGCCATGCTGCACAGCCATCCCCAATTTAACCCCTGCCCAATCACGGGACAATTCACAATGAACACGATTAACCTACAGTACATCTTTGGACTGTGGGAAGAAATACATGGGCTCACAGGGAGAACATACAAACTCCTTACAGATGGCAGCTGGTACTATACAGTGTTGTGCTAACCACTGCACTACCATGCCAACCCATTTCTTGTTCTGCATTCCTGATGACCTTTATGACTAACTTTACCAATTGAAGCACACTGCTGCATCACCACTCCAGGGCCTAGCTTCAAACCTGACCTTGGGTGCTGTCTCTGTGGAGCTTGCACGTTCTCCTTGTGACCATGAGGGTTTCATCTGGGTGCTCCAGTTTCCACCCATATCCCAAAGCTGCATGGATTGGTTGGTTAACTTGCCATTGTACTTTATCTGTTGTGTAGATGCGTGGAAGAATCTGAGGGGAGAGAAAGGGAACGTAGGGAGAATAAAAGAGTAACAGTGTATGTGGGTTCCTGATGGTTGGTTTGAACTCATCAGTCCAAAGGGCTGTTTTCTGTACTAAGCAGCTCTATGACTCAAAACAATCCTTGAACCTGATGTAAGTTCAGACTCAATAGAAGTTAGCTTGCCGAATGCATCTGACTGCAACATCTATGAAATAAATGAAAGACTACATAAACAAAAACATTTATGATGAATACATTTAGACAAATCATGAGATCTATCTTTAATCAATTCACAAAATGATTCCCATTCTTGACCTTCTCCTCACTAACTTATCAAGAGTTAAGAAAATCAAATATTACATCGGACTTCAGAGAAAACATAGAGAGATATGGCACTTAAATAGACCCACTGGACCTCCGAGCCCTTGCTGGCCTTGAGCCATCCAGTATAACCAATCCTCAATTTTCCCTATATTGCCACTAACTCAACACCCTCCACCCCCCCCGCCCCCAGTTTCTACTACTTACCTGCATGCTAAGGGCAATTTACAGCAGCTAATTAACATATTAACCCACACGTCTTTGTGAGGGCACTCTCAGGTTAAAGGAGCACATCTCATATTCCAGGCTGATGGCATGAACACAAATTCTAGTAATTTTTTTTCTCCTCCCCTTCCCTCTTCTTCAGTTCCCCATTCTGGCATCTTATCCTCACCCTGGTGCCCCTCCTCCTTCACTTTCTCCCATGGTTCATTCTGCTCTTCTATCAGATTCTTCTTCCAGCCCTTTGCCTTTTCCACCTATCACCTCCCAGCTTCTTACCTCACCCCCTCCCCCACCTACCCAGCCTCACCTATCACCTTCTAGCCTGTCTTCCTTCACCTCCCCACCACCTTCTTATTCTGGCATCTTCCCCCTTCCTTTCCAGTTCTGATGAAAAGTCCCGGCCCAAAACGGCAACTGTTTATTTCTTTCCATAGATGCTACCTAACCAGCTGAGTTCCTCCAGAATTTTGTGTGAGTTGCTCTGGATTCCCAGCGTCTGCGGAATCTCTTGTGTTTGTGATGCCTTTGCTGTTTGGAAGTTACCTCCTTAAATGAGCTTTTTGACAGGTTTACCATCTGAGGTAAGAATGAATCAGAATCAGAAACAGGTTTAATATAGTTGTTATCTTTGCAGCAGCAGTACAATGCAATACATAATAATAGAAAAAAACTGTGAATTACAGTAAGTAGATATATTAAATCATCATCGTCGTCAGGTGCCGTGCCCAGTTTGAGCTTTGACTGCCATGCCCACACACTCCTGTTTCGGGTCAAGTGGATCAATTCATTGGTATTTATTTCCAGTTCTCTGGCTGCTGTCTCCATCATCATTTGTCTTTGTCTTCCTCTTGCTTTCTTCCCTTCAATCTTTCCCATAATTACCGTGCATTCTAACTCCTCTTTCCTGATCACGTGTCCAATGAAGTTATGTTGCCTTTTCATGATCTCATACGTTATTTCTCTTTTTGTGTTTGCTCTGTTTATGACATCCTCGTTAGATATTTGTTTTGTCCATGATGTTCTTTGCATCCTCCTCAAAAACCACATTTCTGCTGCTACAATTTGTTTCCTCATGTTACTAGATATTGTCCAACATTCTGAGCCATAAAACATAACTGGATAAACGTAACATTTCAGTACTCTGAGGCAGGTTGTCATGCCTAGTTTAGTATTCGTCAGTATACTCTTCATTCTTGTAAAGGTGTTTTTTGCCATCCCTGTTCTTCTTTTGATATTTATGTCGCACCTGCCATCTGATGTCACCCAGCTTCCTAAGTAGCAAAAGTTCTGTACTTGTTCTATGTCTTCCCCGTTTATTCTCAGCCTGCAGATAGGATTCTCCTTCTTTTTGGATATCACCATACATTCTGCCTTTTTCAAATTGATAGATAGACCCATTTTTGCACTTTCTTCAATAACTATATCAATTAAGTTTTGTAGTTCTTCCTCTGTATTTGCTATTAACAGAGTGTCATCTGTATATAGTCATAGTCATACTTTATTGATCCCAGGGGAAATTGGTTTTCATTACAGTTGCACCATAAATAATAAATAGTAATAGAACCATAAATAGTTAAATAGTAATATGTAAATTATGCCAGTAAGTTATGAAATAAGTCCAGGACCAGCCTATTGGCTCAGGGTGTCTGACCCTCCAAGGGAGGAGTTGTAAAGTTTGATGGCCACAGGCAGGAATGACTTCCTATGACGCTCAGTGCTGCATCTCGGTGGAATGAATCTCTGGCTGAATGTATTCCTGTGCCCACCCAGTACATTATGTAGTGGATGGGAGACATTGACCAAGATGGCATGCAATTTAGACAGCATCCTCTTTTCAGACACCACGGTCAGAGAGTCCAGTTCCATCCCCACAACGTCACTGGCCTGAAAGTATTGATGTTTTCACCGCCAACTCTGATTCCCAAGATGTCTCTTATTTTTTGTAATATTGTTTCACTGTACACATTAAATAAATCAGGGGAGAAAACATACCCTTGTCTAACGCCTCTCTTGATTTCCGTAAATTGACTCACTTCTCCATCTATTCTTACAGCGACAGTTTGTTCCCAGTACAGATTTCTGATTAGGCGGAGGTCTTTTGAATCTAGATCTAGAGTTTCCTGTAATATTTCAAGTAACTTATTGTGCTTCACTTTATCAAATGTTTTTGTGTAGTCGATAAAACAAACAAGCAAATCTTTTTGCACTTGAATAGCTCATTCTGATAGTATCCTTAACATCAATATTGCATTTCTTGTACCTTTGTCTTTCACAAAACCACATTGTTCTTTACCTATTTCAGCTTGTATCTTACTTTTAGCTCTTGTCATCAAAATTCTTAGAAGTATCTTGGTAATATGACTCATTAAATTTATGGTCCAATGTAATTCACATTCTATTGCTCCAGGTTTCTTTAGAAGAGTGATAAATGCTGATTTTTTCATCTCTTCTGGTATTATTTCCAGTCTCATAAATATCATTGATTAAATCAGTAAGTTTTTCAATTCCATAATCTTCAAGGGCATTAATTTGTTCTATTACTAATTCATCAGAACCTGCTGCCTTTCCTTTCTTCATCTTATTTATTGCATTACAAACTTCAGATTTTAAAATACTTGGACCTTCAATGTTTTTCTTAATTTCTGGTTTTTCGCCTTAATCACCTTCAAACAATTCCTGAATATACTCAGTCCATCTGTTCATAATCTCATCTTTTTCCATGAAAATGGTACCGTCCTTTGCTTTCAAACATCCACCTGAAGAACAGAGGAGCCTTTTACCAGTGATATTCTTGATTTGTTGATGTAACCTTTTTGGATCAGTAAAAGGAATTTTTTCTATTTGTTCATGTTCCTGGTTTAGCCATTCTTCTTTGGCTTTTTGACATAAGCTTTTAACTTTTTTATCTAAGGACTTATATTCTATAGGATTTGCTTCCTTCTGTCTCCTTTCTTCCATTAGATTTTTGATTTCATTTGTCATTCATTTATTCTTTGTGCTTTTTTCTTCTTTAGGAATAACTGACTTTGCTGATTCTACCAAAGCATCCTTTAGAGAGTTAAACTTCATTTCTGCATGATTGCTATCATCTTCAACAGATTCTATTTCTAGACTTTGAAATCTGTTCCTTACTTGAATTGTAAATTTTAGTCTTAAGTTTTCTTCTTTAATTAATTGCAAGTAGTCAAGGGATTGTTCAGGTTTTTGCTTCTTGGGTTTTTTAAGTTTTACTTTTACATGACATACTACTGGGTTATGGTCACTATTACAGTCTGCACCTGGATATGTTTTGCCTTGAGTCACTGAGTTTCTAAATCTTTGGTTTATAGTAATGAAGTCAATTTGATTTCTAGTGCTATCACCTGGACTTTTCCAGGTCCACAAGTATCTTGGATGGTTTTTAAAGTAGGTATTCATAATGACCTGATTATTCATCTTGCACCATTCTACCCATTTCTCACCTCTTTCATTTCTTTCCCTTAGTTCAAATTTTCCTATGGTATTTCCATCAGCACCTTGTCCTACTTTAGCATTGAGATCTCCCATGACAATAACAATATCTTGAGATTTGCATCTATTCCTTGCTTGTTCAAGCTCTTCATAGAATTTATCTATATCCTCATTTGTTCCATCTGTTGTTGGTGCATATACCTGTATAATTGCTAAATCAAATGGTTGTCCTCTGAGTCTAACAAGGAGCATTCTTTCTGATATTGCCCAATGTCCTAAAACACTTTTTGCCATGTTTTCATCCATAAGAATTCCTACTCCATTAGTATGGGATATTCCACAAGAATAAATTAGTGTTTTCTTTCTATTCTGACATGTTCCAGCACCTATCCAACGAACTTCGCTAATTCCCATGATGTTAATCTTTAGTCTTTCCATTTCATTTATCACATTGTCCAATCTTCCTGCTTGATATCGGGTTCTTACATTCTAAGTGGCAATAATTTTCTTTGGTGTTACTTGAATTTTATGAGCAGTAGCTTGATGACAGTCAGGAATCCCCTGCTGACCAGAATCAACCCTACCGAGTGAAGCGTCTTCAGAATTGTCCTGAAGATCCTCTTGACGCTGTTGTTGTGTGATACATTTTGTGAGTTTGACCATGGTCTTCTTAGCAAATAGATTCTAGGAAACCTAGCGTCTAGCAACGGTGGTTTGCTATTGCCTTCCATTGGGCGAACTAAAGAAATTGCCAGTTCTCTTCCCAAATGTTCATCCGCCTGTACTATAGCCATCGACAATTGATGTCCTAGCTCATCTGCCTTCTCTGTCATAAGTTCAGTTACGGAACCTGCCGGATCTGCCGTTGGCCTCCACTCGTATCCTGAGCAGGAGCTCTTGCAGATGCTACCATTCCAGGTCAGAGCGGCCCTGGGAGCAATGAATGACTAAGGGGTAACTCCACTTTTCCTAAAGCTCTGAAAGTCCCCAATCAGAGCCTCATCACCGGTTGCAGTTTAGAGTCATACCCAGGACTAATATATTAAATAATTAAATTAAATAAGTAGGGCAAAAATAAAAATAAAAAAGTAGTGAGGCAGTGTTCATGGGTTCAATGTCCATTCATAAATCAGATGGCAGAGGGGAAGAAGCTGTTCCTGAATCATTTAGTGTGTACCTTCAGGCTTCTGTACCTCCTTCCTGATGGTACCAATGAGAACAAGGCATGACCTGGGTGATGAGGCTGTTTAATGATGATAATACATTTTTTGAGGTATCCCCCCTTGAAGATGTCCTGGATTCTACGGAGGCTAGTGCACATGATGGAGCTGACTAATTTAACAACTCTCTGCAGGTTATTTCGATCCTGCGCAGTAGCTCCCCTCCCCCATATACCAGACAGTGATGCAGCCAGTTAGCATGCTCTCCACAGTGCATCTGTAGAAATCTGCGAATGCCCTTGGTAACATATCAAATATCCTCAAACTCCTAATGAAATATAGCCACTGTCGTGCCATTTTTTGTAGCTGCATCAATATGTTGGGTCCAGGTTAGATCCTCAGAGATATTGACATCCAGAAACTTGAAATGGTTCACTTTCTCCACTTCTGATCCCTCTATGAGGACTGGTGTGTGTTCCCTCATCTTACCCCTTCTGAAGTTCTTTGGCCTTGCTGACATTGTGTGCAATCTTTATTCTGTACTCTAAGCCTATATATTTGCAATATGTATTTTTGTTCAATCTCACTAGTCACCTAAAGTTCTGAAAGAACTACTGCAACAAGCTGTTATCTCACCCACAGCTAATGGGTAACTTCCAAGAAAGCTGACAGTTGAGGATTGATGAGTCTGTCTCAGCCTTGGGGATCAGAAAAAGAAATCAATGCAATTTCTTCCCACGTTTACAACGCGCAAGACAAAGGTTCTGACTCTTACACTTTTGCCTTGCTGGAGGTAGCTTTGAGATCAATGGCAGAACATTGCAACTGTTAATTCATTCTCACTGTCCCAGGGGGCTAGGTAGAGTGAGAGAGAGAAAGCTGCATCAATTCTCAGTGAATAATTTGCAGTGTGCTGCTCCTGTGAGAATGTTAGAGAAAGGAGAGCAGAAGTCTTTATTTTTTGCTTTTGATTTTTAAAACCTATCCCCCTTCTTCCTGCCTACCAAGGGAGTAAGGTTGCAAACACCATGCCAACTACTATTCGGGATGGTGCCTCAGCTGCCTGGCCCATGCTAACCACAGCATTGCTTGCATTTCAAGGTTCAAAGTACGTTTATTATCAAAGAATATATAAATTGTACAATCTTGAGATTCATCTGCTTACAGGTAGCCTCAGAACAAGAAACAGAAAAGACCCAATTTAAAAAAGAACCAACACCCAATACACTGAGGGAGAGAAAAAGAACAGAAATGGTGCAAATAATAAACGCAGGCAACGGCGTTGACAATGAAATTGTGTCTATAGACTCAGAGCAGCTGGATTAGGCCCGTAGCCTCAGCTCATCACACAAGATGTCGGAGCTCGCAGACACAAATGCTGGAGCAGTCTCACAGCCTCAACCTCGATGCCATGAGGAGCAAAGTAAACGTCATGGAGCAGCAAACCTGTATTCAGTCTGTAACCCTCCAGGCTCTTCCACTCCATGTCCCTGTCAAAATGCTTTTGAAATGTTGTAATTGTGCCTGCCACGACTATTTTCTCTGGCAGCTCATTCTAGATACTCTGTGTAAAGAAGCTACCTCAGGTCTTCCTTAAACCTCTCCCCTCTAGTTTTGTGCTCTCTAGTTTGGACTCTCTAACCCTGAGGATTAGACTACGACTGTTCACTTTATCCATACCCTGCATGATTTTATGAACTTCTTTGAGGTCACCCCTCGTTCTCCTACACTCCAAGGAATAAAGGACCAGCATTGCCAACCTCTCTCTATAACTCACTCCCTCTAGTCCAGACAGCATCCTTGTAAATGCCATCTGCACCCTGCCCACCTTCACAATATCTTTCCTGTAGCATGCCTGACCAACGTAACCACAACATAATGCCCCTACTTCTAAACTCAATGTCCTGACTGATGACAGCCAGCATAATTATTTTATTAGAGGGTATAGAAGTGGTTATTTTTTAGAGGGTGTAGAAGCATAGAATCTAAGTGCAGGATTAGGCCATTACCATTCTTCCGAACCCCAATCGGTGCTTGCTGGTGCTGTAAAGTAATTTCACTAACCGCCGAGCTGAAGTCCCACCCATTCAATATGATCATAGGCTGATTGTCCATTTCACTCGCCGTTCTTGCTTTCACCTTATAACTCTTATTCGTGTGATCTTCTGTGTATGTGTTCATAACATGGTCTAACACTTCTGAAGAATCAGAATACCATTCTGCTGAGGTGGGCTGAGCATTTTAACACCCTGCTTAATCAGGACTCTGACGCAGACCCCACCATCCTGGACGAGCTGCCTGAACTTCCTCCTATCCACGACCTCAGTCTACCACTAACTTTCCAGGAGGTTCTATCAGCTGTCCACTCCCTTAAGAACAACAAGTCCCCTGGCACTGACAATATCCCTGCTGAGTTACTGAAGAACGGAGGGTACGTGTTTTTGCGCACCCTCTACCAGTACATCACCAAGGCCTGGACTGATGAGAACATCCCACAGCAATGGAGAAATGCAAACATCGTTGTCATTTATAAGAACAAGGGTGACAAGGCCATCTGCAGCAATAGCAGGGGCATATCACTCCTTTCTGTTGCTGGAAAGGTCCTGGCTAAGGTGATGCTTAGACTCATCAGCAAAATCACCGAGTCAATGCTGCCTGAATCGCAGTGTGGATTTAGGAAGAACAGGAGCACAATCGACATAATCTTCACAGCCCGGCGGCTTCAGAAAAAGTGCCGGGAGCAACATCAGGACCTGTTTACGGCCTTTGTCGACCTCTCCAAAGCATTCGACACCGTGCAGAGAGAGCTCTTATGGGATGTCCTCCTCAGGTTTGGCTGTCCCAATAAATTGTTAACATCCTCTGCCAGTTCCACGATGGGATGACTGCTCGGGTGACCTTAGGAGGACAAGAGTCCGAGCCCTTCCTTGTATGCACAGGGGTGAAGCAGGGGTGTGTGCTAGCGCCAGTGCTCTTTAACATCTTCCTCGTGTGTGTGACCAAGCTTCTCCACAACAAGATTGAAGACAGCAGCGGTGTGGCAGTGGACGTCAGATTAGATGGCAACCTCTTTGACATCAGGAGGCTCCAGGCAACCATCAAACTCCGTAGAGAGCGGGTCCTGGAGCTGCAGTATGCGACAATTGTGCTCTTGTAGCCCATACTCCAGAGGGTCTTCAGACCGTCCTTGCTGTGGCGGTGACAGCGTACAGCAGGAGGGGGCTGACTGTCAATACCATGACAGAAGTGGTTTGCCAGTGGAGTACCAATGTCCCACCCACTCTACCTGCCTTCACTGTTGGTGATGAAAAGCCGTCAGTAGTGCCATCTTTCAAATATCTGGGGAGCATTCTCTCTGAGGATAGCGGCATTGACAACGACATCCAGAGCCACATTAAACAGGCATCAGCTGCCTTTGGGAGACTTCGGCATAGAGTCTTTCAGAACAGGAGCCTTCGTCTCTCCACAAAGGTCACCATATACCAAGCAGTCTGTGTCACCACCCTCCTTTATAGCTGTGAAGCTTGGGTAACGCACAGCCGTCACATCAAGTCCTTGGAGCACTTCCACATAAGCTGCCTCCAGCACATCCTGGGAATTACCTGGCGTGAGCGGGTGCCTCGCACTGAAATACTTGTAAAGACCAGCTGCAGGAGTATTGAGGCCGTGATCACCCAGCGTCAGCTGCAGTGGCTGGGGCACGTGATAAGGATGCCCCCATGTCGGCTACCCTGCAGAGTGTTATAAAGCCAGCTACATCATGGTCGATGTTCAGCTGGAGGGCTGAAGAAGAGCTATAAGGATCAGATGAAGAATGATATAAGGAAGTGCAAGATCAGACCAGAGGACATGGAGGATGTTGCTGCTGACCGTACCACTTGGCGACGGCTGTGTAGGGACGGGGTTTGTATTCTGGAGATGGAATTAACAACCAGAAGACAGCAGAAGAGAGCCAGGAGAAATGCAGCCATGGTTGCCACCACTACCACATATACATGTCCCACCTGCAATAGAGCTTGTGGGTCCAGGACAGGACTGTATAGCCATCAAAGATCTCACTGTTAAAGGAGTGGATGTCATCATCGGATTTCGATGGACAACCGAAGAGAGATGTGTTCATAAGTATGTGTGTGTAACCACCTGCTAGTATGGGTGAGACCATAAGGTATAGGAGGAGAATTAGGCCATTTGGTCCATTGAGTCTGCTCCACTATTTCACCGTAGCTGATCCATTTGCCCTCTCAGCCCCAATCTCCTGCCTTCTCCCCGTATCCCTTTGTGTCCAGACCAATCAATAATCTATCAACTTCTGCCGAAATATACCCAATGACGGCCTCCACACCTGCCTGTGGCCACAAATTCCACAGATTCACCACTCTGGCTAAAGAATTTCCTCCTCATCTCTGTTCTAAAAAGATGCCCCTCTCTCCTGAGGCTGCGTCCTCTGGTCCTAGACTCCCCCACCACAGGAAACAGCCTCTCCACATCCACTCTGGCGGGGCCCTTCACCATTTGATAGGTTTCAATGAGGTCACCCCCTCATTCTTCAGAGTCATCAAATGCTCCTCATGGGTGTTCATGTGCACATGTCATCTTTTTGTAAATGTTTGACCAAACGTGTGTGTGTGTGTGTGTGTGTGTGTGTGTGTGTGTGTACGTACGCACTTGAGTATGCATCAGTCATTTTAACTGGAAGTTTCTTTGCCCTCCAGGCAGAAACAATTTCTTTCACCCTAGTCTGGTGTATCACAACATCAAACAATTCCCGCTTACATCATCAGCAGCTGTCAGCACTGCTAGGATCTGAGTTGTTTTCTCCCCTGCATCAGCTTCCTCTCAAAGGGAATCTGTCCTGTTTGATGCTTCTTCTCCTTTATTTGCACTTGAAGCTTTATCTTTGCAGCGCACCTGTACGGTAGGAATTTTCATGAGCATGGTACCACTGCGCTATTTATACAATTAGCTTAGTTCAACAGCAGCAGAAGCTCTTTGATTGTGATAAACTTCTGACAAGTAATCTTCAGAAGAGAGGCCAGGAACATTTTTGAAACGATTTTAATTTTACCTTTTGTTGTCATGGCAACATCACGCTAAGGGATCAGTTCATGCAGATCACTACATGGAGATACCTGCATGGTTTAAAATTATAATCACTGCAGTTTATTTGAATGTAAATAATTCAGAATGCCGCAGAAAATAACTGAGTGTTTTTCATTAAACCTTTATGAGTGTTGCAGGTAAATTTGTTAAAAATATATACACGTGCATTGGAGGCAGTTTGAAATGATTCAGTAACTTGATTCCTTGGTTAAAGGGCCAGGCGATGTGATTACACAGGAGGTAATGCAGTGTCTCAGTATAAAGGGTTAATGGCAGGATTCTGGCATCGTGGAGGAACAGAGTGATCATGGGGTCCACGTCCATAAATCCTCCTTCAAAGCTCCAATGCAAATTGATACTGTTGCTAAGAAGGTGTATGGTGTGTTGGCCTTCATTAGTCGGGGGGGTGGGGATTGGTTCAAGGTAATACTGCAAGGTAATGTTGCAGTTCTATGAAACTCTGGTTAGAACACATTTGGAATGTTGTGTTGAGTTCTGCTTGCCTCATTATAGGAAGGATGTGGAAGCTTTAGAAACGGTGCAGAGGAGATTTATCAGGACGCTAACCGGATTAGAGAGGATGTCTTAGGAGTTCAATTGTCATCGAACCATACAAGAATACCCATGAATACAGCCAAACGAAAATACACTGCTCTGGGACCAAGGTGCAAAATGCAATACCAACAGTCATACACAGCACAAGGCACATATATGATAACAGTAAACATACAGTCACAAAAAATATATATAATATAGCCCAAGTTCTGCCTGTAGATTAATGCTGCATGGATGTTTTCAACATGAACAAGCCAGCAGCAGTCCGATCATCATGCACTAGTGCAGCCACAGAGGAATGCAGTCAGGCTTGTTTTTCACCAAGCAAACACTAGAGGGCAGCAACAATGGGCAGGACCAGCCCCCAATGCAGCATGGTCTCCAGCACATATACCATGCCTCTACTCTCTCTCACGCTGCCTCCAACGTCTCTCCCCTGGGCAAAGCAGCAGGCAACCCCGCAGTGCGAGGGACTAGTCTGCATTACAACCGAGATCATGCAGCTCCCTAGCTGCTGGTCTCACCAAAGAATCAGTGAACCGGATTTGCAGTACTCTGCATTACCAATGTCCAACAGGGTCCTGCGATCACAAGAAAAACATCCAAGACAATCATTCGCTCCAGTTGTTAGACTGCACACAGCCTCCACACACCAACCCACAGCACCTTCCTGTAACAGACGACAACACTGTCTGCACCTAGTCCAGCTCCTCTGCTCTCAAGCAACTCGCTGCTAGGTGAGTCCTACAGTACCGGATGTTCTTGATAACCAGCAGGGTCTTACAACCATAAAAAAAGACATAAATGATGAACGATTGCACCTTTCATTGGATCTGGAGTGTAATTCTATAATAATATATAAGATCCAGGTGATGCCAGCAAAGTCAACATTTTTTGTCCTTGAGGAGGTGGTCATGAACTACTGCATTCACAGGAAAAAAGTGCAAGCCCTACTCAGACAGCACCCAAGGTCAGAATTTAACCCCACCACAAACATTCTGTCTGCTCTCTCCACCTTCCCCACTCTGCACCTTGTTTATTTTCTGAATTTTCTCGTTCTGATGAAGGATCTTCATTTCTTTCCCACTAGTGGGTTAGCACAGGCTAGATGGGCTGAAGAGCTTGTTTCTGTTCTTTAGTGTTCTACGGCTCTATGGCCGGTTGAGTGCTTCTGTGCTAGGCTGGGATAAAGGAAACAACGAGCAGGTTAGGCCTATCCCTAACTGGAGCTGGAGCTGAGAAGAATTATATTCCGGCAGTATTTGTAAGTCAGATGCTGTTTTTCCTTGTACAGCAGCTGGAACAAGAAGACAGAAGTTCAGAGTAAGGGTTGTCGTTAAAGTCAAAGCTGAGGTGGGACAGCATCTCTCAAAGGGTCGTAACTTTTTAAAACGTTCAACCCTAGAGAACTGTAGAAGTAAATACTTTAAACATATTCAAAGATTTTCCAGTGTAACAGGCAGAAAATGAGTTGAGTCCAGGAGAAAGAGTGCAGAAAAAGTTTTCTGAGTTGCTGTTTCTCGAGGGACTGGGTCATAAGGAGAAGTTGGTCAGGGTAAAACTTTATTCCTTGGACCACTGATGACAGAAGCTGATCACACAGAGTTGTATGAAATCATTAGGGGCAGAGACAGGGAGAAATCACACCTTTATCCCCAGGGTGAACTAAAAGCTAGAGGGCAAAGGTCAAAAGTGAAAGGGGAAAATTTTTAGTAGGGACCAGAGGGGACAACTTTTTCATGTGGAGAGTGGTATTTATTTAGTATAAGCTGCAAGAGGAAGTGGTTAAAGTAGGTACATTAGCAACATTTAAAGTATAGTTGGACAGGTATATGGCTAGGAATGGTTTACAGGTATCCCCCGCTTTTCGAACGTTCGCTTTACGAAACCTCACTGTTACGAAAGACCTACATTAGTACCCTGTTCTCGCTTTCAGAAGGTGTTTTCACTGTTACGAAAAGAATCAGTGCGCGATAAAAGGCCGCACGCGCCCCGAGCAACCGCTTTCCCCCGGATCCAGAACTGCATTGCTTTAACACGTTACGTTGAGCAGCTGTTCGCAAGATGAGTTTTGAGGTATTGGAAAAACCTGAAAGAGCTCGTTACATTTAGTGTAAAACTAGACATAATTAAGCGTTTCAATCGTGGTGAACAAAGTAAAGACAAAGTGAGTTTGACTTGTGGAGGCTGACAAAGATGACGTTTTGGCATCCCATGACCAAGAACTGATAGATGAAGAACTGATGCAATTGGAAGAGGAAAGGATAACAATCGAAACCGACTGCAGTAGCGAAATGAACGTGAAGTCACTGCGTGAGATTTTCGCTGCAATGATAAAGTACGACTTTAATTTTGAAAGGGTACGTCGGTTTAGGGGATATTTGCAAGATGGTTTCAGTCCTCACAAAGAACTGTATGATAGAAAAATACGTGAGGCTCAGCAGTCAAGCAAGCCTTCCACATCAGCCACAGCAGACGACGAACCTTGACCTTCAACATCGAGGCGGGCAGTCATAGGAGAAGATGAGCCGCCTGCTCTAATGGAAACAGATGACAAGATGACACCCCAGCGTCCCACCACCCCAACACCCAGGCCGCGGACAGATACTGTAGCGATTCGCGGAGAATGCAGCAGCAGCCGGGAGACACACAGCACATCTTTAAGAAAAATGCCGAAGTAATTCTAATTAATTAGGTGCCGCCCCACACGTAAATGTCGGCCCAGATCAGAGGCGGTGCAATTGGCAATTGGCACTGATCTGAGCCGACAACTACGTGTCGGGCGGCACCTAATTAATTAGCATGTTTATTTCTTAAACATGTGCTGTGTGGCTCCCAGCTACTGCTGGACTCCTGCGTGCGTCGCAGCAATGTATCGGTTGGCGGCCTGGAGGGTGGGGGCCACTGCACCACCCAACCTGCGACGACTCAGTCTAACACACCATCATCAGTGTGCTCTGCGCTGTCTTCCCAGTTACGGTAAGTGATACTACACTGTACATACATTATTTCTACTTTATATCGGCTGGGTATTTTTACGTGTTATTTGGTATGATTTGGCAGCTTCATAGCTTAAAGGTTACTGGAGAGCGCTTGCGTTGTGTTTCTGCGGAGAGCGCTTGCGTGAGATTTTCGCTTTGGCGAACAGTGCCGGCAATGATTGTGGAAAAGTATTTCTGCTTTGTATAGGCTGTGTATTAATCATATCATTCCTGCTTTTACTATATGTTACTGTTATTTTAGGTTTTATGTGTTATTTGGCATGATTTGGTAGGTTATTTTTGGGTCTGTGAACGCTCACAAAATTTTCCCATATAAATAAATGGTAATTGCTTCTTCGCTTTACGACATTTCGGCTTACAAACCGTTTCATAGGAACGCTCTACCCTCGGATGGCGGGGGAAACCTCTATAGAAATATGGGTCAAATGCAGGAAAATGAGACTAGAGTAGATTGGCATGGAGAAGTTGGGCCAAAGGAACTGATTCTGTTCTGTATTACTCTACGTGTGACACTATCAAATCAGTATGATCTTATAGATGTTTGATGGTGCTAGACACTGATTCTAGCTCTTATTTCTCATATTCCTGTTAGCAATTGCAGCAGTTTTTGTGAAATTCTGACTGACATTTATGGAATGAAAATGTGTGGCCACCAGAGAAAGCAGAATCTCCCAGTGGCCACACATTTTAATTCCACATACCATTCCCATTCTGACATGTCTATTCACGGCCTCCTCTACTGTAAAGATGAAGCCACACTCAGGTTGGAGGAACAACACCTTATATTCCGTCTGGGTAGCCTCCAACCTGATGGCATGAACATCGACTTCTCTAACTTCCGCTAAGGCCCCACCTCCCCCTTGTACCCCATCTGTTACTTATTTTTATGCACACATTCTTTCTCTCACTCACTTTTTTCTCCCTCTGTCCCTCTGAATATACCTCTTGCCCATCCTCTGGGTCCCCCCCCCCTTGTCTTTCTTCCCAGACCTCCTGTCCCATGATCCTCTCGTATCCCCTTTTACCTATCACCTGTCCAGCTCTTGGCTCCATCCCTCCCCCTCCTGTCTTCTCCTATCATTTTGGATCTCCCCCTCCCCCTCCAACTTTCAAATCCCTTACTCACTCTTCCTTCAGTTAGTCCTGACGAAGGGTCTCGGCCTGAAACGTCGACTGCACCTCTTCCTACAGATGCTGCTTGGCCTGCTGCGTTCACCAGCAACTTTGATGTGTGTTGCTTGAATTTCCAGCATCTGCAGAATTCTTGTTGTTTACTTGTACTTTATACTTTATTGTCGCCAAACAATTGATAATAGAACGCACAATCATCATAGCGATATTTGATTCTGCGCTTCCCGCTCCCTGGATTACAAATCGATAGTAAATATTAAAAATTTAAATTATAAATCATAAATAGAAAACTGGAAAGTAAGGTAGTGCAAAAAAACCGAGATGCAGGTCCGGATATTTGGAGGGTACGGCCCAGATCCGGGTCAGGATCCGTTCAGCAGTCTTATCACAGTTGGAAAGAAGCTGTTCCCAAATCTGGCTGTACGAGTCTTCAAGCTCCTGAGCCTTCTCCTGGAGGGAAGAGGGATGAAAGGTGTGTTGGCTGGTTGGATTGTGTCCTTGATTATCCTGGCAGCACTGCTCCGACAGCGTGCGGTGTAAAGTGAGTCCAAGGACGGAAGGTTGGTTTGTGTGATGTGGTGCGCCATGTTCACGATCTTCTGTAGCTTCTTCCGGTCTTGGACAGGACAACTTCCATACCAGGTTGTGATGCACCCTAGAAGAATGCTTTCTACGGTGCATCTATAAAAATTAGTGAGGGTTTTAGGGGACAGGCCAAATTTCTTTAGTTTTCTCAGGAAGTAAAGGCACTGGTGGGCCTTCTTGGCAGTGGACTCTGCTTGGTTGGACCAAGTCAGGCCATTTGTGATATTGACCCTGAGGAACTTAAAGCTTTTGACCTGTTCCACTTACGCACCACCAATGTAAATTGGGTCATGTGGTCCACTACTCCTTCTGAAGTCAACAACCAATTCCTTTGTCTTGCTGACATTGAAGGATAGGTTATTGTCTTCGCACCATGCCACCAGGTTCTTAATTTCCTTTCTGTACTCAAACTCATCATTACCCAAGATACAGCCTACAATTGTTGTGTCATCAGCAAATTTACAAATTGAGTTTGATGGAAACTTGGCTACACAATCATGGGTGTACAGTGAATACAGCAGGGGGCTGAGTACACAGCTTCATGGGGCACCGGTGCTCAGAGTGATTGCAAAGGAGAGCTTGTCCCCTATTTTTACAGCCTGGATCCTGTCTGTGAGGAAGTTGAAGATCCAGCTGCAGATCTGAGTGCTAAAGCCCAGATTCCGGATTTAGGAGTCAGTTTATTTGGAGTGATGGTATTAAAGGCAGAGCTTGTAGTCAATGAAAAGGAGCCTTACGTATGCGTCTTAGTATGTACGATATAATATGTGTATGCAGATCCAACATAAATGTATGTGCAATATGATATGTGTATGCATATCAAAAATGATGTGTAAACAGTCGAGGTCTCGGGCCGAGACCCTTCTCCAATCCTGAAGAAGGGTCTTAGCCCGAAACGTTGACTGTTTACTCTTTTCCATAGATGTTACCTGACTGCTGAATTTCTCCAGCATTTTGTGTGTGTTGCTTTGGATTTCCAGTATCTGCAGATTTTCTCGTGTTTGTAATATGTGTATGAACATCAAATATAATGGATGTAAGCAATCAAATATGTGTATGCACATCTAATATAATATGTGCATGCAGGCAATTGCTTAGCTGCTTACACATATTATGCTTAAAAACTATTTTCTGCATGCTCCTATTGCTGTCATCCTGATAAGGTAAGATTACTGTTTAATAATGGAGATAATTTTGTAAGATGTATTCTCAGTGACACAAGCGCATGATATTAGAGAGGAGAGGCACTGAAATTGCACTGTAAATTACTAAGAAACTTGTTAAAGGTTCAACAGCTGTGCTCTCAATCTCTATATCTGTGACAATGGTGAAGCTGAATTGGGCGTAAACGCAAACTGCTAATTACATTCGCAGGTCATAATCTCTTCAACAGGAGTTTAAATGGATTGAGGATTATGGAGAAAGATCTACTGTGTCTTTACAATAAGGAGTCAATTGTTGATCCTGCACTGAGAAATGCAGGTGATTTACAAAACCCTCGCTCCTCTTGTGTGTCAAAATCTGAATCTCCTGTCAGTCACTGGCTGTTGTTTTATGGGTTTTATGATCCGCAGATCCCACAGCTCGCAGGAATGCAAAGGGAGCACCTTCGGCTCGTAACAGATATTCCAGCCAGTGGACGTTGAACAGGCCCCACCCCACAATGTCTGCCCACACCCTGACGACGGACTGGAGAATGCCAACACCCCACGTGGCGGGATCTGTTGATAAAGAGAGCGACAGCTACAGTGTCAGTCCATCGCAGGACACAGGTAACACAATGTTCTTACACAACAGCACAACTGCACCTGCAGTATCCCCCTATCTGGGCCCCATATCTGAGGAAGGTGTGCTGGCATTGAAGAAGCTCCAGAGGAAGTTCACGAGAATAATCCCCTGGATGACAGGATTATGTATGGGAGCCATTTGATGGCTCCAGGAAGAGTAATGTCTTTAACCAGACAGTGGTGAATCTGTGGAATGCATTGCCATGGACAACTCATTGGGCATATTTAAAGGTCAGGTTGATAGGTTCATGATTAGCAAAGGTGTTTCAGTGGGTTTCAACAGGTACATTTAATGTCAGAGAAATGTACACAATACACATGCTGAAATTCAAGGGTAAAGTGGGGAAGGCAGGAGAATGGGGTTGTGAGGGAATAATAAATCAGCCATGCTTGAATGATAAAGCAGACTTGATGGGTCAACTGGCCTAATTCTGCTCCTAGCCCCAGCCAGAAAAAGAAACAGATTTCAGAACTCCATTTATACTTGAGAAGGAAAACAATAGTAAGGAACCTACAGCTGACTATCCTTTATATCCCTGGAATGTACTGGCTGGATCTGCCCTGGCTGAGAACATGCTGGGATTTATTATTGGGACAGATTTTCAGCTGAGCCTGAGGAAGCAAACCCGTGTATGTGGGCCATGTAAGATGGAGATGAGGAGGAATATCTTCTCTCACAGAGTATCTTACCTCTGAGAGCTGTAGAAGTTAAATTATTGAATGTATTCAAGGCAGAGATAAATGCATTTTTGAGCTACAGGGGAAAGGAGGGCTTGGGCAACAGTCAGGGAAATGGAACCAAGGCCAAGGTCAGATCAGCCAAGGTTTTACTGAATGGCAGGCCAGTCTCAAGGGTTAGTTTGCCCTAATTCCACTCCTGTTTCTCACACTTTTATACTTTAATTTTATTTTCAACTTAGTCTCAGCGGCACTTTTCAGCTGTGGAGTGAAGTCCAGTTGACAGCCTCACACCATAAGTGGCCATTTGCAACTACAGGCAGTCAGGACCTTCCCCAGGGCTCACTGACCAAGAAAGCTTTCACGGGTTTTGAATTCCTTTGTGAACTGTTTGAGTTCCTTTAATATGAGCAAGCATTGAAAAACATTCAGCATAGATACTTATCACTGTTGGCATAGACGAGACGGGCCAAGACAGGCTATTTTTGCGCCTCCCATTCCTAGGATGAATGGGTTATGAACGCTGGTTATGCTGTTTATATGATGCTATGCAAATGTGATGCTGCTTCATGTAGGTTTTTCATTCCACATGTGTCTATTTGTATTTGTACATGTGATAATAAACTCGACTTTGACTTTGACATACAAAGAGAGACGGAACAGGCTGCATCTAAATTTGCTGGAGTTCAGAAGAATAAGTACTTCTATTGAGGGAGGATTGACAGGTTGGACACTGAGAAGATGTTTCCCTTGGTGGGCCTGTCTATAATTAGGAGGCAGAGTTTAAAGTAGACATAAAGAGGGATTTCCCCTCTGGAATTCCCTATTGTGGAGGACTGTACTTGGCAGTACAGACACTAATTATATTCAGGGTGAAGTGAATGCCTCTTTCAGATGATGATGAGGAAGATTGTTTTCTTTCAGAAGGTCATAAATCTTTGGAAAACTTGTAGGAGGTTATTAAATCTATTCAAGACAAAGATTAATGGATATTAGACCTACAACAGGCTCAAGGGATGTGGTGAGAGAGCAGGAAAGTGGTGCTGAGGCCAAGATTAGCTCAATCAATCTTACTGAATAGCAGAACAGGCTCAAGGGGATGACTGGCTTCTTATAAGTACAAAAAATTCTGCAGATGGTGGAAATCCAAAGCTACACACACAAAATGCTAGAGGAACTCAGGAGGACAGGCAGCATTTATGGAAATGAATAAACAGTCAACCTTACAACAGGAATTCTGAAGATGCTGGAAATTCAAGCAACACACATCAAAGTAGCTGGTGAACGCAGCAGGAACTGCTAATGATCACCAGCGTCCCTGGGTGGGCCTGACGAAGGGTCTCAGCCTGACGTCGACTATACCTCTTCCTAGAGATGCTGCCTGTCCTGCTGCGAAACAGTCAACCTTTCAGGTCGAGACCCTTCTGCAGGATGGAAAAGGAAGGGGGAAGATGCCAGAATAAAAAGGTGGGGGGGATGGGAAAAAGAGTAGCCAGAAGATGATAGGGGAAGTCAGGTGGGTGGGAAAGGTAAAGAGCTGAAAGGGAAAAAATCCGATGGGAGAGGAGAGTGGAGCATAGGAGAAAGGAAAGAAGGAGGGGACCTGGGGGGAGGTGATAGGCAGGTAAGAAGAGGTAAGAGTGGGGAATAGAATAGGAGGGGAGGGACAGAATTCTCTTTTACCAGAAAGAGAAACTGGTATTCATGGCATCAGGTAGAAGGCTACCTACTTCTGATTGGCTGATTGTTACTCCAGTTTCTTCAGTAATAATGTTCTATTTAAAAGTAACAATTAATGGTTCATCATCTCTCCACATCATTGGTGTCTGTTGTCAATTGATGAAATTCTCAGAAACCTGGCTTCCCTCTACTTGGTCTTCCTGAAGGTTGTACCCAAATCTGTACCCTAAGTTCCCAGCAAAGCCCAGCTCTCCTACTGACAGTTAAGCTGCTGGTGCTCAGGGCAGCAATGGAGGTCGTCCGTCTCTGGTGCTGTTCAGGACTTCATTGTGTCGGTAGCTTCCTCTCGGTTCTCACTACTGTCAGTCATTCAAGTCTCTGGTGGAGACTCAGGAATACCATCACACTCAGATGCAGGAGGAATTTCCATTGCTGTTCCCATAACAGTGTTGTTTTACCATTCAGGGTTATTAGCCCTGAGCTGAACCCCCAAACCTGGAGGACTGGTGGACCACTATTAGTCTGGCCTCTACCCTTTGACCTGTTTGGCATGGGCGACCCCACCAAGAGTCAAAGCATAAACCCCTGTCTCCAGCCAGCATAGTTGTGCAGGTCACTGAGGCACACAAGCCTCCAACCCAACATCAAGGCTGTGGTCCTCTTGGAGGAAAGGCCTTTCTCATATTTTAGCCTTGTTTTTTGTTCTTTGTGGTTTGGCAAATCTTGACATCAGGTAGAAACGCGAATACTCAGCAGCCTGATTTGTGATGTGTTTTCCCCTGTTAGACAGGGCCCGGAGCAGCATGGTCTCCACTGAGAGTGCCTCCTCTACGTACGAGGAGCTGGCTAGAGCCTACGAGCATGCCAAGATGGAGGAGCAGCTGAGGCATGCCAAGTTTACAATCACGGAGTGCTTCATATCGGACACGTCCTCAGAGCAGCTGACCGCCGGGACCAACGAGTACACCGATAGCCTGACATCCAGCACCCCCTCAGAGTCGGGCATCTGCAGATTCACCGCGTCGCCGCCAAAACCTCAGGATGCCGGCAGAGTGGCAAACATGGCAGTTCCAAAAGCACACCGACCAGGTATGGCGAGGTGTTCTGGGAAAGTATCCGACACATGGCATTGTGACCCAGTGGTCGGAGAAGATCCAAAAAGGTCTGATGTGTGTGTGATGTAGGACTTGAATTCATTTGTAGATCTAACCCAGGAGGGTCAATGTTGCGACTGCAAAGCCTCTCTCATGAGGTGGGGGTGACTACAGGTCTGTTTGGGTGTAGTCCATAGTGAAATAATGCAGGCACTGATGTAATTGATGGTGAACTGGTAGTGAGTCAGGGTTTGATCTGTTTTGAATTTGTGGTGAGACTAGATGCGATCTGTGGTGAACTGGTGGTGAGATTGGATGTAATCTGTCGTGAGACTGGGTGTGAGCTGTGGTAAGCTAGAGATATGCAAATATGTGGTCCACAATATAATTGCAGGTTAATTATAGATTTAAGATATCTGATCACAATCTTTTATTTGAATGTACTTTATTGGATATGCTATTGTGCTCTTTCTATTTATTAATTCATGGGCTTTAGCTGTTACTGACTACACCAGCATTTATTGACCATCCTCAATTACCCCCACAGTGCAGAGGCAGTTCTTGGACAATCACCATCACCTGCTTTGGACTCACGTAGGGGTCAGGTCATGTAAGGATCATATATTTCCGTCCCTGAAGGACAACAATGAACCAAGTGGGGCTTTATGCCAATCCAGATGTTCATCATGAAAGGCCTGAACAGATTAGATATGGCAAAGTTATTTTCCATGGTAGGAGAGTCTAGGACAAGAGGACACAACTTCAGGATTGAAGGAGGTCCATTTAGAACAGAGAAGCGGAGAAATTACTTTAGTCAGAGGGTGGTAAATCTGTGGAATTTGTTGCTATGAGTGGCTGTGGAGGCCAAGTCATTGGGTGTATTTAAGGCAGAGATAGATAAGTTCTTGATTAGCCAGGGCATCAAAGGGCATGGGGAGAAAGCAGGGGAGTGGGGATTAATGGACGAATTGGATGAGTCCATGATTGAATGACAGAGAAGATTTGATGGGCCAAATGGCCTACTTCCGCTCCTATATCTTATGGTCTTATGGTCTTATCCCTAGCATAAACAGTATTATTGAATTTCAGTTTAATTCATTATTTCAATTAACTAACAATAAATAATTAAATAAACCAGTGTTGGGACGGCATGGTAGTGTAACAGTCAGCACATCGCCTTACAGCGTCAGCAACCCAGGTTGAATTCGTGCCATTCGTAAAATGTGTTTGTATGTTCTCCCCATGACCACGTGGGATTCCTATAGGAGTCCTGGTTTCCTCCCACATTCCAAAGATGAGCAACACACACAGAATGCTGGCTGAACTCAGCAGGCCAGGCAGCATCTATGGAAAACAGTACAGTCGACGTTTCGGGCCGAAAAGTCAGACGGGATAGTGGGTTGATTGGTCACATGGCTATAACTGGGCAGTGTGGTCTCATTGGGCCGGAAGGCCCTGTTGCTTTGCTGAATCTCTAAATAAATAAACAAATAAAATTAATGTATATTTTCCCAGCAAGCATAGTGAGACTTGAACTCACACCGTTGTATCAGTATTTCACAGCTGTCACTGTCAGACCAGTAACTCAACCACCATGCTCTGCTGTGCCCCAAACTGAAGACAATAAATGGAATTTTTCCCTCTGAGGCTCTTGAGCAAATAGAACCAATTTATAAACCCAAGGGAATTAAGTATTTCTGCAGGCATCCACTCAGTTAAGCCAGGGACCTTTTCTTTTGAATGGCACTTGCCAGGGGCAAAAGGATGAAGAATAATTTGCTTTTGCTGAAGCATTTTTCTACTGTTGTCCTATTAGTGCTGTAAAACTCAGTCAAGCAGCAGACACTGTGAACACAACTCAGCGTTCTCAAGCATTCTGTTCTCCGCCTGTGCAACTAATGATAGTTCCTTCTGTGGATCAATGTCCCCTGAGCTGGGCACAGAGCTGTCATTTGTCAGCGTGACTCCACATAATTTGTATCTACTAGTAATCGCATTTACTTAACCCTTCCTCGCCTGCTTCTACTCAAGTTTCCAGTTGCTTTTCAATCCAAATTATGCCCACACCCCACTCAGGGGACTGCTTACCTTCAACACACACCGTTTCAAAGAAATGAACAGAAAATGGACAACAAATCATAAACACGAGATTTCCAGAAATCCAGAGAAGCACACACAAAGCGCTGGAGGAACTCGAGAGTTCAGGCAGCATCTATGGAAATGAATAAACAGTCAACATCTTGGGCCGGGGATCTTCATCGAGACTGGAAAGGAAGGGGGAAGATGCCCGAATAAGAAGCTGGGCAAGGGGAAGAAATTCTAGCTGGAGATGATAGTTGAAGCCAGGTGTGTGGGCGAGGCGTTTGAAGTAAGAAGCTGGTGATAGGTGGAAAAGGTAAAGGGCTGAAGAAAAAAGATTCTGATAGGAGAGGAGAGTGGACCATGGGAGAAGGGGAAGGAGGAGGGGACCCAGGGGAGAGGTGATAGGCAGGAGACGAAAAGAGAAGAGGTAAGTGGGGGCAGAGTGATGAATGGAAGAAGAGGGAAGGGGAAGGGGAGATATTACTGGAAGTTAGAGAAATCAGTCTCCATGCCATCAGACTGGAGGCTACGCAGACAGAATATGAGGTGTTGCTCCTCAAACTGAGAGTGGTCTCATTGTGGTAGCACCCCAGGCCATGGACCGACATGTTGGAATGGAAATGTAGATTAGAATTAAAATGGTTGGCCGATGAAAAATCCTGCTTTTTTTGATATTGTGAAAGTGGTCAACCAAGCGGTTCCCAATCTACAATTTCCTTCTTTTGGGCAGAACATGAACGATTTTTGCATTGCAGTCCAGAGCGAGTGTTGCCCTTTCATAAAAGGTGTTGTTAACATCAACATTTTAAAATAATGCTGTCAACAATGTCCTACATTCCAATAGTGAAGCACATGGGGAGGCCTTCAACCATCTAGTCTCAATTCACATATGATATAAAAGAGGACATACAGCCCATTGATTCGAGACCAGATTTCAGAGCAATGTCATCAATCCACCTCCCATTGTATTTCTCTATATCCTAATATCTTTCACACACCCATTAACTCCCCGCTGACCCTTCCAGCATCAACCTATCCAAATGAAGAATTAGTCCCACTCCCCATGTCAAGTACATATTGGCAAGTAGGCAACATTTAGCAATTCCTTGGCAAGAAGGAATAAAGAGAATCCCAAGGCATTCTACGCATACACCAAGGTAAAGAGGAGAACTAGGAAGAGGGCAGAACTGCTCAAGGATGAAGGATGCAGAGGATATGGGTGAGGTCCTTAATGAGCATCTTACATCAGTATCTAACAAGGAGAAGGATAGGGAGGACAGAGGGATCAGTGCTGTGCATATTGAAATTCTATGGCATTTTTAAGTAAAGGAGGAGGATGTGTTGGATCTCTTAAAGAGCATTAATGTGGGCCAGTACCTAAGGCCTATGGGATATACCCCAGGTTACTGAGAGAGGCAAGAAAAAAGATTGCTGGGGTCTTGACCAATATCTTCATGTCCTCCTTAGCCTCAGGCAAGGTTCCAGAGGACTGGAGAATGTTGTTTCATTATTCAAGAAGGAAACCAGGAATAATCCTGGAACTATAGACTGCTGAGTCTCACATCAGTGGTAGCGAAATTACTGGTGAAAATTATTAGAAGTAGGACATATGAGCATTTGGAGAACTATCGCCTAATTAAGGAGAGCCAACATGGTTTTGTGCAGGGCAAATCATGTATTACAATCTTGTTTGAGATTCTTGATGAGGTGACGAGAGTGACTGATGAAGATGGAGATGTAGATGTGGTGTCCATGGACCTTAATAAGGTGGTTGCCCAAGGGCCTCATGGGAGGCACATCCAGGAGATCAAGATGCATGGAATACATGGTGAATTGGTTGTTCAGATACTGAACTGCTTGCCCATAGATGACAGAGGGTAGTGATCAAAGGAACTTCTTCTAGCTGGAGGTCTGTGGTTAGTGGTGTTCTGCAGGAATCTGTACTGGGGCCTCTGCTATCTGTGATATATATAAATGATCTTAATGAAAATGTACATGGGTGGATTAGTAAGCCTGTAGATGCTACGAAGATTGGTGATATTGTAGACTGTGTAAAGAGAAAAGTATGATTGCTCAAGAGGTTAGGAAACAAGTGGAGGTTTTTGGCAGACGTTCATACTGCCGGGGAGGGGATGTTTGTGTTCTTAAGGTGGAACTCATGGCACTATGGTTAACATGAATTTGTTGGGCTGAAAGGCCTATATCTGTGTGGTATTGCTTTATGACTCAGTTATCAGCAGTTTTGCCTCTGTCTTCATTAGGTTGTCCTGAATCAGAAACTTGAGCCTTAGTCCCCACACTACCAGGTTCAGGAACAGTTATTACCCTTCAACCATCAGGCTTGTGAACCGGCGTGAATATCTTCACTCACCTTAACACTAAACTGATTCCGTAACCTATGAACTCATTTTCAAGGGCACTATAACCCTTGTTCTCAATATTTATTTATTATTTAGTATATTATTATTCATTTTTCTTTTCATATTTGCACCATTGCAGATTGGTTGTTCATCTGTCTTTGTAGATTTTCATTGATTGTCATTTCAATTGTGTCTCTTTGAATCTACTGTGAATGCCCACAAGAAAATTAATCTCTGAGTAGTATTGTTGACTCTGATAATAAATTTACTTTGCACGTTGATGGGGTCTAGCCTAGATGGCTACTGCAATGTTGCACTGAAGAGCTGTAACATTGCTGCATTTCAGGAAAATCAAAGCCCTATCTTTTTCTGCAAATTCTCAGTCGATTAAAAATTTCAGTAGTGCACTGAGACTGATAAATTTTGCTCAGCATGGGTGTCCAAGATATGTAACAAGTTAATGTACAGATTACCTCAGCTCTAGTTAAGTAGCTATATCTTCTCTCTGTGATTGTGAAATTCAATAATACTACACAAAGTGAGGACTGTGCATTTTCCCTTTGCTCTAGCCAACATTATTCTTACATTAAAACCACCAAAGGCACTTGGGTTGGTTGCTTACCTCATCCTTCTTTATACACAAACTGATTCTGACACATTGTACAAAAATAACCAGTTTGTGATATTCATTGCCCAAAGCATCCTTAGACCTTTCTGACAGTTGACAGGTATCTTATGCATCCGTATCTGCCCTCTCCTCCAGTACTATGGCGCATTGTTACTCAAGAATGCTGAATCTTTCCACTTTTGTCTGTTAACTCAGTTCATAAGTCTGGGGCCTAACCCACCAGAGGCAACCAGTAATTACCTAGCAATGGTTTTGAGAAAAAGTGTCTGGAGAATTGGAATTTGTAGCACAGCTAAGTTGTTGAGTTGTTATTGGCTTGTATGAACATTCTTCAATGAGTTGCTAATCCATGTATTATTCTTTGCTTCAGGGATCAGTTATCTTTCCTCAAACATTCTTGTAATTCTAAAACAGATGAAACTTTTCATCACACTTTTAGTTGACAAATGAATCAGAGTCAGGGAGTACTATGGCATAGAAACAGGCTCTTTGGCCCATCGAGACCATGCTGACCTGATCTTCTACCAAGTCCCATCTCCCATATCCCTCCAAACCCTTCCCATGTAACCATCAACACCCTCTTAAGTGTCACAATTGAACCCGTATTACCACTTCATTTATTTAATTATTTGTTTCTTTGTTTATTGGAATGCACCGCGGAATAGGCCATTCCGCCCCTTCGAGGTACGCCGTCCAACAATTCCCTGATTTAATCCAACCCTAATCACAGGACAGTTTACATAACCAACTAACCTACCACCCGGTACGTTTGGACTGAGCAAGGAAACAGGAGCACCCGGTCACGTGGAGGACATACAAGCTCCTTACAGGCGGTGTCAGGAATTTAACCCCAGTTGCTGGCACAGTAAACTGTTGTGTTAACCACTACGCTACTGTGCCAACCCCATTTCAACTGGCAGCTCGTTCCACACTTGCACCACCATCTGACTGATGGAATTGATGGCTTTGTGGCAAAGTTTGCGGATGATATGAAGATAGGTGGAGGGGTAGGTAGTGCTGCTGAAGCAATGCCGTTCCAGCGGGACTTAGACAAATCGGAAGAATGGCAAAAAAATGGCAGATGGAATACAATGTTGGGAAATATATGATAATGCATTTTGGTAAAAGGAACAGTGGTGCAGACTACTATCTAAATGGGGAGAAGGTTCAAACATCAGAGCTGCAGAGGGACTTAGGAGTCCTGGTGCAAGACTCCCAGAAAACTAATTTATAGGTTAAGTCTGTGGTAAAGAAGGCAAATGCAATGTTGGCATTTATTTCAAGAAGAATAGAATATAAAAGCAAGGAGATAATGTTGATCCTTTATAAGACACTAGTCAGACCACACTTAGACTATTGTCCACTTCTTTGGGCTCCATAAGATGTGCTGTCATTGGAGGGAATCCTGAGGAGGTTCACAAGGATGAGTCCTGGAATGAAGGGGTTAATATATGAGGTGCGTTTGGCAGCTTTCGGCCTGTACCCACCGGAATTTAGAAGAGTGCAGGGGATCTCATTGAAACCTACCGTATGTTGAAAGGACTAGACAAGGTGGCTATGAAGAGGATGTTTCCTATAGTGGGGTTATCCAGACCTAGAGGGCCATAGCCTTAAAATTAAGGAGTGACCCCTTAGAACAGAGGTAAGGAGGAATTTGTAGCTTTAGAAAATAGGAGAGAACCACATCCCGTTGCCAGACAGAAGCCAGTATGAACTAATTCCTTTCTAAAAGCAATTAAGCTGCTTTTCAGTGTTGAAAACTCCAAAATAAAAATTTCGCCAAGAAAAAATCAGGAGATACTCAGCAGGTGAAACAACAATGAAAGTTAATTGACTTGAGATATTAATTTTCATTCTCTCTCAACAGATACTGTCTGACCTGCTAAGTATTTTCAACATTTTCAGTGTGCCTTTTTTCTGATTTTCAGCATCTGTGCAATTCTTAACTAATGGTGTCTGGCAGTGTTAGCAAAACCTGATAACAGTGCAACTACCTATTCTGCCAACTCATTTTCCTCGTTCTGTAATGTGCTTGATATTGTTCCTCTTTCCACATCTTATTTTTTCTTCTGCAAGAAAATCCAAAATAAATTCTATAAATCAAGCTAATTACGTCAATAAATCAGCAAGTATCCAAGAGCCCTGCAATGTTAATATTCCAACTCTGCCAGAAGCACTGTAGTCCTCGCTTGCTGCAGTTAATCATTTTTTACATGTACAGATTCTTATTCATGCCTTTCCTAAGATGGATTTCTTCAACCTGGTCTCTGCAGAGCCATTGAAAAATAAAGCACTGCATAACCTTGAAATCTTGAATAAAATCAAAAGATGCTGGAGTAGAATATAACGTTGTGAGGGGCCTAGCTAGACTTTTTTGGTCTGGGGTTGGGGAATTCAGAAAAGGAAGACATAGGCTTAGGTGAAATACATGTTAGTAGGGAAGTGGTGTTAGGTAAATTGAAGGGATTAAAGGCAGATAAATTCCCAGGGCCAGATGGTCTGCATCCCAGAGTGCTTAAGGAAGTAGCCCAAGAAATAGTGGATGCATTAGTGATAATTTTTCAAAACTCTTTAGATTCTGGACTAGTTCCTGAGGATTGGAGGGTGGCTAATGTAACCCCACTTTTTAAAAAAGGAGGGAGAGAGAAACCGGGGAATTATAGACCGGTTAGCCTAACGTCGATGGTGGGGAAACTGCTGGAGTCAGTTATCAAAGATGTGATAACAGCACATTTGGAAAGCAGTGAAATCATCGGACAAAGTCAGCATGGATTTGTGAAAGGAAAATCATGTCTGACGAATCTCATAGAATTTTTTGAGGATGTAACTAGTAGAGTGGATAGGGGAGAACCAGTGGATGTGGTATATTTGGATTTTCAAAAGGCTTTTGACAAGGTCCCACACAGGAGTTAGTGTGCAAACTTAAAGCACACGGTATTGGGGGTAAGGTATTGGTGTGGGTGGAGAATTGGTTAGCAGACAGGAAGCAAAGAGTGGGAATAAACAAGACCTTTTCAGAATGGCAGGCGGTGACTAGTGGGGTACCGCAAGGCTCAGTGCTGGGACCCCAGTTGTTTACAATATATATTAATGACTTGGATGAGGGAATTAAATGCAGCATCTCCAAGTTTGCGGATGACACGAAGCTGGGTGGCACTGTTAGCTGTGAGGAGGATGCTAAGAGGATGCAGGGTGACTTGGATAGGTTGGGTGAGTGGGCAAATTCATGGCAGATGCAATTTAATGTGGATAAATGTGAAGTTATCCACTTTGGTGGCAAAAACAGGAAAACGGATTATTATCTGAATGGTGGCCGATTAGGAAAAGGGGAGGTGCAACGAGACCTGGGTGTCATTATACACCAGTCATTGAAAGTGGGCATGCAGGTACAGCAGGTGGTGAAAAAGGCAAATGGTATGCTGGCATTTATAGTGAGAGGATTCGAGTACAGGAGCAGGGAGGTACTACTGCAGTTGTACAAGGCCTTGGTGAGACCACACCTGGAGTATTGTGTGCAGTCTTGGTCCCCTAATCTGAGGAAAGACATTCTTGCTATAGAGGGAGTACAAAGAAGGTTCACCAGATTGATTCCTGGGATGGCAGGACTTTCATATGATGAAAGACTGGATGAACTAGGCTTATACTCGTTGGAATTTAGAAGATTGAGGGGGGATCTGATTGAAACGTATAAAATCCTAAAGGGATTGGACAGGCTAGATGCAGGAAGATTCCCGATGTTGGGGAAGTCCAGAACGAGGGGTCACAGTTTGAGGATAAAGGGGAAGCCTTTTAGGACCGAGATTAGGAAAAACTTCTTCACTCAGAGAGTGGTGAATCTGTGGAATTCTCTGCCACAGGGAACAGTTGAGGCCAGTTCATTGGCTATATTTAAGAGGGAGTTAGATATGGCCCTTGTGGCTAAAGAGATCAGGGGGTATGGAGGGAAGGCTGGTACAGGGTTCTGAGTTGGATGATCAGCCATGATCATACTGAATGGCGGTGCAGGCTCGAAGGGCTGAATGGCCTACTCCTGCACCTATTTTCTATGTTCCTATATTTCTATGTGACAGGGGAGCGATTTATTAGGAAAATGCGGAGTAATTTTTTCAACCAGAGGACAGTCCATATATGGAATAAGCTGCCAGAGGAAGTGTTTGGGACAAGTACACAAGCAATATTTAAAAGACACTTGGACAGGTACATAGATAGGGAAGGTTTAGGGAAATATAGGTCAAATGCAGGCAAGTGGGACTACCTTAAATGGGAATCTTGGTTGGTGTTGACCTGTCACACCAAAGGGCCTGTTTCCATGCTGTGTAATACTTCATGCTACTTCCGTAAAGCAACCAGCACAACCAATGACCCCACCCACCCAGACATTCTCTCTTCTCCCTCTTCCAACAGGCAGAAGGTGCAATAGCTTAAAAATGCACACCGCCAGGCTCAGAGGTATCTTTATTCCCGCCGTTATAAACCATTCGAACGGACCCCTAATGTGATAAAATTGGGCTCTTCATCTCTTGGTCTACCCAGTCATGATGTTATTTATTTAATCAGATCCAGTCAGCCTGTCTACACCTTTTGTCAAGAGCCCATCCTGGACACCTCTAACACATTCCTTTTGCACTAAAGGAGGTGCCAATCAATGTTAGGGAAGTTGAAGTTACCCATAATGAGGGTATTTTATTATAACAAGGGACATAATTTTAAGATGTTTGGAGGAAGGTATGGGGGGACGATTAAGTTCTTTACACAGAGAGTGGCGGTGCATGGAACGCACTGTCAGGAATGGTCGTTGACGCTGATACAATGGGGACATTTGAGAGACCCTTGCATTGTCATATAGAGTCATAGAGTAGCACAGAAACAGGCCTTTTTGCCTATCAAGTCCATGTCAAATCATTTAAATTGTCTATTCCTATCGAAGTGCACGAGGACCATAGCCCTCCATACCCCTACCATCCATGTACCTATCCAAGTTTCTCTTAAATGTTGCAATTGAGCTCTCATGCACTGCTTGATCTGGCAGTTCATTCCACACTCACACAACCCTCTGAGTGAAGAAGTTTCCCCTCATGTTCCCCTTAAAGTTTTCACCTTTCACCATTAATCCATGACCTCTGGTTGTAGTCCCACCCAGCCTCCGTGGAAAAAGCTCTGCCTGTGTTTACCCTGTCTATCTGTATACCTCTATCAAATCTCCCCTCAGTCTTCTATTTTCCAATGAATAAAGTCCTAACCTGCATAGGGGTAAGAAAAATGGAGCATTGGGCTGTGTAGGAGGGAAAAGCTAGATTGCTCATGGAGTGGGTTTGTATATATCAGTGGGCTGAAGGCTCTGTATTGTGCTGTATTATGTTCTAAACAAGGAAACACAGGTGGGTTCAGTGAAAATGGATACATCCAGTATCAGGATCAAACCCAGGTGGCTGGAGCTTTGAGGAAGCATTGTTTATGACCAATACCAGAAGACATCCATTTCAGGTGGGCGGAGGAAAGCCGAGGAGAGATGTCAGAGATAGGGTTTTATACAGGGAGTGGTGATTGCCTGGAATGCATTGCTGGTGGTAGAGGTAGATACATTAAGGCCATCATAGGTGGGCATATCCCTGAAAGAAAAATAGAGAGCTATATGGAAGGGAAAGGTTAGAATGGTCTTAGAATAAGATAAAAGGTCTGCACAGCTTTATGGACCGAAGGGCCTGTACTGTGCTGAAATGTTCTATGACTGTATTGCACAGGTCAGGCAGCATCTGAAAAGAGTGAAAAGGACTCAGCATGTCAGATTGATGACCTTTCATCATTACTAGAAGAGTTTTCCTTCTCACTTGTCATGAAAGATCATCAACCCAAAATCGTAATTCCCCACAGATGCCGCAGAATATCTCCAATGTTGTCTGATTTAATTTATCAAGAGTCATAGGTGACTTTACTCGATCGGTCAGTGATAGACTTGTACCTGTGTCTATCTTCCTGGCCTGGACTTCCACCTGCCAGAAAGATGGTTACAAGACTGTTCTTTCAGACTGCGGTGATCCAGTTTTTACATAACCCTGCCATCGCTGCCTATAGTTTGTACATTCTCCCTGTGGAATGCGTGCGTTTCCTCCGGCTCCTCTGGTTTCCTCCCACAGTCCAAAGATGTACAGGCTGGTAGGTTAACTGGTCATTGTAAATTGTCCCGTGAGTAAGCTATGGTTAAATCAGGGTTGCTGGGTGGCACGGGTCGAAGTATCTCAATAAAATAAAATAAATGGTGAACAGACTCTCCCGAGTTCCCGAGTTCGAATCCAGCCGGCTCCCCTGCACACTTTCCATCCGTGCTGGGTTGAGCATCAAGCTAGCAACTCGGCCTTGTAAAAATAAGAAAGCCTGCTAAAAAGACACCGTCACACAGACGGTGTCCCGATGACTCCATTCGGAGTTAAGGGCTTTCTTCTTCAAGACTCTCAGAGAAAGAGAAGTTATTATAATATAGTTCATTATCATTCACCCTGAGCATTCATCCTCCAGCACCAGTACATTGTAGCTGCTGTCTGCACCATTGGATGGTGTAGTAACCAGATATTGTTAATCTAACACCATCTTCCAAATCTCTGATATTCAATGCCTTCAAAGACAAGAGCAGCAGGTTCATGGGATTATCTCCACCTGCAATTTAATCCTACAAGTCACATATTATCTTGATTTGCAAATGTATTGTTTTTCCTTGCAAGGATGAAGCATCCTCAAAGACATCCAACGTAGTTTTGTCAAGGGCAGTTTCTCTTCATTGAATTCTTCCGTTGTATTTTATTGGCATATTATTGTCACATGATGGTTGTAAGGTGATAACTGGTTCTGAACCTTAGGTCCCACATCACCAGGTTCAGGAACTGTTATTACCCTACAAGCATCAGGCTCCTGAACCACCGTGGATAACTTCAATTTCATCAATGCTGAACTGACTCCAGAACCTAATGACTCATTTTCAAGACTCTACAATTTACGTTCTCAGTTCTACTTATTTATCTTTGAATGACTTCCCTCAATATCTATAAATACTTATATTGTTATATAAATAAACCCGTTGCTTTCCCTAAACCTCTAAACCTTGTTATTTCTCTAAGCAGCAAAACAAAATGCTGGAGGAACTCTGCAAGCCAGGCAGTATCTATGGAAGAGAGCACAGTCGAGACCCTTCATCAGAATATCTCTTCTCACTTATAACAGACATTAAGCTTGTTGGTCACAGAACATAACAACAATTTGGAATCAACCTATGGTCACTCTATTAGAATATATTCATATACAGTTCACTGTCAAAATAAGTTTGCTAATGTGTCCATGAGGCACATTGGGACATTTTGCATTGCTGTGTTATTCTGCGGCATGACTCATTTGTTTATTTATTGTCTCCATTGGGCACCCTTTCAAATATCAGCTGAACTTTACTTTCCCTTATCTGTCAGTCACTCCTATATGTTTTCTCAATCCATTCTAGTTGTGAATAGCATACAGAGGACTTTTTTGAAAAGGTGAGCACCTTTAAGGGAACACATCAGATTGAGAGAACCTTCCTATCAGTAGCACTTCCCTTTAGTACAGAGACAGACAACAACAAACTGGTCAGTTTACATTGCTGGATATTTGATATTGTTCTGAATGTCAGCGCTGAGGTGAGAGCTGGTGGCCTCTGAAGCGTTTGTGTTCACTTCACAGAGGAGTATCATGTTGGGAAAGGGAGAAGAGTGGCAGTTAGAATGAGATCTTCAACTGTCCTAAAAAATACATGAAGTAGATAGTGTTCAGGTATTTTGTTGAGGGCCAGCAGCTCTTATATCACATCACTAATACCATTCCTTCATCTTTTATTAAGGCTATTTCCAAGTCTAAGTGTTAGAACTGTTAACTGATGTATTATCTCCCATTTATTGCAAGTTCAACAAACACTATTGTTGTTATTTAATAATGCACTTTGTGTATTTAGGGTAATATGTCTGCCTGGTTATAAGTATTCTCTGTTCATCTTCAATATGATTTTTTTTTTGCGTGTCGCACCAGTCAGCCATTCTTGCGCGTGGTATCAGGATTGGTCTCCTTTCGGATTAACCGGGTCACGATATGAACGTTCCTGACTTGACCCTTGTTTTTTTTGATGAGGCCGAGTGGCTAGCTGGACACTCAACCCGGCACGGATGCAAAGCGTGCTCAGGGGGTGGCCCGACTTGGATTCGAACTCGGGAGCCTTCACTCCGGAGTCCGGCTCTGATGCCATTACGCCACCAGCCGGCCTCTGTGATTATATCATCTAAATTAGAGAAGATAAAGAGAGGGAATGTTCTTAAGTATACCTATCTGACTGAAGCCATCCATATAGCAATGGTTAATGGGCTATTAACTTGGAAAGTTTGGGGTGGCAGAGTATAAAACCAATAACTTTTTTGGTTGCTTTTGATGTACAGATAGATTAAAATTATAAAAATAAAATTCACATCTTGTTCATTGGGAAGGAGGGTATTTCCATTACATTGAAGATAACACATCACCCTCTCCCCTCTCAAAACACAAACACATACACATAATAAAAGGTAAAACACATTTAGTATAACTCTAATATAGTGCCGGTAATTGGGTTCAATTCCCGCTGCTGTCTATAAGGAGTTCGTATGCTCTACCTGTGACCACATGGGTTTCCTGGGTGCCTCCCACATTCCAAAGACATAGAGGTTAGTAAGTTAAATTGTCTCATCGGTGTAATTGAGTGGAGAAGGGCCTGTTACTGTGCTGTATCTCTAAATTAATAACTGACCATTTACCTCAACTTAATTGTATGACCTTGTCAGTGTTACAAGTCAGAGAGAACAGAGAGAGCATGAGTTCAGGCTGGACTTGCCTGTGGGGTACAAGAAGAGCTTCATCATTTTTGTGAACAGCATCATTTCACGGTAGATATTTAATAAACACAGCGCTTACCATAAATCCACATGGAATTAAAATAGAAGTTATTAAGAAAGTTTCCAGAGTTTTCTAATGAATAAGCTGTGTAGTAATGCATTTGAAATATGAACAAATACAGCTGCAGTTTTGTACAGTCCTATCACTTTCATAGGAACAGGATGTGCTGGGCTTAGGGTAAAATGGATCTTTGACAGTCAACACAGAATCAACAGGCTGAAAAGCCAGTTTCCATTCCATGACTCTGCCTCACCACACTTTAATGGAGAGAGATCCAAAGACTCATAATGGTCAGGAAAAAAAAGCCTCATCTCTCTCTTAAACAGCCAATACCTTATTTTTAAATAGTGACTCTTAATTCTAGATTCTCACACAATTGGGATCATCTTCTCCACATCCATCTTGTCAAGACTATTCAGGATCTGAACATGCTAGGGTTTTTTAAAAAAAAACAAACACTTTTAAATTTAATTGAGGACAGCTATTTTAATCTTTCTTCTTAAAAGACTGTGATGAGACTAAGTTACTGTTGGCCTTCAGGTGGAATATTGTGCCTACACCTTTAAGTGGTTTGGAAAACCTTGAAGAGGATGCAGAGGAGATTTACCTAGCATAGACAGACTAAAGAAATTTAAATTGTTCTCCGGGATTAAGGATAAGATTAATAGAAGTTGACAGGTACTTTGATAGCGTGCACTAGAAGAAACTGATGGAAGTATTGATAATTAGTGGTAACAGGGCACAAGGTGAGGATTATTCTTATCCAGTGAGTTGTATTAATCCTGAAACTTCATTTGATGGTGTCTTGGAAGCAGTATCATTTGTAACTTTAAATGAACTAAATAAATAATTGTCGATTGTTGACCAGTCATTTAGAAAGGGATCAGGGATCTATAATAAATTGGTTTATTATTGTCATGTACTGAGGTGCAGTGAAAAAACTTGTCTTGCATAATGTTCATACAGTTCAATTCATCAAAAGGTCACGGAGGTAAAACACAAAAAGAGTGTTATAATACAGAGAAAGTGCAGTACAGCTAAACAATAAGAAACAAGGTCACAATAGGTAGATTGTAAGGTCAAGATCCATTTTATCATACGAAGGAACTGTTCAATAGTTTATAATAATGGGATTGAAACTTGAGCCTGATGGTACGTGCTTTCAGACTTTAGTATCTTTTGGCTGATGGGAAGGGAGGAGAATGTCCCAGGTAGGTCTTTGATTATACTCGCTGTTTTACTAACGTCGCAAGAAGCATGGACAGAGAACATGGAGGGAGGCTGTTTTCTGCAAGGTACTGAGCTATGTCCCCAACTCTCTGCGGGTGCTTGAGGTCGTGGGCAAAGCAGCTGGCACACCAAGCCATGATGCATCTGGATGGTAGGCTTCCGAGTCATAGAAAAGTACAGCACAGAGATGGCCCATCTAGTCTGTGCTGAACCATTTAAACTGCCTACTCCCATCGACCTGCTCTGGGACCATAGCCCTCCATTCCATTGCCATCCATTTACCTATCCAAACTTCTCTCAAACCTTCTATGGTGCTTTGATAAAATTGTCAAGGTATCAAAGGGTACATACCACATTTTTACCTGCTAAGGAAGAAGAGGCATGGGTAGCTTCCTTAGCTATGACATCAATGTGGTTGGACGAATATAGTCTACTGGTCCTGTTCACTCACAGCACCTTGCTGCTCTCAAAACTCTCAACCTCAGCATTATTGATATAAACAGGAGCATGTGCTCTGGCCCCTTCCTGAAGTCATTGGAGATTGTGGATGAGATATTGTTGCCAATCTGCCAAACTGATTGGGGTCTACAAGTAAAAAATCGAGGATCCATTTTCACAAGGAGGCATTGAGGCCCAGGTCTTGAAGTTTATAGACTAATTTTGTGTTGGGCACGTGGCCAAGTGGTTAAGGCATTTGTCTAGTGATCTGAAGGTCGCTAGTTCGAGCCTCAGCTGTGGCAGCATGTTTGTGCCCTTGAGCAAGGCACTTAACCACACATTGCTCTAGTGTCTGTGTGAGGAGCGGCGCCCCACACAGACTTCCAATCTGCACCTTGTAAGGCATGAAAATGCCCAATGCAGGCCTCTCAAGGTCTGAGTTGACGTTCCCCTCGACGTTCCCTCCTTTTGAGGGAATGATAGTATTGAATGCCAAGCCGTAGTCAGTGAAGTGCATCCTAATGTACGCACCTTCGCTGTCCAGTTGATCCAGGGTTGAGTGAAGAGCCAATGAAATAGCATCTGCGCTGAACTTGTTGTGCCAGTAGTCTGGATTTTCCACTTTGCACATGAGATGGCTTTCTGGAGATGATACCTGGACCTTTGGTATTTTACTTGGTTGCCAGACCTAAATACCACTGATCTGGCCCTGTAAATAGTGTTCGTGCAGAATTTGGCCATGCAGTCATGAATGTATAGGAGCAGAGTAGGGGGATGAGGACACAGCCTTCTGGGCCACTGCTATTGAGGGGAATCGTGGGTAAAGTTTTGGTCAAGCTGTCATGGACCCAGTTACAGAGGGAGATGTTGAATCCCAGGTCTGGGAGTTTGCTGATGAGTTTGCTTGGCCTTGTAGTATGAAGATGAAGCTTTGGTCAATAAACTGCAATGAACTAACATGAGTGTCTTTACTGTCCAAATGCTCCAGATATGAGTGTAGGGTCAATGAGATGGCATCTGCCTAGACCTTCCTTGGTGGTAGGCAAATTGCAGTGGGTTGAGGTTGTTTGGGAGGCTTGATATAGTGAGTGCCTCTCGAAGTATTTCATGATGGTGGATGCCAGAGCAACCAGGCGATAGTTGTTAAGGTATGTTACCTTATTTTTCCTAGGCACCAAGATGATAGTGGTCTTCCTAAAGCAGGTAGAATCTCATATTGAAGCCCAAAGAGCATAAAAATGTTGTGTTCCTCCTGCAGATTGTTGCTCCAGGAGACACACATTCAATGATTCAAGAACAGCTTCTTCCCCTCCGCCATCAGATTTCTGAACAGTCTGTGAACCTGTGAACACCTCCTCGTTATTCCTTTCGTGCACTATCATTTATTTTGTAATGTATAAATTGTGCTTGCATTTTACTGCTGCCGCAAACCAACAAATTTTATGACATATAGGACTTTAAGACAAAGGAGCAGAATTAGGCCTGGCCCATTAAGTCTGCTCTGCCCATTTGATCATAACAAATTATTTTTCCTCTCAACCCCATTCTCCTGTCTCCTCCCCATAACCTTCGACACCTTTAATAATCAACCTCCAATTTAAGTATACCCTATCACTTGGACTCCACAGCCATCTGTGACAATGAGCTTTATAGATTCACCACCCATCTGGCTAAAGAAATTCCTCCTCATCTCTGTTCTAAGAGGAAGTCTTTCTATTCTGCAGCTGTGCCTTCTGGTGCGAGACTCTCTCACTGTTGGAAGCATCCGCTCCTTGCCCACTCTATCTAGTCCTTTCAAAATGTGTTAGGTTTTAATGAATCACTTCCTCATTCTTCTAAACTCCAGCAAGTAGAGGCCCAGAACCATCAAATGGCCTTCAGTGCTGTTGACAACTATTATCAGTACAAGGAGGTGCAAAGTCTGTCTTGCACTGATACCTGATTTTGATTCTGTTTGAGCATCTGCAGTCTCTTGTGGCATCTCCGGTCTCAAACAGGTGTGACATGCGCCAGGAAATGCCCAGTCAAGCCTTTGGGGCAATGCAAGACAATCAAGAGCTGTTCCAGAATTAGAGGGCGGCAAGATAGCATAACACTGTTACAGTGTCAGCGACCCCGATTCGGTTCGACCACTGCCTTTAAGGAGTTTGTATGTTTTCCTGTGACTGCATGGGTTTTCCCCCATGCTCTAGTTTCCTCCCGTACTTCAAAGAGGTGCAGATTAGTAGGTTAATTGATTACATTGAAGTAATTGGGTGGCACAGGGTCAATGCCTGTAACCTTGCTGTATCTCTAAATATAAAGCATAAATATAGTAATCATTGATCCATAGGGAGACTATTTTCAGCCAGGTAGCTCTGAAGTAAACAGGGCTAAATCATCTAATTACAAGGCATGTGATTCCATGACTGGTCTGTGTGTGTTTAAGGATGATTCATTTTGATTATCCACACAGGTGACCTTATGCATCTTCCGCCATACCTAAGGGTGGACTTCCTGATTCACAGAGGCATAGCAGGTCCAAGCAGAGACCTTGGTCAAGGGCACGCCTGTCTGGAGCCGCAGAGAAGGAGCACCATGAAACGCACACAAGTCATGGAGCCAATCCCAATGGAAGCAGCTAGCAGGGACACTCAGCAATGGCAATCAAGCAACACTTCAACGTTACCTCAGAGGGAGGGAGCAGACCGTGGCAAAGCTCCCAAACTGAGCAGCTCGCAGGAATCGTTACTGGACAATCGCGGTCACTTGAAACAAGGGAACAACCCCTACGCAAAATCCTACACACTGGTATAACAAATGCATGTCTGTACAAGGCTGTATATAGTTCAATTTAAAGCTACCTTTTTTACTGGTTCCAATATTTATAATCAAAGATTTGCCAAAATATAAAAAAAAATTAGATATTGCAAGGACTTTGTTGTGATCCAGAGTGTGACATGTCTGAGCAAATGAATGTCTGTGCATTTTTTTAAGAAGCCCTCTGATTGTCTGATATGCACAGATCATGGCGTTTTTACTCATTTCCTATGAAATGCATGGAGGCAGAGTACAGACATTGACATTAGCAAAAAAAAACAAAACGCGAGGAAAACCATTGCAGATTTCTGTCACCTGCTAAAAATAAGACATGAATAGTTTAAATATCGCACAAATAAAGGAAAACGGCATTTGTGGTCGAAACAGCGATCCCTGATTGATTGAAGAGTTTGCAGCCAAGTACCCACACCACCTTTCAAAGTCAGCAGAAAGCAGTGGCTTAAAGTAACATGGCATTAAAGGTGGCTGATTAGGGCCCATTTTGTTGACGTACATCATTTCAAGCTTTTCTTTTCTAGCGTTCATTAGGCTAAGGATTAACATTAGTTAATATTTTTTTGAAATATAATTATACTATTTAAAGACTTTACACTATGGACCCTCAAGGTTGGGAGTCAAAAAAAAAGCTTGGCATCTATGTTTCCTTTGATTTACTGACCATATTTATGTATTATATATCCATTTATGTATATGTGTGTGTGTGTGCGTGTGTGGTATCTACTTATATAATAGCACACACTCACACACATATATATATATATAGGACATATATGGAATATGTATGTGTGTGCGTGCGCGTGTGTGTGTGTATATGTGTGTCTACGTGTAACTGTAAATGGGTTAAAATTTATTTTAGGTAAATAAACTTTAAGAGAGAAAGAAAACCCAATGATAACTAATGTTTCAGCTACATGTGTGTCTACCTCCTCAAGCTTGCATTTGTCAGACAGGTTCTGGCTTCAAGCTCTAACCAAAGTTTGGTGACCTTTAATTCTTTACTACATAGCTGTTTGTGTGTATTTTCTGATGTTAAATTTTATCACTTGCCTCATGCAGAACTTTTCAGTCTCATTGTTATAATAAAAAATTTTGGACAACAATAACAAAACAAATATATATACTATATATGTATGCACTATTTTACAAAAAAGTGACTGTTGGAATTAGGTAACCGTGACTCAGAGGGAGTGACCACTGGTGTGACTTAAGACTAAGAAGATTCCGTATTCTCAAGGTCATTGGTTGGTGCATTTCATGGAAACGGAGCAGGTTACTGGGGGAGGGGGGAACATTTTCTCTAAAACACAATGTCGCAAAGAGACAAAAAAAAAAGCTTGTTGGATACTGCATCATGAACCAATAAGGAATGTCCAAATCTTGGAATGTGATATCCAAAAACTAGTCCACCCCTGTGCAAGAAAATTTATTGTATTCGGTGATTTTAAACCACGCGCCCTGAATCTCATTCCCCTCAACTGGGCATGATTTGGCATATTTTTCAGTGTTTGGACACATGCATGTACATTGTGTCTGCTTGGAATGAGGGTGTTTCATCTGTGAAGAGACTTAGATACTATTGAACATCACTGTTCTTATGATAAGGTTTCACTGCTTTCCTGGTTTAGCCTACCAATTTGCCTTTTCAAATAGTCTGCTATTAAAATTGAAATAAATTGCTTCCAATGTTGTTGATCTTCTCTCCTTAGCTAACGATAGGAATTCAGTGTCCTATCCCTCAACGTCCCTTCTCTGTCTAGGTCTGCCTATGAGAAGAGGTAACTGTCTTTGAATGTGTTAGCTTCACCTTGTGTTCTGCCCAGATAATTAACAACTTGATCTTGTGTCACTTACCTTGTTTTAATCCTCTTGCAAAAGCTTAAGCAAAGGACATTTCTAGAAGAGAATGTTGATTCAAAGTTCTTAAATGATAAAACTACAGCTGTGCACAATTATTTTTGGAATGTAATAGAAGTGTTAATTTTAATATTTTAATCAGGTTAGTGCTGGGAAGGTGACTGGTTTCTGTATTATATTGAGCTACACTTGATGACCACTGAATTAGGTACACCCTGCAGCTGCTGTAGCCCAGCCACATCAAGGTTTGACATGTTTTGCGTTCAGAGATGCTCTTCTGCGCACCACTGTTGTAACGCATGGTTATTTGACTTACTGACACCTTTCTGTTGAATTGAACCAATCTGGCCATTCCCCTTTGTCCTCTCTCATTAGCAGGGCATTTTTGCCCATAGAACTGCCAATCACTGGATTTTGTTTTTGTTTTTTCGCACCATTCTCTGTAAACGTTAGAAACTGTAGTGTGTGAAAAATCCCAGGAGATCAGCTGTTTCTGAGGTACTCAGACCTTCCCGTCTGGCACCAAGAATCATTCCACAGTCAAAGTCACCTAGATTACATTTCTTCCCCGTTCTGATGTTTGGTTCAATGGTTCAATTTATTATCAGAGAATGTATACAGTGTACAACCTGAAAAACTCAGCCTTTGCAGACATCCACAAAAAACAGGAGAACCGCAGAAGAACGAATGACAGAAAGACATTAGAACCCCAAAGCCCCCTCCCCCACATAAGCATTAGCAAGCATCAACTTCCCCTTCCCCTCCACCCATTTCAGCAGAAAGTGACAGCACCCACCATCCACCTAGCAACAGCAAAGCCCCCAAAGAGAGACTATGATCTGCAATTAACAAAAATTATTATTTACCCAACAGTTCAACGTGCCACGGTTTCCCTCTCTCTCACTACCAAGAGACAGAGAGATATCACCCATTTCACAGCGAAAGGGGAAATGAACAATCACTGTTACGATGTTACAGTCTGCTGCGTTGCTTTTTCATTCCGGGATTCTCCGACACAAGAATCAGCAGCAAACTCTCCCCACTGTTGAGAAAGAAAGAGAGAGAGAGTGATCGTTTGAAAACAGAGACCTCTGTCCACAGCAACCACCCCCTGGTGTTCCTACTCCCACAACATCTCAGTTGGTGGTACTGGCCAGGAATTGATCATCCACGGGGCTGTGCAGGGCCACCCCCTGGCGTCTCCCAAGCCACACCTAGAGAATGACAGAAAATGGCTGGTAGGCCAGTGAGCTCCAAGAACAAGAACTCGTCACCATGAGAAGCCACAGTTTTGGGTGCTATTGCAGATCAGGGATCTCAATAGAACCTGAGCCACGTTGAAAAGGGGAAAAAAAAGAGACGTTAAGCTGTTTCTACAGATGAGCTCAAATAGACAGCCAATTGGCACCATCTTAACTCCTGTTCTGAACCACAGCTGAAGCTCTTGACCACATCTGCATGCTTTTATGCATTGAGTGGCTGCCACCTGTTTGCCAGCTTGGATCGGGCATCACGGTTGCGTAATGGCTTGGGCGTTCCAGAGTTCAGAGTTCAAATTCGACGTTATTGTGTAAGGAGTCTCTGTACGTCCTCCCCGTGGAATGTGTGGGTTTTCTCTGTGTTCTCCGGTTTCCGTCCACAGTCCAAAGGCGTACCGAGTAGGTTAACTGGCCATTGTTAATTGTCCTGTGATCAGGTTAGGGTTAATCGGGTTTGCCAGGAGCAGCATGGCTCTAATGGCCAGGGAGGCCCACTCTATGCAGCATTGATGAATAATCTTTGCATAACTGAGAAGCTGTGCAGGTATGCAGCTGTACCTCCTAAAGTGGCCACTGAATGCACGTGCACCATAATGAATCCCCTTTCTGAATTTATGCCTTGGAGGCAATAGTTCACCCTCACAAGGGAAGCATCCAGCTGCTGTTTACTGCAGCCGTGCATTTGGTCTTACTGTGCAAAGGCATGCATCTGCCGAACAGAGAGATTTGACCTGGTGAAAACTAACACAAGAGTGGTAGGCACCACAGTAGCATAGCGGTTATTATTCTAAAAAGTATTATTTTAGTAACACAGTGCAGAGTGTAGACCCTGCTGGCCCTTCAAACCAGGCTGCCATGGCAACCGCCAACAAACTCAATTAACCCTAACCCAATCACAGGGCATTTACAATGACCAATTAACCTACACGGTACATGTATGGATTGTGGGAGGAAACAGGAGGACCCAGGGAAAACCCATCCATTCCATGGGGAGGACGTACAGAGACTCCCCTATGTTAGTGAGACACTATTACAGCCTGGGATCGTCCAGAGTTCAGGGTTCAATTCCGGCATCATCTGTAAGGGCTTCTCCGGGTGAACTGCTTGGAATTCCACCGGGTGCTCTGATTTCCTCTCACAGTCCAAAGACATACTGGTTAGTAGGTTAATTGGTGATTGTAAATTGTCCTGTGATTAGGCGAGGGTTAAATGATGTTGCTAGGCAGTGCAGCTCACTGGGTTGGAAGGGCCTGTTCCATGTGTGAAATAATCAACCAAGTAAATGGTGCGCACTGCCATGATAAGCTCAACGCTCCTTTGTCATCGCTGCAATATATATTTATATTAGAGCTGACAAAACCATACATTTTACAATACTCTAGCTGAATCTCAGGTCTGCAAGGACAACATAAACCTTCTTTGTTTTACCTACAGTGCACAGCAGGTGGGAATACAGACATAACAATGCAGGAGGTCTGTGGTTGCTTGGTTTGACAGGAGATCATGCCCACTTGTCTACCATGGATGCCAAGATAAATGTCTTGTCTCTAGAGGAGACAGGTTAGCATTTCATCACATTTGTAATGGGGTGGTAGGGGAAGTGTTTGTGCTCATGGTTCCCCAGCATGCCGACTTCTGAAACTTTACTTCCATCAATGAGTGAAGAGAAGTTGCTTCCTTTTGTGAAGGTAGTCAGTGAGTAACTCATCTTTCCCAACTCCATGTAGGAGATCATAAACACTATCAGAACCCATGTGATTGGACAGGACTCGATAGGAAGTGGGTTGCTGAGAAAAGTAAATGTATTTCCTATAAGATATATGTCCATGAAAATACAAGATAATGCCACCTGTGTCATACAAAATGGACACATAAATGCTACCAGCTAATATAAATACTACTATGAGTAGTGTGCCTTGTACGACATATTCGCTCCCAGTCCTACATTGATAAGTTGAGAGCTGACCCCTTAATACTGTACTCCCAACAGCAATACACCTCTTCTCACAGGAATGCAACAATTTCCCAATTGCTAAATGTGTAAGTCATTATTTTGTTATTGATGGATTTCATTAGTTTTCCAACTAACCATTGTTTGGTATCATTGCTAACTTATTAACCAAGCTAATTACTGTAAATTCTGGTACCTGCCACTGTTAAGATATACTACAGGATCTCAATTTGCACATTACAAACACTTTCTAATTATTGTGAGTTAAAAACAGCAAATGCTTAAATTAGCCATGTAAGTTGAATGAAGAAATGCTTAAAGTAATGATTGCAAGCACGTCAAAGAAATCTCTGCATTTATTCAACAAATTATTACAAGTCCTCAAAACATCGATGACAGTGACAGTTGCTCAAGCTAATCATTGTAAGAACCTGTACTTCAAATTGATGAAGTTTTAGTAAGTTTAAAGACGCAAAATGACAGGTCTTCTAAAACTATTCACTTTGAAGATTTCCTTCTCAAATAAAAAGGAAATAGGTACCACTTGTTTTTACCAAGGTTGTAGGAGGTTCAGACAAAGGCAGAACAGAGCAATGCATCCAAGATCTTTCCTTCAACTTTAAATGCATAAAATACTAAAACTGATGAATTATTATTGAATATCACCCTAAATCCAAAACGTAGCCGTCAACAACACCAATGTCTAGTGTTTATCCTATATTAACATTTTTTACATGAAGTACAACTCTACTACGAAGGAAGCATGGCAGTTAGCATAACGCTTTACAGATTTAGTGACCTGAATTCATTTCCCAATGCTGCCTGTAAGGAGTTTGTACGTTCTCCCTGTGACCACATAGGTTTCCTCCAGGCCCTCTGGTTTCCTCCCACATCCCAAAGACGTACAGGTTAGTAGGTAAAATGGTCACTGGGTGTAATTAGACAGCCCAGAATAGTTGGGCTGGAAGAGCCAGTTACTACGCTGTATCTCTAGATTTAAAAAAAAACAAGAAATTACATAAATTTAATTAAATTTTACAAGCTTCCTTATTGTTAGAAATAGTGAATATTCACTAGGCACAATATGCTTAAGCTTACTGTTTGTGAAGATATCTCCCAGGATTTCCTCTGTCCAGCTCTGCTTCCCGCTCTGAGGAATGGTGTAGGAGGGGGAGAGAGAGAGAGAGCACGATCAGGACTCTGTCAAAATCATAAAAGCAAAAACCTACTTTGCAATGCAATTTAGTGGCCCTATTTCATGCGACCTTGCGTTACTTAATTCCATGTTTCACTCCCATAACTCTCTCACATCAGTCAGTCTGATATTGATCGCTGTTTGATTGCAAATGGTTTTAAAAAGACTTTTTTTTTCTTTACTTATTGTTTGTGGGACATTCCACTGATAATTGTGCAATAAAAACATACATTTTTGATGCACACCAATGCTGAATGTGTATTTTCTTGTGGAACAGGATTCTGAGGCCCAGGAACACAATCCGATAGTGCAGGTACTATGGACTGAAATACAGGGGAGCATCAGGGCAAGTAGGAGCTGTAATGAACAATGTACATCATATGCTCCCATGCTCGTGATACCTAACAACACTCAAGAAACGCTGGACAGTGATGCCAAACAACTGGGGAATGTATGTTTGCACTCAACATACACTGGAGCTGGAACTTGAATACTGTTTCGGTTGACAGAGCCAGCAATCAAGGGAATAAGACCATAAGACAGAGGAGCAGAATTAGGCTATTTGGCCCATCAAGTCTACTCCACCAATGCATCATGACTGATTTATAATCCCTCTCAACCACACTCACCTGCCTTCTTCCTGTAACCTTCGCCACCCTTACTAACAGTGAGGCCTTTGACAAAGTCCCTCTTGGGAGGCTAATGGAGCAGATAAAGAAGCGTGGGATCGGCGGCAATTGGCTGCTTGGATTCCGAACAGGCTTGCGCATAGAAGACAGAGGGTAGTGTTTGAAGGGATTTCAAACTAGAGATCTGTAATTAGTGGTCCACAGGGACCTGTGCTGGGACCTCTGCTGTTTGTAATGTATATAAATGACCTGAATGTAAGTGTCAATGGTCAGGTTAGTAAGTTTGTGGATGATAAGAAGGCTGGCAAAGGATACAGCACAAAATTGATCAGTTGCCGATATGGGCTGACAAATGGAGTTTAACCTAGATAAATGTGGCACAACATAATGAGCCAAGTGGTCTTCCCTGTGCTGTATTCTTCTATGTTTTATGTTCTATGTTGTAATCAAACCTATCAACCTCTGCCTTAAGTATACCCAATGACCTGGCCTCCACAGACATCTGTGACAATGGATTCCACAGAATCACCATCCTCTGGTTAAACAAATTCCTCCTCATCTCTGTGGTAAAGGGACATCCTTGTATTCTGAGGCTGTGCCCCATGGTCATAGACTCTCCCACTATAGGAAACATCCTCCCACCATTCACTCTCTCCAGATTCCAGACCTTTTAATACTTAATAGGTTTCAATGAAATCTCCCCCCTCATTCTTCTGAACTCCAGTGAGCACAGGCCCAGAGCCATCAAACACTCCTCATACATTAACCTTTTCACTCCCAGAATCATTCTTGTAAACCTCCCCGAACCCTCTCCAAAGTCAGCGCATCCTTTCATTGGAAAGGGTCCTCAGAATAGTTATTATGAATAGTGTATAGCTTGTTGAATATTAGGCTGCACCCACATGGCCAATTGTAAACAATTAGATTCATGACTTAAAACTCATGGATGGTGGATAACTTACAGAACTTGTCTTTCTCAATTCCAAACTGTTCTGATAACTACAATATTGATGAAGTTAGTTTCATTCAGCTTCTAGTTAATGGTAATCCCCTTGAAGGTGGTGGGTCTCAGTGATGGTCATGGGGAAATGAGGATGTTATTTTGCTTACCTGGTACAAATATTGCCTGATTTGTCAGCATGATATGTAGTATTATCCAGGTTATGTAGTCGTCTAGCCCAGTTTACAAAGCGTCACAACTTTATTAGTAGACACTCTTGAGTAGTAAAAATTTTCATCCTGCAAACGTTTCACCTCCAACTTATCCCAGTTCTGACTAAAAGACTTTGGATTGAGACATTATAATTATACACTCTCCACTGTTGTTTCAACTACACAGCACTGTCTTTATGTTACACTTATAATATCACCACACCATAGTCTAGTCACATATCACATCTCTTGTAATGGGCTGGAACCTGTACAGAAATTGTTGCAATTCCCCAATTATTTGTAGTCATCTCACTGTTAACCCCAGTCCCAATCTCCCACCTCCCAAGGAACTACCTGCAACTTTGGAATTTCTTCATGAACTTGAAAGTCCTGAGGTGGCTGCAGCTGGCTGTAATGTTGTGAAGGCACTTCAACATTGAGCTCCTCGCTGAATCCAGAGCAGCAGTCAAAAATTCCAGTAATTCCCCACCATTTGGAATGGGGAATCTGCTCGGACAACCTGTACCAAGTTGGATCTGATGTGGGGCTGAAGTCTACAATCAATCTAATGGAGGCAAACAGCTGAAAGAAAAGTAAGGAACTCATCAAGTCAGACAGCATCTATGGAAAGGAGTAAGTCGATCAGTCTTGATAAAGGGTCTTATCCCAAGCATCAACTATTTATTCCTTTCCATAGATACTGCCTGACCTGCTGAGTTCCTCCAGCATTTTGTGTGTGCTGCTTAGAGAGATACGAGGTTTAGGGAAGTATATTACAGCAATAGGTTTATTTATATAATAATATAATTATTTATAGGTATTGAGGGAAGCCATTCAAAGATAAATAAGTAGTACTAAGAAGGTAAGTTGCAGAGTTCTTGAAAGTGATTCTTTAGGTTGTGGGTCAGTTCAGTGTTGAGGTGATTGAAATTATCCATTTTGGTTCAAGAGCCTGATGTTTGTAGGGTAATAACTGTTTCTGAACATGGTGATGTGGAACCTAAGGTTCAGAAACAGTAATCACCTTACAACCATTATATGACTATAATAAGCCAATAAAATACAACAGAAGAATTCAATGAAGAGGAACTGCCCTTGACTTTTTATACCTTTCCATAGATGCTGTCTGCCCTACTGAGTTCATCCAGCATTTTGTCTGTGTTACTCTGTATGCACAGCATCTGCAGAATCTCTTGTGTTTATGATGGAAGCTAAGACAAGTTATAGAAGTTATAGTATTTAAAATTATTTTAAATTGTTGAAACGTGCTGAAATGTTTTTTGGGTGTTTTCATTGCGTTTTAAATTACCCTTAATATGTTTTGAATGTCAGAAATATTCAGACCTTAATAGCCAGTCAAGAAAGGAACACATTTGTGAAAGAGTAGGTAGTTCTTCATGCTCTCTGTGGGGCAAATCACACAAAGCAAGTGAGAACATTATCCAAGATTGCTGTTCACTGCTCATTGTAGGGGCTATACTATTATCATACACCTTCCCCAGCCCCTCACTAGTTTTTGACAGCTGCACACCATGATACAAATGAGTGACAACTGAACAATGCACTAGATTATAATACATGCTTTCTGTCTCTACCCAAGCCAGCTCAAAGTGGAATGAGTGAAGATTCCAGTTAGTACAGACGTACTGTACAATATAATCATCAAATTGAATACTGTTTAAAGATTCAATGATTCGAAGTACATTTATTATCAGAGTATGTGAGCAGTGTACAACCCTGAGATTCATCTTCCCACAGACAGCCACAAAACAAAGAAACACTATCAAATCTGTTCAAAGAAAAAATGAAGAAACCCAAAGCGCAAAAAAAGAACAAATGACAAAAAAACAAGCAAGAAACACAGAATATAAAACATTAAATTATAGAATCATTGAAACTGTCTAGGAATGTTCAATTTAGTTTAGTTCAGTTCAATTTAGTGTTGTGTCGTTCATTGACTGCAGACTACAGAGCTAGTCTGCCCCGATCAAGATCACACAAAGTAACAATAAAAGGAGAAGTAACCAGAAACCAGGAACACTACAACGTGAATTACAGAGTCCAATCCACAAACCACATCGATTAAACCCTGCCCAAGGCCCAAGACTCCAGCACTATTCTCCGGCAGCATCGAGTGAGAGGGAGAGAGAGACCGATCACACACAGACAACTTCCTCTGGGAGCATCGAGTGAGAGGGAGAGAGAGAGACCGATCACACACTCAGACACCTTCCTCCGGGAGCATCGAGTGAGAGGGAGCGAGGGAGAGAGACTGGTCACACGCAGGCACCTTCCTCTGGCAGCATCGAGTGAGAGGGAGAGAGAGACCCGTCACACGCAGGCAGGTGGTGCTGAACACCAGCTTGCCTTCTGCTGTCATCCTCGTTGAGTTCAATCTCCCTCAACACTTTCAGTAGTGAGAAATTGAGTCGATCATGGGCTTGCGCCCTGTCTCCAGACTTCTTGGCCTCCAGGCTGCATACTTCTCTCAAAACCTCACCAAACTCCCTCGCAGAGAGCAAAGTGCCAAATCGCTCAATCGGCCTGAAAGCACACCATCAAATTGTAGATCACAGGTTCCAATAGTAACAGAATCGTATTTGAAAGAAGAAGTAAAAGTAGTATCATGAATTGTCTGAAGGACGTCGCCTTTGTCCATATTGTTCACTAGTGCCATCTTCTTCAGTCATCAAGGTACTTTAGAATATAGAACATTACAGCATACCACAGGCCCTTCAGCCCATCATGTTGTGCAAGCATTAAACTCTGAGATCAATCTAACCCTTTCCTCCTACATAGCCCTCCACTTTTCTTTCATCCATGTGCCTACTTAAGAATTTCTTAAATGTCCCTAATGTATCTGCCTCTACTACTACCCATAACAGGGCATTTCACACACCTACCACTCTCTGTGTCAAAAGCTTACCTCTGATATTCCCCTTATGGTTTCCTTCATTCATCTTAAAATTATGCTCCCTTGTATTAGTCATATCTGCTCTGGGGAAAAGTCTCTGGTTATGCCTCTTATCATCTTGCACACCTCTCACCCTCCACCAAAGAGAAAAGTCCTAGATCACTCAACCTATCCTTAAAAAACATGATCTCTAATCTAGGCAGCATCTTGATAAATCATCTCTGTACCCTCTCTGGGGCTTCCACATTCTTCTTATAATGTGGTGACCAGAACAGAACACAATATTCAAATGTGACTTAACTCGGGCTTTAACTCGGGATATGCAGCCTCAGCTTGTGGCTCTTGAATGCAATCCCTCGACTAATGAAGGCCGACACATGGTATGTCTTCCTAACAATCCTGTCAACTTGTGTGGCAACTTTGAGGGGTCCATGGACTGTTTTTCTCCACACTGCTAAGAAACTTGCCATTAACCCAGCATTCTATCTTCAGATTTGACCTCCAAAATGAATCACTTTTCTGGGTTTAACTCCATCTGCCATTTCTCAACCCGGCTTTGAATCAAAATCAGAATCAGGTTTAACTTCACTGGCATGTGTCATGAAATTTGTTAAATTAACGGCAGTGGTACAATATAATACAAGGGGGAACATCGACTCAGACCATGAGAGGCCTGCGTCAGGCATTTTCATGCCTTACAAGGCACAGATTGGAAGTCTGTGTGGGGCGCCACTCCTCGCACAGACACTAGAGCAACGTGTGATTAAGTGCCTTGCTCAAGGACACAAACACACTGCCACAGCTGAGGCTCGAACTAGCGACCTTCAAATCACTAGACGAACACATTAACCACTTGGCCACATGCCCAACACAAATACAAGGTAATATAGAAAGTATAAATAAATAATTACAATAAGTATAGATATGAATATTAAATAATAAAATTTAAAATAGTGTAAAACCAGAAATAATATAAAAATGTGGGGCAGTGTTCATGCTTTCAGTGTCCATTTAGGAATCAGATGGCAGAAGGGAAGATGTTCTACATCTTGTCAATATCCTGTTGTTACCTACGACAATCTTCATGTCATCCACCAGCTTACTAACCCACCCTTCCACTTCCTTATCCAAGTCACTTCTAAAAATCATGAAAAGCAGGGGTTCTACAACATCTTCCCGTGGAACTCCACTGCTCACTGACCTCCAGCCAGAATACACTCCATCTACTACCACCCTCTGCCTTCTATGGGGAAGCCAATTCTGAATTCAGTCCCATGCCTCCTGACTTTCTGAATGAGCCTGTCACGGAGAATGCTATCAAACACCTTACTAAAATCCATATACTTCCAGCAGTGTCTTATAAAATTGACATAATTATTTTGAAGGGTACATTAGAAATGCTGGAGAATATTTCTAGTGGTGTTTAGCCATTTCAAGATTGTTTATTGTCACTCTTCAGTACACAAGTGTAAGGGAGAACAAATTGATTGTTACTCTGGATCTGATGAAGCATAAAAAAAACATAGTAAGCATAAAGAGCACAATAAAAAAATGAAAAAGCACGATAAATATAAATATAAAAGCAATCCTATAAAACACAATGTACAACTAACTGTTTTGTATATTGATACATAGTCATACTTTATTGGTCCTGAGGGAAATTGGTTTTCGTTACAGTTGCACCATAAATAATTAAATAGTAATATGTAAATTATGCCAGGAAATAAGTCCAGGACCAGCCTATTGGCTCAGGGTGTCTGACCCTCCAAGGCATGAGTTGTAAAGTTTCATGGCCACAGGCAGGAATGACTTCCTATGACGCTCAGTGTTGCATCTCGGTGGAATGAGTCTCTGGCTGAATGTACTCCTGTGCCCAACCAGTACATTATGTAGTGGATGGGAGACATTGTCCAAGATGGCATGCAACTTAGACAGCATCCTCTTTTCAGACACCACCATCAGAGAGTCCAGTTCCATCCCCACAACATCACTGGCCTTACGAATGAGTTTGTTGATTCTGTTGGTGTCTGCTACCCTCAGCCTGCTGCCCCAGCACACAACAGCAAAGATGAAAGCACCGGCCACCACAGACTCGTAGAACATCCTCAGCATCATCCGACAGATGTTAAAGGACCTCAGTCTCCTCAGGAAATAGAGACAGCTCTGACCCTTTTCATAGACAGCCTCAGTGTTCTTTGACCAGTCCAGTTTATTGTCAATTCGTATCCCCAGGTATTTGTAATCCTCCACCATGTCCACGCTGACCCCCCTGGATGGAAACAGGGGTCACCGGTACCTTAGCTCTCCTCAGGTCTACCACCAGCTCCTTAGTCTTTTTCACATTAAGCTGCAGATAATTCTGCTCACACCATGTGACAAAGTTTCCTACCGTAGCCTGTACTCAGCCTCATCTCCCTTGCTGATGCATCCAACTATGGCAGAGTCATCAGAAAACTTCTGAAGATGACAAGACTCTGTGCAGTAGTTGAAGTCCGAAGTGTAAATGGAGAAGAGAAAGGGAGACAAGTCAGGCCCCTGTGGAGCCCCAGTGCTGCTGATCACTCTGTTGGACACACAGTGTTGCAAGCACACGTACTGTGGTCTGTCAGTCAGATAGTCAAGAATCCATGACACCAGGAAAGCATCCACCTGCATCGCTGTCAGCTTCTCCCCCAGCAGAGCAGGGCGGATGGTGTTGAACGCACTGGAGAAGTCAAAAAACATGACCCTCACAGTGCTTGCTGACTTGTCCAGGTGGGCGTAGACATGGTTCAGCGGGTAGACGATGTATACTGTATATATAGAGTGTCTGTATGCACATAAGTTGTCACTAGGTGACGTGTATGTACTGGTGGTGGATGATAGTGATATGCGTTAATGTGCGGAAATCCTGACCAGCCCGATGGCTTGAGGAAGTAACTGGTTTTGAATCTAGTGATCTTGGTGTGGATGCTACGTAGCCTCTTCCTTATGGCAAATCAACGAGCGGAGAGAAGGCAATCCGATATCACCTCCATAGATGCTGCCTGACCCACTGACTATTCCCACACTGTTGCTGGGTATGTCACTATACTTTGTTGCCGAACTCCTTTCCAGTGGAGGAGTCATGTCGGGATTTCCTGGTAGAACTTTGAGAATCGCCTCTTTGTTCCTACTCTAAGTCTGACCAGTTGCATTAACTGAGATTCCCAATGGTTTTAGGGAGATTAGGCCATCTATTTAGAAGTTTCTATGCTTAATTGGGTTTATTTTTGATTAATTTTAAATAGATTTAATCATTTATTTCAATCTTAACAATTCCTAAATTTGATTTGATGTCAAAGATGTTTAAGAAGGTAAAATGCTCTGCAGCTTTGACAGAAGGCAAAGCCCTGCCCCGACTTTGATTCCTGTCAAAAATACAGCAGCAAACGCTGAAAATCTTCTGTGGGTCAGGTAGACCACATGGAAAGAAGCTGCCTCTCCTTTTAACTACACCCCAAAGTCACAGTAACATCCTTACAGATCTTTCCTGCACTCTTTCCAGCTTAATGGCATTCTTCTTATAGTTAGGTGATCAGAACTGCACACTATAGTCGATGTATTAACATCAACTTGTACAGTTGTAACATGCTACTTCCCTCACCATTTCGGACATGTTCTCCATAGGGGAGGAGGTGCAGACCCACACTCAATGATTTACAAACAGCCAACATCTTCATTCAATCCACAAAGAGATCCTGAACTTCCAATTGCATGTTACTTTGATTGACCATCCCATCAGTCTGACGTATCTGACTTTGTGTTCCTAGCCTATTCCAACAGGAGGTGGACTGGGCACTTTATAGTCTTAGAGACTCAACAGGAAGTTTAACAATTTTCAATGATCAGTCGTTTGATCTTTACATTTCACATTTTCAGCTTTCACTGTTACTGCTCTTCCTCTGGTAAATAATAATTTTTATTCATCTTTTATATTTACCTCCCCCACACACACATCTCATTCAGAAACTTTTATATGTCTCTCAGTCATTCTGTTGCCAATTGTATCATTCAATCAATCCTTAATAGGATTGATTTACGTTTACTCTTGAGGGTAGGAGAACAAGAGTGATGGTATACAGGAATATGAAATCATGAGGGGCATAGAAAAGGTGAATGTTCCCAGTCTTTTTCCCAAGGTTGTGGAGTCTGAAACTGGAGGGCATAATGTAGGTTTAAGGTGAGATGGGAATGAAAAAATAAGCACCTGGGGGTCAAGTTCAAAGTGGATAGAGAGTATGCGTAACGAGCTGCCAGAGGAAGTAATAGAGATGGGTACAATTACAATGTTTAAACTACATTAAGACAGGTAAATAGATAAAAAAGGTTTAGAGGTTTGTGGACAAAATTCAGGCAAATGGAATTGCTTAGATACACGAATTTGTCAGTATGAATGAGTTGGAACAAAGGACCTGTTTCCGTGCTTTATAACTCTTTGGATTTCTGAGAACCTATGAATTTTAAAGGACACTGTTTGAGTTCTTATAAACCTATAAAGCAAATTACACTTATCTGATAGTCTGGGAAATTGATCTAAATCAAAGATTGCCTGTGAAAATAGAGATTGCCTGTGGCTGACACTAACCACCACAAAGGCATCTACACTAATCTCGCTTTTCCTCTTCCATCACCATCAACTCCCCCCATCGCCTGAATGCACTGTCAACCCCTACATTAGAGGCAATTTACAGCAGCCAACAAACAAACCAACCAATCTGTGGGATGTGGTGGAATACAAGGTTAATGGGAGGATTCTTAGCAGTGAGTAGGAACAGAAGAATCTTAGGGTCCAAATCCATTGATCCCGCAGAGTTTCCATGTAAGTTTGTCGGGTGGTTAAGGTGGCAATGGTGCACTGGTTTTCATTTGTAGAAGGACTGCGTCCAAGATCCATGAAGTAATGATGCAGCTCTATAAAACCCTAGTTACAGCACACTAAGTTCATTTCTTCTCACATAAATAGGCATCTGTTAGACTCGTGAGACCATGCATTTGCGCGTTGGAAGGTTTCCAGGGTGCAGGCCTGGGCAAGGTTGTGTGGAAGACCGGCAGTTGCCCATGCTGCAAGTCTCCCCTCTCCACGCCACCGATGTTGTCCAAGGGAAGGGCACTAGGGCTGATACGGCTTGGCACCGGTGTCGTCGTAGAGCAATGTGTGGTTAAGTGCCTTGCTCAAGGACACAACATGCTGCCTTAGCTGAGGCTCGAACTAGTGACCTTCAGATCACTAGACCGACATCTTAACCACTTGGCCACGTGCCAACACTCCTCACATCATTATAGGCAAGATGTGGAAGCTTTAGGGAGGGTGCAGAGGAGATTTACCAGGATGCTACCTGGATTAGAGAATGTGACTTATGAGGAAAGGTTGAATGAATTATGGCTTTTTTCTTTGGGGCTATAGAAGATGAGAGATGAGTTGATAGATGTTTATAAAATTCTAAGAGGCATAGATAGAGTGGACAGCCAGCGGCAATCTTTTATTTTCCAGAACAGCAATGGCCAATATCAGAAGTCAGCCATTTTAGGTGAGTAGAGGAAAGTTTAGGGGGGATGTCAGAGGTAGGTTTTGTTTACACAGATAGCGTTGGGTGCCTGGAATGTACTGCCAGAGGTGGAGGTAGAGTCTGATACAACAGGGACATTCGGAGACTCTTAAATTGGCGTTTGGTGTAAAAAAAATGGAGAGTTAGACCATAAAATATAGGGGTAGTATTAGGCCACTTGGCCTATCGAGTTTGATGGGCCATTTTGTCACGGCTGATCCATTTCCCTCCCAACCACAGTCTCCTGCCTTCTCCCTGTATCCCTTCATGCCCTGACTAATCAAGAAGCTATCAACCTCTGCCTTCAATATACCCAATGATTTGGCCTCCACAACTGCCTGTGGTAATGAATTTCACAGAGTAAAAACTCTCTAGCTGAAGAAATTCCTCCTCAACTCTATTCTAAATGGGGGCCTCTTTATTCTGAGGCTGTGTTCTCTGGTCTTAGACTCCTCCACCATAGGAAAAATCTTCTCCACGTGCACTGTATCTAGGCCTTTCAATGTTCAATAGGTTTCAATGAGATCCTCCCATCATTCTTCTGAATTCCAGTGATATGATAAGCCTTTCAATCCCAGAATTATTCATAAACGTCCTTTGAACCCTATCCTGCACAGATGTGCTGTGTGGAAAGGAAAGGTTAGATTGATCATTGAGTAGGCCTGTATAGATCAGCACAACATTGCAGGCCGAGAGTCCATACTGTGCTGTACTACGTTCTACGTTCTATGTTCTAAGCAAGGAGGAAACTCAGATGGGTTCCATGAATTTGTGCACACTCCACTCAGATAATACCCAATGTCGGGATCAAGCCCAGGTCACTGAAGCTTTGAGGAAGCCTTGTTGTTGGCTGCATTACTCTGCTACCCACTGCACAGTGAATTTGGATCTGTGTTCCACTGTAGACTGAGGACCTTTGATCACCTGACTTCAGCACGCTTTTAAAAAAAATTTATTTAGAGATGCAGTACAGAACAGATCCGTCTAGCCCAACAACCCATCTATTTAACCCTGGCCCTATCGCAGGGCAACTTGCAATGACCAATTCACCTAATAACCGGTACGTCTTTGGATCGTGGAAAGAAACTGGAGGCTCCGGAGGAAACCCCAAGCGGTTCACGGGAAGAACGTACAAACTCCTTGCAGGTGGTGCTGGAATTGAACTCCGAAGTCCAATGCCTCGGGCTGTGATAGCGTCACGCTAAACGCTACGCTACAATGGTGATTGTGAAAGTAATTTATACCTACTTCACAGAGCTTCTCCCACTCATCCAATTGAACTTCACAGAAGCTCCAAATAAATGACACAAACAAATTTAGATGAGTCACACTATGCTCATTAAAACTGAATAAAGAACAGTAGGATGTCATTAAAATTAGCAGTATTTCCCCAGTTAATTGCTATTGTGTCTAGTGACAATATTGAGGACATCTTGTCTTCAATAGCAGACTTTACCACCTACCTGGAAATGGAAGGATTTATGAAGTTAACTAATGACTATTCCCTGTGTTTTTGAAATGTCAGACATTTATGTTCCTCTCCAGATACTTGTGCATTGAGAGTCAGGCTCACAATCCACTCCCCTGTAGGTGTACTACATGTTGAAGCCACCTTCTTTCTTACATGATGTTAAACCACAGACAGAAGGAATTCTGCAGATGTTGGAAATCCAAAGTAACACAAAAAAATAATGCTGGAGGAACTCAGCAGGTCATGCAGCATCTATGGAGGGAAATAAAGAGAAGGCCTCTTGGGCTGAGACCCTTCATTGGGACTGGAAAAGAAGGGTGTAGAAGCCAGAATAAGAAGGTGGCGGGAGTAAAAGGAATGAAGCCAAGTCATGGGGAAGGTAGCCAGGTGGCTGGGGAAGGGTTGATGTGAGAAGCTGGGAGGTGATCGGTGGAAAAGGTAAAGGGCTGAGGAAGAAAGAATCCAATAGGAGAGGAGAGTGGACCATGGAGGAAAGGGAAGGAGGAAAGGAGATAGGCAGGTGAGAACAGGAGTAAAAGGGGAGCCAGAATCGGGAATAGAAAAGAAGAGAAGAGGGAGAGGGGGAGAAATTACCGGAAGTTGAAGAAATCAGTGTTCATGGTGTCAGGTTGGAAGCTGCCCATACAGAATAAGAGCTGCTGCTCCTTCAGCCTTGGAGCTGCTTTGTTGCAGCAACAGAGGCAGCCGTGGATCGACATGTTGGAATGGGAATACGGAGAGGAATTAAAATGGTTGGCCACTGGGAAATCCTCTCTGTTATGGGCAGAGTGAAAGTGCAGGTCTCCTACTCTTTCAGGAGAATGCAAAGGGCTGTGTGGTACCAATTTAACAAGCAGTTCCTTGTCAGCAAGGACATTGGGACAGATAGTGCTGGCAACCAACTGATGGGTCCATTGAGTACCCTGTGTGTCTGCAGGGTGTTTGTCAGCCTATCTCAGACCCCCACACATCCTTACTGCAGCACAGAGGCATGGTATGTCCTTTAAGTGAGTGCGGTCATCCTATCAACCTCCCGCAAAGGCCCAACTTGTATGTGTGTGTGTGTGTGTGTGTGTGTGTGTGTGTGTGTGTGTGTGTGTGTGTGTGTGTGTGTGCATGTGCTAAGTCTGCGGAGCAGAACGTGGTCTTCTGCTGTCTTGGACATCTTTGTCACTAGATTAGGACCTCATGTTGTCAAGACTGAGTTCAAAGTTCAAAGTAAATTTACTATCAAAGTATGTACAGTATATGTCATTATATACGACCTTGAGATTCATTTTCTTGCAGGCATTCACAGTAGAACAAAAAAATGTAATAGAATCAATGAAAAACTACACACAAAGACTGACAAACAACCCATAAGCAAAAGAAGGGAAATTGTGTAAATACAAAAATAATAGATGGATAGATTATATAGTGTACTGTGCAAAAGTCTTAGGCACCTTAGATTTCTTACGTGGTTTTAGATGGTATGGTTTCAAAGCCCTGATCTGAACATCATCGGGTCTCTCTGGGATTAACTGGAGAGACAGAAGAAATCACGGCAACCCAAGTCTGCAGAAGAACTATGGCAAGCTTTCCAAGATACTTTGAACAACCTACCAGCCAATTTCTTTTAAAAACTGTACGGCAGTGTACCGAAGAGAATTGCTGCAGTTTGAAAGGCAAGGGGTGGTCATTCCAAACATTGATTTGGTTTAGGTTTTTACTGTTTACTGCTCTTTATAGTAAATACAGTATTTTGATATTTAGAAACTATTCATTTCTTTATTTTTGAAAGCATCTTCACTTTACAGGTTTTTTTCTGCATGTGCCTAAGACTTTTGCACAGTACTGTAAATAGACAGAAAGTATTTTAGCGGAGGTAGGTAGGATAGCGAAGGAGGCATTTGGGAAGCTTGTCTTTATCAGTCAGGGCATTGAGTACAAGAGCTATTACATCATGTTGCAATTGTGCATGTCATTGGTGAGACCATACTTGGAGTACTGTGCTTGATTCTGGTCACCCAGCAAAAGAAAGATGCCATTAATCTCGAAATGCAGCAGAGAAGATTCATGAGAATGATACTAGGACTAGAGGGCTTGACCTATCAGGAAAAGGTGTATAAATTGGGATTTTCTTCCCTGAAGCACTATGAGGTTAATGTGTGACACAACAGAGGTATCTAAAATCATGAAGGGCATAGATATGGTGAATAGCCAAAGTCTTTTAATCAAAGTAGGGAAGTCTAAAAAACTAGTGGAAATAGACTTAGGAAAAATTACCTCTGACATCCCGTTTTACTTTCCTCCAATCATCTTAAAATAATGCCCCCTCCTATTTAGCCATGTCCACCTGCGAAAAAAAGTCTCTGGTTATCCACCCGATCTACGTCTTTTATCATCTTGTACACCTCTATCAAGTCACCTCTTACCCTCTTTCGCTTCAAAGAAAAGAGGCCTAGATTGCTCAATCTATCTTCACAAAACGGAGGGTGGTGGGTCTATGGAATGAGCTGTCAAAGGAAGCATAGAGGTGGGTACAATTAAAAAGTTTAAAAGGCGTTTGGACAGGTACATGAATGAAGAGGTTTAGAAATTATAGGCAAAGGGCAGGCAAGCGGGACCAGGCTTGGATTGACATCTTGGTCAGTATGGCCAAGTTGGGCCAAAGAACTCATTTCCACGCAATCACGAGGAAATCTGCAGATGCTGGAATTTCAAGCAACACACACAAAAAATGCTGCATTCACCAGCATTTTTTGTGAACTTATTTCCATACTGTTTAGAAGAATGAGCCTGTAAAACCCAGTATTTGTTTGGAAAAATCATTAGTGGCATTTTACTTTATTTTCCTTTTCCTTCTACCTTGGTCATGTCCTGCTCAATCAGCACTGCAGTTTTCTCATGGTTTCTAAATTAAAAAGAAATCGTTTACTTACATTCTAAAATAGTTTCATATATCCCTGAGTATAGTGCATTGCTCAGCTTTTAGAGAGTGCAGCAATCCATTCATTACTCCCAGGCAGCCTGTTAATGTGGGATGGCCTGCCTTCTCCATCCATTTATTTTCCATTCAAACATTCTGCAGAAAGAGACGAGTCCCTTTGGTCCTAGATGCAGAGTGACAGGAATTATAATGAGTTGCTGCTAATAACCGATGAGAGAGATAGATCAGAAAAGGGGGAATTCTTCAGCCTTTCTTGGAATGGAGACCACAGACGTTGGAATCTGGAGCAAATATCCAGCAGCTGGAGGAACTCAGGGAAAACCAATGTAGGTCAGGTAGCATCTGTTTTGGGAAATGGTTCAAGACCCCTCATCTGAACTGAAGGGGTAGAGGGGAGAGATAGTATAAAGGTGTGAGGGGGGTAGGATAAGATCGGACAAACGATAGGTGCATACTGCTTTGATTGACAGATGGCATCCCCTGGGGGAAGGGAATGGTGGAGATAGAAACAGAGGCTGATAAAGAGTGGATCAAAGTGGAAGGGTGGGCAGATGGGGACATTGGGGGAGAGTGACGGGGGATTCTGTGGAAGGAGGGTGTACGTGACGGGCAGATGGAGGAGATGGGGCAGGGGAAAGAAGCTAGGAGATTGGGGCTGAGAGTTGGTAAGTAGACCAGGTGACACAGGAGCAGGATAGGCCATTAAGCCCATTGAGTCTGCTCCACCATAAAGCTGAACTAGAAAACATTTGCATAGCCTTAGGAACACCCTAAGCATTGCATTCAGTGCCCTTGATGTGCACTCCTCTACATAGGTGAGACCAAGTAAGAGACCGCTTGGCCAAGTACCTATGCCTGTCCACACTGGCCATATTAAATCTTCTTCCTATTCCCAAATTGACCCAACTGTCCTCAGCCTCTTCCTTTGACAGGATGAGGCCAAACACTAACTTATACTCTAACAGCGTAGACTACAACCCATAGCATGAACACTAAATTCTCCAGTTTCAGGTAACCTGCTCTTCCTCTGTTCCTTTCTCTCAAGTCTTCCCCTACACCCCCTCTCTTTCAGAGATTCTTGATTAGCAAGTCCTCTTGTAGGATTCCCTAGAGGCTAACTTGCAGGTTGAGTCAGTGGTAAGGTAGGCAAATGCAATGTTATCACTCATTTTGAGAGGACTAGAATACAAACGTCAGACCATACTTGGAGTATTATGAGCAGCTTTGGGTTCTTATCTAAGAAAGGATGCCCTGGTATTGCCAGAGGGGTTTCACGAGAATGAATGATGACAGGAATGAAAGGGTTAATGTATGAGTAGCATTTGATGTCTCCAGGCCTGTACTCACCGGAGTTTAGAAGAGTGAGAAAGAATCTCATTGAAACCTATTGAATATTGAAAGGCCAAGATGGAGTGGATGTGGAGAGGATGTTTCCTATAGCGGGGGAGTCGAGGACCAGACAGCACACAACCTCTGAATAGAAGGACATACTGTACATTTAGAACAAAGATGAGGAGGAATCCTTCCAGGTGAGGCGACACTTCACCTGTGAGTCGGCTGGGGTGATATAATACGTCCGGTGCTCCCGTTGTGGCCTTCTATATATTGGCGAGACCCAACGCAGACTGGGATATCGTTTTGCTGAACACCTACGCTCTGTCCGCCAGAGAAAGCAGGATCTCCCACTGTCGACTCATTTTAATTCCACATCCCATTCCCATTCTGACATGTCTATCCACGGCCTCCTCTACTGTAAAGATGAAGCCACACTCAGGTTGGAGGAACAACACCTTATATTCCGTCTGGGTAGCCTCCAACCTGATGGCATGAACATTGACTTCTCTAACTTTCGCTAATGCCCCACCTCCCCCTCGTACCCCATCCGTTATTTATATACACACATTCTTTCTCTCACTCTCCTTTTTCTCCCTCTGTCCCTCTGAATATACCCCTTGCCCATCCTCTGGGTTCCTCCCCCTTGTCTTTCTCCCCGGACCTCCTGTCTCATGATCCTCTCATATCCCCTTTGCCAATCACCTGACCAGTTCTTGGCTCCATCCCTCCCCCTCCTGTCTTCTCCTATCATTTTGGATCTCCCCCTCCCCCTCCCACTTTCAAAGCTCTTACTAGCTCTTCTTTCAGTTAGTCCTGACGAAGGGTCTCGGCCTGAAACGTCGACTGTACCTCTTCCTAGAGAAGCTGCCTGGCCTGCTGTGTTTCACCAGCAACTTTGATGTGTGTTGCTTGAGGAGGAATTTCCTAGCCAGGGTGGTGAATCTGTGGAATTCCTTGCAGATGGGCGTGGAGGCCAAGGCACTGAGTACACTTAAAGTGGAGTTTGATAGGTTCTTGATTAGTCAGGGTGTCAAAAGTTACGGGGAGAAGGCAGGAGAATGAGATTGAGAGGAATAATAATTCAGCCAGAATGGAATGGTGGAGCAGACTCAATGATCTGAATCATCTAATTCTGCTCCTCTGTCTTACGGCCTTATGATTTAAATGCTTTCAAATCAACTAAGGATTTAACATAAGGTTATCTAATGGGTGAACACATAGCAGGAAAGGATTTGGAGTAATTGAGACAGGCTGACAGAAAAGGGGCATAATTTTGAGAAACATTGGTTACAGCACACTGCAGGAGTTAAATTTGCAAGTGAAGCAAACTGGAGATATCTCCAAAACTCAGGAGATTCTGCAGAAGCTGGAAATCTTGAGCAAACCTCACAAAATACTTGAGAGACTCAGCAAGTCGGTCAGGATCAATGGTGGGGAATAAACAGTTAATGTTTTATGCCAAGAAAGGAAGGGGGCAGAAGCCAGAAACTTCTGAGATATTTCACTGCTGCTCCAATGAGGCTGGGCTTGCACCTTGATGCACAGCCTTGAAGGCAATAAACAGAAGGATGGTGGACTTGGCTGGGGAGGTCAACAGAGTTCCAGCCTGCAGGAGCTAACTTCTAATAGTCATATTTTTTACAGAAAAGCTTTCCTGTGCTTTTGTTCTGACAGATTTGTCTATGTTTAAAACAGGAGAGAGGTGAGGCATCAGAAAGAGAACAGATTATGGGGAAATAAATGGGAGAATAGGGATTGATTTGAGAGCTAGCAGAGACTCGTTGGGTTGAATGGCCTTCTATGCTTGAGAAACATGATAATCACTAGGCCTTTAATAAGCTACTCAGGATGTGACCACTTGAAGTTCATCCACCTGGAATGAAGCAGTGATCAAGTGAACACACTCCTGAATTACAAAGGTCAGAGATTTGTACCTCATCCACTCATATAACATGAGACTGACACCAATAAACCAAGAAGACGGGAGACATTTCCCTGTTCCTGACAACTTTGCATATTTGCACAACCTAAATCCAGGCCTGAATGCAGTCTACCTGGTTTGGATGGGTTGCCAGTTTTACATGCCATTGGCTGTTGTGGGCAGACTCGGTTAAAATCGAGTCTCTAAAATCTAATTTGGATAGATACTTTATTAATTAGATACTTTATTCATCCCAAAGGAAATTACAGTGCTACAGGAGCATTACAAGCGTGCAGATATCAAATATGCAAATATTAGAAGTAAGAAAGAATAAAACAATTAGTTACTTCAAACAGTCTAACAGGAGGGAGTCATCATTTCCCTGGTTATAGGTTGACTCATTATCGAGCCAAATGGCCGAGGGTAAGAATGACCTCATATAGCACTCTTTGGAGCAGCGCAATTGTCTTAGTCTATCACTGAAATTGCTCCTCTGTTCAGCCAAGGTGGCATGCAGAGGGTGAGAAACATTGTCCAGAATTGTCAAGATTTTCCATAGGGTCCTTTGTTCTACCACAGCCTCCAGTATGTCCAGTTTGACTCCTATAACAGAGCCAGCCTTTCTAATCAGTTTGTTGAGCCTGTTGGCATCATCTGTGTTGATGCCATTGCCCCAGCACACCACTGGATAGAAGATTGTGCTGGTGACAACAGACTGCTAGATCATGTGAAGGAGAGGCCTGCATACTCCAAAGGACCTCAGTCTCCTCAGGAAGTGGACGTGACTCTGGCCCTTCTTGTACACAGCCTCTGTGTTGGCGCTCCACTCAAATCTGTCATCCAGATGCATCCCCAGCTACCTGTAGGTTCTCATCACATCCACGTCCTTGCCATCAATAGTTACAGGTAGCAGTGCAGGTTTAGTCTTCCTAAAGTCTATTACCATCTCTTTTGTCTTACTGATGTTGAGCTGCAGATGATTCAGCTTGCACCATTTGACAAAGTCCTCCACCAGGACTCTGTATTCATTCTCCTGTCCTCCCTTTATACACCCAACTATTGCTGAGTCATCAGAGGATTTATGCACAAGACATGACTCAGTGTCGTATCCAAAGTCGGAGGTACACAAGGTAAACAAGAAGGGAGCCAATAGTGTCCCCTGAGGGGCCCCAGTGCTGCTTATAGCCATGTCTGACGCTCAGACCTGAAGCCACACAAACAGCGGTCTGCCATTATCCAGGAGGTAGCCCATTATCAATCTGCAGTGAATGGAACCTTTCCCCCAGCACTGAGAGCTCTGTGGTATTGAAGGAACTTGAGAAATCAAAAAACATGACCTTCACAGTGCTGTCCTGCTTATCCAAATGGGAGTAGGCTCTGTTCAGCAGGAAGATGACAGCATCGTCAACTCCAACATGCTCCTGGTAGGCAAACTGCAGGGGATTGTGGGCTGATCTGACCAGGGGCCAGTAGCTTTCTACACAAGGATTTGAAAATTTCTACCAGTTTCTCATAACAGTGGTTTATTGTGGTAAAATTGGGGTAAAAAGTTTCACATAAGCTATAACACATTGCAACTGTACCTCAATATGCACATTTCTCACAAGAAACACTGAACTCTACAACTCTAAATCCTAAAGAGAATCTTTCAGAATTGTAAAAATGCATTTTGCCATGTTTGAAGGCAAACCAGTAATGTCAACATATTTATAAATAATTCCCCTCATTAAAGAATATAATTTTATTAAGAAATTCAGTGGGTTATGCTCTCTTTAAAGATTATCGACAGGCAGACTTCAATAACATGAAATACCTTTTGAGATGCTCTTTAAAACTCTCTCTTTGCCGAAACATTCGATTATGTGGTTTAACAGCACAAATCATGTTGACTGATAACCAAAGGTTCAAAAAAAAAAGTCAAACTGTTGTTAATCTCATTGTACAACATTACACAAAGGTGTCATTTCACTGTGTACAACACAGGGTTGAGGGTGTGGGATGGGGCTAATTGTACACAAGAGAAGCAAACTTTTTAATTATAGGTTTAGAAATCCATTAGCTCGTTTACATCTCCACTAAATAACCTTCAGTCTTTTCTCATTAACAAGGGAGAATTATCAGATCAATTTCTAGCCCAGGGCCATTGCCAGTTCAAACAAGGAATTAATACATTATAAAGATTACCTGCCAGGTGACTGCTCCTTAACTTGCTGGATAAATAGGCTCCATGCATGGTTTACAGCACAGCTAAAAACTGGCCACCTTGCTCAATCTATGCTGCCTTTCCAGTCTTTTTCTATCGTCCTTATCCCTGCCCAACTTTTTCAGAATAGCTCTCAATTCACGTTCCATATATACATATCCAGCTTCCTCTTGGGGTCATCTGCAATATTCAATTCATACTTTTTTTAAGGATCATCACGTTGTTATTGTGGAGAGGCTTGTGCATTTCAGAGAGATGCCATCTTGAGCTAAGCTCCAGGTAGGACCACCTATGTCAGTAAGGTCAGGGGAGAGGTTCCAGCCCCAAATACCCTCCACTTCAAAAAAAATGAACAAAAACTGGAACAGGACTATCATTCGCCAAATCAACTCAAGTAATTGTAGTACTACTACTCAATTCATGGGAATTTTAGGAGATTGCCTCGTATGGTCTCACTATCATAGAATCTCTTGTCCCTACTCAACTCCTTCTCAAACCTTCATATGCATTTCTGTTACCACGAGTCTGGACTTGTACTTGGCCTCCCTCATTCTTCCCTCTGCAAATAAGGATGTTGAAAACTCCAGTACCTGTGTCTTATCTCACATTACGTTCTTCTCATTCCTGCTAACCACCCTGCAGCAGGAACCTCAATTTTAAACTTCTTAAGCATGTTTTAAAATCCTTTTTTGTTGTTCCCACTGAGGCCCTAGACACTGGAATTCCCTCTGCAAGATCTGTCTACCTCTCTGCCAACCCTTCTCTTCCTTTGACACATTTGTTAAAACCTCTCTTTTTGGCCAAGCCTTTGTTCATGTGGTCCAGGAGCATGGATCCAACTGACTGATGCCTGAAGTTTCAAGGAGAATACCTGGACTTTCATTGACTCAAGCCTCAGCACATCTTCCTTACCTGAACGTGCATGGTGAAAGGCAAAGGTGCAAGAGGAACTAAGGTAAACGGCAGCACGTTTGACCACCTGCCACATCAGTAACCTTGCCATTGATCCCAGTCTGGCGCCAACAATGTGCTGGAGAAGGGGAGGATGCTCTTCACAACCAGCCTTCAGTTTCTGCCCGGGCCGCGAATAAAACAAGCCTTTATTTAAATAAAGTGAAATAACTTAAATGTTTACTTGCCATTGGCCTATTATTGTCCAATATTTTATAGATATTAAAAAAGTACCAAGATACAGTGAACAGCTTGTCTTGAATACTGTTCATCCAGATCAAACCATTACAGCATGCATCGAGTTAGATTTAAGTACAGCAATAACACAGCAGAATAAATTGTAAAAGCTTCCGAAAAAGTGCAGGGCAGGTAAATAATAAAGTATAAGATCTTAACAATGTAGATTGTTAGGCCAACAGTCCATCTTTTACTGTTCAAGAGGCACAATCAGTGGTATAACAGTGGTATAGGAGCTGTCCTTAAGCTTGATGGTATGTGCTTTCAGGCTTTTGGATCTCCTGCCTGATAGAATGTCCGGGGTGTGTGGGGTCTTTGACTATGCTAGTTGCTTTACTGAAGCATCAAAAAGTATAGACAGAATCCATAGAGGGGAGGCTGGTTCCTGTGATGTACTGAGCCGCATCCACAACTCCCTTTAGTTTCTTGCATTCACATGCACAGCAGTTGCTATACCAGCAACACACATAAAAAATGCTGGTGAATGCAGCAGGCCAGGCAGCATCTATAGGAAGAGGTACAGTCAACGTTTCGGGCCGAGACACTTCGTCAGGACTAACTGATAAAAGAGATAGTAAGAGATTTGAAAGTGGGAAGGGGAGGGGGAAATCCGAAATGATAGGAGAAGACAGGAGGGGGAGGGATGGGGCTAAGAGCTGGACAGGTGATTGACAAAGGGGATACGAGGCTGGAGAAGGAAGAGGATCATGGGATGGGAGGCCTAGGGAGTAAGAAAGTGGGAGGGAAGCCTAGAGGATGGACAAGGAGTCATAGTGAGGGGGACAGAGGAAGAAAAAAGAGAGAAAGAAAAAAAATTATAATAATAAATAAATAAGGGATGGGGTATGAAGGGGAGGTGGGGCATTAATGGAAGTTAGAGAAATCAATGTTCATGCCTTCAGGTTGGAGGCTACACAGACGGAATATAAGGTGTTTTATATATATATATTATATATAAGTTGCTATAACAAGCTGTTTTGCATCCTGACAGAATACTTTCCATGTGCATCAATAAAACTTCATAAGAGCCAACGGGGACAGGCCAAGTTTCTTTAACCTCCTGAAAAAGTAGGGGTGTTGGTGAGCTTTCTTAACTGTGACATTCAAATAATTGGGTTAGGACAAGCAATTGGTAATTTTCACACCGTGGAACATGAAGTTCTCAACTCTCTCAACCTCAACACTGTTGATGTAGACACACATTAGACACCCTATAGAAAGAGATACACAAGTGGACATTTGAGTTATTTCACTTTATTTTCTTTCATTTAATCTATTTTAATTATGTATCGGCATTTAATACATTTTAATAATATTTAATTGTATTAATACCTTTTTAAGTAGAATCATAGGGAAGTACAGCACAGAAACAGGCCTATCTAGTCCACGCCAAAACCATTTAAACTGCCTCCTCCCATCAAGCTGCACCTACAATCCTTGTATCTATCCAAACTTCTCTTAAATGTTGAAATCGAGCTCACTTGCACCACTTGGGTTGATCTAAGTCAGCTTGAGGGTTTGCAGATATCTTCTAAAATCAGACATTTAAATGTGGTTCAACAGCCTTTGACAATGGCAAGTTGTTAAAGGCAGCCATGGCACTGGAGCCGGGATGACTGAGAGCAGAGTGATTCCGAATCAGATTTATTAGCACCGACTTAAATGAGGTGAATTTTGTCTTGTGGCAGCTGTTCAGTGCAAAAAACATAAAATTACTATTATTCACAAAAATCAAGAAATAGTGCAAAGAATATTGGAATAATATGATTAGCGTTCATGGATCAGAATCAGGTTTATTATCACTGGCATGTGTTGTGAAATTTGTTAACTTAGCAGCAGCAGTTCAATGCAATACATAATATAGAAGAGGAAAAAAAATAAAATCATTATAATAATAATAATGGTGCTGCTGGAGCTGACAGTCCCATGGGAAGATAGCATGGAAGAGGCCTTTGAAAGGAAGCTCTCCAAGTACGCAGGACTGGTCAGCAACTGTCAGCAGGCTGGATGGAGGGTGAGGTGTCTCCCAGTGGAGGTTGGTTGTAGGGGATTCATAGCCCGTTCTTTAGTTAGGGCCTTCAGCATTTTGGGCATCGAGGGAGAGAGGAAGAGGAGAGCCATCCGCAGTACCACCGATGCAGCAGAGAGGGCCTCAAGATGGCTGTGGCTCAAGAGAGGGGAGCCATGGAGTCATAAGTAGCTAGCCATCTGGACACAAGCTGGGGTCTGATCAGCCCCGGCTGGGTCACCTGGAGGAGGTTGTATGATGTTGAAAGACCCGAAACACCCGATGATTCCAGGAACATCACTGAAGATGTGTCCAGAAGCATCAATAGATGCATGTACACAGATATCTGTAATCAATTACAGTATACGTATATTGAATAGATTAAAGATCGTGCAAAAAAACAGAAATAATTTATATTAAAAAAGTGAGGTAGTGTTCACAGGTTCAATGTGCATTTAGGAATCAGATGGCAGGGGGGAAGAATCATGGATTAATCAGATTTTTAATGATAGCAGGTAGAAAGCTATTTCTGAATAATTGAGTGTGGGTTTCAGGCTCCTGTAGCTGCTCCCTGATGGTAGTACTAAGAAGAGGCCATGCCGCAGACGGTGGGGATCCATACAGATGGTGGGAGTGTTGTGCCTGTGATGGAGCTGGCTAAATCTACAACCCTCTGCACTGAAGCCTCACTACAAGGGAGTGACGCAGCCCGTCAGAATGCTCTCCACCGTACATTGAGAGAAATTTCTAGGGGGGGTCTTTGCCGACATACCAACTCTTCTCAAACTTCCTAAGGAAGTAATGTAACGATGAACTCAGGCGAGCGAACCCAAACACAGAGTACCCGGAGACTCGAGTGTAAAACAGGAACAAGAGTTTATTCACAGATCACTCAGAATGAACGTCACCATGGAAAAGCTAGTTCAAGACTGAGCGACGAGTGCTCAATGCCCTCAACTTAAGTAGTACAAAGTTGCACGAGAGAACCCGCAGTTACCAATATACAGCACGATAAATTTCAGGGAGCAATTAACAGGTAAAACAAGCCACATTTAGGTAAATTAATGATCTTCAGGTGAAGTAGAATGCCAAGGTCTGGTTGCCAACTGCCTCCCGCTCATCCAAAGAGTTCATAACAGGTAGAGTCACAGGTGTACCTGCCTCATGATTACAGAGCTTGTGGCCTTCTCAGCTTCCCTGTAGCAGGGTGGGTAGGGGGGGAATGGGTGTGGAGAGGGGTGTGGGTGAGGATGAGGTCATAGCATGGGGACCCCTGCATCCAAAGAAAGTAAGTGAGTCAGGGCAGCTTCAGGACAAGCTGTTTTTAAAATGCTATTTTATTGTAAGTTCTATTTGTTGTAGCACACAAAAATGCTGGGGGAGCTCTGCAGGTAAGGCAGCATCTATGGAAAGTAACAGACAGTCAGTGTTTCAGGCCGAGACATTTCATCAGGACCTGTACTGTGATGGGACCTGGATTCTAGCAAATTACGTGACTGAGGCTGTGGACAGGGCTTTAAACTAAAGAGTAGGGGGCGGGTTCAACAGGTTGGAGAAGTATGGGTAAAGTAAAAAAGAAAAGTGAGGATAATGATAAAAAAGAGAAAAGTAAGAGTGGAGTGAAGAAAAGTCAAGTGCAAAAGAGTAAAAGATTACAAGATATTAAAAGCACAATGAGTGTAAGGGGACTTTATCTGAATGCCTTTAGTATTCAAAACAACGTCAGTGAGTATGTGGCAAAAATCAGTACAAAGGGGTATGATTTGGTGGCCATTACAGAGAATTGGTTGCAGAATGGAGAGGATTGGGAATTAAATATCCAAGGATATCAGGTAATACGGAAGGATAGGCAGGAAGGTCAGGAAGGTGGGGTAGCACTTAACTAAAGATGAGATCAGGGTGATAGTGAGAGACGATATAAGATCTAAGGAGCAGAATGTTGAATCCATATGGTTAGAAATTAGGAAGAGTAAAGGGAAAAAATCATTTGTGGGAGTTATTTATTAGCCACTGAATAATAACATTACAGTGGCACAGGCAACAAACAGAGAAATATCTGAGGCATGTAAGAATGGGACAGCAGTTATCATGGGGGACTTAAGTTGCACGTAGATTGGGTGAATCAAATTGGTCGATGCAGTCTTGAGAAGAACTTCATAGAATGCATCTGTGATGGCCTTCTTGAACAGCATGTTGCTGAACCTACAAGGGAACATGCTATCTTAGATCTGGTCCTGTACAATGAGACAGGTAAAATTAGTTATCTTGTAGTTAGGAAAGAGTGATCAAAGTATGATTGAACTTCTCATACAAATGGAGGGTGTAATAGTTCGATCTAAAACAAGTGTGTTATGCCTAAACAATGGAGTCTACAATAGGATGAGAGACGATTTGGCTAGTGTAGACTGGGAGCACAGGCTATATGGTGGGACGGTTGAGAAACGGTGGAAGACTTTCAAACAGATTTTTCACGGTGCTCAACAAAAGTATATCCAGTTAAAAGCAAGGACAGTAAGGCTGGGGAGCGCCAGCCTTGGATAACTAAGGAAATAAAAAAAGGCATCAAACTAAAACTTGAGCATACAAAGTCACCAAGAGTAGTGAGAAACTGGAAGACTGGGAAAACTTTAAAAAGGAACAAAGAACCATTAAGTGAGCAATAAAGAAAGGGAAGTTGATTATGAAAATAAACTTGCACAAAATATAAAAACAGATAGTAAAAGTTTTTATAATTATATAAAACAGAAAAGAGTGGTTAAAGTGAGTGTAGCTCCCTTGGAGGACAAGAAGGCGGAATTGATATTGGGTAATGAGGAAATGACAGAGGCTTTGAATGGCTATTTTGTGTCAGTCTTTATGGTGGAGGACACATCTAACATGCCATAGAGAGATGTTATGGATGCAATGGGAGGTGAGGACCTCAATACAATAGCTATCACGAAAGAGGTAGTGCTGAGCAAACTTGTGGTCTTGAAGACAGATAAGTTCCTTGGTCCTGAAGATAGACAAGTATCCTGGTCCTGATGGGATGCATCCCAGGGCACTGAAAGAAATGGCAGAAGTTATTGTAGAGGCTTTGGTGATAATTTACCAAAATTCTCTGAACTCTTGGCAGGTCCCGGCAGATTGAAAGAAGCAAATATCACACTACTGTTCAAAAAAGGATGTAGGCAAAAGACAGGTAACTCTCAGCCAGTTAGTTTAACATCTGTCGTTGGTAAAATGCTTGAAGCTATCATTAAAGAAGAAATAGCAAGGCATCTAGAAAGAAATGGATCCATCAGGCAGATGCAGCATGGATTCAGCAAAGGTAGGTCCTGTTTGACAAAATCACTGCAGTTCTTTGAGGATATAATGAGTGCAGTGGATAGAGGGAACAGATGGACATTATTGACTTTGATTTCCAGAAGGTGTTCAATAAGATGCTGCATAAAAGACTTATCCATAAGATAAGGATGCATAGAGTTGGGGGTGATGTATTAGCGTGGATGGAGGATTGGTTAACTAATAGGAAGCAGAGAGTTGGATGCATGGTCATTACTCTGGTTGGCAATCAGTGGTGAGCGGTGTGCTGCAGGGATCGGTGCTGGGCCTACAGCTGTTCACGATATACATTAACAGTCTGGAAGAGGAGGCTGAGAGTAGTGTATCTAAGTTTGTTGATGATACTGAATTGAGTGGAAAAGCAAAAGATACGGAGAGTCTGCATAGTGAGTGGGCAAGGGTCTGGCAGATGGAGTACAATGTTGGTAAATGCGAGGTCATCCACTTTGGAAGGAAAAATGAAAAAGCAGATTGTTATTTAAATGGTAAAAAAATTGCATCATGCTGCTGTGCAGAGGAACTTGGGAGTGCTGGTGCATGAATCACAAAATGTTGGTTTGCAGGTGCAGCAGGCTATCAAGAAGGGAAATGGAATGTTGGCCTTCATTGCTAGGGGGATTGAATTAAAGAGCAGGGAGGTTATTCTACAACTATATAGGGTACTGGTGAGGCTGCACCTGGAGTACTGCATGCAGTTTCGTTCTCCTTACTTGAGAAAAGATATACTGGCTTTGGAGGTGGTACAGAGGAGGTTCACCAGGTTGATTCCGGAGATGAGGTTGTCAGGCAAGATCTTCCTTTGATAAAACTGTGCTGACTAAGGTCTATTTTATCATGTGCTTCCAAGTATCCTGAGATCTCATCCTTAACAATCCACTCCAACTTCTTCCCAACTACTGAGGTCAGGGTAACTGGCCTATACTTTCTTTTCTTCCGCCGCTCTCCCTTCTTGAAGAGTGGGGTGACATTTGCTATTTTCCGGACTTCCAAAATCATTCCAAAATCTAGTGATTCTTGAAAGATCATTATTAATGCCTCCACGATCTCTTCAGCCACCTCTTTCAGAACACTGGAGTGTTATGAAGCTGAATGATGAGATAGTGTTCATGGGCTCATGGACCATTCAAAAGCTTTTATGCCTGATAATGCTAAAGAAAGGAGACTAATAATTGACAAGTGACAGCCCACTGTATGGAGGTATACACGATGAGCAACGTGAGGTAATGTTACAACTATATAAGACCTTAGTTAGACCCCACTTGGAGTACTGTGTTCAGTTCTGGTCACCTCACTACAGGAAGGATGTGGATACTATAGAAAGAGTGCAGAAGAGAGCATGATTTTAAGGTGTTTGGAAGTAGGTACAAGGGGGATGACAGAGGTAAGTTTTTCAGACAGAGAGTGATGGATGCGTGGAATGCACTGCCAGCGATGGTGGTAGAGGTGAATACAATAAGGTCTTTTAAGAGACTCTTCGATGGGTACATAGAGCTTAGAAAAATAGAGGGCTATACGGTAGGGAAATTCTGAGCAGTTTCTAGAGTAGGTTACATGGTTAGCACGACATTGTGGGCTGAAGGGACTGTAATGTGCTGTAGATTTCTCTGTTCTGTGTTTCTATGAGGTGGTTAAGTTGTGGGGAGAGATTAAGTCGCCTGGGACTGTAATTGCTGGAATTCAGAAGAATGAGAGGAGATCTTATAGAAACATAAACAATTATGAAAGGAATAGATAAGATAGAGGCAGGAAAGTTATTTCCACTGGTAGGTGAGTCTAGAACTAGGGGACACAGCCTCAGGATTTTGGGGAGTAGATTTAGGATGGAAATGAGGAGGAACTGCTTTTCTCAGTAAATATATTTAAGTCAAAGTTGGATAGATTTTTGCAAAGTAGGGGAATTAAGGGTTATGGGGAAAAGGCAGGTAGGTGGAGATGAGTCCATGGCCAGATCAACCATGATCTTATTGAATGGCGGAGCAGGCTGAATGGACCAGATGGCCGACTCCTGCTCCAGTTTCTCATGTTCTTATGTCAACTCTTCCATAGATGCTGCCTGGCCTGCTGAGATCCTGCAGCATTCTACGTGTGTTACTCTGGATTTCCAGCATCTGCAGAATCTCTTGTGTTTAGAAGTTCTATTTGTTGCTAAGTTTTGCGATTCCCATGGTAGTTATGAATTAATATTTTCAGCTGATTTACATATTCAAGGACTCTGTTGGCTTCTCTTGAGCATCCAGTACAATCTGTTGAAGTTTTGCTACATGAAGATTTCAGTGGCATCAAGTGAGACTGGAAAGAGAACATCTAATTGAAATGCTAACGATTATCAACCACTGCCAACATAGCAAGCCAAATAACTTAAAGCCCCAAAACTGCTGACAGCTCAAATAACAGGCTTCACCACAAGTCTATGATTTAGACTAAAAAAAAACTAGTACCTTCATTACCACGGAACATCGGCTTGTTATGTTGTTGGCTTAGCATCTCATCATTCAGCAGGAAAAAGTGAGAAGTGCAATTTGTAAAAATAACAAAATCACAATGTAGGAAATCATTGCAGCAGCAGTTAGTTTAAAAAATTTCAAAAACTGTGAGGTTTATTTTCAGGCGACAGTGCAATATATCAGCTGCTTTTTTTAAAAATTTCATTTGGCGCAAGTCCAGAATGCTCAAGCCTACTGAAGTTCTAAGCTAAAATAAAAGACTAGCAGATATTTTAGTGGATATTGCCCCTGGGCTTCAAATCAAAACTGCAGATTGACTCCTTATTATTAATGGTTAACTCGAGACACACAATGCGATCCTGATCGGAAAGTCTTCACAATAAGCACCTCTGATGTCGTCTCTCCTATTGAAGGCTAACTTCTTTTCTTTCACTGAACATTACAGCACAGTACAAGCCCTTCAGCTCAAGATGTTGTGCCAACCTTTTAACCTATTGCAACATCAATCTAACCCTTCCCTCCCTCCATTTTTCTTTCAATCGTTTGCCTATCTAAGAGTCTCTTAAATGTATTTCATGTACAATGTTTTACAGCATTGAATCCCAATAGATTTTATCTGGCTTTTTTGACACTGATCAACAGAAAAAGACTTCTTTGTGTCAAAGTGAAAACAGATCTCTACACAGTGATCTAAATTAATTGCAAATATAAAACACAAAATAATTGATTGCGTAAGTATTCACTCCCTTCAAGTTAATATTTAGTAGATGCACCTTTGGCAGCAATTACAGCCTTGAGCCTGTGGTGATAGGTCTCTATCAGCTTTGCACATCTGGACACTGCAAAGTTTCGTCTTTACACTTTGGTTTTACTTTGACACGAAAGAGCCTTTTTCTGTTGATCAGTGTCAAAAAAGGCAAATTGAATCTACTGTGATTCAAAGTTGTAAAACAATAAAACATGAATGTTTCCGGGGAGGAGGGGGGAGGTGGTGAATACTTTTTATAGGCACTGTATCTGCCTCTCCTACCAGCCTGGCAGCCATATACCTTCCACTCTCTATAAAAAACCACCCTCTGACATCCCCCACTTACATTCCTCTAATCACTTGAAAATTATGCTTCTTGTATTATACACTTACAATTTCATTCCCAATTCCGAGTGATCCCCAAGGTAGTACATTCTCCCCACAGCCACGTGGGATTCCTCTGGGTGCTTTGGTTTCCTCACACATTCCAAAGAAGTATGGGTTGGAACGTCAATTGTTCACATGGGGGTAATTGACAGCGTGGGCTTGTTGGGCCAGAAGGGCCTGTTACCATTCTATAACTCTAAAGATATAGATAGATAGACAGATCGATTGATTAATAGATAAGTAAATAAATAAACAAACAAACAAATACATAAACAATGGTGCAAATCCAATAACACAGCTAAATGAGCTGCCGCCTTACAGCCCCAACAGGCTAGCTTCAATCCTGGCCTTTGTTGCTGCTTGTGTGGAGATTCTATATTCTCCCTGTGGTGCTCAAAGTTCAAAATACATTTAATATCAAAGTATGTATAAGTTGTACAGCTTGAGATTTGTCTGCTTACAGGTAGCCACAAAACAAGAAACCCAACAGAACCCAATTTTAAAAAAGACCAAAACAAAAACAAAGAGAAAAATAAAGCACAGATCACACTAATAATAAAAGCTAGCTACAGCACTCAGAACCAGACTAAGCCCATAGTCCCGGAGCCCTGAGTAGGCCCGCCACCTCAGTCTCAATTCATCGCGCAGCAGAGAAAATCAGTGCAAAGCTCGCAGATGCGAAGCGTGTAGCAGCCAGTGGAGTCTCGCAGCCTTAGTGCCATGGAGAGAGGAGTAAAGATCAAGGAATTGTAAGCAGAATCAGCCTGATCCTCACCTCTGGTCCCAACACCCTGCCTTATTGGTCTACCTGGGCCAGTGTTTAAACCATCCAAGTACCGGGTCATACCCCGCACTAGGACCAAATACATGCGGGTCAGTAGGTTAATTTGTTGCAATAAATTTCTCCTAGTAGAGTGAATGGTAGTATAGGATTGATCTAGATGTGTATAGAGAGTAATTGTGGTCTTGGTGAGCCTATTTCCATTCGTGTCACATTATGTAGGATCCTGGTAAAGTGATGTACCTGAAAGTCTTCTAATGACTTTGTTTTGTATAAACGTATTTTGTTTGGACTCTACTTCCTGGAGAGTCCATTTGTTTGTGGTCGCCCAGCCCTTCTCTGCAATGGTGACACACACAAGGAAAAAGCCAGGTATGTGTGAGGGTGTGACTTTTGCTAAGTTCCTATCTTCAGACCCTCCTAAAGGAACACTTATTGGTCAACCACTGAACAAGCCTTCACCAATTTCTAGACCATTGAATGTTATGTTAATGCTCCCTGCTTCAGCAGAGCAGCCTGCCAAAATAAAACTCCCACCCCCTCCCCGACCTTCTCTCTTTGCTCCCCTCCCACCAGATGCAAAAGCCTGAAAGCATGTACCACCAAGGAAAAGGACAGCTTCTATCCCGCTGTTATGAAAATATTGAATGGCCCCCGAGTACGATAAGATCCTGAAGAATGGTCTTGGCCTGAAACATCAACTGATTACTCTTTTCCATAGATGCTGCCTGTCCTGCTGAGTTCCTCCAGCACTTTGTGTGTGTGTGTGTGTGTTGCTTTGGATGTCCAGCAACTGCAGATTTTCTCATGTTTGCGATGAGTAGGTGGAATCTTCACCTCCCAATCTACTTTGTGTGATCCAAGTCAGGCAGCATCTATAGAATGAAATGAAGAGTTAACATTTCGGGCCAAGGCCCTATCCTGATGAAGGGTCTCAGCCAGCCTGAAACGTTGAATTTTTTTTCCTCTCCATAGATGCTGCCTGACCTGCTGAGTTCCTCCCGCATTTAGTGTGTGTTACTCTGGATTTCAAACATCTGCAGAATCTCTTGAGTTCTCTATATTGTAACCCTTTGTTCTGCATCCCTTTGGTTTTACCTTGTACTACCTCAATGCACCATTGTAATGAATTGATCCAGCATTTAGTATATGACCAATACGCAAGACATGTTTTTCACTGTGCCTCAGTAGATGTGACAATAATACACCAACATACTGAGTGCTGGTGCAGATCTCCCAACTGCATGCCTCAGGCAGGAAACTTGACTCACTCAGTCACTGTGAATTTGCCTTCACAAACAGGAGAAAATCTGCAGATGCTGGAAATCGAAAGCAACAAACAAACACACAAAAATGCTGGAGCTACTCAGCGGGCCTGGCAGCATCGATGGAAAAGAGTACTCAGTCAACATTTCAGGCCAAGACCCTTCATCAGTACTCATTTTGTGTGTGTTAGAATGGAATTCTTGTTGCCCTTTATTGGATTCTCAGGGCCTTGTTGCCACTGAGTTGCAGGATGTGGAAGTTGGCTGTTTACATCAGGGTGAATTTTGAGCCCCTCCTGTTTGTTGTATTGATCAGAAATTTAGAGCTTAAAAGCCTGCTGGTGTTGCCAGGTCACTTCTGGCTAGCAATTTGCACTGCCACTCAGATAATCACCCTTAATTCATCGCCCCAGGCACTGTTAACATAAGCAATGTTTAAAAATATAATTGCAGTCTTTCAAAGATATCTTGGTAGGGATTGAAATTAACTGGTAATTAACCTCAATAAGCACATTGTTGTAAAAAAAAATCAAATGTAGCAGAGTGCAGTGAGTAGTAGAAAAAGAATAAAGGCACATTATTCAGGAAACTCAACACTCCGTATGGGGAGCCAACGTCTATTAGTGATCAAGGTCACCCTATTTTACACCCGGCCGGTTTTTGACTTGAACCACAGGGGCTTCATGCAGCTGGAACAATTTGAGACGAAGCAGTGTTTCGATTCGGCTTTCTGATGGACATTGAGTTGGGAGAAGGGGTTTGTGATCAGCAGGTGGGACCAGCAGATGCCCGAGGAAGGAGCAAAGATCGGCTGGTGGCAAAGGCCAAGGGGCGCAGGAGGGACAAGCAAACTGCAGAGGCAGCAGAGTGGAAGTGGTTGGATGCCACAGAAGGGCAGGAAGAAGAGGTGGACATGGCACTAAACCTCCTCCCCATCATCGAGGCCATCGTCAAAAATGATACGTCAAAAAAATGTGGCACCTATCATCGGGGACCCTCAGCATCTTGGACATGTCCCCTTCTCCCATCAGGGAGAATCTACAGAAGCCTGCAGACACACAGTCAGCATTTTAGGGACAGCTTCTTCCCCTCCGCCATCAAATTTCTGAAAGATCGGTGAAAACATCAACAGTATTTTACTCTCTTTCTGCGCTACTTTTTTTTCTTATTGTAATGAAAAATTAAGTAATTTTCATGTGTTGCACTGTACTGGCGCTGCAAAACAACAGATTTCATGACATACAGTTTATCAGTGATAATAAGGCTGATTCTGTGGTTTATTTACCACCATGGTAATACTGATGGCTAGATTAATTATCATAAAATATCATATAGAAACATAGAAAATAGGTGCAGGAGTAGGCCATTCGGCCCTTCGAGCCTGCACCGCCATTTATTATGATCATGGCTGATCATCCAACTCAGAACCCCGCCCCAGCCTTCCCTCCATACTCCCTGACCCCCGTAGCCACAAGGGCCATATCTAACTCCCTCTTAAATATAGCCAATGATCTGGCCTCAACTGTTTCCTGTGGCAGAGAATTCCATAGATTCACCACTCTCTGTGTGAAGAAGTTTTTCCTAATCTCGGTCCTAAAAGGCTTCCCCTCTATCCTCAAACTGTGGCCCCTCGTTCTGGACTTCCCCAAGATCGGGAGCAATCTTCCTGCATCTAGCCTGTCCAATCCCTTTAGGATCTTATACGTTTCAATCAGATCCCCCCTCAATCTTCTAAATTCTAACGAATACAAGCCCAGTTCATCCAGTCTTTCTTCATATGAAAGTCCTGCCAACCCAGAAATCAATCTGGTGAACCTTCTTTGTACTCCCTCTATGGCAAGGATGTCTTTCCTCAGATTAGGGGACCAAAACTGCACACAATACTCCAGGTGTGGTCTCACCAAGGCCTTGTACAACTGCAGTAGTACCTCCCTGCTCCTGTACTCGAATCCTCTCGCTATAAATGCCAGCATACCATTCGCCTTTTTCACCGCCTGCTGTACCTGCATGCCCACTTTCAATGACTGGTGTATAATGACACCCAGGTCTCGTTGCACCTCCCCTTTTCCTAATCAGCCACCATTCAGATAATAATCTGTTTTCCTATTTTTGCCACCAAAGTGGATAACTTCACATTTATCCACATTAAATTGCATCTGCCATGAATTTGCCCACTCACCCAACCTATCCAAGTCACCCTGCATCCTCTTAGCATCCTACTCACAGCTAACACTGCCACCCAGCTTCGTGTCATCCGCAGACTTGGAGATGCTGCATTTAATTCCCTCATCCAAGTCATTAATATATATTGTAAACAACTGGGGTCCCAGCACTGAGCCTTGCGGTACCCCACTAGTCACCGCCTGCCATTCTGAAAAGGTCTTGTTTATTCCCACTCTTTGCTTCCTGTCTGCTAACCAATTCTCCACCCACACCAATACCTTACCCCCAATACCGTGTGCTTTAAGTTTGCACACTAATCTTCTGTGTGGGAATTAGTGTCCTATATGTCCTATATTACCGTGTCCTATATGTCCTAACAATATAGAAATAGGCCATTCACACCACTATGCTGAGTAACAGAGGAATCCCATCAATTCCATCTCACCGCTTATGTGATCTACATTAAGTATCAGACATAACTTTGCATTAAGGTCATGAAAACCTGAGCAAATTTCTACGGCAGGGAGTATTCTGACTGGTTACATCACCACCTGGTATGGATCATCCAATGTACAGAGGCTGCAGAGGAGCACAACACCATCACAAGCACAAGCCCCCCACCATCAAGAACATTTTCAAGAAGCAGTGCCTCAAGAAGGCGACATCCATCATTAGGAGGACCCTCACCATCCAGGATGTTCCCTCTTCTCTTTATTACAAGGCGGGAGGAGAAGATGGCAGCGCGATGCAGCGCGCGTAGCCTCTCCAGTGAAATGATATTGTATTGTTAAATAGGGGCCGTGCACAATTCTGATTTGAATGGAGACAGTTGTGAGGTCACGGAGGAACATCTGGAGTAACTCCTGAAATGCCTGGTTCGCTGCCGCTGCTACTGTGCAACCGAGAATCTCCGGAGGGAAGGCCCCAGAATCCTCGGCTTTGCCTGCTGCTGGCAGCCGGGGCTGGAGTCGAAGCATTTGGCAGAGATGGTGCTCGGTGCTCGGTGTCCAAGGGCTGGTCGGAGCTCGAAGTTTTCGGACAACTCAGAGTCGGACTGTGGTCAGGTATGGCAGGGTCTGCGAGAGATGTGGGACTTTCGAGAGACTTTGAACGTTTTACTGTGCTAATGGCCTGTTCTTCATCAAGTTACGGTATTGCTTTGCACTGTTGTAACTATATGTTATAATTATGTGTTTTTTGTCAGTTTTTCAATCTTGGTCTGTCCTGTGTTTCTGTGATATCACACTGGAGGAATATTGTACCATTTCTTAACTCATACATTACTAAATGACAATAAAAGAGGACTGCATGTCCTCATAATCTAATCTAAGATCCATACTCAGTGTTTTAGGAACAGCTTTTTCCATTCCACCATCAGATTTTGTAGCAGTCCATGAACCAATGAATACCACCTTAGTATTGCTCTTTTGAACTATTAATTTATTTACTGAAACTTTCAGTATTGACGTGTGCCGTTCTGTGCCACAGATTTCATGACATATATCAGTGTTAATAAACTTGATTCTGATTATCCATTGCTGTTTTAAAATCTGGCAAATTACACATTATTAGGTACATAGCTCCTGTATCTAATAAAATGACCACTGAGTGTATCTTTGTGGTCTTCTGCTGCTGCAGGTTTGGCATGTTGTGTGAAAAGAGATGCTCTACTGTGGGCCTCTGATGTGACCCATGCTTGTTTGAGTTACTGTCCCCTTCCTGTCAGCTTGAATCAGTCTGACCTTTCTCACTAACAAGGCATTTTCACCCGCAGAACTGCTGCTCACTGGATTGCTTTTTGTTTTCTCGCATCATTCTCTGTAAACTCAAGAGACTGTTGTGCATGAAAATCCCAGGAGACCAGCAGTTTCTGATATACACAAACCACCCCATCTGACACCAAAAATCATTCCAGTCAAAATCACTTAGGTCATATTCTTTCCCCACTCTGACGTCCAGTCTGAATTACAACTGAACCTCTTGACCATATGTGCATGCTTTTATAGAATTATAGAACACTACAGCACAGAACAGACCCTTCAGCCCATCTAGTCTGTACTAAACCACTAATCTGCCTGGACCTATCAACCTGCCCATAAATCATATCGTTCTGTACCCCTCTTATCCATGTAACTATCCAAATTTCTCTTAATTGTTGAAATCAACCCCACATCCATCACTTGCACTGGCTGCTCATTCCACACTCTCACCACCCTGTGAGCGAAAAAGTCCTTCTAATGTTCTCCTTAAATATTTTCTCTTTCACCCGGAAGCCATGACCTCTAGTTCTAGTCTCAGTGGAATAAGCATGCTTGCATTTACCCTCAACATACCTCTCATAATTTTGTATACCTCTATCAAATCTCCCCTCAATCTTCTACGTTCTAGGGAATAGAGTTCTAACCTACTCAACCTTTGCCTATAACGCAGGTCCTCAAGCCCTGGCAACATCCTTGTAAATTTTCTTTGCACTCTTTTAACCTTACTTACAATTTTCCTGTAGGTAGGTGACTAAAACTGCACACTATATTCCAAATTAGATCTCACCAACATCTTACACAATCTTAACATAACGTCCCAACTCCTGTACTCAATATATTAATTTATGAAGATCAATGTGCTAAAAACTTTCTTTACAACCTTATCTACCTGTGATGCCACTTTCGATTAATTATGGACCCATATTCCCAATTCCCCATGTTCTACCGCATGCCTCAGTGCCCTACCGCTTACCATGTAAGACGTACCCAGGTTAATCCTCCCAAATTGCACACCTCACAGTTGTCTGTATTATATTTCATCTGCCACTTTTCAGTCCATTTTTCCAGCCAGTCCAGATCCTGCTGCAAGCTCTGATAGTCTTCTTTACTGTCCACTATATCCTTTATTTACAACCTTCTGCAGCTTCTTTCCATCTTGTGCAGTATTCCCCCACCCCCCATACCAGACAGTGATGCATCCTGGCAGAATGCTCTCCACTGTACATCTATAGAAGTTTTTTAGTGTATTTGTTGATGTACCAAATCTTTTCAAACTCCTAATGAAGTATAGCTGCTGTTTTGCCTTCTTTATAACTACTTCGAAATGTTGGGACCAGATTAGATCCTCAGAGATCTTGACAGCGAGGTATGTGAAGCTGCTCACTCTCTCCACTTCTGATCCCTCTATGAGGATTAGTATGTGTTCCTTCAACTTACCCTTCCTGAAGTCCACAATCAGCTCTTTCGTCTTACTGACGCTGAGTGCCAGGTTGTTGCTGTGGCACTACTCCACTAGTTGGCATATCTCACACCTGTGTACCCCCTCGTCACCATCTGAAATTCTACCAACAATGGCAACAATATCTCCATCAGCACAGATGGACCACAAGGCTGTGTGTTTAGTTTCCTGCTCTACTTGCTGTACACCTAGGACTGTACAGCTAAACACAGCTCAAACACCATATTCAAGTTTGCTGATGATTCCACTGTTGTAGGCTGAATCAAAGATGATGATGAATCAGCACGGAGGAGGGAGATTGATAATCTGGCTGAGTGGTGTCATAACAACAACCTCTTACTCAATGCCAGCAAGACCAAGGAGCTGATTATAGACTTCAGGAGACAGAAAATCAGAGGTCCAAGAGCCAGTCCTTATTGGAGGATCAAAGGTGGAAAGGTTTGGCAATTTTAAATTCCTCAGTTATTATTTCCGAGGACCTGTCCTGGGCCCAGCACGCAAGTGGAATTATGAAGAAAGCATGGCAGTGCCTCTACTTCCTTTCGAGCTTGTGGAGATTTGGCATGACATCTAAAACCTTGACAAGCTTCTACAGGTGTGTGGTGCTGGAGAGTATATTGACTGGCTGCATCACAGCCTGGTATAGAAACGCAGCCCAGGGCATCATGGGTAAAGTCCTCCCAACCATTGAACACATTTCCATGAAACACTGTCACAGGAAAGCAGTGTCCACCATCAGGGACCTCCACCACCCAGGACATGCTGTCTTCACACTGCTAACATCAGGATGAAGGTACAGGAGCCTCAGGACTCCCATCTCCAGGTTCAGGAACATTGACTACCCCTAACATCAGGCTCCTGAACCAAAGAAGGTAACTTCACTCAAATTCTCTTGCCCCATCATTGAAATATTCCCACAACCAATGGACCCACTTTGAAACATAGAAACATAGAAAACCTACAGCACAATACAGGCCCTTCGGCCCACAAAGCTGTGCCGAACATGTCCTTACCTTAGAAATTACCTCGTTACCTATAGCCCTCTATTTTTCTGAGCTCCATGTACCTGTCAAGTTGTCTCTTAAAAGACCCTATTGTATCTGCCTCCACCACCATCACCAGCAGCCCATTCCCTTGATTTACCCCTGACATCTCCTGTCATCTTACCCTGACTTACCCCTTACCCCTGACATCTCCTCTGTACCTAAGGACTATTCAGTTCATATTCTCAATATATACTGTTTATTTATTTATAATGATTTGGGTAGTGGGTAGTGGCTCCATATGTCACTACTACAGTTGAGGCCAATTCATTGGCTATATTTAAGAGGGAGTTAGATATGGCCCTTGTGGCTAAAGGGATCGGGGGTATGGAGAGAAGGCAGGTACAGGGTTCTGAGTTGGATGATCAGCCATGATGACACTGAATGGCGGTGCAGGCTCGAAGGCCGAATGGCCTACTCCTGCACCTATTATCTATGTTTCTATGTTTCTACAGAGCGTGACGACCCTGCCTTACACGAGTCGTGGGCTCAGCTGGCTCCGGCTGACAGTACCCGGTATGGACCCCTATCCAGGGTTACCGATCCCACTGCCTTGTGCGTATCTTCGGGAGAAGAGAAGGCTGAGGAGTAAACCCTACACAAATCCGGAGTGGAGCCCCTAAGGCGGTTGGATGATGTATCACGTCACCTCCCGGCAGCTCCTGCAGCCAAGCTGATGCCAAATGTACTGCTTCGCATTCCTTTGGACCACATCCGCGAGGCCGAGAGGGGGATCTTGATGTCTGGGCAGCCCAGGATCTCCATATTCATTGCCCAGGTCTGTACCCCAGAACGGGCGCATACATTGTCTACTTAGACAGATGGAGCCATTAATTTATAATAATAAATAAATTTAGGAATGTAGGAAGGAGATTGGAAATCTGGCCGAGTGGTAACACAACAACAACTTCTCACTCAATGTCAGCAAGACCAGAAGCTGATCCTTGACTACAGCAGGTGGAAAGCAGAGGTGCATGAGCCAGTACTCATCAGGGCATCAGACTGACACCGAGTACCAGGTTGTTGCTGTGGCACCACTCCACTGGTTGGCATATCTCACTCCCGCACGCCCTCTATTCACCACCTGAGATTCTACTAACAATGGTTGTATCATCAGCAAATTTATAGATGGTATTTCAGCTATGCCTAGCCACACAGTCATGTGTATATAGAGAGTAGAGTAGTGGGCTAAGCACACACCCGTGAGGTGCACCAGTGTTGATCGTCAGCGAGGAGGAGATGTTATCACCAATCTGCCTATTGTAGTCTTCCAGTTAGGAAGTCCAGGATCCAATTGCAGAAGGAGGTACAGAGGCCTAGATTCTGCATCTTCTCAATCAGGATTGTGGGAATGATGGTGTTAAATGCTGAGCTATAGTCGATGAACAGCATCCTGACATAAGTGTTTGTGTTGTCCAGGTGGTCTAAAGTCATGTGGAGAGCCATTGAGATTGTGTCTGCCATTGACCTATTGTGGCGATAGGCAATTTGCAATGGGTCCAGGTCCAAGCTGAGGCAGGAGTTCAGTCTAGTCATGACCAACTTCTCAAAGCATTTCACCACTGTAAGTGTGAGTGCTACTGGGTGATAGTCATTAAGGCAGCTCACATTATTCTTCTTAGGCACTGCTATAATTGTTGCCTTTTTGAAGCAAGTGGGAACTTCTGCCCATAGCAGTGAGAGGCTGAAAATATCCTTGAGTACTCCCACTAGTTGGTTTGTACAGGTTTTCAGAGCCTTACCAGATGCTCTATCGGGACCTTCTGCCTTGCGAGAGTTCACTCTCTTTAAAGACAACCTAACATTGGCCTCTGAGACAGAGATCACAGGGTCATCAGGTGCAGCAGGGATCTTCACAGCTGTAGTTATGTTCTGCCCTTCAAAGCGGGCATAGAAGGCATTGAGTTCATCTGGTAGTGAAGCATCGCTGCCATTCATGCTATTGGGTTTCGCTTTGTACAAAGTAATGTCTTGCAAACCCTGCCAGAGTTGCCGTGCATCCGATGTCACCTCCAATCTCTTTTGAAATTGTCTCATCGCCCTTGAATTAGCCCTCCACAAACCATCCTTGGTTTGCTGGTACAGGCCTGAGTCGCTAGACTTGAGTGCCACAGATCTAGCTTTCAGCAGATGACGTAGCTCCTGGTTCATCCATGGCTTTTGGTTTGGAAATGTGCAGTAAGTCTTTGTAGGCACACACTCATCCACACAGGTTTTAATAAATTTGGCAACAACTGCGGCATACTCATCTGAGTTCAAAGATGTATCCCTGAATACAGTCCTGTCCACTGATTCTAAGCAGTCCTGTAGGTGCTCCTGTGCTTCCCTTGTCCATACCTTCTTGGTCCTCGCTACTGGTGCTGCGGTCTTCAGTCTCTGCCTATACTCAGGGATTAGAAGTACAGCCAGGTGATCAGACTTCCCGAAGTGAGGGTGTGGGATAGCACGGTAGGCATTCTTGATGGTGGTGTAGCCATGGTCCATAAACCTCTTATTCTTGCCTTTTATTCTGAAAGGAACATACACACTCTGTGCTCTCAAAATTTCACTTTTGAAGGCCTTCCATTTAGCTAGTGCACCTTTGCCAGAAAACCTCCTGTCACAATCCTCACATGCCAGGTTGTTTCTGATACCATCAAAATCAAAAGAAAGTCACAACCAATAGTCTACACTTTTCCTTTTCCAATGATAATCTTGAAACTAATTGGATTGTGTTCTCTAGATGCAAAGTTTTCCCCTACACAAGCTTCTGTCACCTGCCCCGTCTCGTTTCCCAATGCATTGAGTTGCTGCCACCTGATTCGCTGATTGGATATTTGTATTCGCATGCAGGTGTAACTATTAAAGTTGGTACTGAGTGTACGTAGATGAAAGTAAAATTAGTTTCAATGATAATAATTTTATGCGGGGAAGAAATCCTGTGTCATGTACCTCCACGCCATCATCAAGCCTGAAATGCCCCTTGAAAGGGCAATTAGGTTGAGCAACGAACAATGGCTTTGTCAGTGATACCTGCCTGCCACAAGATAACAGTCAAATTGATCCAACTGCATTGATCACAAATCTTAGAGTCCACATGAAATAAGTTAGTAAAGTTAGAAGCAGTGTGCAATGTCAGTCAGGATCTTTTCACCAAAAGCACAGTGAATTGGGAAATGAAAATACCACGAAAAGCTATTAAAGCAGACAGCATAAATTGGTTCAAGAGATAATTAGAAGTGTCTTGGAAGAGAGAATAGCCTGAGGGAGATGGAAGATGGATCAAAAGAAGACAGGAAAGATTAAAAAAGGGATGCACATTCAGACTGTGCTTCAGATTCAGAGCCAGTAGTTAGGCCAGCACATTGGTGGCTACAAATTGCTATGTCCTTGAGGATTAATCACTTTACATTTGGAGAGATGTGGGGGCACATTTAGCATAATGCTACTACAGCACCAGTTCAAATCTGCCACTGTCTGTAAGGTTTTCTCCAGGGGCTCCATTTTCCTCCCACATTAGGTTAGACAAAGGGCTGAAGCTGGGAGGTTATTGGCAGGGAAGACAAAGGGCTGAAGAAGATGGAATCTAATAGGAGAGGATATTAGATTGTAGAATAAAAGGAGGGAGGTGGGGAACCAGAGGGAGGAAGGTGAAGGTAACGGGCGTGCTGTGAAGTTCAGGGAGAGGAAGGAGATGGTGTAAAGGGACCACAAGGATAAGGAAAAATGAGGGAAGGAAGAGGGGAGTGATTGCTGACAGTTAGAGAAATTAGTTTTCATGCCACCAGGTTGGAGACCACCAAGACCGAATGTGAGGAGTTGCTTTTCTGGTCTGCACCTGGCTCCAACGTGGCAGTGATGGGAGCTGTGGACAGACATGTTGGTGGGACCATGGGAAGTGTGACTGAAACCTGGAGATTCTGGATGTCGCAGCAGACAGAGCAAAGCTGCTCAACAAAACAATCCTCCAATCAGCCCCGGGTCTCTCCATCATAAAGAAGGCCACACAGAGAACACCAGATACAATACCAATACTGCCTTGTAGAATAATGACCTCAACTACTCCCTGTGGGGTTGGGTTCCTCATTCTGACTACTCCCTGAATTGTTCTGCAATAAAATGATAATGAAAAACAGGACGTTATAGCTTGTCGTCAAAGCTTCATTGACCATGTGGGAACTGATTTCATAGCTGGCCATACATCTGCTCCAGTTGCAGGAGTTTCATGCAGTAATGAATTGAATTGAATGAATTGACTTTATTACTTACATCTTTCAAATACATGAGGAGTAAATATCTTTACGTTATGTCTCTGTCTAAATGTGCAATGAGCAATTTATAGTACAACAGGACAGTCAGTATAACATAGAAATACAGTTGTGTCAGCATGAATTAATCAGTTTGATGGCCTGGTGGAAGAAGCTGTCCCAGAGACTGTTGGTCCTGGCTTTCATACTGTGGTACCATTTCTCGGATGGTAGCAGCTGGAACAGTTTGTGGTTGGGGTGACTCGGGTCTCCAATGATCCTTCAGGCCCTTTTTACACACCTGTCTTTGTAAATATCCTGAATAGTAGGAAGTTCACATCTACAGATGTGCTGGGCTGTCCACACCATTCTCTGCAGAGTCCTGCGTTAGAGGGAAGTACAGTTCCCATACCAGGCCGTGATGCAGCCAGTCAAGATGTTCTCAGATGTTCTTAGAATTTGGGGGGGCCATATCAAACTTCTTCAACCATCTGAGGTGAAAGAGGTGCTACTGTGTCTTTTTCACCGCACAGCCGGTATGCACAGACCATGTGGGATTCTCAGTGATGTTTATGCCAAGGAACTTAAAGCTGTTCACCTTCTCAACCCCAGATCCATTGACGTCAATAGGGGTTAGCCCATCTCCATTCCTCCTGTAATCCACAACCAACTCCTTTCTTTTTGCAATGTTGAGAGAGAGGTTGTTTTCTTGACACCACTGTGTCAGGGTGATGACTTCCTCTCTGTAAGTTGCCTCGTTATTATTTGAGATTAGGCCAATCAGTGTAGTGTCATCAGCAAATTTAATTAGCAGATTTAAAAGAATTAAACTCTTCAGATTGTCCATCAGAAGAATGTTTGGGCACTATCTATCAGCTAAGTGGGAGACTTTAAAAGTGAAAGTGGACAAAGTGATTTGACTTGCTGGTCTGAGCATTGCTTTTGTTGGCTAAAGGTTTAAATTCCCAAAGTCAGTAAAGATTTTGGTTAAGAGTCATTAGTTTTATTGTGAATAGTAAGGTTGAACTCCGATGGATGATGGAAGAGTCAATGGTGATGATATGAAGGTTTATGGTGCACCTTAACGGGATCACTGCCTGTACTCAGTGAAAGCTCAAAACCTGAATTACTAGCTGGTGTCCTCCCTCGTGCTCCTCACAATTTCTGTCCTGCTGACGGTAGCCAGCATTTTCCTTTTCTCGTTGTGAATTTCCAGCATCTCGCTTGAGCAGTCATTACTTGCCTTGAGGTGGGAATCACAAGGTGGGCAGGAACAGCTGCACTACGAGATGAGTAATCCAGGGAAGCCAGCAAGGGTCCCGTCGTTACTCATCACCCAGTAAAGCAGTTAGGAATGTTTCAGTTCAGTATTGTCTCAAACAGTTAGTTTCATAGATAGTGACAGAGAAAGCTATCACCCTTTACAGAAAGAAATCTGCTGCCTTTGACCTGTCTGGTTTACGTGTGACCCTGGGACAATAGCAACACAGAGCAGAAATGTACACGTGCCAAATACAGAAAATGAGAGCATATCACAGAGTTTTGGGAATGTAAAGTAACTCGTCTTGCATTTTTGTTTGTGAGGACTGATTTCTTGGCCAGAAACTAGTCATCTGAATCGTACTGATCTAGTGGCACTGAGCTACGTGCAAACCATTAATATATCAGATATCCTGCCCTGAGCCAAGCACACAGATGCAATCATAAGGAAGGAATAACAGCATCTTTACTTTTTTTTAGAAGGTTAAGGAGGTTTGGCGTATCATCAGATACTCAAACGATCTTAACAAACTTTCACAGATGTACTGTTGAAAATATCCTGCCTGATTGCATCATGGTCTGGTATGGCAATTCAAATGCGCAGGAATGTAAGAAGCTGCAGAGAGTAGTGAAATCAGCCCGGTACATCACTGGCACATCACTCCCCACCCTTGGTAGTATCCACATGAAACACTGACTCAATAAGGCAACATCTATCATCAGAGGTTCCCAACACCCACTCCATGCCATCTTCTTGCGATTATTAACAGGGCTGGAGGTACAGAAGTCTGAATCCTAAATCACCAGATTCAAGAATAGAATCAGAATCTAATTTATTACCACTGACATATGTCATGAAATTTGCTGATTTGTGGCAGCACTACAGTGCAATACATTAATAGACTATAAATTATAAGACATACAGCACTGTGAGAAAGTCTTAGGTACACATACTGTATATAGCTAGGGAGCTAGGGAGCCTAATGCACAGTACTGCAGTAATTTTATGTATTGCTGCAAAAAAAAAAGCAAATATCATGACCTATCTGAGTGATGATAAACCTGATTCTGATATGGGTCTCTACTGAGGACTGAGAGTGGGAAGGGGGCAGGGGGAGGGGAGGGAGCAAGAAGTACCAGATGCAATGATCAATAAACCAATTGTTTGGAATCAAATGATCTTGCCAGGTGTCTCAGAGCTGGATGTGTCTGTACCTGCACCATCTCTCACCCCGGCACTCCTTCTCTGCCATCTGTCCCACACCCCTCCCATGGTACTCCACCCTCGCCACTCCCAACACCCTTTGCTCCCTGCAGAAAGAGAGCAGAAACATTTTGTGAGATTGTGCTCATGGGTTCATTGTCCATTCAAAAATCTGATGGTGAAGGGGTAGAAGCTGTTCCTAAAATGTTGAGTGTGTGTCTTCAGGCTCCTGCACCTCCTCCCTGATGATATCAATGAGAAGAGAACATATAATTACCTCCCTTCAAAGACTCAGTGTCTTGAACCAACCTAAACAATCTCAGAGCAGCATCACTGTGATCGCTTTGTATGTCAATGGACAGATTTTTTATAATTGTGTTATTTCCTTGCATAATTTTGTATAATTTATGTTTAATTTATGCTCTTCTTGTGAATGCTGTGCATCGAATGCTATATGCCTGTGATGCTGCCATGGTCAGTTTTTGATTGCATCTTTGCATACGTACATGTACTTTTGTAAATGAAAATAAACTCGACTTTGACCTTGTGCATGAGAGGGACTCAGGAGATCAGGCAGCATCTATAGAGGGAAGTGGACAGTCAACTACAGTCCAGATCAGGAGTTCCCAACCCTTTTTATGCCATGGACCCTTATCATTAACCGAGAGGTCTGTGGACCCAAGATTGGGACCCACTAGTCCAGATAAAGGGTCCCAAACAAAAACATCAGCTTCTCTCCAGAGATGCTGCCTGACCTGTTGAGTTTCTCCTGCGCTTTGTATGTTGCTCCATATTCCACGTCTGGAGTCTCCTGTGACTTCAGTTACACTGAGCTGCTGTGAGAGCTGAACTGGAGTAGCACGAGGAGCAGTAGACAGTACATCTCCTGCAGACTTGAAAAAGAAGTTCACTGAAAGTGCATTGGGTACAATACTAATTTTATTAATATGTGAATAGGTTACAAGGGAACGACTAAGGGGAGTATTACAGAGGCATTTTTAGGGTATATATTCAAGACACACAGATACTGCAGAGTTTTTATTTACTGCATGCACCCACAGAAGAAAGCTTTGAGGGAGTTGTCTGTTCACGTGCTGCCTCACAGCACCCAGCAGAAATCCTAAGAAGGATCCTGTTTCTTCTTCTGAAATTTCCTGAACTGGCTCTGTATAGCGACAGCAGCCTTCTCTGTCTCAGGGGCGTCCAGGTCAATGTCAAACTCTTCGGTGTCCTCCTTTGAAGCTCTGGCCGCATCTAGGAGAAGGAAAGACTGGAAGGTCAGCTTTGGCCAATTGTTGACCCATTAATCCCCCCTCACTGACCTCCTGAGGTCCCTCAGCCCCCTTGAGGTACTGAGGCACAATACAGTTCTTTCTCAGGATGTTCCAAATTGCTTAATAGGAAATTTACGGGGGTCATTAACTTACTGAATCACAAGGCAGCAGTTCTATTAGCTTCACCACTGTCCAATCTATTCTAGGTGAAAGAAACGATATAGCAGATACCCCGTAAATGGACTTTGTAGAAAGTTTTGGTGTATTCAAGGCATATGAATCATTCACAAGAGGCTGGTGAAGGTGGAGACCATTTTCATCATGAATAGTTCTCTTTAGGTGGAAAATAGTTTGAGAGTGAACAGACATTGAGTGCTACAGACAATGCTTTCCCGAGGAAACCAGTTTTAGCACCATCCATGTTTAGGGAAGACCAACTTTGACAATGACATTAGAATTCCTTTATTTATTGAGATACAGCACATAATAGGCCCTCCTGGCCTTTCAAGCCACGCATCCCAACAAACCCCCTAATCTAATCACAGGACAATTTACAATATCCAATTAACCTACCGACTGTGGCAGGAAACCTCAGCATCCAGTGTAAACCCACGCAGTCACAGGGACATTGTACAAACTTCTTACGGACAGCAGCAGGAATTGAACCTAGGTCGCAGGCACTGAAAAAGCGTTGTGCTAACCGCTCCGCTAGCATGCCACCTTGAGTAAGCCCATTTCGCGCCTCAGCACTGGATTTTCTTTTTTTAAAGGGGCGCGCGGTGCGCCGTTTTACCAGTGTGGTGGCCAGTGTACCTCTGGTCACCCTGACGTCACCTCCACCGTTTAAACCCTTCACTTGCGCCCAACCCGAGCATCTCTGGAACGAGGAGAGTGAATAGCTGTATAAAAGGTTACTTCTAAGCAGAATCGATCTGCTGCTGCTGCTGCTGATTTGCGGTGGCAAGCATGGCCTGCATCCTCATCGATTGCCCTCTCAGAAGCACGGCTTCAGCAAATTAATCTCCGTGAACTGAATAACGATCCTCAAGAAGAAACTGATTTACTGCTCTGGCTCTGGGGTGAAGGAGCTTTAACACGTTGTGACATTTATTTTTAGAAGGTTCACAGGAATCTGCCTGCTCACTGATGATGGCTTTCCAACGGTGGATTTAATTTATTTTGAACTTTCACTTTCTCAGTTCTGATGATACTATGAATAACACCACCTTCACCACCCTCTTCATCTTCCAGTTGCTGAACAGAGCACGCAGCAATAGCCATACCCACCACAGCCCTCCTGCTTCCTCATTATGTTATAGCTAAGATTTATTACGGCTGTTCTCAGAACAAATCAATTATTCCTAGGACAGCAAATGGCCCATTTCTCAATTTCCTATATTGCCTACAGTGTGTTCCATTTAAAGTTGATTAATTCCAACATTTTTGGATCTATTTGTTAAATTTAATATTAATTTGTACTTCACCAGGGTCATTCAGAACCTAGAGTATTAAGTATTCTAATTTAATATTATTAAATATTAAATACTATGCAGGAGTCATGATAGCATATGGGTTAATGCATTACCTTACAGCACCAGTCACTGAGGTTGAAATCCCATCGCTGTCTGTAAAGAGTTTGTACACTCTCCCTACGGCCGCGTGAATTTCCTACGGGTGCTCCAGTATCCTCCCGCGTTCCGAAGATGTGTGGGTTGGAGGGTAATTGGTCACATGGGTGTAATGGGGCGACCCAGGCTCATTGAGCCAGAAGGGCCTGTTACTCTGCTGTACCTCTAAAAAATTATTTTTATTTAAATATTTACTTATCCGGTAATTGACTGCAGCAGATTAGGTGACAGACAACAAAAGTCCTGTTGAAGGATCGTGGCCCAAAACATCACCTCTTCATTCCTCTCTCTAGATGCTGCCTGACCTGCTGAGTTTCTTCAGCATTTTGGATGTGTTACTTGGGATTTCCAGCATCTTCAGAATCTCTTGTGTTTATAAACAACAAAAGTTCTTTTTTAAATCTCTTTCTGGTGTTTCTTTAATGCCATTTCCAAAAAAAGAGGTATTTAGTCAGAGTAGTAGTGTAAAGGGACTTCTGAATCTTAAAAATCTCTTGAGAGGCTGAGAAAATGATCAAAAAGTTTTAAAGGAAGATGGCCTTTGTGCAAAGGGGTGGACAACACACCGGGAAAATATATATTCCTTTGAAGAGCGTACAGCATAGATTTACTAAAATATTACCTGGGCTTCAAAGGTTAAATTATAACCTTTATAAACAAAGGTTATATTCCTGATATGTAGAAGCCCGGAGTTGGCATGATTCATGATTTCAAATTGTTCAGGAGAACTAATGAAGAAACAATGAACAATCTGCTGGAGGAACACAAGATGTTTGAGCAGCACCTTTGGGGGAAGAGCAGGAACTGTTGAGATAGAGAAAATAGCCAGTATAATGAGGAGAGGGACAGGAATGCGAAAAGTGCCAAAAGGAGAGGTAAAGGATGATGCCCAGATGGAATTAATGGGGGAAAATGGAAGAGAAATATTTTTTCTGATAGCAGAATCTAGGATAATGTGGGGCAGAATCAGGCCTTAGGAGAACTGTCTACAAGCATTTCAGAATTGGCTTGCAGAGGGGTGGTTGTGGATGGAGCGTATCCTACCTAGTGTTGGGTGAGCAGTCCTGTTCCACGGGGATCCATTTTGGGACCTCTGCACTTTCTGATGTATCCAAGTGTCTTGGATAAGCAAGTAGTCGGATAAATTAGCAAATTCAAAGTAAATTTATTGTCAAAGTACAAATATGCCACCATATATGGCCCTGAGATTCATTTTCTTGTGGGTATTCTCAATAAGTCTCTAATAGAATAATAACCATAATAGAATCAATAAAAGATCGCACCATCTTGGGCGTTCAAACAGTGTACAAAAGACAACAGACTGCAAATACGAAAAGAAATAAATAAAAACAATACATAAATAAACAAGCAACACTCACAAAATGCTGGAGGAACTCAGCAGGCCAGGCAGCATCAGACCATTAGACATAGGGGCAGAATTAGACCATTCAGCCCATCAAGTCTGCTCCACCATTCCATCATGGTTGATCCTGAATCCCACTCAACCCCATACACCTGCCTTCTCACCATATCGTTTGATGCCCTGACCGATCAGGAAACAATCAACTTCTGCCTTAAATATACTCACAGATTTGGCCCCCACCACAGTCTGTGGCACAGCTTTCCACAGATTTACTACTCTCTGGCTCAAAAAGTCCCTCCTTACCACTGTTTTAAAAGGTCACCCCTCAATTTTGAGGCTGTGTCCTCTGGTTCTGGATACCCCCACCATAGGAAATATCCTCTCCACATCCACCCTCTCTAGTCCTTTCAACATTCGGTAAGTTTCAATGAGATTCCGGCCCCCCCCCCCCCCCGCTCTTCTAAATTCCAGTGAGTACAGGCCCAAAGCTGCCAATCGCACATCATATTTAAACCCCTTCATTCCCGGAATCATCTATAGAAAAGAGTAAATAGTTGATGTTTCAGAGCAAGACCCTATATCAAGATTTTCCATAGATGCTGCCTGGCCTGCTGAGTTCCTCCAGCAATTTATGTTTGTTGCTTGGATTTCCAGCATTTGCAGATTCTCTCTTGTTTGTGATTGAAATAGGCATCCGCTAGTCTCATGAGACCATGGATTTGCGTCTTGGAAGGTTCCCAGGGCGCAGGCCTGGGCAAGGTTGTATGGAAGACTGGCAGTTACCCATGCTGCAAGTCTCCCCTCTTCACGCCATCTATGTTTTCCAAAGGAAGGGCATTAGGACCCATAGAGCTTGGCACCGGTGTCGTCGCAGAGCAATGTGTAGTTAAGTACCTTGCTCAAGGACACAACACACTGCCTCAGCCAAGGCATGAACTAGCAACCTTCAGATCACTAGAAGAATGCCTTAACCTTTTGGCCACACGCCATGTGATTGAAATAAATAAGCAATAAATATTGAGAACATGAGATGAAAAGTTCTTGAAAATGAGTCCATAGGTTGTAGAAACATTTCAATGCTGGGGCAAGTGAAGTTGAGTGACGTTTTCCACTTTGGTTCAGGAGCCTGATGGTTGAGGGGTAATATCTGTTCCTGAACCTGGTGGCGTGAGTCCTGAGGCTCCTGTGCCTCCCTCCTGATGGCAGCAGCAAGAAGAGAGCATGCCTGGGTGGTGGGGGTCTCTGATGATGGATGCTGCTTTTCTGCGACCATGCTTTGTCTAGATGTGCTCAGTGGTGGGGAGAGCTTTACACATGACAAACTGGGTCGTATGCATTACTTTTTGTAGGCTTTTCTATTCAAGATCAGTGGTGTTTCCATAGCAGCCTGTGATGCAGCCAGGTGACATGAAGGTTAGTGTTTTTTTGTGGATGGTGCAGAAGCTGGTCAAGGATTATATTGATATTCGTAGGATACAGAGCTGGGCTGAGAAGTGGCAGGTGCAGTTCAATCTGGAAAAGTACGAAGTGATCCACTTTGGAAGGTCAAATTTGAAGGAGAATACAGGGTTAGTGGGAGGATTCTTAGCAGCGTGGAGGAACAGCGGGATCATGGGGTCCGTGTCCACAGATCCCTCAAAGTTGCTGTGCAGGTTGAAAAGGTGCTGAAGAGGTGTATGATGTGTTAGCCTTCCTTAATCAGAGTTCAATAGCAGCAAGGTAATGTTGCAGCTCTACAGAACTCTGGTTAGATCATTCTTGGAATACTGTGCTCATTTCTGGTCACCTCATTATACAAATGATATGGAAGCTTTACAGAAAGTGCAGAGGAGATTTACCAGGATGCTGCCTGGATTGAAGAGCATGTCCTATGAGGATAGTTTGGGTGAACTAGGACTAAGGCTCATTTTCAAGGACTCTTAATCTCAAGTTCCTGATAGTTATTGCTTATTTATTTATTTTGACTTTTTTATTTGCACATTTTGTTGTCTTTTGCACATCAGTTGTTGGTCCATCCTGTTGGGTGTGGTCTTTCATTGATTCTACAGTGTTTTCTTGCATTTACTGAGTATGCCTGCAAGAAAGAGTCTCAGGGTTGTATACAGCGACATATATGTACTTTGACAATAAATTTACTTTGAACTTTAAACTTTCTCTTTGGAACAAAGGAGGCTGAGAGGTGACTTGATAGAGTCGGACAAGATGATACCGGGATAGATCGAGTGAATAGCCAGAGACTTTTTTCTAGGACAGAAATGATGAATATGAGGGGGAGAGGCATATTTTAAGGTGATTAGAGCAAAGTATGGGGGGGGGTGGGAATGTCAGAGGTATGTTTTTTTTACACAGAAAATGATGGATGCATGGAATATGCTGCCCATGGTGATGGTAGAGGCAGGCACATCAGGGAATTTTCAGGAACTCTTAGATAGACACATGGATGATAGAAAAATGGAGGGCTATGTGGGAGGGAAGGGTTAGATCGATTTTAGAGTACGTTAAAGGTCGGCACAACATCATAGGCTGAAGGGCCTGTGAAATGCTGTAATATTCTATGTTTTATGAATGAAATTAAAAAACCCCCAGATTTTTAGAAAGATGAACTTTTCATCAGGAAATGCTAATTAATTGTGGGTCAGACATTGATTTATGAGTCTGGGAGAGTTAAATTAGCAAAGGCTTTAAGGAGAAAGGCAAGAGTATGAAGCTAGATCACAAATCAGCCACAATTTGATTGTTTGCTGGAACATGCTCCATCTCTTCCCTTGTTTCAAACATCTACCTTGAAGCAAAAACTGATGGGAAACCAAGCGATTGATAGTTAAGAGTGTAAAGTGTTTGGGCAGAGATTAGCTCCTCTGTCACAGATCCTTGCTTCTGTCTAATACTGGTCACCACACTATGACAAGGAAGCAAAGATTATAGAGAAGATGCCAAAGAGATGGTTACAGTGATGGGGGATTTCTGTTACATGGAAAGTTTGATTTTTCTTGTTGGAATAGAGTGAACAGAAGGAACCCATTCCCGTCCAGAGGGTAGGGATTGAAAATGTGTTGCAGAGGAGACGGGGTGATCTGAAGAAAATTTTCATGTAGCTAGATAGGAAAATCAAAACCTGAAAGACTGGTGGGACTCTATTTAGTCTTCACTTTCTGAAAGAAATTGGACAGATTCTCGAGAAATAAACTCTACTATTGAAAGATCTTAGGAATAAGCCTGTTCTGCTAGCCCTTGCTGAGATATAGAAATGGTTCATTGGAATAAACGATCTCTTTCTGTGTTGTAGCGATTTCTCTGAACCTGCCTGACAGTGAAAACTGGTAGTTATTCTCTGGACTACAGAAGTATTGCCTTTCAATGTAGCAATGTTAGTCATAGTGACCAGAATACTAAATCCAGAAGGAAGCTGATGCTGAGGTACATCGTAGGATGTGCTTGGACACATTATGTGTGATGTAACCTGGGGTTAGCGGGTTTTACGGGTCTTTCAACATCAGACACTCTCGCCCAGGCCAGGGTTGATCAGACCCTGGCTTGTGCCCTGGCAGCATTGGTTTACGGGTCACATCTCTTGATCCATAGCAATCTGTGATGGTCCTGACCACTCATTTCTTTGCAGACCCTGTAATGCCAAGGAGAGAGTAGGTTCTGCACAGCAAGCAGCCAACGAAACCTCTCTACCCCACCCTTATAGGCTCACATTGTACCATCCACCCCCATCTCTGGCACTACTCTACCAGCTCCTGGTATCTGGCTTTCTTTCATTCAAGTCAATGACTCTGAGAGAGGAGCAACTGAGGGGGAGAAATGACCTCAACTGGCACCTCTTGCTCTTTAATAGTGACTAATTGACAGGGTGGATTCTGCCTAAATAACGCACTGGAACGGGGGAAAAGAATATGTAAAAGCAAGCAAGAGAACTGAAGATTCAAGGAATTGATGTCTGCAACATTATTTTAAGGAGCATTCATGGTGTACAAGCGGTGCTAAGGTATTCCACCCATATGCTCCTTGCTCATGTCACAGCTGGAAACTTTGGGCTGATTGTTAAACCAGCCACAAGCGGAAAAAAAGAATTTTGCCCTTCAATCGGTGGGGTGTGATATATTCTTCAGTCAGGAAACTCCGATTAGTTTCAGCTGACTGTCATTAAAACAGGATTTAACAGCCAAGTTTACTTATCATGTTTACATGAAAACATACAGTAAAGGACATTGTTTGCTTTAAAAACCAACACACCCGCGGCTGTGCTAGATGGCAGCCCGCAAGTGCCGTCACATATTCTGGCACCAACATATGTCTAGACTTCTAAATGTGTCCAGATTTTTTGTGTAGCAACTTCAATAAGTGATAAAGGAACTTGGTACTAGCCATGGCAATAAGTTCCTTTAGCACTAAATGATCCTGAAGGTAGAAGACAAATTGGAGGCTGTCAGGCCTCAGGAGTAATACAGACAAGAAATTGTACAGATGCTGGAAATTCAAAGCAACACACAAAATGCAGGAGGAACTCAGCAGCAGCTACGGAAATGAATAAACAGTCAACGTTTCACGCCAAGACCTTTCTTCAGGACTGGAAAGGAAGGGGGAAGACAACAGAATGGTAGTGGGAGGGGACGAAAACTTTGATGAAGATCATGGGTGAAGTTAGGTAGGTGGGAGAGTAAAGGGCTGGAGAAGAAGGAATCTGATAGGAGAGGAAAGTGGATTGTAGGAGAAAGAGAAGGAAGAGGGGATCCGGGGGAAGTGATAGGCAGGTGAGAATGTAGGGCAATGTAACTGATGGAAATGTACAGAATTCACAACCACCGACATTGAGTTGGGGCTCACTTTAAGGGGCTGGTCTGACGTGATGATGTAACTATGTAAATTACTTTTACCATGCTTTGTGTTCAGTGTTTGGAGTACAATAAATGAGTTGTTATGTTTTTTCTTAAACATAAAACATCTCAAGTTGCTTTATTTGCAAAAACCTGAAAGAAGAGGTAAAAGGCCAGAGAGGGAATGGAGGAAGAGGTGAAAGGGAGGGAAAAGATACCGTAAGGAGAAACCAATATTCATGCCATCAGATTGGAGAGTAATATTTCTTCTGTCCTAGAAGACCTGGGTGAAGATTTCACTGCGAAGAAACCACTTCAACATGAAGAAATTCCTGTGCTAAAGACCTCTTAGTTTCTCTACTATTCTCTGCCATGCAAGTGCAGAATATTAAAGCTGGTTACCTTTGCCATCTGATGCCTTCTCTTTTCCATACTTTGCTCCAGTGTTTTTCCTCTGGAAAAGAAAACAAAATGCCATTTTTTTTAAAAATGCATTTTCCACATGCATGGATCCATCCCAATGATAGGAAAGCCCTTGTTGCTGCTGTTGCCTTTTGCTATCCAATGCACAACCTATAGTAGGGACAATATGGCACTTGACACCTCCCCAGCTGCAGACAGCTTTTGTTCTTAGTTTTCTCGTCCCCAAGTGCAAAGTTAAAGTTTGTGTTCTGCACCACCAAACAACAAGAAGATTGCTTCCTTCCAGTCGGGACTGGGAGTGGGCTAAGTGAATATTTAGATCAGTGTACACATGATGATTCAGACATGCATTCTTATTTTGAAGTCCACGATTAATAGTGGAAACTGTCTTTGTAAATATTCCATGCAGCAATTACGCCCTCCTGTCAATGATATCAGCCGAGTGTGTAATTACAAGGTGACAATTTTGCATAAAGTTGTTTCCTTTCTGCTCTAGATCACTATGCACTGAAGCTTGCTGGAGTTTGTGTACATCTGGAAGTCAGCTGTCAGGCGTGTTTTCTCTTTCACTTGCTTCCCCCCACGCAGTACATTGTTAAAAGGTATGTGTTCTCACTGAGATGTTAACCTCTTAGAAAGTTCACTGCTGAGTGTCTTTGTACTACGCACATAGTAACACATCCCTGGCAAAATGTCATAACTGCTGACACACATTTACATTGGGAAAATATTTGGTCAACTGAGAACCTTAGAAAGAAAATTTGAATGTCATGCCTAAGTAATCATTTGAATTTCTGTATCAATGACGAGCTTCCTTCATTTCCATGTCCTCTCAGCTGTTCCTTCTGACAATAGCTGAACTAATTCTTTCTCCATGGAAGTCCCACTGACATTAAGGTGCCAACTACCATCAAATATTTCAGGTGTCAAATAAGCTACATCCTGCCCAGTTGGTCTTCATGGAAATACATCTCATTGACTAGGTGAGGCAATAAAAATTAAGAGCAGGAGGCAACAATCATGCTGTTGTCTTGTTAGACAATATGTTCCCAAACAAGGGGGTTAGTTGTAAGGGGAGTAAAATTTAGAGAGAAGTTAGATCTTAGGTCTTATGGTCTTATAGCCATCTCTGATTCTGCTCCTATGTCTTCTGGTCTTATTGCCATCTCAGCCCAACTTTAAGTGACTGATCCAAGAGTATTTAAAAATATATATATTTTTGTGGGATGTGACTTTGACAGCAACTTAGACCATGAGACCTATGTGCAGAATTAGGCCATTCAGCCACATGACCACAAGACCATAAGATAGCCACTTGGCCCATCAAGTCTGCTCTGTCATTTTGTCATGGCTGATCAATCTTCCCCTCCACCCCAATCTCCTGGCTTCTCTCTGTATCCCTTCATGCCTTGACTAATCAAGAACCTATCAACTTCTTCCTTAAGAAGACCCAATGACTTCTCCTCCACAGCCGTGGCAAAGAATTCCACAGATTTGCCCCTCTTTGCCTAAATCAATCCTCCTCATCTCCATTCTAAATGGATGTTTATTCTGAGGCTGTGTCCTCTGGTCTTAGACTCCCCCACCATTGTCTATTAAGTTTGATCCGCCTTTTAATCATGAGCAATTTGTTATCCCTCTCAATCCCATTCTCCTACATTCTCCCAGTAACCTTTGATGCCCTTAATAACTAAGAACCTCTCAACTTCTACTTTAATATAACCAATGACTTTCTTGACCTAGAGAAGGTGCTCCCATGGTGCTATTGGGTCAGGAGTTCCAGCATTCAGATCCATTTGCTGTGAAGGAATGTCAACATTCAACATTCAGATTCAGGATTGTTTGATGTAATTTCCAGTACTCAGCCATGGACGTGTTCCCAGATTGGGATGGTGGATGGCCTGGAAGTGAACCTTATGCTTTTCATGGGCATCTATTGGATTTGTTCTTTTTCTGTGGTAGAATTCAGGGATTTGGAAGATGCTGTCAGATGCCTTGGTAAATAACTACAACTCATTTTGGGCATGATACCCAGTGGTTAACAGAATGTTTTAGCATTTTGAATAGGCTGTCAACTAATCAGGAATCTTTAACTGGGATGCTGTTATCTTTCATAACGGTCATTGGACAGTACTTATCCAAGCACTTGGACATCATTAGTGTGTTCCATGACATGGCTGTGGCTTGTTGATGTTGCAAAGGCTTTAACACATCAGGAACTTGGAACCAATTTGCCTATCTGCTGTTCTTACTCGAGAGAATAGTGCTTTTTACATGAGGCTTTAATTTAAAAATACACATGACAGTTCCATGAAAATTGGTTTTGGTGCTGTGCTCAGCAAGATGGTGAAGAAGTAGAGCTACTAGGACTAGATGTTTCAATCCCTATGGTAAGTTGGCACTCTTGATGTTGTGATAAGTGTGTTATCTTGGGGGGGAAAGGAGGAAGAATCTGTAATGGAGGTAGCCATGCATGGAACGTGAAATGACTAACTGAAATGACCTGAAAAGATCTTGCTCTCCTTTTAAGATACCTTATCCTAAAATGGAATCAAATACACAGCAGAATTAAATAAATTGTGCAATCATCCAGTGGTGATAAGAGAGCTTAAGTTTAAGGAACCCTGAGGGAACAGTGATCACAATATGATCGAGTTCACATTGAAATTTGAGAGGGAAAAAATAAAATCTAATGTGTCGGTATTTCAGTGGAATAAAGGAAGTTACAATGGCATGAGAGGGGAACTGACTGAAGTTGACAGGAAAAGGACTTTGCAGGAAGGACAGCAGAGCAGCAATGGCTGGAGTTTCTGCAAAAAATGAGGGAAGTGCAAGGCATATTCCAAATAAGAAGAAATTTTCAAAGGGAAGGGCACTAACGTGACTGACAAGTGAAGTCAGAGCCAAAGTAAAAGCAAAAGAGAGGGCACACAAGGAAGCCAGAGCTAGTGGGAAGAGAGGATTGGGAAGCTTTTAAAAACTTGCAGAAGGAAAAGATGAATTATGAAAGGAAGCTGGCGACTAATATCACAGAAGATACTAAAAGCTTTTTAAAGTATATAAAGGGTAAAAAAGAGTCAAGGGTAGATATAGGACCAACACAAAATGACGCTGGAGATATTGTAATGAGAGATGCCAAGATGGCAGAGGAATTGAATGCGTATTTTGTATCAGTCTTCACAGTGGAATAAGTCTGCAGTATACCGGACATTCAAAAGTGTTAGGGAAGTGAAGTTTGTGAAGTGAAAATTATGACTGAGAAGGTGCTCAGGAAGATTAATGGTCTGAAGGTAGATAAATCTCCTGGACCTGATGGAATGCACCCTCAGGTTCTGAAGGAAGTAGCTGGTGAGATTGCGGAGGCATTAACAATGATTTTTCAAGAATCGATAGATTCTGGTATTGTATCGGATGACTGGAAAATTGCAAATGTTACTCCACTATTTAAGAAAGGTGGGAGGCAGCAGAAAGGAAACTATAGACCTGTTAGCCTGACATCATTGGTTGGGAAGTTGTTGGAATCGGTTGTTAGGGATGAGATTACAGAGTACCTGGAGGCATATGACAAGAAAGGCCAAAGCCAACATGGTTTCCTGAAAGGAAAATCCTGCCTGACAAATCTACTGCAATTTTTTGAGGAAATTACAAGCAGAGTAGACAAAGGAGATGTAGTAGATGTGGAGTACTTGGATTTTCAGAAGGCCCTTGACAAGGTGCCGCACAGGAGGCTGCTTAACAAGATAAGAGCCCATGGAATTACAGGGAAGTTACTAGCATGGGTGGAGTATTATCTGATCGACAGAAAATGGAGAGTGGGAATAAAGGGATCCTATCCTGACTGGCTGCCGATTACCAATGGAGTTCCACAGGGGTCAGTGTTGGGATCGTTGCTTTTTACGATGTATGTCAATGATTTGTACTACGGTATTAATGGATTTGTGGCTAAATTTGCTGATGATACAAAGATAAGTGCAGGAGCAGGTAGTGATGAGAAAACAGAGAGCCTGCAGAAAGGCTTAAATAGTTTTGGGGAATGGGCAAAGAAGTGGCAAATGAAATACAATGTTGGAAAGTGTATGGTCATGAAATAAATGGGCAGACTATTATTTAGCTGGGGAGAGAATTGAAAATGCACAGATGCATAGAGACTTGGGAGCCCTTGTGCAAGATACCCTAAAGGTTAACCTCCAGGTTGAGTCGGTTGTGAAGAAGGCGAGTGCAATGTTGGCATTCATTTCCAGAGGTATAGAATATAAGAGCAGGGATGTGATGTTGAGGCTCTATAAGGCACTCGTGAGACCACACTTGCAGTTTTGGGCTCCTTATTTTAGAAATGATATACTGACATTGGAGAGGGTTCAGAGAAGATTCACGAGAAAGATTCCAGGAATGATTGGGTTACCGTACGAGGAACGTCTGGCAGCTCTTGGGCTGTATTCCCTGGAGTTCAGGAAAATGAGGGGGGATCTCATAGAAACATTCTGAATGTTAAAAGGCCTGAACAGATTAGACAAGGCAAAGTTATTTCCCATAGTAGGGGATTCTAGGACAAGAGGGCACGACTTCAGGATTGAAGGACGCCCGTTTAGAACTGAGATGAGGAGAAATTACTTTAGTCAGAGAGTCATAAACCCATGGAATTTGTTGCCATGAGTGGTTGTGGAGGTCAAGTCATTGGGTGTATTTAAGGCAGAGATAGATAAGTTCTTGATTAGCCAGGGCATCAAAGGGTATGGGGAGAAGGCAGGGGAGTGGGGATGGCTGGAAAAATTGAATCAGCCCATGATTGAATCACGGAACTGACTCGATGGGCTGAATGGCCTACTTCTGCTCCTATATCTTATGGTCTTCAATTCCAAACAACACAGCAGTGGATCACTTTACAGCAAAATAATGTTCTGCTACAGTGAACTGTGGTTGGTCGATTAAGTCCCAGATTTCCCAGTATTGGGAACTACCCACGAGGAAGTAGAAAGGAATTGACAGAATTAGTTAATTGAAGTGAAATTTTCTACACAACCCAGCAGATCTGACCTACTGAATGCAGGTTTCTCATTCATCTAAACCAAGCTGCTGAGGTTAGTCACACAATGATGATTAAGAAGCAAATTTGTCCTGGCTATTATTTATCCCTCAAGTGAAATATCCAAAACAGACTGTCAGGTCATTCATTCTGTTTGTGGGACCTTTGAATTTGTAAGCTATTTGATGCATTTATCCGTAGCAGTAAATCACAGGAACTTAATTGGTTGTAAAGGGTTTAAAGACGTCGCATAGTCATAAAAGCCTTTATATAAATACAAGGAGTTTTGCTTTCCTTTACAACGATATTGCAATAATAATTCAAACAAACAGAGTTTCACCTTGCAGGAGGACTGAACACAAAATGTGAGTGATAGTACAAGAAGCAGCAATTTCCCCTCCCCACCTATGATTAACTTCACATTCCATAGTTAATTTTGTGGGAATTCACGATATATATTAGATAGGCGGCCTCTGTAATTCACAATTGATAAGAGTTTAATGAGTTATGGTTGTAATAATGGAAGATTGCTGCAAACAGGCACTTAAAATCTCTTTCCATTAACTTGTGTGGAATTGGATTGCTTCATCCCCTGCTGTTAAAAATGTATCTATGTATAGAAATGATCAGTGGTTCAAACCTCTTACTAGTGGTAGAGAGTGTTAATATACTGCCATGTGTTTCTATAGAGATAGGAGTTTTTGTTCAATGTACTGAGATTTTTGGTGCTGACTAGAGACCGTTAACTCCTGTACTACTCCTTGGCCATTCTGCCACACTGACTACAAGCTTTGAAACAGAAGCTATGAAAGAATTTCCACATTTCAATTCTTCTCCGTAATTGGATGGGACAAAGAGGATGATAATGGCTTTTGGAAGCCCATTGCTATCTAACCACCCTTCTGCACTGGCCCAATGTGAATGAACTCTCGTTCCTCAACCTCATTGTAGACCTTTTTATAGGAAAGATGTGGAAGCTTTAGAGAAAGTGCAGAGAGATTTACCTGGACCAGATGGCATGTCTTATGAAGATAGGCTGAGCAAGCTAGGGTTTTTCTTCTTGCAGTGAGAGAGGCTAGGAGGTGACTTGACAGAGGTGTAGAAGAGGAGAAGAGGCATAGATTGGGTGGATAACCAGATATTTTTCCCAGGGACGAAATGCTTAATACCACAGGGGCACAATTTTAGGATGATTAGAGGAAAGTACAGGTATAGGGAGATACAAAGGTAAGTTCTTTATACAGAGAATGGTGAGTGCAAAGAACATCCTGTCAGGGATGGTGGTAGAGGCAGATCCTTTCGGAGCAACTCTTAGAAAGACACATGGATAATAGGACAATGGGGGCTATGTCGCAAGGAAAAGTTAGATTGATCTTAGACTAGGTTACAAGGTTGGCTCACCTCCCTACATCGATGAGATTGAAAGAGTACAGAGAAAATTTATAAGAACTTGAGGATCTGAGTTGTAGGGTTAGGTTGAATAGGTTTGGACTTTATTCCTAGAAGCACAGGAGAATGAGGGGAGATCTCATAGAGGGCTAGATATTTGGCATCCAAGACCAGTGATCCATAACCATTCAAGAAGTCCATGGTCTACAAAAGGCTACTTTAAGAGTGAATGAACAATTCCAATTGAAGTTAGAGATGGAATCTGAAATTTAACATCATGAAAGTCTGTGATGCCTCACTCCCAGATGAGCTCAATGACTTTTATGCACATTTTGAAAGAGTGAATAAAGCTACTCCTGTGCGAATCCCTGCAGCTCTGGTGACCCGGTGATCTCTGTCTCAAAGGCCAATGTCTTTCAAGAGGGTGAACCCTCACAAGTCGTCGGGCCCCGATGGCGTACCTGGTAGGGTTTTGAAAACCTGTGCCAACCGAATGGTCTACAGTGGATGCAATCTCAGTGGCTCTCCACTCAGCCTTGGATCACAAGGAAAATAGCAATGCCTACTGTACGTGAAGCTGCATTTACTGATTACAGCATAGGGCTCAACACCATCATACACTCAGTACCAAGCGACAAGCTCCAAAACCTGGGCCTCTGCACTTCGCCCTGCAAATGGATACTTGACTTCCTCATCAGGAGAACACAGTGCAGATGGGAAATAGCATCTCCTCCTCACTGATAATCAACACTGGTGCACCTCAAGGATGCAAGTTTAGCCAACTGCTATACCTTCTATACAGCCATTCTGTATAGCTAGGCACAGTTCAAACACCACTTGCTGATAACACAACTATTGTTGGCAGAATTTCAGATGGTGACAAGGAAGCATTTAGCAGTGAGATAGATCAGCTGGTTGAGTGCTGCTGCGGCAACAACCTTGCACTCATTGTCAGGTAGACTAGATCATTGATTGTGAATTTCAGAAGGAGAAGTTGAGGGAAGTCATCGAGAGATCAGCAGTGGAAATGGTAAAAGTTTGAGGAGACTTGGTATGTCACTACAACTTCCACAGATGTACTGTAGACAACATTCCAGCTGGTTGCATCACCGTTGGGATGGAGGGGCCACTGCACAGGATCATTGGAAAATACAGAAACTTATAAACCTCAACCAGCTCCATCATGGGCACTAGCCTCGCCAGCATCTAGGGCACCTTCAAAAGGCAATGCCTCAATAAAGATGGCATCTGTCATTAAGGACGCCTGTCACCCAGGACATGTCTTCTTCTCATTACTGCAATCACAGAGAAGGTACAGGAGCCTAAAGGCACACACTCAATGTTTTAGAAACAGCTTCTCCCCCTCCGCCATCAGATTTCTGAATGTACAATGAATCCATGTACACTACCTCACTAAGTTTTTCCTTTTTTTGCTCACTTTTTGCACCGCTTACTTAATTTACTTGTATATATATTTCTAACTGTAATTTATATATTTTTTTATTATGTATTGCACTGTACTGTTGCCGCAGTAACAAATTTCAAGACGTATGTCAGTGATATTAAAGCTGGTTCAGATTCAGGTTCTACTATACAGAAGTATGAGGGGTGTAGATAGGGTGAATGAATGGAGGCTTTCCCCTCAGGCTTGGTGAGAGTGAATCTAGAGATCTAGAGATCATACGTTTCAGATGAAAGCTAAAATATTATTCATACAGTGCAGAGTAGGCCCTTCTACCCCTTCAAGTCATGCTGTGGCAGCAACCCCACGAAACAATTAACCCTAACCTAATCATGGGACAAGGTACCAATTAGCTTACCTAGTATGTTAATTACTTCTAATTAGTAATGAAATAATTAAGTACTTTGGATTGTTGGAGGAAATTGGAGGACCCCGAGGAAGTCTATGCAGTCCATGGTGATATGGTCCCAACTGAACATGTCTGTACTAAAAGGCCTGAGGCTGGAGCACTCAGTGCTGGAGCTTGAGAAAAGGGGAATGCTGGCAAGTTATCAGAGTGGTTTTAGAAAGGGAAGGAATTCCATGGACTCAGTGATTATGTTAGAGAGTGAAATAAGGAAGGCCCAGGCAAATAAAGAGTCAGTAGTGGCAGAGTTCTTTGACATTGAAAAAGCCTATGATATGATGTGGAAGGAAGGATTATTAATTAAACTGCACAAGATGGGGGCTGGTGGGAGAGTTTTTAATTGGATTAAAGATTTTTTGTTTGGTAGAAAAATTCAAGTTCGGATTGGATCAGAATTATCAAAACAGTACATAGTGGAAAATGGCACACCTCAAGGTAGTGTGATTAGCCTGTTACTTTTCATCATTATGATCAATGATGTCTTCACAAAGGTACCAGTGGATATAGGTAGGTCACTGTTTGCGGATGATGGGGCCTTGTGGAAAAGAGGCAGGAACATGGACCATATAATTAGGAAACTACAAGAAGCAATTGATGAAGTGTTGGAGTGGGGTTATGATTGGGGATGTAGATTTTCAGTAGACAAAACTCAATCTGTATTTTTTACCGGAAAAGGGTTGAGGTAGGGAAGAAGTTAAGGATGTATGGGGTTGAATTAGAAAGGGTTGCATCATTTAAATTTCTGGGAGTTATATTTGATTCACGATTAACATGGGCAGACCATATCAGGAAAGTTGAGGAGAAATGTAAAAAAGTAATAAATGTGATGAGATGTTTGACTGGTAGGGAATGGGGTGCAAGTTGTTCAGCTTTGAAGAGAATGTATGTGGCTTTAGTAAGATCTGTATTGGATTATGGAAATATAGTATATGGATCAGCAGCTAGGTCTCTTATAAGGAAACTGGATGTGATTCAGGCTCAGGCCTTGAGAGTGTGCAGTGGGGCTTTTAAAACGTCACCAGTGTCAGCCCTACAGGTAGAAATGGGAATAATGCCTTTGGAACTAAGAAGGATGCAACTGATGGCAAACTACTGGGCTAACTTGCAGGGGCACAATGATTCTCACCCTACTAAAGGAGTGTTGCAGGAGTGCTGGGAAAATGGGAGGTTTCAGAGGGATACCTTTAGTCGGGTAGGGAATGATATCGCGAAAGAATGTGGAGTATTTGATCTGAGGATAAGTCCTTCAGTAGTTTATCCGGTTGTAGCTCCATGGAAGCTTGTATGGCCCCTGACATAGACTGGCATTTGTTAGAGGTAAAAAGGAAAGAAAGATATAAAACAGATTTGGTAAATGCATTTAACTGTCATGTGATGGAAAAGTTTAGAGATTATACTCACATTTATACGGATGGTGCGAAGGAACTTGCAACAGGAGTGACAGGGTTTGGGGTGGTCATACCAGCAAAAGAAATTGGAATCAGCAGAAGAACATCTAATAAGTTAGGAGTGTTTACAGTGGAGATGCTGGCAGTGTTGGTTGCGTTGCAATGGGTGCAGAAAGCCAGACAAGTCAAAGCATTGATATGTTCAGATTCATCCTCCGTTCTAGCAAGTTTAAGGTCTTTTCACACAAACAGTCGGCAAGATGTACTTTATGAAGTCCTTCAGTTAGTTACAAGGATAGCAAATCAGGGAGGTCAGGTAAAATTTCTATGGGTTCCAGCACATGTAGGGGTGAAAGGGAATGAGAGGGTGGATGAGTTGGCAAAGAGGGCATTAGAGAAAGAAAATGTGAAAATGCACATTAGTATCAGTAAAGCAGAGGTTAAGTGTGTAATCTGGGAAAAAGTCAACCGAATGTGGCAAGAAAGATGGGACAGGGAGGGGAAAGGGAGGCATTTATATCAAATACAAAAGAGTGTTGCAGTTACTAGGCTAGGTAATGGAAACAGAAGAGAGGAAATTGTGTGGACTAGGTTAAGGCTGGGGCATTGTGCATTAAACAAAACATTGAAAATGATAGGGAAACACCAGACAGGATTGTGTGAGGAATGTCAGGAAGAGGAGTCAGTAGGACATGTAGTTCTGAGTTGCAGGAAGTATGCGATACAGAGAGAGATGATGAGAAATAAATTAAGGGAGTTGGGGATGCAGGAATTCACATTAAAAGGGTTGCTGGGCATGGGTGAGAGAGCATAAGTCCGGGTATTTTTAGCATTTTTAAGGGGTACAGGGGTTTTTTATAGAATATGATGAATAAACAGGAATAGGATACTAGGATGGTCAAAGATGGGAGGGTGAAGTGTAGGTGTGTGTGTGTGTGTGTATGATTGGGTGAAGGGATTTAGAATGTATGTCTAGTGCACATTCTGGAGCAGAGGGTGGCGGTAATGCACCATTAAGCTGGATGCCAACCGCTGTAAAACAAGATACAGACAGACAGACAGGCACTCAGTGCTGATGGTAAGTTTTCCATTTCTAGCACTATGTTTTAGGCTTTGGATTTTGTTTGGGTTGCCTTGTTTATTTTGTGTTTGAGTTAATTCTTGACCTGACTCTGAATTTGGGTTCACTGCCACCCATAGCTCTCTTGTTACAGTATGATTGAGCTTTCATGAACCTGGGAGAGTATGATTACCTGTGAACTGCGTGGGCCTACTAGGGACAATTGTAGGCAGACATGATAATGTGGCTCAAGTGATCTGCACCATTCTCCAGAAACACTCTGACCCTGGTTGGTAGGATCAGACTTTGGCTAGAGTAGCTGCCAGTTCTGGGTTTGTTAAATCTGGAGACTCTGTCAATAATATTCTATGATTTGTCCTGCAGCCTCTGTGGATGAAATGGATAGGGAGTGGCTTGAGTTGAGTGTGATTGTATAGCACTTTGTTTCTACTTGTCTCTCTCCATCTGCTATCTCCCATTTTCACACTCCCCCCAGCCTTATTCCATCTTTTGTTTTCTAAACTTGTGCTCCTTCTATCTATTATACAGCTGCTGCTGTTTTCCAACTCTACCAAACCTCACCTCCCCTCCCCTACCTGACACTTCCTGCCTGTCCTCTCACACCCCTCCTTAGTCCACCTATTGCTATACAATTCTTCTGTTCCCTTCTCTGTGCTGGCTATCTTGCCTCTCCACTCTCAGTCCTCCTGGGGTTGTCTATTGTGTCCAGCTTCCAATGTGGCTCCATCTACATTGGTGAAACCTGTTGTAAATGGGGGCCTACTTCATTGAGCACCTCTGCTCCATCTGTCAAAAGCGGAGCTTTCTGGTAGCTAAACATTTTGATTCCGATTTTCCCCTTCCTGTTCCAACATGTCAGTCCATGGCCTCCTCTAGTACAAAGATGAGGCCACCCTCTGGGTGGGAGAACAACACTTTATATTCCATTTGGGTAGCCTCCAACCTCATGGCATGAATATCAATTTCTCCTTCTGGTTTTAAAAAAAAAAAAAAAAAATTCTCTCCCTCTCCCTTCTATTCCCCGTTCTGGGCTCTGGCCTCTTGCCTCTTCTCACCTGCCTATCACCTCCTCCTTTCCTTTCTCCCATGGTCCACTCTCCTCTCCAATCAGGTTCCTTCCTCTCCAATTTCCTACCTTTCCCACCCACTTGTCACCTTCTAGCTATCCTCCTCCTCCTTCCCTACCCTACCCTGCCCCACCATTTTGTTCTGGTGTCTTCTCTCTTCCTTTCCAGTCCAGCTGCAGGGCCCTGGCCTGAAATGTCATTTCTATAGATGTTGCCTGGCCTGCTGAGTTCCTCTAGTATTTTGTGTGTTGCTCAGTCCTGGTGCAGGGTTTTGACCTGGACCATCCAGAAGTCATTTCCTCCCACAGATGCTGCCTACCCACGGAGTTCCTCAAAGTTTGATGCTCCAGATTCCAGCATCTGCTGTCTTTTGTGTCTCAGTGGAAAACCTTGATCAGTAATAGAGAGCATTAGAGATGCAAGGATGTTATCAAAAAACCTTACAGGTACTGTTCAGTGAGAGAAGTCAGTTATCCTGCTCAATCTGGAGAAATAGACTGGATCTGGAGAGGATGTTTCCTGTTGTGGGTGAGTCTAGGATCGGAGGCCACAGCCTCAAAAAAGGATGTCCCTTTAGAACAGAGATGAGGAATTTCTATAGCAGAGGGTGGTGAATCTGTGTAATTCATTGCCACAGATGGCTGTGGAGGCCTAGTCATTAAAGTAGAGGTGATAGGTTCTTGATTAGGAAGGGCATCTGGGGAGAAGGCAAGAAAATGGGGTTGAGAGGGATAGTAAATCAGCCATGATGGAATGGTGGAGCAGACTCCAAGGGGCTGAATGGACTAATTCTGCTCATTTTTATATTCCAGTTTAGTCTAGGTGTGGCCCCTAGCCCTGCATCAGGGTGATTAATAGTTGGCTGGCCCCTGAAACAGCCCTTGCATAAAGCAGAGTTCAGGATGGGCAATAACATCTATGGAACTAGAGACATATGAGTAAAATGAATGTGTGAAAAGTCTGAACTATATCTGTCTAATGCAAATAATTATACAATGAATATTTGTAGGTTTTTTGGCGTCTTAGTGCTTTTTTAATGAATTAGATTATTTCTGAACTGCTGTGACTTGCTTCACTGAAGCAAAGCTTAATGCAGCACCATTTCTTGGCACAGACATTCTACGGTACAAAGTCTTATTCCCAAGAGGCACATTGCAATGAGGAAACACTGCTGAAGTTCTCCCAGACTATTAACACAGAAGGCAGAAATAATAAACTTTGGATAATGGGAATTCTCATAACCACTGGATGTTCGGAAGGCCTCACAGCCACAGGAGTAATTCTCAAGCACAGTCACTATGAGAAGGTAAGAAGTCTGGCAGCCACAATACACAGCAGGCTCCCATAAAGAATAGTGAGCAATTAGTGAGTTGAATGTTTTCCAGAAAGTGGTGGTAAGTTCCCTGTTCTTCAAAGTTGATTTGCTTGTTCTGGGACCTGAAGGAGCTCCTAGAGATTTGGTTTCACTGCTCAGTTGAAAGCTGGATCTCCAAACCGTGCAGTGCTCTTTCGGTATGGCACTGGTATTACCAGGATAGATTGCACATGCTCGTATTCTTAGAGTGAAGGTGTTATCGCTGAGCAGAAAATTAAAGTATTTAATAATCGTATGAGTGGTGGGCTGGAGGTGCGTCTCTACCAAGGGAGGTATAAGATGCTCCTTCCCTCCACGAGCCTGCAGGTACCCCTTGGGTAAGGTATAGCACCTGCTTAACCACTTGATCAGGGACACGTAAAGCCGTGTGAGCAGGTGATGGTTGGTTGTGGGAGCAGCTGGTGCACATCACAAGTCCTAGTTATGCGACCACTGACTCTGAAGTGTATTGATAATAGCTGGGGTCACCCGTCTTGTAAAGTCACTGCCCAGAAGAAGGCAATGCCAAACCACTTCTGTTTATATATAAAAAAAAGTATGCCAAGAATACCCGTGGTCACCCATGTCGTCAGACAGGGCACATAATGATGATGAATAATACAAGCCATTCTGCCCATCCAGACCCACTTTCCTGCATTCAGCCTATCTTCCCTCTAAACCCCACAGCTCCATGTACCTGCCCAAATGTTTCTTGATTGATTCTATTGTACCTGCTTCAATCACTTTGTCTGGCAGCTTGCTCCATGTACGCAATACTTCATTTCTACCTCATTATTCATTCTTTGCACTGCTAATTTATTTTGTAATTTACAGTAATTTTTTATGGCTTGTACTGTACTGCCACAAAACATCAAATTTCAGGGCATTTATCAGTAATAATAAGCCTGACTGTTTATGATTCTGATTCCCTCTGTGTGAAAACATTACCCCTTAGGTCCCCTTTAAATCTATCCCCTCACCCAAAACCTACTTTTTACCCATTAGTTTTAGGCTCCCCTGCCCTTGGAAAAAGAATAATACCATCCACACTAACTATGCCTCACAAAATTTTAAACAGTTCTATGGGGTGACTCCTATGTTCCAAGGAATAAATCTGGCCAGTCTCTCCCTTAACATATTGCCGTTCAACTTAGCAAACCGGGAATGTAATCAGCAAATGCATAGAAAATCAGAGAGACATGCTGGTTTGTTAGAGTATCTCAGCCAAGGATTGGAAGTAAAAGAAATTACATGGGCATTGGACAGGAGTTGGCCAGAATTGAGTGGAAAAGAACACTGGCAGGGATAATGACAAAGCAGCAATGGCTGGAATTTCTGGAAGCAATTCAGAAGGCATAGGATGTATACATCCCAAAGAAGAATAAGTATTCTAAAAGGAAAGATGAACAACCATTTCTAACAAGGGAAGCCAAAGCCCACATAAAAGCCAAAGAGAGGGCGTATAGTAGTGCAAAAATCATTGGGAAGTTAGGGGATTGGGAAGCTTTTAAATACCAACAGAAGTCAACTTAAAAAAAAAAAGTCATGAAGGTAAAAATCAAATATGAAAATAAGCTTACCAATAATACTAAAGAGGATACCAAAAGTTTCTTCAGATACATAAAGTGTAAAAGAGAGGCGAGAGTGGATATTGGAAAGCAATGTTGGAGAGGTAGTAATGGGGGACAAGGTAATGGCAGACGAACTGAATAAGTACGTTTGTATTTTGTATCAGTCTTCACTGCAGAAAACACTAGCAGAATGGTGGAAGTTCCAGGTGTCAGCGGCCATGAAGTGTCTGAAGTTACCATTGCCAGAGAGAAGGTTCTTGGGGAACTCAAGGTAGATAAATCACCTGGACCAGATGGTGTACACCCCAGGGTTCTGAAAGAGACTGTGAAGACACTAGTAATGATCTTTCAATAATCACTAGATTCTGGGATGGTTCCAGAAGACTGGAAAATTACAAATATCACTCCACTCTTCAAGAAGGGAAAGAGGCAGAAGAAATAAAATTATAGGCCCGTTAGTCTGACCTCAGTGGAAGATATTGATAAGGATGTGGTTTCAGGGTACTTAGAGGCACATGATAAAATAAGCCGTAGTCAGCAATGTTTCCTCAAGAAAATCTTGCCTAACGAATCTGTTGGAATTCTTTGAAAAAATAACAAGTAGGATAGACAAAAGAGAATCAGTTGATGTTGTGTACTTGGATTTTCAGAAGGCCTTTGATAAGGTGCCACACATAAGGCTGCTTAACAAGGTATGAGCCCATGATATTACAGGAAAAATTCTAGCATGGATAAAGCAGTGGCTGATTGTCAGGAGTCCAAAAGTGGGAATAAAGGGAGCCTTTTCAGGCTAGCTGCCAGTGACTAGTGATGTTCCACAGGGGTCTGTGTTGGGGCTGAATCTTTTTATGTCATAGGTCAATGATTTGGATGATGGAATTGATGGCTTTGTTGCAAAGTTTGCAGATGATACGAAGATAGATGGAGGAACAGGTAGTTTTGAGGGAATGGGGAAGCTACAGAAGGGAAGTGTATGGCCATGCACTTTGGTAGAAGAAATGAAAGGGTAGACTATTTTCTAAATGGAGAGAAAATACAAAAACTGAGGTGCAAAGGGATATGGAAGTCCTTGTGCAGAATTCCCTAAAGGTTAATTTGCAGGTTGAGTCTGTGGTAAGGAAGGCAAGTGAGATGTTCGCATTCATTTCAAGAGGACACATTATTTTAGAAAGGATGTGCTGAAACTGGAGAGGGTTCAAAGGAGGTTTACAAGGATGATTCCAGGATTGAATGGCTTGTCATATGAAGAGCATTTGATGACTCTGGCCTGTACTCACTGGAATTTAGAAGAATGAGGGGTGACCTAATTGAAACCTATCGAACAGGCCTTGATAGAGTGGATGTTTCCTATGGTGAGATTGTCTAAGACCAGAGGACAGCCTCAAAATAGAGCGGCATTCTTTTAAGAATGGAGATGAGGAGGATTTTTTCCAGCCAGAGAGTGGTGAATCTGTGGAATTCATTGCCACAGGCAGCCGTGGAGGCCAAGTCTTTATGTATGTTTAAGGTAGAGGCTGATAGATTCTTGATTGGTCAGGGCAGGAAAGGATATGGGGGGGGAAGGCAGGAGATTGGGTCTGAGAGGAAAATGGATCAGCCATGATGAAATGGCAGAGCAGACTCGATGGGTCAAATGGCCTAATTCTGCTCCTGTATCTTTATGGACTTATGATTGGATGGAAATTGTTAATCAGTCTTATGACCCTAACGCTAGAGCTGGTTCGTGTTCCAAAATATAACCACCAATTGCAAGTGACTGAGACTGGGGAGAGGGCTGAATTAACCCACAATGTCCTGTATTCTAACATACTTGATCAATGCACACTGTTCAAGGATGGTGAATGCCATTATTTAGGAAAGATGTAATAAGAGCTTGCCTTCTGACATTGAACTAACCAAACCAAGACAACCACTTGTTCCGGCTATTTTACATTTTGCATTAGGCGACATATCCATAAGCAGAAGAAATGGAAACACTACTGGTACTGTGGCCCACTTGAGCCCTTAAACACCTAATTAGGTTCCAGTTCAAGTCTCAGAGTGAAAGTACTAAGTGAGAATTGATTATTTCCTCTGAAATGTTACTGAGTTTAGCTGAAGGGAAAAAAAATAAAATCTTGATAAGTCCTTTAGGTTCCCAGAGGGTTTTGTTTAGAAATGAGTTGGCTTGAATCCATTGGATGATGCAGTTTTGAATTATAACGCCACTGAACATGTTGCTACTGTCTGCTTTTGACTAGCAGTAACGGATTTGGCACAAGAACACTTCTTCGAAACACTTCAATAACATTGCTGTGGAACTGGAAATTTTTAATGTCAGAATGAAGCGCTACAGATTCATTGCAGATTTCTGAGATGTTACTGAAGTCGTTGCCTGAGTTCTGGATCATTGATCCTGAAGCATGAGTTCAAATCCATCCACGGCAGGTGGGGGATTTAAATGAGTATTAAATCCGGAACTTAAATAGCCTCTCTCAGCGGTGGTGAGGGTGAAATGGTTGGATTACTGCAAAAAGCCACCTTTGGTCTGGTGATTCCTTTCTATTCCCACATGGCAGTGAAGAGTTGGTCATGTGTACTGTTCATACCGGTCAGATCACTGTACTATCACTGTACTGAGATAGAATAAGGTAAAATAGTAACAATGCAGAGTGGAGCCTAACCATTACAGAGAAAATGAAGTGCAGGTAAAAGGTTCATTAGTATGTTTCAAAGGAAGAAATCGTTTGAGTTTATTTGTCACATGTACGTTGAAATATAGAATGGAAGGCGTCGCTTGCATTAACGCCCAACACACCCGAGCCTGCAAGTGTCACACACACTACTGTAGCATTCCCACAATGCCCAGCAGAATAACACAGAACACAATGAAACAGAAAAAACAGCAGAAAAACAAGCCCTGTTTCTCCCTCAGTTCATGCCCACAATGGAAACCTGCCATCCTTAACTGGTCAGTCCAATGTGTGACTTGGGACCCACCTATGGGGTTGGCTCTATTAAGCTTTCTTATTTTAAGAGATATTAGAGTTAGAAAATGCTGCCATTGCCAGTAAAATCCATGTCCCTTGAATGAATGAAGTGGCCCTCCACTGATCAAGGTCAGCTATGGATGTTGTGTCCTAGCTACCCACGTTGCTGGTGCAGTGTCTAATGCGTAGGTTACGTCTATAAGTGATCTCAGTTCTGCTGGAGATGCAGCATTTCTTCTCCTTGGCCGACTTAAGGTGTTGTTTTAGGGTGCTTCTCCATCCGGTGTGGTCAGCTGCATGTTCCAGGACTGGATGTTGATCTCCCACTTGCAGGCCTCCTTGTAGCACAGTTGTGGGCGGCCAATGGTTGTCTTGCCCTGAAGCCAGTTCACCATAGAGGATTAAACACATAAGTTTAAAAACATGTGAAAGAGAACTTGTGGGATGCTGTGTGAGATAGATTTATACCAATGAGGAAATTTGCTCTCAACATTCAGTGACCTGACCAAAATCATAGTGGATAGGCAGCAGAGAAGGAACCCCAGACTCTGCTTGATCTAGATGTACCTAGAAGTCTGGAAGTTGAGGTCCGTTGAGGAGCTCCGAGTCTGTGGGTCTCTGCGAGTTGGCTGGAGAAGTCAAAACTCAATGTCTGCAAATCTGAGTCTGCTGGAGGACAAGGAAGGCCTGTACTGAACTGGGATTGATGCATGGGTAGATGGGAGGGCTTGTTTTGTTGCTGTTGTTTGTGTTCTATAGACACAAGAGGTATGGCAGATGCTGGAAATCTAGAGCAATACATACAATGGGCTGGAGGAGCTCAGCAGGTCAGGCAGCATTATTGGATGGGAATAAACAGTTGATGAAGGGTCTCAGCCCAAAACATCGACTGTTTATCCCCATCCATAGATGCTACCTGACCTGCTGAGCTCTTCTAGCACATTGTGTGTTTTGCTTGTGTTCTGTTTGGTTGTGCTCTATGTTGTTCTACCAAGCGTTGTGGGCATGCTATGCTAGCGACACTTGCAGGCTGCTCCAGCATATCCTCGAGTATGTTGATTGGTAACACAAACAACATATTTCACTGTATGTTTTGATGTGTATGTGATAAATAAATCTGAATTTTGAATCTTGAGTCCCAGTAACAAAATAGATCACCCCAATGCACTGCCTCCACTAGAACAATATAGACATCGACAATTAAAACTGGAGTATTTCTCAATACCTACACTGTTTTACACAAAGATATATAAAATTAAGGATACGTGGCTCAAACTGGAAAGATGAAATAGTTTGAAATATCAGGCACATTGTACAGTTACTGATTTGAAGAGTAGAATTAATTGTGGAATGTAATCAATGCACAACATAAATCAGGTTCTGAGTCATGAGATTCGGCACACAAATGTAACTACCTGTGGAGAATGTATTTGTGACCTTTAAAAGTATGCCAGCTGCATTTGGCTTCACGGATAGAATTCTGAAATATGGATATGTGAATGGGAAACAGCTGGAGGCCTCATCACAGGACACATAGCGTAACAGAAGGAACTGAGCCAACCTGGGAACCCCATAAGGAACAGGCCTGCCCAAGCTCTGTAGGTAACCTACACCCACAACCACTTGATTTCTCTTTCCCTATCTATCTTTCCCATTCACACAGCCTCATTGCCAAAACTCTTTATCCTCTCCCACGTAGTTTCAACTACCCTTCATTTCTTCATTATCCAGTTCCACCTATCATCTACCAGCTGTTGGTTGTATTGTTTTGCTGAACGTGGTGGGCATGCCACGTTGGTGCTGGAATGTGTGGTGACACAAGGAAACATCCCTTGACTAATCCTCAGTGTGACTAATTTTTCAACTGTTGGGCTGGATGGAAGCCAATCACAGTCCAAAAGAACAAGAGAAAGGCATTTTACCCTTGGACCTTTTTCAGTTTGATCGTGATGAACTGAATAATGCCCAATGGCCGCTTCTAATCAAGGAGGTTATAAGGCTATAAGACCATAAGAGTTGGAAGCAGAATTAGCCCATCAATTAGGAATCTATCAAACTTCACCTTAGATATACCCAATGGCCTGGCCTCCACAGTCACCTGTGGCAATGAACTCCACAGGTTCACCACCATCCGGCTAAACAAATTCCTCTTCATCTCTGCTTCAAATGGACATCCCTCTATTCTGAGTCTGTGCCCTCTGGTGCTAGACTCCACCACTATAGGAAACATCCTCTCCACATCCACTCTATCCTAGGCCTCTCAACATTCAATAGGTTTCACATAGATTCCCCCTTATTCTTCTAACTTCCAGTGACTACAGGCTGGAGCTCAAATGCTTCTCACATGACAAGCCTTCCATTCCCAGAATCATTTTTGTGAACCTCTTTTGAACCCTCACCAATGTCAGCACATCCTTTCTTAGGTAAGCGGCCCAAAACTACCTCCTCACTAGCGCCTTATAAAGCCTCAGCATTACATCCTTGTTTTTATACTCTAGTCCTCTCAAAATGAATGCTGACATCACATTTGCCTTCCTCACTACAGTCTCAAACTGCTAGTTAACCTTTAGGGAATCTTGCACAAGGACTCTCAAGTGGCTTTGATCTCAGATTCTTGAACTTTCCATTTATTAAATAGTCTACGCTCTTATTCCTTCTACCAAAGTGCATGGCCATATACTTCCTGACACTGTATTCCATCTGTCACCTCTTCGTCCATTCTCCTAATCTGTTTAAGTCCATCTGTAGCCTCCCTGTTTCCTCAACAGTACCTGCCCCCACAATTATCTTCATATTATCCACAAACTTAGCCACAAAGTCATCAATTCCTTCATCCGCATCATTGACATTTAACATAAAAAAGTGGTCCCAACACCCATCTTTGCAGAACACCACTGGTCACCAGCAGCCAATCAGAAAATGCTCCCTTTATTCCCACTCATTGCCTCCCACCAATCAGCCAAAGCTCTATACATAATAGCATCTTTCCATGGGTTCTTATCTTTCTAAGCATCTTCATGTGCGGCATCTTGTCAAGTACACAACATCCACCAATTCTCCTTTGTCTATTCTGCTTATTATTTCCTCAAAGAATTCCAACAGATTTATCAGGCTAAATTTTCCCTTAAGAACCATGATGACTTTGACTTACTTTACCATGTGCCTCCAAGTACCCCAAAACCACATCCTTGACAATCAACTCCAACATCTTCTCAACCACTGAGATCAGGCTAACTGATGTTAGTTCCTAAGAGCCAAGGCTGTAACATAATGTTACAACCTCGGCTCTCAGGAAGTGACGCAAAGGAGTCAGGCCACAACAGGAATTACAAACAAAAGGTATTAAACTAGAATTAAGGTAAAGGGGAGGAAAGAAAGGTAATGTGTGGTGTGGTAGCACTGTTTGCGGAGAGGGAGAGTGGCAGTGGGAGTGGCCTTGTTTTTAAGCAGTCCCCAGCAGGTGTTGGGAATGGAAGGATAATTGCAGGTGTCTTGGTAAACTGCAACACAGGTTAAAGAGGAAAACACAGGCCAGGAAGTGTACAGGACAGGACACTGGTCTATAATTTCCTTTCTTCTGCTTCCCTCCCTCCTTGAAGAGTAACAGTTGCAATCTTCTAGTCCTCCAGAGCCATGCCAGGATCTAGTGATTTTTAGAAGATCATTGTGAATGCCTCCACAATCTCTTCAGCTACCTCCTTCAGAACACTGAGGTGCAGTCCATCTGTTTGACCTTCCTTGTGGCCATGCACCATGGTCTGAAGCTGAAATATCTCCCATGCATGCTACCTCTCCTTTCCCTTTCTCAATGTGTGTGGCCACTCATCTCTTCTGAGAAATTTAGAGAAGATAGTTAGACTCAGGAATAATGATTCCATCCCTCATTTGTCTGGAAATTCCTATGGATATGGATTGAGATGATGCAGAGGGTTTCCATGGAAACCTGAGGGGTAGTGGCAAGAGAGAGAAAACGTGGACTTATTTGGCATTTTTCCACCTCACAATGACCCAGAACATTTTGCTATTCAGTGTGAAATGTGACAATTCCAACTGTTCAGAGTTTTATCTCCAAGTGCACTTTAAAGTCACAGATTCATTTCTTCTGTAATGTTCCTTCAGAATTCTAAATATTAATAAAGGTTATGTGGCTCCAAACAATATTAATTTTCAACATCAGATAATTTGTGGAGGTGGGGTGCTCAGTGTGTCATTTCAGTCCTTATCCCCCTACCAACACGTTTTCAGGATCTCAGTCACTACCCCCCCTCTTTTCTTCATCATTACCTTCCTTCCCTCTCCCACAACCCTCCCTTCATTCCTCTGCTACAAGATTTACTTCACCAGCATCCCTCCCTGCTTCTCCCTCTCCCTTTCTCCCTCTCCCTTAATATCTTTGCACAAGCAACACCCACAAAACACTGAAGGAACTCAACTGGTCAGGCGGCATCTACAGAGGGAAATCAACAGTTAACGGTTTGGGCCAAGACCCTTTATTAAGACTCTGCCTGAAACATTGATTGTTCATTCCCCTCCATAGATGCTGCTTGACCTGCTGAGTTCCTCCAGCATTTTGTGTGTATTGGTCAAAGTTTCCAGTGCCTGCAGAATTTTGTGTCTCCTCTCAAATTTCAAAATAAATTTATTATCAAAGTACATATACGTCATCATATACAACCGAGATTTTCTTGCAGACAGTCGCAGCAATTACAAAGAAACACAGTAGAATCAATGAAACACCACACCTAACGAGATGGACCAACAACCAATGTGCAAAAAGCAACAAACTGTGCAAATGCAAAAAGACAAATAAAACAATCAAAGTAATGATAATAAATATCTAAACAATAAATAAGGAGATGAAGAGTCCTTGAAAGTGAATCCAGAGGTCATGGGAACAGTTCTGTGTTGGGATGAACAAATTTATCCCCTCTGATTCAAGAGCCTGATGGTTGAGGGATAATGACTATTCCTGAACCTGGAGGTGTGGGTACTGAGGCTCCTGGATCTCCTTTCTGATGGCAGTTGTGAGAAGAGAGCAAGGCCTGGATGGTGAAAGCCACTGATGATGAATGTTACTTTGCTGCAACATTTGTGTTCAATTGTGGGGAGGGCTTTACCCATGATGGACTGAGCTGTATCTATTTCTTTCTGTGGGCTTTTCAGTTGAAGGGAATTGGTGTTTCATACCAGGCCATGATGCAACCAATCAGTATACCCTCCACTAAACACCTATAGAAGTTTGTCAAAGTTTTAAATAACATGGAATCTTAACAAACTTCTAAGAAAGTAGAGCTTTCCTCATAATTGCACTTACATGCTGGTCTCCTGAAATGACAATACAGAGGAATTTAAGGTTGCTGACCCTCTCCACCTCTGATCCTCCGATGAGGACTGGCTCATGGACCTCTGGCTTCCCTCTCCTGGTCAAAAATCAGCTCTTTGGTCTTGCTCCCATTGAGTGAGAGGTTGTTGTTGTGGCACCACTCAGCCAGATTTTCAATCTCCCTCCTGTATGCTGATTTGTCACCACCTTTGACTCAGCCAACAGCAGTGTCGTCAGCAAACTTAAATAGGACTTTGGAGCTGTGCTTAACCTCATAGTTATAGGTATAAAGCAAGCAGATCAGGGGGCTTAGCACACATACTTGTGATGTACCTGCATTGATGGAGATTGTGAAGGACATGTTGTTGCCAATCCATACTGATTGGGGTCTGTAAGTGAGGAAGTCCGGAATCCATTTCCACAAGGAAGTATTGAGGCCAAGGTCTTAGAGTTTATTGATTAGTTTGAGGGGATGATGGTATTGAACACCAAACTGTAGTCAGTGAAGAGTTTCCTGATGTATGCATCTTAACTGTCCAGATGTTCCATTGTTGAGTGAACAGCTAATGAAATGGCATCTACTGTTGACATGTTGTGATGGTAGTCAAATTGGAGCAGATCCAAGTCACTTCTCAGGCAGGAGTTGATATGTTTCATCACCAAACTCTCAAAGCATTTCATCCTTGTAGTGTAAGTGCTACTGGATGATAGTCATTGAAACAGGTTAACATATTCTTCTTGGGCAGGTGGTATAATTGAAACTGTGAAGCAGTTAAGTACTTCAGACTGCCAAAGTGAGAGCTTAAAGTAATTGGTGAGTGCTCCAGGCAGTTGACCAGCACAGATCTTCAGCACTCAACCAGCTACCCCATCTGGGCCAGATGTTTGCCATGGCTTCACCCTCGTGAAGGATGCTCTCACTTCTCAGCTCATGGCAGTGGGAGGTGGTGAAGTTTTCTCCATGTTTTGTTGGCCAAAGTGAGCATAAAAGGTATTAAGCAATTGATCTGGCAGTGAAACCTTGCTGCTTGGTTTTACTTTGTCGGAGGTGAGAGCACTGAAGCCCTGTCACAGCTGTTGAGCATGATCCTGATATTCCAGTTGCCAATTCGGATGTGAGAAGGTTTTCCAGAGTTCATACCTGGACCTCTTGTTTTTCACTTGGTCGTCAGACCTGAACACCACTGACCTGGTCCTCAGCAGATTGCGGATCCTTTGTTTCATCCAGGGCTGAAGAAGACTAAATGGTTTTGTGAGGACACACTTGTCCATGACTGACAAGCTTGGCGTATTTGGTTGAATGCTATGTTGAGTCTTTGAACATGGTCCAGTCTAGTGAGTCAAAGCAGTCCCATAGCCGCTCCTCTGCCTCCTGTGACCACCTCTTCATTGTCCTTACTTCTGGAGCCTCGCTCTTTAGTCTCTGCCTGTATGCAAGTAGGACTAGGAGGACTAGGACAGCCAGACGATCAGATGCCCCAAAATTCATTCTAGCGATGAAACAGTATAGCAATGGCCGAGTGTGCGGGACCCTTGGTGCTGCAGGTAATATGTTGATGATAATTGAGCAGGTGTTTCTTCATGCAAGCCTGATTGAAGTAGGCTAACATGAGCAATTCTGCAGATGCTGGAAATTCAAGCAACACACATCAAAGTTGCTGGTGAATGCAGCAGACCGGGCAGCATCTCCAGGAAGAGGTACAGTCGACATTTCAGGCCGAGACCCTTCGTCAGGAAGGGTCTCAGCCTGAAATGTCGACTGTACCTCTTCCTAGAGGCGCTGCCTGGCCTGCTGCGTTCACCAGCAACTTTGATGTGTGTTGCTTGAAGTAGGCTATTTCTTGTTTGCTAATCGCGGTACTGACTGTCTCAAGTGTTTGCTTAACATTGGCCTTTGGACGTACATAAACTGCATTCAGGATCACAGAGGAGAACTCTCTTAGTAAGTAGAACAGGTGGCACTTAATCGTAAGATGATCCGGATCAATGGAACAAGAGTGAGGCAAAAGCGCTACATCTGAGTATGATGAAGAGTTTATCGTGAAATACAAATCCCCCCCACCCCCTCCTCCCGTACCTGCATTCCTAAGGGTTAAGTGCACTAAGTCCTTCAGAATATATCGTGAAAGTTTCTAGTTCGTTTAGATAGTTTAAAGGTAAGTTACTTAAAGGATACAGATTGCAGAGATAGTACTTCAGAAGAGGTATGCCTAGATGTTTTGTGACCGGCCCACAGAACATCGCTATGTGTTGTCAGCACCATCTTGACTCACTCCCTTCACCATTTCCCTCCCTCCCTCCACCAGCCTCCACCCTGCCTCAGTTTCACCATCCTGTAAAGCTCCTCACCTTCCCTCCTTTTCCTTAACTTTCAGTTCCTCAGTTTCTTTCTGCTATTTGACAAATAAACCCTGCCATTACCTTCATGTAACGTCTCATTAATGGCGCTACAGAGAACAGATTTGCCTTTATATAGATCACAGGATGTCTAACACACTCTACAGCTAATGAATACTTACTGCAATTAATGAAAGGCAGTCACAGATCCACCCACAGTAATGTTTCATGGCCAGGTAATGAACCAGAAATCCTCCCGGACATCCATGGGTGCATAGAACTGGCAATGTGCACAGTTTACACCGGTTTCCTGTGCAGTGTCCGAGGAGCAACATCCAATACACAAAGCTAAGGGTTTGCAGCCAACACCGTGCACATTTCTCCACAATGGCAGCTTTGGAAGGGTCACAGCCTGTGAGGGCTGAGAGAGATGATGGTGGGAGTCAGAAGACATCAACATTGGGGTGCAGGACACAAGGGAAGTCAGCACTTTAAGGATTGGACTGCGATCAATGCTTTGGCAGATTTAGTTGTGATTCAAACTCTCGAAGTAAATATATTATCAATGTTTATTACGTATATGTCACTGTATACTACTGAGATTCATTTTTGACAGCAATCACAGCAGAACAAAGAAATACCACAGAGTCAATGAAAAACAACACATAAAGACTTACAATAGCCAATATGCAAAATAGGTCAAGCTGTGCAAATGCGAAAAGCAAAAATAGATAGATAGTCAATGTAGATTCATGAGTTGTAGAGTCCTTGAAAGTGAGTCCATAGGTTGTAGGCCCTCAAACCCTACCCTCCTTCAGCATTTTCTATTCCCTTTTCCCTCCCTCACCTTATCTCCTTGCCCGCCCATCACCTCCCTCTGGTGCTCCTCTGCCCTTTTTCTTTCTTCCATGGCCTTCAGTCTTTTTCACCAATCAACTTCCCAGCTCTTTACTTCATCCCTCCCCTTCAGATTTCACCTATCACCTGGTGTTTCTCTCTCCCCTCTCCCCCACCTTTTAAATCTTCTCCTCAGATTTTTTCCTTCAGTCCTACTGAAGGGTTTCAGCCCAAAATGACAACTGTACTTTTTCCCACAGATATAGAATAGTACAGCACGGTACAGGCCCTTCGGCCCACAATGTTGTGCCGACCCTCAAACCCTGCCTCCCATATAACCTCCCACCTTAAATTTCTCCATATACCTGTCTAGTAGCTTCACTAGTGTATCTGCCTCCACCACTGACTCAGGCAGTGCATTCCACGCGCCAACCACTCTCTGAGTAAAAAACCTTCCTCTAATATCCTCCTTGAACTTCCCACGCCTTATCTTAAAGCCATGTCCTCTTGTATTGAGCAGTGGTGCCCTGGGGAAGAGGTGCTGGCTATCCACTCTATCTATTCCTCTTAATATCTTGTACACCTCTGTCATGTCTCCTCTCATCCTCCTCTCCAAAGAGTAAAGCCCTAGCTCCCTTAATCTCTGATCATAATGCATACTCTCTAAACCAGGCAGCATCCTGGTAAATCTCCTCTGTACCCTTTCCAATGCTTGCACATCCTTCTTATAGTGAGGCGACCAGAACTGGACACAGTACTCCAATTGTGGCCTAACCAGAGTTTTATTGAGCTGCCTCATTACATCGCGACTCTTAAACTCTATCCCTTGACTTATGAAAGCTAACACACCATAAGCTTTCTTAACTACCCTATTCACCTGTGAGGCAACTTTCAGGGATCTGTGGACATGTACCCCCAGATCCCTCTGCTCCTCCACACTACCAAGTATCCTGTTTACATTTACAAGATGCTGCCTGGCCTGCTGAGTTCCTCCAGCATTTTGTGTGTGCAGTTCAGTATTGAGGTGAGTGAACTCCAGTAAGGTCAAAGTTTCAAGGGTCAGGAACCTATTTGCCTGGTTGGGAATCATACCAATGCTCAGCTTGGGTGCAGTTGTGAGCGAAGTAGTCAATGGTGCAAACATTTTAAGCAGAAGGAAACCTCAATTGTCCAATTAAGACCTTATTCTGTGTGAGTGGCTTGCATCATCTGCAGATACATGTTATATGAAATTTTAGACAATGCTAACAAGTATATTATCTCTCACATCGCACATATCTGCCAGCCTATTTGCAATTACATATCATGCTTAGAACGTATTAGGAACAAACTTAACAAACTCTTTAATCCATAAAAACCTTAACTACTGGGTTTTGGATTCAATACCTTTGCAAAGAGGAACATTTTGCACAGTATGCAAAGGAAATTCTTGGCCAATCTGTTTTAAGAACAACCACTGGCCGAAAGCTGCTGTAAAATTCTTTGAATGGTGACCTGGGTTCCTTTTACTTGAAAGCACAGCTTCCAGACTGGCTGCTGACTGCAGGGCTCAGCCTTCAAATTTGCAGCGAAAATGGATCCTATTTATACAACAGCTCAGTGAAAGCAATTAATCCACACTGTAATTAACTGATTTTACCCCCATTTTGGTAAGTTGACATACTTGAAAACAAAAGTTTCTGCTGATGCTGGAAGTCCAGTGTAACGCACACAAGATGCTGGAAGAACTCAGCTGGTCAGGCAGCATCTGTGGAAAGGAATAGACATACGACACTGTGGGCCTAGGCCCTTCAGCAGGAAATCAGGTCCTGATGAAGGGTCTCAGCCCAAAACATCGACAGCTTGTTCCTTCCCATTGACATAATTCATCTGTCGTTTGATGCTGCAGAAGGTTGGATAAATTTCTTCACTGCCATTATTCTGTGTTTTGATGTATCACAGGCTCAGGCCGTGAAGTTATTATATCATCTCACAGGGCATGTCATAAAAACATAAACTCTTTAAAAAAAAAATAGAAGTTGTGCAAGGTTGCACAAAATTGTGCAAGGATGTCATTTAATCAAAAGCATGAATTAAGATACTGGATATAATGAAAACCAATTACACGCATCATCAATATCCAGTTCATTTCATGCCACATTGATTGGTTGAATGGTTATTGGGGGTATACTTATTTGTGGACCTTGTTTGGGATTTGTCACACACAATACGTAATTGCTCCTAGCACAATCACTGTCATGCCTCGATACTTAGATGTATCTATGCGTTCCGCCCACGGACTTTGTGCAGGGCATTAATTGCCAGGAAATAGCCCATGAGGTTTTCTCTGGATAATTGATGGATGGATAGATTCTTATACCAGCAAGCCAAAAGGTTTACATTTACTGTACATTATTTATATCATGGTTGTCTTGAAGCCAGGATGTTACAAGCCATCTTTTAGTCAAATATATTTAACTGATCTCAACTTTGTAATGTAGGGAATATGGCAAGTAACTTGCAGATAGTTAGATACAGACAGCAGTAGCAGAATGAACAAATAATACTGAGGGATAAGAATGTAAGAATATTTTGAGACGACTAGAATACAGAAGCAAGGATGCAATGCTAAGGGTTTATAAGGTGTTGGCCAGAAAATACTTGGAGGACTGTGAGCAGTTTTGGTCCCTTTATCTCAGAAAGGACAAGTGGGTATTGGAGATAGTCCAGGGGAGGTTCATGAAGATGATTCCAGAAACAAAAGGTTAACATATGAGGAGTAGTTGATGGCTCTGGCCCTGTACTCGCTGGAGTTTAGAAGAACAAAGGGGGATCTCATTGAAATCTATTGAATATTAAATGGCCTGGATAGGGTGGATGTGGAGAGGATATTTCCTATAGTAGAGATTAGGACCAGAGGGCACAGCCTCAGAATAGAAGAATGTCCATTTAGAATAGAGAAAAGAAGGAATTTCTTTAGCCAGAGGGTAGTGAATCTATGAAATTTATTGCTACAGACTGCTATGGATGCCAAATCATGGAATTATATTTAAAGCGGAGGTTGATAGGTTCTTGATTAGTAAGGCCATCGAAGGTTACGGGGAAAAAGACAGGAGAATGAGGATGAGAGGGATAATGAAAGATGGAATGACAGTGCAGGCTCAATGGGCAGGGAATAATGGCCTAATTCTGCTCTTTTACCTTCTGACTAAAAATAGAAGGAACTGAAACTGCGGTTAATAAGTCATTTGTAAGACTACCTCTCTGACATTGCCTCAATATGGCAACAGGGGTATCAGTGAAATCAGAAACCAGGTTCTTGAGTGTCTCCTTGGTTGGCATCACCAATCTGATGCCAGATGGGAAGCTCATCATTTAACTGCCTGACAACTTGCTGGAAAAACTTCAACACGAGCAAATCTGCAAATGCTGGAATTTCAAGTAACACACATCAAAGTTGCTGGTGAATGCAGCTGCCCAGACAGCATCTCTAGGAAGAGGTACAGTCGATGTTTCGGGCTGAGACCCTTCGTCAGGACTAACTGAAGGAAGAGCTAGTAAGAGATTTGAAAGTGGTAGGGGGAGGGGGAGATCCGAAATGATAGGAGAAGACAGGAGGGGGAGGGATGGAGCCAAGAGCTGGACAGGTGACTGGCAAAAGGGATATGAGAGGATCATGGGACAGGAGGCCTAGGGAGAAAGAAAAGAGGGATGGGAGAAGCCCAGAGGATGGGCAAGGGGTATAGTGAGAGGGACAGAGGGAGAAAAAGGAGAGAGAGAAAAAGAATGTGTGTATATAAATAAATAACGGATGGGGTACGAGGGGGAGGTGGGGCATTAGCGGAAGTTTGAGAAGTCAATGTTCATGCCATCAGGTTGGAGGCTACCCAGACGGAATATGAGGTGTTGTTCCTCCAACCTGAGTGTGGCTTCATCTTTACAGTAGAGGAGGCCGTGGATAGACATGTCGGAATGGGATGTGGAATTAAAATGTGTGGCCACTGGGAGATCCTGCTTTCTCTGGCGGACAGAGCGTAGGTATTCAGCAAAATGATCTCCCAGTCTGCGTCAGGTCTTGCCAATATATAGAAGGCCACATTGGGAGCACCGGACACAGTATATCACCTCAGTCAACTCACAGGTGAAGTGTCGCCTCACCTGGAAGGACTGTCTGGGGCCCTGAATAGTAGTGAGGGAGGAAGTGTAAGGGCATGTGTAGCACTTGTTCCGCTTACACGGATAAGTGCCAGGAGGGAGATCAGTGGGGAGGGATGGGGGGGACGAATGGACAAGGGAGTCACGTAGGGAGCGATCCCTGCGGAATGCAGGGTGGGGGGAGGGAAAGATGTGCTTAGTGGTGGGATCCCGTTGGAGTTGGCGGAAGTTACGGAGAATTACTTGTTGGACCCGAAGGCTGGTGGGATGGTAGGTGAGGACCAGGGGAACCCTATTCCTAGTGGGGTGGCAGGAGGAGGGAGTGAGAGCAGATGTGCGTGAAATGGGGGAGATGCGTTTGAGAGCAGAGTTGATGGTGGAGGAAGGGAAGCCCCTTTCTTTAAAAAAGGAGAACATCTCCTTTGTCCTGGAATGAAAAGTCTCATCCTGAGAGCAGATGCGGTGGGGACGGAGGAATTGCGAGAAGGGGATGGCATTTTTGCAAGAGACAGGGTGAGAAGAGCAATAGTCCAGATAGCTGTGAGAGTCAGTAGGCTTATAGTTGACATCAGTAGATAAGCTGTCTCCAGAGATAGAGACAGAAAGATCTAGAAAGGGGAGGGAGGTGTCAGAAATGGACCAGGTAAACTTGAGGGCAGGGTGAAAGTTGGAGGCAAAGTTAATGAGCTCAGCATGCGTGCAGGAAGCAGTGCCAATGCAGTCATCGATGTAGCAAAGGAAAAGTGGGGGACAGATACCAGAACAGGTTTGGAATATAGATTGTTCCACAAAGCCAACAAAAAAGCAGGCATAGCTGGGACCCATATGGGTGCCCATGGCTACACCTTTAGTTTGGAGGAAGTGGGAGGAGCCAAAGGAGAAATTATTAAGAGTAAGGACTAATTCCGCTAGACAGAGCAGAGTGGTGGTAGAGGGGAACTGGTTAGGTCTGGAATCCAAAAAGAAGTGGAGAGCTTTGAGACCTTCCTGATGGGGGATGGAAGTATATAGGGACTGAACATCCATGGTGAAAATAAAGCGGTGGGGGCCAGGGAACTTAAAATCATCAAAAAGTTTCAGAGCGTGAGAAGGGTCACGAACATAGGTAGGAAGGGATTGAACAAGGGGGGATAAAACCGTGTCGAGGTATGCAGAAACGAGTTCGGTGGGGCAGGAGCAAGCTGAGACAATGGGTCTACCTGGACAGGCAGGTTTGTGGATCTTGGGTAGGAGGTAGAAACGGGAAGTGCGGTGTGTGGGAACTATAAGGTTGGTAGCAGTGGATGGGAGATCCCCTGAGCGGATAAAGTCGGTGATGGTGTGGGAGACAATGGCCTGGTGCTCCTTAGTGGGGTCACGATCGAGGGGTAAATAAGAGGGGGTATCCGCGAGTTGTCGCTGTGCCTCGGCAAGGTAGAGGTCCGTGCGCCAGACTACAACAGCACCCCCCTTATCGGCGGGTTTAATAGTAAGGTTAGGATTAGTGTGGAGGGAGTGGAGAGCAGAGTGTTCAGAAGGAGTGAGGTTGGAATGGGAACAAGGTGCGGTGAAGTGAAGACGGTTGATGTCCCGTCGGCAGTTAGCAATAAAGAGATCCAGAGCAGGCAGAAGACCAGAGCGGGGTGTCCATGAAGAGGAGGAGGGTTAGAGGAGGAGGGTTGAAGAAGGGAGAAGGGGTTATCGGTGGGGGTGGAAGAGTCCTCATCGAAGAAGTAGGCTCGAAGATGGAGCTGGCAGAAGAAGAGTTCCGCGTCATGGCGAACATGGAACTCGCTGAGATGTGGGCGAAGGGGGACAAAGGTGAGGTCCTTACTGAGGACAGAGTGCTCTGCCTCAGACAGTTGAAGGTCGGAGGGGATGGTAATGACCTGGCACGGATGAGAGCTGGGATCAGAGGGGGGAGGGGGAGGGAGGCTGGTGGTGTCAGTGGAGAGGGGAGGGTTGGGGTGAGAGGAAGAAGGAGCCTCCGAGGACCCAGGAGTAAATGATGGAATGTGAGGGAGACGGGGTTGCAGAGTGGTGGTGGTGGAAAAACTTCATGGGTTATATTGAAGATCAAGTTAGAAGATTTATGGTGTTATAATTGGAGAAAGCTATTCAACTCCCTGAGGAAAAATATCAACAGCAGTTTTTCCCTCTTTCAAGTGCATTCACAAGGAATTGGACAGGCTGTGATCCAAAGAGCCGTCAACTCGAGATTTGTGATAACATTGTGTTTTCAGGTCATTGATACCTATGCAGCACTTTGTAAATTAAATGGTTATGGATATGATCCAAGCAGAAGTTTGGTGGACATAACAGAAAGAAATTCACAAAATTAGAAAACATTCAGCTGCAAATTATTACTTCTTATGAGGACTGGATGTGTAATCTGAATTTGCATTGAATATAGGAGATTAAAGCCTTCTTCATAGTCCACTCTACCACCAATTTTGGTGTCATCTACTGTCCTAATGCAGGATTTTGACTTGAAACATCAACAATATCTTATCTTTCCATGTACAGCTGCTGTGTCCACCAGAAAACTGCTACAAAGAATGGCAATTTTTCGTTAGATGCTCCCATTGAAACATATCAAAGGGACTTCCTGAATGATTCAAGACTCCAGGAGGGAAGCTGGGAGGAAGAAGCGAGGTTCTTTTCCTGCAGGTTCTGAGTTATTATCCTGAAGAACTGTTTGACAAGGCAGTTAAATAGTCCTGAAAGAATAGAAGCTTGTGTAGGGGAACACTTTGTATCCAATGATCATAATGCCATTAGTTTCAAAGTAATTATGGAAAAGCATAAGTCTGATCATTGAGTTGAGGTTCTAAAGTAGAGAAAGGCCAATTTTGATGATATCAGAAAGGATCTGGCAAATGCAGTTTGGGATAGATTGCTTTCTGGCAAAGATATACTTGGTAGGTGGGAGGCCTTTAATTTTGAGAATACTGAGTTTGTATGTTCCTGTCAGAGTGAAAGGAAAGCTTAGGTACCGGTGACCCCTGTTTCCATCCAGGGAGTCAGTGTGGACATGGTGGAGGATTACAAATACCTGGGGATACAAATTGACAATAAACTGGACTGGTCTAAGAACACTGAGGCTGTCTACAAAAAGGGTCAGAGCCGTCTCTATTTCCTGAGGAGACTGAGGTCCTTTAACATCTGTCAGATGATGCTAAGGTTGTTCTACGAGTCTGTGGTGGCCAGTGCTATCATGTTTGCTGTTGTGTGCTGGGGCAGCAGGCTGAGGGTAGCAGGCTGAGGGTAGCAGACACCAACACAATCAACAAACTCATTCGTAAGGCCAGTGATGTTGTGGGGATGGAACTGGACTCTCTCACGGTGGTGTCTGAAAAGAGAATGCTGTCTAAGTTGCATGCCATCTGGGTCAATGTTTCCCATCCACTACATAATGGACTGGTTGGGCACAGGAGTACATTCAGCCAGAGACTCATTCCACCGAGATGCAACACTGAGCGTCATAGGAAGTCATTCCTGCCTGTGGCCATCAAACTTTACAACTCCTCCCTTGGAGGATCAGACACCCTGAGCCGATAGGCTGGTCCTGGACTTATTTCGTAATTTACTGGTATAATTTACATATTACTATTTAACTATTTATGGTTCTATTACTATTTATAATTTATGGTGCAACTGTAACGAAAACCAATTTTCCCCGGGATCAATAAAGTATGGCTATGACTATGAAAGGATAACAGGCTTGTGGAACCTTGGTTTTTGAGGGATATTGAGGCCCTGTTAAGAAAAGAAAAGGAGATGCATAGCAAGTTTAGGAAGGCACAAATCCTGAGGATTGTAAGAAATGCAAGAGAACTCCTAAGGAAACCAGATGGGTTAAAATAAGACCTAAGGTTGCTCGAGCAGACGAGGTGAAGGAGAATCCTAAGAGCAAAGGATTGCAAGGGACAAAACTGGTCTTCTGCATGATCAGCGTTGTAAACTATGTGTGGAACCGAAAGAAATGGGAGAAATCTTAAGCAGATTCTTGCACCTGTATTTACTAGGGAGTCTAAAGAAATGAGGCCATGCAGCAGCGAGAACATGAACTCGACGCAGAGGAGAAGGTGTTTGCTGCCTTGAGGCAAATTATGGTGGATAAATCCCCAGGGTGATCCCCAGCCTGACAAGGCGAACCCTCAGACCCTGTGGGGAGCTCTAGCAGAGATATTTAAAACATTCTTAGCCACAGGTGAGGTGCTGGAGGATTGGAGGTAATGCTGTTCCTTTCTTTAAGAAAGTCTCTAACAATAAGCCGGCAAATTATAGTCCAGTGAGCCTGACATCAATAGAAGGAAAGTTATTATATTCTATTATTCTAGTCGATAGATTGGGAATGATTAGGGAAAGTCAACGTGGCTTTACCCCTCTCACCTTAAAACGACACACTCCACAGGACTGTGTACATACATCTACTGATACCTCTGGACACATCTTCAGTGATGTTCCTGAAATCATCGGGTGTTTTGGGTCTTCCAATATCATACATCCTCCTCCAGGTGACCCAGCGGGGCTGATCAGACCCCAGCTTGTATCCAGATGGCTAGCTACTTATGACTCCATGGCTCCTCTCTTTTGAGCCACAGCCATCTTGAGGCCCTCTCTGCTGCATTGGTGATACTGTGGATGGCTCTCCTCTTCCTCTCTCCCTCGATGCCCAAATAGCTGAAGGGGCTGTGAATCCCCTACATCCAACCTCCACTGGGAGACACCTCGCTCTCCATCCAGCCTACTGACAGTTGCTGACCAGTCCTGCGTACTTGGAGAGCTTCCTCTCAAAGGCCTCCTCCAAGCTATCTTCCCATGGGACTGTCAGCTCCAGCAGCACCACTTGCTTAGTAGACTTAGACACAAGGACAATGTCTGGTCGCAGGGTGGTGACTGTGATATGGTTGGGGAACTTCAGCTGCCATTCGAGGTCCACCAACAGCTGCCAGTCCCTTGCAGAGGTCAGAATGCCTGCAGATGTTCTTTTGGCAGGTATTGGCTGCTCCCCAGCTCTGACAAAGGCAACGGTCTGCTTGGAGGATCGGGACCGCTTTGCCCACTCAACTCCTGCGCTGATGGCTTCAGCGATGGTCTTCAGGACCTGATCATGCCTCCATCAGTACCGTCCCTCACCAAGTGCCCTGGCACAGCCACTGAGGATGTGCTTCAGGGTTCCTCGCTTGGAGCACAGTGGGCATGCAGATGACTCTGCCTTGCCCCACGCATGCAGGTTTGATGGGCTTGGAAGCACATTGTACACTGCCTGGATGAGAAATTGGATGTGGTGTGGTTCGGCTTTCCAAAGCTCAGCCCAGATCACTTTCCTCTCAACTGCATTCTCCCATCTTGTCCAAGCTCCCTGTTGCTTCATTCCCACCGCCTTGCAGGCTCTCGTCTCCTCCACTACTGCTCTCACCTCATCCTGAACTAGACAACGTCTTTCCTTCCCTCTGGTGTCCTTTTGGGGAGTTGGAAAGGATCCTAGCCCAGCTCGGCCTTGTGTGACCACTCACACCAGCCTCCTGTGATGCAGCCTTGCCTCTGCTTCCTGAACAGCTTCCTCTGCCCTCCACTCCCTGCCAGTCCTCACTTGGATCCCTGTTCTAGCCATCTTCGGATCACTTGAGTCTCTATACTGTACCACTTCTCTGGCTCTTGTTACCTTGAATTCCTCCTCCAAGGATTTGAAGAGCAGTTGCAGTTTGTTGTGGTGTCCATATAGTGCGATGCTGCTCAGGCTCTTTGGCAGCCCCAGCCATCTCCTGAGGAGGTTGCTAACCCTCTTCTCTAAGGTTTTGACTGTCGAGATCGGAACTGCATAGGTGAGGTAAGTTCTACTACAGGAAAGAGACTCTGACAGTCTGCCCTATCTATGAGTGAGATGGCTGACACATGATGGGCTGAATGGCCTCCTTCTGAGCCTATTCATTGGCCACCATCAAGCTGGCACTCCCTGGTTTACATGCAAAATTAAACTCCCTTCAGAGCATTCCTCAATCCCAAACACGGGGAGCAGGACTAATGCATAGAAAGTGGTGTTTTCAACGATCACGTAACATTCGTTAGTTGGTTGTAATTGGAAAACAAGAAAATGTGTTACATAGTAGAAGAAGATTAGTTTTATTTGTCACGTTCACATGGAAACATACTGTGAAATGTGTCGTTAGTGTCAAATCAAACCAACGAGGATTGTGCTGGAGGGGTGCTCAGTCCTCCATGAAATCCACTCGGATCACCAGAGAACGTTTCCTTGAGAGGCGCATGCTAAAATCTGAAAAATGCATTTAATTTAGTGGGTCTGTTAAAACTGTGTTAGAATAAGGAGACAACTCATTCTAGCATTCGTTCTATTGAATGCGCTGGTCAAATGTAGCTTCTTAAACACTACAGTAAATTAAATTAACTGAAGAGAAGATGGGGCACGCAAATGAGATACTACTAACAGGAAATATTAATCACCTCCCTCCCCCCAAGTTTCAATTAAATCTGTGCCGAGAAACAGCTCCAATCTTAACTTTTCCTGTAAGCCAGGGTCATTTTGTATGAATACAACAAGGACTGGGCTTTAATCACTCCCCATTCGGGGAATGCATACTGCATTCTGCACAAGTTATTTCTAGCTTCCTTATGCATTGATCAGAAGAAGAAGTTGCCACCCTAAATTATTAATGAGATGAACTACTTAAATAGAATGAACACACACACACAAAGAGGATCAGTGCTATTTCAGAAGTGGTCTTCACTAATTCAATGAAGCAAAGTTCTTACATTTAAAAAAAAGGATTAATGTAAAGATTGAACAGGTGAGAAGTGTTACAACCGGCATATTTAGTGTCTTCCCTCTGAGGAAAGAGCTCCATTGGGCCTCAAATTAGTACTTAGCTATTCTGGTACACTGGGGAATCCCCTAATTCTACTTGCAGAAAGCTCATAGCAATCCACTGTGATTCCTGCTACGAATAGTGCTTATCAGTATGTAGGAATTTTGATCAACCTGGAAACACCGCAAACTGGAAAGAGATCAACGTGAATTTTTACTCAGCAACAACGGATAGATAGCATGCTGATTTCGGAGTTCAAAGTTCAAAGGAAATTTTGGTCAAAGTACATATAGCTCACCATATACAGCCCTGAGATTCATTTTCTTGCAGGCATGCTCAATAAATCCAATAACCATAATAGAATCAATGAAAGACCACACCAACAGGGCAAACAACCAGTGTAAAAAAGATAACAAGCTGAGCAAATACAAAAGAAATAAAATAATAAAATAAACAAATAAGAAATAAATAGAGAACATGAAATGAAGAGCTCTTGAAAATGAGTCCATAGATTGTGTGAACATTTCAGTGATGAGGTGAGTGAAGTTATCCCCTTTGGTTTAAGAGCCTGATGGTTGAGGGGTAATAACTGTTCCTGAATCTCATGGTGTGAGTCCTGGGGCTGCTGTACCTTCTTTCTGACAGCAGCAGTGAGAAGAGAGCTTGTCCTGGGCAGTGGGGGTCCCTGATGATGGATCCTGCTTTTCTACAGCAACACTCCATGTAGATATGCCCAATGGTGGGGAGGGCTTTACCCATGATAGTCTGGGCCATATCCACGACTTTTTGTAGGACTTTCTGTCCAACTCTCCACCAGTAGAAGTTTGTCAATGTTTTAGATGTCATGCTGAGTGTTCACAAAGTTCTCAGGAAGTAAAGGCACTGCCGTGCTTCCCTCATAATTGCACTTACGTGCTTCACCCAGGGTGGGGGGAGCAAGGTGGCTGAGCACATACTCCTGTTTACATCAGCAATGCTAACATTGAGAGGGTTGAGAGCTTTAAGTTCCTAGGAGTGAACTTTAAATAGCCTGTATAGCTATTTAACAAGAGAAACAAGAGAAAATCTGCAGAAGCCGGAAATCCAAGCAACACACACAAAATGCTGGAGGAACTCAGAAGGCCAGGCAGCATCTCTGAAAAAGAGTAAACTGCCAATGTTTCTGGCCAAGACCCTTCATCAGGACTGTCCTGGTCGAACCAAGTTGACTCCATGTCCAAGAAAGCTCACCAGCATCTCTACCTCCCCAGCTGGCTACGCAAATTTGGCAGACCCTCTTAGACACTCACCATATTTTTATCAGTGCATCATAGAAAATAGGTGCAGGAGTAGGCCATTCGGCCCTTCGAGCCTGCACCACCATTTATTATGATCATGGCTGATCATCCAACTCAGAACCCCGTACCAGCCTTCCCTCCATACCCCCTGATCCCCGTAGCCACAAGGGCCATATCTAACTCCCTCTTAAATATAGCCAATGAACTGGCCTCAACTGTTTCCTGTGGCAGAGAGTTCCACAGATTCACCACTCTCTGTGTGAAGAAGTTTTTCCTAATCTCGGTCCTAAAAGGCTTCCCCTTTATCCTCAAACTGTGACCCCTCGTTCTGGACTTCCCCAACATAAAGAGCATCCTGGATGCATCATGGCTTGGGCTGGTGACTGCTTTCCTCATTACCACAAGAAACTGCAGAAAGTTATGGACACAACTCGGGACACCACAGAAACCAGCTTCCCATCCTTGGACTCTATCTACATTTCTTGCAGCCTCAGTAAAGCAGCCAGAATAACTATAGACCCACCTACCTAGAATATTCCTTCTTCTTCCATTTCCCATCTAGCAAAAGATGAAAAAGTCTGAAAGCATGTACCACCAGGATCAAGGACAGCTTCTATCCAGCACTTATAGGGCTATTGAATGATTCCCCAGTATGTTAAGGTCAACTATAGACCTCAATACTTTATACTTTATTGTCGCCAAACAATTGATACTAGAACGTACAATCATCACAGCGATATTTGATGCTGCATTTCCCGCTCCCTGGATTACATATAGATAGAAAATATTAAAAATTTAAATTATGAATCATAAATAGAAAATAGAAAAATGGAAAGTGAGGTAGTGCAAAAAACCGAGAGGCAGGTCTGGATATTTGGAGGGTACGGCCCAGATCCGGGTCAGAATCTGTTCAGCAGTCTTATCACAGTTGGAAAGAAGCCGTTCCCAAATCTGGCCGTGCGAGTCTTCAAGCTCCTGAGCCTTCTCCCGGAGGGAAGAGGGATGAAAACTGTGTTGGCTGGGTGGGTCGTGTCCTTGATTATCCTGGCAGCACTGCTCCGACAGCACGCGGTGTAAAGTGAGTGCTTTATCAATATGATCTTGCACATTATCAGCTACCTGTTCTGCACTTTTTCTGAAACTGTAACACTTTATTTTCACCATCATTTTACTTTGTGCTCCCTTAATACACTATTTGAATGGATTGATCGGTATCACCAGTATACAAGACAAGCTTTTCACTCTACCTCACTACATGTGACAATAATAAATTAAATGTAATATACAAATTAAATTAATGTTTTTCTTTTGAAGTCCAGAACGAGGGGTCACAGTTTGAGGATAAAGGGGAAGCTTTTTAGGACCGAGATTAGGAAAAACTTCTTCACACAGAGAGTGGTGAATCTGTGGAATTCTCTGCCACAGGAAACAGTTGAGGCCAGTTCATTGGCTATATTTAAGAGGGAGTTAGATATGGCCCTTGTGGCTACGGGATCTGATTGAAACGTATAAAATCCTAAAGGGATTGGACAGGCTAGATGCAGGAAGATTGTTCCCGATGTTGGGGAAGTCCAGAACAAGGGGTCACAGTTTGAGGATAAAGGGGAAGCCTTTTAGGACCGAGATTAGGAAAAACTTCTTCACTCAGAGAGTGGTGAATCTGTGGAATTCTCTGCCACAGGAAGCAGTTGAGGCCAGTACATTGGCTATATTTAAGAGGGAGTTAGATATGGCCCTTGTGGCTACGGGGATCAGGGGGTATGGAGGGAAGGCTGGTACGGGGTTCTGAGTTGGATGATCAGCCATGATCATAATAAATGGTGGTGCAGGCTCGAAGGGCCGAATGGCCTACTCCTGCACCTATTTTCTATGTTTCTATGTTTCTATGATGCTTTTCTGCAGGTTAAGTTTTTTATTGCACTTTTGTGTACATGTTCTTGCGTATCACAATAAACAAGACTTTGACCTTCACACTATCCAACATGCACATATTGACAGTAAAATGTCAGATGCTTTTACATAAATGTCATCAAAAGTACCCAGTCCAATTTTGTGATTGGCATAATTTCACACAGATATAATCGCTGAACCTATTTACTCCAGAAAGTGTGGATTTTGGAACTTTTTGTTTGCAATGTTAAGCAATCCAATTTCCAGAGAAATTACTTTAGTGATGTTAATTGAGAGACAAATATTATTCAGGACATTAGGTTACAGAGTCAGAGATTTATCCAGTGTGGAAGCATTCCGACTCATCCATATCAATCGATCAAGTTATCTACTTGTGCTCGTCCCATTTCCCTCTGTTTAGCCCATATCCCTCTAGCCTAAACCCTTCCTATCCACATATCTGTCCAAATGGCATAATTGTTCCTACCTCTTCCACTTCCTCTGGCAGCTCAGTCCATCTACCCACTACTGTGTGAAAATGTTGCTCTCCCCCACCCCAGTCCCTTTTACATCTTTCCTCTCTCACCTTAAACGCTCAGAATTAACGTATGCTCTTCTTGAAATATTCCTTTACTGTTATTTACACTAATCTGAGGGACCAGATTCATCTCAAAGGCAGCACCTATTACTACCATCAGGGAGGAGGTGCAGGAGCCTGAAGACATATAGTCAATCTTTAGGAACAGTTTCTTCCCGTCCACCATCAGATTAGTGAATGGTCCATGAAGCCATGGACGCTACCTCACTCTTCTGTTCTCCTTTCACACTACTTATTCATCTTTTATATTTCTTATTGTTACTTATAGTTTTTTATAATGCATTGCACTGTACTGCTGCTGCAAAACAACACATTTCATGACATACACTCAGCAGCAACTTTATTAGATACACCTGCTTGTTAATGCAAATACTTAATAGCCAATCATGTAGCAGCAACCAAATGCATAAAAGCATGCAGACGTGGTCAAGAGGTTCAGTTATTTATCAGGCCAAACATCAGAATGAGGAGTAAATGTGATCTGACTGACTTTGACTGTGGAATGATTATTGGTGATTTGAGTATCTGAGAAACTGCTGATCTCCTGGGATTTTCACGCACAGCAGTCCCTAGAGTTTGCAGAGAACGGTGAGAAAAAAAATTCCAGTGAGCAGCAGTTCTGTGTCAAAAACACCTTGTTAATGAGAGAGGTTAGTGGAGAATGGCCAAAATGGTTCAAACTGACAGATTGGTAGCAGTTACTCAACTAACCACGCATTACAACAGTGTTGTGCAGAAGAATAGCTCTGAGTCCACATGTCAAACCTTGACGTGGATGAGGCACAGCAGCAGACGACCACACCCAGTTCCACTCTGGTACCTAATAAAGTGTACGTCATGAAATCTGTTTCTTGCGGCAGCAATACAAAGTACGATAAGTTATAATAATAACGATAAACCTGAATCCGATTCTGATGCTATACCTATACTTCAATTACTCAGCACTCACTGGAATGCCTGTTGGGAATGCGACACATTTTGAAATTTAGAGGAGAACGAGCAAATTATTTCAGCTGAAGCAAAGCCACTTACTGATGGATTTAATTAATTTTCAGTTTAAATAGCTACTCAACATCATCGCAGCAGAGGCTGAATGAGGTCGCTTTCAATGTCCATGTGCATACATTTAAGTCATGAACAATGCTCCAGATACCACACTGACTGATCAACAAAGACGGGGGAAATCATACACCTTCCTTTTATACTAGAAGAACATTTGACTCAAGTATCTGGAGACAGGCAGAGAGGCTGGATCACCTGGCTGAGTGCAAGCTGAACTTGCTCTGATTCAACACTGGCAGCACTTGGTTGTTCTGAATGGCCATTTAGCACTTCAAATCACAGCTGTAAATACCCATGCGAATGTCCCAGACAAGGCTAAGTGTTGGATCAGAGATTATGGGCGATTGCTCTTGCTTTTTGCTTTTGGAAGTTGTGGATTCATCCCTTTCCAGACGATTGAGCACAAGGTCAGGAACAGAACATTGAAACTATACCTCTTTCAGATGAGATGCCAAACATCTTCTCAATTAAGTGGATGGAGAAAGTTATATTTTACAAAAGGACAGATGTTTCTTTCAAGTTTCCTGGCCAAGGCAACTCAATAACATCACCTAGTCTTTCATCTCATTTCATTCATTTGGTATGTTGCTCTGTGCAGATTAGATAATGTATTTCATGTTTTAACACTGCAGGTGAATTTCTAAATGATTTTGTCATAAGGGGGGCTTTAGTGGCAGACCCAAATGCAAGACACAGACACTGAGGTACTAGGAAGAGGACTCGGAGTGTCAAGAAAGCAAGGGAAGTGAGGAAGAAAGGATGTTGGACATAGACACAGGCCCTGGACAAGAATAGGATGCAGGGCCTGGACGAGGACATGGACAAGAAGCACGGAACCCGGACAAGGAACTAGGAACAAGGAGCCTGGTCTAGGGACACAGGACTCCAGAACTAGAGCCTGGACAAGAACCCGGAACCTGGGTCTTGACTCGGAACTAGAATCCGGGTTTAGGCTAGGGCAGGATGTGGCTACAGGACAGAACCTGAGACTCCTGGACAGGATAAGGGAACTCCAGCACCGGACAAGGGAACTTCAGCACAGGGCTGGGCGAGGTACTTCTGGGATGGGCGAGACACATGGACAGGACGAGAACATGAAGCCTTGACTTGGTCTTGGGAGACAGGAACCTCGGAGCCCTACACTTGGAACTCAGGAACCTCGGAGCCTTGGACTTGGAACCCAGGAACCTTGGAGCCTTGGTCTTGAACACAGGAACATGGAACACAGAGCTGGGACCCCTTTGGGAACAGGACGTAGGGCCGGGACTTGTACACAGCACACAGAGCCAGGACCCCCTCTTTGGGAACAGGACCAAGGGCTGGGGCTCTTTCTATACACAGTACATTGAACACGGAGAAACAGTTCCCCACTCAGCAGCAAACAGCCATACTTACCCGGCGGAGGCAAGGACACAAAAAGACAGTTTCCGACACAAAGAGACAGTTTCCAACACAAGGTAGTGGCAAACGGCCAGACCTACCTAGTGAAGGGGAGGACACAAAAAGACAATTCCAAACAACACCAGACTGTTCCTTATCTTGACACAGCAAGGCCCCGGTCTTGCTCCGGCAGTTGAACTTGATGGCATTGCAGGCAACACTTCAGGCAAAGGCAGCAGGCAAGGTTTCAGAAGGAAGGGGAAGTGAAGGGAACAGTCCAGCAAAAAGCTCTCTCTCTCTGTATCTTGTTTTACGGCGGTTGGCATCCAGCTTAATGGTGCATTACCGCCACCCTCTGCTCCAGAATGTGCACTAGACATACATTCTAAATCCCTTCACCCAATCACACACACACACATATATATATATATATATACAAACCTACACTTCACCCTCCCATCTTTGACCATTCTAGTATCCTATTCCTGTTTATTCGTCATATTCTATAAAAAACTCCTGTACCCCTTAAAAATGCTAAAAATACCCGGACTTGTGCTCTCTCACCCATGCCCAGCAACCCTTTTAATGTGAATTCCTGCATCCCCAACTCCCTTAACTTATTTCTCATCATCTCTCTCTGTATCCCATACTTCCTGCAACACAAAACTACATGTTCTACTGACTCCTCTTCCTGACATTCCTCACACAATCCTGTCTGGTGTTTCCCTATCATTTTCAATGTTTTGTTTAATGCACAATGCCCCAACCTTAACCTAGTCCACACAATTTCCTCTCTTCTGTTTCCATTACCTAGCCTAGTAACTGCAACACTCTTTTGTATTTGATATAAATGCCTCCCTTTCCCCTCCCTGTCCCATCTTTCTTGCCACATTCGGTTGACTTTTTCCCAGATTACACACTTAACCTCTGCTTTACTGATACTAATGTGCATTTCCACATTTTCTTTCTTTAACGCCCTCTTTGCCAACTCATCCACCCTCTCATTCCCCTTCACCCCTACATGTGCTGGAACCCATAGAAATTTTACCTGACCTCCCTGATTTGCAATTCTTGTAACTAACTGAAGGACTTCATAAAGTACATCTTGCTGACTGTTTGTGTGAAAAGACCTTAAACTTGCTAGAACGGAGGATGAATCTGAACATATCAATGCTTTGGCTTGTCTGGCTTTCTGCACCCATTGCAACGCAACCAACACTGCCAGCATCTCCACTGTAAACACCCCTAACTTATTAGATGTTCTTCTGCTGATTCCAATTTCTTTTGCTGGTATTACCACCCCAAACCCTGTCACTCCTGTTTCAGGTTCCTTCGCACCATCCGTATAAATGTGAGTATAATCACTATACTTTTCCATCACATGACAGTTAAATGCATTTACCAAATCTGTTTTATATCTTTCTTTCCTTTTTACCTCTAACAAATGCCAGTCTATGTCAGGCCATACAAGCTTCCATGGAGCTACAACCGGATAAACTACTGAAGGACTTATCCTCAGATCAAATACTCCACATTCTTTCGCGATATCATTCCCTACCCGACTAAGGGTATCCCTCTGAAACCTCCCATTTTCCCAGCACTCCTGCAACACTCCTTTAGTAGGATGAGAATTATTGTGCCCCTGCAAGTTAGCCCAGTAGTTTGCCATCAGTTGCACCAGCAAAAAGCTGAACCCAGGAGCTATTTATGTAGTCAGCCCAAAATGAGAATCAGGTGCTTCAATTGAGGAACCCCCCCCCCCAACAGAACAAGGGAAAACCGGAAAATCTGGAATAAGGATTGATGGATCGGACTGTGAATTGGAATGCAGACTTCATGGACCGGACCATGACAGATTTGGAAATACACCTGCTTTCCTGATGAAGGGTCTCAGCCTGAAGAGTCAACTGTTTATTTCTCTCCATAGATGTTGCCTGATCTGCTGAGTTCTTCCAGCAGTCTGCATGTGTAGCTGGATTTCCAGTATCTGTAGAATCTCTTTGTGTTTCGAAAGGATATACAGGTTGTACAGTGCTATCGGAAAGCCTCAGACTGTGAAAGGTGCAATAAATGCGAGCGATTCTTCAGCTACGGTGAATCATTCTGTCTATCGTTATGGCCAGTGTTTCAATTCCTGCCATTATTGTAATACTAGGCAATGAATTCTCTTCCCCTGACTCAGTTATCCAAGAGATATCTAATTCAATTGCACAGCACCAATTATTAAAAATCATTTATAAATGTGCACATCTTTTGTGAAAGAAATCATAACTTTGAGACATTACAATGAAAAGCAACCACACACTACCATCATCTTGAAGAAAAATCACAGGCATCTTGTTAATGACGTTCCTTCTTGTCCATGAAGAAAATGCTTCATCTATTTATAGATGGAATTTACTTTGTATCAAATTATTTTAACTCCCAGCCACAGCAGTGCAAATATTCTTTTTCAAGTCATTATTGGTTCTCACACAGTTCCAAAAATAACTCTATCCAAACCCTTAGCTTCAGGTCCATTCTACTAACCATGGAGGAAGCTTAAATTGCAAAGGCTGTTAGGCTAATAACGTTTTTTTTTAAATTCTTTTCACAGGCTGTGAGCATCACGAGAAAGATGAATTCTTATTGCCCATTTCCTAATTACTTTTCCAAGAACTGTCTTCGGAGGGCGCAATTAAGAGTCAGCCACATGGCGATTGATTGGAGTCGCATCGCATATAATCAAACATTTGTTTCAACACAAGAAGCTATTCGGGCGATCTTGTGTGTGTCTGCTTCCAGTTGAACAATCTAGTCAGCGGTTTTTCCTCTAGTCTTCCCCACAGCCTAGCAAAAGAATGGTAGGTTTTCTTCCCAAGAGAACATTTGGGAACCAGATCGGCTTTTATAACAAGTTATTAGTCACTATTATTGATGCCAGCTCTGTAATCCTGACTTAAGCATAATTTAATTTCCCTAGTGCTCATTGTAGAAGTTGGACTCATGTTTCCATTAGTAGGAGAGTCTAGAATCAAGGACACAGTCTCAGATTAAAGAGGTATCCCTTAAAAATTGAGATGATGAGTGGTGAATCAGTGGAGTTTGTTGCAACAGAAGGCTGGAGAGGCCAAGTCATTGGGTGTACTTAAGGCAGAGAATGACAGGTTCTTGATTGGTAAAGAGGTTAAGGGTTATGGGGAGGTGGGAGAATGGGGTTGAGAGAAAAAAGTCAGCCGTGATTGAATGGTGGAACAGATTTAATCGGCTGAATGGTCTAATTCAGCTTATCTTTGACTATCTATCAAAGAGGAAAATCTGGGTGTTCCCAAACCAGAGTTCTACTCTCAGTAATCTATGTAATGACCTGACCGGAATGAGCAGTATTCAAGACAAATGTTTCACGGTATCTTGGTACATATAATAATAACACATCAATTCTAGTTTTGCTCCTACATATTATTGTCTAGTTACATTTTTTCTTTGCCTCTCAGATTGCCACCATAATCATAGTATGTTTTGTTTTCTTTTCCAAACATGTGAGATTCTCCCTCAACTAAAATTTATTCAAGTAAAGGCACGCAGCAATACACTGAAATCTGGGTCCATTATCAAGAAGGCAAATGGAAAGCTGGCCATTGCCAGAAGGATTGAATTTAAGAGCAGGGAGGTTATGCTGCAACTGTACAGGGTGCTGGTGAGGCCGCACCTGCCCGTATGCAGTTCTAGTCTCCTTCCTTGAGGAAAGACATACTGGCTTTAGGAGAAGTGCAGAGGAGGTTTAGCTGGTTGAATCCAGCAATAAGAGGGTACATCTACGAGGAGAGATGGAGTCACCTGAGGTTATACTCATTAGAATTCAGAAGAAACATAAAGTTAAAAAAGGGATAGATAAGATAGAGGTAGGAACATTGTTTCCATCGGTAAATGTGACTTAAACTAGGTTATATAGCCTCACATTTCAGGGGAATAGATTTAGGAAAAAGATGAGTAGAAACTGGTTTTCCTTGTGCATGGTGGACCTCTGCCCATCGAAGCAGTAGATGCTACTTCATTAAATAGATTTAAGGCACGGTGAGATAGATTTTTGCATAACAGGGGAATTAACGGTTATGGAGAAAAGGTAGGTAGGTGGAACTGAGTCCACAGGCAGATCAGCCATGATCTTATTGAATGGTGGGGGGAAGCTTGATGGGCCAGATTTCTGACTCTTGCTCCCATTTCTTATGTTCAATCAGACACAACACTGTAGCAATTGAATATGTACTAGGAATATTCCTTTGCTAAGTCAGGTGTGAATGTGTGAAAGCACTGAGCTGAATCTATGTAGGCAGCTCTAATGGATCAGTAACTCCAGTTGTCACATTTAGTTATGACTCCCAGAGGCTATAGAAAGCATTCGCCGGCTAGAAGCAGCGCAGTGAAGATCACAATGATCAATCCTATTATCAGCTGTCAGAGTGTTGGAGAAAAGCTAAAAAGATTAAAGCCATTCAACCCTGAACGAAAGACAGAGAGAAGTTTCTTAATAGTTTTATAACCAGTAAAAATCACCAAAGAAAATTCAAAAACATTTTAGGAAAGCATGGCAACCTTGTTTGTTCATCAAAAAGGCCTTTAAGGATACTAGAGTATGTGACATTGGAACTCAGCGTTCTGTTAATCTCAACTATTGGGCAAAGGTATATAGGCAGGAATTCTCATCTTCAGGTAAAGGATAATAGCACTTGGAATAGCTTTCTGGGCAAAAAGAAGGAAAATGAATTTGATTAGATGCTGGACCTGGCCAGGTATTTTTTCTTCCTTTGAAATGCTGAAGCAACCTGACCAATTAATGTTCCTTCACCACCGATCATTTCTGGTGCGCGCGTTCCAAAACTCATTCCATTCAATGCGGATCCATTAACCCATGTGCCAGTGGGTTATTCATAAGGAAGAATAAAAAAAATAATTGCTCTGTATTCAATGGGACAGCCAAATGTGCATCAGTGCATAACTAATGTGCAGGGGAGATGGGAGAATGCAATTATCAACAGTGACAGTGACTCATAGCACATAAAATTGAGCATATTGTTTAATTGGACCACCACAATTATACTCTCAAAAGAAGTACACAGGAGTCAGAACTAAGCACTTAAGCAGCCATTGGATCAGGCCAAAGTCCCATGGTCCAGCCATATGCACTCAATAATAGCAACAAGTAATTAAAACTGCCAGAGGGCGAGAAGACTCCTCGAACAAACTCCTCCTCAGTGTTGTTTGAGTGCAGTGTGGTCCAGAGGAGTTTAAACTTGGACACTTCTAGAAGGGCTGCATTGTTCCTGTACCCTCATCTGCATGAGTGCAACGGATGTCAGCAGTTATGAGGGGTGGTGATCCATCTCAACATCTCAGCAGGAGGAACAAGGTCCAATGACACCCCTGCCCCGTTGCATTTGCACATCAGTGAGAACAGAACTTGAGACCTAGTGTCAGGGGTTCCGTCAGCGGTGAGCACAGAATTTGAAGACTAGTGTTCAGTGATTAGGGGGTCCAGGGGTTGATGCTGAGAATCAAGGCCCAAGGGTCGAATCAGAAGTCCAGACGTTGAGGCCCATTGGCCCGAGCTCCGAGGCTGGGAATCCCTGCGAGTGTTTGGAGAAGTCGAAGCCCAGTGTCTGAGGTTAAGTTGGCTGGAGGTTGGAGTTTGAAGATGATGGCCTGTGTTAGGGTTAGAGGACTATGTATGTGTGTGGGCAGCAGAGAGGAATGGGACTTGTTTTGCTGTTGTTGTTTTGTCGTTTGTTATTTTCTGTTTTGTTGTATTCTGTGTTGTTCTGCCGAGCATTATGGGTATGCCATGTTGACACTAGATAAGTGGTGACACTTGCGGGCTGCCACCATCACACCCTCGCTTGTGTTGGTTGTTGATGCAAGCAACAGATTTCACTCTCTGTTTCGGTGTGCACCTGATAAATAACTTGAATCTTGAATTTTGAACCTCAATCTGAATCCCCATCATTACAGAAGCTAGTTATTATCTAATTCAGTTCACTCCCGATGATATGAACAGTAGAGTGTTGTATAGTCAGTGGCCACATTATTAGGTACACCTGTTCTTCATACAAAAATCTATTTAGCTAATCATGTGATAACAACTCGATGCAGAAAAAAAACCATACAGACATGGTCAAGAGGTTCATATGTTGTTCAGGCCAAATAGCATAATGAGGAAAAAATATGATGTAAGGCACTTTGATCGTGGTTGTTGGTGCCAGATGGGGTGGTTTGAATATCACGGAAACTGGGGATAGTCTCAGAGTATAGTCTCAGAGTATACAGACAATATTGTGAAAAACAGAAAATATCCATTGCTGTGGGAGAAAATGCCTTGTTAATGAGAGAAGTCAGAAGAGAAGGGCCAGAGTGGCAATTACCAACCATCTGTGGATGCGCTGAGCTATGATCAACTAAACAAGCACTCAAAAAAGGTCTAATAAAGCTACTCTGTGTTGTTCAGGATTTATTTTCTAAACATTACAATAGCTCTCTGGATTGCAGGGTAGCCAATCTACCTGGACGATGTAACTCAGTTAATTATCCCTCATCATGAACTTTTCAATAAGGCCTTTAGGCTTGTCTCCAATGAGACATCAACTATTTTTATCATGCAATATATCTGAACCCAATAGTTTCTGTTGCCCTCGATATTTAGAATTAATTGCTTTAATCTCAAAATTGGATAGGAGTGCTCATTTTTCATGCTCAATTCGCACATAAAAGCAATTTATTCTGAGTTTGATTGCGCTAGTAATCATTTCCAGGTGAAGCTGTGCCTGATGGGAAATTAGCCCAGAGAACCGCAGTGTATAATGAACCTCACTGCATCCAATGTTTGCCTTGTGCCAGTCGCATCCTTCCTCTATTACGGACTACAAATTAGAGTTTGATGTTCAACATATGACCTTCATTAAGCCCTCCCAGAGTAGCAGGACAATTCAAGATTCAAGTTTATTTATCAAAGTACACACAACCGAACACACCCGGAGATGCGCTGGGGTCACCACACATTCCGGCACCATCTTAGCATGCCCACGATTCTTGGCAGAAGAACACAGAGCACAACAAGCAACGAAACATTGGCAGCAAAACAAGCCTCTTTCCTACTGACGCAAATAGACAGTTCTTTAATCCCAGCGCAGGCTCCAGCCTCCAGTGCACTTGGACTCGGACTCACAGACATTGGGCTTTTACTTCCCCAGTGGATTAGCAGAGATATGCAGACTTGGTTCTGGCCAATGGGCCGCAACTTCTGGGTTTCCGACTCAACCATCAGGCATCGATCCCAGGACATGCAATCACTGAACACTAGGCCTTGAACTCCGGACTCGCCGATTTGCATACCCAGGGGGCCATGGGAACCCCTTCCTCCTTCCTGCAGGGAACTCCAACTCCAGAACCCGCTGTCAGCTCAGTGACCCGAGGAGGCACTCATCCACTTTCTGCCGGCCCAACTTCCGACAACTGACCACAGATGTCCCGCATCCACGTCCCTGGCCTTCAAACACGGAGCGGAGACTTAGATTTCAACCTGACCTCTAACTCCATCATACTCCTCTCCGAAAACACTAACCTGACCCCAACTCCCATCCCTGACCCCAAAACCATCCTTACGAACCTAAAAAACGATTTTATCTGAGCCATGTCTCAATGGAGGTCTCAGCTCAGCACCATCTTTAAACACAATGACATCTCACTACTTTTTTTGCATTTGTGTCCATTTAAAGTTGCTGACATCAGGAGGTATGCCAGGGCATTATTCAGAACAGCAGGCTCAAATCCTTTCCGAACCTCAAAGAGTGTCCTCAAATTAACAGTGTGTGTGTTTTTTTAGAGACTTTTAGCTGCTGAGAAAGTCATTGACCTTGGTCATGACTGCAGTGGACTTCACTGATGAATAATACATCCACAGGACAGGCAACATGTACTTAAACATTAATTCTGCCTGCCCTGCTGAGTGTTTCTTGATTTTTTTCTGTTATAAGTTCAAATGGCCAGCATACATTGATAATGATGTTCAATATAATCAGAGGCTCAGGTTTCCCAATATTTCATCACCGAGGTATTAGAAACACTTCAAACACAGATCGCTGCATAGTCGTAATTTGCAGCTCTCAGGAGTAAGGTACAGGTAATCCAGGCGATATGTTATGGGGAGAAGGCAGGAGAATGGGTTTGACAGGGAAACGGATCAGCCATGATCAAGTGGCAGAGCAGACTCGATGGGCCAAATGGCCTAACTCTGCCCCTATGTCTCATGGTCTTACATTCCTATCATCATTGCTTGTGATAGTCAGGTAGAATTGTGTTCAGTGGCATCAGCCAGGACGGCTGGCTTGCCACCAGTTTGGCTAGCTATTGGCTGCTCTCTTTGGTTCATAGGCATCCGTTAGTCTCATGAGACCATAGATTTGCGCTTTGGAAGGTTTCCAGGGCGCAGGCCTGGGCAAGGTTGTATGGAAGACCGGCAGTTACCCATGCTGCAAGTCTTCCCTCTCCATGCCACCGATGTTGTCCAAGGGAAGGGCATTAGGACCCATACAGCTTGGCACCGGTGTCGTCACAGAACAATGTGTGGTTAAGTGCCTTGCTCAAAGACACACATGCTGCCTCAGCCAAGGTTCGAACTAGCGACTTTCAAATCACTAGATGAACACCTTAACCACTTGGCCACGTGCCAACAAGTTCATAAGGACCATAAAAACTATACTTTACTGGCCTATAATGTATAGTAGGTGCCAGAAGCAATGCTGCTGCCCTTCAGTGTTCACTTAGCAGAAGGCAAGCGGTATTGTGTTCAACTACAGACTGCTGCAACATACATGGACATAGGGATTTGGACTATATGTGTTTTTGTGTGACTGTATTTTACTGATATGTGCTATATGTGCCTTGGGCTGTGTGGACAGCAAGGGAGTTGTGTGGCCTCAAGTCGTGGTGTCACCTGTTTGCAGCCATACAAGGGAGCCGGAGGCATCAATATGGCCCTCAAGTGTTCACTCCACAGAAGACAAGATGCATTATGTTCAATTGCAGATTGCTGCAACATTCATGCACTCAGAGACTTGGCCTACTTTTTTGTGTGACTGTATTTTATTGCTTTCTTATTTGTGCTTTATGTGCCTTGTGCTGTATATGACTGTTAGTATTATGTTGTGTGCCTTGGCCCTAGGGTGACATGGCTTCATTTGGTTAATGTACGGCTGAATTACAACTGAACTTGAACTTGGATGGGGTTGAGAGAGGTAATAAATTAGCCAACATGATATGTTAGAGAAGACTTGATGGGCCAAATGAACTAATTCTCCTCTTCTGTCTGTGTCCTACGGTCTTATGGTAACGTACCCTTACCCTTACTTTGATGATAGATTCACTTTGAAATGTAAATGCTTTTTATTCTCTCAATGTTCAGTTTATTTTGGGTATTCAGAAAAACATCCTCATGGTGAATGCTACATTACTGGCAAGTACATGCGATGAGTTCATTCTCAGGGAAACCAAACATCCAGAAGTATTATTCAGAAGGATGGATCCCTAAGGGCAAATATTACTTTCTTGATTTCTGAATCTAATCTGCAGTCATATCACAGCTGCTGAGCGCTGATACAGTAAGACTCAGGCAAGCACCAGAATCATTATGGATTAAGAAAATTAGATTGCAGCATCTGTATCAGGTCAAAGGGACCTTGCAGTGAGATGCCCTGTAGATGCAAGGAACTCATCTACATGTGCTCTATGCTGCATGACCTACAGTCAGAAACTACATCTGATGCCGGAGACGTAGCCCAATAGAGAGGCAGAGCCCAAGAGACAAGAGGTTGCGGCTGAAAAACAGCAGGAGCAGAGGGAACAGGACAATGAGGAAACCCATCAGGGGAATTCCCAGCAAACTATTAATAGTTTAATCTCCCAGCAGAACAGAGATAAAGAGATAAAGAATAGCTCAACAAAGATTTATCACATGTACATCGAAACATTGAAACGTAGTGAAATGAATTGTTCGCAGTAATGGCCAGTTTGTGCTGGGGCAGCCTCACAAGTGTCACCACACTTCAGGTGATAAAATTGATGCTCACAACTTACTAACCCTAACCCACGTGTACTTGGAAGGTGGGAGGAAACCCACATGCCTTATGAGGAGAAACTCCTTACAGACAGTAGTGGGAATTGAACCTTGTTCGTTGGCATTGTAAAGCATTACACCAATGTTCTCAAAGTGGGCAATATCACCCCCTGGGTTTGGTGGGACAGTCTAAGGGCGCGTTAACAATTAAGAGGTTGGTGGGAAGGCACTTGGTAGCAAGGGAGCAGCTAAGGGATTACAGGATTAATTTAAGAAAGGGAACGTCGACTCAGACCTTGAGAGGCCAGCGTCGGGCATTTTCATGCCTTTCAAGGTGCAGATTGGAAGTCTGTGTGGGGTGCCACTCCTTGAACAGACACTAGGGCAATGTGTGGTTAAGTGCCCTGCTCAAGGGCACAAATACGCTGCCACAGCTGAGGCTCGAACTAGCGACCTTGAGATAACTAGATGAACGCCTTAACCACTTGGCCACGTGCCCAACACATATTTTAAGAAATGAATTCCTTATTATAAGCATTTGGTTCTCTGTGCCTCATAATTGATTGCACTGATCATGTAATCACCTCATCTCTTGCTAACTCACCATTCTCTTTGACTTTGTTCGAAATGTATTATAGTTGTTGAAAATTAATGTGACACTTCTGTATTTGGCATATCATAAGAAGTCTGGACAGAAGAAATTGTATTATTTCCAGGCCCAGCCTACACATTATTGCTGTTCATTACTGCTATACAGTGTTAGCTAGTCCAATTCACGTGAATTAGGGTATGGTGTTCAATGGGGTAAAGTTCAGAATCAGCCCTATCGAATGGTCTTGAAGTATTTCTCTAGCCCATGGCCAAGCTGGGACATCACTGCCCCACTTTATATATCTTCGAGCAGAGAGTCAGGTCTTGCCTGAGCTATGATGACATCATAACTTTCCCTGTTAATGATTGCAGAGCGTGAGTTTGGACTTAAAAAAAAGGCAATTGACCATGGTTGTTAATCCAAAATGGAAGTGGCAGAAGCAAACCAAATGAAAAACAAGTATATGTGGAGTATCTGAGATATGGATTTACACCAGCACCAAGCAATTGACAGCAGTCAATGTGTCTATTGTGTGAAAAAGTTTTTTTTCTAATGAGGCAATAAAACCATCCAGGCCCCTTGAACATTTCAAGGGAATACACTCAGATAAAACAAAGAAGAACTTGGCTTATTTCAGTCACTTCATGAAAACTTTCAGAAATGGAAAACACTTCAAAATATGTATGCCAGCAGTTCACATCGAAACAGTAATGGTTTGCGTACTTCATACAACATTCCTTGCTCACTGCTAAATCTGGAAAGCCCCATACAATTGGAAAAGAACTGCTTCTGCCAGCAGTAAGGGAGGTTCTGAGTATGGATTTGCATAAGTCACCAGACCAAATAATTAAGCAATTCTGCTCAGCAACAACCTTGTTCAAATACAAATAGATGAACTACTTGAGAATGTGGAAGACACATTGTCAAACACACGTAGGACAACATAATCTGCTTTGCAGGTGGACAATCAACTTTGCCAGGCAAACAATTTTTGTTTCTTGTTTGCATTCACTTCATAAAAGATGATAGCATGGTTCAATATTTGTTATTTGCGAGACAACCAGAAACAGAGAAGAAGAGGGAGTCAATATTTCAGACTGTTGAGTAATTTTTCTAAGAGAAGGACATTCCGCTCACCAACATTCTTGCTTGTGCAAAGATGGGGTATCTCAATGACAGGAGGTCATAACCATGGGGTTATTACTCTCTTGAAAAAACACATATTTACCATTCACCTTGTAATTCCCAGACAACACCTTGTCACAAGAAACCTAAGTGATTGGCTGAACAAATCATTAAACACTGTTATCACAGCGGTAAATAAAATCAAGTCCATGCTCTTAGTTCTTGACTATTTCAAGAGTGTATTGGGAATGATGAATAGTTTGAATGCTTCCTGTTGCAAAAAGAAGTCAGATGGCTCTCAAAAGGAAACTGACTGAGACACTTTTATGTGCTTTTTTGAAACCGTGATAAAATTCTTTGAAGACTTGAGTGCTTCATTGAGTAATCAACTCAAGAATATTAGGTATGACATTGCTTATTTGCCAGAATTATTTGCAAAGTTTAATGAAATCAATCTTCACTTGTTAAGAAATTATGTGAATCTTATCAAGGTCAAATCGGCCATGTCTATATTTCTGTGCAAGTTAATCCTGTTTAAGTGCATCATTGGCCATGATGACCTTTTCCAATTTCTGAGCGCCTCTACTTTGGAAGAGAAAGAAAGAATTCCAGCTGATGATCTTCAAGTCTATTGTGCCCAACTGGGTAAACTGCACAAAGACATGTCAGAGAGATTTCAGGAACTTCTCTTGATCCAAATTCCAATTTGGTAATAAATCTATCCCTGAACACTTGTAATGAGCAGGAAAGGTGGGGGAAGGACTGATCTTACTACAAAATGACTGGGCTGTAACTGAGGTTCAAAAAATTACGTCAAGACTTTTGATTGCCAAGAGGAATCTCTGAATGCTATCCTGCATGATGGAAAAAGATCAAAATGTTCTTTATTGCCTTTCCAACATCACATTTAGTGGAGTGCAGTTTCAATACAGTCACCTAACTTCTTTCAAAGCAACAAAACAGACTGCAAATTACTGAACATGGGGATCTGAGACTCCTGAGTGACATTCAGCCTGATATTGAAAAGCTGATATCACTACACCAAGCCCATCCATTTCATTGAAAGATGAAAAAGGCAATGAAACAGTGAATAGTTGGACTACTAATTGTGCTTTAAAATTGTTGAAGAAAGTAGTTTTTGCTGTAACTAAATAAAAACTAATTTTATTTGTAGCTTTAATTAGTTTTGAATAATTTTTGCTATTATTTGTCACTGCTTTGAATGTGCATTTCCTGGATTCTTTCTGTGCGTTGTAAATTAAAATTCTTTATAGTTTTTATGCAATAGCTGGAAAGGGAGAGTGGGTGTTAGAGATGTAGTCTGGGATTCAAGGGCACAGTAACCCAATAAAAAGGTTTGGAAACCATTACACTAACCACTACACGACCATGCTGTCCTAAATGGGTGGGATTAATTTAATAAGCAGTAGAATACATCTTTATAGAGAGCTACTTTTTTTTATATAAGCAGACTGCAAATGCATAGTCCCTAATCCAGACAAATTGACCCTCTCCAAATGTAATTGCTCACTAGTAATTAGCCAACAGATCATTTGACACATAGTAATCCGTCTTGCCTTTCCCTTGAATGACTTTACCAGATTAGTGAAGCCCTGATCTGTTTACTGAAAGGACACATGACAGATGTGTTCGGTGATCTTCACCTCACTTCTGAGGACTTGAAATGAATGGGGATTCCCCCACTTGGAGGGGACTGTTATAGCCACTTCATGCTTGGTTTCTCTGGTTAGAGTAGCACGATAGTGTAGCGTTTAGCCTAGCGCTTTACTGCAATTGGAAGATTGAGGTTCAATTCCCACCACTGTTCGTAAGGGGTTTGTACGTTTGTACATTCTCCCCATGACAGTGTGGGTTTCTTCCAGGTGCTTCAGTTTCCTCCCACGTTCCAAAGACATACGGGTTTGGGTAAGAAAATTGTGGGCATGCTACACTGGTGCCGAAAGCATAATGACACTTGCGGGCCGATGCCAGCACATCCTCTGACCGTGTTAGTCATTGACCCAATTGACGCATTTCACTGTATGATTTGATCTTTCGATGTACATGCAACAAATGAAGCTGTTCTTAATTTTAAATCTTTTCTTAATCTTAATATGTTCCTGGTGGGTGTCCTGCCCTAAAACTTCCTACCTGGGCCTTCAGGGCACAAGACATCCCCTTGCAATTTAACACATTGACGATGCCTTCACCAAAGCGAAATATAATTCAAAATGCATATGAAGTGTGCAGCACGGATAAGCTGTAAACAGTAAACAGCTCGCTTTCCTAGTGATGAAACCTCAGTGGTGGCAGTGTTTTCATGAGTCTCACAGTCTGGAGGAAAAATCTGTTACCCAGTCTGGCAGTCCTAGTCCTGATGCACCTGTACCTCCTTCATGACAGTAGTACGTTAAAGATATTGTGGGATAGGTGGTAGGGATCCTGAACAATGCTTTGGGCCCTTCGTCTACAACACTCCAAGTAAATGTCACCATTAAGGGAGAGGGAGGCCACAGTGATCTTCTCAGACTCTAGATTGTCCTGCAGTCGGCGCTTTACAGCTTCCGTTCCGAAACAGTCAGCATTTCCGGCTGAGATCCTTCATAAGGACCCTTCATGTTGTGTTAATGCAGAATGCTGAATATAAAATATCGTGGTGCTGTTTTTGATGTATTTTAACCAAATTCAAGATTTGCTGCTGGGTATTCAATTCAACACTACCTGCACCTGTTCAGCACATCAAAGAGTGTAAAATGCAATCTCTAGGTACTCATTCATAATCTCTGAATGTCAGCCCCTTCATTAGTGTGCAATCCGTACGTCATGCCCTTTATTCAAACATCTTGATCTGTTCCAACCTTTAACTACTCCTGAGCACTAATAAATTTATTGTAGATATCTAAGAGAGGAACCTAAAGTCAGGGGCTCTGGTCCACTTCTTTGGTGGGAGGGTGCAGATCAGGTCTGAATGCTGTAACAGACGTGCCTGCGGATCAATCAAGCAGTCCCACAAACCGAACCAATGTGCTGCTCCGCCATCAGGATATATTGCCTGAATGATGTGATGAGGGCAAGGAAGAATAAACTGGAGTTGGTTTATTTTTCTCACATGTACAGTAAAAAATTATCTTGCATATTGTCCATACAGATGAAATTATTACACAGTGCATTGCAGTAGTACAAGATAAAACAATAACAGAATGCAGAATAAAGTGTAACGACTACAGATAAAGTGCAGTGCAGGTGGACAATAAGGTGCAAGATCGATTGTGAGGTCAAAAATCTATCTTATTATACCAGGGAACTATTGAAAAGTCTTGTAACAGTAGGATAGCTGTCCTTGAGCATGGTGACATGCGCTTTCAGAGTTTTCTGTTTTCCACCCAATGGGAGAGAGGAGAACACCAGCTCATAAGCTCCAAGACCTCAAAACTAATCAATAAACTCCAAGACCTTGGCCTCAGTACCTCTTTATGCAATTCGATCCTCGATTTCCTCACTTACAGACTCCAGTCAGATTGGGTCAGAATCGGAATCAGAATCAGGTTTATCACCACCGGCATGTGATGTGAAATTTGTTAACTTAGCAGCAGTAGTTCAATACAATACATAATACAGTATAGAATAAAAAACAAAATAAAAAGTAGTAATAGTAATAATAAAAAATCAATCAATCAATTACAGTATATGAATATTGAATGGGTTAAAAATTGTGCAAAAACAGAAATAATATATATATAAAAAGTGAGGTATTGTTCAAGGTTTTAATGTCCATTTAGGAATCGGATGGCAGAGGGGACGAAGTTGTTCCTGAATCGCTGAGTGTGTGCCTTCAGGCTTTTGTATCTCCTACCTGAGGGTACGGTGAGAAAAGAGCATGCCCTGAGTGCTGGAGGTCCTTAATAATGGACGCTGCCTTTCTGAGACACCGCTCCCTAAAGATGTCCTGGGTACTTTGTAGGCTAGTACCCAAGATGGAGCCAACTAAATTTACAACCCTCTGCAGCTTCTTTCGGTCCTGTACAGTAGCACCACCCCCACCACCTCCCCCTTACCAGACAGTGATGCAGCCTGTCAGAATGCTCTCCATGGTATATCTATAGAAGTTTCTAGGTGTATTTGTTGACATATCAAATCTCTTCAAACTCCTAATGAAGTACAGCTGCCGTCTTGCCTTCTATATAACTGCATCGATATGTTTGGACCAGGTTAGATCCTCAGAGATCTTGACACCCAGGAACTTGAAACTGCTCGTGCTCTCCAATTCTGATCCCTCTCTGAGGATTGGTATGTATTTCTTTGTCTTTTCCTTCCTGAAGTCCACAATCAGCTTTCGTCTTACTATCGTTGTGCCAGGTTATTGCTGTGGCACTATTCCACTAGTTGGCATATCTCACATCTGTGTACCACCTCGTCACCATCTGAAATTCTACCAACAATGGCAACAATATCTCCATCAGCACAGGTGGACCACAAGGCTGTGTGTTTAGTTTCCTGCTCTACTTGCTGTACACCTAGGACTGTACGGCTAAACACAGCTCAAACACCATATTCAAGTTTGCTGATGATTCCACTGTTGTAGGCTGAATCAAAAATGGTGATGAATCAGCACAGAGGAGGGAGATTGATAATCTGGCTGAGTGGTGTCATAACAACAACCTCTTACTCAATGCCAGCAAGACCAAGGAGCTGATTATAGAATTCAGGAGATAGAAAATCAGAGGCCCAAGAGCCAGTCCTTATTGGAGGATCAAAGGTGGAAAGGTTTGGCAATTTTAAATTCCTCAGTTATTATTTCCGAGGACCTGTCCTGGGCCCAGCACGCAAGTGGAATTATGAAGAAAACATGGCAGTGCCTCTACTTCCTTTTGAGCTTGTGAAGATTTGGCATGACATCTAAAACCTTGACAAGCTTCTACAGGTGTGTGGTGCTGGAGAGTATATTGACTGGCTGCATCACAGCCTGGTATGGAAACGCAGCCCAGGGCATCATGGGTAAAGTCCTCCCAACCATTGAACACATTTCCATGAAACACTGTCACAGGAAAGCAGTGTCCACCATCAGGGACCTCCACCACCCAGGACATGCTGTCTTCACACTGCTAACATCAGGACGAAGGTACAGGAGCCTCAGGACTCCCATCTCCAGGTTCAGGAACATTGACTACCCCTAACATTAGGCTCCTGAACCAAAGAGGGTAACTTCACTCAACTTCACTTGCCCCATCACTGAAATATTCCCACAACCAATAGACTCACTTTGAAACATGGAAACGTAGAAAACCTACAGCACACAAAGCTGTGCCAAACATGTCCTTATCTTAGAAATTGCCTCAGGTTACACATAGCCCTCTATTTTTCTGAGCTCCACATACCTGTCCAGGAGTCTCATAAAATACCCTATTATATCCGCCTACACGACCGTTGCCGGGCGCCCAATCCCCTTGACTTACCCCTGACTTACCCCTTACGCCTGACATCTCCTCTGTACCTAAGGACTATTCATTTCATGTTCTTAATATTTATTCCTTATTTATTTATATTGTGGGCACGTGGCCAAGTGGTTAAGGCTAGCGATCCAAAGGTCGTGAGTTCGAGCCCCAGCCGAGGGAACATGTTGTGTCCTTGAGTAAGGCACTTAATCACACATTGCTCTGCGACGACACCGGTGCCAAGCTGTATGGGTCCTAATGCCCCTCCCTTGGACAACATCGGTGTCGTGGAGAGGGGAGACTTGCAGCATGGGCAACTGCTGGTCTTCCATACAACCTTGCCCAGGCTTGCACCCTGGAGGATGAAGACTTTCCAGGTGCAGATCCATGGTCTTGCAAGACTAATGGATGCCTTAAATAAATTTAGGAATATAGGAAGGAGATTGAAAATCTGGCTGAGTGATGCCACAACAACAACCTCTCACTCAATGCCAGCAAGACCGGAAGCTGATCCTTGACTACAGCAGGTGGAAAGCAGAGGTGCATGAGCCAGTACTCATCAGGGCATCTGAGGAGGAGAGGGTCAACCACATTAAATTCATCAGTTTTATTTTTTCAGATTAAGTATGTCATCTAAAACTTTGACAAACTTCTATAGATGTGAATTGGAGAGTATACTGACTGGTTGCATCACAGCCTGGTACGGAAACACCAATGCTCTTTAATGGAAAAGCCCACCAAAAGTAATAGAAACATAGAAAATAGGTGCAGGAGTAGGCCATTTGGCCCTTCGAGCCTGCACCGCCATTTATTATGATCATGGCTGATCATCCAACTCAGAACCCTGCACCAGCCTTACCCCCATACCCCCTGATCCCCGTAGCCACAAGGGCCATATCTAACTCCCTCTTAAATATAGCCAATGAACTGGCCTCAACTGTTTCCTGTGGCAGAGGATTCCACAGATTCACCACTCTCTGTGTGAAGAAGTTTTTCTTAATCTCAGTCCTAAAAGGCTTCCCCTTTATCCTCAAACTGTGACCCCTCGTTCTGGACTTTCCCAACATCGGGAACAATCTTCCTGCATCTAGCCTGTCCAATCCCTTTAGGATTTTATACGTTTCAATCAGATCCCCCCTCAATCTTCTAAATTCCAACGAGTACAAGCCTAGTTCATCCAGTCTTTCTTCATATGAAAGTCCTGCCATGTGAACCTTCTTTGTACTCCCTCTATGGCAAGGATGTCTTTCCTCAGATTAGGGGACCAAAACTGCACGCAATACTCCAGGTGTGGTCTCACCAAGGCCTTGTACAACTGCAGTAGTACCTCCCTGCTCCTGTACTCGAATCCTCTCGCTATAAATGCCAGCATACCATTCGCCTTTTTCACCATCTGCTGTACCTGCATGCCCACTTTCAATGACTGGTGTATAATGACACCCAGGCCTCGTTGCACCTCCCCTTTTCCTAATCAGCCACCATTCAGATAATAATCTGTTTTCCTATTTTTGCCACCAAAGTGGATAACTTCACATTTATCCACATTAAATTGCATCTGCCATGAATTTGCCCACTCACCCAACCTATCCAAGTCACCCTGCATCCTCTTGGCATCCTCCTCACAGCTAACACTGCCGCCCAGCTTCGTGTCATCTGCAAACTTGGAGATGCTGCATTTAATTCCCTCATCCAAGTCATTAATATATATTGTAAACAACTGGGATCCCAGCACTGAGCTTTGCGGTACCCCACTAGTCACTGCCTGCCATTCTGAAAAGGTCCCGTTTATTCCCACTCTTTGCTTCCTGTCTGCTAACCAATTCTCTATCCACATCAATACTTTACCCCCAATACCATGTGCTTTAAGTTTGCACACTAATCTCCTGTGTGGGACCTTGTCAAAAGCCTTTTGAAAATCCAAATATACCACATCCATTGGTTCTCCCCTATCCACTCTACTAGTTACATCCTCAAAAAACTCTATGAGATTCGTCAGACATGATTTTCCTTTCACAAATCTATGCTGACTTTGTCCGATGATTTCATCGCTTTCCAAATGTGCTGTTATCACATCTTTGATAACTGACTCCAGCAGTTTCCCCACCACCGACGTTAGGCTAACCGGTCTATAATTCCCCGATTTCGCTCTCCCTCCTTTTTTAAAAAGTGGGGTTACATTAGCCACCCTCCAATCCTCAGGAACTAGTCCAGAATCTAACGAGTTTTGAAAAATTATCACTAATGCATCCACTATTTCTTGGGCTACTTCCTTAAGCACTCTGGGATGCAGACCATCTGGCCCTGGGGATTTATCTGCCTTTAATCCCTTCAATTTACCTAACACCACTTCCCTACTAACATGTATTTCGCTCAGTTCCTCCATCTCACTGGACCCTCTGTCCCCTACTATTTCTGGAAGATTATTTATGTCCTCCTTAGTGAAGACAGAACCAAAGTAATTATTCAATTGGTCTGCCATGTCCTTGCTCCCCATAATCAATTCACCTGTTTCTGTCTGTAGGGGACCTACATTTGTCTTTACCAGTCTTTTCCTTTTTACATATCTATAAAAGCTTTTAGTCAGTTTTTATGTTCCCTGCCAGTTTTCTCTCATAATCTTTTTTCCTCTTCCTAATTAAGCCCTTTGTCCTCCTCTGCTGAACTCTGAATTTCTCCCAGTCCTCAGGTGAGCCACTTTTTCTGGCTAATTTGTATGCTTCTTCTTTGGAATTGATACTATTCCTAATTTCTCTTGTCAGCCACGGGTGCACTACCTTTCTTGATTTATTCTTTTGCCAAACTGGGATGAACAATTGTTGTCGTTCATCCATGCAATCCTTAAATGCTTGCCATTGCATATCCACTGTCAATCGTTTAAGTGTCATTTGCTAGTCTATCTTAGCTAATTCACGTCTCATACCTTCAAAGTTACCCCTCATTAAGTTCAGAACCTTTGTTTCTGAATTAACTATGTCACTCTCCATCTTAATGAAGAATTCCACCATATTATGGTCACTCTTACCCAAGGGGCCTCTCACGACAAGATTGCTAATTAACCCTTCCTCATTGCTCAAAACCCAGTCCAGAATAGCCTGCTCTCTAGTTGGTTCCTCGACATGTTGGTTCAAAAAACCATCCCGCATACATTCCAAGAAATCCTCTTCCTCAGCACCTTTACCAATTTGGTTCACCCAATCTACATGTAGATTGAAGTCACCCATTATAACTGCTGTTCCTTTATTGCACACATTTCTAATTTCCTGTTAATACCATCTCCGACCTCACTACTACTGTTAGGTGGCCTGTACACAACTCCCAACAGCGTTTTCTGCCCCTTAGTGTTATGCAGCTCTACCCATATCGATTCCACATCTTCCCGGCTTATGTCCTTCCTTTCTATTGCGTTAATCTCATCTTTAACCAGCAACGCCACCCCACCTCCTTTTCTTTCATGTGTGCAATAAAGGAACAGCAGTTATAATGGGTGACTTTAATCTACATGTAGATTGGGTGAACCAAATTGGTAAAGGTGCTGAGGAAGAGGATTTCTTGGAATGTATGCGGGATGGTTTTTTGAACCAACATGTCGAGGAACCAACTACAGAGCAGGCTATTCTAGACTGGGTTTTGAGCAATGAGGAAGGGTTAATTAGCAATCTTGTCGTGAGAGGCCCCTTGGGTAAGAGTGACCATAATATGGTGAAATTCTTCATTAAGATGGAGAGTGACATAGTTAATTCAGAAACAAAGGTTCTGAACTTAAAGAGGGGTAACTTTGAAGGTATGAGACGTGAATTAGCTAAGATAGACTGGCAAATGACACTTAAACGATTGACAGTGGATATGCAATGGCAAGCATTTAAGGATTGCATGGATGAACGACAACAATTGTTCATTCCAGTTTGGCAAAAGAATAAATCAAGGAAGGTAGTGCACCCGTGGCTGACAAGAGAAATTTGGGATAGTATCAATTCCAAAGAAGAAGCATACAAATTAGCCAGAAAAAGTGGCTCACCTGAGGACTGGGAGAAATTCAGAGTTCAGCAGAGGAGGGCAAAGGGCTTAATTAGGAAGGGGAAAAAAGATTATGAGAGAAAACTGGCAGGGAACATAAAAACTGACTGTAAACACTTTTATAGATATGTAAAAAGGAAAAGACTGGTAAAGACAAATGTAGGTCCCCTACAGACAGAAACAGGTGAATTGATTATGGGAAGCAAGGACATGGCAGACCAATTGAATAATTACTTTGGTTCTGTCTTCACTAAGGAGGACATAAATAATCTTCCAGAAATAGTAGGGGACAGAGGGTCCAGTGAGATGGAGGAACTGAGCGAAATACATGTTAGTAGGGAAGTGGTGTTAGGTAAATTGAAGGCAGTAAGATTAAAGGCAGATAAATCCCCAGGGCCAGATGGTCTGCATCCCAGAGTGCTTAAGGAAGTAGCCCAAGAAATAATGGATGCATTAGTGATAACTTTTCAAAACTCGTTAAATTCTGGACTAGTTCCTGAGGATTGGAGGGTGGCTAATGTAACCCCACTTTTTAAAAAAGGAGGGAGAGCGAAACCGGGGAATTATAGACCGGTTAGCCTAACGTCGGTGGTGGGGAAACTGCTGGAGTCAGTTATCAAAGATGTGATAACAGCACATTTGGAAAGCGGTGAAATCATCGGACAAAGTCAGCATAGATTTGTGAAAGGAAAATCATGTCTGACGAATCTCATAGAATTTTTTGAGGACGTAACTAGTAGAGTGGATAGGGGAGAACAAGTGGATGTGGTATATTTGGATTTTCAAAAGGCTTTTGACAAGGTCCCACACAGGAGATTAGTGTGCAAACTTAAAGCGCACGGTATTGGGGGTAAGGTATTGATGTGGATAGAGAATTGGTTAGCAGACAGGAAGCAAAGAGTGGGAATAAACGGGACCTTTTCAGAATGGCAGGCAGTGACTAGTGGGGTACCGCAAGGCTCAGTGCTGGGACCGCAGTTGTTTACAATATATATTAATGACTTGGATGAGGGAATTAAATGCAGCATCTCCAAGTTTGCAGATGACACGAAGCTGGGCAGCAGTGTTAGCTGTGAGGAGGATGCTAAGAGGATGCAGGGTGACTTGGATAGGTTGGGTGAGAGGGCATATTCATGGTAGATGCAATTTAATGTGGATAAATGTGAAGTTATCCACTTTGGTGGCAAAAATAGGAAAACAGATTATTATCTGAATGGTGGCCGATTAGGAAAAGGGGAGGTGCAATGTGACCTGGGTGTCATTATACACCAGTCATTGAAAGTGGGCATGCAGGTACAGCAGGCAGTGAAAAAGGCGAATGGTATGCTGGCATTTATAGCAAGAGGATTCGAGTACAGGAGCAGGGAGGTACTACTGCAGTTGTACAAGGCCTTGGTGAGACCACACCTGGAGTATTGTGTGCAGTTTTGGTCCCCTAATCTGAGGAAAGACATCCTTGCCATAGAGGGAGTACAAAGAAGGTTCACCAGATTGATTCCTGGGATGGCAGGACTTTCATATGAAGAAAGACTGGATGAACTAGGCTTGTACTTGTTGGAATTTAGAAGATTGAGGGGGGGATCTGATTGAAACGTATAAAATCCTAAAGGGATTGGACAGGCTAGATGCAGGAAGATTGTTCCCGATGTTGGGGAAGTCCAGAACGAGGGGTCACAGTTTGAGGATAAAGGGGAAGCCTTTTAGGACCGAGATTAGGAAAAACTTCTTCACACAGAGAGTGGTGAATCTGTGGAATTCTCTGCCACAGGAAACAGTTGAGGCCAGTTCATTGGCTATGTTTAAGAGGGAGTTAGATATGGCCCTTGTGGCTACAGGGATCAGGGGGTACGGAGGGAAGGCTGGTGCAGGGTTCTGAGTTGGATGATCAGCCATGATCATAATAAATGGCGGTGCAGACTCGAAGGGCCGAATGGCCTACTCCTGCACCTATTTTCTATGTTTCTATGTCTATCCCTTCTGAATATTGAATATCCCTGAACGTTGAGCTCCCATCCTTGGTCACCCTGGAGCCAGGTCTCTGTGATCCCAACTATATCATAATCATTAATAACAATCTGCACTTTCAATTCATCCACCTTGTTACGAATGGATTCAGCCCAGTGCATCGCGGGTGAAGCCTACCCCACCACTGAGCATATCTACGTGGATCATGATGCAAGAAAGCAGCATTCATCATCAGAGACCCCCACCATCCAGGCCATGTTTCACTGTTGTCATCAGGAAAGAGGTACAGGAGCCTCAGGACACACACCACCATGTTCAGGGGCAGTTATTACCCCTCAACCATCAGGCTCTTAAACCTGAGAGGATAACTTCACTCAACATCACTCAGGCCATTTGAACTATTCCCACAACCTAAGGACTCACTTTTAAGGCCTCGTCATCTGGTATTCTCAATATTTATTCATTAATATTATTTTGCCTGTTTTTTTGTTTCTTTGTATTTGCTGTGAATGTCCATAAGAAAATTAACCTCGGAGTTGTATTTTTATTTTATTTTATTGAGATACAGTGTGGAGTAGACCCCTCCAGCCCTTAGAGCCATGCCGCTCAGCGATCCCCGATTAAATGCTAGCCTAACCACGGGACAATTTACAATGACTAATAAACCAATCAACCGCTGCATCTTTGGACTGTGGGAAGAAACTGGAGTGCCCAGAGGAAACGCATGCGGACACAGAGAGGACATACAAATTCCTTACAGGCAGCAGCGGGAATTCAACCTGGGTCTCTCATACTGTAAAGCGTTGTGCTAACCATTACTCTACCGTGTCGTTCATATTGATACGGTGGTGTTGAAGAAAGAAGATGTCTTTGAAAGGTCAAATATAGAATCCATTACATTTGAGTTACAAAACCAAAAGGAAGCTATTAATGGGGGCATTATACAGCCATTAAACAGAAATAGAGTAGCAAATCTTCAGGGAAGTTACAGAAATGTGCAAAATTCACAGTGATTTCAAGAGCTCCAATGATGTCAGAGTAAAGAACAAAGAAGGGACAGATCTTCTGAAATTTGTTCAACGTGTTTCCAACACAAATGGGAAGATGACAGGGTTGGGTTGCTCCTGAGCAATGAGGTTGACCCAGTGGAGAACCCTTGAGGATCAGGGATCACCAGATCATAACACACACACACACACACACACACACACACACACACACACAATGTTGGAGGAACTCAGCAGGCCTCCAGAATTTTGTGGGTGTTGCTCGGATTTCCAGCATCAGCAGACTTTCTCTTGGTTGTGACCAGATCATACAGTTCAGGTTAATTCTGGTGAGGGGCAGGGGAAGCCCAAGTTAGAGCTAAATTATAGGAGAAAGGGCTTAGGATAAAGTAGAATCAAATATTGATGGATACAACTATTACAGACCATGGGGGATTTTTGAAGAACTGTTTGAGGAACAAAGTAGGTTCATTCTCCCAAGGAAGAAAGGAATGCGAACCAAAGAGTGCATGGATAACAATGGAAGGAGGTGATAATAAGGGGGAAATGAAAGGTGTATGATATATGACAAGTCTATAACTTTAGTAAGCCATAGAGTCAATCAGTTTTCCAGCATAGACTTGGTTGTTTTTTTTTAATATAAAGTTCATTGGGATGATGTTTTGGGGACAGAGGGGGGAATTAGACATCATGTTGGGGTTTAGGGACAGTGATGTGGGGAAGTTAGAGGTCAGATTAAGACTTAGGGACAGAGATGTGGAGGAGCTAGAGGTCATTTCTCCGCTCTGTGCTCCATGTTCCACATTTGAAAACCAGCAACATGGATGGGTGTCGAAGGACACCTGCAGTCCAGGCCTCCGCTCCACGTTCAAATACCAGTGACCAGAAGTCCATCCAAGCAGGAGATACGAAGGCTGGTCAGTCAATGAGCCCTGAGTTCGAGCCTAGAGTACGGGATCCTGCCATTAGTTAGTCCAGGAGTTGATTTCAAAGATCGAAACCCCAAGGTCAATCGGTAGTCTTGAGGTCGAAGCCCCATGGACAAAGCCTGGAGGGTGCAAGGACAATCCTGGAGTTGGAGGATTGTCTGTGTGCATAGATGGGTGGATGGAAGGGAGGAAAGGGGCTTGTTTAGTTGTCTGTTGAACATTGTGGGCATGCTGTGTTGATGCTGGAACGTCTGACAACACTTGTGGGCTGCCCCCAGCACATCCCTCGGTTGTAATGGTTGTTAATGCAAAAAATATGTCACTATATGCTTCCATATAACGAGGATCTCAGCTAATTGGGACACAGCAGAACCAGTATATTTTGGCCCAATTAAGTGTCTGTCTCAATTAGCCAAAGTTCAAAGAAGCAGTTAAAAAGGTATAAAAAGGACCGACTAAGTGACAAATTATGTACTTAAATTAAAAACAGAACAAATTAACACACTAGCAATAGCAACACAGTACTATATAACTGTGAATTAGTTTCTAATATTTATTGATAGAGGAATTCATCCAGAGAATGCAATGAACAAAATCAGCGCAGACACCTAGTGAAGATAATGGACTACCTTTGTTACCCATGCTATCGACAATTGCATCCTCCAAGTCTTCATTTTCATTGTAACATTCAAGATGATTGTTGATACCTTCAAATTCCTCGCAGACCCTAACTTGTTGAAGTAATGAAATCGTTTCATTCTCACTCCTGACCATTTCTAGCACCTCCAAGCCTCAATTCTAGAAACTGAAGTGAGCAAAGCAGCTGAGTTTTCTCACTATTTATTTCTCACCAACTATCAGTGATGAAAATCACTGCCTTTTGAACAAAAACACATACAACTGACTCTATTTAAAAACTGTTTGCTCTAAGCACACTGGAGTGTCTAACAGGCACACAAGTGCGCATGAAGGACGCTTGTTAGAACCTGTTTGGCAACAGTCTCCTGTCCCAAGAACGCTGTATAAACAAAAGGAATCCATGCAATTTTCTTGATTAGATTTGTTCTTTAAGAGTTGTCCCAAATAACGGGCTGCTCCAATTAACCAGAATCCACCATACATGTGATAAATAAACCTAAATCTGAATCAGAAATTAGCCCAACCTGTCTGTGCCAACTACAATGCCTTCTTGCGATCGGCTCATTTGCCTGCTTTTGGCATATGTTCATCCTTCTAAATGTTTATTGAACATATAAAGCTGTCCAAATGTCTTTTAAAGATTGTAATTTTTGCCTATGTTCACCACTTCCTCCAGCAGCTCATTCCATACACTTAGTGCTTTGTGTGAAAATGTTGCCCCTCAAGTAACTTTTAAGTCTTTCCCCTCTCCCATTAAAACTATGTCTTCTAGTGTTGAGCTTCCTTCCCCCAGGGGAAAAAAAAAAGAACATGTGCATCCACTTATCCTTGCCCCTCATGATTTTATAAACCTCTATAATGTCACCCCTTTGCTCCCAGAAAATCCATCCCAGCCTATCCAATCTCTCCTTATAACTCAATCTGCCCAGTCCTGGCAACATCCTTCCTGTCATAAGGGGGGCACTGGTGGCAGACCCAAATGCAAGACACAGACACTGAAGTACTAGGAACAGGACTAGGTGTATCAAGCAAGCAAGGAAAGTGGGGAAGAAACAACGCTGGACAAGACACAGGCCCCAGACGAGGCTAGGATACAGGGCCTGGGCTAGGACTAGACTAGAAAAGCGGGACCTGGACGAGGAACTAGGAACTTGGAATCTGGAACCTGGAACCTGGACAGGGACTCCGAGCCAGAGACTGGACAGGGACCCAGAACCTGGGTCTTGATTCAGGCTCAGACCCCGGATCCAGGTTAGTACAAAATGTGGCTACAGGACGAGGAGTGGCAACAGGACTGGACGTGAGACTCCTGGATAGGACGAGGGAACCCCAGCACTGGGCTGGACAAGGTACTCCTGGGCTGGGCGAGGCACATGGACAGGATGAGAACTCGAAGTCTTGACTAGGTCAAGGGAGACAGGAACACAGAGCCTTGGTCGAGGGAGAACAGGAACATGGAACACAGAGCCGGGACCCCTCCTTGGGAACAGGACTTGGTGCCAGGGCTCTACACGGAGTCAGGACCCCTCCTAGGGAGCAGGACGTAGGGCTGGGACTCATACACAGAACACTGAGAGACAGATCTCCACTCAAAGTAGCAGCAAATGGCCAGACCTACCCATTGGAGGCGAGGGCACAAAGAGACGGTTCCCAACACAAGGTAGCAGAAAATGGCCGGACCTACCTAGCGAAGGCATGGACACAGAGACAGTTCCGAATTCAAGGTAGCGGCAAACGGCCATACCTACCTAGCAAAGGTGAGGACACAAAGAGACAGTTCCTTATCTAGACACAGCAAGGCCCCAATCTTGCCCTGGCAGTTGATCCTGATGGCATTGCAGGAGAAGGGAAGGGAACAGTCGAGCAAACGAAGCTGAACCCAGAAGCTATTATGTAGCCAGCCCAAAATCAGAATCATGTGCCCCAATTAAGGCACACAATAGGACAAGGGAAATCCGAAAAACCTGGAATACGGATCGATGGACCGGACTGTGAACCAGAATGCGGACTTACGGACCGGACCATGACACTTCCATCAAGCTAGACTGAGACTGGAAGTGGAAAGGAAAGTAGGGTGAGCTAAGAAAGTATGAGAAGAGGATGCAGTTTACATAAAAGGAAATCTAAATGTCTTCTATACATGTAAAGGAATCTGTTTACATAGATTCAGTATGTCACCTCAAACTTTGACAAACTTCTACGTACAAATGCACAGAGGAGAGTATCCTAACTGGTTACATTACAGCATGGTATGAAAACACTAATGCCCAAGAATGGAAAAGTCTACAGAAATTAGGGGACACAACGCAGTCAATCACAGGCAAAGCCCTTCCACCATTGAGCACATTTACATATGGTAGAGCAGGGTTTCTCAGCTGTTTTTGTGCCATGGACCAATATCAATAAGCAAAGGGTCTGTGAACTCTAGGCTGGGAACCACTGCCATTGACACAAGAAAGCAACATCAGTCATCAAGGACTTCCAGCATGCAGGCCATGCTCTCTTCTCACTACTACTATCCGGTAGGAGGCACAGGAGTATTAGGTCCCTCACCACCAGTTTCAGACACAGTTATTACCCTACAACCATCAGGCTTCTAAACTAGCATGGATAACTTCACTCACCTGAAGTCTGAACTGATTCCACAGCTTACAGACTCACTGTCAAGGACTCTACAACTCATGTTCTCAGAGCTAATTTCCGTAGTTGCACACTTTGTCTTCCTTTGCATAGAGGTTGTTGGTCTGCCTTTATTCGTGCGTCATTTTTTTCATAAATTCCATTGTATTTCTTTATTTTCCTGTAAATTCCCTCAAGAAAATTAATCTCAGGGTTGTATATGGTGACATATACAACGTGTACTTTGATAATAAATTTATTTTCACTTTTACATTAATCATGAGAGTCTGGTAAGAGGTGGTTCATTTAAGGATAAGTAAGATATCAATGCCAAGAAGTAGATGATATAGTTGTCAAAGTCTCGGTTGAATTGGAGGTATTGGAGGTAATGGGAGGGTGAAGGTTGAACTGGAAGGAGATGCTAGTGGGAGAGTCAGTATAGTCGTTAGATCACCATGTCTGATACCGTTCATTGTAGACAGTTGACAATTGCAGAAAGGCTTGTCATGATCTTTCAATCATCCCTAGATACACAGGAGATACTAAAGGACAGGTAACTGGCAAACGTAACACCCTTGTCATGAAAGAAGTAAGAACTTACCTGGCAATAAGCCAATGAGATGAACTTTGGTTATGAGAAAGCTTTCAGAATCTCCGATAAGGCAAAACATCAACAGATACTTGGAAAAGTTTGAATTTGCTAGAAGGCAGCCAACATAAATTGCTATGAAATCATATCATCTTTGACTAACCTGAGAGAATTTAATCAAAGAATTCAGACATGTCTGATGAAAGGAATGCTGTAAATATTATTTCTAAGGATTTTCTGAAGTATTTGATGAAGTCCCACGCAGAAAGCTGGATAATAAATCTGAGATCAATTGAATTAAAGGGTTGGACAGGAAACCAGGTTACAAATAGAAAGCAGAGAGCAGTTGCCAGTGGCTGTTTCCCAGACTGCAGTAAGGCAGGCGGTAATGTTCCCCATGGATTGATGCAGGGACCCCTGCTTTATTTTAATTTATGTTGATGACTTGGATTGCCATACGAAATAAAATTTTGAATCTGCAGATAACATGGTACTGAGAAGTGAGAAGGATAGTAACAGACTGCAAGGTAGTCCAGCAGAACGGGTGGATAAGTGGTAGATGAAATGTAATGCAACACACATACAAACACTGGAGGCACTCGGCAGGCCAGGCAGCATCTATGGAGAGGAATAAACAGGCTGACACCCTTCATCAGGACCAAGTTTAACACAGATTAGTAAGAAGGGAACACAGGCAGGAAGTTTAAGGAGATACAATAGTCATAGTCATAGTCATAGTCATACTTTATTGATCCCGGGGGGAAATTGGATTTTCGTTACAGTTGCTCCATAAATAATAAATAGTAATAAAACCATAAATAGTTAAATAGTAATATGTAAATTATGCCAGGAAATAAGTCCAGGGCCAGCCTATTGGCTCAGGATGTCTGACCCTCCAAGGGAGGAGTTGTAAAGTTTGATGGCCACAGGAAGGAATGACTTCCTATGATGCTCTGTGTTGCATCCTGGTGAAATGAGTATCGGCTGAATGTACTCCTGTGCCCAACCAGTACATTATGTAGTGGATGGGAGACATTGTCCAAGATGGCATGCAACTTGGACAGCATCCTCCTTTCAGACACCACCGTCAGAGAGTCCAGTTCCATCCCCACAACATCACTGGCCTTACGAATGAGTTTGTTGATTCTGTTGATGTCTGCTACCCTCAGCCTGCTGTCCCAGCACACAACAGCAAACATGATAGCACTGACCACCACAGACTCGTAGAACATCCTCAGCATCGTCCGGCAGATGTTAAAGGACCTCAGTCTCCTCAGGAAATAGAGACGGATCTGAACCTTCTTGTAAACAGCCTCAGTGTTCTTTGACCAGTCTAGTTTATTGTCAATTCGTATCCCCAGGTATTTGTAATCCTCCACCATGTCCACCCTGACCCCGTAGATGGAAACAGGGGTCACCGGTACCTTAGCTCTCCTCAGGTCTACCACCAGTTCCTTAGTCTTTTTCACATTAAGCTGAAGATAATTCTGCTCACACCATGTGACAAAGTTTCCTACCGTATCCTGTACTCAGCCTCATCTCCCTTGCTGATGCATCCAACTATGGCAGAGTCATCAGAAAACTTCTGATAATGACAAGACTCTGTGCAGTAGTTGAAGTCCGAGGTGTAAATGGTGAAGAGAAAGGAAGACAAGACAGCCCCCTGTGGAGCCCCAGTGCTGCTGATCACTCTGTCGGACACACAGTGTTGCAAGCACACCTACTGTGGTCTGCCAGTCAGGTAATCAAGAATCCATGACACCAGGGAAGCATCCACCTACATCGCTGTCAGCTTCTCCCCCAGCAGAGCAGGGCGGATGGTGTTGAATGCACTGGAGAAGTCAAAAAACATGACCCTCACAGTGCTCACTGGCTTGTCCAGGTGGGCATAGACACGGTTCAGCAGGAAGACGATGGCATCTGAACTGGAGGGGATCTAAGTGTGGCCCGACCATAGGCCAGAGCAGCTCCAGAACAAGTCTCCCCAGGGTCTTCATGATATGGGAAGTCAATGCCACCGGTCTGTAGTCATTGAGGCCGCTAGGGCGCGGCGTCTTCAGCATAGGGATGAGGCAGGACATCTTCCACAGCACAGGAACTCTCTGGAGCCTCAGGCTCATGTTGAATACATGGCGAAGTACTCTACATTGCTGAGGGGCACAGGCTTTGAGCACCCTGGTACTGACACCATCTGGTCCTGCAGCCTTGCTTGGGTTGAGACGTTTCAGCTGTCTTCTCATCTATTCAGCTGTGAAGCCCACCATGGTGGTTTTGTGTGGGGAAGGGGTATAGTCATGACAGCAGGGTGAGGGACTGTGAGGAGGGGTAGGAGGGGAGAGTGGAATATGTGTTGGTTGGGGGCAGACAACAGATGACTCATGTGGGAGATGGGCAGGGGCCACAATGTCAAATCTGTTAAAGAACAGGTTAAGTTTGTTGGCCCTGTCCACACTGCCCTCAGCTCCTCTGTTGCTAGTTTGCCGGAACCCAGTGATAGTCCTCAACCCCCTCCAGACCTCTCTCATGTTGTTCTGCTGGAGTTTCCACTCAAGCTTCCTACTGTACCTGTCTTTAGCCTCCCTAATCCTGGCTTTCAAGTCCCTCTGTATTGCCCTCAGCTCCTCCCTATTTCCATCCCTAAACGCCCTCTTTTTAGCGTTCAGGATGTCCTTAATGTCCTTTGTTACCCATGGATTGTTATTTGAATAATAAGGGACAGTTCTTGTCGGAACATTGCAGTCCACACAGAAGTTGATGTAATCAGTGATGCACTCTGTGAGACCATCAATATCCTCTCCATGTGGCTCACAGAGTGCCTGCCAGTCTGTCACCTCAAAACAACCCTGGAGCACCTCATAAGCCTCCTCCGACCATTTCCTCACTGTCCTCGAGGTTGCAGGTTTACTCTTCACCAGAGGCACGTAGCAGGGTTTTAGATGCGCCAGGCTGTGATCTGACCTTCCCGGTGGGGGGAGGGGAGAGGAGCTGTATGCATCCTTAACGTCAGCGTATATCAAATCCAGAGTCCTCTCCCCTCTGGATGAAATGGAACAATTCTAAATGAAATGGAAACAGAGGGTGTAAATGTACAATAAATCTTTGAAAGTAGCTTCTCAGTAAAGTATAGGGGACCCGGGGTTCATAAATGATGAACAGAATACAAAAAGAAGCAAAGTTATTTGAAACTGTAGAAACCAATTCTGATGGCTATGGGAAATATTTGAAATTCCTAGTGATGGTTTATGAAAAAAAAATAGATTTATTAGAATGGTTCTGGAGATGAGGAATTTCAGATACAAGTTGAGACTGGAATAAAATGAGATTCTTCTCCTTGGAGTTCAGATGATTGAGAGCTTGGCTGGGATGGACAAGTGATTGATTAATTTAGTCCAGAGTAAAGAGAGGAAAACTGCTCCCATTGGTGAATTACGTAAAGACCATGTGAGGAAAATGTTTTCTGCTCAGAGAGAAGTTAGGATCTGATATTCAGTGTTTCCAGGTGGTGCAAACTAATCAATCAGTAACATCAAAAACAAAAGAACTGGATATGCATAGATTTGCAGTTATTTTATCTTGCACATTGGTTCTTTGTCTGTCTTTGCTTATAGTTTTCATTGATTCTATAGTATTTCTTTGTTCTACTACAACTGCCTGCAAGAAAATGAATCTTGGAGTAGTGTATGGTGGCATACATACAGGAAACGTATTTTGAACTTTAAACTTTGAAAGCCCACTCCCTCTATATATATCTTAAACACACACACACACACACACACACACACACACACACTTACACTTCTATTACTGCCATCAGGTTTTTGAATGGACCATGAACACGGTCTCATTTTTTGCTCCTTATTGCACTATTTATTTATTTTTATATATTTCTTATTATAAATTATAATAATTTATTCATGCATTGTTGTTGTACTGCACTGCTGCCACCAAACAACAAATTAAGTCAGTGATAATAAACCTGAAAACTATGCAGAATCTTTTTGCTCATCGTGAGAGCTATGATCTATCGTGGAGCCCACATTAGGCTAAACAGTTTTCATGCTCTGTGGACAGCGCTTTATTGATAGAGCAGCGAGCAGCAAGATATTACTTCAGTGCCAAGGACATTGATCTTCTTTTATTAAATCACTGGAACACCTCCTTCATTATTTTTTGAAGTCTCAAATTATCTTTTTTTTTTATCTTAGCCTAGAAGGCTGGTGGAGAGGTTAATGAGGGAAAAGAAGAATGGGAGCAAATGGAATCCAAGAGAAAAGAAGCAACACAATTCAATTTTGTGATGATGAGAAGAATTACTACTATACTTTGGTGACTAATTTTAATAAAGTCTTCACAAAAGCATATAAATTGTTACCAACATATCTGTTACACAGAATGAAAAAAATACCCACTTCCTTTTTCTAAAATTTGTGATATACTGCATAAAAAATGATAAACCCTTTGCTTGGTACTTCGACTAATGGAAAACCTTTTAGCTTTCAAACCAATTATCTGCTTTGATTCATAAAGGCTTTTTTCATAAAATATGACCTGCTTGTGCTTGTGTTTAACACCCATCAGATGTAACATGACTTGTAGTTTAAAAAGGAAACAGTCATCAATTTTGCAGTACTGTCTCCCTGCCTTATTTACCAGGGACATTCTCACGTCTACAATTGCCCTTCTCTATGTTTTATGCTGCATCGTTGAAAGGAGAAGTGTGTGTTTATTTTCATTTTGCTGCACAGTGGACGGTTGGGGGATGAAGTACCTCCAACCTTCTAAATAACACCTTATATATATGGTGAAATAGCAGGTAACTATTCATTTATTTATTGAGATACAGTATGGAATAGGTCCTTCTAGCCCTTCGAGCCACGCCACTGCCCAGCAACCTCCGATTTAATTCTAGCCTCATCAGGGGCAATGTATAATGACCAATTAACCTGCCAACCAGTAGGTCTTTAGACAGTGAGAGGAAACTGAAGCACCAGGAGGAAACCCAAGCAGTCACAGGGAGAATGTACAAACTTCTTACAGGCAGCAGCAGGAACTGAACCCGTGTCACCTGTACTGTAAAACATTGTGCTAATCACTACTCTAATGTTCCGTCCCCCTCCTCCCAGCCCTACTGCGTATCAATGCATATCATTGTGCAGATTTGTCAATCATACATACACACCCATATGCACACATAAATGCAGGTATATGTGCACGTGCACACACACACACACACACACACAGATACATAGACACAGACACACACAGAGATACATAGACACAGACACACACGCACACAGATACATAGACACAGACACACACACACACACACACACATAGACAAACATACACACAGATACATAGACACAGACACAAACACACACAGATACACAGACACACATATAAACACACACACACACACACACACACACACACAGATACATAGATACAGACACACACACACACACACACAGATACATAGACACAGACACACACATACACACACACACACACACACGCACACATACACACAGATACATAGACACAGACACACACACACACACACACACACAGATGCATAGATGCAGACACACACACACACACACACACACACACACACACACACACACAGGCTTTCCTGTTCCTGACCACTGAGTACAAATTACAAAATTACACCACAATGCAAAAAAATTAACCCCACTTTCTTCTTAACTTCACTTAGCCAGGTAAATTATGTTTCAATAGATAAAATGCATCTGTATAGGATCTAAGTGATGAATTTCTCCACCCCTGTGTGTGGAATTTATAACTGTTTCTAAGGACATGAGAAATTCTAAGATGGGAACTGTAAATATACTTTGTACTCTGTTTCTGAAATTCTTCTCTATTGATTTCAATAGAACTGAATTTCAGAAACATTGCACAGATCTCTGTGACCAGATAATGCAATTTCATCGCATTTACTTTTCATTCAATACTGATTGATGGGAAACTGAGAATAAATTTTGTTTCTTGCCACTTCAAAGCCAAATTTTTGATGAAAAGCCAGGAATAAATTGTGTTTCTTACCAGTTCCAGGCTGAATTGTGTCAATCACAGACCTCGACTAGTTGCGTCATGCCTCTTATGGAAACGCCAATGCCAAAGACTAGGAAAGCCTACAGAAAGTGATGAATGCAGCCTGGTCCATCAGAGGCAATGCTGTCTGCCCCACTGAGCAGGCCTACAATGGGAGCACTGTCACAAGAAAGCAGCATCCATCATCAGGGACCCTCTACATCCATGCCAAGCTCTCTTCTCACTGCTGCCATCAGGAAGGAGGTACAGGAGGCTTAGGTGCCATGCCATCAGGTTCAGCAACATCTTCTACCCTTCTGCCATCAGGATCCTGAACCAGCATGGATAGCTTCACTCACCTCAACTCTGAACTGATTCCACAACCTACAGACTCACTTTCAAGGACTCTACAACTCGTGTTCTCAGTATTAGTTATTTAAATTATTATCAGAATTATTGTATTTACACAGATTATTTCTTTTGCACATTGGTTGTTTGTCAGTCCTTGTGTGTAGATTTCATTGATTCTGTGGTATTTTTTGTTCTATTGTGAATCCCTACAAGAAAATGAATGTCAGGGCTTTATATGGTGATATATACATACTTGGATAATAAATTTTCTTTGACCTTTGACTGGGCACTTCTCATCAGTATCTGTGGTAGCATGTCTGGCAGGACACCTAACGACTTCTTTCCTTGTGCAACATCACTTGCCAGCTGTGCCGGCAAGAATTAAAGTCCCCAGGTACTTAAAGTGGCCATTGTCCAACACACAATAAAAAAATACAATCCCGCTGAGTTCTTCCAGCAGTTTGCTGCTTGGTTCAGATAAAGCAGGTTTTCTCTCTGCTCTGCATTTAAAAAATGTCACTTGGAAAAGTGTGGGTGGCTTCAGGAGGCAGCTGTAGGTCGCACTGAAGACTTGGAGTTTCCAAAGTCCTCAGAGTTACCTTAGGCTTTTGCTGTGAAGTTTTACCATACTATCTCCTGATTAAAGAACGTAATCAGAACCTGATACACACACTAGGACTCCAAAGTTTTTATAGACAGATGTTCTTTCTGAGGACTTTTGATCTCACAATCTACCTCATTGGATCTTTCATCTTATTGTCTACCTGTACTTTCACTGTAACTGTTACTTTATTCTGTTAATGTTGTACCTTGTACAACCTCAATGCACAATGTAATAAATCATCCTGTATGACAGGCTTTTCACTGGATTTCAGTACAAGTGACAACAATAAACCAATTCTAATTCCATTTCCTATCTCCAAACAGTAATACCTCCATAAATACAATTTACATAGACAGATAATTGGCAGCAGGATAACAAGTTTCTAGGCACGCACACGCACATCAAGACTGTTCTTGTCAGAGAGGAGTGGTTAAGGCTCATGGTCACCGTATCTCGCTGCTGTATTTTCTTCATAATTACTGTGGCTTCACTGCAAAGAGGTGTTTCACTGGCTGAGAAGCACTTTGGATATTCTGAACAGGATATGAAGGGAACTGTATATGGAACAAAACAAGGCTTTATTTTTCTACAAAGCCAATGGAACCAAAGTTTGCAAACGTTGACAACAACTACAAAGTTGTGTACATAGCATCAGTAAGTGGGAATGTTCTTGACCAGAATCCAGAACCTATTTTGAGGAAAAAATCACCAAGTGTAGATGTGATTATGTGATAGCCCAGAATAACCAATATTTGATTAATAATTCTCCCTGAGTTTCATTTCCATTGTATTTATTGCTGATTTTCCAATGCCACCCAAACACCTTTACCTGTGATGAGCTGTTACCTTAAATAGATTCTGGAATCTGGTCAAGATATGTTCCCACTTGCTGATGCTAAATACACAACTTTGCAGTAGTTGTTGATATTTCCCAAGTTTGGCTCCATTGGCATTATGGGAAAGCAAACATTGCAGTTATGTGGTTTCCTTCACATTCCTTTCAGAACATGCAAAGTTCTTCACATCCAGCGAAACACTTTGCAGTGCTGTCACAGTAATTATGAAGAAACGTGAGAGAGACAGTGAGAGACAAATGGCTAAAAGGTTAGCTCCATCATCACTTTAGTCATTGTTACCTCATACTGCTGCTTCCTTTTTCCTTTTTACCCCTTACTTTTACTCCAGCATAAATGGCCCATGGAATGGCATGGTAGCCCAGCGGTTAGCACAAATGCTTTGCCTGCGATCCAAGTTCATTTCCCGCCACTGTCTGTAAGGAATCTGCATGCTCTCCTCTGACCATGTGCGTTCCCTCCTGGTGATCCAGTTTCCTCTCACATTCCAAGGACGTACAGGTTGATGAGTTAATTGGTCACATGGTTAAATTGGCGGCATGGGCTTATTGGACCAGAAGGATCTGTACTGTGTCTTTAAAAATTAAAACTAAAACTTACACAAATTCTGACTCTGCCAGTTCTGGTGAAAAGTTATCCATCTGAAACACAACTCTCTTTCTTCTGCTACAGATTTTTTTCCCCAAACATCTTCTGTTTTATTACAGAAAAGTACCTTGTATACTATACATTGGCATAGTAATGTATTGTCAAATTAATCTTGGCCCAACTACAATCCTTTGATTACAGCTTGTGTTGTGGATCTGTACTGTAAAGAATAGAAAGTACATTAGGCTTGAATGGGCTGAATCTTTTCCTCCCAGATGGCATCTCAGAAAGACTGAAAGGAAAGCTGGAATGAAACCAAATGCTAGGCATTTTGCTGCTATCACTGAGAGCCCCTGCGCTGCACTGTGCTCAGGCCCAGATGCTGCAGTAGGTGTAGAGTTGTATAATATACATTTAGTGGCCACTTTATTAGGTACACCTGTACACCTGCTCATCAATGCAAATATCTAATCAGCTAATCATGTGCAGTAAGTCAATGCATAAAGGCATACAGGCATAGTCAGGAGGTACAGACCAAACATCAGGATGGGGAAGAGATGTGATCTAAATGACTTTGACCATGGAATGATTGTTGGTGCCAGAGGGGATGGCTTGGGTATCTCAGAAACTGCTGATCTCATGCGCAACAATCCTAGAGATTACAGAGATTGGTTCGGAAAAAAAAAAATCCAGTGAGTGGCAGTTCTGTGGGCAAAAACACCTGATAAATGAGAGAGGTCAGAGGAGAATGGCCACACTAGTTCAAGCTGACAGGAAAGCAACAGTAGCTCAAGTAATCATGTGTCACAACAGTGGCGTGCAGAAGTGCATCTCTGAATGCGCGGCACCTCGAAGCTTGAAGTGGTTGGGCTACAGCAGCAGAAAATCACGACCACACACTCAGTGGCCATTTTATCAGAGACCTAATACAGTGGCCACTGGGGGTACCTTTCAAGTAATATTACAAAAATTAATTTAAAACTTTTCTACTTTATATTGACATCCTCATTATTATTCTGTGATCTGACCTATTTTGAGTTTCAAAACTTCGGAGGTAGACAACGAAGAGTTTTAATGAAGTACAAGATTGCAATATGCCTCGTAGCAGCAAATATGAAATATTGAGTCATGTTAGGAAATGTCAGGGCAGATGATTAAAACTTTGATAGTGATGTTATAACGAGCATCTTTAAGTAAACAGATGCAGATAAGGGATCTGTGACACATAGGACCCAGTGGCAGGTTGCTATTATTACTCAATGTGAAACTGACCTATAGATTCACTTTAAAGGACCTGACAACTCAAGTTCACAGTATTATTTATTTGCTTTTTTGCTATTTTCATGACTTGCCTTCTTTAGTACATTCATTGTTTGTCAAGCTTTATTTGTGTGTAGTTTTTCATAATATCTATTGTATTTCTTTATTTTCCTGAAAATGCCTGCAAGAAAAATGAATTTCAAGGTATGGTGACTTATACATAGCTTGATAACAAATTTACTTTGATTTTGACTTTGAATCAATCCTGACCTCAGCTTCTGTCTGTGTCAAGTTGTCCATTCTCCCTGTGACTCCATGCATTTCCACTGGGCATCCCCTCCCGCATCCCAGATGGGTAGGTCAGTAGATTAACTGGCCAATGTAAATAGCCTCGAGTGTGTAGGTTGATTGGTAGAACTTGGAGGGAGCTGACGGGAATCAAGAGAAATGGTATGGAGGAAATTAATTTGGGAATGGGAGAGCTCTTGAGCCAAACAGCCTCCTCCTATGCCAGCACAGTAGCACAGCAGTCAGTGTGATTGCTTTACAGCTCCAGCCACCACCAAAAGGAGTTCGATTCCCGCTGCTGTTTGTGAGGAGTTTGTACATTCTGCCTGTGAGTTGTGGGTTTCGTCCGATGCTCTGATTCCCTCCCGCATTCCAAAGATGTACAGTTTAGTGTTAGTAAATTGTGGGCATGCTATGTGGGCACTGGAAGCATCACAATGCTTGAGGGCTGCCCCCAGCATAATCCTCTCTGCAACACACATCAAAGTTGCTGGTGAACGCAGCAGGCCAGGCAGCATCTCTAGGAAGAGGCACAGTCGACGTTTCAGGCCGAGACCCTTCGTCAGGACTAACTGAAGGAAAAGCTAGTAAAGGGAGGGGGAGGGGGAGATCCAAAATGATAGGAGAAGACAGGAGGGGGAGGGATGGAGCCAAGAGCTGGACAGGTGATAGGCAAAAGGGATATGAGAGGATCATGGGACAGGAGGCCCAGGGAGAAAGACGGGGGGGGGGAACCCAGAGGATGGGCAAGGGGTATAGTCAGAGGGACAAAGGGAGAAAAAGGAGAGAGAGAGAAAGAATGTGTGTATAAAAATAAATAACGGATGGGGTACGAGGGGGAGGTGGGGCATTAGCGGAAGTGAGAAAAGTCAGTGTTCATGCCATCAGGTTGGAGGCTACCCAGACGGAATATAGAGTGTTGTTCCTCCAACCTGAATGTGGCTTCATCTTTACAGTAGAGGAGGCTGTGGATAGACATGTCAGAATGGGAATGGGATGTGGAATTAAAGTGTGTGGCCACTGGGAGATCCTGCTTTCTCTGGCGGACAGAGCATAGGTGTTCAGCAAAGCGGTCTCCCAGTCTGCGTCGGGTCTCGCCAATATATAGAAGGCCGCACCGGGAGCACCGGACGCAGTATATCACACCAGCCGACTCACAGGTGAAGTGTCGCCTCACCTGGAAAGACTGTCTGGGGCCCTGAATGGTGGTAAGGGAGGAAGTGTAAGGGCATGGTAGCACTTGCTCTGCTTACAAGGATAAGTGCCAGAAGGGAGATCGGTGGGAAGGGATGGGGGGGGATGAATGGACAAGGGAGTCGCATAGGGAGTGATCCCTGCGGAAAGCAGAGGGGGGGGAGGGAAAGATGTGCTTAGTGGTGGGATCCCGTTGGAGGTCCCTCCTGGCACTTATCCTTGTAAGCGGAACAAGTGCTACACATGCCCTTACACTTCCTCCCTTACCACCATTCAGGGCCCCAGACAGTCCTTCCAGGTGAGGCAACACTTCACCTGCGAGTTGGCTGGGGTGATATACTGTGTCCAGTGCTCCTGATGTGACCTTCTATATATTGGCGAGACCTGACACAGACTGGGAGACCGCTTTGCTGAACACCTACACTTTGTCCGCCAGAGAAAGCAGGATCTTCCAGTGGCCACACATTTTAATTCCACATCTCATTCCCATTCTGACATGTCTATCCACGGCCTCCTCTACTGTAAGGATGAAGCCACACTCAGGTTGGAGGAACAACACCTTATATTCCGTTTGGGTAGCCTCCAACCTGATAGCATGAACATTGACTTCTCTAACTTCCGCTAATGCCCCACTTCCCCCTCGTACCCCATCCGTTATTTATATACACACATTCTTTCTCTCACTCTCCTTTTTCTCCCTCTGTCCCTCTGACTATACCCCTTGCCCATCCTCTGGGTTTTTCCCCTTCCCCCTTTTCCTTCTCCCTGAGACTCCTGTCCCATGATCCTCTCATATCCCTTTTGCCAATCACCTGTCCAGCTCTTGGCTCCATCCCTCGCCCTCCTGTCTTCTCCTATCATTTTGGATCTCCCCCTCCCTCTCCCACTTTCAAATCTCTTACTAACTTTTCCTTCAGTTAGTCCTGACGAAAGGTCTCGGCCTGAAATGTCGACTGTACCTCTTCCTAGAGATGCTGCCTGGCCTGCTGCATTCACCAGCAACTCTAATGTGTGTTGCTTGAATTTCCAGCATCTGCAGAATTCCTGTTTGCGTTTTATAATCCTCTCTGATTTGCTTTGACGCAAATGATGCATTTTCAATGAACGTGTGGCAAATAAAGCTAATCACTTGGAATTCCAAAGTTGAGGACTCATGCACCAGGTGAAATGGTTATTGTACCATTGGCATAAATTCATTATCTTACTATTTTTCTTCATGCTTAAGTAGACGTTGATGAAAAATACAGTTACCATTGTTCATGTATAAGATGGATTTTTATTTCTCAAGGTTTGGCACACTTTGAATTCCCTGCTCCATCTGATTGGGGATCTAACCCTACTCTGCATGGGTCTGCATGTGTCTCGGTGTTACTTTGGAATTGCCAGCCACACAAGTTCTACACAGCCCACCAGGGTTATGGTTTATGCATCAGGTCTAAACAGCCCAAAGATAAGAAACAGTGCTCCTGACTGGTTGTATCACAGCCTAGTATGGAAGGGCAAACAACTAGGTATAGAAAAGTCTACAGAAAGTGATGGATACAGTCCAGCCCATCACAGGCAAAGCCCTGTCCATTATTGAGCACACCTACAAGGAGCACTGCCACAAGAAAGCAACATCCATCATCAAGGACACCCACCATGCTCTCTTCCCACTGCTACCATTGGCTAAAAGGTACAGGAGCCTTGTCCCGCACCACCAGGTTCAGGAGCAAATATTACCCCTCAACCACCAGGCTCCTGAACTGGCTTGGATAACTTCACTCACTTCAACTCTGAACTGATCCCACAAACTACAGACTCACTTTCAAGGACTCTACAACTCGTGAGTCAATAACTAATCTTCTCAGTGCTATTTTTTTTTATTTGTACAATTTGTCTTTTGCACATTAGTTATCAGCATTTATTTATGTATAGTTGTTCAGAAATTCCAATTCTTTATTTTCACATAAATGTCTGCAAGAAAATGAACTTCAAGGTATTCTACGGTGACGTGCATGTAGTTTAATAATGAACTTATTTTGACTTTGACTTTGACTTTGACATTGAACTCTCTAGCTTTGCTGCTGGGAATTTCAGCAAAATTGAGCTCCGCTGGTGGAAGCTGACTGACACCAGAACCAACTGTCAGATCAAGTACTGAATCAGTCAGTAAATTGGTTCATTCTGTGCTTGGCCAAACATGTGCGGATGTCCAGTGCTTCTAGTTAAAATGGTCAATGCCTGAAGTTCTGAATAGTCTGGGCCGGAGACTTGAAAGTTGAAATGAATCCTGTTGTACAAATGAGAGGTGCGGAGATATGTCGCGGAGCGCTGCTCACGCATCCAAACTCTCAGCACAGACAGCAGGGCAAGGGCAACAGCTGGAAGATTCAGAGCTGCAGTGCTGTCTTTTGCTCTGAGATCCCGAAATGACTGCGCGTGGTTGTGGCAGAATTAGAACCACCACTGCTCTGCTTGTACCACATAGAGATTGTCTCAGTGGAATACAACTCATATGGTTACGATTAACTATATATGGAGTAAAGAAAATCTCAGCAGCAGCCTTTATCCATCAGAATAGTTCCATGACATTTCCTGCTCTTTTTATAAAGCTGGCTATGAGAACCAAAGAAAACAATAAAGAAACAGTCAGGAGCTTTATGAAGAAGATTTATATGGTGACTGTGTTTGTAGAAGCTTTAAACTGTGTATGAACTAGAAAGTTTTATAAATATTCTTTAAATTGTTGCATGTGAGGTATATCTGCCCAATTTCCATTGGCAAGTCCAGCTCATACTGTACTGTATGTTAATGAAAGTTTATTTAATCACAACCTTTTAACAAAAGATTATGAATTTGTTCATTGAAATTATACTAAGAATAAACAATTGTGCTAACATAGAACATAGAACAGTACTGCACAAGAACAAGCCCAGTGTTGTGCTGAACCAGCTAAAGAGCATATCAAAGCCACCCAAACACTGATCCCTCCTCCCTCCACAGTGTCCATATCCCTCCATCTTCCTTACAGCCACATGCCTGCCTAAACAACTGCTAAAAGCCTCTACTGTATTTGCCTCTGTCACTACACCAGGCATCCACCACCCTCTAAGTACAATAAAAATTACCCCTCACATCCCCTCTCACCTTCAATGCCTGACCTCTGGTATTGGACATTCTGACCCTGGGAAACAGATTCTCCCTGTCGACTCTATCTGTGCCTCTCATAATCTTATAAACCTCAATGAGATCTCCCCTTAGCCTCGGCTGCTCCAAAGAAAACAGCCCAAGTTATATCCAGCCTTCCATGATAGTAAATACCCTCTAAACCATGCGTTTCATTTGCCTTTTATTAAAAATTAGTACATTGGTGATTCAAGTCTATGAAGAGACTGCCCGTGCACAAGGGAAGAGATATAAAATGAAAGACACAATGGGTTAGTTCCCACTCTCTGTAAGGAGCATGCTGGCTTGGAAATGAGTCCTGCTGTATGAAGTCGATACATCTCTTCATGTAAACACATTAGATATCAGTGGACAATGTTATTTCTATTCTTCTATTTTTGGCTTTGGCAGAATCCAGTGGGTGGAGGTGGAAAAAGCGTGTTTTTCATTTCACAGTTTGTCATGCGGATAGATGTGAATGTTACACTTGTACATCAAAGCAGACCCGCTAAAACGACTTTCATTTCCCTGATTCACTTTTACTGTGCATATCAAATGTACAAGGCTGCTAAGCTTATTCTCTCCTTCACAATAACCTTGTACCTATTTTGGTGGACACACCACTCTTGCCTCTTGACTCAGATGTGTTTCAGCCACCATCTTGAGCACAAGACAAGCTGACACTATAGAGCAATACTGAGGGACCACCAGGTTCAAATGACAATGCAGATTTCAAACGTGTCATTGAACTAATTTGTCCTTTAGATGGATGTGGATGATCTTGCTCCCATACCGAAAGTAGCAGGTGAGGTCAAAGTTCAATGCAAATTTATCATTAAAGTACGTACATGTCACCACGTATTATCCTGAGATTCATTTTCTTGCAGGCATTCTCGGCAGATCAGAGAAATACAATCGAATCAATGAGAAACTACGAAGACTGGCAAACAACGCACAAAACAAGACAAACTGTGCAAATACTGGAAAAACAAACAAATACTAACAATTAGTAAATAAGTACAAAGTTCAAAGTACATTTATTATCGAAATATGTATACAATATACAACCTTGATAGTCATCTCCTAACAAGCAGCCACGAAACAAAGAAACCCAAAATAATCCATTTTAAAAAATCGTCAAACTCCCTAATATACAGAAAGAAAAAAAGAAACAAATCATGCAAATAATAACTGCAAGCAAATATCATTCTGGACTGAAGTCCAAGTCCAAAGGGAAGTTACAGACTATTGCTTGCAATGATAGTTTGCCAGAAAAAGTGTGATTAACAAAGTATTTCGTTATTTTCCTTGTAAAGAAATAATATTGAGAACATGAGTTGCAGAGTCCTTGAAAGTGAGTTCATAGGTTGTGAAATTTGTTCGGTGTTGAGGTGATTGAAGTTATCCACCTTGGTTCAGAAGCCTTATGGTTTTAGGGTAATAACTGTTCCTGGTGTGGAACCTAAGGCTCCAGTTCCTATTTTTCAAAGGTAGCACTGAGAGAATATGGCCTGGATGGTGGGGGTCCGAGATGATGGATGCTACTTTCTTGTGGCTGTGCTCCTCATAGACGTGCTCTGTGGTGGGGAGGACTTTATCCACTACTTTATGTATTCTTGGGCATTAGTTACAATACTAATGGGACATAGAACAGTAATCCCCTATGTGTTTAAAACAGTTTATGTGATCATTGTCACAGAACTGTCTCTGTGTGCACGCCTTGTGCAAGTTGGCAACGATGATTCCTACTCTGCATCAGTGACATACTAACAAAGGATTTCATTGCTGTCTTGTATGGTTGTGGTGCAGTAGTTAAACTGTCAGATTAGAAATTCAGAGGCATAAATTAACACATTATGGTTCAACTCTCATAACGAATCATAATTTAGATACAGATTAGTAGCAAAATATTTAGTCATTCATATAAATGACCATATAGATACAAAGTTGTATCAAAACCATCCTGGTTTACGAACGCCTCGCTCCCCCAGGAGGAAGGAAATTGCCATCCTTAGCCAGTCTAGCATATATATCTATGCAGCACCAAAAATATAATTAATTTTGCCAAACAATCCTCCTAGTTCAAGGGCTAGATAGATAGACAGACAGACACAGATATGATAGAGCTCTTTGGGATATCTTTGAAGGTGTTGTATGATGATGAAACCTTTCTTGATATATGGCCATCTCAGACGTTACTGAGGATATCATCAGCATCCCTACCTTAGCCACAGTACTCCTTTTACATTGATCAATGATGCTCCCACTAGATTTCAATAGGCACTTTGTCCACGGACCCATTTTGTGCCATTAGACTGGTAAGGAACTAACCTGCTGGATCTGCAACAGCCCATTCCTTTTCTCACAGTTAGGGAAGAGCTGAACTCCCATTACGAGAGTTTGTAAGTTGAACTTAGTTGGAAGCAGGGTCCCGGTTAGCTAACGTCTACCAGATCATCAGGTCCTGCTATATAACCCACACTCAAATTTTAGAAATAATATCTTCTCTCCTGCTTTGTTAAATATATTTTTTCATAAATTCTATTATATTTCTTTACTTACCCACAAATGCCTGAAAGTAAATGAATCTCAAGGTAGTATATGGTGACATATACGTACTTTGATAATAAATCTACTTTGAACTTTGGTCAGATGAACCCATGAAAGGTACCTCACTATTTTTGCTCTTTTTTTCACTGCTTATTTATATATGCAGGTAGTGAAACTGGTCTATAAGTTTTATTTCTCACTGGAAGTAACATTAATTGACACCTTCTCCCCTTACAGTCTAGTGCACCCACGCATTTGCGGGGGGGGGGGGGCGGGTGGAATAAACCTGTGAACAGTGAGCACAGTTATTAGAGTGCCCAGAAATAGAGAGAGGGTGTTGCAAATAGCAATATGTTGCAAACTGGCTATTAATTTTCCTACACCATTAGCATCCTAAAAACCCCTTCATGATTTCCAAGAATTTGCCATATTTGTCTCCTAATTACCAATTAAATTTGGTATGGAATAGTAAACCCAAGAGTCAACAGCATAAGCATCCCTGTAATGGTGTACTTATTGATAATGACTGTCAGTCAGTCTTTCTTACCAAGGCAGCCTACAATTATAAAAAGGATCTCATTCCTTAAGGTTGGAAGGTTCTGTTTGTTTATTTAGTTATTTGGAGATCCAGCAAGGGAGCAGACATTTCTAGCCCAAAGAGCCCATACTACCTAATTTCACCCATGTGACCACACGACCTACTAACTCACATGAGTTCGGACTGTGGGAGGATATCAGAGCACTCAGCAGAAATGATGTGGACATGGGGAGAATGTACAAACTCCTTGCAGACAGCAGTGAGAATCAAACCAGGGTCACCGGCATGGTGATAGTGTTATGACTCCCACTCTGCTAGCTTGCCACACTCAGGAATTTTTCTAGATGTTTTAAAAATGTCAAATCTTTAATTTTACATTTACTTCTTTTTGTTTTATCTCTTCCTTCTCTCCATTTGTACTTCCCTTTTTTTTCTGTGCTTCATTTGAGATTAAATTCATCCACAAAGGTTAAGAGCAGATGCTGGTTCTCTGTTACTTTTGATGAAACATTTTAAGTTTGTGTTTGGATGCTCCAAAATTTAAGCATGCAAGGAAATGAGTTTGTGTCCCCTAGTTCTAGACTCGACCACTATTGGGTATATCCTCTTCATGTTCACTCTGTCTATATTTGAAAAGGAAATGCAATAACAGATTGCAGGACTAAGCTTCACAGTTACAAGAAAGTGCAGTGCAGCCAATCATGAGGTGCAAGGCCATAGCAAGATAGAATCTAAGGTCCAGAGTGCATCTTATTATTCCAGGGAGCTGTACAATAGTCTTATGACAACAGGACGGAATCTGACCTTGCTTTCAGGTTTTTATATCTTCTGCCTGACGGGAGGGGGAGAAGAGAGAATGACCGAGCTGGATAGGGTCTTGAATAGGATCAAAGCTGTTTCACCAAGGCAGCAAGAAGTATAGATGCCTCTTGAACTTTTCAGATTGGAAATACCTCCTACTTCTCATCTCTTCTTTCCAGTCCTAAAGAAGAGTCTCGGAGTGAAATGCTGACTGTTTGCTTTTGTCATAGATGCTGCCTGGCCTGCTGAGTTCCTCCAGCATTTTCTGTTTGTTGCTTTTCAGCCTTACTTCATTTCCATCCTTGCTCAAAAAGGCCTTCAATAGGAACACGTCCACCCTGTGTCTCCCTCTACATTATCTCTCTCTCTCCACTTCTCATTGGTGGGGTGGGGGGGAGAGTTTGTTGTCGATTCTCTAGTCGGAGAACTCGGGGGTAAAAAAGCGATACAGCAGTCTTTAAAACCATAATCAGCAAGTTGTTTGTCTTTGTTGGTCTCCCGTCTTGCTGTGAAAGGGGGCCACCGCTCTCTCCCTTGATTAGGGAGATAGAGAGAGCCTGTTGAGTTGTCAAGTGAATGATTAGTTTTTGTTGTACTGTAGATCGTGGTCTTTGCTATTGTTTACTTGGCGGGTGGAGGATGCTGATACATTTTTTTGCTGAAGTAAGTAGGGGAGGAGATGGTCGATGCTTTGCTACTGCTTGTGCATGGGGAGGAGTGGGGGTGCTTCAAGCTTCTAACATTTTTCTGTCACTCATTCTGTGGGGTACTCTTTTGTTTTTGAGGAAGTCTGTGGAACAGGAATTTCAGGTTGTATATTGTATACATTCTTTGATATCAAATGGAACTATGAACTATAGAATTATTATCTCTCCACCACATTTTTCTGGGTATTTTCTCCCTGCCGAAGTGGTTAGGTTGAGGGGGGTGTTTGGGTAGCCAACATCTTAAGGCCAGGATGCTTTGGGAGATTATTTCATTAGTGGTAGTGTGATAAGCTGCCGCAATTGAATATTCTTGAGGCAAAAAAAAACTTTTGCTCAACCCAGCTGATATTTAAAGCCACTCTGAAAAATAACCAATTAATTAGACATATTCCACTGGGCTGCCAGCAGCTTCAAGCTTAAACAATTTTCTGCGATGAGCGGAGGATGGCAAGCAACATGCCTGCCAACCCCAAAAATCATGATGGGGCTCCATTGTAATTTTTAACTCTACCTCACTATTTTTGTTTTCATTTACATTACTTATTTAATGTATTTCTTTATATACAGTATGTATACAATCAGTCGCCACTTTATTAGGCATACCTGTACACTTGCTTGGTAATGCAAATATCTAATCAGCCAATCATAAGTCAGCAACTCAATGCAGAAAAGCATGCAGACATGGTCAAGAGTTTCAGTTGTTATTCAGACCAAAAGTCAGAATAGGAAAGAAACATAATCTCATGATTTTGACCATGGAGTGATGATTGGTGCCAGGGGGGTTGGTTTGAGTATCTCAGAAACTGCTGATGCCCTGGGAATTTCCACACGCAGCAATTTATAGAGTTTACAGAGAGTGGTATGAGAAACAAAAAAAAAAATGTCCAGTGAGCAGTATCCCTATGGATGAAAATGCTTTGTTAATGCGAGAGGTCACAGGAGAGTGACCAGACTGATTAAAGCGACAGTAACTCCAATAACCATGCGTTACAACAGTGGTGTGCAGAAGAGCATCTCTGAACACACAGCACGTCAAAGCTTGAAGTAGATGGAGTACAGCAGCAGAAGACCATGAACGTACACTCAGTAGTCACTTTATTGGGTGCAGAATGTATCTCAAAAGTGGCCACGAAGTGAACATTTCTTTTTGTAGTCTATACTGTTTTTTTATGTATTGTATTGTATTGTTGCTGCAAAACAACAAACTTAATACCAGTGATATTAAACCTGATTCTGATTCTGATAGTTTAATAATGGAAGTGCATTATCTATCTCCTGTGACGTCCTCTGGAGAAAGTCTGCAAACGTATGAAGGTGAAGGGAACAAGAGATTGCACAATTAAATTTAAATTTGTGGAGTTTTGAAAAGAGCATAATCAATGCCAAAATTGATATATTGGGCAAGTGTATTCAAAGAAATCTCATAAAATCTCATTGATCTTCCAAGGATTTTTTGGTCATCTTCTAATGTCCTTCATTGTCAGTTTTAGAGTCATAGAAGACTATGGCCCATCTAGTCCATACCAAACTAATAGTTTGCCTTGTCCTTTCGACTGGACCTGGACTACAGCCCTCCATACCTCTCCCATCCATGTACATCTTTTAAATGGTGTAATATAACCTGCATCCATCACTTCTGCCGGCATTGTTTCACACTCTCCTCCTCATGTTTCCCTTAAATATTTCACCTTTCATCCTTAAGCCATGACCTCCAGTTCTATTCTCACCCAATCTCAGTGAACAAAGCCTGCTTGCATTTGTCCTATCTATACCCCTCATCATTTGGCATCCCTCTATCAAATTTCCCCTCATTCTCCTGCGCTCTAGGAAATAAAGTCTTAACCTATTCAACCTTTCCCTAGAACTCGGGTCCTCAACTTACAAGTCCTCAAGTTGTTACAACTATTATAAGACCTTGGTCAGACCCCTCTTGAAGTACTGTGTTCACTTCTGGTCACCTCACTACAGGAGGGATGTGGAAACTATAGAGAGAGTGCAAAGGAGATTTACAAAGATGTTGCCTGGATTGGGGGGCACACCTTATGAGAATAGGTTAAGTGAACTTGGCCTTTTCTCCTTGGCGTGACGGAGGATGAGAGGTGACGTGATAGAGATGTATAAGATGATGAGGGGCATTGATCGTGTGGGTAGCCAGAGGCTTTTTCCCAGGGCTGAAATGGCTAACACGATGGGGCATAATTTTATGGTGCTGGGAACTAGGTACCAAGGGGATGTCAGGGGTAAGCTTTTCACACAGAGAGTGGTGGGTATGTGGAATGCTATGCGCTAGGGAAATTCTAGACAGGTTCTAGTGTAGGTTACATGTTCAGCACAACATTGTGGGCCGAAGGGCCTGTAATGGGCTGTAGATTTCTATGCTCTATGTTCAAGTCTTGGCAACAGGACTTCGTATGTGTTTGCTTCCTATGCCTTTCTATCTCTCTTTCTCTCCTTTAGATACTCCTGAAAACCTATTTCTTTACCTAATCTTTTGGGTGTTTGTCTTAATATTTCATTGTGTGAAGTGTGAAATCTTGGTTGTTAATGCTTTTCTGAAGCACCTTGATAAGTATGATATTTTGCTATATATATTCAAATATTACAACAACAAAAATATTCTCATTTTTATACGGATTCCATTAAAAATCACTGGAACCAAGGCATGCCTTTCCAATGTTTCGAGATGGAACTTCTAGAGTCAGAAAGAGGTATGGCATAGAATTAGGCCCACCTATTTTATGAACCACTGACTTAGACTAATCCAACATTAACCCCATTATTTTAAATTCTCCCCAGACTCTAACACTCAATTACATGCCAGGGGCGATTTATAATGCCAAATTAACCTACTAATCTATCTACCTTTGTGAGCATCTGAAAGAAACACACGCAGTCACAAAAAGAACATGCTAACTCCACATAGACAGCACCCAACATCAGGATTTAATCCATGTGTCTGGCACTGTGAGGCTGTAACTTTATAAGTCTACTAATCCATTTAGTATTTAAATGCCAAAACACCCAATGCATTCAGTTGGCCAGGTGCCAGCATTAATGCTTAAAAGATAGTTCATCACAACTGCAGTAAGACTATTGATTTTGCTGTTGTGCCACTTGGTTTGGTTGGAAATGGCATCCAGTTGTACCTTCCAGTGATGGAGAAGGATCAGACAGCTTCCCTGTTCTACGAAGAAGGCTGTGGTTCCAGGCTCACTCCAAGACGTCTGTATATCATCCAAGTTAGCATCGCACTGTAGAACTGCCATATCATCATGCCTTAGTAATGAGACTCAAAGGATTCGACTGCAAGTAATTAAACAAGAGCAGGAAATACTTCTGAAATCATGGCCAATATTATTCATCTCTCAACCAATGCCATCAGAAATAAGTGATGTGGATATTCATTGACTAGAAGCCTGCTTTAGTGATGCTCTCTCCTGCAGGCACTGTTTCCACGCCATATGCCTCGATGACTTTGTAAGGAAGCGTCATTTAAAAACGAGAGCTGGTCCTTTCCAGGAGGCACTTGTTCACACAAGAAGAGTGGGGGATATCAGACCCTCACTCCACATAACAAAGATCTGTTTACATTGGCGCTTCAAATTGAAAATATGAAAGATTGAAAGATTTGTTTTAGGTAGGGGTCTTAGCGTTATAGGGTCAGAGTGTTTAGATGAAGATCACATCCATGATTTAATTGGATAGCAGAAATGGCCTGAGGGACTGTAAAACCAGATTCTAGCCCATGATCTTATTCATATGCTATTTATAAACAGACCTGGCTCTTTATTTTCTTACAATATTAAAAATTTCACTCAAGAACATATCATTATATTTGGTGTGTGGAGGATATGAACACATATTGTGCAAAAGCAATTCCTATTCTTTTAAATGACCTGTCTTTCTACCTTAAATTGTATTATGACCCTCGCTTCATTTTTTTTATATTGTTGTGCTCTCCTGTAATTGGTTTGTGATTCCATCGTTGTTTTTGTTTTTGCACACAATCTAATTATCCTTTCCTTGTAATTCATGTTACAAGTTTTAATATATTCTAGCTGTTGTAAGTTCACATCAAATCTTGTACTTAATGTCAGTGTTTGCCTCAACTCAGTGGGTTACACTCTTAATCCTGAGGCAGACGGCTACGGGCTCCAACTTCACTCCAGAGACCCGAGAAGGTGCTCCAGGTTAACACTTCACTACAGTACTGAGAAAGGTACCATCTCACAGAGAACGTGCAAAACCAAGGCCCCATCTGCTTTCTCAGGTGGATGAATCCAAAATGGTGAGTGCAGATACCCTTGAGAATTTGTGAGGGAACAAATCCACAGCAAAGTGTGAAGTTATTCAAGCTGAAAGCAGTGTGAATATTTTTGATATTGTTTGCAGTTGGTACCACAGGCTGCATTGCAAATTATATTACCAATTTAGTGGCGTAGGGTATGAAAGCATATTGGATTTGTGATACAGTGTCATGGTGTTACAAACTCAACTTGGCATGTTACTAGATTATCCTTCATAATGAATTATGCTGGCCTGTATGCATTATGCCACAGTACCTGTCACGTGATCAGGAATGGCCTTGAGGCTTGCTTTCAATGTCATTAATATTCTCAATGCCAATAGTAACCTAGTTACTTTCTCCGCTCTTCCTAATTCCTCCAGGCTGTTTTTATTACACTTCTGTAGCTTCATGCTGCTCTCCGGGCAGCTTTTGTTTAACGTTTACAGCTAAAAATTCTGTCCATTTGACTTTTGTGATACGTCAGCAACTTCCATCAATTTCCTCACGGGTTCATTTTTTGAAGCATCACAATGCAATAGCTATCATCAATTTATTCTCGCTCTTCTTACCTCAGTATATTTAAAAAGAAAAATACTCTTTGCTGATTGTCAACTCGCAGCATAGTTGTCTAGAAAGAGCCCATCAAGATTTTGGAATGTCTCAATGAAAAGCCTTGCGATTGTTACAATATATTATAGCATGTTCCCAAACATGCTCTCAAAATATGACAGAGTCCTGGGGCATATCACCTGCTTGACAGTAATCCATCAGCCTGCATTCAGAAACCAGATATCAGTTTGCAGCCTTCAGGACTTGACGTTGAATTCAAAACCTTCACACTACCGGATTTCTGAAATCGTGTCAGAAACGGACTACTCTGATGAAACATCTTCTGCCCACAAAAGTAACCCAGCTTTCCTCTTTTCACAGCTGCCAGCAATTCCCAGCATTCTCCTTGATTTCAGCTATCCAGTTGTGGTGTTCTGACTCTCTCCGTTCCAGCGCTCAGCTTGAGATTCTAACGTTTTCCTCTCCACAGATGTTCCCCATCCTGCTGAGTACTTCCTACTTCTTTCTATTTTTACTTTTGTCCTAAACAGGCCATCCATCACCTACTTCATTCACTTGTTCCAAACAAATTAGTTGTTCCATTCTTTACAATGATGCAATTTAAATATCAACATCGATTTTATTTTCTGCATTCACCTGACAGAGCAGGGAATTCATTTTATTTGCTTATTTTATTTGGAGCTAAGGCGTAGAAAATCCATTCCAGCCCTTCGAGACGCACTACCCAGCGACCCCTGACTACTCTACACGACCATACCTCCGTACACTACTGACTACACTACCATGGCACCTGAAGTCTAATAGTTAAAAATCTGGAGTTCAGGTGTTAATCACAAAACATCACCCCTTCAATAGCACCCACAAAATGCTCGAGGAACTCAGCAGATCAGGTCAGAGCAACTCATACAAAATGCTGGAGAAAATTAGCAGGTCGGGTCAGAGTAACACACAAAATCTGCCTCTCTCAACTGTACTTAGAAACATAGAAACATAGAAAATAGGTGCAGGAGTAGGCCATTTGGCCCTTCGAGCCTGCACCGCCATTCAGTATGATCATAGCTGATCATCCAACTCAGAACCCTGTACCAGCCTTCCCTCCATACCCCCTGATCCCTTTAGCCACAAGGGCCATATCTAACTCCCTCTTAAATACAGCCAGTGAACTGGCCTCAACTGTTTCCTGTGGCAGAGAATTCCACAGATTCACCACTCTCTGTGTGAAGAAGTTTTTCCTAATCTCGGTCCTAAAAGGCTTCCCATTTATCCTCAAACTGTGACCCCTCGTTCTGGAATGTACAGTGGAATGTTACCCTAGATCAGGGTTTCCAACTTTTTTTATGCCATGGACCAATAGCATTAAGCAAGGGTCTGTGGACCCCAGTTTGGGAAGCCCTGCCCTCGATGTCGTAGTCTCGGTTTCTGGATTTGAAAGTAGAGCCATGAAAATCAGGTGAGCCACAACTAAGCTACAGTGGACATTAAGTACTGAAAACTGTTCTGATTTATTTATAGTCAACATCAGTGTTTGTATAATCAGCAGTCAACATTTCTACACCCATTTTCACAGTCAAAGGTAAACTTCTCTCCCGGACATCGCTGGGAATGCAGGAAGGACTCATTTAAGGCTGAATAAAATCTGTTAAGCCTCCCTCTTTCGCAAATAACAGAAACCACCGACTACAACTACTGTGGCAAACATATCACTGTAGGAAATGCCAACCAAACCCACAGCTAACTCTACATCTTGAACTTGTTAACCAAGTTCAGCTGAGAGGCCACAGAATGAGAAGTGACAAATATAAAGAGTGGATAGTAATTCCATATATTTCCCTTTTTGTAAAATAAGACCATAAGACATAGGAGCAGAATTAGGCCATTCGACCCATTGAGTCTGCTCTGCCGAGCCATCATATCCCTCTCAACCCCATTCTCCTGCTTTCTGCTTGTAAAATTTGACACCCTTACTAATTAACAATCTATCAACCTGCACTTTAATGCGCCCAGTGACTTGGCCTCCACAGTAAACTGTGGTAATGAATTCCACAGATTCACCACCCTCTGGCTAAAGAAATTCCTCTTCATCTCTGTTCCAAAGGGATGTCCCATTCCTAGACTCTCCCACTATTGGAAGTGTCCTCTCCAAGTCCACTCAATCTAGTCCTTTCAATATTCGATAGGTTTCAATAAGAATCCCCCCCCTCCCAATTCTTCTAAGCTCAAGTGAGTACAGGCCCAGAGCCATCAAGTGTTCCTCATACAATAACCCTTTCTTTTCTGGAATCATTCTCGTGAACCTCCTCTGGACCATCTCTAATGCCAGCCCATCTTTTCTTAGATAACGGGCCCAAGGTGCTCACAAACTCCAACTATGGTTTGACCAATGCCTCTACGTGACTCCAGAAACAACAATGGGGTCAACACTGGACTGCTCCCAGATAGTTAAGCTGCTCCATTTGAGAAAAATTAAAGATCCAAATAAATCCTAGCTATACCAAAACAAAAAAAAACAAACAATTCTTTATGCTAGATTAATAATTGGAAGGGAACAAATAGTTTGTATGTGATTTTGCATAGTGCTCTGACCTTTAAACTGCACACACACTATGCATAGATCTGCACCTGCTGTATAAAAGTCCGACGTGACATGAACATAGTCATGCCATCCAATTCCAGATGTGCCTAACCTCAGTTTATTTCAAACCACACAGGTAGTTAATTTGGCTAAGGCAATGCTGAAATTCATACTAAAAGAACATCTGATAAATTGCCTCTTGGGCACTGTGGAAGCTACTAATAAGCTTAAAATCCTGTACTTTCTAATGTTTCCTTGCTACATTGTTGCAGAGAGAGACAGTTAGAGACAGAGACGGTGAGCTTTGACCTGTTCAATCAGAACTAGGACTTAAAGCATTATGTAGATTATAATGCTTTAATTCCTTGTTCTGACTGAACAGGTCAAAACTCTCTCCCTCTCTTCCCTTCTTCCTCTCTCTCCTTACTCTCTCTCCTCTCTCTCCTTACTCTCTCTTTCTCTTTCTCCCTCTCTCCCACTACCTCTATCCTCCCTCTATCTCTCTCTCCCTTTGTTCCCTTCCCTCTCTCCCTCCCCATCTCTCTTTTTGCTCCTCTCTCTTTCTACATTCTACTTCTGACCCTCTCTCCTCCTTTCGATCTCTCTTTCTCTTTGTTCCTCTCGTTCATCTTCTCCCACTGCCTCTCTTCCCTCTATGTCTACCTCTGTCCTCTCTCTCTCTTGTCCGCTCTTGGACTGTATTCCTTGGAGTTTAGAAGAATGAGGGGAGACCTCATAGAAATATTTCAAATGTTAAAAGGCATGGACAGAGTGGATGTGGCAAAGTTGTTTCCCATGATGGGGGAGTCTAGTATGAGAGAGCATGACTTAAGGATTGAAGGGCACCCTTTCAGAACAGAAATGTGAAGAAATTTTTTTAGTCAGAGGGTGGTGAATCTATGGAATTTGTTGCCATGGGCAGCAATGGAGGCCAAGTCATTGGGTGTATTTAAGGCAGAGATTGATAGGTATCTGAGTAGCCAGGGCATCAAAGGTTATGGTGAGAAGGCGGGGGAGTGGGACTAAATAGGAGAAAATGGATCAGCTCGTGATAAAATGGCGGAGCAGACTCGGTGGGCCGAATGGCCTACTTCTGCTCCTTTGTCTTATGGTCTTATGGTCTCTCTCTTTCTCCTCCCTCTCCCCCTCTCCCTTCCACCCTCCCTGTTCTCTCACCCTCTGTTTCACAATGACGGCCAACATTTTTGGTTTGGAACCTAATGAGTGTGTCCACCTGTTCATTAATTTCCATTATAACCAAATTTTCTAATCTAGTTCAACAAGGTCACAGAATTGGCTGGTGCACAAAATGGAAATGTCACTCTTGTTTGGCAGGAAGCATATGATGTGGCCAGACGGATATTCATTCCCAATAGACACATATATCTTTTGCACACTCACTACAATAAAATAACTTCCATGTACATTTACTGTCTTACTCTACCCAATTTAAAGAGGAAATCTTATGCTATTTGGACAAAGTTGATGGAGCATTTCTCTGCATCCCATCTGAGTGGCTGTAAAGAGCTTGAGAAATAGGTCCAGAAGGATTTCTGATATTGAGGGGAAAGTTATCATTTCATACCTCTTGTGATTTTTTTTTCCTTTTGATATTTTAAGAGGTATTAAACTCAAGTGAGATAAATAGGTTGCAAGCTCCACAGCCAATAGCTCGCAAATTATTTCTGGGTCACCAGGAGTAAAAGTGTTCCATTTTAGCATTGAGATCATAACCCACATGAGGAAAAACACTAATCTAAAATAAGATTAATTATCATATCACGGAATACATTCCACATTATAATCCAGTCTCAGACTTCAATTGGTAATTTCACTGTACCTGTTGTCGTCTTCAGCGGTATACTGAGAGAGCACTGAACAAATGAAGATACCACACATCAGGATATTAAACCAAAGGCCCTGAGAATGTCAAAGAGCCCCTGGAACCATTCCAAAAGACCACACACATCGGTGCTTTCATTAATATATTTACTCCTTAGCCAACATCATTGGGACAGTTCCTGTGGCTATTGCCACAATCTTTATGGGAGCTTCCTGTGCACAAATTGGTTGCCACACACAGAACATAGAAGAGCACAGCACAGGGGCAGGCCATTCGGCCCACAATGTGGTGGCAAACTGTCTAAAAAGCAATTCAAAAACATCCAAACACTAACTGTTCCTACCTACACCACGCCCATATCCCTCCATCCTTCTTACATCCATGTGCCTATCCAAATGCCTCTTCCATTTCGACAGTTCTAAAGTATGAGGGGTGGCTGCTGGATAGGTCCATGGGGCATGTTCAAGGAAAAGGAGGCCAAAGGCAAGGGGTGTCCACCCTACTCAGTCAGTGGGTGCAGTCCCGAATCTGGGGTTGGTGGCTATGCACCTCCATCTTCTTCGATCTTGCGGCAGCACCGAGTACAGCCTCTCCTCCAGTTTGTTCTTTCTGGTCGCCTTGGCGCCACCCCCGCCAAACTCGAGCCTGAGGCCGTGTCGGCCTCCAGCCGTGGCTGCTTCTTCGAGCTCGGCCCTTCCTTAGGCGGAGGCCTTGGGCAGGTCCAGGCACACGGTGAAGTGCCCAAGTTCATCATGTCTCTTCTATCTAGGTGCATAGCATACGATTCGTAGATACATGGTGAGGCTTTAATCTCTTCCACGGAAGATGGCCGTTGGCTCACAAGGAGCTCATCCGCCCTTTGTCAGGTCTTGTTTTTTTCAGTCCTGCTGGGTGTCCTCACACCCTCCTAAGTCCAGACTAAGTCCAGTGGGGGAGCCAGCCCAAGTCACCGACCACTCAACCACGGCCCCTGGCCGAGCACTGGGTGTCCGCCCCCCACCGAATCTCTCCGAGCATCCGGTGCCCGACCGAAAACCATGGTCGAGCGGCCAGCGACCACCCTACTACAATAGTTTTTTTGCTCTTATATTGGCTGGCGGCTCAAGGTTCTTCTATTTCTGAGCAGTCTCTGACTGTAGATCTGAGTACATCCTTCTTAGGCAGAACCAACAATGGTAATGGACCCACAAAGGCACCACCAGCATTACTGAAATTCTCCAGAGTTCCACCCTCCTCTTTTCTGTGCAATCACTTGTGTAAGGCACACACCTCCAAGGTAAGATATGGAAAGGATGACAACACTGCCTTCTCTGTTTACTATACAGTAAAAGGAAATAATCTGCCAGGACCTCCCAACAGTATTAAGGGAATGCACATCCAGGTGGAAATCTTGGCTTATCGAGTAGGGAATTTCACTGGGTGGCAATGTCACTTCTTGAGTCTCCAGACTATGAGTTTGTGCAAGTAACAGCTGTGTACTGCACTGCTGAAGTTATACATAATTGTTCAGTCATCTCTTCAAATTTTATGGTAAACCATACATCCCAGTCATTCAGACCATTAAAGAGCGATTTTCTTCATTCAAAGAAAAACACTTCTCTGACCCACTATTCCTCCTAAAATATATCAATCAAAGCCAGACTCCTACTATTCCTTCTGAAATATATCGATCGAAACCAAACAGTTTACCTATCTCGTAGTTGCTTGAGTATGATTGTGCCAAAAACAAAATGACCCATTTGTACATACCGGGCTGCTCAACAAAGTAAATTGTCGTTTGTGAGGAGATTTTTGATTTCTTTTTCAAGTGATGCGATATGGTGCTGGCATTTCTGGGAATCTTTAACATCCTCTATGCACGGTTCTCAGCACAATGCGAAACCCTCCATCAGGACTGAAGAAGGGTCTCAGCCCGAAACGTCGACTGTTTATTCCTTTTTATTGACGCTGACTGACCTGCCGACATCCTCCAGCATTTTGCGTGCTTTACTCTGAATGAATGAAGGCAATGTTGCAGATAATTTCTATTCTCACTTCGGAGGTAGCAAGAATTTGCTCGGTAAAGAACAGCAAAGACAAAGGATTCCAATTTAATTTTTTTATATATTTAGTTTTAGAACATTTTTTTCTGAGCAGTTATTGCTCACCTCTATGGTAAGCTGCCTTTTGGACCACAGCAGTCCTGTTGAATGTATTCTCATGGTGTTGTTGGCCGGGGAGTTCCACGTTTCAGACCTGGCGACGACAAAGGAACAGGAATGTATCTCCAAGTCAGGACGGTCTGTGAATTGGAGGTGAAGCCACAGGCACTGGTTTTCCCAAGCTCCTGCTAAGATTATGCTTCTAGCTGATGGAGTTCGCTGGCAGAGCAGCCAGGATGAATAACCGCACGGTAGCTTGTAAGTGGTGCACATTGGATCTGCATCACACCAGCAATAAACTATAAGCTGCAGCAGTAGGAAACAACTTCCCTCTTTAATGAACACCATCAGTCAATAGCTTACACCAAATAGGCCCTTTACTTTTTTATCAAAATAAATTTAATTCATAATAAAATTATTAATAAGAACAAACCATGCAATTCCTTCAGAGCAACACACACAAAATGCTGGAGGAGTTCAGCAGGTCAGGCTGTAACTATGGAAATGAATAAACAGTCAACGTTTCAGGCCGAGACCTTTCTTCAGGACTGGAAAGGAAGAGGAGAGATGCCAAAATTAAAAGGTGGGTGGAGAGGATGGAGGACAAGCTAGAAGGTGACAGTTGAAGCCAGGTGTGGTGGGGGGGAAGAAGGATGAAATAAGAAAATGGGAGGTGATAACGAGAAAAAGCAAAGGGCTGGACAAAGAGACCAGTAGGAGAGAAGTGTAGAACATTGGAGAAAGGGAAGGAGTGGGAGGAGATAGGCAGGTGAGGAGAAGAGGTAAGAAATCAGAATGGGGAATAGAAGAAGAGGGAAGGGGAATGGGGAATAGAAGAAGAGGGAAGGGGAATGGGGAAAAATTACAGGAAGGAGAAATTGATGTTCAGACCATCAGTTTGGAGACTAGCTAGATGGAATACGAGGTGTTGCTCCTCCAACCTGAGAGTGGCCTCATTGTGGCTGAAGAGGAGGCCATGGACTGAGATGTCCGAAAAGGAAGGGAATAAGAATTAATATGGTTAGCCACCGGGAAATTCTGCTTTTTGCTGATGGAGCAGAGGTGTTCGATAGAGCGGTCCCCCAACTTACACTGGATCTCACCACTGTAGAGGAGTCCACATCGGGAGCACCGGATACAGTAGATGACCCCAACAGATTCGCAGGTGAAGCGCTGTCTCACCAGGAAGGATTACCTGGAGCTCCGAATGGAGGTGAGGGAGGTGGTGAATGGACAGATGTGGCATTTCTGGCACCTGCAGGGATACATGCCAGGAGGAAGGAAAGTAGGGAAAGACGAATGGACAAGTGAATCACGGACAGAGAGAACCCTGCAGAAAGAAGAGATTAGAGAGGGAGGTAAATGGGTACTGGTGGTTAGGTGAATGGTCTCAGCCCAAAACGTTGACTGTTTATTCATTTCCATAGATGCTGCCTGACCTGATGAGTTCCTCCAGCATTTTGTGTGTCTTGCTTTGGATTTCCAGCCTCTGCAGACTTTCTCATCTTTGCGTCTCTTTAACCAAGGTTGTGCTCATTCTCTAAGTGGGACCTCAGTCTGAGGATGGTGCAGAGGGCCATCTGCAAGAGTCACCACATATTGACAATCAGTGATAAATTTTGCTTGTCTAAGCTCCAACGAAGTGTCTTAGGACAATTTAATATCTTATAGATGTTTTGGAGATGTACATTATTGATGTTACATTTGCATTAACAAGTTGGGCATGAGATCCATTGGAAAAGACGTTTGAATACAGTCATAAAGTTAAGGGCCACGACAGCACAGTGCATTTGCTTTATAGCACGACTGATCACCGATTGGGGTTCAATTCCCGTTGCTGCCTGTAAGGTTGTATTCTTCCCGTAACCAAGTGAGTTTCCTCCGGGTACTCCGGTTTCCTCCCACATTCCAAAAATGCACAGTTGAGGTTAGGGTTAGTGAGTTGTAAGCTGAGCATGTTGGGCATACTATGTTGATACCTGAATGTGTGGCGATACTTGTGGGCTGCCCCCAGCACATCTTTGGGTATGTTGGCTGTTAACACTACGGACGCATTTCAATATTTGCTTTGATGTACGTGTGAAAAATACGTAAATCTGAATCTGAATGGGAAATAACTCTACCCCAATTATTGGGAGCGTCTTCATTTGTCACAATTTAAGCATCATACATGTGGTATTCAGCTATAGCGACAAAAGATACCTGGAACCTTGTTCGGAATGGTACCAATAATAAGCAAAAGTCTTCTGTCTTCAAAGAAAGATTTACATTAATATTGCATCATCTGCAATCAGGGGATCTCCAAAAGAACAGTACTTACCTTGGTGGTTAGCACAATGCTTTATGTGCCAGCTGTAATATAGGGGTTCAGTTCCTGCCTCTGTCTCTGAGGAGGAGATGATACACTCTCCCCTGTTTCCTCTGGATGCCCTGAGTTCATCCCACATTCCAAAGGCATACGGTTAGCGTTAGTGAGTTGTGGGCTTGCTAAGTTAGCACTGAAACCGTGGTGACATTTGCAGGCTGCCCAGCACAAACCTCACTGATTTGATTTGACACAAATGACACATTTCATTGTACGTTTCGATGTACACATGACAAATAAAGCCAATCTTATCTCTTACAACTGAGAAATTACATTTTGAAAAATAGCTATTGTTGTGAAACAGGGTTGTACAACTGTCTTATATACAACAAGATCCCACAAAGATAATTACTAAGATTTATCCAATGGTATTGGTTGAAGGATGAGCATTGGCCCCAAATACCATTTTGCCTTCTCCCACACCCCTTGCTCCTGAAGAAATGTTCAAAGACAAGGTAATGTCTAGTCCAGAGGAGTAGATAGTCATTTTTCTGGAAAGTGGAACCCACTCAGTGGACCCTCTAAAGTCCACAATGGGACTGACAAGTTTCGAGACCTCCTGACTCTCTCTGAGGGTAAAATAGATGAAACCTCTCAGGATCTCCTCTTGCCTTTGAAAGAAAATCCACCATTAGTACTGTCAAACAAAGAAAGTATCTGATCAAAATGCAGGTATATTATGTCTTCCTGGCCCACAGGGATTTCTGCCTCCTCTGAAATAATATATTTCCAACACCAGGAGATCTCCATACCTCTAACCACAGCATGTCTAATGCAACTGATGCTCAATTGCTTTACCATACAATGGGAAAGCCCAGGAGAAAACAACAAATGCATTTTAAAATGTACCTATATCCTTAAATAGGTCTACATTCACCACAGTGACAGCTTCCTTGAACCTTATCACATACATACACACAAAACCCGAGGCAGACATTGAGAACAGTAAAAGCTTTCAAATCTGAGTTGCAACAAAAGCAAATAGTGGATCGATGGACGAAAAAAATACTGCAGTTCTCTCCAGCATTGCCTGGGTGAATGATAGCAAGATATTTTCAAAACTTTCTAAACTTACAAAAGCCTATCCCCTCTTCTCAGCCCATTCCCTGAAAGTAAGTACATTTATAATAAATGATATCTCATCATAAAATGCAAGGTTGCTTCAGGTTGACATTCAAAGGCACTACTGCAACAAAACCCTCTATTTCACTGCTACATAGCTCTCCACACAGTGGGCGATCACAGTGTGCCAATAGTCAGCTTTGGCTCAGTTGGCAGTACCCTTGCCATGAATCCAAAGGTTTTAGTTATTGGTACTGATATTGGTTTATTATTGTCACATGTATCAAGATACAGTCCTGTACACTGTTCACACTGATCAAATCATCACACAGTCCATCGGAATAGAAAAAGGTAAAACAATAACAATGCAGATAAGAGTGTAAGACAGCAGAGAAAGCATAGCGCAGGATCATAATGAGATGGATTGTGAGGTCAAGAGTCCATCTTGTTATACAAGAAGTCCAGGATAGAAGCTGTTCCTAAACCTGATGGTATGTGTTTTGAGGCTTTCCAGGTATTATCAAAAATCCCATCCATCCATCCAGCATTCTACCATTTGGCATTCTACCATCAGGCAGGTTCTCTGATGCATAAAGTCAAGAACGGTCAGGATGGGAAACAGTTTCCTCTCACAGGCCATTCGGCCTCTGAACTCCCTGCCGCATCGCATTCAAAGTGTCACCGGATAATTTGTACTGTACCCGACAATATTTAAATTATTCATTTTACTTTTTTTTGCTAATTCATTTGTAGAGCTATTAATGCTTACTTTCCTAAGTTGTTGTGTGTTAAATGTGTATTGTGTGTACTACTGTGCTTTGCTCCCTGGTCTGGAGAAACATTGTCTCGCTTGTATGTATATAGCTAAATGACAATAAACTTGACTTTTGTATCCTCTGGAGTGGGTGCAGTCTTTGATTATGCTGGCTGTATTACTGAAGCAGCAAGGAGTGTGGACAGAATCGATAGTGGGGAGGCTGCTTTCCACGACGTTCGGAGCTGTGTCCATGACCCTCTGCAGTTTCCTGTGGTCATGTGCAGAGGAGTTTCCATACCGAGCTATTATGCATCCAGACAGAATGGAGCAACAATAATAATTGGGTCAACAGGGACATGGCAAATTTCTTTAGCCTCCTCCTGAGGAAGTGGAGACGTTCAAACATCACTCCAGAAACAACCGAAGGAAAATCTAACACCACACACACACACACACACACACACACACACACACACACACACACACACACACACAAAATGCTGGAGGAAGAAATCATCAGACCTGCTGAGTGCCTCCAGCATTTGTGGTTGTTGCTCTGGATTTCCAGGTTTTCTGGGATTTGTGAAGGAAAACCTAAGATGACTTTCCAGTGAGACTTTAAGAAAATTCTACACTGTTAGCTCCATGCTCAAGTTGTTAATTGATACCCCATTGGCTCTCTCGGGTGGGGGTACTCGTTGGGTGAATAGGGGTGACATCTTTGGATTTTTGTCATGCCTTTTAAAAACCTGGTCATTGTGCGGTCTTGCTATGTGAAAAATGGTCAGTGTGTTTCTTACATTGCAGATGGAAAGCACTTGGAATTAGTGGAAGATTTTACTGAAGTGCCACCTGTGTGGGACGGTGATCCAGCAGTTGGTGTGGCTGTCTCAGAACTCCAGCCAGCTGGAATCGATTGTCACCTCGGGTGTTGGGCATGTGGGATTTGCATTTACTCCCTGAGACTGTGTGGCTTTTCTGATTTCCTCTCACGTGCCAAAATACGCCGGCAGGATAACAGTAAATTATCACGTGGTGTAGGTCAGTGGTAAAAGGGAGGGTGATGCTCAACAGAGAGGAAGTAAGAGCGGAGAGCGGCAGAAGCCTGGAATGCACTGCCAGGGATAATACCAGAGACGAATGTGCTAGAGGTGTCCAAGAAGCTCTTATTGAGGCACCAGATGCAAGGTTTGGACGGGTATCGATTATCTGCAGGCAGAAGGGATTCGGTGTAATTTCATTGAATTGGTTCAGCTCGGTACTGTGAGCCAAAAGGCCTGTTCCTTGCTCTGCTATTTTGTAATTTACAGATCAACACCCAAATGGGCAGTGGGCTTGACGAGTTGGCATGGATTGGAAGAATCAAATGGCCTTTAGTGTCTAAGATGTAAGTACACCCCTCCTCTTTTCCACTACACTCTGCTTACGTGACACCAGGGATCCCCATGGGGCATTCACAAACCTCAGGTTTCAGCCCCACAGGAGTCCAGATAATAGACCCCCAGCAATCCAGTATTCTCTGGGATGTTACTGGGATTGGGACTCCAGTAATTTTATACCTTGAGACCTACCATTGGCAATGGAAGTGGGGTTTTAGGGGCAAAGATCCAAAATTCCCACAAGTCAGCCTTGGGAAAGGGAGGCGAGGGAGAGAGGAGGAGATGAAGGGGAGAGGAGGAGATGAGGGGGAGAGGAGGTTTGAGGGAGAAGGTGAGAGGGAGAAGGGGGAGGGGGAGGGGGAGGGGGAGGAGGAGGGAATGGGTGTGCTGTAGGGAGATGGGGGAGAGGGAAAGAGAAGGGGAGGAGAGGTGAGCCGGGAATGCAGAGGAGAGGCAAGATGAAGGAGGTGAGGGGAAGGAAGGAGAGGAGATGAGATGGCATGAGAGGAGAGGAGAGGACGGGGTAGGGGAGGAGAGGAGAGGATGGGATAGGGGAGGAGAGGAGAGGATGGGGTTGGGGAGGAGAGGAGAGGATGGGGTGGGGGAGGAGAGGAGAGGATGGGGTGGGGGAGGAGAGGAGAGGATGGGGTGGGGGAGGAGAGGAGAGGATGGGGTTGGGGAGGAGAGGAGAGGATGGGGTAGAGGAGGAGAGGAGAGGATGGGGTGGGGGAGGAGAGGAGAGGATGGGGTTGGGGAGGAGAGGAGAGGATGGGGTTGGGGAGGAGAGGAGAGGATGGGGTAGAGGAGGAGAGGAGAGGATGGGGTAGGGGAGGAGAGGAGAGGATGGGGTTGGGGAGGAGAGGAGAGGATGGGGTAGGGAGGAGAGGAGAGGATGGGGTAGGGGAAGAGAGGAGAGGATGGGGTGGGGGAGGAGAGGAGAGGATGGGATAGGGGAGGAGAGGAGAGGATGGGGTAGGGGAGGAGAGGAGAGGATGGGGTAGGGGAGGAGAGGAGAGGATGGGGTTGGGGAGGAAAGGAGAGGATGGGGTTGGGGAGGAGAGGTGAGGATGAGATGGCACGAGAGGAGAGGATGGGGTGGGGGAGGAGAGGACAGGATGGGATAGGGGAGGAGAGGAGAGGATGGGGTTGGGGAGGAGAGGAGAGGATGGGATGGCATGAGAGGAGAGGATGGGGTGGGGAGGAGAGGAGAGGATGAGGTAGGGGAGGAGAGGAGAGGATGAGGTAGAGGAGGAGAGGAGAGGATGGGGTAGGGGAGGAGAGGAGAGGATGGGGTTGGGGAGGAGAGGAGAGGATGGGGTAGGGGAGGAGAGGAGAGGATGGGGTTGGGGAGGAGAGGAGAGGATGGGGTAGGGGAGGAGAGGAGAGGATGGGGTTGGGGAGAGAGGAGAGGATGGGGTTGGAGAGGAGAGGAGAGGATGGGGTAGGGAAAGAGAGGATGGGGTAGGGAAGGAGAGGAGAGGATGGGGTAGGAAGGAGAGGAGAGGATGGGGTAGGGGAGGAGAGGAGAGGATGAGGTAGGGGAAGGAGAGGAGAGGATGAGGTAGGGAAGGAGAGGAGAGGATGGGGTAGGGGAGGAGAGGTGAGGATGGGGTTGGGGAGGAGAGGAGAGGATGGGGTTGGGGAGGAGAGGAGAGGATGGGGTTGGGGAGGAGAGGATGGGGTGGGGAGGAGAGGAGAGGATGGGGTAGGGGAGGAGAGGAGAGGATGGGGTTGGGGAGGAGAGGAGAGGATGGGGTAGGGAAGAGAGGAGAGGATGGGGTTGGGGAGGAGAGGAGAGGATGGGGTTGGGGAGGAGAGGAGAGGATGGGGTTGGAGAGGAGAGGAGAGGATGGGGTAGGGAAAGAGAGGAGAGGATGGGGTAGGGAAGGAGAGGAGAGGATGGGGTAGGGGAGGAGAGGAGAGGATGAGGTAGGGAAGGAGAGGAGAGGATGGGGTAGGGGAGGAGAGGTGAGAATGGGGTAGGGGAGGAGAGAGAGGATGGGTTGGGGAGGAGAGGAGAGGATGGGGTTGGGGAGGAGAGGATGGGGTGGGGAGGAGAGGAGAGGATGGAGTAGGGAGGAGAGGAGAGGATGGGGTAGGGGAGGAGAGGAGAGGATGGGTTGGGGAGGAGAGGAGAGGATGGGGTAGGGAGGAGGAGAGGATGGGGTAGGGAGGAGAGGAGAGGATGGGGTTGGGGAGGAGAGGAGAGGATGGGGTAGGGAAGGAGAGAGGATGGGGTAGGGAGGAGAGAGAGGATGGGTAGGGGAGGAGAGGAGAGGTGGAGGTAGGGGAGGATGGGGTGGGGAGGAGAGGAGAGGATGGGGTTGGGGAGGAGAGGAGAGGATGGGGTTGGGAGAGGAGAGGAGAGGATGGGGTTGGGGAGAGAGAGAGGATGGGGTTGGGGAGGAGAGGTGGGTAGGGGAGGAGAGGAGAGGATGGGGTTGGGGAGGAGAGGAGAGGATGGGGTAGGGGAGGAGAGGATGGTGGTAGGGAGGTGAGGAGAGGAATGGGTAGGGGAGGAGAGGAGAGGATGGGGTAGGGGAGGAGAGGAGAGGATGGGTGGGGAGGAGGAGGAGAGGATGAGGTTGGGTGGGAGAGGAGAGGATGAGGATGGGGAGGAGAGGAGCGGTAGGGGGAGGAGAGGAGAGGATGGGGTAGGGAGGAGAGGTGAGATGGGGTAGGGGAGGAGAGGAGAGGATGGGGTTGGGGAGGAGAGGAGAGGATTGGGTTGGGAGGAGAGGAGATGGGGTTGGGGAGGAGAGGAGAGGATGGGGTTGGGGAGGAGAGGATGGGGTGGGAGGAGAGGATGAGGTGGGGTAGGGGAGGAGAGGAGAGGATGGGGTTGGGGAGGAGAGGAGAGGATGGGGTAGGGAGGAGAGGAGAGGATGGGTTGGGGAGGAGAGGAGAGGACGGGGTTGGGAGGAGAGGAGAGGATGGGGTAGGGGAGGAGAGGAGAGGATGGGGTTAGGGGAGGAGAGGAGAGGATGGGTAGGGAGGAGAGAGAGGATGGGGTTGGGAGGAGAGGAGAGGATAGGGAGGAGGAGAGGAGAGATAGAGAGAGGAAGAGATGCTGGGAGGGAAGGTGCCTAAAAGTCATCAGTGTTGTAAAGCAATGTGTAGTACGGTGCCCGAGTACCCTTAAGCTTTGTCTCAAGAGTCGGCAGAAAAATCAATAGAGATTGGCATCACTAAGTACGGTCCTCACTGAGGTCAATCACTGCTCTACACAGACCCCGTCAGTTCCTGCACATTTCAGCTTACTACAGTGTGTGACCAAAGGCGAGGGCCTTCTTCATCCCCGCAGACACCAAAGGGCCCACAAAGCTCTTTCTAATCAACATCTATTATTTAAAATACCAAGTGCACAGACTGTCATCCAGCTCAGCACTTGGAGCTTCTCTTCCAACATCTGCAGCCACGCTCTGAGTCCCTCAGCTCATTTCCAACCTTCTGACTCCCTCTCATTATACTCCGAATCCATCCTTTCACTCTCCCTGGCAAATGACATTATTCCCTGTTCTTTTCTACGCAGTACTAATTAAGCAACGATTCTTCAATATCCTGCAGTGTCCTGCAACAACTGAAATATTTACGGATTATAAATGTTTAATATCTGTGACCATCTGTTGGATTCATTTTGGATTGCTGCCTTTAGCATGCACCAGTTTTGAGTGTCCTCCTCCGATCTCTGCAGCCTCTTGTTCCTCTCGTGCCTCCCTTTCTCTCTGCACTAGAACACTCTATTCCTCGCTCCTATCATTTCTTTGCCCTCTCTCTTCTCTCCCCCTCTTTAACTCCATGTCTCCTCATTTCTTTTTCACTCTCCCCCCATCCTCCACCATCACCTTTGCTCTGCTGACACGTTAGACTCTTATTTGACACTCAAAGCCCAGTTTCAAGGGAGTGGACAGCATGTTTAATCACTGCAACCATGGCGTCCCTGATGCCTTCCTGAGTAATGTCCATGTGCTCTTTTCATTTGAAGTAAATTTGTGGTAAAACAAAGAAAGAATGTGGAAAACTGGAGGTGAGTTTTGTCCTGCCCTTCTCCAACGTAGTGCAGTTTTCCCTGGGGAGACAGGAAGGGTTCAGGCTTTCCCACAAAGATATGATGGAAATTCTGAAAGAGAAACATCTCTCAATACTTGAGTGACGGTCACTCGGCATGCATTACCAGAATGGAAATGTGGAAGGGTAGCTTAGTAGGTTTGCACCACCGATTGTAAGATGTTTAAATGTTCTCCCCGTGACTGTGTGGGTTTCCTCCAGTTTCTGCCCACAGTTCAAAGACATACCAATTGGTAGATTAATTGGTCATTTTAAATCGTCTTGTGATTAGGCTAGGACTAAATCGGGGTTTGCTGGGCGGTGTGGTTTGAAGGGCCAGAAGGACCTATTCTGCGAGATATAGATGGATAGTTTGCAGACAACACAAAGATTAGTGGTGTTGTAGGTAGTGAAGAAAATTGCCAAAGGATACAGTTGATTTCAATCAGTTGCAGATACGGGCAGAGAAGTGGCAGCTGGAGTTTAACCCAGATAAATGTGAGGTGTTGCACTTTGGGAGATAAAATATAAAGAGGTAGCACGCTGTTAGTGACAAGATCCTTAACAGTGTGGATATGCAGAGAGACCTTGAGGTCCAAGTCAATAGCCCCCTGAAAGTGGCTGCACAGGTTGATAAAGTGATAAAGAACGCATATGACATACGTGCCTTTATTTGTTGAGGCAATGAGCTCAACAGTTGTGTAGTTATGTCGTAGCTTTATAAAACCCTAGTTAGGCCCCACCTGTAATATTGCATTCTGTTCTGTTTGCGCCATTATACGATACCGTGCAAGTGCTAGGCACTTATATATTGCTAAGGTGCCTAAGACTTTTGCAGAGTACTGTAGTAATTTTATGTATTACACTGTACTGCTGGCACCAAAAAAAAAACAAATTTCATGATGTGTGAGTAACAATAAAGCTGATTCTGATGTGAGTCTCTTTTGTGGACTGAGAGTGGGAAGTGGGGCAGGGAGAGGGGAATCAGGTTTGGGAAAAGGGGAAGAAGTGGAAAGTACCAGAGAGACATTCTGTAATGATCAATAAACCAATTGTTTATACCTAATATCTATGCCTATTTATGCCTAATACTAATGCAATATTTAAAGTGGGGAGAAGCACAGTTAATGGAGATGTGCCGAGCAAATTTTTTTACACGGAGGGTGTCTGGAATGTATTGCCAGGAGTGGTAGAAGAGGCAAATGCAATTGGGTCATTTAAGCTGCTCTTAAATAAAAGCATATGAATTTGCCAAGAATGGAGGGATATGGACATCTCGTCGGCAGAAGGAATTGGTTTAGTTAAGCATTTAATTACGCGTTTAATGAGATTGTAGCCCAAGGGGTCTGCTCCTGCACTGTCTGGTTCTGCATTCTATGTCCAATACCTGTGAACCAAATGGAATCTGTAAATATAAAGAAATAATCCCAGGGAAGTGTATAGTAAATTGTGGTTCAGGTCACACCCACTTTCCAACTAACAAGGACACTGTGTTCAGCCTGGAAATCCAACACCTCTCTTCCACTCTGCCTATGCTGCCTTCTTTAAGATGCTTGTTACAACGTTCCTCTATGATAAAGACCTTCATCACTAATCCTAACATATCGTGTGAAATGCACTCGATCAGCTTTATGATCTCGAAAGCGCAGGAGTTATGAACTGCTGCCGTTCACCCACCGTGGCACCTTCTCCAATCCCTCCCCCAGCCCCCTCCAGCCATAACTTGCCCAGCCACAAAAATCCCTTATTGATAAAACAGAAGCCTCATGCCAGTATAGGAACCTCAGTGTCAGTTACGAGGAGCAGTTGACATTATAGTGCTGTTTAATTAGTATCCAAGATCCCACCCACCTCGGACATTCATTCTTCTCCCCTCTCCCATCGGGCAGAAGGTACAAAAGCCTGAAAACACATGCCACAAGGCTTAAGGACAGCTTCTATCTCACTGTTATCAGACTCCTGAGTGGACCTTGTACACTAAGACGGACTCTTGACCTCGCAATCTGTCTAGTGATGACCTTGCACTTTATCATTTACTGGCACTGTCCTTTTCAGTGCCTTTTACACTTTATTCTACATTGTTATTTTTTCACATTATTCTACTCAATGCACTGTGTAATGATTTGATCTGCATGAACAGTATGCAAGACAAGCTTTTCTCTGTATCTTATTACATGTGACAATAATAAGCCTTCACCAGTACCTTAGTGAATTTCATGCAAGTGGATTCCCTTTTATCACAAACACCAAAGCAAAGCTTCATCAAGATTTCTTTGTAAGCGATTTGATTTGAATCAGATGAAAGAAAGGGAAGCCTCTGCCAATCTAGGCTATAACAATCTATTATTCATTACAGACTGCACAGCAAAGCATTAACTCTAGTGCCTCATCACCAGACACAAGCTGACATTACACAGAGTGAACTAAGTCTGAGGGAGAAAGCACATTTCAAACAATGAGAAATCAAAATTACACTCTGCTTGTCTTCTGTACAAAAATGGAATTACTCAAAGAGCAAATAGCTTTTCTTTATCAAGGCTACCTCATAGAAGCTCAAGCAACGGTTTTTACTTTCAGTGAACAGAAAGAGAAAATGAATTGGTAGAGTACGGAATTCATTATAAGAGCATTGTTAAAATTAAGAGTTAATTACAAGCATCGACATTTTTAATCTGCTGCCAACATTTCAAAGCACACTAGGTCCTGGACAGAGAATTTTACATGTGCAGTCGACTCGGCACTGTACATATATGGTCCTCGTGCCTTCTGCTATTTATGAATATTTCTGCTTCTTATTGCCAATTTTTTCCCCTTTATATTTGAATTCACGCTGTGTTGACATTATGCTGCATATTGTGTCCATGTTTGTCTTTTTCCTAGCACTGAGGCAAGTGATCTTCTTTTTCTGTGTTTCCCTGCTCTGTGTTCTGCCACTGCTTCTCTCTATCACCCCTCCCTGCGCATTTTCTCTTCACTCTCTCCCACTCTGAAAACACTCTCTCCGTGATCCCCTGGTTTTCCGCCTGCCTTTGTTTTTCTTGCTATTATCCTTTCTCTTCACTTTTCCATTTCTTCATTACCTTCTGTCTGTCTCACTTGCTTCCCTTGATCAGTTCTTGTCCAGTTTTCTACAGACAGAGCACTTCTCATACCTTACTTTCCTGCTATGAGATGCAAACATAATCTGCCAATTCTATTCCAATTTTATCATAAAGGTACAACTCTCCTCAGGTTTCTGAATTCTACTTAAAACTCCCCCAAGTAAAATTCCTCAGGAAGCCATGAATGAACGACCACAATTTTAACATTTAAAGCCCCTGGTAAATTGGAAAACACAATACAGCTTAGTATTAACCAGAAAGAAATTAGATGAATAATAAATTAGCCCTGACAAAATAAAATTGAATTAGTACACACTAGAAATATGCAACAGGTCTGTGAGTATCTAACAAGAGGTGAAATAGAAACAATTTCTCTCACCCCATTGGGCTTCCACACCATCCCCCCCCCACACACACACACACCCGTTTGAAGCTAAAACCTAATTTGTTTGTCTTTCAAATGTGAAAGATCTCCTGGCTAGTTATCAAATGATCTGTTGTTTTTTCTTCAAGATGATTTTAATTATTCACAGTTTTTAGATAAAGAAAAAAGAAGCACGATTAAAAGTAATGAGTGGGAACACCATTCAGTTTTAAATCCAATCATCCAGACAGGACTTGTGGAACTGCAGAAGGACGGCTGTGCATGCTGCAATAGGTTGAAGGCACGATAATTAACTATGCTTAGCATGCACAGAAAAATAAACCTCTAGTCATTTTACTTGTAAGCCTCACCTCGCTCATGGTTAGACTGCCAATGTCTCTCTGTGGGTGTTTTTTTTTAATTTGGTTGCGCGCTCTCTCTCTCTCTCTTCGGGGTGGCTCAGGTTCACGCTCTGCTGGTATCAGGAACTCAGCACTCAGCTCTCTGCACTGCCGATCTCTGTGAGAAGATCCTTTTAAACTCAGGCAGAGCCTAATGTCATCACACCTTCGAGGGAGCCAATGAAAATCACCGTTCTAAACTTCAGCAACCTTGTCTGGCACAGTCTCATGCCACCCAGTGTTTCAAATATTAATACAACCCTTCAAGGTACTAACTCCAGCGTCTCGCTCTCGCATACTCGTGCTTGTGAAGGGAAAGCAAGCCCCATCCGTGCGTTCAAAGTGCTTTCTCTCTGAGGTCAACAGTCTGACCTCGTAAGCACAGTAAATAGATATCCAGAGGGATTTTAAATCACACATCCTGCTCTCTGTGAGCTTTCTCCTCAGTTTCAGCATCAATCTGTCGTGCCTCTTTCATTGAAAACTAGCGGCCAGTTGACACTCTGTGTCACTGCAGCCCGTGGGTCAGGACGGACGCGGACTGCGCTGCTCGCCTTGCTCAGTGCCGTGTTAACTCATTGTAGCCTGAGACTCAAAGCTGAATGCACGATATGCTCTGTTATCACAACCTCATGATATCAAATTCACTGAGTTACTTTTGAACACATAGAACGTATCGCCAAATTAAACTAAATCTCTCCTGTCCGCTATGATCCGTAACCCTCCATTCCCCACGTATTCATGTGTCTGTCTAAAAGCCTCTTAACCGCCACTCTCGGTTCCACTTCCACCGCCACCCATGGAAGCCCGTCTAGGCGCCCACCACCCCCAGGGGAAAAAAGCTACCGCACACATCTCCTATGAGCCTTCCCCCACCCCCCCCCCCGGCTTAAACGCATGTCTTCTGGGTGGTTGACATATTGTTTCTTTACCCACCCTTGCAGTTAGAACATAAAACCATAAGACATGGAAGCAGAATGAGGCCATTCAGCCCATCCTGCCTGCTCCACCATTCCATCATAACTCATTAATTTTCCACTTCACCTCATTCTCCTGACTTCTCCCCGCAACCTTTAAAGCCCTTACTAATCAAGAACCTATCAACCTCCAGTTTAAATATACCCAATGACTTTGCCTCCACAGCTGTTTGTGGCAATGAATTTAACAGATTCGTCACCCTTGGCTAAAGATATTCCTCCTCATCTCTGTTCTAAAGGGATATCCTTCTATTTTGGGACCCTGCCCTCTGGTCCAAGCCTGTCCCACTGTTGGAAACATCTTCTGCACATCTACTCTATCTCCATAAGCCCCATAACTCCTCCTGGGGCATAGGCCACCAACAGTAGCTCACCAGAGTCCTCCGTCCTGGGCTAGTTCCTCGAATTGTCTCCCGGTGTAGCCCAACTTCATGGTGTAGCCTTCCTCTCCCAGGGATGGCATCTTGGCATCGCTATAGCACTGGGAATTTATGGGATGGGGTTGCTAGCCCCATGCCCAACCCTTCTCTTTTTGCAGCTAGGCTTGGGATCATCCATGGCAGAGTTCCACTGTATCTAGGCCTTTCAATAATGAGTGAGATCCTTCCCCCTCTTCTTCCAAACTCCAGTGAGCACTGGCCCAGAGCCTTCAAGCACTCATTATAAACTAACCCTTTCATTCCCTGGATCATTCTGTTGAACCTCCTCTGGGCCTTCTCCAATGCCAGCATGTCCTTTTTTAGATGTGGAGTATTGTGAATGGAAATCTGTTCACAATACTCCAAGTGCAGTCTGACCAATTCCTTATAAAACCTAGACATTACATTCTTGCTTTTCTATTGTAGTCCTCTGAAAATGAATGCTGTCATTGCTTTCGTCTTCTTTACCACCAGTTCAACCTGCAAGTTTACATTTAGGGAATTCCACACTCAGTGTCCCAAGTCCCTTTGCACATCTGATTTCTGAATTTTCTCCCAAATTAGAAAATAGTCAACAGTTTTATTCTTTTTACCAAAATGCATGACCATATACTTTACGACACTGTATTCCACCTGTCACTTCTTTACCCATTCTCTTCATTTATCCAAGTCCTTCTGCGGACACCCTGCTTTCTTAACACTATTTGCGTCTCCATTTATCTCTGTATCATTGGCAAACTCAGCCACAAAACCATTCATTCTATCTTCCTTGGAATCGTTCATCATTGATGAGTTCCTTGGGGTATTTTTGCCATATTAAAGATGCTATATAAATTCAAGTCAGTGTTGCACTGGCCTTTATTCTAACAGTAATTTGACCCATTTGTCAGCACTCCTTCACTATCAGGATGGTATCAGCATTTCAGAAAAAGAACTTTTTTTTCAAATGTTTTATTGTCACTTAGTATTTGCTAAATTTGGCAGTCTGACCCATTTGTTGAGTTGATATTGCTCATGTTTCATTGTGGTCATGCATGGCCAAAAATATGTCTCAAAATATCTGTGCAAAATGTATTTACTAGACATCCAATAACGTGAATTAGGAGCACTCTCCCAAAAGCCATGAAAAACTTAAATATAGGCAAGTCAATATTGAGCAATGCTCTGGCTGAAGCTGGGGCTTACCTAAAGAAAACCATACCAGTTGTAGAGGATGCACTCAATACACTGCAGGTTCGTTCCATTGCTACAGGAATTCCTGATCGACACTATAGAACATCATTACTGCCATCAGAGAGGAGGTACAGGAGTTGGAAGATCCACATTCAACAATTCAGGTACAGGTTCTTCCCCTCCACCACCAGATTTCTCAATGGCCCGGGAATCCAAGAGCACATTCTTCCTTTTCTTTTACACTATTTATTTACATCACAATTTATGTGTCATAGCACTACACTGCAGCCACAAAACAACAAATTTCCCATTATATAGTCGAAGGCTGTAATCATAAACTGGATTCTCTTTCTGATCAGTAACAACAAGGACACAGAAATACAAAGTGACTTTAACTTAAAGAAAAATCTCCAGACACTAAGCAACCATCAATTGGTTCTGTGTCACAGTTGGACTAGAAATAATGATCAAAGATTTGGTGGAAAAAGAGTATTTTAGGCAGTGTCTTAGCATTGGAACTTGAAGAGAGGCAGATTGGTTTAGAGCTAGAACCCAGAGCCTTGAGCCTTTGAGGGCATGGCTGACAATGGTGGTGCAAATAAAGAGAAGGGTGAAAGAGAGGCAAGATTTAGGGGAGCGCCAATGGAAGATTTAAAGGGCTAGGAGTGGTGGGAAAGAGTAAGCTCAGTGAGATAATCTGAAACAATGAAACAATAAAAAAAAGTGAAGTATTGTCCATGGGTTCAATGTCTATTCAGAAATCAGATGGCAAAGGGGAAGGAGCTGTTTCTGAATCACAGAGTGTGTGCCTTCAGACTTCGGTACCTTCTTCCTGATGGTAACAATGGACAGAGGGCAGTTCTGGGTGGTTGAGGTCCTTAATGATGGATGCCGCCTTTTTGAGGGACCATTCCTTGAAGGTGTCTTGGATACTATGAGGGCTGGTGTTCATGAACGAGCTGACTAATTTTACAATTCTCTGCAGCTTACTTCAATCCTGTACAGTAGCAACCACCCACCCCCAACCCCATACCAGACAGTGATGCAGACAGGTGATGAAACTGAGGCAATGTCTACTTGATTACAAGTGCTATGTTGAGCGGGCGAGGTCTTTTCCCTTTGGAGCGAAGGAGGATGAGAAGTGACTAGATAGAGGTGTACAAGATGATAAGAATGGATAAGCAAAGACTTTTTCCCGGGGGAAATGGCTAATGTGAGGAGCATAAATGTAAGGTAATTGGAGGAAAGAATAGTGGAGGTGAATGTCAGAGGTAGGTATTTTACATAGAGAGTGGTGAGAGTGTGGAACACACTGACAAGGGTGGTGGTAGAGGCAGATACAGATAAATTAGGGACATTTAAGAGACTCTTAGATGGGCACATGGATGCTAGTAAAACAGAGCACTATGTGGGAGGGAAAGGTTACAGCAATCTTAGAGTAGGCTCAAAGGTTGACAGGTATCATGGACAAAAGGCCCATACCGTGCTCTCATGCTCTATGTTCCATGAAAGCCAATGAAGTCAGCAAAGACACGAGTGGAGGAAGACTATGTTCTGTTTATGTACTGGGTTTCAAGCAGGCAGCTGGTTTTGAGCACGGAACAGCACACAGACAGAAGATGGAGAGAGACCAGTCAGAAGTGTATTGGAATCATGTGAATAGCAAGAAAAAAGAATTAAATTTGGCTGCTTCTGTAGAGGGTTGGCCTGTCCTTAGTGTAATAGGAGCAAAGCTGCATGTGTGCACTTGAATCACCTCTCCTTAATCTTTATAAATGGTTATTGGGATGCCAATCCCTAGAATTGTGTCATCCATCACCCCCTTGTTTATGTTCCTGACTGGATTACAGATCTTGAAGAAAAAATGGTGCCTGATGAGGGGTCCAGGCAGGGGATAAATATGGTCCCTCTGTGTTTTTATATTTATTCATAGAATCAGTGAGTACTACAGCACAGAAACAGGCCCCTCGGCCAATCTAGTCTGTTGTTCTGCCTAGGCCCATCGATCAGCCTCCATTCTCCTCCCATCAATGTACTTGTCCAAACTTCTCTTAAGTGATGAAATCGAACCCAGGTTCACCCCTCCGTTGGCAGCTCATTCCACACTCTCTCCACCCTCCAAGCAAAGTTCCCTCTCAGGTTTCCCATGAATATTTCACCTTTCAGCTTTAACCTATGATCTCTACTTCTAGTCTCACCCAACCGCAGTAGAAAAAGCCAGCCTGGGTTTAGCCAATCTAAGACTCGCATTTGATCGTATTTCATAGGCTCATTTTGCGTCTCCAGTGACATGATCGATACAGAAGAAGCTTCCGTAGGTCCAACACTAAACAGGGTGGCACCGTGGCGTAACAGTTAACGCTTTGCTTTGCAGCACCACCAATTGGGGTTCAATTCCTGCCACTCCCTGTAAGGAGTTTGTACATTCTCCCGGTAACTGCGTGGAATTCTTCTGGGTGCTCAACTTTCAAAGTTCAAAGTAAATTTATTATCAAAGTACATTTCTGTCACCACATACAACCCTGAGATTTGTTTTCTTACAGGCGTACTCAGTAAATCCAAGAACTATAATAGAATCAATTAAAGACCGCAGCAACCAATGGGCAAAGGACAACAGACTGTGCAAGTACAGAAGAAAAGAAGAAATAATAATAATAAATATATAAGCACTAAATATTGAGACTCCTTGAAAGTGAATCAGTAGGTTGTGGGAATAGTTCAGTGATGGGGCGAGTGAAGTTATCCCCTCTGGTTCAAGAGCCGGATTGAGCCTCAGGTGGTGTGAGTCCTGAGGCTCCTGTACCTTCTTCCTGATGGCAGCAGTGATCCCACATTCCAAAGATGTGCGAGTTAGTAAGTTGGGGGCATGTTATGATGGCGCCAGAAACACGGCAACACTTGCGGGCTGCCCCCTACACATCCCCAGCCTGTGTTGGTTGTTGACATAAAATGATGCATTTCACCATTTTCTAACTTTGAGATTTTACAGTGAACCATGTTTTAACAGGAGAGAAAGTATGGGAAAATAAATCGAATTAAAATTTGAAATCTGAAATCAATCCCCAGCTGCCTCATTTACAATTGGGACCAAAAAAAGAGCTGTGTGCTGCAAGAATAAATTGGCAGGAGGAAAACATACTGCCCTTTGTCAAGGAAACAATGAATGTCAAATATAAGAGCAGCATCACAACTTTCCAACATCTCCCAAACCTGCATCCTCCAGCACCTCAAACGATGAAGACAGAAGGTTGATAGAAGAAGCATACATTCTAAATTACTTGGCAAGCCACACACTCACTCCAACTGGGACATGTCAGAGCATTTGGGCTTAGAATAGAGTCAGTGAATTATACAGCTCAGAAGCAGATCCTTCAGTCCACCACGTTCATATCAACCAAAGAAACTTTCTGATCCAGTACCATTTTCCTGCATTTAGTTCCACTGAACTTTTCCAGTCAATGATCCTATCCAAATGTCTTTAACCATTGTAATTGTACCTGTCTAGAACAATTTATCTGCAGTGTGATTTGTATTTAAATAATTAGTTTATTTATTTACTGAGATGCTGCATGGAATAGGCCCTTCCGGCCTTTAAGCCATGCCTCCCAGCAACCTCACATTTTAATCCTAGCCTAATAATGCAACAATTTGCAATGACCAATTAACCTACCAACCAGTATGTCTTTGGACTGTGAGAGGAAACCAGAGCACCTGGAGGAAACCTATGTGGTCATGGGGAGAACATTTAAACTCCTTACAAACAGAGGCAGGAATTCTATATATCCAGTAGCTTCCATGAAGATCTTTCTCCTTCAGAACCATTTAAATCGTGCCTGTCTCACCACAAACTGGTGCCCTCTAGTTTGAGCCTCCATTACTCTAAGGCCCTTAGAGTATCTAAGCCCCTCGTGATTTTAGAAACCTCTGTGAGGACATCCTTTAGCTTCCTTCACTCTGGGAAAAACAGTCCCAGACTATACAATCTCTTAAGCCTTCCTGTCCTAGCAACATCCTTGCTAACCTTTTCTTCACCCTCTTCAGCTTAATCACATCCTTCCTAAACAATGACAACCAGAACCGAACAGAGTATTCCAGATGCATCTCCCCAATGTCTTGTACAGCTGTACCAAGGCATCTCAGCTCTTGTACTCAGTGTCTCTTCCAAGGAAGGCAATCCTCACACATGCATACTTCAACACCTTCTCTAGCTGTGTTTCCACTTCCAGGGAACTATGTACATTCCCCATGTCTCTCTATTCTATAACACTCCCTAGTGCCCTGATATTAATGGTGCATGTCTTGCCTTGGTTTAAATTCCAAGAATACATCACTTTGCACTTGATCTAAGTTAAATTCCATCTGCCATTCCTTTGCCCACTGACCCAACTGATCTAGATCCTGTTGTAATCTTAGACAAGCTTCTTCACTGTCCACCACTCCACCAGTTTTGGTGTCATTTCCATACCTACTGACCACACTATTTATATTCACATCCATATCATTAATATATACAAGGAACAACAGTCAACCCAGCACTGATTGCAGCTGCATACCATTGCACAAAGGTCACTAATCTGAAAAACAGTCCTCCACTGCCACCCTCTGCCTCCTACCACCAAGCCAATGTTGTATAGAGCTCAAACACGAGGAAATCGGTAGATGCTGGAATTTCAAGCAACTCACATAAAAGTTGCTGGTGAACACAGCAGGCCAGGCAGCATCTGGAGGAGGAGGTACAGCCAACGTTTTGGGCCGAGACCCTTCGTCAGGACTAATTGAAAGAAGAGCTAGTAAGATATTTGAAAGTGGGAGGAGGAGGGGGAGATCTGAAATGATAGGAGAAGACAGGAGGGGGAGGGATGGAGCCAAGAGCTGGACAGTTGATGGGCAAAAGGGATATGAGAGGATCATGGGACAGAAGGCCCAGGGAGATAGAAAAGGGGGAGGGGGGGGGAAGCCCAGAGGATGGGCAAGGGAAAAAGAATGTGCGTATATAAATAAATAAATAACGGATGAGATACGAGGAGGAGGTGGGGCATTAGCAGAAGTTAGAGAAGTCAATGTTCATGCCATCAGGTTGGAGGCTACCCAGACGGAATATAAGATGTTGTTCCTCCAACCTGAGTGTGGCTTCATCTTTACAGTAGAGGAGACTGTGGGTAGACATATCAGAATGGGAATGGGACGTGGAATTAAAATGTGTGGCCACTGGGAGACCCTGCTTTCTCTGACAGACAGAGCATATAGAGCTGACTTGCTCAGACTGGGTCCCAACTGATCTCATTTCCAAACCAGTCTACTATGAGGAATCTTGTCAAAACGCTTGCTAAAGTCCACATAGACAATATCTACTACTCTTCCTTCATCGATCCTCTTGGTCACATCTTCAATAACTCTATTAAATTTGTGAGACTCAATTTCCAATGCACAAATCCAATACCTTACTATCCATCAGCCAAGGTTCAAAAATACTACCAGACTTACCCTTCTAGAAATGTTGGCCCCAGACTCTCCTTATCTCAGCTTTAAAAGCCTCCCCTCTTTCCACATGCCCCTTCACCTGCTGACAGCTTCTGTATACCTGATTAGCTTTATATGTCATATGTATGTGCAGTGAAACATTGAAACATACAATGAAATGCATTGTTTGTGTCAGCAACCAACACAGTCCAAGGTGTGCAGGAGGCAGCCCATAAGTGCTGTCATGTTTCCAGCACCAACATAGCGTGCACACAACTTGCTAACACATCTGTCTTTGGAATGTGTGGGGCAACCAGAGCACCTGGAGGAAATCAACACGATCACGGGAAGAAGGTACAAACTCATTGCAGACAGCGGCGGGAGTTGCACCCTGATCTTACTGCAGGCGCTGTAAAGTATTAGGCTAACTGCTACACCACTGTACTGCTAATCAATCATCACAAGTTCCTGTCTAATGCCATCAAAATAAGTCTTGCCCCAATTTAGAGCTTTAACCTATCTTTTTCTCTAACTATTTTCATATCATGGAATTAGATACTTGTTGCAAAGTTCTTCCCCGTCAATACATCAGCCACTTGCCCAATAGGAGTTCAAGTGTTGCCCCTTCTATGGTTTCGCTGAAGAAAACTTTTCCTGGGCACACATAACAATTGCTGCATCATCTAATTCTTTAATACTGTGGCAGCATCAGTCAATGTTAGAGAAGTTAAAACCATCTACTATTACAGCTTGATCATTCTCACATCTATCTGCACTCTCTCTACAAATTTGTTCCTCTAATTCTTCCTGTCTCTTGGAGTGTCTATAATGCAATCCCTTCAAAGTTCTCACTTCCTCTTATTTCTAAGTTCTACCCCCATATACTCACTGGCTGTTCCCTACACACTATCATCTTCAGGTACTGTCATGTTGTTCTCCCTAATCAAATCACAACTCCCACTCTTGCTTTACTTCCTCTTGTATCACGCCTGTAATATCTATACCCTGGAACATCAAGCTTCCAATGTGCCTGTCTATAATAGCACAGTGAAGCAGCTGGCATAATACTTTGCAGAACCAGCGATCAAGTGCAATTCCCTTCACTGTTTGTAGGTTCTCCAAAGACCACGTGGAATTTCTCCTCCACATTCCAAAGACAGATGGATTAGTAAGGGTTAATAAGTTGTGGGCATTCTACGTTGCCGCTGGACCCTAGTGACACATGTGGGCTGACCCCAGCATATCGTCAGACTCTGTTCGTCATTTCACTGTATGTTTTGATATTCAAGATTCAAAGATTCAAGATTCAAAAAACTTTATTGTCATTCTAACCGTACATCAGCTCTGCAGGGCAGAATGAGACAGCATTTCTCAGGAGCAGTGCAATCATAACATAACAAATGCAACACTAAATAATAAGCATAACAATAAATAGTAAAACACAACAGCCACATGTCAGTTAAAATCAAGTTATAAGTGTCCAGTGCAAGTTAAAAGTGTCCAAAGCAGAGTCAGGTAGAGCAGCTATTTAGCAGTCTGACTGCCTGTGGGAGGAAGCTGTTTAGTAGCCTTGTGGTTTTAGTTTTAATGCTCCGGTAACGTTTGCCTGATGGCAAAAGAACAAACAGTTCATGGAGAGGGTGTGAGGGGTCTTTAATGATGTACCATGTCTTCCGGAGGCATTGACTCTGAAAGAGGTCTTGGACAGAAGGTAGGGAGACCCTAATAACCTTCTCTGCTCCCCTAACCACCCTCTGCAAGGCTTTTTTGTCGACAGCACTGCAGCTGGAGTACCAGGTTGTGATGCAAAAGGTCAGCACACTCTCCACCACGCCTCTGTAGAATGTAGTTAAGATGTTAGTGGGGAGTGATGCTTGTTTAAGCTTTTCGACGTACTTGTGACAAATAAAGCTGATCTTTAAAATGTCACAATCCCATGTGGCAATCCATGTCTTGAACTCATCTGCTTCTTGCATTAACTTAAATGCAGATTAGCCTATCAGACCTTCATTTCTCCCTGTCCTGGCCTATTTGTCCAGCCTACTGGCAAAGGGTCTCGGCCCAAAACGTCGACTATAGTCTTTCCATAGATGCTGCCTGGCCTGTTGAGTTCCTCCAGCGTTTTGTCTGTGTTTACTGGACTTGCTTGCTTTAAATGTTATATTTGTTTCAACACTCTATTCATTACTTTGGGTCTCACATCCCTGCCAGACTAATTTAAACCCTCCTGTCACTACTGGGCTAAAATTTTGGAACTCCTTACTTGAGTCTTCTTTTTTGTCTAAGTCATTCCCTTGGGTCTGAGAATGAGTTGCTTCTAATTTGGTGGCAAGAACAGTGTGCAAGATCCACAAAATCTGTCACGGCTGGGTCCAGTGGAAGTTGATGCAGTTAGTGAATGATTTGTTTGGGATGCTGTCAACAGCTTTGTCCTTTGCATTTGGTCTCCATGTACTCAGGTCATGGAGACCTTAAGTGCCCAGTACCTTCATTAAAATACCTGCTCTATTTTGAACAACGCAAAGGCAGGAATTCCCATGAGTTGGTGAAGATGTTACATTTTCATCAACAGAATTTCTGAATGTCCTTGAAACAGTTTCTCTCAACTCCTGGGTATCTTTACCTGAGATTCTGGAGTCAGAGAACTCGGAAAAAGCAATGCAGCCAACTTTAACACTATAAGTCAGTGGTCTCAACCTCCGGGCCGCGGACAGATACATTGCCACGAAGAATGCAGCAGTGCAGCTGTAGCTGGAATGCGCACCTAATTAATTAGCTTGTTTATTTTGGCTTTTTTCTTAAAGGTGTGCTGGGTGCGTCCTGGCTACCGCTGCAGCGCTGCATTCTTCAGGGCAATGTATCGGTCCGCGGCCTGGAGGTTGGGGACCACTGCTGTAAGTTAGCGAGTTATTTTGTTTATGTCTCCCCTCTCACTGAGTGACACCTCTCTGCCCCTCTATTAGGGAGAGGGAGAGAGGGAGAGAGAGGGGTGAGAGAGAGAGAGGGGGGTGAGGGAGAGAGAGAGAGATCAAATTGTCAGGTGAACTGTTTTTGTTGTACTACAGATCATGGTCTTTCTTGGGGGCTTTGCTATTGCTTGCTTGGTGGGTGGAAGGTGCTGATGCGTTTGCTGAAGTAAGTGGAGCAGGGAGAGGGTCATTGTTTTGCTGCTGCTTGTGCATGGGAGGAGGGTGGACAAATCAACATCAGAATCCTCTCCCAGGTCAATGTCCCCGACTTCAAAATACTAAGCAACAAGCAATGTGCTGGAGGAACTTAGTGGGCTGAGCAGCATCTGTGGGGAGGAAAAAAATCGTCAGTGCTTGGGATTGAAACTCAAGGCTCTGAGCTGCCATGAAGCTCTGTACTTGTTCAGCCACAACAGCAGAAGATCGGTGCAGGATTTGACCAGCAGGGCCCTCAAGCCTGCCCTACCATTCAATAATATGATGCCTGAGCTAACCCAGGCATCTCTACCAGTTCCCCATTGCCTTCAATCACCCAGCGTTCAAAAATGTACAGTATCTACCACTGTGTTAAATACATCAAAATATAGAGTCATAGAACATGACAGCACAGAAACACATCCTTCCATCCATCTAGTCCATGTCCAAGTATTATTTTCCTAGTCCTATCGGTCTGCACCTGGACTCTCGCCCTCCATACCCCTCCTATTCACTTCCTAATCCAAATTTTTTAACGTACTGAAATCGAACCTGCATCCACCACTACCACTGGCAGCTCATTCCACACTCTCACCACCCTCTGAGTGAAGAAGCTTCCCCTCAAGGTGCCCTTCAAAATTTCCCTTATTTCTACACATCTCGGTTTTAAATGACTAGCCCTATTATCTTGTAGCAGCATTCCCTCATTCAGAAACACTAGAAAATCTGTAGATACTAGAAATCTAAAGCAACACACACGAAATGCTGGAGGAACTCAGCAGGTCGGGCAGTGTCTATGGAAAAGAGTAAACAGTCAAAGTTTCAGGCTCAGACCATTCAGCAGCCCTTCATTCATAACTCGCCAACTATTGAAAATGTGTTGACATCCACCCTGTCATGTTCCTCAGAAACTTATGTGTCTCAACAAATCACCCCTCACTTCTGAACTCCAGCGAAGACAGGCCCAGTTATAAGATAAAACAGCAGAATTAAGCCATTCAGCCCATTGAGTCTGCTCCACGATTCAATCACGGCAGATTTCAAAGTTCTAAGTAAATTTATTGCTAAATTTACATATATGTTACTGTACTTATTAGGTACCTCCTGTAACTGTTCCTGAACTGGTAGTGTGGGTCCTGAGGTTCCTGTACCTCCTGTACTTAATAAAGTGGCCAATAAGTGTATGGCCATAGTGTTCTGCTGGTCTAGCCCATCCACTTCATGGTTTGATGTGTTGAGTATTCAGAGATGCTCTCTGCACACCACTGCTTTAAAAATGGTTACTGTCATGTTCCTGTCAGCTTGAACCAATCTGCCTATTCTCCTATGACCTCTCACATTAACAGTGGATTTTTTTGTTTTTCACACCATTCTCTGTAAACCTTAGAGAGTTTTGTATCTGAAAATCTCAGCAGAGCAGCAGTTTCTGAGATACTCAAACCACCCCATCTGGCACCAATACTTATTCCACGATCAGAATCACTTAGATTACATTTCCTCCCCATCCTGAATTTGGTCTGACCAACAATTGAACCTCTTGACCATACCTGCATGCTTTTATGTATTGAGTTGCTGCTACATGATTGGCTGATTAGATATTTGCTTTAATGAGCAACAGTGCAGGTATACCTAATAAACTGGGCACTGAGTGTGTGTCTCAACAAATCACCTTTCCCTTCTAAACTCTGGAGATTACAGACTCAACCACAAAACCATTAGACATTGGAAAAGAATAAGGCTATTTGTCCTTCGAGTCTGCTCCACCATTCGATCATGGCTGATTTACTTTCCCTCTCAGCCTCTCAACCCCATGCTCCTGCCTTCTCCCCATAACCTTTGGACCCTTACTAATCAACATGTTTAGCCTCTGTTAACGGACAACCCTCTCATCCCAGGAATCTGCCTGATGAATCTCTTTTGCACTGCCTCCAATCCTTTACGAGGTAATCCCCTGATCAAAAGCCTGCATGTCATCTCCTTTGTTAATAGCAATGGGAGAGTATATTCAGCCCAGGGACTCACATTGATCACATTCAACATCGTGGAAAGGGAAATTAAGGGCAGACTTGCAAACTGATTTATTTTTATTAAGTATTTATCACAGCTATTGACTTTTCCTTGTAAACTAAATGAGACATTATGTATATTGCGAAGTCTTTCTGCGCCTGACACTATACAACAGTACGATATACTCCTGATGGCTTGCAGGAGCAAGAGCAGATCATAATCGCAATTACAACTAAGGGGCAAAAAAAAATCCCATGCCAAACGACAAGTTCATTTTAATTTATTAACAGTGCTCAGCACAAAACTGGAACATGTATAAATAGAAATCTGGCTGGGAAGCTGACGCATGCAGGGTTACTTACACTCGAGAAGATGACGGATACAACGGACAGAGAACTTAAAGAAGGGTAGGCTTAGAGTTTTTTAGAATATCCCATCAGTGCAGTTCCCACATACTCTATAGCAACTGACTATTGATCAGATGGATTAGATTATTGATAAACATCAGGACAGTTACCTTTATTCTCCTTCAAAACAAAAAGACCTTCTCAATCCACCTGAGAGGATAGATAGGTGGAGCATCTGCTTGCCACTTTAACCTTGTAAATGTAGCACTGCTTCAGTACTGGGAAAAAGTAGTCTGCTCTTTGTGCACACATCCTGGAGAAAGGTGGATATGTAATGTTGTAGCCCAGAGGGAATGGTTGAGATTCGAGATTCACGATTCTAGTTTATTTGTCATGTATACATTGAAACATAGTGTGAAGTGCATCATTTGCGTTAACAAAATATACACCCGAGGGTGTGCTGGGGGCAGCCTTAAGTTGTCACGCATTCCGGCACCAACACAGCACGCCCTCAGTGCTCGGCAGAACAACACAGAATGCAAGCAACAGACAACAGCAAAACAAAAGTCCCCATTGCTCCCTCCCACCCATGCACATCCTTTAACCCCAGGACAGGCCTCCAGCCTCCAGCGGACACAGACTCGGGCTTGCAGGCCCCAAACCTCGACCTCCCCAGCGGATTTGCAGAGTTAAGTACATTCCAGCCACGGGGCCCCGACTTCCAGACTTCTGATTTGACCGTCGGCCCTCGACTCTCAACATCGACCCCAGGATCATAAAATCATAAGACAAAGGAGAAGAAGTCGGCTATTCAGCCCATTGAGTCTGCTCCGCCATTTTATCATGAGCTTATCCATTCTCCCATTTGGTTCCTCTCCCCCGCCTTCTCACCATAACCTTTGATGCCCTGGCTACTCAGATACCTATCAATCTCTGCCTTAAATACACCCAATGACTTGGCCTCCACTGCTGCCCGTGGCAACAAATTCCACAGATTCACCACTGATCACCGAACACTAGGCCTCAAATTCCAGACTCACTGTAATCAAAGCTTCTGATGTCACTGCAGTAGACTATTTTATGCAAGCTTTTCTGTATTTATTCCCAAATTATACACAATAATGACACCATTTAATCATAGTACAACTTTATTGTAGCAATTGTTCCAAAGCACCTCATAATAGCCATAACAAGGTTAGTAGTGAGCTCTATATGAGAATATTAGCCTATACATCCAGTGCTCCAGTCACAGCCTGAAGATACTGCCTATGTTGTCTAACCTGGGCTGGATGTGGAGTTGCGATCTCACTGTTCCTCCACATCCTGGATTCAAGTCGTAAGTCCCAGATGGCAAGGAAGCATCAGACAGTATACAATTGAGAAGCAGGCTTTGACAGAACACGAACATGGAGGAGGAATTTTAGTATCACTGGCACTCAGAGTTTCTTGAAAACTATAATCTGTTGTAAACTACTAGCAAAATAAAACTCCAAACTGATATAAAAATTAATAGATTCATCAAAAGACTTAGATATTAATGGATTAAGATAAACATTAAAAAGTCTTATTTAGCCCATTCTACAGCTGAGCTGAGTGGGTCCTCCAGTCCTGGGCATGAAGATTCCCAGGATGATGCTGTCAAGTCCCAGCCAAACCAGACTTGCCACAGAGTCTACCAGCAGAACAAACAATCACTCAGTAAGTTCCAGATTAACACCAGGTCTGTATAAATCCAGATTCACTGACGTACAAATATCCAATCGGTAATAGTTCTAAGGTGCGGTCCACTGACAGAGGTGACCAAGATGGATTCTGAAGAGAAAAGAGATGAAAGATGCAGAAATACAGATGTACAAATATTCCTATATTGGAATATTGAGTATTGAATATTCCAATATTCCAGTATTGAGGTAGAGAAAATGAAGGGAGATACATTGCAGTTTAAGTATTCAAAATCACGTGTTGTCCCATGGCTGAATAATCAGCCTACTTATCTCAGTCACCCCTTGATCATCCTAAAAGCAGAGAATATCAAAGCCCCATAAATGAGACTGTACAGAATCATAGCCCGTTATGTGTTCTTGAGATCCCTTGCACAAATATATTCCACACAGATCTCAATGACACCATCTCTCTTTGTACCACTCTGGGGGATATAGAGGGCCAGCACTTTTCAACCATTTTAAGGAAGTTAATTACCTCAGCATTCTGTGCAGTCACCTGCACGCACTTTTACTAGTTTAGTCTCTCTGGACTCAGATGGAATGTGCCTAACTGAAAGCAGAAAAATCTACAGGGCATTTCACTGGTAATAGAGAGAAATCCCCAACTGGCATGTTTATGTTAGTCAAAGGTCTTCAAAATAGAGAGAGAAGTTATGGCACTTTTTTTCTGCAGGAGTGCGATTTTTTATGAACATGTTTCCTTAAGAAACTTCCATAAAGTTTCTTGGTTCTCAGAACTTCAGGGTGCCATAGAAGCGTAGGGTTAGTTTGATGCTATTACTGATCGGGGCTTCAGAGTTCAGAGTCCAATTCCAACACATTCTGTAGGCAAGATTATATGCTTCTCCCCATGTGGACGTGGGTTCCTCTGGGTGCGGAGGATTCATCCCACAATCCAAAGACATAAAGGTTAGCAGGTCGCAAACATAAGAAAACCTGCAGCTGCTGGAAATCGAAAACAACACACACAAAATGCTGGAGGAATTCAGCAGGTCAGGCAGCACCTATGCAAATTAATAAACGGTCGACGTTTCAGTCCGAGACTCTTCATCAGAACTGGAAAGTAAGAGGGAAGATGGAATAAAAGGGTGGGGGGAGGGGAAAGAGGACAACTAGAAGGTGATAAGGTGAAGTCAGGTGGATAGGAAAGATAATGCATTGGAGAGGAAGGAATCTGACTGGACAGGAGAGTGGACCACAGGAGAATGGGAAGGAGGAGGGGACCAGGGGGAGGTGATAGGCAGGTGAAAAGAGCTTCGAGACCAAAGAGGGGAATAGAAAAGGAGGGGAGCGGGAGGGATTTTTTTTTAACTGGAAGAAGAAATTGATACGCATGCCATCAGGTTGAAGGCCACCCAGATAGTTAGTAGGTTAATTGGTCATTGTAAGTTGTCCCGTGATTAGGCTAGGGTTAAGTCAATGTTGCTGGGCAGTGTGGTTCGAAGGGCTGAAGGGCCTGTTCTGTGCTGTATCAAGAAATAAATAGGTAGATAGATAAACGAAGGAATAAATAAATACATAAACAAACAAGCAAACAAATAAATAACTAAGTACTTAGATACTTAGAGAGGTAGATAGATTTTAGATAGACAGATAAACAAACAAACAGGTATGGATATAATTATGACAGGAGCTGAGGCACTAATATCAGCCAGGACATCACTGGGTCTTTGAAAGTGGAATCATTAATGTCTCTGTGCAGGGATAGAAGGTCTTTGTTAAACATATTAAACACAAGGGATTCTGCAGATGCTTGAAAGCCAGACTAACACTTACAAAATGCTGCAGGAACCCAATGGAATAGAGTTGATGTTTCAGGCTGAGACCCTTCTCTGGACTGGAAAGGAATGGGGAGAAAGCTAGAATAAGAAGGTGGGGGTGGTGGCGAAGGAATACAAGCTGAAAGGTGACAGGTGAGGCCAGGTGACAGGGAAGATAGGTGGATGGGGCTCATTTCATGTTGCTGCCATCAGGTAGAAGGTATAAGTGCCTCAAGACTCACACTTTCAGGTTCAAGAACAGTTACTACCACTCAACCATCAGGCTCTTGAGCAAAAGGGAATAACTACACTCATTCTATCTCTGGTGTTCCCATAGCCAATGGTCTCACTTCAAGGATTCTCTTTCTTGTTCTCATTACTTATTGCTATTTATTCATATTTCCATTTGCACAATTTGTTGTGCATTGATCAGTCCCAGTTCTACAGATTTGCTATGTATGCCTACAGGAAAAAGAATCTCAGGGTTGTCTGAGCGGACATGTAAGCACTCTGATAGTAAATTTTACTTTAAACTTTTTTTTGAACTTTGAAGTGAGAGGCTGGGAAGTGATAGGTGGAAGAGGTAAAGTGGTTGAAGAAGAAGGAATCTGATAGGAGAGGAGAGTGGACTATGGGAGAAAGGGAAGGAGGAGGGGACCCAAAGGGAGATGATCAGTAGATGAAGAGAAAAGAAGAGGGAAGAGGGAGATGTGTCACTTTGTTTAACATCTCATCTGCACAATAGCACATCTTAGATCCTAAGCCATTGAGTTCCCAACCACCTTAAAAGATTAGATTATGAGGACATGCAGTCCTCTTTTATTGTCATTTAGTAATGTATGCAGTATGATATCACAGAAACACAAGACAGACCAAGACTGAAAAACTGACAAAAACCACATAAACCACACCATCTTCTCCTCCCCTCCTTGAGAAGAATTGCAGAGAGAATGGGGAAGAGGATTAGGTGGGATTGCTCTAACATAGAACTGGAGAGGATCTGATGAAATAACTGGTTCTTTTCAAACTAAAACCATTCTGTTATTACCATTAATTGCATAATTGTGCTGTACTGTTCGATGTTCTATGAAAAGAATTGTATACTTTCCTACTGTGGCATATACTCAGAGTAAAAGGGGGTACAATATTAAAAGATGACATTAAGGAATATAATTAGGAAGTAGTTTTCTGACACTTAAGTTAGTGGAGCTCTCAGATGGCTGTGGAGTCAGAATAAATGAAACTTTCATGTTTGTGATTGACACACTTATACCATTAAGGATACCAACAGAAAAAGATGAGAAATGGGTAAATTAATTTGAGGAAAAGATCAGCCAAATAGACAGGTTCCTGTCACTCAAGTTCCAATCAGACCTTCCATCAGTCACAGATGACTAACCAATATCCGAGGAGCCACTGGAGCTGAAGCTCTCTGTCAACTGCTTCGAAAAAAAGAGTACTTAGTGCTTATTATTTAATTCAGTGTAAAATTTATTCCTGTGCAAATGCATCGTTCTTTTCTGAATTTTGCTCAGAGTTTATTTCACCAGTTTCAGTCTGAGGTCCAAACCCAGGAGAGGTGAGCAATTATACTGCAATTATACTGCCATAGAGGGAGTACAAAGAAGCTTCACCAGATTGATTCCTGGGATGGCAGGACTTTTATATGATGAAAGACTGGATCGACTAGGCTTATACTCACTGGAATTCAGAAGATTGAGGGGGGATCTTATTGAAACGTATAAAATTCTAAAGGGATTGGACAGGCTAGATGCAGGAAGATTGTTCCCGGTGTTGGGGAAGTCCAGAACGAGGGGTCACAGTTTAGGGATAAAGGGGAAGCCTTTTAAGGACCAAGATAAGGAAAAACTTCTTCACACAGAGAGTGGTGAATCTGTGGAATTCTCTGCCACAGGAAACAGTTGAGGCCAGTTCATTGGCTATATTTAAGAGGGAGTTAGATATGGCCCTTGTGGCTAAAGGGATCAGGGGGTATGGAGAGAAGGCAGGTACAGGGTTCTGAGTTGGATGATCAGCCATGATCATACTGAATGGCAGTGCAGGCTCGAAGGGACAAATGGCCTACTCCTGCACCTATTTTCTATGTTTCTAAGTAAATTCCACATGCCAAGCGTTAAATAGGATTTTATTGCAACTCTGGGATGAGGACTGATGCATTTTCCCCTCACTCCTATCTTTAACAAATTTGCTAACTGTGGTACTAATTGGAGAAATACAGTGGATTGCTGAAAGATCTTTTATTAAATGAATGAACCACAAATTAATTATTCCGATTGTTTTCCTATTTTCTCATGGGCTTGAATGAAAAACATCCATGAAAAGCATCTGGCGCAGACGTGGTACCTGGCCAAGTTCTATAAGCCTGTGCTGATTAACTGGCTGGAGTGTTCACTGAGATCTTTAACTGCTCACTTCAGCAGTCTGAGGTACCCACCTACTTCAAGCAGGCTTCAATTATACCAGCCTACAGTGCCTAATAAGGATGTTGTAACCTGCTTCAATGACTATCATCCAGTGGCACTTACATAGATAGTGATGAAGTGTTTAGAGAGGCTGATGATGAAACATATCAACTCCTGCCTGAGAAGTGACTTGGATCCACTCCAAATTGCCTACCGGAGTAATAGGTTCACAGCAAATGCCATCTCATTCACTCAACTTTGGAACATCTGGGCAACAAAGATGCATAGATCAGGATGCTCTTTATCGATTACAGCTTGGCATTCAATACAATTATCCCCTCAAAACTATTCAGTAAGCTTCAAGACTTTGGCCTCAATACTTCCTTGTGTAACTGGATCCTTGATTTCCTCACCTTGCAGACCCCAGTCAGTTCCAAACATCTCCTCCACAATCTCCATCAATACAGGCGCACCACAAGTCTGTGTGCTTAGCCCCCTGCTCTATTCGCTTTATGCTTATGACTGTGAGGCTAAGCACAGCTCCAATGTCTTTTCAAGTTTGATGGCAACTCTATTGTCATAGGCTGATTCAAAGGTGGTGAGGAATCAGCATATAGGAGGGAGATTGAAAACTTAGCTGAGTGGTGTCACAACAACAACCTCTTACTCAATGTCAGCAAGATTAAGGAGCTGATTATTGATTTCAAGAGGAGGAAACTAGAGATTCATGAGTTAGTCCTCACTGGAGAATCAGAGTGTTGGCAACTTTAAATTCCTCACCATTATCATTTTGGAGGACCTGTCCTGGCCCCTCATGTAAATGCAATTATGAAGGAAGCATAGAAAATCATCAGTACATGGTCTCTTTTTGCTGCTGCCATCAGGAAGAAGGTACAGGTGCCTCAGGACTCACCCCATCAGACTCAGGAACTTTTCAAGGACTTTTCATCTCATGTTCTTGGTATTTTTTCCTCACTTATTAATTATTATTTCTTTCTTTTTATATTTGCACAGTTTGTTGTCTTTTGCACCCCAAGTTGATGCAGTCTTTCATTGATTCTATTATGGTTATTATTCTATTGTGGATTTGCTGAGTATGCCCACAGAAAAATGAAACTCAGGGTTGTATGGTGACATATATGTACTTTGATAATAAATTTACTTTGAACTGTGAAAGACATAGCTGGGCATGACTCTTTGAGAGATGTGATGACCTCTATGGTATATTGTAACTGGGTAGCTTATTTTATGGTTAGAAGTGATGAATGGGGATGTCAAACTCCTCTGCAAATCAATTTCTCCAAAAGTACAGTTTTGAATGTAAGTCTGCATCTCAGCCTGAGACATGCATCATTTTGACAGACCCTCGGGGCTCTGGGCCACCTCACTGTCAAAAGATCGTGATAACTTTGACATGATCAAAGTGTCGTCACAATTGTGCAACTGTCTCCTCTCTAGTGAAGCCAACAGCCATGATGAGAAGACTGTTCCTGTATGAGCTTGTCCTTGTCTGTACAGAGAAGCCAATAAGAACAAGCTCATACCGGAGCAGCCCTTTGCTTCCTGAACATCTCGAACACAGCAGATCAATAACCCAGAGAATTAATAGGAGCCAATCCATTAAGAGCTTGAAAAAGCACAAACTTGTCCTGTTATTTCACTGAACAAATGTAAGTGAGATAGTTAGGCAACATCCAAAACCCTATGCCAATAAACTCAGTCATACCTAAAATGCTTTCTCAAACTTATTAGTGGAACTGGCAAGACCACAATTCCCAATGCTTAGTTGCTCTGAATGTCAAGTTTTGAAGTTTACTTGAAATTACATGGTCCTTTGATACTGGCCATGTCTTGAGGGTGCAACAGAGGGAATCTTTGGATGCTAAGCTAGTGTAAGGGGGTTTCGACTTTTATGTTACTGTGGAGGCTAATTAAAATGGCGTCTTTGTTATGTTAATCTGGGGAATGCGGCTTTGTTGTGTTAAACACTGAGAAAGTTTGCGCTAACAGTTTGTTTTTGCTTTAGAGTCTGATAAGAGAGTGCTATTAACCAATTGGGATAGCTGTTATGGTTTTGGTGTATTTGAAGATACTGTATGTGCGGGGATTTGGGGCAGAAGGCGGGAGAGCGAGACAGAGGATAGACGAGGTGCTGTGAGTCCGCTAACGGGGTCGGACCCCGAGCGGGATATTCGGCGAGGAGACAGAGATGGACTTGTGTGGAGCGTCTGGTCGACCACTGTTGTTGGTCCCAGGCGGCCGGTCGAGGTGGTCCGAGGGGGTCGCAGGGTGAAGAAGAAGGTCCTTGAGCTCCAACGGTTTTGGTGCACGAAGAGATTGAACTTTGATAAGTGTGGCGCCTTTTATTTTCCTTTTATATTTTATTCTCTTTTAATTATATAGTTCCAGTAGTATCTATAAACTGTAAATCATTTAATTGCATCTGGTGTATTGTCTGTTATTTGGGCGGGGTGGGGTCCCTCACACAGCATCCACACAAACGAATTATCCAGTTTCGTCTAGGCTGTTTCCCTAGACGACAGCGAGCCGAGCGACCCTGAGGGTGGCCGGGGGGGCTACATTGTGTGGGCTTTGTCTGGGATTGAGTCTGTTGGTATGCTGTGTGGGTACCCTGTTTAAATCTGTAATGTGTGTCTCTGTGGGTTATTTGCTGGTGATTGCTGTATGCGTGGCGGGTGAGGTCTTTGTTCGAGATCGGGCTGGCATTGACGAGTTGGCGGTGGCACTCGGATCTGCCCAAGCGGTTGGGAGAGAGAGGGAAGAGTGGTCTGTTTTGTAGGTAGGGTCTGCGAATGAATGTTCTAGCTCTGGCAGGCTCCGCCTGGCGCTTTTGATAGTGTCCACCCCAGGAGGGGCGGAGGCGTGCGAGACGTGGGCGGAGTGGATCTCTCAGTTGTTAGATGAGTGGCAGTGCTCGGTTGAGGGAGGGTGACAGGGATTGGTTGAAAGTTTGAGTAGGCGGGCTGGTGACGGTGTTAGAGCTGTCAGGTTCACTTACACCGTAGGGACAGCTGTCAGTTATTTGAAAGAGTAGGGGAAAGTTTTCAGTGTGTCTTCTCTGGCGAGGAGGGCGGCTAAATTGCTTGCAGTGCCAGGGGGATCATTTCAGGGGATCAGTTGTTCAGCTGATCAGAGAGGTGTCGGGAAACTTAGTGGAGGGCCAGTGGGGGAACGGCTTGGGGTCTCTGGGGAAGCACGTTCCCAGCAATGTACCAATGAACTTCCGAAAGGAAAAGACCCTATTCCTGAAGGCTCAGAGGGGCCACGCCCCAGGGTGTCGCTATGGATAGAGGGAAGCGATGCTAAAGCTATCCTCGACCCCGGGGCACAGATCAAGTTGTTGTACAGTTCGTTTTACAACCGGTGTCTGAAGCATTTATCCTTGACAACTGAAAGGGCACCGGAGACTTTGGGTACTAGTGGCAGTAGTTATCCAGAAGATGATGATTGGTTAATGACCCTGGAGTTCATGGAGGCATTGTCTGGGCACCAGCGCGTCGAGTTGCTTCTGAGGACGTGTGTAGCAGCCTTGAGCCGGTACCGAATTTAAACGAGACCCAGTGGTGGTACGACCTGGGGAAAGAAGCTGAGGGTGAGACCCTCTTAGTAGATGCTCCGATCTACCACGAGGGAGGGGAGTTGACCGCTGAAGACACCTCAGTGAGAGAGAGGTCGCGGCAATTGGACCCTAGCGGCGTGGAAGATGAAGGCAGCGTGTGTGTGGATTATGCGATGTGGTTTAATGTGCTGCATCTGAGGGGTGGATGTTGCCAGATCCTGAGGAGTGCGGCTGTTGAGCTGAAGATGGCCTTTACTAGTTCCCTAGGATTCTTCCGATCCAAAAAGATACCCAAGGCATATCCGGAGCCCCTGCATCCTTCCCGCGGTGCATGAGGAAGACCATAGGGGAAGTGAAGGTGTGTGGAGTTTTGACGTATGTGGATGACCGCCTAGAGCTTGGATTCGCCTGGGGGGACTATGAGGCGAGGCGAGTGGCTGAGCCCGGGCCACCGAAGCGAAGTGTCAAATGTGGAGGAATTTTTGGCCGGAGGAGTTTGGTCCAATCTGAGGAAAATGACCCGACATGCCAGTTGAACTTCCTGGTGTTGGGACAGACGGTGGTGGACCGGGGGATGGAAACCCAGGTCGTCAATCTGAATGAGACACAGGGAAGAGAGGGGATTTGCACCGCACTGCTGTCATGTATTGATGAATTAATCCAGCGAGAAGAAACAATGACCCACCTTGGAAGGGATCAGCAGAAACTCAAGACGTCCATTCAGAACAGATTGGAAGATTTACAAATTGGGGAAGATCAAGGAAGTGTTCTGACTAAGGTCAATAGAAAACCGAGAGCCCTTCCCCAATTAAAAATTTTCCTGTCCTCTCTGATTCTATCCTTTTCCATGATAATGCTAAAGGCCAGGGAGCGGTTGTCACTGTCCCCAGATGCTCACCCAGTGAGAGATCTGTGACCTGACCAATACTAGATCTAGTATGGCATCCCCCTTAGTCGGCCTGTCAACATACTGTGACAGGAATCCGTCCTGGACACACTTAACAAACTCTGCCCCGTCCAAACCCGTGGAACTAATCAGGTGACAATCAATATTAGGGAAGTTAAAGTCACCCATGATAACAACACTGTTATTTTTGCACCTTTCCAAAATCTCCCTCGCAATCTGCTCCTCTGTATCTCTGCTACTACCAGGGGGCCTATAGAATACTCCCAATAGAGTAACTGCTCCCTTCCTGTTCCTGACGTCCACCCATACTGACTCAAAAGAGGATCCTGCTGCATTACCCACTCTTTCTGTAGCTGCAATAGTATCCCTTACTTTTACCTCACTTGACCTCCTCTTAGGTTCAAATTGTTGGGAAGAGCATACGATCAGTAAGGTTAAGTCCACCCTGTTGATAGTACACGCTACAAGTGACAGCATGACATTGGTGGGCATTGGACTCAATGAGGAAATAGTGTCTTCTCTTCTGTACATTAAAAACTTAGCTTTAACGTTCAATATTTCCAAAATGCTATATGACACAAAGATACATGAGGGGATACATGTTATGGCTCTTAGTGGTTAAAGTGAATGAGCAACCAGACAGATGGGCCATTGATCCAGGAAAAAAAAACATCCCACCATGGTAGTTGAGGAACACAAATTGAAGTAATTAAATATCTCGTATCTGGCATTAAACAAAAGAACTTGGTCTCAATGATGGCCAGTGTGTAACTGCCAATTATTGTAAGAACTAACCTGGTTCATTTATGTGCTTCTGAGAAGAAAGCCTACTATTTTTACGTGGTCTGACCTCTACTTGGCTTTTGACCCATCATCGTGGTTGGTTCTTAGCAGACTCCTTGCTTCAGGGGCAATTGGTGACACACAATAAATGTTTGCATTACCAGCAACATCCACATTTCCCAAAAGAATAAATTTAAAAGGAGATTTTGATGATAATTTGCAATTAGCAAAGTGTTAGGACGTAGTCATGAAGAAGTAGAAACTGAACACTGACCATAGAGTTAGAGTCATAGAATCATAGAACACTACAGAACAGAAACAGGCTCCTCAGTCCTTCTGGTCCATGCCAAACCAATATTCTGCATATTCCCAACAACCTGCTCTTGGACTATAGTCCTCAGTATCCTTCCCATCCATGTACTTATCCAAACTTCATTAAATGCTAACATCAAGCCCTTATCCACCATTGCTGCTGGCAGCTCGTTCCACACTCTGATCACCCTCTGTATGAAGTTTTCCCTCATGTTCTCCTTAAATATTTCACCTTTAACCCTTAACCTCTAATTCTAGTCTCACCCAACCTCTGTGGAAAAAGCCTGCTTGCATTTACCCTATCTCTACCCCTCATAATTTTGTATCCCTCTATCAAATCTCACCTCACTCTCCTACGCTCCAGGGAATAAAGTCCTAACTATTCTACCTTTCCCTATAACTCAGGTCCTCAAATTCTGGCAACATCGTTGTGAATTTTTTATGCACTCTTTCAATCTTATTTGCATCTTTCCTGCAGGTTGGTGACAGAAACTGCATATAATACATCAAATTAGGCCTCACCAACATCTTACACAATTTCAACATAACGTCCCAACTCCTGTACTCAATACATTGATCTGCGAAGGCCACTGTACCATAAGCTCTCTTTACAACCCTATCAACCTGTGATGCCACTTTCAAGGACTTATGGATCTGTATTCCCAGATCCCTTTGTTCTACCACATTCCTCAGTGCCCTGTTGTTCATTGTGTAAGTCCTGCCCCTGGCTGTCCTGCCAAAATGCAACACCTCACACTTGTCTGCATTTAACCACTGAATATTCAGCACAGAAGAGACTTTAGTCTTATCATCCTATATTACATCCCAATAATGTTAACAATACCTCCATTCTATGAACAAATAAGTTTTAAAAATGTTTAATCAAAGAGTCACATCTAATTAGTGTGGAGACAGACAGGGAACTACAAGAAATCCCAGAGGGTGGTGAGAATGTGGAATGAGCTCCTTGTGCAAGTGATGGATTTCATAGAATAGAAACTTTAATAGAAGTTTGGACAGGCACATGGAAGGGAGAGGCATGGAAGGTTATGGTCCAGACACAGGTTGATGGGATGAGGCAGTTTCAATTGTTTAGCACGGGCTAGATGGGCCGCAGGGCCTGTTTCTGTGCTGTAGTTTTTTTTAGCTTTCTAGTAAGCTGTTGTTGACATGGCGCCAATTGTTAGGCTGTGAAATCAATAATGTATGAGAGGCCACAATTATAGGAGTGCTGGAACCTCAGATGATTGTAGGGTTGGAGGTAGCTGCAGCAATAATACTATCACACCGACTTTCAACCTTATTTCTATCTCTATGTGAATGCAAAAACATAAAACATTGAACTGTAGAGTACAGTATGGGCCCTGAGGTCACAGTGTTGTAACAAACTATATATCCTACTACACAATCAAACTCTTCCCTCCTACACAGCCCAATATCGTCCATTTTTTTAACATTTATGTGTCTATTGAAGGGTTTCTTAAATGTCCCTACTATATCAGCCTCTACTACCACACTTTGTGTAAAAACCTTAGCTGTGACGTAAGAGGATTCTTTATGTCTCTTGGGGCATCCAGGTTTGACAAGCTGGTCAGTAATAAATCCAAAAGGTTATTTAGGAGAAAGATCTTTACTCAGATTATGTGACAATGTGGAACTTGCTACATTATGAGGTAGTTGAAATAAAGAGTTGAAATATAGGGTAAACTGGGTAGGCGGATGCGTCAAGTTAATTCAAGTCAACTCCCATAGCAATTGTGACAGTGGGGCTCCTGGAACATCACAGCAATCCTCTTCCACAAAGATTTTGTTGACCAGTGACGATACTGGCTCTGCTTCATCTATAACTATTTCAGCAGGGTGGCCTAGTACATCTTCTCTCCAGGTACAGATGACATTAGCTAATAAAGAGCTTATCTCTTTTGTAATGGGGCCTGTTCAGTCCTGCTCAATGTTCACACACACTCTTTCACCTGATGGCTTTGGACCATAAGGTATAGGAGAAGTGTGTAAAGGAACCTGGGAGTCCTCATGCAGGATTTCCTAACAGTAAACTTGCAGGCTGAGTCAGTGGTAAGGACTCATTCGGCCCATCAATTCTGCTCCACCGTTCAATCATGGCAGATTTATTATCCTGTTCATCCCCATTCTCCTGCCCTCTCTCCATAACATTTGATATCCTTCCTCATCAAGAAAGTATAAACCTCTGCTTTAAATATGCCCAATGTCTTGGCCTCCATAGTCACCCATGGCAATGAATTCCACAGATTTACCACCCTCTGGCTAAAAAAATTCCTCCTTATCTCTGTCTAAAGGGACTTACTTCTATTCTGAGGCTGTGCCCTATGGTCCGAGATTCCGCCACTATAGGAAACATCCTCTCCGTGTCCACTCTGTCTAGGCCTTTCAATATTTCATAGGTTTGAATGAGATCCCCCCCCGCCCCAGTCATCTAAACTTCAGCAGGTACAGGACCAGAGTCATCAGGCATTCCTTGTACATTAACCCTTTCATTCCTGGGATAATTCATGTGAACCTTCTCTGGACCCTCTCCTGGCTGCACAGCCTTTCTTAGATAAGGGGCCCAAAATTGCTCACCATATTCCAAGTGCAGTCTGATCAATGCCTTATAAAGCCTCAGCATTACATCCTTGCTTCTGTATTCTAGTCCTCCTGAAATGAATGCTAATGTCGCATTTGCCTTCCTTACCACTGACTCAGCCTGCAAGTTTACAGTTAGGAAATCCTGCATGAGGACTCCCAGGTTCCTTTACACACTTCTGCTTTCTGAGTTTTCTTTGTTTAGAAAGTAGTCTATTCCTTTATTCCTTCTACCAAAGTGCATGACCTTACCTATGTTGTATTTCATTTGTTGCTTCTTCCTCCTAGTCTGTCTACTTCCTTTAGCAGACCCCCTGCTTCCTGCCCATCCACCTATCATCATACCATCCGCAACCTTAGCCACAAAGCCATCAATTCTGTCATCTAAATCATTGACACAAAACGTGAAAAGAAGTGGTCCCAACAAACTGACTATGGAACGGCCTATATTTACATCTATTTTATTTATATTTACAGATACAGAGCAGAATTGACCCCTCTGGCCCACCAAGCCACGATGCCCAGCAACCCACCAAATTAACCCCTGCCTAATCACAGAACAATTTACCATGACCAATTAGCTGACTAATCAGTACATATTTGGGCTCTGGGAGGAAACCAGAGGACCCAGAGGAAACCCACCTACACACAGGATAAACATACAAGCTTTCTTGCAGAGGGCACAGCTGTAATAGTGTTGCACTAACCACTACGCTGGAGTGCGACCCCAGTCTATGACGAACAGCTGACCAATGGAAGTCTGGCCAGACATGGGACAGACAGGAGTACAATGCATGTTGGGTTAACTGAAGTGGGTTCATGTGGAGTGTCTACAGCAGCACAGAGCAATTGACGCACTTCCTTATCCTTCCCTTGCAGACTCTATGAAGAAAAAGGCTTTATAATCTTACTTCAGTAGTTGGTGAGTTGATGGAGAAGATCCTGAGAGGCAGGATTTATGAAGATTTGGAGAGGCATAATATGATTGGGAATAGTCAGCATGGCTTTGTCAAAAGCAGATCGTGCCTTACAAGCCTGATTGAATTTTTTGAGGATGTGACTAAGCACATTGATGAAGGTGGAACATACGGATGTAGTGTATGCGGATTTCAGCAAGCATTTCATAAGGTACCCCATGCAAGGCTGATTGAGAAAGTAAGGAGGCATGGGATCCAAGGGGACATTGCTTTTTGGATCCAGAATTGGCTTGCCCACAGAAGGCAAAGAGTGGTTGTGGATGGGTCATATTCTGCATGGAGGCCGGTGACCAGTGATGTGCCTCAGGGATCTGTTCTGGGACCCCTTCTCTTCGTGATTTTTATAAATGACCTGGATGAGGAACTGGAGGGATGGGTTAGTAAATTTGCTGATGACACAAAGTTTGGGTGTGTTGTGGATAGTGTTGTTTGCTGTCAGAGGTTACAGCAGGTTATTGATAGGATGCAAAACTGTGCTGAGGAGTGGCAGATGGAGTTCAACCCAGATAAGTGTGAGGTGGTTCATTTTGGTAGGTCAAATATGATGTCAGAATATAGTATTAATGGTAAGACTCTTGACAGTGTGATGGATCAGAGGGATCTTGGGGTCCGAGTCCATAGGACATTCAAAGTTGCTGCGCAGGTTGACTGTGTGGTTAAGAAGGCATACGGTGCATTGGCCTTCATCACCCAGGGATTGAGTTCAAAACCCGAGAGGTAATACAGGACCCTGGTCAGACCCTACTTGGAGTACTGTGCTCAGTTCTGGTCATCTCACTACAGGAAGGATGTGGAAGCTATAGAAAGAGTGCAGAGGAGATTTACAAAGATGTTGCCTGGATTGGGAAGCATGCCTTATGAGAATAGGTTGAGTGAACTTGGCCTTTTCTCCTTGGAGCGACAAAGGATGAGAAGTGACCTGATAGAGGTGTATAAGATGATGAGAGGCATTGATCGTGTGGATAGTCAGAGGCTATTTTCGCAGGGCTGAAATGGTTAACATAAGAGGGCACAGTTTTAAGGTACTTGGAAGTAGGTACAGAGGGAATGTCAGGGGTAAGTTTTTTACACAAAGAGTGGTGAGTGGATGGAATGGACTGCTGGCGACACTGGTGGAGACGGATACAATAGGGTCTTTTCAGAGTCTCCTGGATGGGTACATGGAGCTTAGAAAAATAGAGGACAATGGATAACCCGAGGTAATTTCTAAAGTAAGTACATGTTCGGCACAGCATTATGGGCTGAAGGGCCTGTATGGTGCTGTAGGTTTTCTATGTTCGAATAAAACCATTCTCTCAACCTTGCAGCTTCCTCTTCTTGGACCCTGCTCTGAAGAATATACACCTGACTTATTAACTGGTCATTCTGAGCCACACTGAATGAGCATCTCTGACCTTGCTGTATTTTTCTCATTTCCAATTTTCAGCATTTTTATTCTCTGTCTTGTTCTTTTCCAGTGCTTATTATCTGATTGATCCGCCGTTCACACTTCACCCAAGCCTGACATGCCCAATCAATGTCTGGACATGGCGTAATTAGATCAGCCTGGAAACAAAATGCTCTGTGCCTGACTGATCTGCAAATCAAAGCAGCTGGCCTGAATTCTGCAAAGCTTGTATCTTTTGTTGGCTCGGGCAAAAATGGGTATCAATGGTTCTAATCTCTGATACCTGCCAGTCTAAAACTTCAGCGAAAACAGAACAATTATTTCCCTCAAAAGATCCTTATTCAATCCACTACTGTACCAAAAGCCCCTGGGCAAGCACGCAACTGTTCAAAGGCAGGAGATTATTAAAATGTGATGTCCCAAACAGTAAGGGGATGTCTGCTGCCAACTGACACATTCTTAGGTGCAGGGATACGTGCTGAGGGAAGCACTGAAGTTTGGTGCAGTCTCTGTAAAGGATCTGGAGAGAAGGAGCACAGTCCTGGCTACTATTGCACACCGAGGGGCTGGGTTCTCTGTGATGGTCACCCAAACACTTCACTAACGCATTGCTTAAGGAGAAAATACAAGAGCCAGGGACACATCGTTGGACAATGTATTGAATTCAAAGTTCAAAGCAAATTTGAGATTCACTTCTTGCAGGCATTTACAGGAAAATAAAGAAATACAATATAATGTATGAAAAACTTTATACCTTACTGTCGCCAAACAATTGGTACTGGAACGTACAATCATCACAGTGATATTTGATTCTGCGCTTCACACTCCCTGGATTACAAATATTAAATATTAAAGAGATTAAAAATATTAAAATTAGTAAATACTAAAACATTAAATTATAAAACATAAATAGAAAATAGAAAAATGGGAAGTAAGGTAGTGCAAAAAAACCGAGAGGCAGGTCTGGATATTTGGAGGGTACGGCCCAGATCCGGGTCAGGATCTGTTCAGCAGTCTTATCACAGTTGGAAAGAAGCTGTTCCCAAATCTGGCCGTACGAGTCTTCAAGCTCCTGAACCTTCTCCCGGAGGTTGAATGAACAAAGACCGACAATCAAGTAACTTACTAAAGAAGACAAATCATGCAAATAATAAAAAACGTAAATAAATAACACTAAGAACACGAGATGCAGAGACCTTGAAAATGAGTTTCTAGATTGTGGGGTCAAATCAGTATTGAGGTGATTTACGCTGGTTCAGGAGACTGGCGGTTGTGGAGTCATATCTGTTCCTGAACCTGGTGCTGTGGGACCTAAGGCTCCTGCACCTGCTGCCTTACAGTCATAGTGAAAAGAGAGCATGGCCTGGATACTGAAGGATCTTGATGACGGTTCTTGTGGTAGCACTCTGTGTAGATGAGCTCAGTGGTGGAGAGGGCTTTTCCTGTGATGATCTGGGCTGTTCCCTACACTTCTTGCAGAGGTTTCCAATCCTGGGCATTGGTGTTCGCATACCAGTTCAACTGATGGTACGATGGGTATAGGATCAGAATCAGAATCAGGTTTAATATCACTAACTTACTGCGCAGTATGTCCTGAAATTTGTTGTTTTGTGGCAGCAGGTCAGTGCAATACATAAAAAAAATATAAATTGCAATAAGATATATATTTTCAAAAATAAATTAAATAAGTAGTACAAAAGTAGAGCGAATGTAGTGAGGAAATGTTCATGTGTTGTTTCATTGTCCATTCAGTAATCTGACTGTTCCTTATTTTGTTTAGTCATACAGCACGGAACAGGCCCTTTTGCCCCAACAAGCCACGGTGCCCAGCAACCCACCTCCATAACCCAAGCCTTATCACAGGATAATTTACATTAGTTCAATAGTTCCATTTTAATACAAGAGAATGTATACAACATACAACCTGAAATTCTTGGTCTTCACAGACATCCACAAAAACAGAGGGGTACACAAAGAATGAGTGACAGTAAAAACATTCGAACCCCCAAAGCCCCTTTCACCCTCTCACATGCACAAGCAGCAGCAAAGCATCGACCCTTCCCTCCCCCAGTTAATTCAATAAAACAGCATCAGCACCCTCCACCCACCAAGCAAGCAAAGGCCCCAAGGGAGACCATGACCTGCAGTACAGAAAAATAATCACCAATTTGGCATGCCACAGGCTCTGTCTCTCCTTAATTAAAGGGCAGAGAGGTGTTACCCTTTCGCAGAAAGAGGGGAGACTGACAAAGATGAACAACTCGTGATTTACAGTGTTAACGTCTGCCTCGTCGCCTTTTCCAAGTTCTCCGACTGGAGAATCGGCAGCAAACTCTCGCACGCCAATGAGAGAAAGAGAGAGCGTGCATGCAGTTCTCCGGGTACGGAGACCTCCGATAGCTGATCTGCTACTCCCAATATTCTGTTTTCTCCTGATAATGACCAATTAGCCTACTTGGCTTGCGGGAGGAAACTGGAGCACCAGGAGGAAACCCTCGCAGTCACATGATGAATATAGAAACTCCTTACAGATGGCGGGAGAACTGAACAATGTTTTGTGACAAGACCCTTCATCTCTAGCATTCTCATGGACTTCTCAGTCCTAGTGAGAAAAAAAATGTACCTCCTACAAATGTACAGGGAATAATTATCTTCCACAAAATTTAACTCTTCTAATTATATTTAAGTTCCTTTGTCTCACTCACGTATTTTTTGGATAAGATTCACTTAGATTCCTGAGAGAACAGAGTAATCTGGCTCATTTTGTAAAAATCGTAATGACATGGCAATACAAGAACAAATGTAGATCTATATTTTAAAGGTAAAGGCATCAGATTCACCCGTTTGAAGTTCAAAGCCCAAGACAGGGAATTAGCTGAGTCTGTTAATCCTTGCAAGGCAGGGCAACAGGAAAGGCATGTGCAAGGAAATGAGCGAAAGCTAAGGGGCCAACTCACTCTGGGCTCAGTATATCCAACCTGCAGGAAATCTTGGGTGAGCAGCAGCAGCAAACTACAGCACAGGCCAGAGATTCAGTGAGAGGATCAGAAGGCACGTTAGATTAATGAAGGCACCAACTACGCGACAGGCATCATCAGAGCAGTGCTGGGAAACACAGCACGATGATACAATTTGACAGCAGGGGCAAAACTATAGAAACTAGAGTCCAAGAAGGCTTCAGAGGAGCAGCAAATGACCACAGTCTGAAAATACCTGGTATAGAGCTCAAATGCCGAAAGCTCAGCCACTGGAGAAAATGTGAAAACTGGAAGTAGAAATGAGGCAAGATCCAAAGGGGCAATGAAAAGCTTTATAATATCCATAAAGAAAGTTTCAGATGCAGAAAATCCGGAGTAAAAATTGTTAGAAATGGTCCTAGATACTACCTGAGCTGCTGAGCATTTCCAACACTTTCTGCTTTTATATCACAACATCTATACAAGGATCTTAGGACATACCAGTACCAGTACAGTGGATTCCAGTTAATTTGGGCCATTGGTTAATAGGGGCAGCCACTTATTTGGGACAATTCCTAAAGAACAAAATCTAATTGAGAAAACAGCCAAGATTTCCTTCATTTGTTTGGGACACTATGCCACCTAACTGGGATAGGACACTGTTACTGAAAAGTTTCTAACTAGCATCAGTCATGCACACTTTTTTGCCATTAGACACTACACTGTGCTTAGAGCGAACAGTTTTTAAATAGCGTTTGTCCCATGTGCTTGTGTTATTTATCCATTGGGGTCGACAAATGTCAATTCAAAAGCATAGATCTTTGACAATATTGATTTTTTAAAAATTTTGTTTAAAAAATTCAGACCCTTGCCAAGATCCGACGAAAATATTTGACACCAGCCAAAAAAATTAACCTACTGGACCAGTTGAAAAGCCATTCACTAACAGCATTCATTGCCAGCTGGCAGAGATAACGAGTAATACACACAGAACACTGGAGAAACTCAGAAGGCCAGGCAGCATTGATGGAAAGAGTAAACAATCGACATTTTGGGCTGAGACCCTTCATCAGGGATAACTGGAGTGCTGAAATCTACAATTGCAGAATTAATACATCGTCAAGGCAAGCTTTGAGAAGAATGGGCATTACACGGGAAAAACATGGAAAAGGCGAGAAATAACAGTAAGATAATTCAAAAATGGTTTGCTCATCACTGTTTTAAGCATTCAGTATTAAAGATGCCAGAAATGGCCAAGAGTGAAAATGAAACAATTTCACTACTTCAACAAGTTTGAAAAATTTGAAGGTATTGGCAATCATCTTGAATGTTACAATGAAAATGAAGATTTGGAGGATGCAATCATTGAGAGCATTGTATCCAGTCACCAAGGCGGGAAATATAAAGGCAAGGAAAGTGATAAAGATGACACATTTGAACATGAGCTAGTGACTACATCGGATGCCAGCAAATTTACTGTTGGATTACAAAACTATTTCATGCAGGAAGGCGATGAAGGTAGTCCATTATCTGCACTAGGTGTCTGCTCTGATTTTGTTCATTTACAGTCAGTCAAAAGAACACAGCAGTGTACACTGGATGAATTCCTCCATCAATAACTATTAGTAGCTAATACACAGTTTTATAGTACTGTAGTAGTATTGGTCGTGTTCAAATTTGTTAAGTATGGAACTTGTCATTCAGTTAACTGGTAGTTTGTCTTGTTTATACCTCTTGAACAATTTTCATGAAACTTTGGCTAATTGGGGCAAAATGTACAGGTCCCGATGTGCCCCAATCAACCTGGATCCACTGTGATTGGAACCATACATCTGCACAGAGTGCAGAAATGTGATAGTTCATGAGGAAATTAAATTCACACCTTAATCCTGATCAGGGAAATGGGGGAGAAACAAACAAACAGCCACTAACTATTAACAGATATGAACCTGGTCTGCAAAACGACATCATTCCATTCAGCTTATCAGAAAAATCTTTCTTGAGAGCCTAACAGAAGATGAGTACCGAGGGAACCCCATTAGGGACCCCCAGCACCCAGGACAAGCTCTCTTCTCATTGTTACCATCAGGAAGGATGTACAGAAGCCTGAAGGCACACACTCAGTGATTCAAGAACAGTTTCTTCCCCTCTGCCATCCCATTTCTACATAGACATTGAACCCATGAACACTACCTCACTACTTTTTTATTTCAGTTTTTGCTCTACCTACTTTAATTCAACTATTTAATATATGTATATATACTTACTGTAACTCGGGCTTTTTTTCTACATTTATAATGTATTGCATTGTACTGCTGCTGCTAAGTTAACAAATTTCACAACGTATGCGGGTGATATTACAGAAGATTCTGATTTGGAAACTGAAGCAAAGCAATATGGTGGTGACAACATGTGGTTCTTCTCTGTTGTGTTCCCTCGGATTAAAATCGAAGTTGAGCTCCATCACAGGCACAAACCTACCCCTCCATTAAGGACATCTTCAAAAAGGTAGCACCTTGAGAGGGCAGCATCCATCATTAAGGACCCTTACCAACTGGGACATGTCCTTTTCTCATCACCACCATTCGAAAGGAGGTACAGGAAAGTTTTAGGAACAGCTTGCTTTCCTCCAACATCTGATTCCTAAATGGTCCATGAACCCAGGAAAACTAACTCACTATTCCACCTTCGCACTATTTATGTACTTTTTTCCTAATGTAACTTACGATAATTTTTATGACTTGCACTGTCATGTTGCCACAAAACAACAAATTTCATGACATTTGTCAGTGTTAATAGACCTGATTCTAATTATTGCCATGTACACAAGTACATACTGTATACACAGGTGTAGAGAAAACCATACTTACTGCGACATCACAGGCACTGAGCATCACACAACATTCACAAGGGAAGTAATAGTTCAATATACCATGTATTAGAAAAGACAGAACACAAGAAGAACAAAAGAAATTCCATTATAGTGCAACTTGGTCAAAATGGCCATGGTGGTACTGTACTGGGGTAGTGATTAGGGTTGTGCAGGCTGGTCTAAGAACCAGATGGTTAGAGAGACGTAGCTGTCCCTGAACATGGTGGTGTGGGACCTTCTGCCTGATGGCAGGAATCTTAGATGACAGATGTTGCCTTCTTGAGGCAGCCCCTCCTGTAGATACTGCCTGTAGACAATGTGTCAGTGAAGTCTGTGGAATGCTCTGCCTCAGAAGGCAGTGGAGGCCAGTTCTCTGGATGCTTTCAAGAAAGAGTTAGATAGAGCTCTTAATGATAGCGGAGTCAAGGGATATGGGGAGGAGGCAGGAACAGGTTACTGATTGTGGATGATCAGCCATGATCACAGTGAATGGTGGTGCTGGCTCGAAGGACCGAATGGCCTACTCCTGCACCTACTGTCTATTGTCTATTGAAAGTTAAGTTGTGATGAAATGGCATAACATGAATACTTTAGATCTGAGGTTAGCAGAAAGGGAAAGAAGAGGAATAAACAAGGACGACTCGCTGACCAGACTGTGGGAAGTTAGACCATAAGACTATATGACCACAAGACAAGGGAGCAGAATGAGGCTGTTCAGCTCATTGAATCTGCTCTGCTATTCCACCATGGCTGATTTATTATCCCTCTCAAGCCCATTCTCCTGCCTTTGCCCCATAACCTTTGACGTCCTTACTAATCAAGAGCTTATCAATCTCTTCTTTAAAATATGCCCAGTGAGTTGGCCTCTGCTGCCATTCGTGGCAATGAGTTCCACAGATGGAAAGTACTAGAAACTACAGCTGATCTCAGTTAAGTTAGGCCACGCCATGAAGAAGCCTCAGTTGCTGATGGAGAGGCACACCAAAACAAGTTGGTACAATGAGTTCTTTTCCCTCAAGTGTCATACAATGACAAATCCCAGGAAATCAATGAAGGAAAATGCTGAATACCTTGGCTATAATCCCATGGAATAAACTTAAATAAACCTAAAGTGATATTGAGTTTGAAAAAGAGCTTGTCATATGAAAAACAGAAAAAAAAATCTATCGTTTTGCAGGCAGATACCTTAACGAATGAAGTGGGAGCCAGTTTACTGGAAAGTGACAAACCAATTATATTAGAGCCAAAGCAGAAATAAAATACACGGACATAACATTAGCAGTCAGTTATGGATGTGAAGAGTTGAAAATCTATCTCCGCAGAAGAAAATTTGTAATTGATATTGATCACTGGCTGAAAAAACAAAAGTCTACAAGAACTTCTATTGAGGACTAATTTACTTTGAGCTTTCAGAAATGACTGATCTCTGAAATAACAAACCAAAAGAAGAAATGGTTCTGATGGAGCATAATCTCACAAGAGAAGGATCAAATGAGAGGACTAGGTATGAAGAGATGATACCTAGTAATGTGACTCCGGCAAAGCCAAGTAAAACAAGAGAACAAAAAATAGACCTCTGGAAGAACTAAAGGGGTCGAGGAGAATCTGCATGAAGCAAAAGGTGTAACTCAATATTTCGGGTCTCGTGACACTACCGAAAGGACAGGTGGTGTGGGAATGGGAAGGAGAGATCAAATGAAGCACAAGAAGGCTGTTGTGGACAGAACACCCATGAGCCTCAAACTGGTCACCTGCTCCCAGTTTGGTCTCACCATTGTATTGGAGGCCACATTAAAAGCACCAAACGCAGTAGTGCAGCAGTTAGCATAAAGCTTTACAGTACCAGCAATCTGTCTCAATTCTCGCCGCTGTCACTGAGGAGATAATACATTCTCCCTGTGATCATGGGGAGTTTCCTCTGACTGCTCCAGATTCCTATCATTTTGTAAAGATATACAGGTTAGTAGGTTAATTGTTGACATGCCATGTGCTCCTTGAGACAAACAGGCCGGTCACTGTGTGGTCGCTGTCTGGAAGGGCCTGTTACCCTGTGGTCACTGTCTGAAAGGGCCTGTCACCGTGTGGTCACTGTCCGAAAGGGCCTGTCACTGTGTGGTCACTGTCCGGAAGGGCCTGTCACCGTGTGGTCACTGTCCGGAAGGGCCTGTCACTGTGTGGTCACTGTCCGGAAGGGCCTGTCACCGTGTGGTCACTGTCCGGAAGGGCCTGTCACCGTGTGGTCACTGTCTGTAAAGGCCTGTTACTGTGTGGTCACTGTCTGAAAGGGCCTGTCACTGTGTGGTCACTGTCTGTAAGGGCCTGTCTCTGTGTGGTCACTGTCTGGAAGGGCCTGTTACTGTGTGGTCACTGTCTGGAAGGGCCTGTTACTGTGTGGTCACTGTCTGGAAGGGCCTGTCTCTGTGTGGTCACTGTCTGGAAGGGCCTGTCACCGTGTGGTCACTGTCTGGAAGGGCCTGTTACTGTGTGGTCACTGTCTGGACAGGCCTGTTGCTGTGTGGTCACTGTCTGGAAGGGCCTGTCACCATGTGGTCACTGTCTGGAAGGGCCTGTTACTGTGTGGTCACTGCCTGAAAGGGCCTGTACCCGTGTGGTCACTGTCTGGAAGAGCCTGTTACTGTGTGGTCACTGTCTGAAAGGGCCTGTTACTGTGTGGTCACTGTCTGGAAAGGCCTGTTACTGTGTGGTCACTGTCTGAAAGGGCCTGTTACTGTGTGGTCACTGTCTGGAAGGGCCTGTCTCTGTGTGGTCACTGTCTGGAAGGGCCTGTCACCGTGTGGTCACTGTCTGGAAGGGCCTGTTACTGTGTGGTCACTGTCTGAAAGGGCCTGTTACTGTGTGGTCACTGTCTGGAAAGGCCTATCTCTGTGTGGTCACTGTCCGGAAGGGCCTGTCACCGTGTGGTCACTGTCTGAAAGGGCCTGTCACCGTGTGGTCACTGTCTGGAAGGGCCTGTCACCGTGTGGTCACTGTCTGAAAGGGCCTGTTACTGTGTGGTCACTGTCTGGAAGGGCCTGTCACCGTGTGGTCACTGTCTGGAAGGGCCTGTTACTGTGTGGTCACTGTCTGGATGGGCCTGTTACTGTGTGGTCACTGTCTGTAAGGGCCTGTCACCGTGTGGTCACTGTCTGAAAGGGCCTGTCACAGTGTGGTCACTGTCTGGAAGGGCCTGTTACTGTGTGGTTACTGTCTGGAAGGGCCTGTCACCGTGTGGTCACTGTCTGGAAGGGCCTGTTACTGTGTGGTCACTGTCTGAAAGGGCCTGTTACCGTGTGGTCACTGTCTGGAAAGGCCTGTTACCCTGTGGTCACTGTCTGAAAGGGCCTGTCACCGTGTGGTCACTGTCTGGAAAGGCCTGTTACCCTGTGGTCACTGTCTGAAAGGGCCTGTTACTGTGTGGTCACTGTCTGGATGGGCCTGTTACTGTGTGGTCACTGTCTGGAAAGGCCTGTTACCGTGTGGTCACTATCTGGATGGGCCTGTTACTGTGCTGTATCTCTAAGCAGTAATAAATGAAGCAGACAAGGTTGGAAGAGATGGAGCTGCACATTTGCCTCATCTGGAATGGCTGATTAGGTCTCCAGATGGAGTTGAAAAGATCAGTTTCATACCTCTTTCAGTTTACGTCGAAAGTGCCAGGGAGTGGTGTGTGGGAAGCAATCAGTTGCCCAGTGATGTCCCTATGAAAAGCTGAAAGGCAACACATGGGGAAGATGTGACTGGAGACAGGAACCCGTAGCAGCTGACAGAAATCATGGCGGATAATACCAGAATTAGTGCAATAAATTGAAATTACTGAAAGTTATGAAATAAATAGTGCAAAAGATGAATAATGAGGTGGTGTTTACGGGTTCAGGGAACATACAGGAATATGATGGCAGAGGAGAAGAAGTTGATCTTAAAGTGTTGAGTGTGAGTCTTTAGGTTCCTTTGCCTTCTCCCTGGTGGTAGTAATGTTAGAATCTAGAAAATAGAGCAGTGCAGCATATGAACCGATGCTTCAGCCACAATGTTATGCCGAACCAATTAAATTAGAAATCAAATGGCTAACTAAACTAATCCCTTCTGCCTACACAATGCCTATATCCTCTATTTTCCTCACTTCCATATGCCTATCTAAATATCTCTTAAAAGTCTCTAATGCACCTGTCTGTACCTCACCCCAGGCAGTGCATTCCAGGAACCCACCACTTTCTGTGTAAAAAACTTGCCCTTCAAATCTCCTTTCAAGTTAACCCCTCTCACCATTACTGCATGCCCTTTGGCGTTCAATATTTCAATCTTGGGAAATAGACACTGCTACCCTCTGACTTCTATGGGCAAACAAATTCTGAATCCGTTGGCCAATTCACCATTGCACCCATGCATCTTAATCTTCTGGATGAGCCTCCCTTAAGGAACTTTGTCAAACACCTTACTAAAATCAACATAGACAACATCCATTGCTCTACCTTCATCAATCACCCTCGTCACCTTGTCAAAACACTCAATCAAGTTAGTATGATACAGCTTTCTCTGCAGAAAGCCATGCTGTGTCGCCTTAATTAGATTTTCCAAATGCTCATAAATCCTATGCTTAATAATTCTCTCCTGTAACTGACATGAGGCTCTCAGTCTATAGTTCCAGGATTATCCCTGGTTCCCTTCTTGAATAATGGAACAACTTTACTCACCAGTCCTCTGGGACCTTGCCTGTGGTTAGAGAGGATAAAATGATATTGGCCATGGCTCCAGCAATCTCTTCACTTGCCCCTGTCAATAGGACCATAAGTTATAGGAGCAGAATTAGACCATTTGGCCCATTGAGTCTACTCCACCATTTCATCATGGCTGATCCAATCAACCCACTTAGGTCCAATCTCCTGCCTTCTCCCCATATCCCTTTATGCCCTGACCAATCAACATGGGGTATATCCTACCAGCCGCTGGGAACTTATCCACCTTAGTGCTCTTTAAGAGACCTAACACTACCATTTCCGTTACTTTGAAATGCCCTAGAGAGGGGTTCCCAAACCTGGGCTCCATGGACCCCTTGCTTAGTGGTATTGGTCCATGACATAAAAAAGGTTGGGAACCCATGCTCTGGCATATTAATACTCTCAGCAATGATCCTCCTATCCTCCATGTCCTCCTTGGTAAATTACAGATGTAAAGTACTCATTAGGGACTTCATCCACATCCTCTGCATCCAAGCAAATGCCCCCCCCCCTTATCAATGAGCACTCCTCCCTTCTCCCTAGTTATCCTCTTGCTCCAGATGTATGTATAAAAGGTCTTGGGATTCTCTTGGGATTCCTACTTGTCAAGCACTTTTCATGGTTCCTCCTGGCTTTCCTAATTCTCTTACTGAGTTCTTTTCAAGCTTCTTTATAATCCTCAAGGGCCCTGTTTGATTCTAACTTGCTAAGATTTACACACTTTTTCTTTTTCTTCTTGACTAAATACATCACCTCGCTGGAGATTCAAGGTTTCTTTATGTTGCCATCCTTGTCCTTCCTTCTTACTGGAACATACCTGACCTGAACTCTGTACAGTTGGTCTTTAAGCCCCTCCAAGTCAGATGTGGACTTGCCCAAAAACAGCTGCTCCTAATGTTGTACATGTTGGCTGTGAAGGCTAGTTTCGAGGACCAAAGGAAAGTTATCACCACTGTCTCTGGAGTAGCAACGAGAACAGGTGTAAAATCAGATGTGTGTTAAATTGAGGGAATGCATGTGAGGGCTCTGACAACCATGGCAGTGTCAACCAACCACAAAAGAGGATATTGGCTGGACAGAGATGACAGCTTATTAGTAACTAGTATTTTATTGGCCAGATCTGGAATTGTCATACAACATTCAAGGGGAATTTAACCTAGCAGATACATGTTTGTAGCTACAATAACAACATTTTAAAGAAATTTGGACAGGTAATGAGTAGGAAATGTTTGGAGGGATATCGGCCAAATGTGTGCATAATTGGATTAGCTTAGGTAGAAAATTTAGTCAGAATTTCTTAGGGTCAAAGAGTTTATTTGGTGTGCTATGATTTTATGATTCTAGGACTACCTTTGTATGGAGAAATGAGAAGAGGGTTAGATCAGTTGTGAATTGCATTAACATCTTTAAATTAAGAATAAAATCTGTTAAAATGCTGTGGGTGACAATGAAAACTCATCAGAAAGTGCTGGTGGCTGCTGAGGTATGATCTAGACCTTAGCATCCCATAGGAACTCATTTGTTTACACACAAAACCTCAATTCCAAGCTTTCATTTAAATAAAGGATGGAAGTGTTGAAGGCCACAATAGTAATTTGTAATCTGTTTGCAGTAGAAAGAGTTCCTGAGAAACTGATATGTGATAACAGGAACCAATTTACCTCAAGCCTACTTGAAAAGATTTCAGAACTATACCAGTGCAGCATTTTGATCTTGTCCCTACATTATCTGAAAGAACATGGCCTTGTAGAGACAGGATTCCAAACACTCGAGAAGAAATGCACAAAGGAAGAGCTAGAGCCTCATTGCCACTTCAGAGAGCACCTGTTAAAGCTTATATGAAAGCACTACCCAGGCCATGGAATGGCAGTAAGTATTAAGTAGATCTGCCAAGCAAATTAGATTCTCCACAAAATCAGGAAGAAGTAAGCTGGAATTGGTGGGAGAATGAGATCTACACAATATCTCCAGGGTCCAAGACACCTTGGAGCAAGATGTCTCTACTCTTAAATCCTCTTGTAGCAAATTTTAACATACCTTTCTTAATTACTCGTTGAATCCACCTCTTACATTTCAGCTTTATAGCTCAGGCATACTGGCTCAGTCTTAACCTCTGTTATTACCTGCATGAAGTTCTCTCCACAACTGTATGGATTTCCATCTATATCCCAAATTTAGATGACTACATGGACAGGAACAGTTTAGTGGACTATGCGCCAAATGCCAGCACGGATAAGTTGGGCCGAAGGGCCTGTTTCAATGCATTGTTACTCTATGACTGCCAGTTGCATGCTTGAAGGAAAGCTAACCCTACAGCTACCATGACAGATCATGGTATACCGACATAGATTGGGAGAACATTTTGCTGAACCCCTATGCTCCGTCCACCAGAAAAAGCAGGATCTCCCGGAGGCCACCCGTATCAATTCTACTTTCCATTCCCATTCCGACAAGTCACTCCACAGCCTCCTTGAACTTCTAGTAATTGCCGCTCTCCCCCACCCTTCATCATTCCCCATCCCTGTATCCCTCTCTCACCTTATCTCCTTACCTGCCTATCACCTCCTTCCGGTGCTCCTCCCCCTTCCCTTTTTTCCATGGTCTTCTACCCTCTCCTATCAGATTCCCCCTTCTCCAGCCCTTTATCTCTTTTACCTATCAGCTTCCCAGCTCTTCACTTCAACCCCTTCCCCTCTCCCAGTTTCACCTATCACCTACCACCTTGTACTTCCTCATCCCTTCCCCCCACCTTCTTGCTCTAACTTCTCCCCTTCCTTTCCAGTCCTGATGAAGGTTCTCAGCATGAAACATGGACTGTTTACTCTTTTCCATAGATGTGGCCTGGCCTGGTGGGGTTCCACCAGCATTTTGGGTGTGTTGATTGAATTTCCAGCATCTGCAGATTTCCTTATGTTCATGATAATTCATATCCTGAGTTCTTGAACAGGTAAATAGTTCACGTGCAAGATCCAGTGCTGAAGGTCTAGAATGTTGTCAAAATTATTGATAAATTTGATACTGAGACAGACCAGAAGGTACAATGAAAAAATAATCTATCCCTGGCTTAAACCAGAACTGTTTATAAATAGAGTGAATCAGGACCTACACCAATAGCTATTACGTCTAGAGTTACAGAAACACTGACACAATGTAGGAATCCCAGAGAAGGATAATTACATCTAAGCACAAAGGACAGGATATGTTACCAAAGGAGCAATATCGTAATACTGTTTTTTGATATGTGACAATGATAAAGGTTCTGTTAAATTTTAAAACAGATCAAAACTTTTAAGTAAATAAATTTTAAAGAAAAGAAAAGGGATGCTTAGAGCTGAAAGAAAAGGAACCAAATGGAAATAGAAAAAAAATCTGCAGATGCTGGAAATCCAAAAAAAAGAAAATGCTGGAAAAACTCATCAGGTCAATCAGCATCTGTAGAAAGCAAAACAGTTAATGTTTCAGATTGAAGGCATTTCACTGCCGGAAACAAGGTTTATGTAATTATAAACAGAAGTAAACTATTCAAAGGATTCAAAAGTTTCAAGGTACATTTCTTATAAAGCTATGTATAAATTATACAACCTGATTACAGGCAGCCACAAAGCAAGAAAGAAGGAAGAATCCAAATTTTTAAAAAAAGACCAACACCCAATGAGCAGAGAAAGGGAAAAAAAACATGAATCATGCAAACAATAAAAGCAAGCAACAACATTTCGAACCAAACTGAGTCGACAGAGCCTGGAGCAGCTGGGGTAGACCCATAGCCCCAGTCTCAGTTCATCACACAGAGGGGCAGTTCACTGTGGAAGCTCTCAGACATGAAGCGTGTAGGAGCCAGAGCAGATTCAGTGGGTCAGCGCCATGGAGAGAGGAGTGAATGTCGCAGAGGTGCGAGCAGAATTGGCCATACCCCTGTACTCACTATGCCACAGTGTCCACAAGTGCAATATACTGTGTGATTTCTGTACAGGATTTGGTGCGCCTGTGAATTGAAAAGCAAAGTGTTCATTCCTTATACAAAATTACGTGTAATATTTATTTTACACATGTTTAAATGTGCTTGAACCTAAATCCAGTTGAAGCTCCACCCATTGAGAAAATGGATAAAGCATTTCCTGGTTCAGATTTTCTAATGTTATTTGTGCGTGTGTTGCTGTGATTAATGTGCACAGTGCTTGTCTCAGCCTGACACAAAATGGAGCTCACAAACGGAGCAAACCCCACAGAGGATATACAGTCAGGTGTGAATTCAAACATGCAGACTGGGACATCAATATCTGCTCCCTGGAAAGGTTTTATGGCTCTGTACATTGTAATTGTCATTGCTGAGTCTCACAGTTCTGAATGAAAATTATCATAGCATACATAAATGCTGCAGTTTCTGTGGACTTATGAAACAAAGGGACATTGGAAGATAGCCTTGAATGTATCTGTTCACATTTGAATCACCATCAGCACTCCTGTTAGTGCTTCAGTGGTCTGCTCTGGCTAACAGACAGGAAAGTGACATGGTATCTATGGAGTGGAAAGTGCAAAGGTACAAATGCTGATCTCTAAAGCACCCCTAATCTCTCTGATCTCCTCCAGCCTTGCTGAGATACCTGAGATCTTTTCCCTCCTCCAACCTGGGCCTTTTGATCACCCTCAAACTGAAAATCTGGTTTTATGGTGCCACAATAGCAACCTCTCACTCAGTGTCAGCAAAACCAACAGGCCGATTATTAGCTACAGAAAGAAGAAGCAGCAAATCCATCTATCAGTCTTCAGTATGGGTTCAGAGGTGGAGAGGGTCAGGAGCTTTAAATTCCTTGGCGTTAATGTATCAGATGAACTATCTTGGGATCAGCACATAAGTGACATCACAAAGAGGGCCCAACAGCACCTCTACTTACTTAGAAATAGGGGTAGATTTGGCACTTCACTAAAAACTTTGACAAACATCTATAGATACACCTTGGAAGGTATCCTAAATGGTTTCATTACATCATGGCATGAAAACACCAATGCCCAGGAATGGAAAAGTCTGTAGAAATTTGGTGAATACCACCCAGCCCATTACAGCCAAAGCCCTCCCCACTATTAAGCACATTTACATGGAGCACTGCCACAAGAAAGGAGCATCCACCATTGATGATCCTCACCATTCAGGCTGTGCTCTCATCGCGCTAATACCGTTGGGCAGGAGATACAGAAGCCTTAAGTCCTACACCGCCAGGTGCAGGGATGGTTATTACCCCAAACTATCCAGCTCCTGAATTACTCACCACAACTCTTAACTGCTTCCACAAGTGACAGAATCACTTTTGAAGTTAACTCTTCAACTCATGTTCTCAGTATTACATTTTTTAAATTATTATTTGTACAATTTGTCTTCTTTGGCACATTGATAGTCTGTCAGTCTTTGCTTCTGCATAGTTTTTCATAAATTCTATTATATTTCTTTACATTTTCGGTAAATACCTGCAATACAATGAATCTCAAGGTAGTATATAGTAACATATATGTACTTTGATTATCTTATGCATTTAGGAATACAGCACAGTAAAGTCCCTCCAGCCCAGTGACCCATGCCACCCAATTACACCCACATGACCAAATCAACCTGCTCAGCCATACATCATGGGAATGTGGGAGGAAACCAGAGCACTCAGAGGAAACTTCACAGGGAGAACATACAAACTCCTTGCAGATAGTGGTAGGAATTGAACCCAAGTTGCTAGCACTGTAAAGCAAAGTGTTAACCACTACGCTACCATGCTGCCTGATAGATAATAAATTTTACTTTGAATTTGAAATTGCTATAACAATGGGAAAAAAAAGTGTACAACTGCCAAGGCCTTAAGAATTCCCTTTTGACCTATAATGAGATGTCATACTTCTCCCATTCCTCAGCTTAAACAGATAGGGTTTCAGCCTAAACTGCCTCCACCCCACCATACCCACCTCCTGGAAGGACCTCCCTAAACCTCAGCCCCTCTCTGCTTCTCCTTCCTCTTTTATGATGCTCTTAGAAACCCAGCTCTCTGGCCAATCTTTTGCTCATCAGTCCTGCTATGTTTTGATGTGGCTGGATTTTACTGCCGTAACATTGAGAGCATACTCACAAACTGCATCTCAGTGTGGTATGGCAATTGTCCCGTATCAGAATGCAAGGCACTCCAGTGTGTGGTAAAAACTGCCCAGCAGATTATCAGCACCCAATTGCCCACCATTGAGAACATCTACCATAAACGCTGCCTGGGCAGGGTAAAAAGCATTATCAAGGATGCATCTCACCCTAACCATGGACTTTTTACTCTCCTCCCGTCCGGTAGGGGCTACAGGAGCCTCCGCTCCCGCACCAGCAGGCACAGGAAAAGCTTCTGCCCTGAGGCTGTGACCCTGCTGAACCTCACATCACAGCGCTAAGCAGTATCGCACCCATATTGTACTGTCTCAGTACTTTTATATTTGTGTGCTGCAGCACTTACTTTTTATTCGCAGTTATTTTGTAAATAACACTATTCTTTGCATTTCTGGTTAGATGCTAACTGCATTTCATTGGCTTTGTATCTGTACTCGGCACAATGACACAAAGTTGAATCTAATCTAATCTAATCTAATTTCAGTTTGATTTGATAATACCAAGCATCTTTTTTATAATGTTCAGCCTGTTATATAAAGGAACAATGTTGTAGTGCAGGGCAGTGTGGACATTTTTCTAAAAGTGCTACAGAAACTGTCACTATTATCAAAGAGCTCAAAGAAACTAATTCAGAAGCTGCAAAGGAATTGGGCATAAGCAGAGTGCGCATTACACACTACATAAACCAAAATGGTGACCCACAAGAGCATTCTCTTTTGATTATTATTGACATTATGCTATGCTCCAATTTTTAGAAGCAGCAAGACTTGCAAAGTAATAAAAGAAAGAATTTGCATTGATATAGTAATTTCCATAACCTTGGGATATACCACCGAGCTTACATGGCAATTCACTGAGGTTATTGCATAAAAGATTAATATAAAGCTTGAAAGCACATACTCGTAGCACTATACTCAAGGACAGCTTCTATGTAAGACTCATGAACAGACTTCTTGTACTTTAAAGATGAACTCTTGATCTTTCAATCTACCTTATCGTAGCTCTTGCATTTTTTTATTCTGGTTTCTCCCTCCTTCCTTTTCAGTCCTGGTGAAGGGTTTTGGCCAAAAATGTTGACTGTTCATTTCCTTCCTTAGATGCCGCCTTATCATCATTTTCTGTGTGTCCAGCATCTGCAGTCTCTCGTGTGCCTCCATCCTTTTTGTCTATCTTCTTCACAACTGTAATATGTTCTACTTTCTGTTATTGCCTTACCTGTTGCACTATCTCCACGGTTTGCAATTATCTTTATGGATGGCATGCAAAACAACTTTTCACTGTATCTCAGTAATAATAAACCAACAACCAATGACCAATTCAATGGTAGCGTAGTGGTTAGCACAGTGCTTTACGGTACAGGCAACCCGGATTCAATTCCTGCCACTGCTTGTAAGGAATTAGTACGCTCTCCCCCAGGACTCACCACCAGGAGAAGGTGTTGAGGTAAATAATGGCAGGATGGAGCAATTGTTTCCAGGACTGGTACCTGAGGTGAAGCGTTTGCCGCAGTCTCTTCATTATCAAGCCATCTGCATCAATTGTGCAGTTAAGGGTACCCCAGATGGGGTATAACATGTTGAACATTGAAATCTACCGAATATTGAAAAGCCTAGATAAAATGGACGTGGCGAGGATATTAACTATAGGGGGTGAGTCTAGGACCAGAGGGCATATCCTCAGAATAGAGGGAAGTCCCTTTAAAACAGTGATGAGGAGAAATCTTCCTAGTCAGAGGGTGGTGAATCTGTGGAAATCATTGCCACAGAGAGCAATGGAGGCTGATAAATTTAAAGTGGATGTTGATAGGTTCTTGATTAGTAAGGGTGTCAAAGGTTATGAAGAGAAGGCAAGAAAATTTGGCTGAAAGGGAAAATAAATCAGCCGTGATGGAATGGTGGAGTAGACTCAATGGGCTGAAAGTCCTAATTCTGCTCCTGTGTCGTATGGTCTGATAGAAAACTCGGGAAGAAACCAGATTGCTCTCCTGTCTGCCATGGGATGTGATGAAACCTTCAACACTCTCCTTAAGAAAGCCAGGTTCCAGCTTTGTGGAAATTGGAATGGTCATTGTCTTCAGAGTCTAGGGATCAGCAGATAACAATCGTATGCACATTGCTTTACATAAATGTCATTCTCTTAAAAATGGATGTGAAAAACTCGGCCTTTGTTTCCCCAGCAACACAAAGCAGTTTATAGCCACTTTTATTCTGGTCTGTGGAAACCACTGTGATACAGAAAATGATGCCACAGAAAGATCCCCAAAACAATTGTCTAATTGGCACTCAGCTCAGATATTCTGTTTTCATTGATGTTGACCAGAGAACTCAGGGTAATGTTCCCCTGCTTATCACTGAACAGGTTCTATGGGATCTTTTGCATTCACCTGATGGGTAAGGCAGAGGCTCACTCACAACACGCTGGAGGAACTCAGCAGGTCGAGCAGAGGCTGGATTTAAAACCTGCAGCTAATAGATGGGATCTCCAGCAGTGCAGTACTCTCTTTGTACCAGCCCAGATTCCTTCCTTCACATTGGTGGAGCGGGTTTTCCAGCCCATTGCAAGAATGCCACTGAACACCAAAGTCAAAGTCAATGTCAAAGTAAATTTAATGTCAAAGTACATATCTGTTAGCATATACTGCCTAGAGATTCATTTTCTTACAGGCGTTTACAGGATAATAAAGAAATGTAATTTATGAAAAACTAAACATATGCAGGACAAACAACCAGTGTGCAAAAGAAGACAAACTGTGTAAGTAAAAAAGAAATAAGTAATACTGGGAACATTAGCTATTGACTCATGAGATGTGGAGTCCTTGAAAGTGATTCTGTAGGTTGTGGGATTAGTTCAGAGCTGAGGTGAGTGAAGTTATCCACGCTGGTTCACGAACCTGATGGTTGAAGGTCAATAACTGTTTTTGATCCTGGTACTATGAGACCTCAGACTCCTGTACCTCCTGCCTGAGAAGAGAGCATGGCCTGGATGGCGGGGGTTCTTGATGATGAATGCTGCTTTCTTGTAAATGTGCTCAATGGTGGAGAGGGTTTTTCCTGTGATGGAGTGAGTGGTATCCACCACTTTCAGTTGCCTTCTCCGTTCCAGGGCATTAGTGTTTCCATACCAGGCTGTGCAGCAACCAGTTAGAATCCTCTCCACTGTGCACCTCTAGAGTGTGTCAAAGTTTTAGATAACACACCATATCCGCACAAACTTCTAAGAAAGTAGAGGCACTGCCGTGCTCACTTGTAATGATAATGCCAAGCAATTTCAAGTTACTGAACCTCTCATTTCTGATCCCCTGATGAGGACTGGCTCATGGACCTCCGGTTTCCTCATCTAGTCAATCACCGGTTCTTTGGTTTCGCTGATATTGAGTGAGAAGTTGTTTTGTGGCACCGTTCACCCAGAACAATTGATAAAAGGCCCCTCAACTAACCAAACTCACAAAATGGATACTAATGTGTGATTAGATTACAAATAAATTGGGGCTTTTAATATCATTGCTGATATTGGCAATTCAATACACCACGTTTGACATTATATTGCAGTTATACAAGTTATCAGTGAGGCCACACTGTGCTTGGGTTTATGGTGAGAGGGCAAAGATTTAAAAGGAACGTGAGGGGCAATTTTTTCACATAGAGGATGGTGTGTCTATGGATTGAACTGCCAAAAGAAGTGGCTGAGACAGGCAGGTACAATGATATCATTTCAGAAGCAATTGAACAGGTGCATGGAGGGTGATGGGCCAGAGGTTGTGACCCATATAGGTAACAATGACACAGGCAGGAGCAGGAGTGAGGCTCTGGAAAGGGATTTTAAGGAGCTAGGTGGAAAGTTGAAGAGCAGGACCCCGGCGTTGCAATCTCAGGATTACTGTGCATGTCACGTGCTAGTGGGGTGAGAAATGGATATACAATATTCAGTAGTGGAGTCAATATGTGGTTGAGGAGCTGATACAGGAGGGAGAGCTTCAGATTTGCAGATGATTGGACTCTCTTCCAAGGGAGGTTTGCACCTGAATTTGAGGAGAACCAATATCCTCACTGGGATGTTTGCTAGTTATACTTATGAGGTTTAAAGCTAGAATGACAGGGTGCTGGAATCACAGCAACAGGGTTACAAGGGCAGGATTGAGAACAAGAGAGATGGCTTGTGGACAAGAAAGATGCTATGACAGGAAGGACAAACAAGGGGTAAGCTATACTAAACATGATGGGACAGATGGGCTGAAATGTGTTTATTTCAAATGCTGGTGTATTATGGGGAAGGAAGATGAACTTACAGACTGGACCAGTAGGTGGAATTATGATGTTGATTCCATTAGAACATAGAACATAGAATAGTACAGCGCAGTACAGGCCCTTCGGCCCACATTGTTGTGCCGACCCTCAAACCCTGCCTCCCATATAACCCCCCACCTTAAATTCCTCCATATACCTGTCAGTAGTCTCTTAAATTACAGAGACCTGATTCTGTGAGGGAAAGGACTGACAGCTAAATGTAAACAACAGGAATTCTGCAGATGCTGGAAATTCAAGCAACACACATCAAAGTTGCTGGTGAAGGCAGCAGGCCAGGCAGCATCTCTAGGAAGAGGTACAGTCGACGTTTCAGGCGAGACCCTTCGTCAGGACTAGTCCTGACCCGAGACCCTAGTCCTGATGAAGGGTCTCGGCCTGAAACGTCGACTGTACCTCTTCCTAGAGATGCTGCTTGGCCTGCTGCGTTCACCAGCAACTTTGATGTGTGTTGACAGCTAAATGTACCTGGCTTTGTTGTTTTAGACATGATGGGGGAGAACGTTACAGCAGTACTCTGTTAGACATGTCCATGCCTGACATGCGGGAGTTGTTTAAAAATGTGCTGTTTGAAGTTCAGGGTCAGCATATTCCACTAGGAACAAGGTGGTGAGGTAAGGGAAACTTGGAGGACCCAAGAGGTCATAATTTTAGTCAGGAAGGAAAAGGAAGCATATGTAAGGTTTAGAAAGCTAAAAATCAGACTGGGCCCTTGTGTACTATAACAATAGCATAAAAATGCTGAAGCAGACAACTAGGAAGGCCAAAAGGGCCATGAGATGTCCTTGGTGAGCAGAGTCAAGGAGAACCCCAAAGTATGATATACTTATATTTTTAAAAAGAGGATAAAAATTGGTGTTGGGAACCAAAGCCCTAGAGCAAAGAGTGAAGTGATTGTGGGGAAAGATGTTGTTCAGCCTACATACAAAGTCAGGAATCGAAAGGTTGAACATGGTGATACGAATGTTCTGAGCTGTGTGTATTTCAATGTAAGGAATATTGTAGGAAAGACAGATGAGCTTAGGGCATGGATCAGCACATGGAATTATGACATTGTAGCCAACAGTGAGATTTGGTTGAAGCAGGGGCAGGACTGGTAGCTCAGTACTCCAGGGTTTCCATTTCTTTAGACATGATAGAACGGGAGGGATTAAAGGGGAAGGGGTGGCATTACTAGTCAGGGAAGAAGTCATGACAGACAGGAGAGCTTGTCCACTGAGGCTAAATGGGTGGAACTGAGGAACAGGAAATGAATGGCCAGATTATAGACCACCCAATAGTCAGCAAGACTTAGAGGAGCAAATTTGTAGAGAGAGAGCAGGCTGTTGCAAGAAACACTAGGTTGTGATAGTAGGTGATTTTAACTTTCCACATATTGACTGGGACTCTCATACTATAAAAGGGCTGAAAGCAATAGAGTTTGTCAAATGTGTTCAGGAAAGTTTCCTTACTAAGTACATAGAGGTCCTAACTGGAGAGAATGCAATACTAAATCTCCTATTAGGGAATGAGACGAGGCAGGTGACAAAAGTTTGTGTATGGAAACACTTTGCACTTAGCGATCATAATGCCATTAATTTCAAGATAATTATGGAGAAGGATGGGTCTGGTCCTTGGGTTGAGATTCTAAATTAGAGTGAGGCCAGTTTTGATGGTATCAGAAAAGATCTGGCAGGTGTATATTGGGACAGGTTGCTTTAAGACAAAGTTATGCTTGATAAGTGGGAAGCCTTCAAAAGTGAATTTTGAGAGTACAGAGCTTGTATGTTCCTGGCAGAATAAAAGGCAAGGCTAACAGGTTTATGGAACCTTTGTTTTCAAGAGATATTGAGGCCCTGGCAGAAAAAGGAGGCACAGAGCAGGTGTAGGTAGGAAAGGGCAAATGAGATACTTGAGGAGTATAAGAAAATCAAAAGAACACTTAAGAAGGGAATCAGGAGGGCTAACAGAAGACATGAGGTTGCTCTAGCAGTCATGGTCAAGAGTCAGATCCAAAAGAGCTTCTACAGATATTAAGAGCAAAAGGATAGCAAGGGACGAAATTGTTCCTCTTGAAGATCAGATTGGTCATCTATGCATTGAGCTGAGATGAGGGAGACCTTAAATGGATTTTTTGAATCTATATTTACCCGAGAAATGGACACAGAATCTATAAATGTGAGGCAAAACAGCAGTGGACAGTATACAGATTACAGTGGAGGTGTTTGCTGTTTTGAGGCAAAATATGGTGGATAAATACCCAGGGCTTCACAAGGTGTTCTTTGGACCTTGTGGGAGGCTAGTGCAGAAACTACAGGGGCCCTAGCAGAGACATTTGAAATATTCTTAGTAATGGGTGAGGTGCTGAAGGATTGGAGGATAGCTAATGTTTTTCTCGGCTCAGGCGTGAGAAGTGTGAGTGTTGGCATCAGAGCCCTACGGATGTTGGGAGAGAGAAGATAAAAGGAGCAGATTCAGGCAAGGCCAGTCCTGTTGGGCTGCACAGGTGCAGAAAGTGTTAACATCAGAGGTTTACCAAAGTTTGGAATGCGAGTATAAAAGGAGTAAACTCGACAGCTAAGCCACAAGGACAATGAGTATTGGCGTCAGAACCCTACAGAAGTCAGAAGAGAGGATAAAAGGAGCAGATTCAGTCAGGGCAAGTCTTTTTGAGCTTCACAGGCACGGAAAGTGTTGAGATCAGAGACCTAAACTCAGCTGCCAATAGAAGGAAGGTAGGATCGAGCAGGGCAGCCATTGATGGAGCAGCCATTGTCTGAACATGCCAGTGATAGAATGTGAAGGCTTTGGCTTCACAGGCTTCAGTGTCAGCAGGTAGGAAGAAGCAAGCGCTTTTTAAGTATAGAGTAGTCAGGATGACATGCTTCTCCTGTCAGATGTGGGAATTTAAGATACCTGACGGTTTCCCTGACAACAATATCTGCAGGAAATGCACCCAACTTCAAAGCCTGACTGATCAGATCAAGGAGTTGGAGCTGGAGTTGGATGTAATCAGGACCATTTGGGAGGCTGAAGATATTATAGACGAAACTTCTGAAGAGCTGATCACACCCAGAATACAGGCTTCGGACAAGAGATGGGTGACTGCCAGAAAACATAAGGGGATTAAGAAATCAGTGCAGGGTTCCTCCGTGGCCTATCCCTCAGCAACATGTATACCCCTTTGGGTACTGCTGTGGAGGATAATGACCCATCAGATCATGGCAGCAGCAGCCAGGCTGGTGGCACTGTAGCCGGCTTTGAGGCTTGACAGGAAAGGGTAAGGTCAGGCAATGAAGGACTTGGTAATTAGATTAGATTATTAGATTATGAGGACACTCAGTCCTCGTTTATTGTCATTTAGAAATGCATGCATGCATTAATAAATGATACAATGTTCCTCCGGAGCGATATCACAAAAAAAAACAGGACAAACCAAAGACTAACACTGACAAGACCACATAATTATAACATATAGTTACAGCAGTGCAAAGCAATACCATAATTTGATAAAGAACAGACCATGGGAACGGTAAAAAAAAACTCTCAAAGTTCCGATCGACTCCTGATTGTCCCCGATAGCAGGTGGCAGAAGGGAGAAACTCTCTCTGCCACAAATCTCCAGGCACCGACAACTGCTGATGCATTGGAAGCACCCGACCCCAGCCGAATCTGAGTTCGTCCGAAAACTTCGAGCCTCCGACCAGCCCTTCGACACCAAGCACCGAGCACCATCTCTGCCGAGCGCTTCGATCCCTCCCCGGCCGCCGAGCAACAAGTAAAGCCAAGGATTCGGGGCCTTCCCCTCTGGAGATTCTGGATCACACAGTAACAGCGGCAGCGAAAAAGGCATTTCAGAAGTTTCTCCAGATACTCCTCCGTTCTCTCACAACTGCCTCCATCAAATCAGAATTGTGCACAGCATCCTACTTGGCAGATTACAGATATCATTCACCGGAGTGGCCACGCAAGCTGCGTCGCCATCTTCTCCTCCTCCTTTTAGGGGGACAGAAGGGAAATTCTGTAGCCACAAAAGAGACACCAGGGTGGTGTGTTGCGTTCCGGGTGCGAGTGTCCATAATGTGTCAGAGTGAGTGCAGGATAGTCTCAAGTATGAGAATGAACATCTAGGGGTTGTGGTGCATATTGGCACCAATGACATAGGCAGAAAAGCGTGAGAGGTCCTATGCAGATAGTATATAGAGTTAGGCAAGAGGCTGAAGAGAAGAACTTCCAAGGTTGTAATCTCCAGAGTACTCCCGGTGCCACGGGCCAGTGCAAGTAGGAATGAGGTGATAGCACGGATGAACGAGTGGCTGTGGAGATGGTGCAGGAGACAGGGCTTCAAGTTCTTGGATAATTGGAACCTTCTCTGGGGAAGGGGTGACCTGTATAAGAAGGATAGGTTGCACCTGAACTGGAGGGGACCCAATATCCTGGCAGGGAGTTTTGTTGATGCTGCTCAGGAGAGTTTAAACTAGTTTTCCAGGGGGCTGGGAATTGAAGCCACAGGTCATTTAGGGAAGGATCAGACCAGAAGGTAGATGTCAGGGGAAGTATTGAAAGACAAAATGAAAATAACTGGTATGATGTGCTGGATAGTTTGAAGTGTACATTTTGTATTATGGGTAAGGGTGATGAACTTAGAGCATGGATCAGTACATGGAAATACAATGTTGTAGCCATCAGTTGAGAGAGGGGCAGGAATGAGTGATTAATGTATCAGGTTTTCAGAGTTTTGGAAAAGATAGAAGAGGAAATAGAAGTGGGGGTGTGGGGGGGGAGTTGCACTACTAATCAAGTAATCAGGGACAATTTCACAGCTGCACTCAGGAGAGACATAATGGAGGGGTCAGACTCTGAGTCCATTTGGGGGGAACTCAGGAACAGGAAGGGTGCAATCACACTGATGGGATTGTACTACAGACCCCAAATAGCCACTGGAACATTGAGGAATAGATAAGTGATCGGATTATGGAAATGTGTGAAAATAATAGGGTTGTTGTCATGGGGAATTTCAACTTCCCTGAGGTAAACTGGGACCTTCTTAGTGCAAGGGGCTTAGGTGCAGAAGGATTTGTTAAGCGTTTCCAGGAAGGGTTCTTAAATTAACTTGTGGACGGTCCAACAAGAGGAATGGCCGTGCTGGACCTGCTGTTGGATAATGAGCCTGGCTGGGTGACTGACCTTTCAGTGGGTGAGCAGTAAGGGAACACTGAACACAACTCCTTAACTTTCAGAATAGCTATAGATAAGGATAGGTATCGTCCTTGAGGGAGAATTTTAAATTGGAGTGGGACAAATTACAAGAGCATTAGACAGGAACTAAGAAGTGTTAATTGTGGATACCTTTTTTTTTCCGGCAAGTCTACATCAGGCATGTGGAGGGTGTTTAAAGATCAATTGCACAGAGTACAGGAAAGGTATCTTCCTGTTTGAAGGAAGGATGGGGTTGGAAAGATAGGAAAACCTTTGGTCCAGAGAGGTGGCGAATTTAGTCAAGAAGAAAAAGAAAAAGTGTGTAAAGTTTCAGAAGTTAGGATCAAACAAAGCACATGAGGAGTCTAAGGAAGCCAGAAAAGAACTAATGAAGGGAATTAGGAAAGCCCGGAGGTCCCAGGAAAAGTTGTTGGCAAGTAGGATTAAGGTGAATCCCAAGGCATTCTACACATACATCAAGAGCAAGAGGATAACTAGGGAGAGGGTGGGACCACTCAAGGATAAAGAGGGAACATAAAGGGCTGAGGAGTCCAAGGCATTGAGTATAGTTAAAGCGGAGGTAGATAGGTTCTTGATTAGTAAGAGTGTCAAAAGTTATGGTTAGAGGCAGAAGAATGGGGTTGAGAGGGATAATAAGTGAGCGATGATGGATTGGAGGAGAAAACTCAATGGCCTGAATAGCCTAATTCTGCTCCTATTTTTTATGTCTTATAGTCTTAGGCAGGGCTTGTTCTTCTGAAAAGTAATAAGGTGGATAAGTGCCCAGTGCCTGATGGAAGACATCTTGAAAATATTGAATAAAGCAAGTGAGGAGATAGCTGGGGCTTTGAAAAAGGTCTTTGTGTCCTCATTAGCAACAGGTGAGGTTCCAGGGGGCTGGAGAGTAACAAATGTTGTGCCCTTGTTCAAGAAAGTAAGCAGGAGTAATCCAGATGATAATACAATTGTGAGCTTCACATTACTGGCTGGGAAGCTGTTGGAGAGAATGCTGCTAGATGGATTTATACATATTAGGAAAGGTATAGCCTGCATAGGAACAGTCAACATGGTTTGTGTATGGCAGGCCATACCATATAAACTCGATCAAGATTTTTGAGGAGGTGACAAAGAAGCTTAATAAAGGAATGAATGTTAAACATTTGGAATTTAGTAAGGCATTTATTAAGGACCCCCATCGTGGGTTGGTTCGGAAAATAAAGAAGCATGGGATCCAGGGTGATCTGTATGTTTGCATTCAGAAGTGGCTTGCCCAGAGAGTTGGGGTGGAAATCTGTTTACCAGCTGGAAGTCCGTGACTAATCGTGCTCTGCAAGGTTCAGTACTGGGATATATCTCCGCAATATATTTCGATGATTTCAATGAAAATGTGGATGATTGGATTAGCAAGTTTGTGGATGGCACCAAGATGGGTGGAATTTCAGACAGTATAAAAGACTATCAAAGAATACAGTGAGATATATATCAGTTACAGACATGGGCAGGGAAGTGGCAGATGGAGTTTAACTTGGCCAAGTATAAGGTTCTGCACTTTGGGACCTCAAATGAAAGAAGAAAGTATATAGTTGATGGTAGATCCCTTAGTAGCATTGAGGTAAAGAGGGATCATGGAGACCAGGTCCATAGTTCACTACACAAGTATATCATATGGTAAAGAAGGCAAATGTCATACTTCCCTTCATTGGTATGTGTGTTGAGTATAAGCATAAGGAAGTCATGTTGCAGTTCTCCTGTATAAAACTTTACTCCACAATTAGAGTACTACATGCAGTACTGGTTGCCCCTTTGCAGGAAGGATGTGGAGACTCTGGAGAGCATGCAGAAGAGATTTACCAGGATGCTGCCTGGATTAGAGTGTATGAACTATAAGGAAAGATTGGATAAACTTGAGTTGTTCTCCCTGGAGAGTTGGAGGCTAGAAGAAGAACTGATAGACACAAGAATGTGAAGGGAATTGGGGGGGATATGGATGATGCACAGGAGGACATTTGATCTAAATTGTCATCAAGATCTGCACAACATCTGGGGCTGAGTGGCCTGTCCAGAGCTGTACTTTGTTCTACGGGTGCACTGCTGATGGTGATGCAGGAGAATTCCATTCTTATCTCTGTTTTCAAATGTCCACCACTCATGCATAACTGTTCGGAAAACGGGGGCTAGAGAGAATAAAGATTTGAGGTTACAATCATATTGAATGGCAGAGCATGTCGAGTTGCTGAATAACATATTCCTGATGCCAACCTGTAATCTTGTCTGATTGGCTTTGAAATTAAGGCCTGCCAAGTGCCGGTATGTGGAAATGATGCTTCAGCAGGGACTATCTGCTCTGCCACCCACACTTCTGATACAGCAGCACAATCTTTAAAATATTGAACACAATCACAAATAAATTAGATACCTTTAATCAAAGTGAAACCTAAACCAAACCCAATATCAACCCACAGAAACACTACCAAAGTGAGTAGGGTGTAGATAATCATTTCAGAACGCAGTGCTTGGCTGCTCTATAGCAGCCTGAAGCGCTTTTTGTTCAACACTATTCATTTGTTTCAGGAACCTTAATCCATTGCAACTGGGCAATTTGAGTTTAATTAGGTCATGCAGGTATTTTGAACAGAATGCCTGCGGAATCTTTTCAATTAATTTACTGATCTAATTAAGTAGTTCAAATATCAGGGCTGAGAATCAGGGTTTTTGCAAAAATCTTCCATCTGTAGGTGGCAATGTGGGCCAGCTGTACCCCCAAAGAAACTCCCTCAAATTAAACATGATCGGTTACTGTGGTGGCTGCACTGGAGGACTATCTTGAAGGAGTAAAGATCTAAGACGGCAATGGAAGATAACCATTTGTTTTTTTTTATAACCTGCAACAACAATACAGGTCATCCCTATTTACCACCACCAAACGTTTGGACACTGTCAGTAGGGATTTGACAAACCCATTCAGCTGGTGTCCAAAACAACTCACCTGAGAATGCAGGCATCTCCTGCCCTCTGTAAGCTGTGTTCACAGCCATATTTCTGACTTGCAAACTGTGTGTGCTACAAACAATTCACAGGAAGTTGTTCACAGTTCCTGGTTGCTGGAGGATTGAGTAAACAATTTACCCTAGCTTAACCTGGGGATGCTTGGCTTTCGTTGCAAGGAGAATGGAACACAAGAGTAAAAATTCCTAAGGTAATATAAAACTGTGCTGAAGCTACACTTGGTGTATGACCCAAGATCAGTGGCTGGGCAAAGACTGGAGGCTACACTGGAGAAGTAACTTTGAGGAGTAGGGTCTAAGATGAAAGTGGAAAATAGGCCATTTGTTTTTTTTTTGTATAGGCAGCAACAGCAATACAGGATAAAATGGCTGTCCTCTGGGAGATTCTGTTTTTGGCAGTAGGAGTGGAAGTGCTCGACAAAGCACTCCTCCAATCCAGCTAAAGAGCACCCAATACTCAATTTTTTAAATATATATTTCTTATTGTAATTTATAGTATTTTTAATGTATTGCAATGTTTTGCTGCTGCAAAACAAGAAATTTCATGACATATGTCAGTGAAATTAAACCTGATTCTGAGCAGTATGGGTCTCCGTGGACAAGGACACATGTGTTGCCTGAGAGTAAGTGCAGCATTGTGAACACAGGAGATCCTGCAGATGCTGGAAATCCAGAGGGACACTTACACAAAACGCTGGAGGAACTCAGCAGGTCAAGCTCACCTCTGTCCCAGGATACTGACAGACTTTTACCGCTGTACCGTTGAGAGCATACTCACCAACTGCATCTCAGTGTAGTATGGCAACTGTCCCATATCTGACCGCAAAGCACTGCAGCGGGTGGTGAAAACTGCCCAGCGGATTATCGGCACCCAATTGCCCACCATTGAGAACATCCACCATAAACGCTGCCTGGGCAGGGCGAAAAGCATTATCAAGGATGCATCTCACCCTACCATGGACTTTTACTCTCCTCTCATCCGGTAGGTGCTACAGGAGCCTCCGCTCCCGCACCAGCAGGCACAGGAAGAGCTTCTTCCCTGAGGCTGTGACCCTGCTGAACCTCTCATCACAGCGCTAAGCAGTATGGCATCTGTATTGTACAGTCTCAGTACTTTTATATTTGTGTGCTGTAGCACTTTTTCTATTCACAGTTATTTTGTAAATAACACTATTCTTTGCATTTCTGGTCAGATGCTAAATGCATTTCATTGGCTTTGTATCTGTACTCAGCACAATGACAATAAAGTTGAATCTAATCTAATCTAATCTATGGAAATAAATAAACAGTTGACATTTGGGCTGAGACCCTTCATCAGGAATGGGGGAGGGGGAAAGGGGGAAATGCCAGTGTAAAAAGATGGGGGAGGGGAAGTAGGACCAGGTAGAAGGTAATAGATTAAGCCAAGTGGATGGGAAATGTAAAGGGCTGGAGAAGAAAGAATGTGATAGGAGAGGGGAGTGGACCAATGGGAGAAAGGGAAAATGAGGGGCACCAGGGGAGGCAGGTGAGGAGAAGAGGTAAGAGATCAGAATGGAGAATAGAAGAGGGAATGAGGAGGGAAATATTATTGGAAGGAAAAATCAATGTCCGTGCCATCAGATTGGAGGCTACCTAGTCGGAATATGAGGTGCTTCTCCTCCAATCTGAGAGTAGCCTCATTGCAGCTAAAGAGAAGGCCATAGACCAAAATGTCGGAATGAGAATGAGATTTTGAATTAAACTGGCTGTCCACTGGGAAATTTTGCTTTTAGCAGGTGGAGTGGAGTGAAGAACTGTTTGAGGCCCGGAATGAAGGTAAGGGAGGTGGTGAATGGGCCGGTGTTGCATTTGCGTTGCTTGCAAGGGTATATGCCAGGAGGGTTATTAATGAGGAGGGTTGAATGGAGAAGGGAATCAAGGTGGGAGCGATCCCTACAGCATTGATTCATTTAACTGAATCCCTCATTGACTAGTGCAGCCGGGATGGTATTGAGAACCTTGAGTCTTTGCATCAGGAGCACAAGCAGCTCCAAGTTAAACACAGAATAATCTGCAGATGCTGTGATCAAAGCAACACTTACAGTACGCTGGATGAACTCAGCAGGTTGGGTTCTCTCATGTTGCAGCTCCAAGGTACTGGCAGGTGAAGCACAATACATTATAAACGGCACACCGGCCCATCCCATCAGCCACCTTCTGCCCATCTGCCAAAGAGGCTGCAGGTCCCACATTGGCCCAAAACAAAGGGGAAGTAGGCCATCCTTGAGTCCCAGGACTGCCTGAGAAGAAGGAGTGTGCTAGGAGAGTTGGAGGTGCTCTGTGTGAAACACACTTCAGAGATGACTTAACAGGGTAAGTCCCAATAAGCTGTTTCCTATGACTAAGGAATCAACAGATAGAGGCATCAACTCTGGAGAAAAGGTCAGCTGTTTGGGACAATGGTGAGGAGAAATTTTAGTTTGTGAACTTTTGGAATTATTGATACTATTTGGGGTGGGGGTGGGAATGGCAAAGTGGTTTGAGGTTTGAGCATTTTCCTGAATGTGATTGAAAGATACGTGGAGGATCAGTCATGATGATATTCAGTTATAGGTTGGGCTAATGGATGCTTACCCTGCTTTCTCTTAAGATGAAAAGAGAGAAATACTGGGGACTGAAAGTTTAGGTGTTCAATTTAAAGAATAGGTTTAATAAGAGTAGAGGTGTTGGTGGAGAGGTGGTGTAATCTAGTGAGAGAGTCATTATCATCTAGAGCAGTTGTCCCCAACCTCCGGGCCACGGACCGATACCGGGCCGTGAAGCATGCAGTGGTGCAGCGGTAGCCAGGACGCACCCAGCACATCTTTAAGAAAAAAACCAAAATAAACAAGCTAATTAATTAGGTGCCGCCCGGCACGTAAATGTCGGCCCAGATCAGAGGCGATTGCCGATTTCACTTGCTCTACGCAATCAGCAATTGCCTCTGATTTGGGCCGACATTTACGTGCCAGGCGGCACCTAATTAAATAGCTTGTTTATCTTGGCTTTTTTCTTAAAGATGTGCTGGGTGCATCCCAGCTACCGCTGCACAACTGCATGCTTCGCGGATCGGTATCGGTCCGCGGCCAGGAGATTGAGGACCACTGATCTAGAGGATGAAGTATGAAAAGTGAGTTTACTAGTTCTAGCTTCTTCCAACATATTTCCTGGGAGGCAGAGCACCCCACCGCTCCCCCCAACCCCACCTCGTTAAGGCAGTATATGTAGGAAGGCTTGATTTTAACCCTTGCTTTTGAATGCTAATGAGGTGGATGGGGAATCAAGACATCAGTGTAGAGAACAACCCCAACAATTTACAGCTTGCCCTCAGTAGCTTCCCTTTAGTCCATCAGGACTTAGAAGGATCTTAGCATTCAAATTCAGATTCAGATTCATGTATTTCTAACATGTTCACTGAAACATACCGTGAAATGCAGTATTTGCATCAATAAACAAGGATGCACTGGGGGCAGACCACAATTGTTTCCACACATACCAGCGCAAACATAGCATGCCCAAAATGTTCTGCAGAGCAAGTAACAGCAAAACAAACCCATTTCCCACCCTCTTCCCCACATGCTTACGAGACAGGCCTTCAACTCCAGGATAGGTCACCTCTACTAAAACACTAAATATACTAAATCTGTGAGATAATAAAATATTTAAGGGGGATCTGAAGGGCAGGTTTTTCATACAGAGGCTGGAGGGTATAAGGGATGAACTTCCTGATGGTGTGATAGATTTGAAAAAAATAATGTAGGCCCTGCGAGGAGCAGGAACTCAAATGAGTCATCAAGACTTTTGTATTCCATTGTAACCCCCCCCCAAGGGTGTCAAAGTGGTGGCAGGTAGGGTTCTGGCTGTTGGAGGATCAAATAAATTTGCCTACAATTATTTTTCAAAGCTTTGTTATAGATCTGATCTGAAGGATTGCATTCGGCTTTGGACTCCAAATTCAGGAAAGATATACTCAGCAGCCACTTTATTATGTTAATGTAAATATCTACTCAGCCAATCTTGAGGCAGCAACTAAATGCATAAAAGCATTCAGACGTGGTCAAGAGGTTCAGTTGTTGTTCAGACCAGATTTCTAAATACAGCACCACAACCAAACGTAGTGGTGCCACCAACATCGCGGCCTCTCTCCCATATGAGTTCAAACTCTTTTATGCTCGGTTCGATGTCGCTAACTCTGAGCCTCCGAGGAGAGCTACCGCTGGTCACCTCTGAGGCTGAGGTACACAGATGTTTCCAATGAGTGGACAGTCGCAAGGCTGCGGAATCAGAGAGCACCCCAGGGCGAGTACTCAGGCTGTGCGCAGCACAGCTAGCAGGTGTGTTTACTGACATTTTTACTCTCTCTCTCTCCCAGTGTAGAGTGCCCTCCTGCTTCAGATTATTCACCATTGTCCCAGTACCAAAAAAGACCGAGGTAACGTGCTTGAACAACTGGCGTTCTGTCGCACTCACCTCAATAATAAGCAAGTGCTTTGAGATGCTGGTCAAGGACTAAATCTGCAGCATGCTACCACCCAAACTGGACCCTCTACAATTTTCACCAACCAACACAACCGATAGGCAGACGACACAATAACCACAGCTCTACATACCGTCCTTTCACACCTGGAGAAGAAGGATGCTTATGTGAGACCATGAATATACACTCCGTCTAGGTGAAGGAAATACCTAATAAAGAGGCTACTTAGTGTATATTGACCTTCAAAAAGACCCTGGGATGATGTCATGGATTAAAGGCTCAGTTTAAGAGGATTGATTTGTGATGTATGTTTGTTACGTACAGAGGGAAGAGCTACCTTAAACTTAGTGGAATGCTTCAGAGGCTACTACTCATGTCGTTGTTTTGTTGGCTTTATATCTGCAACTCAGTTGACAGTTGTGTCAGTGTGGATAACAGTGATACTCAGCTCCAGAGACTAGTTCAGGGGAATTCACCATGTATTACCGATCATGGGGTCTCAAACTGAAATTTGACTGTCTATTTCCCTCCTTTGATGCTGCCTGACCTGCTGAGTTCCCAGAGACTTTACGAATAGTGAAGTGTTGCCTTGCGTCTTAAAGGTTATGAGGCAAATTTAGGGAGGTTTTCAAAATAGAGGAAGGATTTGTCCCATGGTATGGGGTATCAAAAGCTAGATTTAAGGTGAGAGGAAGGAGATTTGAAGGGGATTTAGGCATTGGGATGGCATGGAAGTGTAGTAATTAGCTTAACATTTTGCAGTACAGGTGACCATGGTTCAAATCCCACCACTGCCTTGAAGGAGTTTGCACATTCTCCCCGTAGACCGTGTGGGTTTCCTTTGGGTTCTCTGGTTTCCTCCCACAGTCCAAAGACATACTGGTTGGTAGGTTAATTGGTCATTGTAAATTGTCCCATGAGTAGGCTAGGATTAAATCAGGGGATGGTTGGGCGGCACAATTCCAAAGGCCAGACGCGTCTATTCTGTGCTGTACTTCAACAAATAAAAGATTAATAAATAAATTTATATTTTGCTTTTAATTTACATTTATTTATCATATGTACATCAAACATTCAGTGAAATGTGTCATTTGTGTTAATAACCAACACACACAAGGATGTGTTAGGGGATTTCGAGGGAAACATATTCACGCAGAGTCTGTAATGTACCTGGTACTCAATGCCACAGGATGTGGCGGAGTATATATGGTTACCACATTTAAGCGGCATTTAGACAGGCACTTAAATAAGCAAGATGTAGAGCCGGGGTTCCCAACCTGTGTCCACAGACCCCACTGTTAATGGTAGGGGTCATGGCATAAGAAAGGTTGGGAACCCCTGATGTAGAAGGATTTAGACCTAATGCAGGGAAATGGGATTGGTATAGATGGGCAAACGTATCGGCATGGAGGTGATGGGCTGAAGGGCACATTTTTGTGCTGTAAAACTCTATGACATTGTTAGTTGTATATAAAAGGTATGACCCTCTTCATAGGGAAATTCTCTCTGGTGTGTAACTAATATTTATTGCTAATGACAAGAGTTTGTAAACTAATTGCAGTGTTTCTTACATTATAACTGATTACACTTTTAAAGTACATCATTCCTTCAGGCGCTATATAAAGAACAGTAAACTTTGTTCTTAAGTCCCTGGGGTTCTCTAAAAGGAGGCAACCACGCAGAACAAACTACTGAATAAGCAACACACACAAAATGCTGGAGGAACTCAGCAGGCCAGCAGCATCTATGAAAAAGAGTAAACAGTTGGCATTTCGGGCCAAGACCCTTCATCAGGACTGGAAAAAAAGGATGAGAGGTTAGATCAAGAAGGTGGCGGCAGGAGGGGAGGAAGAGTACAAGGCGGCAGGTGAAACCTGGAGGTGGGAGGGGTGATGTAAAGGGCTGGGAAGCTGATTGGTGGAAGAGATAAAGGGCTGGAGAAGCTGAGTGTGGCCTCATCGCGGAAGTAGAGGAGACCATGGATTCACTTGACAGAAAAGGATGTCGCACTCAAGTTGGAGGAGCAACACCTTATATTCCGTCTGGGTAGCCTCCAACCTGATGGCATCAACATCGATTTCTCGATCTTTTGGTAATTGCTCCACCCTCCCCCTTCTTTATTCCCAATCTTGTTTCCCTCTCTCACCTCATCTCCTTACCTGCCCATCACCTCCCTCTGCTGCTCCTCCCCCTTCCCTTTCTTCCATGGTCTTCTACCCTTTCCTATCAGACCCCCCTTCTTCAGCCCTTTATCTCTTTAGCCTATCAGTTTCCCAACCCTTTACTTCACCCTCTCCCTCTCCCAGTTTCTTCTATTACCTCTTTTTGTACTTCTCCCTCCTCATCCCCCACCTTCTTGACCTAACTTCTCATCCTTTTTTCCAGTCCTGATGAAGGGTCTCGACCCAAAACATCGACTGTTTACTCTTTTCCATAGATGTTACCTGGCCTGCTGAGTTCCTCCAGAATTTTGTGAGTGTTGCTCGGATTTCCAGCATCTGCAGATTTTCTCATCTTTAAACTATGGAATAATTCCTGGCTTGGCTGGTTGACAGATGAGTGATGGATTGCATAAAGTAGATGAGTAGTCAGGTTGTATCTCTTGAATCAAAGACTCCTACTGATACCAGTAATTGCCATTTCTATTGATGCTCTGGTGGCTTCAACTCTTCCCCATCTGTTTTAGATTGTTGATGTCCACAATTTGATCCTGACCAGCAGAGATCTGTGAAGACCTCCTGAAGCTGACAATTTCTGCAGCAACCACTGAAATCCTTTCTGTCACAGGATAAGTTTCTGGATCTTGTTTTGAGTACTTCCTGTACAAATGTCAAACCAATGCATCATTCTGTTTCCTTATAGCCTGCACCACCAGATTCAGAGCAGTTATTACCCTACAACCATCAGGCTCCCGAACCAAGGTGGATAACTTCACTCACCTCAACTCTGAACTGATTCCACAACCCACAGAATCACTTTCAATGACCCTACAACTCATGTTTTCAGTATTATTTATATTTTTATTTGCAAAATTTGTCTTCTTTTACAAATTAGTTGTTTGTCAATCTTTGTTTAGGTATAGCTTTTCATAAATTCTATTGTATTTTTTATTGTCCTGTAAATGCCGGCAAGAAAATGAATCTGAACGTAGTATCTAGTGATAGATACTTATAATAATAATAAATTTTCTTTGACCTTTTGCCTCTTTGACCCTAGCTGGATTTAGATAGATCTGACCATCCAAAATACTATCGACCCCAAGAGCAGCAGGAATTCGACTTAAATGATGTATAAAGGGTTTCTTCTTTTATGTTACTGCGTAGGCTAATTAAAATGGCTTCTTTGTTATGTTATAATTGAAATGGCTTCTTTGTTATGTTAACTGCTGAGAAAGTCCTCCCGCTAGCAGTTTGTTTGGATTATGTTATTGATAAGAGAGTGAATAAACCAATTGGGATAGATGTTATTCTTTCTGTGTGTCTGTAAGTTATTGTGATGCGTGGGTTTTTGGGCAGAAGGTGCGAGAGAGAGAGGGAGGATGGACCAGGTGCTGTGAGTCCGCTAACGGGGTCGGACCCCGAGCAGGAGTCCGAGGTCCAGTGTGTTCGTCGAGGAGAAGAGACAGAGGTGGACTCGTGTGGAGCGTCTGGTCGACCACCGTGGTTGGTCCCAGACAGCAGGTCGAGGTGGTCCAAGGGGATCGCAGGGTGAAGAAGGAGGGTCCCAAGCTCCAACTGTTTGTGTACGAAGAGATTGAACCTCGATAAGTGCGGCGCCTTTTATTTTCCTTTTATATTTTATCTCTATTAATTATATAGTTCCAGTAATATCTATAAACTGTAATTCATTTAATCGTATCTGGTGTATTGTCTGTTATTTGGGTGGGGTGGGATAGATCACACAGCAGCCACACAAACTAATTACCCAGTTTGGTGGGGCGGAAGGCTGTTTCCCTAGACGACAGTGAGCTGAGTGACCCTAAAGCTTGCCAGGGGGGCTACAGATGTCATCAAGCAACACTCCATGGTAGTCTCAAGGATGCCAAGCAGAAGTGGTGGCAGGTGCAAGCAATCCATCTGAGGATATCATCTCATCATCTTCCAGTCTGATTGCTCATATGGCTGCAGGAGGTCCCAAGTCTGTATTTTGAATCAATCAGATCTGTTCTCATTTGAGTTGTTGGATAGAGACTATCCATCTTGGCCAGAACCCTCCTCATTATTGAAAACATCTTCAGGAGGTGCTGCCTCAGGAAGGCAACATTGATCATCAAGGATCCCCAGCCAGGCCATGCCCTCTTCTTGCTGCTGCCAACAGGTAGGAGGTACAGAAGCCTGATGTCCCACACCACCAGGCTCAGCAATAGCTGCTTTCTTATGACTATTATGTTCTTGAACTGCCCTGCACAAGCCTAATCCTACCTCAGCAATGGAACACTATATCCCACCTCTTGCACCACCATGGACTTATCTCTGATTGTATTTTTTGTAATAATGTCTTGTTTTTGCACAGTCCTTTTTTTTCTCTTGACTGTCTTGTATAACTTATATATACAAGTATCAAGTCTGCGGACTAATGACCTAATTCTGCCCCCATGTCTTATGGTCTTATGGCCTTATATTATTTATATTCTGTGTGTTGTTTGAAACTACTTGATGCTATTGCAAGTAAATTTTTCATTGTACTTATACCCCACCATACTTGTGCATTTGACAATAAACCTGAATGGCGGGAGGAGAAGATGGTGGCGCGACGCAGCTCGCAGCGGCCACTCTGGTGGTGATGTCTGTTATCTGTCAGGTAGGGTGCCGTGCACAGTCCTGATTTGATGGAGACAGACGACATGAGAGCACAGAGGAACATCTGGTGAAACTTCTGAAATGCCTGCTTTGCTGCCGCTGCTACTGTGTGATCCAGAAACTCCGGAGGGGAAGGCCCCGAGTCCTCGGCTTTGCTTGTTGCTTGGCGGCCGGGGCGGAGTCGAAGTGCTCGGCAGAGGATAGTGCTCGGTGCTTGGTGTCAGAGGGTTGATCAGAAGCTCAAAGTTTTCGGACGGACTCAGAGTCCGCTGCGGTCGAGTGCTTCCAATGGTGCTGCATCAACAAGTTTGCACCGCTTGGAGGTTCACGGCAGGGAGAGTTTCTCCCTTCTACCGTCTGCCTGAGGTGATGGGGTTATCGGGACTTTGAGACTTTTTTTTCCGTGCCAATGGTCTGTTCTTTATCAAATTACAGTATTGCTTTGCACTGTTGTAACTCTATGTTATAATTATGTGGTTTTGTCAGTTTTAGTCTTGGTTTGTCCTGTGTTTCTGTGATATGATTCTGGAGGAACATTGTATCATTTTCTAATGTATGCATTTCTAAATGACAATAAACGAGGACTGAGTGTCCTCATAATCTAATCTAATGGCAGGATGGTAAATCATGCAAGGAATCCATTCAATACATCTTGTGTCTGTTGGCTCTGAGAGACCTATCTAATTTATCCTGGTCCTCCGTTCTCATAGCCTGACAAATTCTTCCCTTTGCAGCTTTATATCCAATTCCCTTTTGAAAGTTGCTTTGGCCAATACCAGCAATTATATGGAGCTTGCTCTGTATAACAGCCACAATTCTTGACTTATAACTGTGAGTGAATGTCCGAACTCTGTCACTGTTTACAAACCATATGGGATATTCTGAGGTCATGAAAGATGCTTTATAAATGCAAATCAGGTGCCCTTGCTTTCTGTTGACTCAAAATCCAGAAGAAAACATCATTCACAGAATTACAAGTCAATAGTTGAGTTCCCTTGAGTTAGATGACAAAGGCAAGTTGAAAGTCAGTGGCATAAACACAAGAGATTCTGCAGATGCTGGAAATTCAGAGTAACACACAAAAATTCAGGAGAAGCTTGTTAGGGCACTTTTTTTGGGGAATTAGAGTGTATAGCAAATATTAATTTCACCAGCAACAAATCTTCAGACATGAACGTGGATTGTAGATTGGATTTGAAAATACAGCCCTGAGCAATAGGCTTCCTGGAGCTCTGGACTGGAGCTGCTTGCAAACCAGACAATGCTGATGAACATACGTTTTGGGTGCGAAGAAGGAGGTGTGTGAAAACTATAAGCTATTCAAAGGAAGCATTATAGATATATTGTATCTATGGCATTGTCTTGCTGTTACCTTTGATCTTTGGCGTATAAAAATGGAATCAACATTTTGATGTAACCAACTGGAATGAAGCAGCACATCCTGATGCCTTCCCCAACATTTTGGGGGATCTTACCCAGGCCAGCTTGATAAAGTCACTAAATAATTATTATCACCAAACTATCTGTGGTACCACAGGAAATAACATGCTAGACCACTGTTACACTAAGTTCAAGAGTGCCTGACGTGCTATTCCATGCTGTCACTTCAGGAAGTCTGATCACCTGGGTGTACTTCTATTCCCTGAGTATAGGCAGAGACTGAAGACTGCAGCTCCAGTAGTGAGGACCAACAAGGTTTGGACCAGGAAGGTATAGAAGTGCCTTCAGGACTGCTATGAATCAATGGACTGGACTGTGTTCAAGAAGTCATCTTTGAGCCTGGACGAGTATGCCATAGTTGTCACTGATTTCATTAAAACCCGTGGATGAGTGTGTGCCTACAAAAACTTACTGTACATTCCCAAACCAGAAGCTGTGGATGAACCAGAAGGTTCATAGTCTGCTGAGGGCTAGTTCTGTGGCATTCAAGTCTGGCGATCCAGGTCTATATAAGAAAATCAGGTGTGACTTGCGGAGGGCCATTTCGAGAGAGAGCAATTCCAAGTGAGGTTGGAGGTGACATTGGATGCATGTCAACTCTGGCAGGGTTTGCAGTCCATTACTTACTACAAAATAAAACCCAATATCATGAATGGCAGTGATATTCTGCTACCAGATGAGCTCCACACCTTTTATGCTCAAGGGAGAATAAAACTACAACTATGAAAATCCCTGCAGCATCCAATGACCTAGTGATGTCTGTCTCGGTGGCCAAGATCAGAACGTCTTTCAAAATGGTGAACCCTTGCAAGGCAGCGAGGCCCAATGGAGTATCTGGTGAGGCTGTGAAAATCTGTGGCAACCAACTAGCAGGGGCATTCAAAGACATCTTCAATCTCTCACCGCTGCAGTCGAAGGCTCCCACCTGTTTCAAAAGGGAAACAATTAAACCCATGCCCAAGAAGAGCTGGGTGAGCTGCCTCGACAACTATCGCCTAGTAGATCTCGCATTTACTGTGATGAAATGCTTTGAGAGGTTGGACTTGGCTAGAGTCAACACCTGTCTCAGGAAGGACCCGGATCCACTGCAACTTGCCTATCACCACAATAACTACAGCAGATACAATGCAAATACTTATATCAGGAAGCTGTTTATTGACTATAGCTCAGCACTTAACACCATCAACCCTACTGCCTTGATTGAAAAGCTGTAGAGCCTGGGCATCCGTAGCAATCTCCGCAAATGGATCCGCGACTTCCTAACCGGAAGACCACAACCTGTGCGGATTGGAAATAACACCTTCTCTTCACTAACAATTAACACTGGTGCTCCACAGGGATGTGTGCTTAGCCCACTGACCTACTCTCTCAACACTTATGACTGTGTGGCTAGGCACAGCTCAAACACCATCTAAAAATGATGATGATACAACATTCATTGGCAGAATTTCAGGTGCTGATGGAAGAGCGTACAGAACAAGATACGCCCATGAGTGGAGTGGTGTTGCAGCAGCAGTCTTGCTCTCAACGTCAGCAAGACCAAAGAGCTGACTGTACACGTCAGGAAGGGTAAAATGAGGGAACACAAACCAATCCTCATAGAAGGATCAGAAGTGGAGAGAGTGAGCAATTTCAAGTTCCTGGGTGTCAAGATCTCTGAGGACCTAACGTGGACGCAATATATTGATGCAGCTATAAAGAGGCCAAGACTGTGGCTATTTTTCAGTAGGAATTTAAGGAGATTTGGTTTGTCAACTAAAACACTCAAATGCACGGTGGAGAGCATTCTGACTGGCTGCATCACTGTCTGGTATGGTGGGGGGGGGGCCTGCTGCACAAGATTGGAAAAAGTTGCAGAAACTGTAAAATTAGTCAGCTCTATCATGGGTACCAGCCTCCATAGTGTCCATGACATCTTCAAGGAGCGGTGCCTTAGGAAGGCGGTGTTCAACGTTGAGGATCGCCACCACCCAGGACATGCCGTCTTCACACTGTTGCCATCGGGAAGGCGGTACAGGAGCTTGAAAGTGCACCCTCAGTGATTCGGGAACAGTTTCTTCCCCTCTGCCACCTGACTTCTAAATGGACATTGAACCCATGAACACTACTTCTTTATTTCTGTTATTTTGCACTACTTATTTTAACTATTTAATAGACATATAAATTCTTAATGTAACTCAGTTTTTTCTCCACATTTATTGATCATGTATTTCATTGTACTGCTGCTGTAAAGTTAACAAATTTCACGACGTATGCCAGTGATATTAAATCTGATTCTGATTCTGTCAGGTAACATTGGGTTGGGAGGCCTCTTCCTCCCAGAGTGTCTCAGTATTATGCCTGCTGCTAGTTCTTGGTGAATAAAACACTCCTATATCCACTAACCTCAGTGTCTCTCCGGTGACTTTGTTCCCAGTCACTACAGAGCTCAGCTGGTCAGGCAGCTTCCATGGACAGGAATAAATAGTCAACATTTTGAACTGAGAGCCTGATGAAGGGCCTCAGCCGGAAACATTGACTCTTCATTCCTCTCATGGATGCCACCTGACCTGCTGGGTTTCGCCAGCATTTTGGAAGACACAGGACTCATTTTACTGCAGGCCTAGCCTCTAACATATGCCAGTCCTAGTTACTGAACAGACAAAGCTAGGACTCTGAAACATTCATCTTCATCATGCCAAAAGCACACAACCTAAATGGGCACAGAGAAGCCAGCTTATAAAGTTACAGTTTATAGAGGGAAACCTGCTTATCACTGCTTTGGTAAGCGGATTAGTGATTTCTCATTCCCTTGTGTTGAGATCTTCTCATTTAAATGGACATTAACAGACTATTGGGAGGAACTACAAAAAGAAATATAAACAGATAATATAAAGAGGGGTCTATTATATAACTTTGCTTTAAAATGGATAGATGTTTGGTGAAAATTTATTCTGGAAGTAGAAATGCACATTAGGATGTTTATTTAAACATAAGACATAGGAGCAGAATTAGATAAGTTGGCCTATTCAATCTACTCCACAAACCCATCCTGGGTGATTTATTATCCCTCTCAACCCTATCTTGCTGCTTTCTCCCTATAACATTGATGTCCTCAAGGACCCACCAGTCTCTGCTTTAAATATAGAATGTGGAACAGCACAGCCTAGGAACAGGCCATTTGGCCTAAAATGTTCTGCTGAACCAGCTAAAAAGCAAATCAAAAACACCCAAACACTAATCTCTCCTACCTACACAATGCCCATATCTCTCCATCTTCCTTACATCCACGTACCTGTCCCAATGTCTCTTAAAAGCCTCTATTGTATCTGCCTCTACCACCATACCAGGCAGCACATTCCAGGCATCCATAACTCTCTGAGTAAAAAACTTACCCCTCACATCTTTGCCTCTCATAAACCTCTATCAGATCTCCCCTCAGCTTCCGGCACTCCAGAGAAAATAACCTAAGTTTATTCAGTCTCTCATGATAGCACATGCCCTCTAAACCAGGCAGCACCCTGGTAACTTCTTCTGCACCCTCTCCAAAGCCTCAACATTCTTCTGATATGGGGTGATCAAAACTGTATGCAATACTCCAGGTGTGGTCTAAACAGAATTATGGACACGGACATAATTCTCGTAACTTCCACCATCACTAACAGGATCCCACTACCAAACACATCTTTCCCTCTTCGTGCGCCCCCCCCCCCAACTTTCCACATTCTGCAGGGATCGCTCCTTACACAACTCCTTTGTTCATTCATCCTTCCCCACTGATCTCCCTCCTGGTACTTATGCTTGCAAGCGGAACAAGTGCCGCAATACTCCTACACCTCCTCCCTCACTAGCATTCAGGGCCCAAAGAAGTCCTTCCAGGTGAAGCAACACTTCACCTGTAAGTCTGCTGGGGTCACCTATTGTATCCTATGCTCCTGGTGTGGCCTCCTGTTTACTGGTGAGACCTGAAGTAGATTAGAAGACCACTTTGCTGAGCACCAAAAGAAAAACAGGATCTCCCAGTGGCCACCCATTTCAATTCTACTTCCCATTCCCATTCTGACATGTCAGTCCATGGCCTCCTCTACTGCTGCAATGAGGCCACACTCAGGTTACTTCACCCCTCCCTCTCCCCTGGCTTTACCTATCACCTACCACCTTGTACTCCTTCCTCCCCTCCCCCCACCTTCTTGCTTTTACTTCTCATATTTTTTTCCAATCCTGATGAAAAGTCTCAGCCCAAAACATCAACTGTTTACTCTCTTCTATGGATACTGCCTGTCCTGCTGAGTTCCTCCAACATATCGTGTGTAAATTTTTAGTACTATTTTTGATTCCTTTGAATATCTCAGTGATGGCCTGAATATAGAAATAGAAAATATCGAGGTTTAGAAACTATGTTAATGAGAGAGGTCAGAGAATGGCCAGACTGGTTCAAGCTGACAGGAAGGCAATGGTAAATCAAGTAACCACACATTATAACAGTGCAGAAGAACATCTCTGAATGTACAAAGCGTCAAACCATGAAGTGGATGGGCTACAGCAGCAGGAGACCACGAACATACACTCAGTGGCCACTTTATTAGATACAGGAAGAACCTAATAAATTGGCTACTGAGAGTAAATAACGCTTTTGGAAACCAACATATGCACTCTTTAGTCCGGAGGCTGTCAGAGCGACAAACGCCCTGTTAAATAGTGTTGTCTCTTGTAACCAAAGGAGTCAGAGTCTCAGGCTAAAGGTAATGATCTCATGAGTCTCTGTCTATATTGGCCAAGCCCCATCATTAATTATTTCTGGCTGACTTCAATCCAATAATTAAATGGTAATTCTAGTGTGGGTCAAAAATAGCTGAGGTAGGGGTTGAAAGCAATATCTCACACAATCTCCTGTTCAGCTTTCTTGCAACAATTCCACGGCGAAGACTGACGCAAAATACTTATTAAGTTCCGGTTTCCTCCCTCAGTCCAAAGACCTAATGGTTGGTAGGTTAATTGTTCATTGTAAATTGTCCCTTGATTAGCTAGCACTAAGTTGGGGGATTGCGGGGCAGCACGACTTGAAGGGCCAGAAGGGCCTGTTTCACGCTGCATCTCAATAAAAAAAAGTTTTAAACTAACACTTGCATTTGATTTCTCAATGGACAATGATCCCATGAACACCACTTCACCACTGTTTTTATTTCTGTTTTTGCACTAATTATTTTTAATTCAACTATTTAATATACATACGTAATTCAGTTTTTTCTGCATTTATCATGTATTACACTGTACTGCTGTCGTTAAGTTAACAAATTTCACAACATGTGCCGCTGATATTAAAACTGACTCTGAATTTTGAACTTTAGTTCATATCAGAAATGGTAGACAATAGTAAGCTGTTCAAGTGAAGCAGAAGGCACAAATTATACTCTGCTTCTGTAAGTTTCTTTCATTGATTTCGATAGAACTCTATTTTAGCAGTGAAGTCGACACACATTGATTTTGGTGTTAGTGTATTTAGATCATTGGGCCGAGGAGAAATTACCCAGAGCAACATTACCAGATTATCATAGCTCATGATAATTTTTTTCTGTATTCAACTAAAGTAAACCATTTATTTTAAATATTTTATTAATCGTTCTATTAAAATGGTGCACAGGGGAATAATAAACAATCAAGCTAAGTGCTCACATGATGGTGTTATCGAAATGCTAGACCTGCTTCTTGTTAGGCTCAGCGCATTGGTCTTCAATAAACCTTCACTTAAATGGCGCCTGCTTAACTATTCTGATCATTTGCAAGTTACCGAGGTTCACCATAGCAGCTTGAAAAGCATATTGTGAGATCCCTACAATTAGCAGGATCAATGGTATGCTGTTTATGATAGCCTTCTTATGCAAATAAATCCCTAAATGTAACCACGTAAAGGAAACATGCCATTTACCCTCTCCAAAATTGCACAGATTCCAAGTGTCTAAAATAGGGAGCGGAGCTTTATGGTAAGGAGTAAGAGATTAAGGGGGGATCAGAAGAGGAAATTTTTAAATTCAGAAGATGGTTAGAATCTGGAACATACTGCCTAAGTAATTGGTACAAGCACGTATACTCAACATTTGCAAAGTATTCAGACAAGCATCTTAATCACCAAAGAAATGAAGATGGCAGACCAAGTGGAGGTAAATGGGGTTAGTACAGATGGGTGCTTGATGGTCAGCATGGAGATGAAGCTGAAGGGACTATTTCTGTGTTTTTTGACCTGTGCCTTTATAAGGGGTAAGTATGGGGTATTGGTTCTGAAGTAAAAGATTGGCTAAACCTTTCTGAATGTTGGGACATGTGTAAAGGTTGAAGAGTCCTGAAAAGGGTCCTGGCCTGAAACGTTAACTATCCATTCATTCCTATAGATGCTGCCTGACCTGCTGAGTTCCTCCACCATTTTGTGTCTGTGGTTTATATTTCCAGTTTCTGCAGACTTTTTCCTGTTTCTGGATTGTTTACCTTAGCTTCTGTTTCTTGTATTTGTATATTGATTGTGCATTGAAAGTATACCATTAAGTTTTATTTAATTAGTGTTTCTCTCTTCAGAGCTTTGCAACACTGGCTGATAGAGATTAGAGTTATGGCTTTTAATGAGATCACAAACGTGACATATGGTGGATTACGGGAAACATGAGATGGCTCCAATGATCCTTTCACAATTTGTTTCCATTATAACTTGCTTTCCTTTAATACCATGACAGATAACATGGTTTGAAATTACCCTGTTAGTATCTTCGAAGGCTTTAATGGTTTTGGCAGCAAACAGGATCAGAATCAGGTTCAGTATCACTGGCATATGTTGTGAAATGTGTTGTTTTGCAGCAGCAATACAGTGCAATACATAGTAATAAACCTGTAAATTACAGTAAGTATATATATATATGAAAGTTAACATATATAATTATACTTTTAAAATGTTAAATTAAAAAAGCAGTGCAAAAAGAGAAAGAAGAAGTAGTACGGTAGTGTTCATGGGTTCAGTTCGGAAACCTGATGACAGAGGGAATTAAGCTGTTTCTGAATTGAGTGTTTCAGAATTAGAATATACAACTTTCATTAAAAAAAACTTTATTTTCTTTTCAAGTTACTGGAGGTGGGTGCTACTGGCACTTACTAATCACCTCGAATTTCTCCTGTTGTGCTGTTTTCTTGAACCTAAGGTTATTCCCATCATCAAAGTTGCTGGTGAACGCAGCAGGCCAGGCAGCATCTCTAGGAAGGAGGTACAGTCGACGTTTCAGGCCGAGACCCTTCGTCAGGCCCGAAACGTCGACTGTACCTTTTCCTAGAGATGCTGCCTGGCCTGCTGCGTTCACCAGCAACTTTGATGTGTGTTGCTTGAATTTCCAGCTTCTGCAGAATTCCTCATGTTTACGTTATTCCCATCATGTTGTTGGGTGGAGAGTTCCAATTTAAAACCCGGGGACAGTACTCAGCAGCTTTAAGTTTCAAAACTGACATGGTATTGATGTTGGTTCGGTATTGGTTTTGCCTTATCAATGTCACGTGTACCAAGACACAGTGAAAAGCTTATCTTGTGTACTGTTCATACAGATCAAATCATTACACAGTGCCTTGAGCTAGAATAAGGTAAAACATTAACAATGCAGAATAAAGTGTAAAATCTATTGAAAAATTTGCAGCTAAATGATAAGGTACAAGAGCATAACACAATAGCTTGTCAGGCCAAGAGGTGTGTGATGAGAGGTATCTGCGGATTTTGTTTATGTTTTTTATTTACAGATACAGTGTGGAACAGACCCATCTGGCCCAACCAGCCACACTGCCCGACAACCCACCTAATCACAGAACAATTTACGTTTGTACAATTAACCTAATAGATGATACGACTTTGGACTGTGGGAGCAAAACACAGCATCCTGAGAAATCCCACATATTCACGGGGAGAAGGTACAAACTCCTTACAGACAGCAACAGCAATGAACTCTGAGCTCCGAACCCCGAAGTTGTATTAGAGGTGGGCTAACTGCTATGATACCATGGTAAGCATGGTTATGTTCTTATGCAAACAGCCAGTGCATGCACAACAATCTCCCACAAATGACGATTTGTGGATGGCTAGCTATTGTGTTTTAGATGTTGATTGGCTGGAATATTGGGGGCCATGCTCTATCGAAACCAGTATCACAAAGGACTCCAACCAGAAATGCAGTAGTCCAAAATCATAGAAACAGAGAAAACCTACAGCACAATACAACCCTTCAGCCCACAATGCTGAGCCGAACATGTACTGATTTTAGAAATTACCTCGGGTTACCCACAGCCCTCTATTTTTCTAAGCTCCATGTACCTAGCCAAGAGTCTCTTAAAAGACCCTATTGTATCCGCCTCCACCACTGTCTCCGGCAGCCCATTCCATGCACTCACCACTCTCTGCATAAAAAACTTACCCATGACATCTCGTCTGTACCTACTTCCAAGCACCTTAAAACTGTGCCCTCTCGCATTAGCCATTTCAGTCCTGGGAAAAAGCCTCTGACTATCCACATGATCAATGCCTCTCATCATCTTATACACCTCTATCAGGTTACCTCTCATCCTCTGTCACTCCGAGGAGAAATGGTCAAGTTCACTCAGCCTATTCTCATAAGGCATGCTCCCCAATCCAGGCAACATCTTTGTAAATCTCCTCTGCACCCTTGCTATAGTTTCCATATCAAAGCAATCACAAAGTCAAACATATTGGTGTTTCTCCAAAGGTAGAACATTAACAGTGCAACCAGTGTCCATCCATATCACTACCCTGTCTACTTGGTTCTCATTTATCTGTTTGTTTTTAGTTAGGATGTACTGTAAGTTTACAAAGTAATTCAAAGGTTTGCCAAAGAAGAAAAATATTTTAAAACATTTTTTTTCCCTCTTATCCTGATAAACAATTTTACTTAACTAATGAAGGGTTGCATAAGAAAGAGCTTAGATCACCTAATACTGCATAGATTCAAGAATGATCCTGGGATTTGTCTGTTCTGTGTGGCTTCATTACACAGAGAGCAGTACCAAAACTAATTGATCTATAGAAACTCCATTGCAGTGCCAGATTAGAATTCTTTATTGGTGCTCGTGTTCCGACATTGTGGCTGTGTGACATAATTCTAAAATGTTACTGTCACATTGAAACAAAATAGTTATTCTAGAATCATCCAGCTATTCTGCACTCATCTGGCTGTATGTATAGATACATTGGAAAATCTTCATTGACTAATTGCAGTAATCCACTAGGCATTGTCATCCACCAAAGGAAACACTCGCCCACCCGTCTCCAATTAACTTTGCCTTTCTTTTATTCACTTAATATGATTAGTCTAAGGAAATATTTCAGATTCGTGTATCAACATGGTTTACTTTGTGCGGGTAAGTTCTTCACGTATTCAGAAGTAGAATCCAAATCAGGTTTAATATCACGGGCATGTGTCGTGAATGTTGTTGGTTTACGGCAACAGTACGATGCAGTACATAATAAAAACACTATAAATTACAATAAGAAATATATATAATTAAAATAAGTAAGTCGTGCAAAAGTGGAGGGAAAATAGTGAGATAGTGTTCATGGGTTCATTGTCCATTCAGAAATCTGATGTCTAAGGGGAAGAAACTATTCCTAAAAGGCTGAGTGTGTGTCTATATGCTCCTCTATCTGCTCTTGATGGAAGTAAAGAGAGGAGGGCATGGTCTGAGGATGGGGATCATTAACGATGGATGCCGCCTTTTTGAAGCATCGGCTTTTGAGTATGTCCTCGATGCTGGGGAGGCTAGTGCCCATGACAGAGCTAGCTCAGTCTGGAACTTTCTGTAAGTAGTTGTAATCCTGTGCAGTGACAGCTGGATACCAGGTGATGATGCAACCAGTTAGAACGTTCTTCACTATGCATCCTTAGAAATTTGAGAGAGTCTTTGGTGACATACCAAGTCTCCTGAAACTCCTAATGACATACGGTTACTGTTGTGCCTTCTTTGTAATTACATCAATATTTTGGGCATAGGATAGATTTTCAGAGATGTCGACACCCAGAAACTTGAAACTGCTCACCCTTTTCTCTGCCGATTCCTCAGTGAGGATTGGTGTATGTTCCCTCGACTTCCCCTTCCTGAAGTCCAAAATTAATTCCCTAATCTTACTGTCTTTGTGTGCAAGTTAGTTGTGACACCACTCGACCAGCTGATTTATCTAACTCCTGTATGCCTCCTCATCAAAGTTCAAAGTAAATTAATTATTAGAATTAATTGTCACCATATACAGCCCTGAGATTCATTCTCTTGTGGGCATACTCAATAAATTTAATTACCATAATAGGATCAATGAAAGGCTGCAACCAACACATTGGACAAACAGCATGCCAAATACAACAAACTGTGCAAATACAAACAGAAATAAATAAATAAATAAATAAATAAATAAATAGATAGATAGATAGATAGATAATACAGATCGACAACATGAGACGAAGAGTTCTTGAAAGTGAGTCCATAGGTTGTGGGAACATCTCAAAAATGGGGCAAGTGAAGTTGAGTGGAATTATCCCCTCTGGTTCAAGAGCCTGATGGTTGAGGGGTAATAACTGTTCCTAAACCTGGTGGTTTGAGTCCTGAGGCTCCTGTACCTCCCTCCTGATGGCAGCAGCGAGGAGACAGCATGGCCTGGATGGTGGGGGTCCCTGATGATGGATGCTGCTTTCCTGCAACAACGCTCCGTGTAGATGTGCTCAGTGGTGGGGAGGGCTTTACCCATGGTGAACGGGGCTGTATCTATTACTTTTTGTAGGATTTTCCATTCAAGGGCATTGGTGTTTCCAAACCAGGCCGTAATACTGCCAGCTTATATACTCTCCTCACATATCTATAGAAGTTTGTCAAAGTTGTAGATGTTAAGTTAAAACCTTCACAAACTCTTAAGAAGTAGAGGCACTGTCACACTTTCTTCATAATTGCACCTACTCACTGGGCTCAGGACATATCCTCTGAAAGGATAACACTTGAGGAACTTAACGTGGCTAACTCTCTCCACCTCTGATGCCCTGATGAGGACTGACTCACGGACCTCAGGTTTTCTCCTCCTGAAGTCAATAATCAGCTCTTTGGTCTTGCTCCCATTGAGTGAGAGGTTGTTGTTGTGGCACCACTCAGCCAGATTCTCAATCTCCCTCCTATATGCTGATTTGTCACCACCTTTGATTTGGCCAGTAAGAGTGATGCCATCAACAAACTTAATTATGGCATTGGAACTGTGCTTAGCCTCACAGTCATAAGTGTAAAGCAAGCAGAGCAGGGGGCTAAGCACACAGCCTTGTGGTGCACCTGGAGAAAGGCATTGTGGGGGAGGTGTTGTTGCCAACCTGAACTGACTAGGGACTGTAAGTGAAGAAAGCAAAGATTCAGTTGCACAAGGAGGTATTGAGGCCAAGGCCTTGAAGCTTATTGATTAATTCTGAGGGAATGATAGTATTGAAATCTGAGCTGTAGTCAATAAAGAGCATCCTGAAGTATGTACCTTGCTGTCCAGATATTTCAGGGTTGAGTGAAGAGGCAATGAAACGGCATCTGCTGTGGACCTGCTGTGCCTGTAGGCAAATTGGAGTGGATCCAAGCCACTTCTCAGGCAGGAGTTGATGTGTTTCATCACCAGTCTCTCCAAGTACTTTATCACTGTGGATATAAGTGCTACTGGACAATAGTCATTGAGGCAGGTTACCCTGAACTCTTAGGCACCGGTATAATTGAAGCCTACTTGAAGCAAGTGGGTTGTCAGATTGCCACAGTGAGTTCTTAAACTTCTCAGTGAATACTCCAACCAGCTGATCAGCACAGGTCTGTGGTACTTAGCCAGGTGCCAGTTCTGGACCCAATGCTTTCTGTGGGCTTACCTTTCTGAAGGATGATCTCATGTCACCCTCAGAGTCAGAACTGACAGGATCATCAGGGATTGTGGGAGCTGAGTTGGTGATGGTTTCCCTATGCTTTGATGGTCAAAGTGAGCATAGAAGGCATTGAGCTCATCTGGAAGCGAAGCCTTGTTGTCATCTGTGTCGCTTGATTTCACTTTGTAAGTGGTGATGGTATTCTGAAATTCTGCCAGCAATAGTTGTGACATTGGCAAATTTACAGATGGCGTTTGAACTGTGCCTAGCCACGCAGATGGGAATGATATTATCTTCCCCGAGTACCCCTGCAATGTACATCTTGGGGTTCAACACTGATCAGTAACCCAACTGAAGCAAACAGGAATATAACATGGTTACAAAAGAAAGCAATAAGCTGTGTTTTTATTTTTGTTATGTGACTCACTTAATGGCTGCCCAGTCATAAAGTCATAGAGTAACAAAGAAATACAACAGAGAAGCCGAACCTGCAGACCACCGGCCTTCCCCAACCACAACCGTCCATTTACACTCATCCAGTTTACTTTATTCATCCTCTTTCTCATCAACTCTCCTCAAATTCGGCCATTCACCTGCTTCACAGGGGCCAAAAGAGTGGCCAATTAACCTACCAACCTGCACAGGGTTGGAAAGTCAAAGTGAAACCATAGTCCCTGGTTGAAACCGATCTGGTCACTGAGTGGACAGACAACCCCACGAGGCCTTGGGACGTACTAGCGTTCATCGTCAGTGAGGAGGTGATGTTGTTACCAATCCATACTGATCGAGATCGGCCAATAAGGCCTAGGTCTGATATCCTGCCGACAAGTTTGGAAGGGATGACAACATTGATCGCTGAACTGTAGTGGATGATCAGCAGCCTGATATACCCTCATTCACTACTTTATTAGGTACCTCCTGTACCTAATACAATGGCCACTGAGTGTATGTTCACGGTCTTCTATTGCGGTAGCCCTTCCACTTCAAGGTTCGGCATCTTATGCATTTGGAGATGTGCTTCTGCACACCACCATTGTAATGCATGGTTATTTGAGTTACTATCTAGCCATTCTCCTCTGATCCTTCTCTTTAAAAGGCGTTTTCACCCACAGAACTGCCACTCACTGGATTTTTTTTTTGTTTTTTGCATCATTTTCTGTAAACTCTAGAGACTGCTGTACGTGAAAATCCCATGAGATCAGCAAATCACCCCATCTGACGCCACAATCATACCACAGTTAAAGTCTCTTAGATCACATTCCTTCCCCATTCTGATGTTTGTTATGAACAACAACTGAACCATGTCTACTTTCTTTTATGCATTGAGTTGCTGCCACATGACTGGCTGAACCCCACACCACCCGAGAAATGCTCTCTTCTCACTGCTGCCATTAGGAAAAAGGTATAAGAGCCTCAGAACTCACATCTCCAGGTTCAGGAACAGTTATTACCTCACAACCATCAGGCTGTTGAACCAAAGTGGATAACATCACTCAACTTCACTCATCCAATCATTGAAATGTTCTCATAACCAATGGATTCACTTTCAAAGATTCTTCAACTCATGTTCATAATACTTATTGCTTATTTATTTATTACTATTATTTATTTCTTTTTGTATTTCTACAGTTTGTTGTCTTCTGCACACTGGTTGAACACCCACTGGTGCAATCTTTCTTGATTCTATAATGACTATTATTCTATGGATTTATTGAGTTTGCCCACAAGACAATGAATTTCAGGGTTGTACATGGTGACATATATGTACTTTGATAATAAATTTACCTTGAAATTTGTTCTTTGAGATTTGAATTAATGAGAAGGTGTACCAGTGCTCCTAATAAAGTGGCCACTGAGTGTATCATTAGTCTTGTCCAGGTAGTCCAGAAAAGAGTGAGTAGCCAGTAAAATAGTATCTTCTGCTATGTTGATAACGCTCTAGGAGTGCAGTACTGATTATTGGGCTGTGCCGTAAGGGCACTGTACAAGCTGTTTATGTTACAGGATTAGCGTAAGAAACCTGGATTATTAAAACCCATCAATGGCAGCTGGAGAATTTAAATTCAATTAAATAGAGCTGGAATTAATGGCAGTGAGCATGAGATTATTGGGCTGTTGTTAAAACCCATCTAATTCACCAGTGTCCTTAAGGGAAGAGAATCTTCCATCCCAAACAGGTCTTGTCCTTCATGTGCTTCCACACTCACTAATGTAGCTGACCTTCAGCCACCCACTAAAACAGTCTAACAAACCAATCAATCGAAAGGTAGTTAGAAATCGATAGCTCTCAGCGTCATCCACATTCAATAAATAAATTAATGAAAAATCGTGCGACTTGTCTCAATAAGCTTTGTAAAAGGTGACTGAAATGAGAACCCACATAACACATGAAGAGAGACTACTGCATGTGTTGCTAAATAAAGGGCCTTAACACATTAATGTTGTGAGCAAAGGGAAATATATCTCTTGATGGATACAACATAGCCTATATTCTGTCAAGTTTCAAGCCTAAGGGATTATTTCTGCTGCCTGTCTGGGTTTAGTGTTCACTTGCAAGCAGTACGTTTGTAGATGATTGTGCAGATGGTATTCAGGATACCCAGTGGGCTAACAAAATAACAATTAATGGGGAATTAGATCATCAGAACGTTGAAATCAGAGAGGAAAAAAAAACGAGCATCACCACTGACTGAATCATTGCCTAATCTGGACAAACATGGACAAATGAATTGTAAAATTGGGTGGTACGGTTTTTAGCACATCACTTTACAGTGCCAGTGACCTAGACTCAATTCTTGTCACTGTCTGAAGGGAGTCTGCCCACTCTCCCCATGGCTTCGAGTCCATCGGTTTCCTCCTGCATTCCGAAGATGTATAGGTTAGTAGATTAATTGATCCTTTTTTTTGTAGCTATTAAGTGTGATTTTGAATGGTGTGCACTGGCTCTGTGGCCTGTAGATAACGAAAACACAGCACTGGATTGGACTGAAGTGAGCTGGACTGAATATACCTGGGCTCTTTCGATGATTTTGTGTTTTGGTGTTTTATAGTCTGTGTTTTTCACTTTTTTTTGCCATTTGCATGATTTGTTATTTTCCTTTGCACGTTGGGGTTTGATGGGTTTCATGGCTTTCCCTGTATTGTCGCTGTCTATGGGAAGACGAACCTCAAGGTTGTATACTGCAAACATACTTTAATGATAAATGTACTTTAAATTTGAATTTGGTGATGTAATTGGGTGGTGTGGGTTCATTAGCCTGCAATGGCCTGTTACCGTGCTGTATGTCTGAATAAAATAAAATAAAAACTTATTGTGATCCCTTTTCAAAATGTTGATATTTAAGGAGATTTAAGATACTTTGATGCCATATGATTCATGGCCATTCCATGAGGCATTGCAATATCTGTCTGGCAGCTGGCATGCACATCAGCATTTGGTCACCCTGCTGCAGTAAAGAGTTCAAAAGTTCAAAACTAAAAGCTCAAAGATCAAAGTAAAGTACACAGTTCAAAATAAATTTATTATCGAAGTATGTATATGTGTCACCATATATGCTTAGTCCTGAGATTCATTTTTTGTGGGCATTCACAGTAAATACAAGAAACACAATAGAATCAATGAAATACCACCTCAATAGGAAAGGAAACCAATATGCAAAGGACGACAAGCTGTGAAAATACAAAAAAAGAAAGAAAATAATAATAATAACACAAAATATCAAAAGTACATAATAAAAGACTGTGACGGGGTCCTGAATTACCCCCATGAACAGTGCTCAATTACCCTTATGGACTATACCTTGTTTAAAAGGGAGAGAGAGACGAAAACTGCTTAGAGATGGTGTTATGAACCCCTAAGGTTCATATTTTCTGTGGGCTGTCACTTTAAGGCACGAGAAAGAACTGAAGACTAACCTTTGGATTTCTGCTGAGTTCGGAGAGAGAGGGCACCGAGCAGCTCGTGGGTCGCCATGGTGACCGAGGGTGGCGTTATTTGATGAGCAATTGATTTTATGATTTCTCTGCAGCGTGTTTACTTTTTACAAGGACATCGCCTGCTAGTACATTCTTATACAGACAGACAATTAAGTGAAAACACCAGAAATATGTTAAATTAAAAGAGGAAATTGAAAGACTATGGAAAATAAACAGGATATAGTAGTAAAATCTACAGCTGGTATCACCCTAAAGTCACTACAGAATGGCATTAAACAATTACGCCTACATAGCAATATGCATGTAATTCTCCAGAAAGCCACAATACTAAACGCCGCCAGACTAGTCCAAAAGTTTCTAGCAGTTGAGAAATGAGTGTGCTTGGCTATTCCCACACTTCAGGTTTTACCAGCTTGAGCTGATAAAAAAAAAAATAACAATAAACAAATAGGTAGATAGATAAAGAAATAAATAAATACGCCATAACTATCAGAAACATGTGATGAAGAGTCCTTGAAAGCAAGTCCATAGGTTATGGGAAAATTTCAGTGATGGGGCGAGTGAAGATCAGTGAATTTATCCCCTCTGGCTCAAGAGCCTGATGGTTGAGGGGTAATAAATGTTCCTGGACCTGGTGATGTGGATCCTGAGGCTCCTGTGCCTTTTTCCTGATGGCAGCAGTGAGAGGAGAGCATGACCTGGGTGGTGGGATTCCTTAATGATGAATGCTGCTTCCCTGTTCAGCACTCTGTGTAGATGTGCTTGGTGGTAGGGAGGGTTTTACCCATGATGGAGTGGGCCGCATCCACTATTTCTTGTAGGATTTTCCATTCAAAGGCATTGGTGTCTTCATACCAGGCCACAATTCCATCAGTCAGTATGCACTCCAGTGCAAATCTACAGAAGTTTTCCAAATCTTCACAAACTTCTAATTAAATATAGGCACTGCTGCGCTTTCTCTGTAATACATTTATGCACTGGACCTCAGACTGAGCCTCTACCCTCTGAAATTATGCCATTAAGATAGAAAGAGTACAGAGGAGATTTAAAAAATGCTTGAACAAGTACTTGGATAGGAAAGGTTTAGAGAGATGCGGGCCAAATACAGGCAAATACAACTAGCTGAGATGAATTGGCATGGATCAGTTGGGCCAAAGGACCTGCTTCCATACTGTCTGAATTATTGGCTAAGAATCTATGCCTCAATGAAGTGTTTCAAGGACTTGAGGGATTGAGCTAGAGAGAGGTTGAGATTTCTTTCATTGGAGCAAAGAAGTATCAAATTGTTCAGATATGGCCCAACTGCAGAGAGAGAGGCAAACTGAAATGGAACAACAGTTCACTGACTTTAATGAGAACTGTTGCAGAATTTAAAGGAAAAGAGAAATAATAAATATTAGGCTAACAAGTCTGTTAACTATAACTCTCAAACAAAGTTAAATGCCGACACTGCGGCCAAAAGCAATAAATAAATACTAAACGAATACTGCTCCTTTACAGAGACAATCAAAATGGTAGTCTTCTTTCCTGGACAAGGACGAGGGTAAGCAGGAAGTGTAAATGTTGCTGTGCTTTTGGTCAAGTCTCAATAAGACTAGAATAAAAAGAAGGGAGTTAAATGCCACCATAATGAAACAATCATCAGCGGGAATATGCATAGTCACGAGGATGATTGCTGAACTTGTTCCGTAGTCTGCCTGCTTGGGCACGTAGACCCTGCAGCAGGGTCTGTAGTTGTGACAAGGAGAATGAGGAGTGATTTTGTGGGAGCACAGATAGAGTCAATGTACGTACACTTTTCCCCAGGGTTTGGGGGAAATCAAACACCAGAGGGCATAGGTTTAAGATGAGAGGAGAAACTTTAATAGAAACCTGAAGGATGTCCTTTTCACCCAGAAGGTGGACAGTATCTGCCAGAGGACGTGGTTGAGGGAAGTACATCATCAACAGCTGTACAGATACATAGATAAGAAAGGTTTAGAGGCCTATGGGCCAATTGAGACTATCTTAGATGGAAATCTTGGCCATCATGAATCAGCTGGGCCGAAGGGCCTGTTTCTATGTAATCTGACTCCATAATCCTATGACTCTAACTCAAAGGTCTCCATACATTTTACTAGTCATTGTAATCTGTCCCATTATAACCCTTTGTTACTCAATTCAATCCCAGTAGTTTATTGTTCAAAGTAAATTTATCATCAAAGTGCATATTTCAGAATCAGAATCAGGTTCAATATCACTGGAATATGTGGTGAATTTTTTTGGCTTTGTGACAGCAGTACAGTGCAATACATAATAATAGAAAAAAATCTGTGAGTTACAGTAAGTATATCTATATTAAACAGTTAAATTAAATAATTAGTGCAAAAATAGAAATTAAAAAATAGAGAGGTAGTGTTCTTGGAGTCAATGCCCATTCAGAAATCAGATGGCAGCGGGGAAAAAGTTGTACCTGAATCAATGAGTTTGTGCCTTCAGGCTTCTCTACCTCTTTCCTGGCGGTAACAATGAGAACAAGTCATGACCTGGGTGATGGGCATCCTTAATGATGGACGCCGTACACCATATACAACCATACAATCCTGAGATTCATTTTCTTGTAGGCATACTCAATAATTCCTAGAATGAATAACCATTACAGAATCAATGATAGACCACACCAATTTCGGCATTCAATTGACTTAACGTCAAACTTTTCATGTCTCTTAGGTCAGTAGTCCCCAACCTCCTAGCCGCGGACCAATACATTGCCGTGAAGAATGCAGTGGTACAGCAGTAGTCAGAATGCATCCAGCACATCTTTAAGAAAAAAGCCGAAATATACAAGCTAATTAATTAGGTGCCGCCCAGCATGCAATCGCCTGTCGCCTCTGATCTAGGCCGACATTTACCTGCCAGGCAGCACCTAATTAATTAGCTTGTTTATTTCAGCTTTTTTCTTAGAGATGTGCTGGGTGCATTCTGGCTACCGCTGTACCGCTGCATTCTTCGCGGCAACGTTTCGGTCCGCGGCCAGGAGGTTGGGGACCACTGTCTTAGGTGATTCTTAGCCTACCCCAGAATTGACCTGGCTTTACGACACATTTAGGAATGTTTAATAAATGTTACTTCATCATAGTGTCCTTATCCTCTAAAGGAATAAATGGTAAAAACCTCTTCCAAGGTCAGCAGCATAATTACTGTGTAGAGTTGTGCATGTGCACTTGTATTGTGATTCGAACCAAAGACAAATTCCTTAGCTACATCTCTAATGTTTTTAGATCTGATTAAAAAGTCATCTGCTTGAACCATTAACTCTATTTCCCTTTTCACAGATGTGTATTTCTAGCTCTTTCTGTTTATAATTATCGATATACTCTATTTCCAATTATTTTGCTCTGCCGTCGTTAACCCTTTTTTTCCATGTACCAAGTACTTATCAATAACCCTCCATGGTTCTGTCACATGCACCTGATCCACAATGGATTCCGTTGGCAAAACTCAGTTCTGTTGATTTCAATGGATCTGTATTTCACAAGTGGAGTACAACGCAAGACATACATACTGTCCAATTCCTGCATGCAGACAAGGAGTAATATAGTATTTGCCCCTTTCTTCCCTAAAGAATAAGCTCTCCGCATTTAGAGTCATAGAAAAGTACAGAACAGAAACAAGCCTTTTGGTACGTCCACTCCATGCCTACTGCCATTGACCTGCACTGGGACCATAGCCCTCCATACCTCTACCATCCACGTACCTATCCAAACTTCTCTTAAACTTTGAAATCGAGCTCACGTGCACCACTTGTGCTGACAGCTCATTCCATACTCTCACGGCCCCCTGAGTGAAAGGTTTCACCGTCCGAGTGACATCTCCTTCCGGTTTCTTTCCATGTTCCCTCTCCCATTTTGGTCACCTTTTTCAAATCCACCTCCCACATTCCCCTGAATTTTCTCCCCCTTGTTGTTGAACAGTTCCTTTTAATTTGGTTTCTTTAATTGTATTTGACGGTTTATTTTTGGCAAGTCTACTTAAAAAGGGGGCACTGTGCACAGCTAATAGAGCTCCTCATACAGTTACACAACATAGAAAACAGGTACTTCAGCCCAACTAATATGGCTAACTGAACTAGTCCCACTTGCCCGCATTTGGCTGACCTCCCACTAAATCTTTCCTATCCATGTACCTGTCAAAATATCTTTTAAATATTGTAGTTTTACCCTCCACCACCACTTTCTCTGGGAGCTTGTTCCATATATACACCGCCCCTTGTGTGAAAAAGTTACCCGTCAAGCTCATTCGATTGCATGTACTGATTCTTTCATTTGTAAGTTTTTGAGTACATGATAAAATTTCCCCATTGAGACAGGAATAAAACTTGATTTGTCACTTGGAAGAACTTTCAATCTTTCCAAGAACATAAAATAAATGTCTGGTACAGAATATTCTCTTCACTGCAATTACCAAGATATTAACATTATCTCAAATGCATAAAAAAGTAACAGGACAAGGCTGGCTGGGCTGGTGTTAAGAGTTCCAGTCAGAAGTTCTAGATTCCAGTCATTGAAACATCAGTAAATCACTGACGTCATCCATTCTTTGCCAAACACGCAAGTCCGAGACTTACTGAGTGACCGATGGAAACACATCTGCCACTGAACTACGGTGCAAAACTCCACAGGGATTTCAGTGATGGAGCAGGGTTTTGTCACCATTGCTCGCAGGAGCCATCTCTTTGATCCGAACTCAGGTCACTCCTGGCATAAGACTGGAGACTCCCATGGGGAAGTATGAGCTAAGGAAGAAGAGAAGATGGAATTAATTTGCTTTAATTTGATCTTTGTAATTACTATGTAATTATATGTTTCAATTAACTTCCCTAGTTTTAAAACTTTGTCGGTAATTCGTGTGCTTGCAAGTAATAGCTTATAGTGATGCTTTACAGATTTTTAAAAAATTGTTTAATCAATTTACAGCTTTGGCAGGAGGCAAAACGTTCCCCTGCCCCTGACTTGCTTTTCATCAAAGTCCATCAGGAGTGAATGGTATTCTGGGAATGGGGCCCTTACACTGCCTGTGATCTTGTCGTCTGACTCAAGATTATAGGTCTGTCACTTGTACATCAAGGAGTACGGTGAAATGCATCGTTTTGCGTCAGCAAGGATTGGGCTGAGCAGCCCGCTAGTGTTGCCATAGTTCTGGTGCCAATATAGCATGCCACAATTCACCCATACGTCTTTGGAATGTGGGAGGAAACTAGAGCACTCGGAAGAAACCCTTGTGATCACGGGCAGAATATCAAAACTCCATACAGAGAGCAGCAGGAGTTGAACCCCGATCTTACAGTTGGTGTTGTGTTGTGCTAACCACTACACTCTGATGCCGCCACATTCAAGGGTGAATAAATGTAAATGAGATAGACCCGCTGAATTCAGAAAGGCAGAAACCACAAGCGGAAGACTTCTGACAGCAAACCAATCCTAATGGAGCAAACTTCAGGATTACTTGTACTACAGGCTGGGACCCAGAGTCTCCAGTGATTTACAGATTCCACGAGCTCCAGAAACATCTGCTTCAATTCCAGATCCTTTGTGCTTTCTCCATCAGAAGAACCTTGCCCTTAGATAAGGAACCCTGTTTCTTTAAGTTCAAGTTCTTGCTAAGGTTTTCAAATATGTAGGAAGAAAGGAGTAATTTAATTTACACTTGATGTTCCCAAACATTCGATAAATAATTGTGATTAAAAACAATTTTGGTTAAGTGTTTCTGTTTAGTAGTTCATGCATTTTTCTTGATAAATCTCAGTTATTCCTGAACTACTGTATACCTCTCTTGGACCATACTTGAAATAATAGCTTATATTGTCTTATAATTAAGGTAAGATGTTTTATTTTTCAAAATACTTGCAAACATTTGAAATGGAAAATTTATTGGAACAGAGAAGGCCAGTTGAGAGACCAGGCCACCCTCCTGGTGGGGATCCACAAGGCAAATATAATTCACAATGATATGGGTACAATAAAGTAACCTGGCAGCTTTATAAAGGAATCTGATAGGAGAGGACGATGGACCATGGAAGGAGGTTGGCCACCAGAGGGTGGTGATGGGCAGGCAAGGAGAAGAGACAAGGTGAAGGGAAACCAGAATGGGGAATGGACTAATCAACAAAGCCATTGGAGTCTTAAGTAAGTGCTGAACCAGCTTGGCATAAGCCACACAAATTCATGATCAAGCTGTGTCAGCATCTGAGAAACAACAGAGGTACCAAAGGTTGGACATAATGAAAAGAGGAATTCATCCCTTCTGGCAAGTGTCTGATTTAATGAGTAAAACCCAGAGATTTCAGTAGTTTTCACTTTGAGAAGAGGGATGTAGTAGTTGACAGAATAAAGACTGCAGGGGCTTTGGGCAAAACAAAACCTGCAACGTGAGCATTTGCACGCAAACACAAGGAAATCTGCAGATGCTGGAATTTCAAGCAACGCACATAAAAATTGCTGGTGAACGCAGCAGGCCAGGCAGCATCTATAGGAAGAGGTACAGTCGACGTTTCGGGCCGGGACCCTTCGACAGGACTAAATGACGAAGGGTCTTGGCCCGAAATGTCGACTGTACCTCTTCCTATAGATTCTGCCTGGCCTGCTGCATTCACCAGCAATTTTTATGTGTGTAACGTAAGCATTTGGTCTATTTTTGCAAACTTAAGGTCAGGCACTTGCCATGACTACCTGTTATTTGCTAACAAAACTATAGATGTTTCATTACCTCTGATTTGCATTGCTAGCTAGGATTTAGTTAAAAAAATAAGAAAATATTTTTAAAAATGGAAAAAAACCAGAACATTGCTGTATGGAGAGCATCAGGTGCCTTGAAATGCTGGGGACGGTGCAGCATGGCAGCTGTGCTTGGCGGGGCGTTCTGCCTCTCCTGTCGTGCTGACCTCTGTAGGGCTCTCAGTATACTAGGTGGACTGTTAACTGTTGATTGCTTATTATCAAAATGGCTTCTCTGAAGTGTTATATTAAAATGGCTTCTCGTAACGTTAACTGCTGAGCAAGGGGTTCTCTGTAACTGCAATGTTTGGATTATACGGGGAGATAATGGAAATTGTATTCATTTGTTAGCCAATGGAAGTCACGTTCTGTTATCTTGTATATGTGTGCTGAGTCAAGGAGCGCGGGCTTTTTCGGGAGGCGAGCAGAGAGGACGGACATGTGAGGAACGGACGGCGGTTTGCGGGCGGCGGACACCGGACCTCGGGGGTTCGGAGGGTGGCCGGAGTCTCGGAAGGATGTTGTGGATAGAATCGGAGGCGTGAGCTCCAACGTATTAAAATATTATATGCACAAGACTGATAAGTTACTTATGTGGTGCCTTTTCTTGTTTCTACTAACCCAACACCAAAAAATTTGCCATAAAGTATAATTCTTTATCGCACTTTGTATATTGTTTCATACTTGTGTCATGGCTGATCATTGGGCGACTCACACCTTATCCGCACCAAAGCAATTGCACTGTTTGGCGGGGTTGACGGCTATTCACCCTAGGCAACAGGGGGTCAGAGGGTCAAAGACCCTTACACCTCCATGCTTGAGCAGGGAATGAAAGACTGCATTGCATGCACCTGCACACAGCTGAGAGACTGCACTATCAATTACAGGACATGTTGCTGAGGGTCTTGGTCTACATATGTGTTTTTTTCACATTAATATACTTCTTTGCTCGCTTTTTCAAATGTGCTATTTTGTTTGATTTTGCACCTTGGCCCCAGAGGAACACAGTTTCATTTGCTGTTTCTATTATGGTTGAATGATAATTAAACTTGATTTGATTTGATTTCGGCACAGTTTGCATGCTGATACGGTAAATAATTAGGAATGTAAATTATGTCTCAGGTATTGTTGCAAGGAGGAAGTAGTTTAAAGGAGGGAAGTTTCTATGTGTAGAAAACTTGTTGAGACAACTGCACATACTTGCACTAGAAGGTGTAATGAGCTCTTCAGGCCTGTTAGGGGCGCCAGAGGGCATTGGGCTCTGAGGTTTATAGAGCAGCTAAAATGGTTATTTGTTGTTTAACAAGAGTGAAACATCGTTCAGGCTTCTTTGTGATTTTTTTCAAGTGACTCGCTCTCTGTAAGGCATTTTCCAGGTGCTTCCTGTTTAAGCTTGCTAACTTACTTTGATAAGCTTGGAGATTTGTGACTTGTATTATTTAAGCAGATGCCTGATTAGTGCCTATCGTGGGGTCCTAGTTTTGAGAACATTACTTCTCACAGTGTCGCTCAGCTGAGCCACGAATTTTTTGGGAATTATTATGAACAAACCCCGGTCGCCGTCTCTACATCGGAGTCTGTCTTTCCTCCGCACTTGGGTTCCAATATTGCCAGCGCATGTTGTGACGAGAAGCACTGCAGAGAAGATTCATTAGGTTGATTTCAGACTTGACGTTGTTGTTTTATGAGAAATAACTGAGTTGCTTAGGTCTAAACTCATTAGAGTTTAGAAAAATACAGGATTAAAACATGTAAAGTGTCTGAGGGGACTTGGCCACATAGATACTGAGGGGATGTTTTACCTTTAAGCATAGTTTCAGAATTTTAAAAATCACCTTTTAAGGTAGCATTAAGGAGGAATTTCTTCTGTCAATTAATTTGGAACGTTCCACTCCAAGGAGCCGAGGAGACTGAGGAAGTTCAGGGTGGGGATGGATAGGTCTTTGAACTACAGTAGTCCTTGGGCTATAAAGGGTGATGAGGATCAGAGGGGAAACGTGGAGATGAGACAATTGATCAGATTTGTGGTGATGATGTAACAGGTTCAAGGGAGGGTGTCACTCGCTCTTTCTTCTAATTCTTATAGTTGTAGAGTTCACTGAAACATCACTGAATTTCCAGACCAGTGTAAACTCAGGCAAACTGATCCTCTACTTGAATTCTTTAGACCTGTGCTGAGTTTTTATTACATTTTCCCATTCCCACAATTCCTCTCAGTCAGTTTGAATTTGACAGGACTGCATTTTGCGGCACATCAGGGTCTGCGGCATTGAAGACTGCCAGCAGAAAGTTTACTGTGACTCATCGCTGGCACTTCTAATGACTGAATAGTCAATAATTTCTATCCAGCTCATAATTCCTTTCAATGCCCTATTGAATTTCAACCTACGCAGTGGTAACACTCTATTGCTTTCATATAAACTGTTATTTTCCACAACCCTATCAATCCTCCACCGGTCTGTGCCCAGTAACATTAGCAGTGTTTACTTAACTGATAATAGCACTTGGAAAACAAAGCGATATATTCTTACCTTGCGCTAAAATGTGATCCCGAAAGGCAACGTATTGTCAGACAGTTAATCCATCGTTTACTCCAGTTAACATTTTTAAATATTTAGAAACCAAGTGAAATTAGATCAGGGATTTCAAGCTGAGGTAAACTGGATGAAACAATTTCAGGTGTCAGTGCCCTTAATGCAGAGAGCAATGCCTTAAAGCCCAGATGGGATTCATTTTCAGACCTGGTGAAAGCAGCTGAAAGAAAAGGTGTTGAAATTTAATACCTGTACACCTGTGTCTAAGGCAAGGAACATTGATCAGAAGTCCAACATTGTCGGACATTGTGTACATATGTACCCAATAATGATGTGACCATCATATTGAGTTTAGCTCCTTTCAATCTACATCGTTATGACCTTACAAGTTATTGGTCAGACCACACATTTGGAATATTGTGAGCAGTTTTAGATTAAGCCACAAACCGAACCAAAAGTTACACTCTCAACTTCATTCTCATGTCTGCTCTCTGTAAATTTTGACACCTTTACCAATCAAGAACCTATTAACCTCCACTTTAAATATACCTATTAACCTCCACTTTAAATATACCTATTAACCTCCGCTTTAAAAATACCTAATATACCTTTAAATATACCTCCAGGTCTGTGACAATGAATTCTGCAGATTCGCCATTAAAGAAACTCTTCCTTATCTCTGTCCTAAAGATACATCCTTGAATTCCAAGGCTGTACCCTCTGGTCCTGGACTCTTCCAATATAGGAAACATCCTCTACATATCCACTCTATATAGGTCTTTCAATATTCAGTCCGTTTCAATGAGATCCACCTCATTATTCTAAGCTCCAGTGAGTACAGACCCAGAGCCATCGAATGCTCCCCATATGTTAACCCTTTCATTCCTGAGATCATTCTCGTGAACCTCCTCTGGACACTCTCCAATGCCAGCACAGCTTTTTTTACATAAGGGGCCCAAAACTGCTCACAATATTGCAAATGTCTGGTCTGACCAATGACCTGTACAGTCTCATACAAAAGCCTGAAAGCATGTACCACCAGGTTCAAAGACAGCTTCTATCACTCTGTTATCAGACTCTTGAATGGCCCTTTTATACAATAAGGTGGATTCTTGACCTCTCAATCTACATCATTATGACCTTGCATCTCACTGTTTACCTGCACTGCACATTTACAGTAGCTTTTACAGTTTGTTCTGCATTGCTTTTTTTTAATACCTTATTCTAGCTCAATGCATGGGTGGTGGGGTGGAGCTACCCCTCTACTAAAGGAGGTGTGAGGCACTCCTTCCCTCCACCGGCCTGTAGGTCACCCTTTGGCAAGGTGTAGCACCCGTTTAGCCCCCAATCGGGGTCAGGTGAAGCCACGGGAGCAGGTGGTGGATGGTTGTATGAGCAGCTAGTGCACATCACAGGTCCTGGTTATGCGACCACCGACGCCAGGCAGACAATCTCTGAAGAGTATTGATAATGGCTGGGGTCACCCATCTTGTAAAGACCCTCCTGAAATGAATGCTAATGTTGCATTTGCCTTCCTCACCACTGACTCAACCTGCAAGTTAACCTTAAGGGTGTTCTGCGCAAGGACTCCCAAGTATCTTTACATCTCAGAATATGCGTATTTGTTTCTTCTACCAAAGTGCACAACCATACATTTTCCCACATTGTATTTCATTTGCCACTTTCTTGCCCATTCTCCTAATCCATCTAAGTCCTTCTGCAGCCTTCCTATTGCCTCAACACTACCTGCCCCTCCACCAACCTTCATATCATCTGCAAACTTGGAAACAAAGCCATCAATTCCATCTAAATCATTGATCTACAGCATAAAAAGAAGTGGTCCCAACACTGACACCTGCAGAACACCACTAGTCACTAGCAGCCAACAAGAAAAGGATCTTTTTATTCCCACTCACTATCTCCTACCGATCAGCCAATGCTCTAACTATGTCAGCCAGTAACTCGTCAAAAATACCATGGGCTCTTTACGTGGTAAGCAGCCTCATATGTGGCACCATCTGAAAGTCCAAATTTACAACATCCACTGCATCCCCTTTATCTAACCTACATGTAATCTCCTCAAAGAATTCCAACAGGTTTGTCAGGCAAGATTCTCCCTTAAGGAAACCATGCTGACTGTGTCACCAAATGCTTCATATCCTTTTCCTTAACGATTGACATCAAATCTGCCCAGCCACTGAAGTCAGGCTTACTGATCTATAATTTCCCTTCTGCTGCCTTCCTCCTTTCTTAAAGAGTGGAGGCGTTTGCAATTTTCCAGTCATTTGGGGAGTTAGCTTACTTGTTGGTCAATGGCCACTCCTACGTGCCAGTCATCGATTGGCCGGTTTAAAAGATGCAGCAGCTCTTTCCCATTGGTCGCCTTGTGTGTCACGGCACCAGCGTCCGGTTTCAGGCACCTCAGGGGTATAAGAATAGCACGTGCAGGAGGCTCGGCCTCTTCCTTTCATCCCCACGGCCCGCTTCAGGCTGAGGTCACAACCAGTGCTGAAGAACCATTGGCAAAGTGTGCTGCAGATTAGAGGGTGCACATACACTCTTAGTAACTTTACCGAAAAAGTAACTGTTTGTTGGATCTTTAGTTTTGTAGATTGTGTATCTTGGGAATGGGGGGGGGGGGGGGGGCGGGTCTTAGATGTTTGGTTGAATGTTTGATGTTTGCTTGTAAATAAATGATCACTGTGCTTATTCATAATCAGTGTCCTCTGTCTCACTTACCGAACCCGTGAACCTGCTTCCTCCTAACATCCATAATCATAGTCAATGGAAACGGGCCTTCAGCCCAACTCACCCCTGCTGACCAACACACCCATCTATGACTCAGATTGAGATTTACTTGTCACACATACACCGAAACAAACCATGAAATGTGTCATTTGCAGAAATAACCGACAGACCCAGGGATGTGCTGGGGACAGCCAGCAGATGTTGCCTCATGCTCCAGCGCCAACATAGTATGCCAGTAATGTTCGGCAGAACAACGCAAGCAACAGCAACAACAAAATAATACACAGCAAACAAGCCCCTTTTCCACCCTCACACACACAGATAGATCTACAGCCCTCGGACAGGCTGTCTCCAGGCCTCCTGTCCTCGGCCTTGGCTTCTTAGACTTGCAGACATCAGGCCTCCATACCCCAGTCCCTGGCGTGGATCTATTATGCCAAATCAATCTTCCTGCATTTGGCCCGTACGCTTCTATTCCTTACTCATCCATCAAACTGTCCAAATGCTTTTTAAACACGCTTTGTGCAGCTTGTTTTATGTCCCAGCTCCCATATTTCCATTGTCATTGTCATAGAGCACGGATACAGGCCCTTCAGGGCAAATTAGCCCATACCAACCCACCTAGGCCCAATTTTCTGAACTCTGCCCACATCCCTCTAACCCCTGCCCCTCCATGCACCTACCCAAGTGCTTTTTAAATGACACTGTTACATCTTCCTCAACCACTCCTTCTGGCAGCTTGTTCCACATGCTCATGGCCCTCTGCGTGAAAACGATTGCCCCTCTGATCACCTTTAAAGATTCCCTCTCTCACCCTAAATCCATGTCCCTAGTTTTGGACTTTCTGCCCTGTGGAAAAGACCGCTACCCTCCATCTGATCTATGCTTCCCGTATTTCTGTAAGGTCACCTATCAGACTCCTGCATTCCAAGGAACGAAGACCTGGCCTGGACACCGTCTCCCTGTAGCTTGGGTCCTCTGGGCCTGGCAGCAGCCTCATAGATCTTCTCTGCACTCTTTCCTTAACAGGGTGAACAAAATTGTACACAGCACTCCAAGTGTGGCCTCACCAATGACAGACAGCTACTACACAGTGACCCAGAAGTGCCTGACTGATGAAGGCCAGACAGCTAAATGCTTTTTCAGCACCCATGTATACTCGTCATGCCACTGTCAGTGAACTGTGCACAAGTGTGTACTCCTAGGTCCCTCCATTCCGCCACACTCCCTAGTATTGTTTCTGTAATGGCTGTTAGATCGTGTCAATTTTTGTTAAATTGGGGCATCATAGGGGTCCGGGAAAGCACCTGGATCCAGGGGCTGGTGAGTTTAATTGGAGCTCAGTAGCTAGGGCCCCAGTGAGATAATGATTGACTTTATTTGATAGATGTCCATCAAAATGTAGAATGAAATTCATCATGTGTCATCATTTACAGTGTGTGAGTTGGGGGGTGGGGTAAGTCCACAAGTGTTGTAAGTACATGTTCAGCACAGCATTGTGGGCCGAAGGGCCTGTATTGTGCTGCAGTCTTTCTATGTTTCTTGTTGCCATACATCAGGTGCCAAGATAACACATCCACAACTTACTAACCCTCGCCGGCACATCCTTTTTTTGGGGGAGTAGAATAAAACCGGAGCACTTAGACAAAACCCATGTGGTGACAGGGAGGCTCCTTACAGACACCAGTGGGAATTGAAAGCTGATCTTCTAATTACCAGCACTGTAAAGTGTTGCACTTATCACTCTGCTACTGTACTACCTATACACTCTATAGAGAGTAGGGACTTTGGCAAGTGAGCCCAACCAAGTTCAACTGGAGCATGGGAGACCAGAAGTAAGTTGCAAACCACTGGGAACTGTGAAGAACGAGATAGCAGGTTACCAGGGTTCTATTTCATCTCGATTTTAATGCAATGTGATTTCAGGTGAAGAGCCATCAGTAAAACCAAAGAACTAAGTGTTGCCTTCAGAAAGGGAACGATGAGAGAGCACACATCAGTCCTCAGAGGGATCAGAAGAGGAAAGAGTGGGCAAATTCAAGTTTTTCGGTATCCATATCCCTGAGGATCTATACTGGGCCTAACATACTGACGCAATGCAACGACAGTGGCTAAGTTATTAGGAGTCTGAGGAGATTTGGTATGTCACCAAAGACAGTCGTAAATTTCTGCGGATGTTCTGTGGGGAGCATTCTAGCTGGCTGCATCACTGGCTGGTATGGGGAGGGGGGTGCTCAGGAGGCTACTGCATTATGGGCACCACCTCCATAGTATCCAAAACATCCTAAGACCATAAGACTGGAAGATATCGGATCAGAATTAGACCATTTCACCCACCAAGTCCGCCATTTCATCACAGCTGATCCAATTTTCCTCTCAGCCCCAATCTCTTGCCCTGACCCATATCCCATCATGCCCTGACCAATCAAGAATCTATCAGCCTCTGACTTTGATGTTCATAAACACTTGGCCTCCACAGTTGCCTGAAGAAATCTCTGTTATATCTCTGGCTGAAGAAATTCCTCCTCATCTCTGGCTGAAGAAATTCCTCCTCATCTCTGTTCTCAAAGGACGCCCCTCTATTCTGAGGCTGTGATAAAAACATAGAATAGTACAGCATATTACAGGCCCTTTGGCCCACAATATTGTGCCGACCCTCAAACCCTGCCTCCCATATAAGCCCCCACCTTAAATTCCTCCATATACCTGTCTAGTAGTCTCTTAAACTTCACTAGTGTATCTGCCTCCACCACTGACTCAGGCAGTGTATTCCACGCACCAACCACTCTCTGAGTAAAAAACCTTCCTCTGATATCCCCCTTGAACTTCCCACCCCTTACCTTAAAGCCATGTCCTCTTGTATTGAGCAGTGGTGCCCTGGGGAAGAGGTGCTGGCTATCCACTCTATCTATTTCTCTTTATATCTTGTATACCTCTATCATGTCTCCTCTCATCCTCCTTCTCTCCAAAGAGTAAAGTCCTAGCTCACTTAATCTATGATCATAATGCATTCTCTCTAAACCAGGCAGCACCCTGGTAAATCTCCTCTGTTCTTTGACTATCCCTCCATAGGAAACATCCTCTCCACATCCACTCTATCAAGGCCTTTCACCACTCGATAGGTCACCCATTCTTCCAAATTCCAGTGAATGCAGGCCCAGAGCCATCAAACACTCTCCACTGGACAAGCTATTCAATACTGAAATCATTTTCGTGAACCCGCTTTGAACCCTCTCCAGTTTCAGCATATACTTTTTAAGATGAGGGGCCCAAACCTGCTCACAATACTCCAAGTGAGGCCTCACCAGTGCTTTATAAAGTTTCATCATTAAATGCTTGCTTTTGTACTCTAGTCCTCTTGAAATGAATGCTAGCGCTGCATTTGCCTTCCTCACTGCAGACTCAACCTGCAAGTTAACCTTTAGACATACATCTATATGTCTATAAAGCTTCTCAGTCAACCAGATCAATGTATGTCAAGCAGTAGTGACTCAAGGCAATTGGACTTGCTGTGTTGTCTAGAAGACATTTCACTATTCATCTGAGAGGCTTCTTCAGTTCTGATCCATGGTGGGTAATTTTCTGGTTTATAAACTCTGTGCATTGTTTAAAGTTACGGCAATCACCTGAGTCATAGAGATAATGAGAGGATCATTAGTCTTATCTTTGCATGAATAGAGATGTGAACTGTAGGGGAGATGCCGGAGTAGAGGTGTTAGGACATCATTATAAGTACCCACCTATCAGCTACTTACAATGTAGTCGTAGCCACTCTAGCACTGGCACCTAGGAGGCAACATCCCTTCCAGGAATCTCATTCTCACCCACAGAACCTTCAGTCCATGCCCCTAACTAACAAACCTCCCATCACCACAGTGCGCCTCTTCTCCCCTCTTCCCTTCTGTGTCACAAAGGCAGACTCAGTGCCAGAGATCCGATCACTGTGGTTTTCCTCTGTAAGGTCATTCTCCCCCCCAATAGTATCCAAAGCAATATACCTGTTGTTGGGGGGATGGCCACAGGGGTACTCTGCACTGGCTCCTTAACCCCTTTCCCCTTCCTGACTGTCACCCAGTGTCCTGTATCCTGCACCTTGGGTGTAATTACCTCTCTATATGTCCAATCTATCACCCTTTCAACCTCCAGAATGTTCCGAAGTTCATCCAGTTCCAGCTCCAGCTCCTTAACATGGATTGTTAGAAGCTGCATCTGGATGTACTTCTTGCATTTGTAGTTGTCAGGGACACTGGAGGTCTCCCTGCCTTCCCACATCCTGCAAGAGGAGCGTACAACTATCATGCCTGGTGTCTTCAAGGAGTGATACTCAAAAAGGTGATCACTAAGGACCCCCATTACCCAGGTCATGCCTTGTTCTTATTGCTACCATCAGGAAGGAGGTTCAGGAGCCTGAAGGCACAAACCCAATGATTCAAGAACAGCTTCTTTCTGTGTGCCATCTGTGACCACAGACCTAGACGAGGATGGGTGGGACTCAGGTGCTGGAGTATCCGAGGCTAGGATTGAGACATGGTACAACTGAAACAAGAACTGACCACTAAACAAAACACTGGACAATCATCCAAGTTGAGCTTCCAATTGAGCACTGAACCTCCATTCAGGTGCTTCCTAAATATTGAAATCCTGGCACCTAATCACGGTAGTGAATTAGAGGGATGGAGCTGGATTCTTAAAGGGGCCGCACCAGCTATCCATACTCCAGAGAGTTAGAGCGTTGAAATTCCAGAAGCTGGCGCGATTGGGTGCATATCGTAACTCCATTCAATTTCTGAATGGGCATTGAACCTATCAACACTACCTCACCACTCTTCTTTAAAAGATTATTTTTGTACTACTTATTTCATCTAAATATTTAATGCACATATATTTACTGTAATACACAGATTTTTTTCTCTATTATCATATATTGCATTGTAATGCTGCCACAAAGGCAAAAACATTTCACAACATATACCAGTGATATTAAACTTAACAATGATTTTGAATCTTGTTCTGAAATTTGTTTTTTTTATATCACGAACAAGAGAAAATCTGCAGATGCTGGAAATCCGAGCTACACACACAAAACGCTAGGGGAACTCAGCAGGTCTGGCAGCATTTATGGAAAAAAGTACAGTCAACATTTCGGGCCAAAACCCTTCAGCAGAACTGGAGAAAAAAGCCTATATGTTTACACTGTATGCTTTTCCCTTCCTTATAAACTATTACCAAAAAGCTGTGGATTCAAACCTATCTCACCGATTCAGCAACAAAAACGTACTGATCCCATCGCACCTTACATTCTCCTGAACTTTCTATTTAGTTTTCGTCACTGAATCATTCTTCCCCAAACCTCATCTTTAGCTTGACATTGAAATCCAAGATTTCAATTTTCCAGGATGTCGGTCAATCCTCAGTCAAGTGAAGCCCATACTAACTTAGCATCTCCCTGCAGCAAACTGCAAACTGCTGGAGGAATTCTGGAGAAAAAGACAACCTGCTCTGTCCATTTCCCTACATAATGTAGATTAGTGATCGCCAACCTTTTTAAGCTCAAGATCCCCTACCTCGGCCTTATTGAAAGGCAAGATCGACTTATTAAATCGGTTAGTCACATGCATGCGCACCAGGCAATAAAGACCAGAAGTAAAACCCCGTAACCCGGAAACAGCCTCACTTTACAAACAGCTTTCTATAGCGGGAGTATTGCTATATTACCATTATCATAATTAGTATTACTTATTTTTATTATGCTCATATTACAACACCTTTAATTCTATGTTTCATTATTTAATTTTATTTCAACATGAAAAATAAATAAATAAAGATCGACTGTTTCACTCAGTGTGATGACTGGAGCTGAATACTTTCTGCTGGTTCCCTGAAATTTGGCTCATAACTACAGACAGCCAGTTTGAGACAGTCTGTGAGGTGTCTGTCAGTAAGACAGCTCCTGTACTTAGATTTAATAATTTTCATCTGTTGCAGCACAGTGCCCTCGCAAACCTCCTGACAGACTGAATATTTGAATGGACAGTTTCCTTTGCTAGACTGAATGTCGAATCTGCCACGTTTTTCAGGTGTTTTGTATTGGTAAACTGTTACTGAGACACTAGTATAAGTTTCAGAGGTACGCAAGATAATGACACCACTGTTTTTTGTTTCCCAGTTATTTACATTTGGGGAATGTTGGAACTTAAAGGGGTAGAAGTGTTGTAATGTGAGCATTATAAAGATAAGTTAATACAAATTAAGATAATGCTAATATAGCAATACCCCCGCTACAGAAAGCTGTTTGTAAAGAGAGGTTGCTTCCGGGTTGCGGGGTTTTACTTCCGGTCTTTTCTACCATGGTGCATGGTGGGGGAGCTACACACAGGCATACTGGGCAGAAAGAACGGAACTAAAACCCTGCAACCCGGAAAAAATCTCTCTTTACAAACAGCTTTCAGTAGCAGCAGTATTGTTATATTACCATTATCCTAATTAGTATTACTTATTTTTATAATGCTCATATTACAACACTATTTGTGTATTTATTTTTCATTTTTTTTGGGATCTACTGGGAAAGTCTCAAAGATCGACCGGTCAATTGCCATCAACAGGTTGGCGACCACTAACGTAGATATTGCCTGAACTGTTGAGTTCCTCCATCTCCTCCTCAAAGGAGTTGAGGGAACTCAGCAGGTAAAGCAATATCTCTGTGGAGAAATGGTCAGAGCAGTTAGAGCATAGAATAGTACAGCACAGTACAGGCCCTTTGGCACACAATGTTGTGCCAACCCTCAAACCCTCCCTCCCATATAAGCCCCCACCTTAAATTCCTCCATATACCTGTCTAGTAGTCTCTTAAACTTCACTAGTGTATCTGCCTCCACCACTGACTCAGGCAGTGCATTCCACGCACCAACCACTCTCTGAGTAAAAAACCTTCCTCTGATATCCCCCTTGAACTTCCCACCCCTTACCTTAAACCATGTCCTCTTGTATTGAGCAGTGGTGCCATGGGGAAGAGGCGCTGGCTATCCACTCTATCTATTCCTCTTATTATCTTGTACACCTCTATCATGTCTCCTCTCATCCTCCTTCCCTCCAAAGAGTAAAGCCCTAGCTCCCTTAATCTCTGATCATAATGCATACTCTCTAAACCAGGCAGCATCCTGGTAAGTCTCCTCTGTACCCTTTCCAGTGCTTCCACATCCTTCCTATAGTGAGGTGACCAGAACTGGACACAGTACTCCAAGTGTGGCCTAACCAGAGTTTTACAGAGCTGCATCATTACATCATGACTCTTAAACTCTATCCCTCGACTTATGAAAGCTAACACCCCATAAGATTTCTTAACTACCCTATCCACCTGTGAGGCAACTTTCAGAAATCTGTGGACATGTACCCCGAGATCCCTCTGCTCCTCCACACTACCAAGTATCCTGCCATTTACTTTGTACTCTGCCTTGGAGCTTGTCCTTCCAAAGTGTACCGCCTCACACTTCTCTGGGTTGAACTCTATCTGCCACTTCTCAGCCCACTTCTGCATCCTATCAATGTCTCTCTGCAATCTTTGACAATCCCCTACACTATCTACAACACCACCAACCTTTGTATCATCTGCAAACTTGCCAACCCACCCTTCTACCCCCTCATCCAAATCGTTAATAAAAATCACTAAAAGTAGAGGTCCCAGAACAGATCCTTGTGGGACACCACTAGTCACAATCCTCCAGTCTGAATGTACTCCCTCCACCACCACCCTCTGCCTTCTTCAGGCAAGCCAATTCTGAATCCACCTGACCAAACTTCCCTGGATCCCATGCCTTCTGACTTTCTGAATAAGCCTACCGTGTGGAACCTTGTCAAATGCCTTACTAAAATCCATATAGATCACATCCACTGCACTACCCTCATCTATATGCCTGGTCGCCTCCTCAAAGAACTCTATCAGTCTTGTTAGACATGATCTGTCCTTCACAAAGCCATGCTGACTGTCCCTGATCAGACCATAATTCTCTAAATGCCCAGAGATCCTATCTCTAAGAATCTTTTCCAACAGCTTTCCCACCACAGACGTAAGGCTCACTGGTCTATAATTACCCGGACTATCCCTACTACCTTTTTTGAACAAGGGGACAACATTCGCCTCCCTCCAATCGTCCGGTACCATTCCAATGAGGACACAAAGATCCTAGCCAGAGGTTCAGCAATCTCTTCCCTCGCCTCATGGAGCAGCCTGGGGAATATTCCGTCAGGCCCCGGGGACTTATCCGTCCTAATGTATTTTAACAACTCCAACACCTCCTCTCCCTTAATATCAACATGCTCCAGAACATCAACCTCACTCATATTGTCCTCACCATCATCAAGTTCCCTCTCATTGGTGAATACCGAAGAGAAGTATTCATTGAGGACCTCGCTCAGTTCCACAGCTTCCAGGCACATCTTCACACCTTTATCTCTAATCAGTCCTACCTTCACTCCTGTCATCCTTTTTTTTCTTCACATAATTGAAGAATGCCTTGGAGTTTTCCTTTACCCTACTCGCCAAGGCCTTCTCATGCCCCCTTCTTGCTCTTCTCAGCCCCTTCTTAAGCTCCTTTCTTGCTTCCCTATATTCTTCAATAGACCCATCTGATCCCTGCTTCCTAAACTTCATGTATGCTGCCGCCTTCCACCCGACTAGATTTTCCACCTCACTTGTCACCCATGGTTCCTTCACCCTACCATTCTTTATCTTCCTCACCTGGACAAATTTATCCCTTACATCCCACAAGAGATCTCTAAACATCGACCACATGTCCATAGTACATTTCCCTGCAAAAACATCATCCCAATTCACACCCGCAAGTTCTAGCCTTATAGCCTCATAATTTGCCCTTCCTCAGTTAAAAATTTTCCTGTCCTCTCTGATTCTATCCTTTTCCATGATAATGCTAAAGACCAGGGAGCGGTGGTCACTGTCCCCCAGATGCTCACCCACTGAGAGATCTGTGACCTGACCCGGTTCATTACCTAGTACTAGATCTAGTATGGCATTCTCCCTAGTCGGCCTGTCAACATACTGTGACAGGAATCCATCCTGGACACACTTAACAAACTCTGCCCCATCTAAACCCTTGGAACTAATCAGGTGCCAATCAATATTAGGGAAGTTAAAGTCACCCATGATAACAACCCTGTTATTTTTGCACCTTTCCAAAATCTGCCTCCCAATCTGCTCCTCTGTATCTCTGCTGCTATCAGGGGACCTATAGAATACCCCCAGTAGAGTAACTGCTCCCTTCCTGTTCCTGTTCCTGTTCCTGTTCCTCAACAGATCATAAGACATAGGGGCAGAATTAGGCCACATAGTTCATTGACCTCTGCTCCACTATTTCATCATGTTTGATTTATTAACCCTCACAACCCCATTCTCCTGCCCAGTCCCTGTAACCTTTGACATCCTGACTAATCAAGAACCTATCCACCTCCGCTTTAAGTACACTCCATCCCTTCTCATCTTTTTTTTCTAAATGGATGTATAAAAAGGGCCCGAAGGATCATTGGGAACACAAATCACCCCAACCACAAACTGTTCCAGCTGCTACCACAGCATGAAAACCAGGACCAGCAGGCTCTGGGACAGCTTCTTCCACCAAGCCATCAGACTGATTAATTCGCACTGACAAAACTGTATCCCTGTATTAAAGTGACTGTCCTGTTGTACATACTATTTATTACAAATTACTATAAATTGCACATTTAGACGAAGATGTAACGTTAAGATTTTTACTCCTTGTGTATGTGAAGGGTGTAAGAAATAAAGTCAATTCAATTCAATTCAATGTCTCTCTATTCTAAAGTTGTGCCATTAGGTCCCACTATAGGAAACAATAACTCCACATCCACTCTGTCTATGCCTTTCAATATTCGATAGGTTTCAATGAACTCCCTCCTCATTCTCCTAAACTCCAGCGACTACAGGCTCAGAGCCAATAAGCGATCCTAATACATGAACCCTTTCATTCTTGGATTCATTCTCATAAACTTTCTTTGGATCCTCTCCAGCACGAACATGTCTTTTCTTAGATAAGGGACCAAAAACCATTTGTATTGTTCCAAGCATCACATCCTTATTCTTATGTTCTCGTCCTCTTGAAATGATTGCTAAAATTGCATTTGTCTTCCTTATCACCAGCTCAATCTGCAAGTTAACTTTTAGGGAACTCAAAAGACCATTTGCACCTCTGATTTTTTAATTTTCTCTCCATTTAGAAAATATTCTATGCTTTTATTTCTTCTACAAGGTGCACTTCCCTACTCTATATCTATCTGCCACTTCTTCGTCCATTCTCCCAATCTGTCTAAGCCCTTCTGCAGACAGGCTGCTTCCTCAACACTACCTGCTTGTCTACTCTTCTCAGTATCGTGTGCAAACTTGGCCACAAAGCCATTAATTCTGTCGTGCAAATCATTGACATATAACATGAAAAGGAGCAGCCCCAATACTGACCTCCCCAGAACACCACTTGTCACAGGCAGCCAGCCAGAATGGACCCCCTTATTTAAGACAATAGACAATAGGTGCAGGAGTAGGCCATTCAGCCCTTCAAGCCAGCACCACCATTCACTGTGATCATGGCAGATCATCCACAATCAGTACCCTTTTCCTGCCTTCTCCCCGTATCCCTTCACTCTGCTATCTTTAAGATCTCTATCTAACTCTTTCTTGAAAGAATCCAGAGAATTGGCCTCCACTGCCTCCTGAGGCAGAGCATTCCACAGAACCACAACCCTCAAATTTTGACTCTTTACCTCCTGCCAGTCAGCCAATCTTCCATCGATGCTAGTATCTTTCCTGTAATACCATGGGCTCTTATAATGTTAAGCATCCTCTTGAGCAGCACCTTGTCAAAAGCCTTCAAGTAAACAACGTCCATTGACTATCTATCCTGCCTGTTATTTCCACAGAGTTCTAACAGATTTTTCAGGCAATATTTCCCCTTTAGGAAACCATTCTGACTTGAGCTTATTTTATCAAGTTTGTCTGCCATTTCTTTGTCCCCCATTACTACCTCTCCAGCATCATTTTCCAGTGGTTCAATATCTACTGTCATCTCTCTTTTACTCTTTATGTATCTGGGAAAACAACTTTTGGTATCTTCTTTGATGTTATTGGCTAGCTTACCTTCATATTTCATCTTTCCTCCCTTTGTAGTCTTTTTAGTTACTTTCTGACGATTTTTAAAAGCTTTTGAATCCTCAGGCTTTCCTCTAATTTTTGCTATATTTTATGTTTTCTCTTTTGCTCTTATGTTGTCTTTGATTTCCCTTGTTAGCGAAGGTTGCCCCATCCTCCCTTTAGAATACTTTTTCATCTTTGGGAAGTATCTTTCCTGTTCCTTCCAAGTTACCCCCAGAAACTCTAGTCATTGCTGTTCTGCCATCTTCTTGGCTAATGTCCTCTTACAATAAACCTCAGCCAGTTTCTCTCTCATGCTTCTGTAATTCCCTTTATTTCACTGTAGTACTGCTATATCTGACTTTATCTTATCCCTCTCAAACTATAGGGTGAATTCCATCACATTATGATCACTGCCTCCCAAGAGTTCCTTTACAAGCTCCCTAATCAAATCTGGCTCAATACATAACACCCTATCCAAAATTGCCTTTCCCCTAGTTGGATCAACAACAAGTTGCTCTAAAAGGCCATCTCATGGTATTCTACCAATTCCCGCTCTTAGGATCCAACACCAACCTGATTTTCCCAATCTACCTGCATATTGAAATTCCCCATGACTATTGCAACATTGCCCTTATTACATGACTTTTCTACTTCTCATTGAAATTTGTATCCCATCTCCTGGCTACTGTTCTGAGGCCTGTATATAACACCCATCAGTCTCTTAACTGCAGCCACAAGGATTCTACATCTCCTGATCCTATGTCACCTTCTTTCTAAGGAATTGATTTCATTTTTACCCACAGAGCCACCCCATCCCCTCTGCCTACCTGCCTGTCTTTTCAATGCAATGAGTGTCCTTGGAGGTTCAGTTCCCAACTAAGACCTTTTTCCAGCCATGACTCAGTGATGCCCACAACATTATATCTGCTAATCTCTAACTGTGCTACAAGATCTACCTTATTCTGTATACTGTATGCATTCAAATATAACACCTTCAGTCCTGTGTTCATCAGCCTTTCTGATTTTGCCCCCATGTTGCATGTCACCTTATCCCATTGACTACAAATTTGCCCTATCATCTGCCTGTCCTTCCTCACAGTCTCACTACATTAGAACATAAGAAATAGGAGCAGGAGTAGGCCATCTGGCCCATTGAGACTGCTCTGCCATTCGATAAGATCATGGCTACTCTGGCCATGGACTCATCTCCACCTACCTGCCTTTTCCCTATAACCCTTAATTCCCCTACTATACAAAAATCTATCCAACTTTGTCTTAAATATATTTACTGAGGTAGTCTCCACTGCTTCATTGGGCAGAGAATTCCACAGATTCACCACTCTCTGGGAAAAGCAGTTCCTCCTCATCTCCTTCCTAAATCTACTCCCCCAAATCTTGAGGCTATGTCCCCTGGTTCTAGTCTCACCTTCCAGTGGAAACAACTTTCCTGCCTCTATCTTATCTATGCCTTTCATAATTCTATATGTTTCTTTAAGATCTCCTCTCATTCTTCTGAATTCCAGCAAATACAGTCCCAGGTGACTCAGTCTCTCCTCATAGTCTAACTCCTCATCTCTGGAATCAACCTGGTGAACCTCCTCTGCACTGCCTCCAAAGCCAGTATATCCTTCTTCAAGTAAGGAGACCAGAACTGCACACAGTACTCCAGATGCAGCCTCACCAGAACCCTGTACAGTTGCAGCATAACCTCCCTGCTCTTAAATTCAATCCCTCCAGCAATGGCCAACACTCCATTTGCCTTCTTGATAGCCTGCTGCACCTGCAAACCAACCTTTTGTGATTCATGCACAAACACTCCCAAGTTCCTCTGCACAAAAGCATGCTGCAATCTCTTACCACTTAAATGATAATCTGCTCCTTCATTTTCCCTTCCAAAGTGGATGGCCTCACATTTACCAACATTGTACTCCATCTGCCAGACCCTTGCCCACTCACTTAACCTAGCTATATCTCTCTGCAGACTCTGTGTATGTTCTGCACAATTTGCTTTTCCACTCAATTTTGTATGATCAGCAAACTTAGATACAATACACTCAGTTCACTCTTCCTGATCATTAATGTATATCATGAACAGTTGCGGGCCCAGCACCGACCCCTGTGGCACACCGCTCACCACTGATTGTCAACCAGAGTAACATCCACGTATCCCAACTTTCTGCTTTCTATTAGTTAACCAATCCATTCTAATACATCACCCCCAACTCTATGCATCCTTATCTTATGGATAAGTCTTTTATGTGGCACCTTATCGAATGCCTTCTGGAAATCCAAGTAAATAATGTCCATCTTTTGCCCTCTATCCACTGCGCTCATTATATCCTCGAAGAACTGCAGTAAGTTTGTCAAACAGGACCTGCCTTTGCTGAATCCATGCTGCGTCTGCCTGATGGATCCATTTCTTTCCAGATGCCTTGCTATTTCTTCTTCAATGATAGCTTCAAGCATTTTCAAACTACAGAGTTTAAACTAACTGGCCTATAGTCACCTGCCTTTTGCCTACATTCTTTTTTGAACAGTGGCATGACCATCTTCCAATCTGCCGGGACCTGCCCAGAGTCCAGAAAATTATGGTAAATTATTATCAAAGTCTCTACTATAAACTTGCCATTTCTTTCAGTACCCTGGGATGCATTCCATCAGGACCAGGGGACTTATCTATCTTCAGGTCCACAAGTTTGCTCAGCACTACCTCTTTAGTGATAGCTATTGTATCGAGATCCTCACCTCCAATCACATCCATAACATCTCTCTTTGCCATGCTAGACGTGTCCTCCACCATGAAGATCGACATAAAATAGTCATTCAAATCCTCTGCCATTTCCTCATTACCCAATATCAATTCCCCCTTCTCATCCTCCAATGGATCTATGTCCACTTTAGCCACCCTTTTCTGCTTTATATAATTATAAAAACTCTTACTATCTGTTTTCATATTTTGTGTTAGTTTATTTTCATAATCTAAAAAGCTTGTAGTTTCCCTTTCTTTATCGCTTACTTAGTGTTTTTTTGTTGCTTTTTAAAGTTTTCCCAATTTTTCAGTTTCCCACTACTCTTGGCAACTTTGTATGCACAAGCTTTTAGTTTGTTGCCTTCTTTTATTTCCTTAGTTATCCAGGGCTGGCTTTCCCTACCCTTACTGTACTTTTTTTAACTGGAATATACTTTTTTTGAGCACTGTGAAAAATCTCTTTGAAAGTCTTCCACTGTTTCTCAACCGTCCCACCATATAGCCTGTGTTCCCAGTCTACAATTGCCAAATTCTCCCTCATCCCGTTGTCATCTCCATTGTTAAAGCATAATACACTGGTTTTAGATCAAACTATTGCACCCTCCATTTGTATGAGAAACTCAGTCACGCTGTGATCATCCACTACACACTATATCAACTTGTGTATCAACAGCCCCATCCTCAGCCCTATCCCTCCGGTCCCCATCCCCTGCCAATTTAGTTTAAACCCTCCCCAACAGTTCTAGTAAACTTGTCTGCAAGGATATTGGTCCCCCTTGCATTCAGGTGTAACCTGTCCTTTTTATACAGGTCATACCTTCCCCCAGAAGGGAACCCAATGATCCAGAAACCTGAAGCATCTATCTGTGAGGCAACATCTATGTAGGGAAATGGACATAGCCATTTTTTCTTGCTCCAGATTCAAGCAATTGCCGTCTGTTGTGTCTCCCTCTTTCCATAGTGCAGGATCCAGTACATTTTAAACTAAGATTCATTTCTTCCGCATCAATCTTTGACCACAAGTTCAAAGATTCCATATCAATCTTTGACCACAAGTTCAACTCTCTGACTTCATTGACCCTATGCTGATTTGCACCTAGCTCAGACAATATTCAGATATTAATTCCATTCTGGTTCTACCTTTTTCACTTGGACCCAGACTGTTCGTACTATGTGCCAAGGGAGCTTAGTGGTTAGTGCAATGATACTCCTGCTCGGGGTGTTCCCGAGCACAGAGTTCAGTTCTGGCACCTTCAGTAACGAGTCTGCACATTCTCCCCATGACCACATGGTTCTTCCAGGTGCTCCAGTTTCCTCCCTCAAAGACATACCAGTTAGTAGGTTAATTGGTCATTGTAAGTTTTCCTTTGAGTAGGCTAGCGTTCAACAGGTAGGTCTGAGCAGTATGACTTGCTGGGCCAAAAGGGACTGTTCCACACTCTATCTCTTAATAGGTAAATAAAACTACTCTTTCAGCAGAACCGCCTTCTACATCCTATCCACAGTATCTCATTGCTTGTCACATTTGTTTAATGTTAATCATTTTGGTAATCTGGTAATGCCAGCATTTATTACACATCCTTTGAGAAGCTGGTGGTGTTCGGGCTTTTGTAGCCATTGATGAAAAACCCTTCACAGTGTTGCTGGGAAGAATGCTCCCAGTTTAGTCTCAGTAATAATTAATGAATGACCCGTGACATATTATAAGTCAAGATGGTGTATGACTTGGATGAGAGTCTAAAGATGGTAAATTTCTCATGTCCGTGGTGACCTTGTCCTCAATAGTAAAGGTCACTGGTTTAAGAAGTTGCTTTCTAAATATCCAATGTGAATAAATGCAGTGCATTTCCAATTCAACCAGCGTAAGCTGCTGTTTGGAGAATGAGTGTTCAGAGGGGAGGGGAGAAACATTGTTCAGTGGGGTGGGGAAGATAGTTGTTCAGAGGGGTGGGGAGAGTGATTGTTCAGAGGGGTGGGGAGGATGATTGTTTGGAGGGGTGGGGAGGATGATTGTCAAGTCAAACTAGAGTTTCTAGAAAGTATTGGGACCTAGAGGCAAAAGAAAATAAAATTTAAAAGTAATAGCAAGAATCCACTGACAGACCGGATGGAACCCGCTGCCTGAGCGCTGCTTCTGCCCAGAACATTGGGAGGACCAGGCAGCATCACAGCGGCAGTCCGGGAACAGCATTGGAATCTGCGGTAAGATGCTGAACTTTAAATAACTTGAGAGACTGTTTCATGGAAGAGAGCACTGCTGTCACTGCGTTTTGGGTTAGCGCTATTTCACGTCACGGGGGTCATCGCGCACAGGCGCTTCTGGAAAATGGCGCGAAGTTTAAGAAGAGCTCAGGAACCTTCGGGAAGGGTCGCCCGGTTTTAAAACATAACAGTCTATGAGGGAGCGGAGAGGTGCGGGTCGAATCCGTCTACAAAGTCCAGAGAGGCAGCCAGTTTTTCACCTGGTGACTAACGTCTAATGTCAAATGACTAATAGCTAATGGTTGATGGAACTAATGGAACTATCAAACTGCCGCACTTGCGAAAAATAAAAGGAGGAAAAAGGAAAAATTGTTTGGTCATTGAGTGGAATCCAGTTAAAAAACCTTCGGGTAGACACATTCAATCCCTTTCAAGTGGGGAAGCTGCACATGTTCAAAGAACAAAAGGAAATCCGACTCGACAATGAAAAACTGGTTGACCGGGAAACTGGAGGACCAGGAAACAGAAATCTGGGAGCTTTGAGCTGGAACAACAGGAGCAATGACTTGGAATCCTGAAAAAGGAAGAAAATCAAGTTAAGATAAAACAACATCAAAGCATCATTAAAAAGTTGTACTTACCTTCTCACCTGTGGACAGCCTGCAGAGGAAATCAAACATGGCTGATCAAGCTATTGGGAGATCAGCTGAGCAACTCAAGGTAGAGAAACGACAGCAAGAAGATTATTATCTCGACTGGTCAACAGTATTACAAGGACCTATGAGGACATGTCTGAAGAGGAGCTCAGAGTCAGTTTCAATAAACTCACAATAGAAGCCAAGAAAGTCAGGGAAGCCAATGATGATGTGGAGTCTGGACTCATTGCAGAACTGGAGGTGGAGCTGAACACAGAGGAAGTAGCTGTGTTAACCAAACAGCAAAAAGCCGACCTGGCAAAGACAGCAAATGAGTGTGAGTTGAAACTAAAGGAGGTCAGAAGCCTAATCCAGGAGACTCTTTGGACCAACTTTGGAAATATTGAATTGCTCACAGCACTACAAGCAGCAGAGGGTGAATGTAAAAATGTCACTGCTGTACAACCCAATGGCCACCAGGAGGCATATGACTTCATGCTTAACCACCTGCAAGGACTGGTAAGGACAGCGAAGGAGGTGCATGGTTGGTGGAAACGATGGATCCTGCCAAGGGACCAGAAGGACCTTCAGAGTCACCTAAAGGTGCTCGAAATCCACATCCCCAAGTTGGTTTCCAAGAAGGGCCACTTCATATGGGCAAGGAGAAAGGAGGATGCTGAAAGACTAATACCAACGGCGTTGTACTTTTCCTCCAATTTTCCCACGCCAGCCATCAGATTGAAACCGACGGCCCTTCCCAAGTTTACTGGCAGCAAACGTGATTTTCACAGGTGGAGAAAGGACTGGGAAGCACTCCAGAGGCAGGGAGAGCCGACTGGTTCAAGAGAGGTGAAGGAGGTTCAAATGCTGGACAGTCTTGACGACAAAATCAGAAGAGACCTTCTCCTCACTACTTATAACACTGCAGATGACATCTTCCATGTTCTAGAAAACCGCTGTGGAAATCAAACGTGCATTGCTATTGAAATAGCGGAAGAGTTGCAGAAAATGCCAGCTGTCAGAAGTCATCAGTCACGGAAAATAGTAGAATTAATTCAAGCTGCAGATAAAGCACTTCAAGACTTGAGTGACCTTGGAGACACGGGTGCTATCAAAAATCCGCTGGTGACAAAATCAATTGAAAGTAAACTTCCAGAAACTCGCGAAAAGGAATGGCTGGACTATGTCACTGACAGGAAAAGTGCTGTGACACCAGATAATCAGTTTGACAGTCTCTTGGAATTCTTCAAAGGGCAAGAAAGCATATATGAGCAGCTCGAGCAACTGAGGGATGAAGAGCCAGGGCTGAGCCAAGGCATGCCAGAACCAAGTCTACCAAGTCAGGCGAAGACCATGCAGGGTGTGCAGTCTGTGGTGATGGAAAGCACAAAAGGAAGCTCTACTTTTGCAAACAGTTTCGAGCGCTAAAGCTACCAGAGAAAAATGCTGCAGTAAGAAAGTTGGGGGCATGTAAGAGGTGTCTCGAGGTTCATGATGACAGTTCATATGGCAAACCCGCCTATCTGTGTAAAAACCAAGACTGCAAGGATGAGCATACACCTGAGCATCATTACTATCTGTGCCCCAATGCTGAAATAAAGAAAAGCAATGCAGGTCAGAAAGAGAGCAGATTTGGTCCAGAGGAAGATAAAGGCAGGAAGAAATATACAAAGGATCAAGAGGAGTTCTTCAGCAAACTTTCACTAGAATTGGCCAAACAATGTCATGATGTATTTTCAAACACTGCATCCAGAGCCTTCAGATCTGTGAAAGATAAACCGGGCCTTCTGGTGGAAAGTGCATTGCAAGAGCTGCCAGTGATTATAATGCTTCTCAAGGTCACAGCTAATGCTGGGCAAAAAATCGGGACGTTAATTGACTTGGCTTCAGACACCAATTATATAACCCAGAAGGCTGCAAGCAGACTGAACCTCAGAAGTGAGGAATCACTCTCGTCATCCATGGAGTTGGGGGGATGAAGGTTCAGGTGGAGACAAAGCAGTACCTTCTAAAAATCAAAGTAAACACTCCCAAAGCCACTCTCAAATCACACCAATTGGTTTGTTATGGACTAGACAACATTGCAAATGTCCACAAATATGTGACACCGAAGCAACTGCAGAAGTTCTTCCCAGACATACAGGTTGTTGAACTTGTGAGAGCCAGAAAAATAAATTTACTCATAAGCCATAGAGAAGGTCAGCTAGCGCCTCAGAGAACCAGAGCTGTTGGAGACCTCGTGCTGTGGGACGGACCACTGGAGAAGACGGTCGGAGAAGCACACCCTGATCTTTTTGAGGAGCTGTCTGTGTCAGCCCACATGTCCAAGACACATTTTGCAAGGTCAATGAGAGCGGCTGCTGTAAAGTATGAGGAGCTCACCAGCAGAGTCCCAGAGCAACTTCCACCAAACAAATAGGATGGCATCAAGCTCCAGGAGTCAGGTACTTCAAGCACCAACCAGGACTTCCTAGAGTGGTGGAAGTGGGATAGTATTGGTGCAACATACGAGCCAAAATGCAGGGGTTGCCGCTGTGGAAACTGCCAGCCCAGCGGCAAAGGAATGACTCTTGCTGAGGAGAGGGAACTTGAAGTTGTAAGAAGAGGCCTCACCTATGTCACAGGTGACCGCCACAGCAAGGAACCACATTGGCACGCCAGATCTCCTTGGTTAGAAGATCCAGCTTCCTTGCCAAACAATAAAAGAACAGTTGAGGCGACATTTCTCAGGATGGAAAAGCAACTAGCCAAAGAACCGGAGTGGAAAGCTGCCTACACTGCTCAAGTGCATGACACGGTCCATCGAAGGGCTGCAATGAGATTGTCCAAAGACACGGTCATCAGCTAGAACGGGCCAGTCTGGTACGTGAGTCACCTTATTGCTCCGAACCCGCACTCTGTCACGACCCCAGTGAGACTCGAGTGGAACAGCAGCCAAAAGTTCAAAGGCATGAGCTTGAACGACCTGCTAATGAAAGGTCCAGATATCCTCAACCAGATTCGCACTGTCCTACTCAGATTCAGGGGTGGAGTATACGCTGCTCTGGGTGACATAAAAAAGATGTACAATTCGGGTTGGTTGGAAGACCGAGAAGTGCACCTGCATAGATTCCTCTGGCGAGACTCCGAGGATGAGGAGCTGGGGGAATATGCAATCACAAAAGTGAACATCGGAGATAAACCAGCAGGGTGCATTGTGCAGCTAGCAATGTGAGAAACTGCTAACCTCCCTCCTTTCACCCACCTCAAAGAGGAGCGGCAGGTGCTCCAACACGACAGCTATGTTGATGATATTCTCACATCCCACAACAACCTTGACCAGCTGGAATCCATCACAGCAAACGTGAAGCAGATCCTGAAGGCCGGAGGTTTCGAGTTCAAGCCTTGGGTCTTTTCTGGGCAAAGTGGGAGGAAAGGGTACAATGACAAGCTGGAGAAGTCCAAGGCAGAATCCATGGTCTTGCCAAACGAAATGCGTGATGATGACAACAAGGCACTTGGCCTGGGCTACATAGTAAAGGAGAACAAGCTCCATGTCATGATTGCAATCAATTTCTCGAAGAGAAAGAAAAAAATGAGACTTGGCCAAGACCTTCCACAAGAGCAAATCAGAGACCAGACGCCAAACCCCCTGACATGAAGAGAACTGCTCAGCCAAGTATCAGGGCTGTATGACCCAGTTGGCCTGGTAACTCCTGCTAAGCAGGAGGGAGCTATTCTGGTACGAAGGCTGTTCCAAGAGGCAAAGGGTGAAAAGTGTCCAGTCAAAGACACATGGGACATAGCACTATCAGATGGCCCTAGGGAGGATGCAATCAAGCTCTTCGAGGAGTACATCAACTTAGCAAGGTAAAGTTCACCAGGGCACTGACCCCCCCATGCTTCACTGAGGAACCCTGGGCAATCACGTACTCTGATGGAAACAAGCACACCTATGGAGCAGTGATGTACCTAAGGTGGAACTCGGACCAGGGCTCAATCGTCAGGCTGGTGGAATCTAAAACCAAATTAACTCCCTTGGATCACAAAGGTGATGCTGTCAAAACAGAGATGTGTGGAGCAGTTTTTGCCTCATGCCTGAGAAAGTACTTTGAGCTGCATAGCCGAATCCAAGTTGGGAGGTGGTACCATTTCGTTGATAGCCAAACAGTCCTTGGTGCAGTACAGCGAGAAAGCTATGGCTATCAAACATTCTTTGCAAATAGGATCGGATAGATTCAAAACAGCACAGGGATCCAGGACTGGCGGTGGACTCCTGGTCCGCAAAATATCACTGATGTAATCACCAGAGGAGCCAGACCTCAAGACCTGGATGAAGACTCAGAATGGCAAAATGGGCCAAAGTTTTCGAGTTTGCCAGTGAATGAGTGGCCGATGAAATCAGCCAAAGAACTAGCAGCCACTGCCAGGGAAAGCATCAACAAGTTGCAAAAGAAGGCATTTGTGGCCAGGGCAAAGAAACAAGAACCAGCACAAAAACAGTACCAGGTCAAAACAGAACAATGGAGGCCGCCTGCAGCGTCAGCCATCCAAAGCCTTGTGGACATCAAGCGGTTCAGTGTTCGAATTCAACTAGTCAAAACAGTTGCTTGGATCTGGAGAGCAGCAAAAAATTTCACTGGACAAAATCAAGCCGTGGACAGTCCAAAGTCGGAGGCGGTTTCTTTGTCAGGATTCATCTCAGTAAGGGAACGAGACTCTAAGAGACATTTTTCTAGCAGCACAAGAGGGCGCAACCTTCCCAAGCACCACTACAGACAGGCTGGTAGTCTACAAAAACCAAGACTCTGGGCTGTTGGTTTGTGGTGGTCGAGTGCAAATCTTCAAAGGAGATCAAGTTGGTGTCCCCATCTTGCCCTATGATGCCTGGGTGTCCACACTGTTAACTCAGGAGGCCCACAGTGAGAGTCATGATGAGTGGCCGGAACCTTGCTCAAGATGAGAAGAAAGGCATGGGTCCTAAGGGGAAGGAAAATTGCCCAAAAAGTTGTTGATGGCTGCATGCTCTGCAGGAAGTCAAAAGCAAGGAAATGTCAACAAGTAACGGGTGACTTGCCACCAGAAAGAACTGAACCTGCTGCACCATTACAGTTCACAACGGTGGACCTCTTCGGACCCTACCAAGTAAAAGATGACGTCAAGAAAAGAGTAACACTGAAAGTCTGGGGAGTGGTCTTTTGCTGCATGGCCAGCAGAGCCATCCACACAGAGTTGGTAAACACCCTATCAACTGAAGGACTCCTGATGGCCTATCAAATGTTCACAGCAATCAGGGGACATCCAAGAAAGATCTGGTCAGATCCAGGCACCAATTTCATTGGAGCAAAACCAGTCTTGGAGGAGCTGTACAGATTCTTGGATGGCCTGAATGAAGCAGGCCTGCAGGAGACCGCGGCAAAAAATGGAACGGAGTGGATGTGGAAAATCCATCCACCTGATTCTCCACACAGAAATGGTGCTGCAGAAGCCGCTGTACGCATTGTAAAGAGAGCACTCCAGAGTCTTGGGAAGGAGTCTGGGCTCAGTTACAGTGAGTTCCAGACAACTCTTCACATAGCAGCCAACCTTGCCAATGAGTGCCCAATTGACACCAGGCTACAGAGCTGGGAAGACTGTATTCAGTATGTCACACCCAACACTCTTCTACTCGGTCAAGCATCTCAAAGCGGGGATTTCAAAATCTTTCACTTTTCCAGCTACCCCTACAAAGGACCCCGAGCAATGCAGTCAGAGGTGATCAAGTTCAGGAGGTGCTGGAGCCAACTCGCTGGTCCTAATTTGTTTGTCAGGAGCAAGTGGCATACTGCACAGAGGAATGCCACTGTTGGGAACATCGTCTGGTTAGGCGACCAAAATGAACTGAGAGGACATTTCAAGCTTGGCAGAGTCGTCAATACTAACCCAGACAGCAAAGGCATCGTGAGGGACGTCAACGTCAGGATCTTCCCAAGCTATAGTGTTCCTGTGACAAAAGCTCTGAAAGTAACAACAAGGCATCCAATCTCTGATGGGAAAAAAAACAGGATCCAAGCCACCATCCTTCACAGGGACATCAGGCGGCTGGTTGTCTTACTACCTGCTGAGGAACAGATGGTAAGTCAAGTCAACAATACATCATAAGAACACCGAACTGGGACCACCAAGTTTGCCTTTGAAGCTGGCGATCTCCCCAATGTTTCCATGGGAAGATCGAGTGGGAGGTGTCAAGTCAAACTAGAGTTTCTAGAAAGTATTGGGACCTAGAGGCAAAAGAAAATAACATTTAAAAGTAATAGCAAGAATCCACTGATAGACTGGATGGAACCCGCTGCCTGAGTGCTGCGGAGAGGTGCAGGTTGAATCTGTCTACAAAGTCCGCAGAAGTAGCCAGTTTTTCACCTAGTTACTAGTGACTAGTGACTAGTGACTAATGTCTAATGACTAATAACTAATGGCTAATGGCTAATGGTTAATGGTTGATGGAACTGATGGAACTAATGGAACTATCAAACTGCCGCACTTGCGAAAAATAAAAGGAGGAATAAGGAAAAGTTGTTTGGTCATTGAGTGGAATCCAGTTAAAAAACCCTTGTGCAGACGCATTCAATCCCTTTCAAGTGGGGAAGCTGCACATGTTCAAAGAAGAAAAAGAAATCTGACTTGACAATGATTGTTCGGAGGGATGAGGAGAATGATTGTTCAGAGGGGTTGGGAGACTGATTGTTCAGAGGGGTGGGGAGGATGATTGCTGGAGGGGTGGGAAGGATGATTGTTCAGAGTATTGGATGGTGTAGCAATCAAACCATTTTATCCTGGACAATGTTAAGCTTCCAGAAAGTTCTGACAATACACTCACCCAAACAAAATGGAGAGCATTCCATTACCTGCCCGACTGAAGCATATCAACTCCAATGCCTATGAACAGACGCAGCCCAGTCCATCACAGGCACAGCCCTCCACACCACTGAGCATGTCTGCAAGGAGCGCAGTAAGGAAGCAGCATCCATCTTCAAGGACCCCCACCACCCTGACCATGCTGTCTTCTCGCTGCTGCCATCAGGAAGGAGGTACAGGAACCGTGGGTCTCAGACCACCAGATTCGGGAACAGTTATTACCCTTCAACCATCAGGCTCCTGAACCAGCGTGGATAACTTCACTCACCTCAGCACTGAACTGATTCCACAACCTATGGACTCACTTTTAAGGACTCTACAACTCAGGTTCTCAGTGTTATCTATTTGCTTTTTTTATTTGCACAGTTTGCCTTCTTTTGCACATTGGTTGTTATAGGTTTTCAAATATTCTATTTTATTTCTCTATCCTACTGTGAATGTTTGCAAGAAAATAAATCTCAAGGTAGTATATGGTGACATAAGACCATAAGACATAGAAGCAGAATAAAGCCATTTCAGCCCATTGAGTCTGTTCAGCCATTCCATGATGGCTGATCCTGGTCCCCATACACCTACCTTCTCGCCATATCCTTTGATGCCCTGACCGATCAGAAAACTATCAACTTCTGCCTTAAATACACCCACAGACTTGGCCTCCACCACAGCCTATGGCAGAGCATTCCACAGATTCATTACTCTCTGGCTAAAAAAAATTCTTCCTCAACTCTGTTCTAAAATGTCGCCCCTCAGTTTTGAGGCTGTGCCCTCTAGTTCTGGACACCTCTACCACAGGAAACATGCTCTCCACATCCACCCTATCTAGCCCTTTCAACATTCAGCAGGTTTCAATGAGGTCCCTGCATTCTTCTAAATTCCAGTGAGTACAGGCCCAAAGCTGCCAAATGCTTCACGTATGTTAACCCCTTCATTCCCGGAATCATCCTTGAGAATCTCCTCTGGACTCTCTCCAATGACAACACTTCCTTTCTGAGATATGGGATCCAAAACTGTTGACAATACTCCAAGTATGGCCTAACTAGTATCTTTTATATTCTATTCCCCTTGAAATGAATACCAACATTGCATTTGCCTTCTTTACCACAGACTCAACCTGTAAATTAACCTCTGGGAGTCTTGCGTGAGGACTTCTAAGTCCCCTTTGAACCTCTGATGTTTCAATTTTCTCCCCATTTAAACAACATTGTTCCTTTTACCAAAATGCACTATCATACATTTCCCAACACTGCATTCCATCTGCCACCTTTTTTGCTCATTCTTCTAATTTGTCTAAGTCCTGCTGTAATCACATTGTTTCCTCAGCACTACCTACCCCTCCACCTATCTTTGTATCATCAGCAAACTTTGCCACAAAATCATCAATTACACTATCTGAATCGTTGGCAAACAATGTGAAAAGTAGTGGTCCCAATACTAACCCCTGAGGAATGCCACTAGTCACTGGCAGCCAATAAGAAAAGGTCCCCTTTATTCCCATTAACTGTCTCCTGCCTGTCAGCCATTCCTCTATCCATGCCAGTATCTTTCCTGTAATGCCATGGGATCGGAAGGTGCAGAATCTTTATGGGTTGAGCTAAGGAATAGCAGGGGTAAAAGGACCCTGATGGCAGTTATTTATAGGCCTCCAAACAGCTGCAGGGATGTGGACTACAAATTACAACTGGAAATAGAAAAGGCTTGTCAGAGGGCAGTGTTATGATAATTGTGGGGAATTTTAACATGCGAGTAGATTGGGAAAATCAGGTCAGCACTGGATCTCAAGAGAGAGAATTTGTAGAATGTCTGCGAGATGGCTTTTTAGAACAGCTTGTTGTTGAGCCTACTAGGGGATCGGCTGTACTGGATTGGGTATTGTGTAATGAACCGGAGGTGATTGGAGAGATTGAGGTGAAGGAACCCTTAGGAGGCAGTGATCATAACATGATTGAGTTCACTGTGAAATTAGAAAAAGAGAAGCCGAAATCTGATGTGTCGGTATTTCAGTGGAGTAAAGGAAATTACAGTGGCATGAGAGAGGAACTGGCCAAAGTTGACTGGAAAGAGACACTGGCGGGAAAGACAGCAGAGCAGCAGTGGCTGGAGTTTATGCAAGAAATGAGGAATGTGCAAGACAGGTATATTCCAAAAAAGAAGAAATTTTCGAGTGGAAAAAGGATGTAACCGTGGTTGACAAGAGAAGTCAAAGCCAAAGTTAAAGCAAAAGAGAGGGCATACAAGGAAGCAAAAATTAGTGGGAAGAGAGAGGATTGGGAAGTTTTTAAAACCTTACGAAAGGAAACCAAGAAGGTCATTAAGAGAGAAAAGATTAACTATGAAAGGAAGCTAGCAAATAATATCGAAGAGGATACTAAGAGCTTTTTCAAGTATATAAAGAGTAAAAGACAGGTGAGAGTAGATATAGGACCGATAGAAAATGATGTTGGAGAAATTGTAATGGGAGATAAGGAGATGGCGGAGGAACTGAATGAATATTTTGCATCAGTCTTTACTGAGGAATACATCAGCAGTATACCGGACACTCAAGGGTGGCAGGGAAGAGAAGTGTGCGCAGTCAAAATTACGACAGAGTAAGTACTCAGGAAGCTGAATAGGCTAAAGGTCGATAAATCTCCTGGACCAGATGGAATGCACCCTCGTGTTCTGAAGGAGGTAGCTGTGGAGATTGCGGAGGCATTAGCGATGATCTTTCAAAAGTCAATAGATTCTGGCATGGTTCCGGAGGACTGGAAGATTGCAAATGTCACTCCGCTATTTAAGAAGGGGGCAAGGAAGCAAAAAGGAAATTATAGACCTGTTAGCTTGACATCGGTGGTTGGGAAGTTGTTGGAGTCGATTGTCAAAGATGAGGTTACAGAGTACCTGGAGGCATATGACAAGATAGGCAGAACTCAGCATGGATTCCTTAAAGGAAAATCCTGCCTGACAAACCTATTACAATTTTTTGAGGAAATTACCAGTAGGCTAGACAAGGGAGATGCAGTGGATGTTGTATATTTGGATTTTCAGAAGGCCTTTGACAAGGTGCCACACATGAGGCTACTTAACAAGATAAGAGCCCATGGAATTACGGGAAAGTTACATATGTGGATAGAGCATTGGCTGATTGGCAGGAAACAGAGAGTAGGAATAAAGGGATCCTATTCTGGTTGGCTGCCGGTTACCAGTGGTGTTCCACAGGGATCAGTGTTGGGGCCGCTTCTTTTTACATTGTACATCAATGATTTGGATTATGGAATAGATGGCTTTGTAGCTAAGTTTGCTGACGATAGGTATCATAGGTGGAGGGGCCGGTAGTGCTGAGGAAACGGAGAGTCTGCAGAAAGACTTGGATAGATTGGAAGAATGGACAGAGAAGTGACAAATGAAGTACAATGTTGGAAAGTGTATGGTTATGCTCTTTGGCAGAAAAAATAAATGGGCAGACTATTATTTAAATGGGAAAAGAATTCAAAGTTCTGAGATGCAACGGGACTTGGGAGTCCTCGTACAGGATACCCTTAAAGTTAACCTCCAGGTTGAGTCAGTAGTGAAGAAGGCGAATGCAATGTTGGCATTCATTTCTAGAGGAATAGAGTATAGGAGCAGGGATGTGATGTTGAGGCTCTATAAAGCACTGGTGAGACCTCACTTGGAGTACAGTGGGCAGTTTTGGTCTCCTTATTTAAGAAAGGATGTGCTGACGTTGGAAAGGGTACAGAGAAGATTCACTAGAATGATTCCGGGAATGAGAGGGTTAACATATGAGGAACGTTGTCCGCTCTTGGACTGTATTCCTTGGAGTTTAGAAGAATGAGGGGAGACCTCATAGAAACATTTCGAATGTTAAAAGGCATGGACAGAGTGGATGTGGCAAAGTTGTTTCCCATGATGGGGGAGTCTAGTACGAGAGGGCATGACTTAAGGATTGAAGGGCGCCCTTTCAGAACAGAAATGCGAAGAAATTTTTTAAGTCAGAGGGTGGTGAATCTATGGAATTTGTTGCCATGGGCAGCAGTGGAGGCCAAGTCATTGGGTGTATTTAAGGCAGAGATTGATAGGTATCTGAGTAGCCAGGGCATCAAAGGTTATGGCGAGAAGGCGGGGGAGTGGGACTAAATAGGAGAAAATGGATCAGCTCATGATAAAATGGCAGGGCAGACTCGATGGGCTGAGTAGCCTACTTCTGCTCCTTTGTCTTATGGTCTTATGGTCTTATGGATTTCATCTGTTTTATTTTATGTAACACTCAGCTCTATTAACTCACATTTGTCTAGGGGAAACTGCCATCTGCCCGCCAAACTGTTTCTATGTTTGCATGGATGCTGTGTAATGCACCCCAGTACAAACCCACAACATAAAATATCAGACAGTACACAATGTACAATTAAATGATTACACTTTATAACTCTTTAGATGGTGTGATTAGTAGAAACAAATAACACAAAGGCGCTACTCAGTAAGTTTATCAGTCTTGTGCACAAAATATAATTCGTTGGAGCTCACGCCTTCCCAAGCAATCCACAATCAACCTCCGAACCTCCGACAGCATCCGAACCATCAAATTCCGGTACCCGCCATCCGGGAACTGCCAGCTGCTCCCACACTCGCCCTTTCTCTTCACTTGCCTCGCCAAAAAGACCACAAACTCTCTCTCAGTCCCACCATACAAGATAGCATAACAGGTCATCATTGGTTAGTTCCCCGTTATCTGTAACCTCAACCCAAACATTGTAGCTACAGAGAAACATGACCTCATCAGTTTACATTACAGAGAAGCTATTTTATTATAACTCTACAGAGAAGCCATTTCATTAGCCTTAGCAGTTAACATTACTGAGAACCCTACATTTACATAAACTTACTTTGATAATAAATTTTCTTTGAACTTGAAACTTCTGTCTAATGGATAGTGGAAAGGCGGGTCAAATGAATGAATGTCAGTCATTGCTAATACCGTGTGGTGCAACACTTAAGAAATGTTCACAAGCAGCAACGATCATGATCACAACCTGTCTTTTCACTGATGCTGATGTTACGTACCCTGTAACTGGGTTGCCAAACCAGCAGAAATGGATCACTCAGTTGGATTACTAGAACTAAGAAAGTTTTATTAAAGAAACAAGCAACACAGTAATCGAAAGGATAATAAATGCAACAGTTCAGCAATGATAAACACACACGTGCACAGAATTAAGATAACAGCATCAATCAAGCTCTATCGTTGTCTACTGATAAATGACCAATTTCAAAGTGACACAAAGTTCAGTCCAATTTAGTAGTTCAGTTCGCAGTAATCGTTGCCATGGCGATGGACAACGTGGGGGGAGGGAGAGAGAGAACGAGAACGACTGATCATTCAGAAACAGCTTCCACTCACAGACCGGCGATATTGCTCACAAGCAGCTTTCGGGCAGGTCCTTTGTGATGTCACCTGAGGTCACCGACTGTGACCCCTCCTCCAGATGCGGTCGATCCTCTGCAGTGAACCCGGCACCCAAGCGAGGGTGGACACACACCGGGTTCCCGCTGATCGTACCTTTCCACCCTGTGCGTTTAAGGTCCGGTACTTCCCACTGACTCCTGAGAGGCGCACCGCTTCCAGGGTCTCGTTACCTCGAGTGTCGTGTGTCCTGCCTTAGCGAACCTGTCCCTTTTTATCCCCCTGCTGGGGTATCGCCTGTCCATCACTTCAAATAGTTCAGGGTTCAAAGGGGCAGCCGCTCCAGACAGCTCTCTCTCCCGTCCCTTCATTACACATCTCCAGATGTTGTTTCATTGTGTTCCTTATCTCTCTCTTGAAGACAGGTGGCAGACCAACTGCTGATCACCCAGGACAGCTAACATCTTATCTATGTGTATTCTCGTCACACTGATTAAGGTCCGAGACACTGTGAAGAATTTCCATGATGTTCTGCTTAATGACAACATTTGATCCCTTATGTCCACCTGAAATAACTATTCATTGCTGCAGCCTTTCTCCACCTTCACCATCATCTCCCCACCAGCTCCACCATTGGATTGCTCTTCGACTGGACCCTACCCCTTGACCTGATAGGCATGAGTGAGGAGCTAAGTGCCAGCTGGCTGAAGTTCAGACAGCGTTACTCTCAGGATCCACTACGGCAAGATGGCAATCCTCACAGAAGATATCCCTAAGAGTGATTGTGGAAGCACTCCCCCGCCCTCTGTAGCCTCACTCACCACCACAGCAGCTGGAGTGTGTGTTATCGTTATCTAGACACCATGGGGAATGTGCTTTTAAGAGAAGATTCTCTTCTCTGATTAGTACCCAGCAGGTTGTCAGAAGCTGCATTCAGCCAAATCCTGTCTCATCAGGAACCGTACAAATCACTTTTAATCATCTTTCTTGATACTAACTTCCCTTTAAAATGTCTTTTTGACCAATTCCATGACTTTTGTATGGATTTCAATAAAATGGCATAAAATAGATGGACTGGTGCCCTGAAAATAGGTGAAACCAACTTTTCAGTCATTGTATGTTGAGGTACCAGCCCAGCCTGTTCAAAGGACATTATTATCCATTCAAATACCTTTTGGAAATCCCACACAAGGACAAACAGTGGGGAATGCGGAACAATCAAGCAACGAGTCACAGTATGTCACCTACTGAAAACAGAGAAGGTGAAGGAGAGAGAGTGAGTGTGTGTTTGTGTGTGAGGGATAGATAAAGAGGGAGAGAGAGAGAAGAGAGAGAAAAAGAGAGCGGAGAGAGGAAGAGAGGAGAGTGAAAAAGAGGGAATGAGAATGAAAAGGGGAATTTTGTAGGTGCATGTGTGTGAGAAAGAGAAAGAGAAGAGAAACAGAGGAGAGAGAGAAGAGAGACAGGAGGGAGCAGAGAGTGAGAATGAAAGAAGTATTTATGTGTGTGTGAGAGAGAGCGAAAGAGAAAGACAGAAAAAGGAAGAGAGAGAGCGAAGGAGAAAACTGATTGAGTTAGCTGAAGTATTTAGTTAGCATCCTTCTCCATAAAATATGTAAACCAGAACGGAAGAGATAATTGGGAGTCAATCTGATACACATGGCACTTTTAAAGTATAAACGCTTCACAGTGTCTAGCTGCCTGGCTGGCCTGCAATATGTACCAGATCCAGGCAGTCCATTGATTGTGTTGTCATAGTGATAGATGAAACTGCTAATGCTGAAGAAGGCATTCTTGACATTCCCTGTCTGTCGATGTACTACAACAGCAAGATGTCTGGAGGAACTTCAAAGGCAGAGATTGGACTGACAGATAACTCTGGTGATTACCATATTTTTCAGGCGACTAATGATCCAACAGTAAGCTTAGTGATGGAAGGCAATGCTTCTGTCCTTGAGGGAGTGTGCAGTTGATCATGCGAGGTGCAGGTATAAAGAACAAAACATCAAAATCTTTGAAGGTCTATCCTGAGCCCAACATATTGATGCAATTACAAAGAAGGCAGGCCAGTGGTTATATTCCATTAGGAGTTTGAGGAAATTTGGAATATGACCAAAGACTAGCAAACTTTGCAGATGTGCCATGGAGAGCATTCTAATGGTTGGATTACCGTATGGTATGGAGGGGACATTGCATGGGATCAGAAATAGCTATAGAAGGTCGCAAGCTCGGCTAGCTCCATCATGGTCACTAGGCTCCCCAGTATCGAGGATATCTTCAAAAAGCAGCACCTTAAAAAGGCAGCGTCTATCATTAACCCATCAGCCAACGCATGCTCTCTTCTTGTTACTACCATCAGGGCAAAGGCACAGGAACCTGAGACACACACTTTAATTCTCCACCTCTGGATTTCTGAATGAACAAAGAGCCAACCATTGGGCCCCACGATACCATAGCGGTTAGCACAACGCTATTACAATTCAGGGCATCAGAGTTCAGAGTTCAGTTCCAAGGTCAACTGTAAGGAGTTTGTACTTCCTCTCTGTGAATGCGTGGGTTTCCTTTGGGTGCTCTGGTTTTCTCCTACAGTCCAAAGATGTACCAGTTAGCAAGTCATTGTAAATTATCCCATGATTAGGCCAGCGTTAAATCAGTGTGTTGCCGGTGGCAGGGCTCCAGGGGTCAGAAGGGCCTCTTCCACACGGCATCTCTAAATAAATAAAAAATAAATAAATACACGAAATCAAAAATAGGAAAATGTACAGATGCTGGAAAGCCAAAGCAACACACACAAAATGCTGGAGGAACAGAGCAAGTCAGGCAACATTTACGAAAAAGAGTAAGAGTCGATGTTTCAGGCTGAGACCTTTCATCAGGACTGGAACGAAACGGGAGAAGTCAGAATAAGAAGGTGGGGGGAGGGGAGGAAGAAGTACAAGGTGGTAGGTGATAGGAAGGAAACAAGAATGGGGAATGATGGAGGAGAAGAGGGGGTCAATCACCAGATATTTGAGAAATTGATGTTCATGCCATCAGGTTGGAGATTACCCATTATTAAAAATATCACATAAAACTATCTTTAGGGTATATGTAATGGAAATAGATTTCATGTTTAGACATGGGTCCTATCCCAAAGGTATCTCATTATATAGATGCAAGTATTCTAAAATCCAAAAAATCTGAAATCCAAAATATTCTTGCCTCTACGTACTCTGAATGCAATGATTATGTGTTGTGAACTGGCGCTTTGCTGTTTCCGAAAGAGTTCAGTGAGGTTTGGAATAGACTGTGCAGCCTGGAGACAAGGCGCGAGCCCATGATTGACTCCATCGCTCCTCTCCAATTGAGACTTTGAGCAAGTTTGAAGTCGACGAGGCTAGAAGTGGAGGATGGGCGATGTCTGCCTGCGTTTGACCAGTTTTCTTCTCCCTTTCACTACCTGCTGTCAGAGGAAATTGCAGGAGTCTTGGGATCCGTGTTGCAAGGAATAATTGAAGACGCTGTGGACTCATTTTGGGGTTCATATTGCATGTGTTCCTGGATTCTGGTTACTCTTTTTTTTTGAGAGCGGTCTGATCAAGGTGATCAATGTGGTCTGAGCACTTCGGCGAAGAATACCTTGCCCTGCAGCCTGCAGTGCGCTAACGGTGTGATACTGAACTGAACCAAACTGAATGATAGTGGTCCCCTGGTTTGATGTTTGATGCTCAATGTGTTGTTCACTCACTTTTTGCTGTTTTCTCAATTTGTTCTTTTTACGCGCATTGCGTGTATGATGTTTTCTTGAACGGGTTCCATGGTGTTTCTTTGTTTCATGGCTGCCTGTGGGAGGATCAGTCTCGGAGTTGTATTCTGTATATATACTTTGTTAATAAATGTACTTCGAATCTTTGAATGCTGTATACACTGTACCTATCCTAGGCATGTGAGAGGCATTTTCTAAAATCAAATAAAAACTGTAGTTACTATGCAAGCAGTGCCTTGTCTCCATTTACAGACTGAGAAGATCTCCTACAACTGCTTTTCAAAGCAAGCTACAAAACTAGACAAATACTGGTTTGCTCTTCCATTCCCAGCTACTACTACCTACCCTATGACACATTACAATGGATCACAGAATGTTTGAACTACCCTGTGAAGGGTCTAGATAGAGTGGATGTGGAGAGGATGTTTCCTACCTGGCGGAGTCTAGGACCAGAGGGCACAGCCTCAGAATAGAAAGGCATCCCTTTAGAACAGAGGTGAAAAAGAATTTCTTTACCAAGAAGGAGGTGAATCTATGGAATTCGTTGCCAAGACAGCTGTGGAGGACAAGTCATTGGATATATTTAAAGTAGAGGTTGATAGGTTCTTAGTAAGGGCATCCAAGTTTATGGTTAGAAGGCAGGCAAATGGCGTTGAGAGAGATAATAAATCAGCCTTAATAGAATGGCGTAACAGACTTGATGGACCAAATGGCCTAATTCTGCTCCCATGTCTAACGTTCTTATGGTCTACCCAGCACTTCTTCAGGCAAGGTTTTCAGCACACACTGAGATCTGCACTTAAAGCCAAGTGTTGGCACATGCCTGCTCGTGACCTCTCTTTTCACAGCTTTAATTCTAACTATCTCAAGGTTGTCACTGCCACATTCAGTACTGCATTAGACTTGTTCCCTTTCTTTCAGATATCAAAGATTGCTTGTGGATTCCAATACTCCCCCATCACTTTCCTCTGATCCCCATCTCTCTCCATGCCTTCCTCTGTCGGGTTCAAAACCATCTTTTACAACTTGCCCCTCTCTGATGCTAAACAGTTAGTCCTCAGCAAAGGGCTCAGCTTCACCCCTCCAACTTAAACTAACTCTGAGTATAGCTTGATGTTGATCTTTGACTAGTAGCCTTCAATCAAGATGGCAGATCCTGCTTCTAACCTCCAGAAACACCAATCCGTTCTCCCTCTATCCTCTTACCTCCTCTAGATCTATTCCTTATTAAGTGCTGATGGAACATCAAGATGTTGTTCCCTCTTACACTGATCACATTCTTCCACTCGCTCTGAACTAACAACCTCTGAACTTGCAGAATTCCACTCACTAGGAAACAATACTGATAGAGTCATCAACCTACCAAGAAGGGTGGTATTGTTGCCTGCTGGTGAACTAATTTCTATCTTTCATAGGCCAAGTGTCAGCTCTCAGGCTCATCTTCATTCATCCCTCTGGGCCTTGACCCCACTGTCGAATATCAGGACATTGTTTCATGGATCTCATTTCCGTGGCAGGTCTTCTTTAGGCAGCATCCAACTTTTTGGTGCCCCAGCCTCACACAGCCCACCTCTACCATCTACCCAAGATCCACAGGCAGGGCCAATCATTTCGGTCTGCTCTTCCCCCTATTTCTTCCTATTTCCAGTCCAGACAGCAGGGTCTGGTGCTGCGTGTCTGTGAATGGATCACAAGGACGGGCCCTGAGCCATGGCCAGGCCCAAATAACACGCAGATTGCAGGCTGACAGGTGGAAAATGAGTGTTCAGGTCTGGGCTCCCATTGCAAAGGAGACTGGCTCAACCCCAGCCCCATTCGCATGGCAACAAAGTTGTGGGGAGCAGTAGCTGCCCTGTTGCTGGTGAACATGTCCAGACTGTGCATTTACTGTGGGTTATGTACGAACTTACTTAGAGACACAGCATGGCAACAGGCCCTCTAGACCAATGAGCCCATACTGCCCAATTACATCAATTAGCCTCTTTGGAAAGTGGGAGGAAACTAGAGCACCCAAAGGAATCCCACAAGGTCATGAGGAGAATGCCTAACTCCTTACATACCATGGCAAAACTGAATCCAGGTGTCTGGCACTGTAATAGGGTCACACTAATCACTCCACTACTGTACCACCCCGACCAGGTTAGTGGCAGCCCCACATACCATGGCCCAGCGACGCCCATTCACTACAAGATCCTGGCTATCCAACCTCATTCTCATGAGCCCCAGCTGTATACAAAAAGAAAATTGCAAGTCCTTGAGTTCTGGTCAGGTCCATATGGGCGGGAGTCATCTCAGGCTTATGTGACACTCAGGCAGACTGTAGTTCACCAAACAGTGGAAAATCTGACATCCTGAGGCCTTAGGGGAATACTAGTTCATCAGCTGCAGTCACATGTCGATCGATATAGACTAAGGAATAACAAACGTTCATAAAATGGTGGGGGAGCTCAGCAGGTCAAGACATTACCGAAGGAGGGAAATGAACATTTGATGTTTCTGGCCAAGATACTTCATCAGAATTGGAAGGAAAGAGGCAGAAGTCAGAGTAAAAAGGTGGGGAGAAGGAGGAGCACAAGTGGTGATAGGAGAGTCCAAGTGAATGGGAAAGTAGATGGGAGGTAGAGGCGGATGAACGGGACTGATGAGAGAAGCTGGGAGGTGAAGAGGTAGAAGACTTGAGTTAAGAGTTAAAGGGCAAAAGTTTAGGGGTAACTTGAGGGGGAACTTCTTTACTCAGAGAGTGGTAGCTGTGTGGAACGAGCTTCCAGCAGAAGTGGTTGAGGCAGGTTGGATGTTGTCATTTAAAGTTAAATTGGATAGATATATGGACAGGCAAGGAATGGAGGGTTATGGGCTGAGTGCAGGTCAGTGGGACTAGGTGGGAGTAAAAGTTCGGCACAGACTAGAAGGGCCGAGATGCTGTAATTGTTTTATGGTTATGGTAAAGGTCTGAAGAAGAAGGAATCTGATAGGACAGTAGAAAATGGAATAGGGAACCAGAGGGAGATCATGAAGGAGGGGGAGGGGAAAAAGGGTGATAGGGTGACCATAATGAAGAAACACAAAAAGGGGGAAAACAAACATTAAAGACTAAAAAGGATAAAAAAAATTCTTGTATCAATGCTTGTTTCACACTCTTTAGAACTCAACATATCAACATCAGATATATAAACCAATTATAACATGAATGCCATTTGGTCTGCACCATTATTTATGCTTCTCGAATCATCTCCAAATTCCAATCATGCATTGCTCTCAGGAGATGGAGATAGAGAAACTATTATACTCTGGGGAAGCAATAACACACAGAAAATACTGGAGGAGCTCAGCAGATCAGGCAGCATCTATGGGAAGGAATAAAGAGTTGGCATTTCAAGTCGAGACTCTTCATCAGAAGGAAGGAAGGGGAAGAAAAACCCAGAAGAAGAAGCTGGGGAGAGGGGGAGGAGTACGCTTCGAATGATATCGTATTTGTTAAAATAGGGGCCGTGCACAATCCTGATTTGAAGGAGACAGACGTGAAGAAGCATGGAGGAACATCTGGAGAAGCTTCTGAAATGCCTGCTTTGCTGCTGCTGCTACCATGTGATCCGAAATCTCTGGAGGGGAAGGCCCCAAATCCTCGGCTTTGCCTATTGCCTGTTGCCGGGGACGGGGTCGAAGTGCTTGGCAGAGATGGTGCTCGGTGCTCGGTGCTCGGTGTCGGAGAGCTGGTCGGAGGCTTGAAGTTTTCGGACAGACTCGGAGTCGGACTGTGGTCGGGTGCTTCCAGGATGCTGCATCGGCAAGTTTGCGGCGCTGGAGGCTCCGTCTGTGTGAGATGATGTGACTTTCGAGAGACTTTAAGACTTTTTACCGTGCCTACGGTCTGTTCTTCTATCAAATTACGGTATTGCTTGCACTGTTGTAACTATATGTTATAATTATGTGGTTTTTGTCAGTTTTTTTAGTTTTGGTTTGTCTTGTATTTCTGTGATATCATTCTGGAGGAACATTGTATCATTTCTTAATGCATGCATTACTAAATGACAATAAAAGAGGACTGCATGTCGTCATAATCTAATCTGATCTAACCTAATTTGCCACCACTACACTCTGTGAAAGTAAGTTCCACATTCTAACAGCTCTCATGTAAACATGTTTCTCTTAGACACTCTACATCGTCATATCTGTCACACTAGATTCTTGGTTTTGGTTTCTCCCATAATTATAGATTAAGTGAAGGAAAATGGGACCAAGACACTCAGTAAAACATCCAGCCAATCCACATTGTACATGGATGAGGTCTAAAATGCTGCATGATACAGGCAGTCAGCCAGCCAGTGCATTTTTTTTTACTTGGTGCATGCCAGGTTGAAGTGCTGCATTTGAACAAGAATGAATTCAATGAAACAATTCAGTGTCAGAAAGCAAACCACAGCCAGATAAAAATAAAAATCAACATAAATTGTGTCTCTGCCACTTGCAGACGTGCTGCATCAATGGTTAAGTTAAAGCCTAGAATTGTTTTTTCCTCTGAACTGCCCAAAGTGGCTGTGTGCTGCCTATGTGAATAATCCAGAGCGGTCTTCATATTGAATTAAATCATTTCAGAAGTTCAAGATTAATTAGCATTCAGCCATACTTGAATATCCATGAACATCCATATCCATGTTCCTCCTCAGACAAGGTGCAAAACACAGTAGCAACCGTCACACACAGCACAAGGCGTATATAGCACGTTTAATACAGCAGTAAAACGTACAGTTAGAGGAGCAGCTACTGCCTTATTCCAGCCAAGAATGGACCAGTTGTTCCATGCTGTAAAAATCTGACTAAAAATCTCGGTAGCTAAGCCGAAGTGAACCGAATCGGCAGGGATCTGTAGAAACTTAAAGGTGTGCGACATTAAGGGAGGCCATTGAGCTATAAAGCACAGAGGCCCTTCAGCCCATCATGGCCATAGAACACATCCACACTAATCCTACTTACCATCTCTTTACCAAACTCATAGATTCCGGAGTTTATCTGGATAGTGTTTTAAATGCTGTGACAATACCTTCCTTCAGCAACCACTCTTTAACCTTCATCAGGGTGGTGTGGCAGTTAATCCAGTTGATTGCCACCACCTTGAAGACACTTCATTCATTAATGATGTGGCATGTCGTATGACGTAGGGAATCATGGTCTTTCCATGACCATGATTGTCCTTGGCAAATTGAAATTTAAAAAAAAAAATTTTTTTTCTACAGAAGTGGTTTCCCATTGCCTTCTACTGGGCAGTGTCTTTAAAAGTGTCTCTCTGCCTAGCGTCAGTGGTCGTATAACCAGGACTTATTATACGCACCGGCTGCTCATACAAACATTCACCACCTGCTCCCATGCCTTCACATGACCTTGATGAGGGGGCTAGGCAGGTGCTACACCTTACACCTCCTTTGATAGAGATGTATCTTCACCCTGCCATCCAATTGAAGATATTAGGAATGGCAAAAAGCTCCTGTAAATGAAATAAAGCCCAAATTAGCCCCATTTCCTGCTGTTGCACCCAGTTCTGTAAAATATTTTCAACCATATCCTCAAAAGATGTATGGTTTGCTCAATGTGACGCCTAGCTGCAACTACTATTGAGGTGGCTCCTCAGTTTTTTCTTAGTGATTGTTTAGGATTGTGGGGATGATTTTGGAGCAAGAGGTGGGAGTTAGGGGTCATATTAGGGTTTTAGGGTCAAGAATGTGAGGGGCATAGGGGAGTTGGAGGACAGATTGGAGTCTTAATTCTCCTCTCCGCGTTCGACAGACAGCAACGCGAGCATGGGATATCTGTTGACTGGGCCAGGATGTCCACCTTGCAGATTGGTGTGGAAGGAGGCTTCTGGCTCACCAGGGTCAGCGAGTCGTCAGTAGGTTCCAGAGTCGGAGTTACATGCGGGCAGGAAGAATGAGGTCTGGTTTGCAAATCAGTGAGACTAGATTTCAACCCCTAGTATCTGGAGTCCTGTCGTCAGCAAGTCTAGAATTTGAGGTCTTGTGTTTGGTGATCGGCAGGTCCTGTGGTCGATGCCAAGAGGAGAGATCCGATGGTTGAATCGGAAGTCTAGGCCTGTTGGCCAGATCCTCAGGTCTATGGATCTCTGCCAGTCTGCTGGGATAGTTGAAGGCCCAGTGTCTGCATGTCCACATCTGAATCAAGTCTGCTGGAGGCTGGAGGCTGGAGGCCAACAACTACGGACTGCCTGGTGATTAGGGGATTGTGTACGTGCGTGGGTGGGAGGAAGGACAGGGCTTGTTTTGCTGTTGTCGTTTTGTTGCTTGTTCTGTGTTCTGCCGAGCATTATGGGCAAGTTATGTTGGCGTCGGAATGTGTGGCAACAAATGAGGGCTGCCCCAGCACACCCTTGGGTGTGTTGGTTATTAACATTGTAATGCATTTCACTGTATGTTTCATGTAGACATGATAAATAAACTTCAATCATGGATCTTGAATTTTGAATTCCCATTTGTGATTGATCCTGCTTCCATCCTTTTCTCAACGGTTCAGTTCAAAGCTCACTATATATAGAAAACATCAGTGGAATTCCATTTTGTTTTTTCTTGACAATATCCTTGAAATCTGTCCACTCTAGCTAACAAGTTCCCTAGCAAACTTTTTCCTCCATTGTGATGACCTAATAGGGTTTCTCTAAACACCAGTCACCAAGTTCATTGTTGACAAATAAGGCATTTCTTCTGCCTCGGTGAGGCCACTCGCAGGTTGGAGGGACAACAGCTTATATTCCATCTGGGTAGCCTCCAACCTGATGGCATGAAAATCTATTTCTCAAACTTCCAGTAATTGTGTCCCCTCCTCTCCTTCACCATTCCCCACTCTTGTTTCCCTCTCACATCTTCTCTTCGTACCTGCCCATCTCCTCCCTCTGGTGCTCCTCCCCCTTCCATTTCATCCATGATCTTCTGTCCTCTCCTACCAGATATCCTCTTCTCGAGCTCTTTTTCTCTTTCACCAATCAACATCCTAGCTCTCTACTTCACCCCCTCCCTTCTCCCAGTTTCACCTATCACCTACCATCTTGTACTTCCTCCCCTCCCCCTGCTTTCTTATTTTCACTTCTTTCCCCTTCCTTTTCAGTCCTGATGAAGGGTCTCAGCCTGAAGTGTCCACAGATGCTGCCTGACCTGCTGAGCTCCTCCAGCACATTGCGTGCATTTCTCAAAATCACCCGATGTCTTCCATCCCTAATTTCACTAAAGCTCACCCATGGGCAACTGATACCATTTCTATTGCTCCAACTTCACCCCTCAGACCCGCCCCCTCCACAGCTGCATGTTGCCTAGTTCCAAAGTTAGCACCACCTTACCCTAACCTTGCCAGATTAACACACATTCACCAGTGCTAGATGCCATTGTTATGATCTAAATACTTATCCAATCATTTGCATTTTCAGGAGCATCGACATGCTGCTAAAATTTGAGTAACATACAAGATGCTGGAGGAACTCCACAGGTCAGTCAGCATCTATGGAGGGGTATAAACAGTGAATGTTTTGGGCCGAAACCCTTCATCAGGACTGTAAAGGAGGGGGACAGAAGCCAGAATAAGAAGATGGAAGGAGAACTTGCCAGGATGGATTCATTGCAGCTCCAGAGCCTGAACTTTCAAAGGTTTCAACTGAATTTAAAAAAACTTTTAATAAACTGAGGACCTTCTCTAATCAACTAAAGTTGATTGCTTTACTCAGCTACTAAACTGGAAGCCATAATGATCCCACCGCCAGCAATTAAAAATTCTGAGGAAGGAGATACTGTCACGATATCCTGCAGTTCCTTTCTCTTTTGCATGTTTTTCTAACATTTCTCTAAGTGTATCAAAGTTATTTGCCACAGCAACACCATGTGACAGCAAATTCTACATTCTAACTGCTCTCCATGTAAAGACATTTCTCCCAGACCTACAACCACACACTTGATTCTCAGTACCTCCTATTATTATGTGCAGGAAAAAGGGTCCAAGGTGTTCAATAAATATCCAGTCAAACATATGTGAACACGGTCTAAAATTCAGCAATTAAAACTTTCGATCTATTCAAAGTGCAAATTAACATCTGCAAGGTATATCTTCAAAAACATTTTTAACCCCAAAATGTCAGCAAATTCAATGTATAACTTTGTATAAATCAAATCCTTAGGCTATAAAAAAATGTTAAGCAGTCGTACACTGTATTTCATAATGAACTGGAATCATCAGACCATACCGTGAGATCTAAGTCTTTTACATTTCTTTTTTAAATCCAACACACTACAGCATTAAAAAAAATGCAATTACAGTGTGAGAACTACTGTTATGCATAAACAATGAGCCTGTCAGTCTTCATCAATTCTTAATATCCAGCGTTGCTGCAGTAACAACTATTAAAAAGAGATAAATGTTGTTCCATGTGACTGAGAAATGAGATGACCGGGACTGCTGTGTTGTGCGCACACCACTTCAGTTAATGCACACCAACTCCTCCAAATCACAGTGGCAGCATAAAAACAGGAATTATTGAATCAAAATATATTAGAGAATCATCCTCTTTTATAAAATTATTTATTCATCCACGGGGTATGGATGTCACTGCACTTATTGCACCTCTGAAGTGGATGACTTTTTGTGCAGTTGCAAAAGGTTTAGTTACACCTAGAATCACAATAGCCCGTAACAGGTAAGGATAACAAATATGCTCAGCTCTCAGAATGGTCCAGCAAGAAACCTCCTTAACTGTTTATTGCATCATTCAAAAGATCAGGATGCACTCTATAGATAATGAGTTACCTTGAGAGTGTGATTACTGTTCTCAAGTATCTATTTATCTGCTCCTTAGTTAGGGAGCAGAAAATTAGCTGCCATCTGCTGTATAGGAACTGCTGATGTAGCACTGGTGGTGTAACCAGGTTGACCTTGACACCTTTCCATGATCTAGCAGCCTCTCCTAAGAGAAGATGTGAATGCAGGAGGAGAAATGAGTTTGAGCTTCCCAGGAATTTCTAGCGAGCAGCAGAGTTTCAATAAAAGCTGCAACCAAATGCCTTAACTGGAGTATCATGGGAATGTACAGATTCATACAAAAAGGAAAATATATAAAATATAACACAACAGTTTATGAGAAAGAAGATCATTTTGTACAGTTGGTATAGACCAGCCCAATGAAATTCCAATACATAGCCCACCTCAATGCAAGGATTGCTAACTCTAGCGGTCTGAGATGTTTCATCAAAATTCTGGGGGAGCTCAGCAGATCAGGCAGCATCTATGGAAAAGAGTAAACAATCATTGTTTCAAGCAGAGATCCTTTATCAGGACTGGAGAAAAAAGATGAGGTCAGAGCAAGAAGGTGGGGAGGGGGAGGAAGAAGTACGAGTTTGGAGGTGACAGGTGAAACCGGGGGAGGGGTGAAGAAAAGAGCTGGGAAGTCGATTGGTGAAAGAGATAAAGGACTGGAGAAGGGGGAATCTGATAGGAGAGGACAGAAGGCCATGGAAGAAAGGGAAGGGGGAGGAGCACCAGAGGGAGGTGATGGGCAGCTGAGGAGATAAGGAGAGAGAGGGAAATGGGAATGGGGCATGGTGAAAGAGGGGGCGATTACTGGAAGTTTGAGAAATCGATGTTCGTGCCATCAAGCTGGAGGCTACCCAGACGGAATATAAGCTGTTGTCCCTCCAACCTGAGTGTGGCCTCATAGCGGCAGTAGAGGGGGCCATGGACTGACAAAGAGTAACACAGCATAGAAACAAGCCCTTTGACTCAATCGGTTCAGGGTCTGCTAATGCTAACCATCTAAGATGTTTCACCATGTGATCTCCAACATTTTCTGACATTGGTTCCCCCATTAGAGTCATAGAGTTATAAAATAATACAGCATGGAGACAGGACCTTCAACCCAGCCGGTCCATGCTGACCATTGCATTTTCCAAGCTAGTATTAGATGCCTGCATTCAGTCCATATAAGTTAGCAACTCTAGTCCAGGCAACATCCCCACAGATCTTTTCTGCACCCTCTGTAGCTTGACTATAACAGGGTGACCAAATTTGTATACAATACTTCGAGCATGATCTCACCAGTAACTTACGTGTATAACTGCAACATAATGACCTTCTCCTAACCTTGATGTTCTGACTAATGAAAGCAAGTGAACTAAATGTCTACTTGTATGGCTGCTTTCAGTGTACACATACACTCCAGGTCCCCCTGTTCCACATCACTTGTCAGTGCCCTGCCACCCACTGCATGGGCTTTACTGTGATTTGACCTTCCAAATTGCACCACCTTATGCTTATCTAAGTTGAAATCCATTTGCCATTCCTCAGCCCAACTCTCTAGTTAATTAAAGTACTTTTGTTATTCATTGTAACCTGCTTCACCATCAAGACCCCATAATTTAGTATTCAGAATTTAGTAATCAGAAAACTTACAAATCATGCCATGACAATTCACATCCAAATCACTTACATAAATAATGAATAACAGAGGTTCCAATACTGACCCCTTAGCACCTCACAGGTCACAAGCCTCCTTTTGGAGAACTGATCTTCAACCATCACCTCAGCCTCCTATCGTCGATCCATTTCTAAATGCACCTCACTAGCTCCCCCTGAATCCCATGTGACCTAACCTTCCAGATCAGCCTGCCATGCTATCGTTTTTGTTGCTTGCTCTTGTGAACATGTTGGGCATGTTATGTTGACATCAGAATGTGAGGTGATACTTGCAGGCTGCCTCCAGCACATCCTCAGATTGTGTTAGTTGTTAACGCAAACAACGCATTTCACTGTAGTTTTCAATGTACGTGTGATAATTGAGTCGGAAGCCGAATCTATAAGCAAAACAAGTACAAATACACATTTCCTTCCCTGAAGAACCTCAGTGAAACAAATAGGTTATTACAACAATGTGGTAGATTTACAGTCACCAATACTAAAAATATATTCTTCATTTATTTATTTACTTGACTTTAAAATCCCTCACTGGAAGGATGCGATTCAAACGGTCGCAACTCCAATAGCTGGATCACTAAGCCATCATACCAATTAATGCAGTAATGTACTAGAGGTCAACCTTTAATTCTCGATTCCTCCTGGCAACTAGGTTTCTAAGAAAACATGAAGGCCACAAATGGGAGAGTTAAGGAGAAAAATATTTCCTGTGAGTTCTCGGAAGTGCAGGTTTCCATGGGTGGCAACATTCACAACCACAACTGTTGAAAGGTTCTCGAGTGTTTATCGTACTAAAGGTGAAATTGATTGTGCTGATTACAATTAAATTGCAGAACACATTATTTAAAATGATAATAAAGCTCAGATGGAACTTAATTTCCAAATCAGTCATAAAATCATACACCACCAGTCAAAATAAAAATATGCACCTAATGTGCAACAAAAACAACTGAAAAAAGGCCACAAGTCATTTTAATATAAAAATTACATAAGAAGCAATTACATTAATGATGCAGATAGTGTTAGAGAAATAGAAGTAACATGGTCTCTCTTAGTGGAAGGTATCAGACTTGTAGCTTCATAGGAGAGACCTAATTTTGGTTGTTTAATTCAGTTCCTGGTTACACCCATGAACAAAGCAGAAAGAGAAAGAATTGTATTTATACTCGTAGTGACCATTTCTACACACCCACTCGATAATGTAAATAACTTATCAGCCAATCATGTAGCAACAACTCAATGCCTAAAAACATGTTGGTGTGGTCAAGAGGTTGTTGTTGATTAGACCAAACTTCAGAATGGGGAAGAAATGTAACCTAAATTACTTTAACCATGGAATGATTATTGGTGCCAGACAGGGTGATTTGAGTATCTCAAAAACTACTGATCTTCTGGGACTTTCATGAACAACAGCCTCTAGAGTTCACAGAGAATGGTTCAAGAAACAAAAAACATCCAGTGAGTGGAAGTCCTATGGGCAAATACACCTTGTTAATGAGTGAGGTCAGAGGAGAATGGCCAAGCTGATTCAAGCTGACAGGAAGGCGACAGTAACTCAAATAACCACACGTTACAACAGTGGTGTGCAGAAGAGCATCTCTGAATGCACAATGTGTTGAATCTTGAAGTGGATGGGCTACAGCAGCAGAAGACCACAAACATACACTCAATGGCCACTTTATAAGGTACAGGAGGTACTTATTACGTGGCCGCTGAATGTACATGGAACAGCTCAGAGAGAAGCTCTGCTCTGGAACCTGACCATCAACCTTTGATTCCCGGATGAGAATGCCAAATGAGAGTTAATAGTAAAATATTTTGTGTGAATGCAAGGTAGTGCATGCTAGGCTTCCTTTCAGCATTGCTGGGTGGTGTTAGAGAAAGAGAACGGTTAGCTTTATTTGTTGCATGTAGATTGAAACATTGAAACAAACAGTGAAATGTGTCATTTGCATCAAGTCCAGTCAGCGAGGATTATGCTGACCATGCCTACAGCTCACTAACTCTAACTATGCATCCTTGGAATGTGGGAGGAAGCTGGAGCACCTGGAAGAAACCCACAAAAGAAACTGGGATAATGTACAAACTCCTTACTGGCAGCAACGAGAATTGAACCCCGATCGGTGATCACTGGTGCTGTAAAGCACTGAGCTCACTGCTATACTGCTGTGCCACACATAAAACATACAGCCTATGATGTAGCAATCAATACAAACTTACTCCACAATCAGTCTAATCCTTCCGCTAGGACAGGTAGTCCATATCACTCCATGTTCCGTTCATTACGTTCCAGAACCTACTGCTTTGTGTAAAAAACCTATCACTGATATCTTCCTTAAACTTTCCTCCACTCACCTTAAATGGAAGTCTGCTGATATTGGCCCCTGCAGCCCTGAGTAAAGGTGCTGGTTGCCCGCTCTGTCAATGCCTCTCATTATCTTAAACACTTTAGCAAGTCATGTCTCATCCTCCTTCATTCCAAAGAGAAAAGCCCTAGCTCATTTAGACTGTCCTCATAAAACTGCTCTTTGAACCAGACAACATCCTGGTAAATCTATTCTGCACCTTCTCTAAAGCTTCCACAGCCTTCCTACAAAGAGGCAACTAGAACCAAAGGTAATGCTCAGAACTGCAATTGGTGAAAAAAAATTTAGCAAATTTATTATCAAAGTATATACGAGAGGTGATTGATAAGTTTGTGGCCTAAGGTAGAAGGAGTCAGTTTTAGAAAACCTAGCACATTTATTTTTCAACATAGTCCCCTCCTACATTTACAAACTTAGTCCAGTGGTTGCGGAGCATACGGATCCCTTCTTTGTAGAAGTCGGCGTCTTAGACCTCCAGAAAGTGTTCCACAGTGGGGTGATTGATAGGTTCATGGTCTAAGGTAGAAGGAGATGAGTTATTAACTTCAAACTTTCTGCATAATCACTCAAAGAGTTGACCTGCATGTGCACGTAATGAGAGCTGTAAAACTCATCTCCATCTACCTTAGGCCACAAACTTATCAATCACCCATCTGTGGACCACTTTCTGGAGGTCCAAGACGCCGACTTCTACAAAGAAGGGATCCATATGCTCCACGACCACTGGACTAAGTGTGTAAATGTAGGAGGGGACTATGTTGAAAAATAAATGTGCTAGGTTTTCTAAAATTGACTCCTTCTACCTTAGGCCACGAACTTGTCAATCACCCCTCATATATATTACTATTACACTACCTTGAGATTCATGTTCTTGCAAACATTTAGAGGAAAAATAGAAATATAATAGAATTTGAAAAATAAAAGACTGGCAAACAACCAATGTGCAAATGAAGACAAATTGTGCAAATGAAATATAAGACTAAGAACATGATTTGTGAATAGTCCTTAAAAGGTAGTCTGTAGGTTGTAGAATCAGCGATTGAAGTTATCCATGCTGATTCAGAAGCCTGATATTTATAGGCTAATATCTGTTCCTGGTTTGGAACCAAAGTCTTCTGTAGCTCCCGTCTGGTGGTAGTAGTGAGAAGAGGGCATCATTTGGATTGTGAAGGTCATTGATGGTGGATGATGCTTTCACATAGATCTGGAATGCTTGTTGCACTCCTGCTGAAATAAAGTAATTCAGAAGCATAACAGCAGACGGTCAAGTTCCTCCATTTTCCCAGGTTATCCGGCGAATTCTGACCCTGAACCTTTGCAATGTTACCCCTGGCACAGGTTCAGCTGCTCTGCGACATCAATGGAAAGGAACCACTCTCAGAAGACTTTCAAGTATTTTTTTTAGCTCTATTGTATTAACTCAAATTAATGTAATTGCTGATTTAAATTACTTGAACATATTTAATTGCTCTTAGTGCTTGTAGTGAATTTAAATGTTCTATTTTTAATAATCAAAATTGTGATATTTTCCCCTTCTTTAATAGTATGGTTATCTGTTAATTGTCTTGTAATTTATCCAATGTTTTCAATACACAAATGTTCATGTTTCCAGGACAACGGAGAAATCTGTGACATGGATCCAGCATTTCAGGGGCCAATCAGGATACAGCTTCAAAAGCACACTCACAACAAGCTGGAGGAACTCAGCAGGTCGGGCAGCATCCGTGGAAACGTCAACCCATCGATGAAGGGTTCCGGCCCGAAACATTGACTGATCGTTTCCACGGATGCTGCCCGACCTGCTGAGTTCCTCCAGCTTATTGTGAGTGTTGGTTTGACTCCAGCATCTGCAGAATATTTTGTGTTTACGATTCAAAAGCACACACCAGATAACTGCGAAAGGGGCAAAGAGCAGATTGGCCATTGGATAGATGGGTAGGGGAGCAGAAGAAAAGATGGATCACTACTCCCTCTGAAAGCTTAGATGGAACAATCCTGTATGTGTCCCCGTGAACCTTGTGTTCTACACCAGTCATTTGATATTGGGGACATTAAATTAAATTAACAGAGGTACTAATAGACTTCCTCATTGGTGTTGGCTCCTCTTAATGATCACTTTTTGATCATTGAGCATTCAGGAAGAAAACTCATCAAATGCCTCTACCTCAACACTCAAAATCCTGGAGAAAGTCAGCTGGTTGGGCAGCATCTAAGGAAGGAAATGAACAGTCAATGTTTCAAGCCGAAACTCTTCATCGGGACTAGAAAGACGGAGGGCAGAAGTCAGAATAAAAGGATGGGAGGGGGGATAGAGCACAAGCTAGCAGGTGATAGATAAATCCAGGTGAGGAGGGAATGTAGGAAACTGTGGGGAGGGTAGAAAAGCAGAATATTGTGAGAAGCTGGGAGCTGAATGGGCAGAAGAGACAAAAATAAAGAAGAGGTTTGATAGGAAATGTCAATTATTGTGGAATAAAGGGAAGGAAGAAGGGAACCAGAGGGAGGAGTGGGTGAAGAGGCAGGTCATGAGGGCAGGAGGAGGAGAGGGGCCAGAAGGATAAGGGAAATCAAAGAGGGAGGGAACAGAGAGACATGGTTACTGAAAATTAGAAAAAAAATAGTATTGATGCCTCTACATCACTCTCCAAATTCTGTGAGCTCATAAATGTTGATTATTTACTTCTTCACCCATCAGACCATCATGTAAAGAAGCAGAATTAGGCCATTTGGCCCATTGAGTCTGCTCTGTCATTACATCATGGCTGATCCATTTTCCCTCTCAGCCCCAATCTCATGCCCTCTCCCCTTATCCCTTCACCCATCCCATGTTGAAAGGGATCCTAATTATCTGGTTACAGTATCTTAACTTAACCCTTGATTCTGTGCCCAGAAATGTGTCCCTAGAAGAAATGACAGGTGCATTTGGAATGCAATCAATGGGACTGAATTTAAGAAATGGGACGTAATATGCTCTGGCGCATTAGGACACATACATAGAGCTGCAGTCAGAGGATGAATTTCTAGGGGACAGACTTTGCTGCTTTTACCCCAGATATTTTAATAGCAAAGTCAAAATCTAAGTCGAGTTTATTGCCATTTGCCCAGGTACATATACACACAGGTGGATTAGGAATCTTATTTGCAGAAGCACATAGCAATAGAAACACAACATTCATAAAAACATGTAAAATAAACATAAATTGTACTAAATTATACACAGAAGAATACAATAGAACACAAAAATAATCAAAGTCCATTATAGTGCAAAGTGGTCATAGTAACACTAATACTAACGTAGTGATTAGAATTGCGCAGGTTGGTTCAAGAACAGAATGGTTGAAGGGAAATAGCTGTTCCTGAACCTGGTGCTGTGGGACTACTTGATTACCACTTCATCCTGTGTGAAAGCCTGTACCTGACAGGAAGTCTGAAGAGCTTGGTTCAAGCATTTACAAACGTGTAGAAGCACAAGAGATGCTGGAATCTAGAGCACCAAACAATCCGCTGAAAGAAGCGAATGGGTCAGGCAGCATCTGTGGGGGGCGGGGGGGAGGGGAGGGACTGTCGATGTTCAAATTAAAACCCTACCAAACATCAGTCATTCTTTCCTCACCCACTGAGTTCCTCCAGCAGAGAGCTGTTCAAGTTAATCTAAATCAGTCATGGTACTGCGCACCCTTTAGCCGTATTTTGCAATGTTTCCCAATTTGCCGTTCACCACAGCATCAGGTGACATGTCACCTAGCAGGTGGCATCCCAAGCATTGTGACTGCTGGCTCTCCACAAGTTCACACAGCCACCGACTGTTCTCACATCCCCACAGGCACCCACATGAAGAGACCGAATCTTTCGTTAAGCAGGAAAGGTTTTCAATTGCCTGTGCTCACAGTGGTGAATGCAATGTTCCCAGGGGAACACCCTTGAAGAATCCTGAAGCAGACTTTGAAATGTTGAGCGAGCCATAGCTTTTCTCTTTAGAGCAAAGGAATACGAGAGGTTATTTGATAGAGGTGTATTAGATGATATGAGGCATAAATAGAATAGACAGCCATTGCCTTTTTTCTCCAGGGCAGCAATGGTAATACAAAAGGGCATAATTTAAAGATGGTTGGAGGGAAGTATGTCAGAGGAAAGATTCTTACACAGAGAATGGTAAGTACATCGAATGTACTGTCGGGTGTGTTGGTAAAGGGAGATCGATCTTAGATATTTTAGATAGGCACATGGATGAAAGAAAAATTGAGGGCAATGTAGAAGGGAAATATTGGATTAATCTTGAATTAGATGAAAAGATTGGCACAATATCGTGGGCCAAAAGGCTGGTACTGTGCTATGATGTTCTAGGCTCTATCTTTTAATAGCTGATGCTGGCTATGCCATTGGTGGTACCATCTCAAATATTAAATTGAACATTAAATATCCATTTTAGTAAGCTTGCTTACTCTGGGTGGAGGAAAAAATGTTCCTAATCCCAGGTATTGACATCAATACGAATCTAAAGTTGAATAAGCTAGGCCTTTTTCTCTTTGGAGTGAAGGAGGATGGGAGGTGACTTAATAGAGGTGTACAAGATAAGAGGCAAAACAGAGTGGACTGCCAGAAACTTCTTCCCTCAGGGCAGAAATGGCTCATTTAAGGGTGCAAAACTGTTTAGAGGAAAGTACGGGGGGGATATCAGAGGCAGTTGTTATTTTCACGCAGAGTAGTGGGTGTGCAGAATGTTCTGCGAGGACTGCTAGTAGTACATTAGGGAGATTTAAGAGACTCTTAGATAGGCATATGGATGATGGAAAAGTGGTGGGATATGTAGGAGGGAAGGCTAGACTATTCTTGGGGCAGGTTAAAAAGTCAGCACATCATCATCAGTCAAAGGGCCGGTACTGTTGTGTATTGTTCTACGTTCTATATTCTAACAGCTGCCTGAATGAACTGGATGAAGGAATGGTTCCGAGGAGGACAAAGACCACTTGCCCTCCCCAATAACAGGAGCTAAGCTTAGCTACAGTAGGCATGCAAGTATTAAGATAATAGTGGGAAAAAAATGCTTGATTGCCTCTTTAATGCTGATAATGACCTGATCATTAGCTGTCTAAACTGGTTTTGAGAATCTACTGGAAGTTAGTGAGATCAATGTTCATGCCATCAGGTTGAAGGCTTCCAAGACAGAATATGAGGTGTTGCTTCTCCAACCTTACTCAAAAGGCCATAGTTAACCTGCATGTTGATCCCCGAAGAAGGGTCTTGGCCCAAAACGTCGACTATCTATTCATTTCCATAGATGCTGCCTGACCTGCTGAGTTCCTCCAGCATTTTGTATGTGTTGTTGTTATTTCCTATGATGACTCTTTCGCATGAAAGCTACTCAGTATCTACCGATTCTGTTTGTAAGCGTTCAAGCTGATGCATGGTGTATCTTGGTGAAGAGCAGGGATGTTCATGAGTGTAATGTAAAACTACATGAACAATTGCTCCAATAGCCCATTCTGAAAACATTTTTGTATGTTAGAGCTTTTTTCATTAGGGAATGTGTAACTGTCTCCAAAACAAGCAAATCAGTCTGCTAGTAAAGTATATGTAATTGTTAAAAGTACATTAACCTTTCTGGAGTGGGCAACTTAAACTGTAAACCGTGCTTCTAATCCACTGCTTTAGCTAAAAGCAAGAGCTAAGAAAAGCCGCAAATGATTATTATCTGTTTATCAGCTGTCTCCCAATATAGACATTAACTCACAAACTAATTAACACCTTTATTAAAACAGCAAGAATTGTTAAAATATTGGTACACTAATGCAACACACGGTCAGTCATATCTGGACTTTGACCGTGAAATTTCAGTGTAACTCTTCTCACCAGGAGGCACATATTATTATCAAGAGAGTTATTGTTTGATAGAATTGCTCGTCTTTTCAGGATGTACTTTCAACGTTTGTCTTGGAGTGGAATTCTCATTCATTATTTAGCTGCTTATGTCAAATTCAAACTTTGATGCATTGCTCCTATCCCATAATCATGCATAATACAGCTTCCCTTCCATTCTTGATGCTAATGCATGAAGTGAAAAATAACACTGTGTGGATTGAAGGAACATTTGTTGTATGACAGAGGATAGGCCAAGTTATTCTGACAAGTTTGCTGTGAAACCCACAGCATTCACTAAGTAGCAGAGCTGGAGGTGGCTTGGTTTAAAAATGCAGTGCTCTCTAATGGACATTACCACAAAGATAACTAAACTCAGTGCACATAGTTGTAAACAAGAGAAAATCTGCAGATGCTGGAAATCCAGGGCATGCACACAAAATGCTGGAGGAACTCAGCAGGCCTGGCAGCATCTATGGAAAAGAGTGTCGTTGACGTCTGGGCCCGAATGTCGACAATACCCTTTACCATAGACGCTGCCCGGCCTCTTGAGGTCCTCCACCATTTTGTGTGTGCCACTTAGTTGCAAACCAAGTTAAGAAGCTGATCCTGATTCGACAGGCTAGGCAATTTGGGGAAGAATAAGCCATGGTTCCCAGTGCTAGTCATCAACCAGCAGATCCTGAAGAAAACCTGTGTGGGCTATCGGGTTACAATGACTTCTCCACTCTTGCTCCATCATAGCTGAAATAACTTAAGGCACTTAAAATATTTACTTGCAAGTGCAAAAGGATCTTTGCTGAAGCTCTGGATTATGAGCAAACTTCATCAAATTACTCTGTATGAGGGGTTTCCAAACTGGGTCCACAGACCCCTCAGTTAATGGTAGAGGTCCATGGTATAAAAAAGGTTGAGAACCCCTGCGCTATAGGAAGCTGATAAATAAATTCATCAGAAAAAATAGCAACTCTAGGAAGGAGAAAATGCTACCCTAAGACATTTAAAAACTATCAACTGGATTAGACAATACCAATATAGCTTTATGGAAGAGAAATTATGTTTGATAAATTTACTAATTTGAATAGATGTGAGGGCTGTGGATCTGGTGGGGTTTTTTTTGGATTTTCAGAAGGCATGCAGCAAAGGTCCCATATAAGAAATGACTTGTATTTGGATAAAATGGAGACACAAGAGATTCACAACAAAATGAGGGAGGAACTCGATAGGTCAGGCAGCATTGATGGAGGGAAATGAACAGTTGGTGTTTCGAGCTGAGATGCTTCATCAAAGTCCTAGTGCAGGGCCTCAGTCTGGAACATCAATTGTTCATTTCCGTCCATACATTTTGTACGTGTTACTGTTGGGCTCAGATACTGGCCTAGACTAAAGGTTTGTTATAGATGGGAAAGAGAGATGAGGAATAAATAGGTCGTGGTAGGGATGGCAATGGGGTTTGAGAGGTACTGCACAAATTAATGTTGGGGCCCAGCAAGTGAAAATATATGTCCATGTGGAATCAAATGTTATATTTCTAAATTTATCAATCAATTTAATCTGGGAGAAATTATAAACTTTGAGAAGGGTGAAAGGATGATCTCATCCAGATTAAATTCATTGAGAATTTTCAAAATATTACATTCGATTCCTCAAAGCCATGTAGGCAAGTTGATTGGGTGGGCAAATACACAGCAGATGCAGTGTGAGATGGATATATGTGGTAATAAAAATAAAATATTATTTAAATGGTGATAGGTTGGGAAATGTCAAGGTACAAAGAGGTCTAGGTGTCCTTGAACATCAATCACTGCAAGTGCAAGAGAAATTAAAGTCAAAGGGTTTGTCAATTTCTATTACAAGAGATTTTGAGTACCAAATCAGGACCATAAAGCACTGAGCAGAATTAGCCTGCTCCGCCATTTTATCATGGCTGATTTATTATCCCTCTCAAACTCATTCCCTTATCTTCTTCCTGTAACCTTCGATGCCCTGACTAATCAAGAGCCTATCAACCTCCACTTTAAATATAGCCAATGACTTGACCTCCACAGCCTTCTGTGGCAATAATTCCACAGAATCACCACTCTCTAGCTAGGGAAATTCCTCCTTAATTCTGTTCTAAAAGGACATTCTTGCAGTCTTAGGCTGTGCCCTCTGGTCCAAGACACCCCTATTACTGGAAATATTCTCTCAATGTCCACACTATCTACCCCTTTTAATATTCAATAGGATATCCAAGGATGTGTTACTACAATTTTACAGAGCGTCAGTGAGTCTACGCCTGGAGTGTTATGACTAGTTTGGATCTCCTATCCAAGGAAGTATATGTTGCCATAGAAATGTCCAGTAAAGTTTCACCAAGCCAACTTCCAGGATGGCAGGCGCTATCATATGAGGAGAGATTGGCTCTACCTGGCCTGTGTACACTAAAGTTTCAATGAATGAGGGAAGATTGGATTCAAAAGTTTGAAAGTACTTAAGAGGCTGTGTGTTCTAGAACAAGAAGTCACGATCTCAGGATTTGGTTCAAATATGATCCATACTGAGATGGCTGTGGAAGATATATTTAAGAAGGTAATAATTTTCAAGCCAAAAGAAAGAGTTATCAATTGATATGGAAAAAGGCAGGAATATGGCCTCAATATCTAGGATCTTGCATGATCTTCTGAAAAAATAGAAGCAGGTTTGAAAGGCTGAATGGCCTATTACTGCCGTATTTTAATATTTCTCAGTTACTGTTATACAACTGGGGTTGTATACACTGGAATTTAGAAGGATGAGAGGGGATCTGATTGAAACATATAAGATTATTAAGGGATTGGACACGCCGGGGGCTGGAAACATGTTCCCGATGTTGGGGGAGTCCAGAACCAGAGGCCACAGTTTAAGAGTAAAGGGTAGACAATTTAGAACGGAGTTGAGGAAAAACTTTTTCACACAGAGGGTTGTGGTTCTGTGAAATGCTCTGCCTCAGAAGGCAGTGGAGGCCAATTCCCTGGATTCTTTCAAGAAAGAGTTAGATAGAGCTCTTAAAGATAGCGGAGTGAAAGGATATGGGGAGAAGGCAGGAACAGGGTACTGATTGTGGATGATCAGCCATGATCACAGTGAATGGTGGTTCTGGCTCAAGGGGCTGAATGGCCTACTCCTGCACCTATTGTCTATTGTCTACTGTATTCAGCAGAATGGAATATTGGGGTTAATTTGTTGAAAAGTAACCAAGAAATCCAATTATGTCTTGCCAAATTCTTCCTTGTTCAGTGCTATTGAAAATATGAAAATATTGAGTTTAGTCACAAGATACATCTCCACAGCATGTCAAACAGAACAGGTTTACACTGAAACTTAAAACTGACCGTACTGTTAGGATGACGAAGGTTTGGAATGGAATCCAGCAGTGATCAGCTCAGAGTTCCTCTGTGACACAAGCAGCAAGGTTCAATATTTCAGTGCAATGCTGCAAAATGACAACTAGCTCTTTCTGTTAATGTGGTACATTTCTTAAACTTAACTTCGGAAGAATCTCCCCTCCACTGCCACCAACGTCATAGTTCCCTTACCCCACACTGCTCTTTTCTACCTCCTGCCCAAGATCCACATTCCTGACTAAGCAGGTAGGATCATTGTTTCCGCCTCAGTGAACTCGTTTCTGCATTCCTTGACTGTTTTATCACCCTTGGTTCAGCCTCTTCCCACCAACATCCATGACATTCCACATGCTCTCGATCTCCTTAAAAACTTTCACTTCCCTGGCTCTTTGCAAACAAGGGAAGATCTGCAGATGCTGGAAATCCAAACAAGACACACAAAATGCTGCAGGAACTCAGCAGGTCAGGCAGCATCTATGGAAGAGGACAACCAACGTTTCAGGCCGAGACCCTTCAGCAGGACCAGCTTCTTTCTCGACAACAGACCTGACCAGTTCCCTTCCATCACCACCACCCTCAGTTTGGTGGAACTGGCTCTCGCACTCGGCCATTTCTCTTTTAGCTCCTCCCACTTCTCCAAACTCAAAGTGTAGCCATCAATATCCACATTGGCCCCAGCTATGCCTGCCTTTTTGTTGGCTACATGTTATAGTCCATGTTCCAAGTCTTCCCTGCTAACGTTCCCCACTCTTCCTCTGCTATAACGACAACCGCGTTGCTGCTGCTTCATGCACCAATGCTGAGCTCGTCAATTCCATCAGCTTTGCCTTCAACTTGTACCCTGCCTTTAACTTCACTCGGTCAATTTCTGACACCTCCCTCAGCTTCCTCGATCTCCCTTTCTCCATCTCTGGAGATAAACTACCGAAAGCTTTTATAAACCTATCGACTGCAACAAGCATCTTGAATATACCTCTTCCCACCCTGTCTTCTGTAAAAATGCCATTCCCTTTTCTCAGTTCCTTCATCTCTGTCACATCTGTTCTCAGGTATTTGCCTCTTTTCCAGAATATCAGAGATGTCTTCCTTTTTCAAAGAATGGGGTTTCTTACTATCACCATTGATGCTGCCTTCAACTAAATCTCCTCCATTTCCCAGGTATCCACCCTCACCCCATCTTCCTACTGCTTTAACAGGGATACAGTTCCTCTTGTCTTCATCTACCACCCCATGAGCCTCCACATCCATCACATCGTTCTCTGCAACTTCCGCCACCTTCAATGGGATTCTACCACCAAACCCATCTTACCTTCCCCTCACTCTCTGTTTTCTACAGGGAATGCTCCATGATTCCCTGGCACATTCGTCCCTCCCCACTAATCTCCCTCCTGGCATTTATTCCTGCATCTGTCTATTTACCTCCTTCTCACCTCCATTCAGGGCCCCAAATAGTCCTTCCATGTGAGGCAATACTTCACCTGCAAATCTGTTGCGATTGTCTACTGCATCCGGTGCTCCTGATGTGGCCTCCTCTACATTGGTGAGACCAGGCGAAGATTGGGGGACCACTTTGTCCATCACCTTCACTGTATCCACAGAAATCAGGATTTTACAGTGCCCAACTATTTTAATTCTAATCCCCATTCCCATTCAGACTTATCAGTCCATGGCCTTCTCTACCGTCATGGTGAAGCCACTCTCAGTTGAAGCAGCAACACTTTACATTCTGCCTGAGTAGCCTCCAACCTGATGACATGAACATCAAGTTCTCTAACTTCTTGTAAATTTTCCCCTCCCCAATCCCTCTTCTTCTATTCCCCACTCTAACTCCCCTCTTACCTCTTCCCTTCTCCTCACCTACCCATAGGACCCTTTCTCATTCCCCTTCTCCCATGGTCCACTCTCCTCTATCAGATCCTTCTTCTCCAACCCTGTACATATTCCACCTATCACCTCTCAGCTTTTCACCTCATCCCGACTCCCCCTCCCAGCTTCTCCTATCATCTTCCAGCTTGTTCTCCTTCCCCTCCTCTACCTTCTTATTCTGGCTTCTTCCCCCTTACTTTCCAGTCCTGATGAAGGGTCTTGACCGGAAACATCAACTATTTATTCATTCCAGTGATTCTGCCTGACCTGCTGAGTTTCTCCAGCATTTTGTATCTGTTACTTGGAAAGAAATAAAGCTTATGAAGTAGGAGTGGCAATAAGCCACCTAACTCCTTAAACCTACTATCTCCAATGCTATTATTAGAACATAGAACACTATAAAGTAGAGCACAAGAACAGGCTATTTGGCCCACAATGCTGTGCCAAACTAGCTAAAAAGTAAATCAAAAACACCCAAACACTAATCACTCCAACCTACACAATGCCCATATCCATCCATCTTCCTTACATCTTCCTTTGGATGTACCTATACAAATTTCTCTTTAAAACCTGTAACGTATTTGCCTCTGCCACCATACCAGGCAGTGCATTCCCGGCATCCACCACTTTGAGTAAAAAACTTACCCCTCACACCCCCCTTGAACCTACCCCCTCGCACCTTCAATGCATACCCTCTGGTTGTCATGGTCCGGTCTGTGAAGTCTGCATTCTGGTTCATGGTCTCGTCCATCGATCCATATTCCAGGTTTTCCAGTTTTCCCTTGTCCTGTTGTGTGCCTTAATTAAGGCATATGATTCTCATATTGGGCTGGCTACTTAAACAGCTCCTGGGTTCCGCTTCAGTTGCTGGACTGCTCCCTTCCCTTCACCTTCCTCCTGAAGCCTTGCCTGAAGCCTTGCCTGCAACCTCTGCTTGCATCCTTGCCTGTATTGCTGTCAAGTTCTACTGCCGGAGCAAGACCGGAGCCTTGCTGTGTCTAGATAAGGAACTGTCTATCATTGTTTGGAACTGTCTCTATGTCCACGTTTTCACTAGGTAGGTCCGGCCATTTGCCGCTACCTTGTGTTGAGAACCGTCTCTGCGTCCACACCTTCGCTAGGTAGGTCTGGCCGTTTGCCACTACTTTGTGTTGGGAACTGTCTTTGTGTTCTGTGTATGAGTCCCGGCCCTATGTCCTGTCTCCCAAGACTAAGGCTCTGTGTTCTGAGTTCCTGTTTCCCAAGACCAAGTCAAAGCTTCGGGGTCTCGTCCTGTCCTTGTGCCTTGCCCCGCCCAGGAGTACCTCGTCTAGTCCAAGCCACGTCCAAGTACCTCGTCTCGTCCAAGCCACATCTAAGAACCTCATCTAGTCCAAGCCAAGGCTTTGTGTTCTTGTCCTGTGCAGGAGTTCCATGTCCAGTCCCGTAGCTTAGCTGCATCCATTCCTGTAGCCACATCTTGTCCTCACCTAGATCCAGGGTCTGAGCCCAAGTCAAGTCCCAGGTTCCGGGTCTCTGTCCAGTCTCTGGCTCGGAGTGCTTGTCCAGGTTCCAAGTTTCCTGTTCCTCGTCCAGGTCCTGCTTTCCTAGTCTAGTCCTACCCTAGGCCCTGTATCCTAGCCTCGTCCAGGGCCTGTGTCTTGTCCAGCGTCGTTTCTTCCCCACTTCCTTTGTTTTCTTGACACACCTAGTCCTGTTACTAGTACTTCAGTGTCTGTGTCTTGCAACTGGGTCCACCACCAGCAGCCCCCTATGGCACTGGTATTAGACATTTCAACTGTGGGAAACAGATACTCTCTGTCCACTCTATCTGTCCCCCTAAATAATGTAAACCTCTATCAGATCACCCCTCAGCCTCAGACATTCCAGAGAAAGCAATCCAAGTTTATCCAGCCTCTCGTGATAGCACATGCTCGCTAAACCAGGCACAGCACAGATACTTGTGAAACTCCAGCTCGAGTAAGTCCCTTCAACCACTACCATCTGTCTTCTAAGCACAAGCTGTAATCCAAGCAGCCAATTCACCACACACCCCATGCACCTTAATCTTCTGGATTAGCCTCCCATGACGGACTTTGTCAAACACCTTACTAAAAATCATGTGGGCAAATTCACTCCCCTATCCTCATCAATCTCTCTCATCACCTTGTCGAAAAACTCAGTCAAGTTGGTAAGGCAAGATCTGCCACAGACAAAGCGACGATGGCTCTGGGTTTCCAGATGTTCATGTATCCTATCCCTAAGAACTTTCTCCGGCTATTTCCCTACAGCTGACGTGAGACTCACTGGTCTGTAGTTCCTAGGATTTTCCCATGTTCCCTTCTTAAATAGAGGTACAACATTAGCCACTTGCCAGTTCTCCGGGACCTTGCCTGTGGGTAGAGAGGACACAAAGATACTGGTCAAAGGCCCAGCAATCTCGTCTCTGGTTTCCTTCCATAAGCTGGGGAAAATTCCATCAGGCCCTGGGGATCTATCCACCTAAATACTTATTAGGAGGCCCAACGCTTCCTCCTGCTTGACCTGTAAACATTCTAAAGTATTTTTACACTCAGCACTGACCTCCTGGTCCTCCATATCCTTTTCCTTGGTAAATACTGAAGCAAGGTACTTATTAAGTACTTCAGTCACATTCTCTGCATCCAAGCAAATGTTCCCCCCTTTTACCTTGAGTGGTCCTACCCTCTCCCTTGTTATCCTCTTACTCTTCATGTATGTATAGAAAGCCTTGGGATTCACCTTAATTCTATTTTCCAAGGACTTTTCATGGCCCCTCCTGGCTTTCCTACTTCCCTTCTTTAGTTCTTTTCTGGCATTTACTCCTCATGTGCTTCATTTGATCTTAACTTCCAAAGCTTTACATACTTTTCCTTTTTCTTCTGGACTAAATTCATCACCTCTCAGGATATCCAAGTCCAAGGTTCTCTTATCTTTCCATCCCCGTCTTTTCTTCAGCAGGAACATACCTTTCCTGTACTCTGTGCATCTGTTCTTTAAACACCCTCCACATGTCTGATGTGGACTTGCCAGAGAGAAGGTGTTCCCAATTAACACTTCTTAGATCCTGCCTAATGCCCTCATAATTTACCCAACTCCAATTTAAAACTCTCCCACAAGGATCATACCTATCCTTATCTATTGCTATCCTGAAAGTTAAGGAGTTGTGGTCACTGTACCTTAATTGTTCACCTACTAAAATATTAGTCACCTAGCCTGACTCAATCCCCAACACCAGATCCAATATGGCCCCTCCTCTCATTGGACCATCCACATACTGTTTTAAGAAACCTCCCTGGATACACTTAACAAATTCAGCCCCATCTGAACTCCTTACACCAAGAAGGTTTATATTAGGGAAGTTGAAATTCCCCTTGACAACAACCCTGTTATTTTAGATTAGATTAGATCATGAGGACATGCTTTTATTGTCATTTAGTAATGCATGCATTAAGGAATGATACAATGTTCCTCCAGAATGATATCACAGAAACACAAGACAGATCAACACTGAAAAACTGACAAAAACCACATAATTATAACATATAGTTACAACAGTGCAAGTAATACCATAATTTGATAAAGAACAGAACATGGGCACGGTAAAAAAAAGTCTCTAAGTCTCTTGAAAGTCCCATCATCTCACGCAGACGGTAGAAGGAAGAAAACTCTCCCTGCCATGAGCTTCCAGTGCCGCAAACTTGCTGATGCAGCACCCTGGAAGCACCCCGACCACAGTCCGACTCTGAGTCCGTCCGAAGACTTCAAGTCTCCGACCAGCCCTCCGACACCGAGCACTGAGCACCATCTCTGCCAAGTGCTTCGACCCCAGCCCCGGAAACAGGCAACAGGCAAAGCCAAGGATTTGGGGCCTTCCCCTCCGGAGATTCTCGATCGCACAGTAGCAGCGGCAGCGAACCGGGCATTTCAGAAGTTTCTCCAGATGTTCCTCTGCGCTTCTCACATCTGTCTCCATCAAATCAGAATTGTGCACGGCATCCTACTTACAAATACTGTTATAATTCACCGGAGAGGACACGCGCGCTGCATCGCGCCGCCATCTTCTCCTCCCTCCCTCCCTCCTTTATACATTTCCTTAATCTAATTACTTATCTATTCCTCAATGTTCCAGTGGCTATTTGGGGTCTGTAGTACAATCCCATCAGTGTGATTGCACCCTTCTTATTCCTGAGTTCCACCCAAATGGACTCAGTGTCTGACTCCTCCATTATGTCTCCCCTGAGAGCAGCTGTGATATTGTCCCTGATTAGTAGTACATCTCCGCTCACCCCCCTTTTACCTCTTCCTCTATCTTTTCTAAAACTCTGAAAACCTGGTCTATTAATCACCCATTCCTGCCCCTCTCTCAACCGATGGCTACAACATTGTATTTCCATGTACTGATCCATGCTCTAAGTTCATCACCCTTACCCATAATACTCTTAGCATTAAAATATACACACTTCAAATTACCCAGCACAGCATACTTGTTATTTTCATTCTGCCTTTTAATACTTTCTCTAACATCAACCTTCTGGTCTCATCCTTCCCTAATTGTACCTGTGGCTTCGATTCCCAGCCCCCTGGAAAACTAGTTTAAACTATCCCAAGTAGCATCGACAAACCTTCTCGCCAGGATATTAGTCCCCCTGCAGTTCAGGTGTAACCTGCCCTACTTGTACAGGTCACCCCTTCCCTAAAAAATGTTCCAATGGTCTCAGAACTTGAAACCCTGTGTCCTGAACGATCTCAACAGTCACTCATTTATCTGTGCTGTCGCCCCATTCCTAACGGCACTAGCCCCTGGTACAGAGAGTATGCTGGAGATTATAACCGTGGAGGTACTTCTCTTCAGCCTCTTTCCCAACTTTATATTTTCACTGTGAGGGACCTCTTTGCCTTTTCTGCCGATGTCATTGGTGCCAACGTGCACCACTACCTCTGGCTGTACCCCCTCCCATTTGAGAATATAGAAACAAAGAAAAACTACAGCATAAAACAGGCCCTTCGGCCCACAATGCTGTGCCGAACATGTACTTACTTTAGAAATTACCTAGGGTGACCCATAGCCCCCTATTTTTCTAAGCTCCATGTACCTATCAGGAGTCTTTTTAAAGACCCTATTGTATCCGCCTCCACCACATCACCGGCAGCCCATTCCACACACTCACCACTCTCTGCGTAAAAAACTTACCCCTGACATCTCCTCTGTACCTACTTCCAAGCACATTAAAACTGTGCCCTCTCGTGCTAGCCATTTCTGCCCTGGGAAAAAGCCTCTGACTAGCCACATGATCAATACCTCTCATCATCTTATACACCTCTATCAGGTCACTTCTCATCCTCCATCGCTCCAAGGAGAAAAGGCCAAGTTCACTCAACCTATTCTCGGAAGACATGCTCCCCAATCCAGGCAACATCCTTGTAAGTCTCCTTTGCACCCTTTCTATGGTTTCCACATCCTTCCTGTAGTGAGCCTACCAGAACTGAGCACAGTACTCCAAGTGGGGTCTGACCAGGGTCCTATATAACTGCAACATTACCTCTCAGCTCTTGAACTCAATCCCACAGTTGATGAAGGCCAATACACCATATGCTTTCTTAACCACAGAGTCAACCTGTGTAGCAGCTTTGAGTGTCCTATGGACTCGGACCCCAAGATCCCTCTGATCCTCCATACTGCCAAGAGTATTACCATTCATACTATATTCTGTCATCATATTTGACCTACCAAAATGAACCACCTCACACTTATCTGGGTTGCCACATCTCTGCCCAGTTTTGCATCCTATCCATGTCCCGCTGTAACCTCTGACAGCCCTCCACACTATCCACAACACCCCCAACCTTTGTGTCATCAGCAAATTTACTAACCCATCCCTCCACTTCCTCACCCAGGTCATTTATAAAAATCATGAAGAGAAGGGGTCGCAGAACAGATCTCTGAGACACACCACTGGTCACCGACCTCCATGCAGAATAAGACCCGTCTACAACCGCTCTTTGCCTTCTGTGGGGCAAGCCAATTCTGGATCCACAAAGCAAGGTCCTCTTGGATCCCATGCTTCCTTACTTTCTCAATGAGCTTTGCATGGCATACATTATCAAATGCCTAGCTGAAATCCATATACACTATATCTACTACTTCACCTTCATCAATGCTTTTAGTCACATCCTCAAAAAATTCAACCAGGTTTGTAAGGCAGGACCTGCCTTTGACAAAGCCATGCTAACTACTCCTAATCATATTATACCTCTCCAAATGTTCATAAATCCTGCCTCTCAGGATCTTCTCCATCAACTTACCAACAACTGAAGTAAGACTCACTGGTCTATAATTTCCTAGGTTATCTCTACTCACTTTCTTGAATACGGGAACAACATCTGCAACCCTCCAATCCTCCGGAACCTCTCCCATCCCCATTGATGATGCAAAAATCATCACCAGAGGCTCAGCAATCTCCTCCCTCGCCTCCCACAGTAGCCTGGGGTACATCTCATCCAGTTCCGGAGACTTATCCAACTTGATGCTTTCCAAAAGCTCCAGCACATCCTCTTTCTTAATATCTACATGCTCAAGCTTTTCAGTCTGCTGTAAGTCATCCCTACAATCACCAAGATCCTTTTCCATAGTGAATACTGAAGCAAAGTATTCATTAAATACCTCGGCTATCTCTTCTGGTTCCATAAACAACAGGAATTCTGTAGATGCTGGAAATTCAAGCAACACACATCAAAGTTGCTGGTGAACGCAGCAGGCCAGGCAGCATCTGTAGGAAGAAGTGCAGTCGACGTTTCAGGCCGAGACCCTTCGTCAGGACTAACTGAAGGAAGAGTGAGTAAGGGATTTGAGAGGGGGAGGGGGAGATCCAAAATGATAGGAGAAGGCAGGAGGGGGAGGGATAGAGTCTTCTCTAACTTCCGCTAAGGTCCCACCTCCCCCTCGTACCCCATCTGTTACTTATTTTTATGCACACGTTCTTTCTCTCACTCTCCTTTTTCTCCCTCTGTCCTCTGAATATACCTCTTGCCCATCCTCTGGGTCCCCCCCCCTCCTTGTCTTTCTTCCCGGACCTCCTGTCCCATGATCCTCTCGTATCCCCTTTTGCCTATCACCTGTCCAGCTCTTGGCTCTATCCCTCCCCCTCCTGTTTTCTCCTATCATTTTGGATCTCCCCCTCCCCCTCCAACTTTCAAATCCCTTACTCACTCTTCCTTCAGTTAGTCCTGACGAAGGGTCTCGGCCTGAAACGTCGACTGCACCTCTTCCTAGAGATGCTGCCTGGCCTGCTGCGTTCACCAGCAACTTTGATGTGTGTCTTCTGGTTCCATACACATTTTCCCACTGTCACACTTGATTGGTCCTATTCTCTCTCCTCTTATCCTCTTGCTCTTCACATACTTGTAGACTGCCTTGGGATTTTCTTTAATCCTGCCCGCCAAGGCCTTCTCATGGCCCCTTCTGGCTCTCCTAATTTCATTCTTAAACTCCTTCTTGCTAGCATTATAATCTTCTAGATCTCTATCATTACCTAGTTTTTTGAACCTTTCATAAGCTTTTCTTTTCTTCTTGACTAGATTTTCAACAGCCTTTGTACACCACAGTTCTCATATCTTACCATCCTTTCCCTCTCTCATTGGAACGTACCTATGCAGAACTCCACGCAAATATCCCCTGAACATTTGCCACATTTCTGCCATATATTTTCCTGAGAACATCCGTTACTAATTTATGCTTCCAAGTTCCTGCCTGATAGCTTCATATTTCCGTTTACTCCAATTAAACGCTTTCCTAACTTGTCTGTTCCTATCCTTCTCCAATGCTATGGTAAAGGAAATAGAATTGTGATCACCATCTCCAAAATGCTCTCCCACTGAGAGACCTGGCACCTGACCAGGTTCATTTCCCAATACCAGATCAAGTACAGCCTCTCCTCTTCTCGGCTTATCTACATATTGTGTCAGAAAACCTTCCTGAACACACCTAAAACACTCCACCCCATCCAAACCCCTTGCTCTCGGGAGATGCCAATCAGTATTTGGGAAGTTAAAATCTCCCATCACGACAACCTGCAACCATTCCAATATGTCATGGACCCTAGCACCCAGGAGGAAACACACCATTCCTGGTGTTTCGTTTGCAGTCAAAAAATATCTGTTCTGCCCCCCTTAACTGTCGAGTCCCCTATAACTACCACAATGCCTGACTTTACCCTGCCCTGTCGCGCCTCAGAGCCGGCCGCAGTCCCACTAGCCTGGCAGCTGCTGGGCCATCCCCCATCAGAGACGGTAAAGTTGACCAGGATATGAGAGATGGCAGATGCTGGAACCTTGACCAGCAATCTGCTGGGTGATCTCAGCAGGTTCAGCAGTGAACCGAGGAGGAGAGAAGTTGTCAACTTTCTGGATCAGAGCCCTGCATCAAGACTGAGAGCGGAGTGGCGAAATAATCAGCATAATGAGGATTAGGAACGGTGAGAAATGAGCACCAAGTGATTTTTTCCAGGATAGATTTGATGCTTCCCATGTTGGAGCAGCCAGGCCACAGGCCAGGCTCTCAAAATAAGGGATCAACCATTCAGAACAGAGATGAGAATTATTTTTTTTACATATTCTGAGAATGAAATGCTAATTTAATCCATTTTGCTGCAGATTGTGGGTGACTGCCCTACAGCACCCTTTGGGTAAAGTGCAACGATGTAAGCCAGGCACAGATCTGACTGACGCAGTCTGCCTCAGATTCACAGCCAAATCCCAGTGCCAACAGCGATCTCAGCGTATCCTCAGCCCAGCGACTGTGCTGACCTGTTCAATTAGTTAAAGCAGGCTATTTTTAATTACTTACTTGTCCCATTTGAGCAGAGAGATGGCTGGGCTGAAACTAGTTTTATTTGTGCCTATGTCATCCATCTGATAATGATAAATTATAGTAAGTGTTATATGCATTTTCAAGTCTGTACAAATCTGTTACAGTGTTCTCTTTAATAACACAATCTGAGATCTGAAGACATTATAAATAGTAACAGCACTGTTTTTGTAACAAAACCTTGCAGATACGTATGGTAGCACATTAGAATAGATTTTGTAGATCAATGCCAGCAACTCTCTGGGATTACTGGAGACAAACACTTGGTGGCCACTTCATTAGGTACCTGCTGCTCATGATCTTCTCCTGCTGTAGTCCAACCACTTCAAAGTTCAACATGTTGTTCATTCAGATTTGCTTTTCTGCTCACCACTGCTGTAGCGCATGGTTATTTGATTTGCTGTCGTCTTCCTGAAAGCGTTACCAATTTGGCCATTCTCTTCTGATCTCTCTCATTAGCATGGTATTTTCACCCACAGAACAGCCACTCTCTTGGTGTTTTTTTTTGCTTTTTTCACCATTCTCTGCAAACTCTAGAGGTTGTTGTGCATGAAAACCATGGTCAAAGTCACTTAGATCACATTTCTTCCCCATTCTGTTTGTTCTGAACCTCTTGACAATGTCTGCATGCTTTTATGCATTGAGATGCTACCACATGATTGGCTGATTAGATATTTGCACTAATGAACAGGTGTCCCTTATAAAGTGGCCACTGAGTGTATGCTCAAATGCACAAGACCTAAACCTCATCGATTCATCAACTGAACCCAAGATCTTCTCAGCTCCCTGGCACCAGCTCTGGGGAATTCACTCAAAATGCCATTGCCAGAATAGAGCTAGCATAAAAATCACTCATCCATTAGCTTCAAGTAATTATAAGGGAATTAAGTATGATTAGCACCAGCAATGGCTACCTGACTGAGAGTCATTCAATTATTCTGTTCCATTTCACACACTTCTATACTCACCCTCCTCTTCCCATTCAGAACATGATTAGAGTTAGATTAGATTAGATTATGAGGACACGCAGTCCTCTTTTATTGTCATTTAGTAATGCATGAATTAACAAATGGTACAATGTTCCTCCGGTGTGATATACCAGAAACACAAGACAGACCAAGACTGAAAAACTGACAAAAACCACATAATTATATCATATAGTTACAACAGTGCAAGCAATACTGTAACTTGATGAACAGGCCATGGGCACTGTAAAAAAAATTTCAAAGTCTCTCGAAAGTCCCAACATCTCACGCAGACGGGAGAAGGAAGAAAACTCTCCCTGCCATGAGCTTCCAGCGCCGCAAACTTGCCGATGCAGCATCCTGGAAGCACCCGACCACAGTCCGACTCTGAGTCGTCTGAAAACTTCGAGCCTCCGATCAGCCCTCCGACACCGAGCACCGAGCACCATCTCTGCCGAGCGTTTCGACCCCAGCCCCAGCCACCAGCAACAGGCAAAGCCAACGATTTGGGGCCTTCCCTCCGGAGATTCTCGATCGCACAGTAGCAGCGACAGCAAACCAGGCATTTCAGAGGTTTCTCTAGATGTTCCTCTGTGCTTCTCACGTCTGTCTCCATCAAATCAGAATTGTGCACGGCCCCTATTTAACAAATACAATATCATTTCACCGGAGAGGCTGCGCACGCTGCATCACGCTGCCATCTTCTCCTCCCGCCACCTTCCCCACTTTGATCACCTTCCACCCAACTAACCTTTATTCAATGGGTCATCGTCCATAATTTCCAATGACTTCAATGTAATTCCATCACTAAACTTATATTTATCTCCTTTCCCCTTACAACATAACCTCCCCTCACCTTCCCTCCCTTGCTCTGCCCTCCCCCTTCTGAAGGACCTGCTCCCTCCAGGATGAACTGACACACATTTCCATCGCCATCATCACTCACTACGCCTTCCACTGAAAATCATAGGTAATGCAAAAAAAAAGTCCTTCTCCCTTCCGGCTGAGCAGGTTTTTGAAAATCCTTCTCAGATGAAACAACTTTGTGTGATATAGCACTCATATTGGTGCTCACAATGTGCTTAGCTCGTGTTGTGAAAACCATCTCCTCCTGTCTGTAGGTGTGAATCCAAGCTTCCTATTGTCCGATCTTTCGCCATCCCTCCTTCTCTCTGGTCACTGTGTCTTCAGCTTCCTAATCTGCTAGAGTGAAACTGAACAAAAGTTCAAGGAGAAGCTTCTCAGTTTCTATCTAGGTGTATTACAACCTTCAGAACTCAATGCTGTATTAAAAAAAATCATTTGAATTTAATTCAGGTTTTTTCCCCTCTTTTCTCTATCTCCACCCTATCACAGAGTTTTCCTTTTGTTCTCTTCACTCCACCTCATTTCTCTTGATTGAGCCATAAAATTGTCAGCTCAGAAATGCACCCATTGTGTTCAGGCCAACCATCCCGCACCCATCCACTCTAATCCCATTTACCAATAGCTGGTCTGTAGCCTTCCATGCCTGGAATTCAGTGCTCATCTAGCAATTCCAATGTTGTGAAATTACCTGGCGCATTCCTCAATGTCATGGCTGGTCTTACCCAATATAATACAATCTCATCAAGGCTCATTAATAAGCAGCAATAATACATCAATTCCATTCCAATTCTAACTGCAAAAGCTTTGACCACTGGCTCAGCAACACACTTCCTTAGTCAAATGTCCAATGCAATAAAAACTGTAAATGTTTTTCAACAGCTTGGGCAGCATCTATGGAAAGGAATAAATAATTCTGATAAAGTGTCTTGGATCAGAAATGGAGAGAGGGAGCAGCTTCAAGTTCCTCTGTGTCAAGATCTCTGAGGATCTAACCTGGTCCCAACATATCGATGTAGTCATAAAGAAGGCAAAACAGCAGCTATACTTTATTAGGAGTTTGAAGAGAATTGGCATGTCAACAAATACACTCAAAAACTTCTATAGCTGTACAGTACCGTGAAGAGCATTCCGACAGGCTGCATCACTGTCTGGTATGGAGGGGCTACTGCAAAGGACTGAAAGAAGCTGCAGAGGGTTGTAAATCTAGTCAGCTCCATCTTGGGTACTAGCCTACAAAGTACCCAGGACATCTTTAGGGAGCGGTGTCTCAGAAAGGCAGTGTCCATTGTTAAGGACCTCCAGCACCCAGGGCATACCTTTTTCTCCTGTTACCATCAGGTAGGAGGTACAGAAGCCTGAAGGCACACACTCAGCGATTCAGGAGCAGCTTCTTCCCCCTGCCATCCAATTCCTAAATGGACATTGAAGCTCTGGACGCTACCTCGCCTTTTTAATATACAGTATTTCTGTTTTTGCACATTTAAAAGAATCTATTTAATATATGTACTGTAATTGATTTAGTTGTTACTATTATGTTTTATTTTATTTATTATTATTTTTCTCTCTCTCTGCTAGATTATGTGTTGCATTGAACTGCTGCTGCTAAGTTAAAAAATTTCACGTCACATGCCGGTGATAATAAACCTGATTCCGATTCTGGAGACAGGAGGTCATCAATGGCCTATACTCCCCTGGGAACTAAGGCCCCAAAAAGAACAGAACACAAAATAATCTGCAGATGCTGGGGTCAAAGCAACACTCACAACCAGCTGGAGGAACTCAGCAGGTCGGGCAGCATCCGTGGAAACGATCAGTCGATGTTTCCGGCCAGAACCCTTCGTCAGGACTGAAGAGGGAAGGGGCAGAGGCCCTATAAAGAAGGTGGGGGGAGGAAGGGAAGGAAAAAGGCCGGTAGGTTCCAGGTGAAAAACCAGTAAGGGGAAAGATAAAGGGGTGGGGTAGGGGAAGCAGGGAGGTGATAGGCAGGAAAGGTGAGGAAGGAATAGGGGAAAACACAATGGGTAGCAGAAGGAGGTGGAACCATGAGGGAGGTGATGGGCAGCTGGGGGAGGGGGCAGAGTGACATAGGAATAGGGGAAGGGAGGGGGAGGGAATTACCAGAAGTTGGAGAATTCTGTGTTCATACCAAGGGGCTGGAGACTACCTAGACAGTATATGAGGTGTTGCTCCTCCAACCTGAGTTTAGCCTCATCATGGCAGTAGAGGAGGCCATGTATGGACATATCTGAATGGGAGTGGGAAGCAGAGTTGAACTGGATGACTACTGGGGGATCCCGTCCGCTGTGGCGGACGGAGCGGAGGTGCTCTCCCCAAGAAGAACAACAAGGCTCTAGATTTCCAGCATCTGCAGAATCTCTTGTGTTAATCTAACATAATGTTAAGCAATTAACAAAATATAAGTAATTAAAACAAATTATAAAAACAGATAAACAATGAATAACAGTTTACTAGGTTTCCCTAAATTGGGACTCAAAGGAGGACCTCTTCCATCTGTAGAGTGAAATCCACTAACAGAGAAAGTGGTGGAAGCAGAGCCACTAACAACACTTCAGAAGTGTAGAGACAAGCACTTAAATTATGTAGATGCAGAAGAGCAACTGTTTATCATTCAATAGTTATAATTTCTCCCTTAACAGGGAACATATCAGAGAACACATTGAAACTTTTCAAATGTTGAAAGGCCCTTACGGAGTAGATGTAAAAAGGATGTTTCCCATGGTGGGGAAGTTTAGGACAAGAGGGCACAGCCTCAGGATAGAGGGGGATCCATTTAAAACAGAGATACAGAGAAATTTCTTTTACCAGAGGATGGTGAATTTGTGGAATTTGTTACCACAGGCAGCTGTGGAGGCCAGGCCATTGGTGTATTTAAGGCAGAGCTTAATAGGTTCTTGATTGGACATGACATCAAAGGTTACGGGGAGAAGGCCGGAGAGCAATGCTGAGGAGGGGAGAAAGGGATCAGCCATGATTCAATGGTGGAGTAGACCCAATGGGCCAAATGGCCTAATTCTGCTCCTACGTCTTATGGTCTTATAATAATCAAATCTATCCTGTCTAGATATCTCAGGATCTTATATATTTCAGTCTAGTGTCTTCTCATCTTTCCAAATTCCAAAGAATAATAGCCGAGAGCTGCCCAAGACAACGAGGAAGTTGTGAACACAGTCCAGTCCATCTCAAAAACTAGATTCCCCATCACTGACAACTTTGGTGGATTAGGGTCTAAAGTGTTATTTTTCTTCAAATTTCAAGTTCAGGTTCAGTTGATAGGTAGAGGGGCAGGAGGTGTTGAGGAAGCAGGGAGGTTGCAAAAGGACTTAGACAGATTAGGAGAATGGCCAAAGAAGTAGCAGATGGAATATAGTGTCAGGAAAAGTATGGTCATGCACTTTGGTATGAGGAATAAAAGCATAGAGTATTTTCTAAATGGGGAGGAAATTCAAAAATCTGATTTGCAAAGTGACTTGGGAGTCATTGATTGGTTTCCCTAAAGGTTAACTTGCAGGTTGAGTCAGCAGCGAGGCAGGCAAATGTAATGTTAGCATTCATTTCAAGAGGACTAGAATATAAAAGCAAAGATGTAATGCTGAGGTTTTATAAGGTAATGGTGAGGTCTCACGTGCAGTATTGTGAGCAATTTTGGTCCCCTTAGCTAAGAAAGGATATCCTGCATCACAGAGGGTTCAGAGGCAGTTCATGAGAATGATTCTGGAATTGAAGGGGTTATTGTATGAAGAGCGTTTGATGGCTCTGAGCCTGTACCACTGGAATTTAGAAGAGTATGGGGGATCTCATTGAAACCTATTGAATGTTGAAAGGCCTTGATAGAGTGGATATGAAGAGAATGTTTTCTGTAGTGGTGGAGTCAAAGATTCGGGTATCCTGCCTCAGAATAGGGGGACACCCATTTAGAATGATAAGAATGATGAAGAGGAATTTCATTAACCAGAAAGTGGTGAATCTGTGGAATTTGTTGCCACAGGCAGCTGTGGAGGCCAGTTCATTGGGTATATTTAAGCCAGAGGCTAATAGGTTCTTGATTATTCAGGGAGTGAAAGATTACAAGGAGAAGACAGGAGAATGGGGTGGAGAAGGAAAAATAGATCAGCCATGATGAAATGGCAGAACAGACTCTATGAGCTGAATGGCCTAATTCTGCTCCTATCTCTTATGATCTTATGGTCATTCACCATGCAGATGTATAGAGCTAAACAAAATATCGTTCTTCTGAGGTCAAAGTGCAAAACACAGTGCATGCAGGCACACACAGTTCACAGTAGCTACGTACAATAACACATACAGTCACAAAATAATATTAGCACAAATCTCTGAGTGGCATGGCACGGAGAATGATGATGCACAGGATGCTGGTCTGGAGCCACAAGCACACAACCACTCCTTATCTCCCACACCCACATTTTGTCCACAAGTGTTCAGTCCACATCCACATTTTGTCCACAAATGTTCAGTGAATTTTCAGTAATTTAGTATAGTTGGTTCTGTACTTTTGTAGTTTCTATATCTATAAGCTTGAGATGTCATGACCAAGTAAATCAAGACTGTCCAAGTTTTCTCAAAGGCTGTTCTTATCAGAGAAGTCCCCTAATTGGTCAGGGTTGAACCAATTTTCAATATAAAGACAGACCATGAGGCAGAGTCGTTGTCAGAGTGAGCAGGTTACTGTTAGAGTTAGTTCGCTGCCGCTTTGTTACCAGCTCACGGTGCTCTACTGTTAATTCTTTATTATGAACACACCCACCTTCTTATTCTTCGTTCCTTCCCCCTTCCTTTCCAGTCCTGGTGAAGGGTCTCGACCTGAAATGTCAGTTGTTTATTCATTTCCATAGATGCTGCCTGACCTGCTGATTTCCTCCAGCATTTTGTGTGTGCTGCTTTGGATTTCCAGCATCTGCATCTGTTTAAAACCTCTCTCATTGTTTATCGCACGGTACTGTCTTTCTTTCTGAAATGTGCATCTCATTCATGACCTCCAAAGAACCTTGTGAAAAATCTACACTTGTCTCTGCCTGAGGAAAGCTGAAAACTAAATCAAGGACCTCTCCCGGTCTGGTCGTTCTCTCTTTCCTTCTCTCCCGTCAGGCTGAGGGTGCAAACCACCAGCCTCAAGGACAGCTTCTGAACCGCTGTTGTCAGACTCTCACATGCTCAAAGATGACTTCTTGAATTCTGATCTCATCGAGGCCCTTGCACTTTACTTGTCAATCTACAGTGCACTTTCTCTGTAACTGCAATATTATATTCCACATTTTGTGTTTTTCTTTTTACTACCTCAGTGTAACTATGAACTGCCTGGATGGCATGCAAACTAAAGCATTTCGGAATGCACTCAGTGGCCACCTGTACGTCTGCTGGCTAACACAGTTAACTAATCAGCCAATCATCTGACAGCAAGTCAATGCATAAAAGCATGCAGACATGGTCAAGAGATTCAGTTGTTGTTCAGACCAAACTTCAGAATGGGGAAGAAATGTGATCTAAGTGATTTTGACTGTGGAATGATTATTGGTGCCAGATGGAGTGGTTTGAATATTTCTGAAACTGCTGATTTCCTAGGGGGGGGGGGGGTTTGCACAACAGTCTGTAGAGTTTATTGAGAATGGTGCCAAAAAAAAAAACAAAAAAAAAAAAATCCATTGAGCAGCAGTTCTGTGGGTGGAAATGTCTTGTTAATGAGAGAGGTCAGAGGAGAATAGTTAAACTGGTTCAAGATGACAGGAAGGTGACAGTAAATCAAATAACCACATATTACAACTGTGGGGTGCAGAAGAGCTTCACTGAATGCACGACACAACAAGCCTTGTAGTGGACGGGCTATGGCAGCAGAAGACCATGAACATAAACTCAGGGGCCACCTCATCAGGTACAAGAGGTAACTAATAGAGTAGCCACTGAATGCATGTGACAATAGTAAACCAAACCAATGCTAATGTCTTGCCCGTCCAACCTCTTCTCATAAAATAACCTGCATATTCCAATCATTAGTCATGACTCACCCTGAATTATGTCCAACATACTAATATCCATATCAAATAAGGAAATCTGTGCTGTGCACGGTACTTCAGTTGCGGTCTCACCGATGTCTAATTTAAATGAAAAAAGTCACTCCTTATTTTTGTATTCATTTCCCCTGGCAACAGGCAGTAACCTTCTGCTAGCTTTCCCAACAACTAACTGCAAATATTAGACAGGAACACTTGAACCCTCTGCAACTCACAGCTCTGCGTTCTTTCACCATTTAAAAATACCTAATTTTATTTATTTTCACTGTGAAAGTGGATAATTCAATATTTTTTCACCTTCCATTACCTGATCTTTGTCTAGTTAATCTATAAACCTCTACATCCAAGTAATTTATATAAATTGTAAAATGTTTCAGGCTGAGACCTTTCATCAGGACTGGAAAGGAAGTCAGATTTAAAAGGTGAGGGTTGGGAAAGGAGTACATGCTGGCAGATTATAGGTGAGACTAGGCAAGGGCCAGGGTTGGGAGGTGGGATGAAGTAAGAAGCTGGGTGGTGATAGGTGGAAGAAGTAAAGGCTGAAGAAGAAGGAAACTGATAGGAGAGGACAATAGATCTTGGAGGAAAACTGGAGGTGATGGAGGGAGATAAACAAGTGATTAAGTCCTTAACTAATCAATTCTGCCTACACAACGTCCATATCCGTCCATTCTCTGCACATTTGCGTACCTACCCGAGGGACTCTTAAACATCTCTGTCATGCTTGAGTCCACTACTACATCTCCCTGTGTAAAAAAAATGCCCAGCACTTCTCCTTTGAACTTGTGTTAACCTTAACCTTAAGTGCATGCCAGCTGGTATTGGACATTAGTTGTCTAGTCTATCTAGTCTCTCATAATCTTATAAACTTCTGTCAGGTCTCCCCACAGCCTCTATTGCCCCAGAGAAAACAAACCAGGTTTGTCCAATGTCTCATTATAACACATGCCCTCCAATCTAGATAGCATCCTGGCAAACCTTCCTTCACCGTCTCCAGAATCTCCATATCCTTCCTAAATTGGGGTGACCAGAATCGACTGCAATACTCCAGTTACAGTGTAAAGCTGCAACAAATAACCAAAGGCTGAAAGCGTTTGATTCATTGGTTTTAAGAAATCTCTTAAAGGACGAGGGGGAGGTGCAGAGTTGGAGGAATTGAGTAAGTGTATTTCAGAGACCACCGAAGCTACTTCCAAGAGCGTGCACACATTCAGTGAGCATTGCAGACAGTACTGTCTGGTTGTCAGCAGTCAGTTAGATACAAGATCACCAGAAAGTGAGAGGAGAAAGAGAAAAGCGTATACCGTGTGCATAAAAATTCATTGAAATAAACTTGCAACTTCTATGTTCTGCTGCGCATTCCTCAAAAGTGGACAGTGGTAGACAGAAGTAAAGGTATGCCTTGTAAAACATGGGCAAACGATCATGGGGAAATAATCCTTCATTTCATAAGGGTGACCCTGAGCTTCTAGCTGCTCATAATTTTTATACTCTGTCACTCTCCTGCTCTGACCTCTCTGTCTTTTGCTTCCAATGACACCTAAGGAAAGTTTGAAGAAGACTACATCTTCTGATTAGGTCCAGTGCATTACAACTCGTACTGATTTTAATGTTTTCTCACACACGAGAACAGTATTTCCTTCTAATATGTTTTCTTTTTCATTTTGTTTTAAAGCAGTTGCTGTTTTTAATCACTTTGTTCCACAGCCAGTCTCAGAGTTTCCTATGTTATCTCCAACACCTCCTCTCTGCAACGTAAAATGCACAAGCCTCCTCACTTTTGCATTTTTGATGAAGGGTCCTCGACTTGCTCATATCCTCACGAATGCTGTTACGCCTGCTGACTGCTGACTGCTCCCAGAATGGGCTGCTCACATGAAGGAGAAATGGCCCTTACCAGTTCTTAATAATGCGTCAATGCCGTGCTCTGCACTTGACTGAAAGAAACTGTAGGGAGTTGTGGACACAGCTCAGCACATTTGAGGAACCAGCGTTCTTTCCATGGACTCTGTCTATACTTCTCACTGCCTCAGTAAAGCAGCCAGCATTATCAAAGACCCCACCCACCCCAGACGTTCTCTCCTCTCTCCTCTTCATGAGCAGAATATAGGAGAACCTGAAAGCATGTACCCCCAGGCTCAAGGACAGTCTCTACCCTGCTGTTATAAGACTATTGAAGGTGTCCTTAGTACGATGTTAGACTCTTTCTTGACCTCACAATCTACCTTGTTATCATCATGCACCTTAATGTTTACCTGCACTGAACTTTCTACGTAGCTGTTACACTTTATTCTGCATTGTAAACACAAGAGGTTCTGCAGATGCTGGAAATTCATAGTAACACACACAAAATGCTAAAAGAACTCAACAAGTCAGTTACCATCTATGGAGAGGAATAAGCAGTCGATGCTTCGAGCCAAGACCGTACATCAGGACTCGGCCCGAAATATCGACTCTTTATTCCTCTCCATAGATGCTGCTTGACCTGCTGAGTTCCTTCAGCGCTCTGTGTGTGTATTTCTGCATTGTTATTGTCTTACTTTGTTCTACCTCAACGCACTGTGCATTGTGATCTGTATGAACACTATTCATGACCAGCTTTGTACTGTACCTCAGTACATGTGACAATAATAAACCACTTCCAGTTCCAGTTCCATTTCCTCTAGCCTTCCCTGTCGAATGCCATAGGAAGCTGGAGCAATCCTCAGCCGAATGTCTGTAGAGCTGCCCCAGCTCCTTGTCAAGCCAGTTTGTTGCATGTGAACACGTATGGTGAGGTACATTTGAAAAACTTACTTGCGATGCATGACAGACACATAGTGTATGAGTACATGAGAAAACGTCATTCTTTCTGGGGAAATCAAAGGACGTGTTGAGTTATACTCTTTACTTTTCCACAATAATGTTCACAATGCTCCTGTCACCAGTCACTTTTCTTTCTCACCTAGTCTGCAATGAGCTCAAAATCCCTTATCATTAACTATGGATTTATTTACAATAGCTACTACTTTGTGCCCTAGCAACATGTTCATCTGGTGGTCAGACAGGTTTGAACTTGAGGTTGAGACTTTAGGATTTGAGAAAATAGTAGACAGAAGGATAATGAGCAAGGAGGACTTATGCCTGGATCGAATGAGAGAATTCTATGAAAGAACAGGAAAGTTGGCAGATGAGGAGAGCTTGGAGTAGTTAACTGAAGAAGCAGTGGTAAGGGTAAGCGCTTTCAAGTTCCTGGGTGTCTATTTCTCTGGAAATGTATCCTCACCCCAACAATTCGATGTAACAGCAGCTTTACTTCATTGGGAGTTTGAAGAAATTTGGTTTGTCACCAAAGACTATTAGATTTTGGCAGATGTACCGTGGTGAGCATTCGAACTGGTTATAGCACAGTTTAGTGTGGAGGCACCTCTGCACAGGATCAGAAAAAGCTGCAGAAGTTTACAAACCCAGCCAGCTCTATCGTGGGCACTAGCCTCCCAGGCAACAAGGGAACCTTCAAAAAGCAATGCCTCAGTAAAGGGGAATCCATTATTAAGGACTGTCAACAGCTCGGACATGGCCTCTTCTCATTACTACCAACAGAGAGGAAGTACAGGAGCCTGAAGACACACACCCAACATTTTAGGAACAGTTTCTTCCCCTCCACCATCAGATTTGTGAATGCACAATGAAAACTACCTCATGTTTGCTCTCTTTTTGTGTTACTGACTTAATTTAATTATATATATATATATATATATTATTTTCTTATCATAGTTTTTTAGTGTACTGCACTGTACTGCTACTGCAAAACAACATATGCCAATGATATTAAACCTGATTCTGAAGGTAAAGATGAATGAATTTTATTAACTGTTAAAATTGTTTTACGTGAAATCACAGATACAGCAACTATGTATCTTACCATTATTTAATCTGTGTATCTGCAACTTTCTGCAATAACTCATCCTCACTGCTTGAAAAATAAACTTCACTTTCAGCTCTCAACAACACAGCAAATCGCTAGCTAATCAAATTCATGCCCAATTGATTAGCATCCGGAGGTTCACAGGCGACAGCAGTTTGCAAGTATATAAAATTTATTTATTAACTACCCAATAACTCAAAAGGAAAGGCAATACAGTGAGATAAGTAATGGAGATTTTAAACACACAAAAGTTTGCAGATACTGGAAATCCAAAGCAACACACATAAAATGCTGGAGGAACTTAGCAGGTCAACAGTATCGATGGAAATGAAGAAACAGTCAACGTTTCATGCCAAGACCCTTCTCCAGGACTGGAAAGGAAAGGGGAAAACACCAGAATAAAAAGGTGGCGGAGGGGAAGGAGGATAGCTCAAAGGTGACAGGTGAAGTCAGGTGGGTAGAAAAGATGAAGGGCTGGAGAGGAAGGAATCTGATAGGAGAGGAGAGTAAACTATAGGAGAAAAGCAAGGAGGAGGGGATCATGGGATGTGCTAGGGAGGTAAGAAGTGGTAAGAGGCCAAAGTGGGTAATAGAAGAGGGGAGGGGGAAGGATTTTTTTTTCAGAAGGAGAAGTCAATATTCAATGCATCAGGTTGGAGGCTACCCAGAGTATAAGGTGTTGCTCCTCCACCCTGAGGGTGGCCTCATCTTAGTACAAGAGGACACCAAGGACCGACATCTCAGAACGGGAAAGGAGATTTTTTTGGGGAAACTTGTTGAAGTGCTGACAATCAGAAGGAGGCCCAGCAGATATGTTTCCTTTATCAGATCCTGATGGGTAATCTTAAGAGTCAAGTCATCTGCTTTTCAGGCAGGACATTCGAAGTCAAAGTAAATTTTATTATAAAAGTATGTATACATTAGCATACACTACCTTGAGATTCATTTTCTTGCAGGCATTTACAGGAAACTAAAGGAATACAATAGGTTTATGAAGAATTATACAGTACAGAAACAAGGTCTGACTTTCTCCCAAATGCCTTGGCCTATTCTTTTCAACAACACTAACTTTGACAGTGTATAACACCCAGTGTACATAGAGAATACTTAAAAATGCCAGCCAAGAAAAGATTTTTACCCCTGCTTTCTGGCTATGGGGGTGTTTCTATTTGCAAGTGCCCACAATGCACATGTCTGAAGCTGTATTTCCAACATTGCAATGGATGGTTCTTCACCAGCTCATGCCCCTAGCTTGTGAAAATTGCTCCATATATGGAAGTTCTTTAGAAATCTGATCCAACAGACTGAAAACCTAGTGTGGGGAGGGGAGTGGGGTACTTACAGAAAGGCAATCCCTGCATCAGGTTACTGCTAGGGACGGAAGGGACAGTGGAATAACAGCAATCAAGGCTTGTTGTCATGGCGATGAATAGAACATGGTGTTTGAATGTCAGTGGCAGAGTGACGCAGAGAAGGAGGGAGTCAACCTGATCTGGAGTGATATGGTAGGCAGTAAAAAAGAGTGTTTGGATTTTACGCAGAGAAGACATTCCGCCTCCCAGTGTTCTACAAGGGTAGAATCCAAGCGGGCATTCTGACTGGACAAGGGGACCGTGCAATTTGACCTGGAAGTGCAAGTTTAAGGTCAATATCAGTCTCTTTTACTTAGCACCAGTGCGCAGTGATTCATGAGCAATTTAAATACCTCATACTCCAAAGAGTACAAGCACAATGAAGCAAGTTTTGTCCTTCATAAGCACAATCTCCCTGTGGGAAAGGAGAGAACCAACCATCCTTGCGTTTAGATTCATGTCTATCATACTGGGGCAGCACGGTAGCATAGTGGCTAGCATAACCCCTTACAGTGCCAGCGACCCGGGTTTAATTCCCGACGCTCTCTGTAAGGAGTTTGTACATTCTCCCTGTGACCGCATGGGTTTCCTCCAGATGCTCTGGTTTCCTCCCACGTTCCAAGGAAGTATGGGTTAGTAAGTAATTAGTCCCATGGGGGTAAATGGGTGGTGCGGACTCATTGGGCCAAATGGCCTGTTGCCGTTCTGTATCTCTAGATAAAAGTGAATAGGCATGGCACATTGATGCTTGATTCACTTTGCACTAACTGGGATTCCATCTGTTTCCACCAAGCAATCTTTCCCCGTTAGTAAGTGACTCCACCAATCAGTAACATTCAAATTCACAATGCTTCCAAAGTAGTTTTCATTTCTATTGCAATACCCAGTAAAATACCTAAATAAAGCCATTAAATACAAAAACGCCTCAGAAGCACGGTCATTCTCATTACACAGCGGTCACATGTCTGGTTTTCCGTGGGTACCAGGGAAATTTCGTAGGTTCATTTTGTGTTTTCTTCTGGACTTCACGATAATCGGCTGGAATCGTAGGGGTCTGTATAACGATAAGGGAGAAGACACAGTCATTAAGGCTTTTGAGGCAATTTATATTAAAGAATGTCTAACCAATATTACAAGGAGTTTCGAGGAAGTTACAAGGAAAATGGATGAAGGCAAGGCAGTGGATATTGCGCACTTGGACCTTAGCAAGGTATTTGACAAGGTCTCACATGGGAGGCTGGTCAAGAAGGTTCAGTCGCTCAGCATTCAGGATGGGGTAGTAAACTGGATGAGACGTTGACTTTGTGGGATAAGCCAGAGGATAGTAGTAGATGGTTTCTTCTCTGACTGGTGGTGTGCTGTAGGGATCGGTGATGAAGTCCTTTGTTGTTTGTCATCTATATCAATGATCTGGTTGATAATGTGGTAAACTGGATCAGCACACTTGTGGATGATACCAATTTTGGGAATGTAGCGTACATTGAGGAAGGCTATCATGGATCTACATCAGCTGGAATAATGGACTGAATAATGGCAGATAAAATTTAATGTAAATAAGTGCAAGGTTTTGCATTTCAGTAGGACCAGCCAGGTAGGTCTTACACAGTGAATGCTAGGGCACTGAGGTGTGTGGTAGAACAGAGGGATCTGGGAATAAAGGTCCATTGGTGTCACAGGGAGAAAGGGTTATGAAAAGCTTTTGGCACATTGGCCTTCATAAATCAATGTATTGAGTACAGGAGATGGAATGTTATGTTGAAGTTGCTAAAGACAATGGTGAGGCCTAATTTGAAGGATTGTGTGCTATTCTGGTCACCTACGTACAAGAAAGATGTAAACAAGGTTGAAAGAGTGCAGAGAAAATTTACAAGGATGTTGCTGGGTCTGGAGGACCTGCGTTAAAAAGAAAGATTGAATAGGTTGGGACTGTATTCTTTAGAACGCAGAAGACTGAGAGGAGATTTGATGGAGGTACATAAAATTATAAGGGGTATAGATGGGTAAATGAAAACAGGCTTTTTCCACTGAGGTTGGGTGGGACTACAACCAGAGGTCCTAGGTTAAGAGTGAAAGGTGAGAAATTTAAGGGGAATATGAGGGATAACGTCTTCATTCAGAGGATCGTGACAGTGTGGAATGAGCTGCCAGCAGAAGTGATGCATGCGAGCTCGATTTCAATATTTAAGAGAAGTTTAGATAGGTACATAGATAGTAGGGGTATGGACGGCTTTGGTCAGTGCAGATGGATGGGAGTGGGCAGCTTAAATGATTTCGTCATGGACTAGATGGGACAAAGGGTCTGTTTCTGTGCTGTATTTCTCTATGACTCTATAATGCAGGAGAAATTTCTCAAGTATGCACTGACTTGTTTTAGAAAGGATTAACAGAACATTATTAGATTGGTTCTTGGAAAATGAATGTTATGTAGATTTGTGCATGTATGCTGAGAGTTTTCACTGTTTTCTATTTTTATTTCTCAGACTTCCAGCACCTACAGACTCTGATTTTCTTTTACTGATAATCACCGCTGGAGATGGCTGAATTCACAACTCTCTGCAGCCTCCTGCAGCCCTGTGCACTGCAGGCTCTGTTCCAGGCTGTGACGCAACCAGTTAGAATGATCCCTAGCGGCAGAATGGGTGAGCAGTTTCAAATTCTTAGGTGTCAACAATGGGGGATCTGTCCATATTGATGCAATCATGAAGAAGGAACGCAGCCAGCCAGCGGTCTAGTGGACTTTGAGACGGTTGATCCCAGGTTGGAACCTGGCCAGCTCCTTGCATGCTTCCCATCTGTGCTGGGTTGAGATTCAAGCTAGCAACATGACCTCTTAAAAGACCAGACAAAACGCTAAATAAATGGCAAGGTTACCACCCGATGCACCACAAGGCACCCAATAGAACATCAACAACAATGAAGAAGGAACACCAGCAGCTTAACCTTGTTAGGAACGGGAGGGGATTTAGTAAAGTATGCCACCAACAAGGTTACATCAACAAAATCAAGAATATCACTGGTAAAAAGCTCCGCTGTTCTTCAAGTGGATGTTTGAAAGCAAAGGACGGCACCATTATTATGAAAAAAGATGAGATTATGAACACGCAAACACGAGGAATTCTGCAGATGCTGGAAATTCAAGCAACACAGATCAAAGTTGTTGGTGAACGCAGCAGGCCAGGCAGCATCTCTAGGAAGAGGTACAGTCGACGTTTCAGGCCGAGACTCTCTGACGAAGGGTCTCGGCCTGAAACTTCGACTGTACCTCTTCCTAGAGATGCTGCCTGGCCTGCTGCGTTCACCAGCAACTTTGATGTGTGTTGCAAGATTATGAACAGATGGACTGAGTATATTCAGGAACTGTTTGAAGGCGATCGAGGTGAAAAACCAGAAATTAAACAAAACATTGAAGGTCCAAGTACTTTAAAATCTTAAGTTTGTAATGTAATAAATAAGATGAAGAAAGGAAAGGCAGCAGGTCCTGATGAATTAGTAATAGAACAAATTATCGCCCTTGAAGATTATGGAATTAAAAAACTTACTGATTTAATCAATGACATTTATGAGACTGGAATAATGCCAGAAGAGATGAAAAATCAGTATTTATCACTCTTCCTAAGAAACCTGGAGCAATAGAATGTGAATTACATAGGACCATAAAGTTTAATGAGTCATATCACCAAGATACTTCGAAGAATTTTGATGACAAGAGCTAAAAGTAAGATACAAGCTGAAACAGGTAAAGAACAATGTGGTTTTGTGAAAGACAAAGGTATAAGAAATGCATATTGATGTTAAGGATACTATCAGAACGAGCTATTCAAGTGCAAACAGATTTGTTTGTTTGTTTCATTGACTACACAAAAGCATTTGATAAAGTGAAGCACAGTAAGTTATTTGAAATATTACAGGAAACTCTAGATCTAGATTCGAAAGACCTCCGCCTAATCAGAAATCTGTACTGGGAACAAACTGCTGCTGTAAGAATAGATGGAGAAGTGAGTCAGTTTACAAAAATCAAGAGAGGCGTTAGACAAGGGTGTGTTTTCTCCCCTGATTTGTTTACTGTGTACAGTGAAACAATATTACAAACAATAAGAGACATCTTGGGAATCAAAGTTGGCAGTGAAAGCATCAATAATTTCAGATATGTAGATGACACTGTGTTAATTGCAAGTATGGAGGAAGAACTATAAAACCTAATTGATATAGTTGTTGAAGAAAGTGCAAAAATAGGTCTATCTTTCAGTTGCAAAAAGACAGAATGTATGGTGATGTCCAAAAAGAAGGAGAATTCTATCTGCAGGCTGAGAATAAACAGGGAAGACATAAAACAAGTACAGAACTTTTGCTACTTAGGAAGCTGGGTGACATCAGATGGCAGGTGCGACATGGACATCAAAAGAAGAATAGGGATGGCAAAAGACACCTTTACGAGAATGAAGAGTATACTGACCAATACTGAACTAGGCATGACATCCCACCTTAAAGAAATGGAATGTTACATTTATCCAGTTATGTTATATGGCTCAGAATGTTGGACAATATCTAGTAACATGAGGAAATGAATTGAAGCAGCAGAGATGTGGTTTTTGAGGAGGATGCAAAGAATATCATGGACAAAACGAATATCTAACGAGGATGTCATGAACAGAGGAAACACAAGAAGAGAAATAATATATGAGATCATGAAAAGGCAATCTAACTTCATTGGACATGTGATTAGGAAAGAGCAGTTAGATTACATGGTAATTATGGGAAAGATTGAAGGGAAGAAAGCAAGAGGAAGACAAAGACAAATGATGATGGAGACAGAAGCCAGAGAACTAGAAATGAATACCAATGAATTGATCCACTTAACCCAAAACAGGAGTGTGTGGGCCATGGCAGTCAAAGCTCAAACTGGGCACGGCACCTGATGATGATGATGATGCCACCAAAGGCTCTTACAAATTTCTATAGGTGTATGCCGTTAATCGTTCTGGCTGGATGCATCACAGCCTGGTACGGAAACTCCAATGCATAGGACAGCCGAAGGTTGTAGACTTAGCCAACTTCATTATGGCCACAGCCCTCCAAACCATCAAAGTTTCAAGAAGACGGCATCCATTACTAAGGATAATGGCCATGTGGGACATGCCCTCTTCTCATTACTACCATAGAGGAGACTGGAGACTCACATGCAATGATTCAGTGATAGCTCCAAAATCAGATTTCTGAATGCCCCATAAACCCAAGAACATGATCTTGATTTTGCTTTATTATGTACTCTTTATTTATTGTGTAACTTATAGTTCCTTGATGTCTTTACGTTTACTGTACTGCTGCCACAAAACAACAAATTTCACATCATATAAGTCAGTGACAATAAACCCGATTCTGATGAGTTAGTTTCTCTATCAAGTACACATAGTTTTGAATCCCTTCACCAGGCCTACTCTTTATATTTTCATTCTCAGGGGAATAATCTCAACTTCTCCAATTTCCTGTCATCCTGATTTTCCTGCTGGTAAATCTTTGCTGCGCTTGTTCTCATATCCTTTCTGGAGGATGTGTCCAAATGTATTCACCATGCTACAGGCAAGGACTGACTACAAGTTTATGATAGTCTTTTGGTTTGTCTTCACTGCCCCTAATTACAAAGCCAATTTTTCATACACACTTTATTTGTTTGCCCAATGTCCAAAATTGTACATTTCACATTAGGTTGCCTTGAAGTCCATCACTTCATGTTAAATAACTTCCAAGTCTTCCCATTTCACCAGTTGTTCCCCTGAAGTCTGCTGCTGTTTTGATCACTGAATTTAGAACATGGTAGCATGCCTCAGTGATTATCATCCACTAGCTCTTATATCAACGATGATGAGCTGCTTTATGAAGTCGGTCATGAAGCATATCAACTCCTGACTGAAGACTAAATTGGATCTGCTCCAATTTGTCTATTATCATAACAGGTCAACAGTAGATGCCATTTCATTGGCTCTTCACTCAGCTCTGGAACATCTGGACAATGGAGATGCATACATTAGGATGCTCTTCACTGACTACAGCTCAGCATTCAACACTATCATTCCCTCATAAAGAATCAATGATCTCCAAGACCTAGACCTCAGTCCCTTCTTATCAATTGGATCCTCAATTTCCCAGTCAGTTTGGATTGGCAACAACATCTCCTCCATAATCACCATTAGCACAAGTGCACCACAAGGCTATGTGCTTAGCCCCCTGCTCTACTTGCTTTACACTTGTAACTGTGAGGCTAAGTACAGCTTCAAAGCCATATTTATGTTCGCTGATGACTCCCCTGTTGCAGGCCAAATCAAAGGTGGTGATGGATCAACATATTGGAGGGAGATTTGACAATCTGGCTAAGTAGTGCCACAACAACAACCTCTCACTGACCGTCTGCAAAAGCAAAGAGCTGATTATTGATTAGAGGAGGAAGAAACCGGGGGTCTATGAGCCAGTCCTCATTCAGGGATCGGAGGTGGAGAGGGAGGTGAAAAAAAACACTGGTCTCTCGTCAAAATCGCAAGAAATTGCAGAGTTGACAATGTGGTCAAGGCCATTACAAAGCTCTGCCCTCCCTCCATTAACTCAGTCTACATAAATGCCTCACAAAAACAGTTAAAATAATCAAACCCCTCCAACCCTGGTCATTCTCTCTCTCCCTCCCACTGAGCAGAAGTTATAAAACCTTGAGTATGCGTACCACCAGGCTCAAGGACAGCTTTTATCCTATTGTTATAAGCCTCTTGAATGGATCTCTTGTGCAATAAAAATGAACTTGTGATCTCTTAATCCATTGTCTACCAGCACTGCATTTTCTCATAACATGGTATTCTGCTTTCTGATATTCCTTTCTTTTTATAATACTTCAAGGTACTTATTGTTGTATATTTAATATTTGATTAATACTGTAACTATATTGTTTGGTTAAGCATTCTTTGTTGTTTACTTAATACATTGCCAGTTCTATGTAAAAGTACGTAAATGGCATACGTCATGACAGCGCCACGTGATACATGTGTGCCTCACGTAAAGCAAAGAACAAACTAAGATTCACATCTCTTGGGCTCCTGGCTTTTTCTTGCAATTAGTTTTTTATGATGTGGAGTTACAAGACATAACACTACTAAGCATGGAATTAAAATGTAAAACTGCAGAAGCTGGAAATCTGAAGGTAAAAACACCTAAGGTGCTGGAAATCCCCAGCAGGTCAGGCAGCATCTGGGAGAGAGAAAATGTTAATTATTTCAGGTTAGAACTTGATCATTGAACTGAAATATTTACTGTTTCTCTCCCCATTTGCTTCCTGACCTGCTGAATGTTCCCACTGCTCCTTGTTTTACTGGTGATAACATGAGGAGTAATGACCCTGTCAGTGATGTTTCATAACCTCACTGTTGTGAAGGACAGAGATTGATTTCATACATATATCTCTCTCCCCTTAGGTTTCCCCTTTGGGATGAGGATGATATTTTCATTCTGGTTTTATGGGTTCAGAAGTGGTTAACGAGGCCAAAATTCAGATTCTTATATAAATGGGCGGGTGGGAGCTAATGAGATGGTGGTTTGTAAGGTGGAGCCCTCCTTCTGCTTAAGCGGGGCTCCCACAACATGGGCTCAGGGTCCTCAATCCCATTCTCTGAGCAGCCATGGACAAGACTCTCCCAAGATTAACTGGGGGGGTTCCATTTCTTCAAGGAATCCAAGCAAGAATCAGACCATGTTTATTAGCACTGACACATCGTGGAATTTGTTGTTTTGTGGCAGCAGCCAGCAGCTTTGAGCAAAGCAGGCTTTGAACACATCTTTGAATCTTTTCCTCTACGCACTTAAAACATAGAACATAGAACATCACAGCCCTTTGCCCCATGATGTTGCTGCAAACTTTTAACCTGCTGTAAGATCAGTCCAGCTCTTACCCTCCACCCCCACAGAGCCTCTCATTTTTTTTTATCATCCACGTGCCAACTGGTAATCAACTCTTAGGGTCGAGCTCAAAATCGAGTGTCTGTTTCTGGACTCTGATTCTCAGGCAGGTAACTGGTGTGATCTGTCCCATGCAGTTGACTGAGAGTAATTAGGGGCTTAATGCTGAGTATGCGGGCCTAAGAGAGGATGGTGTTGTTGGTTCACATGTGCCTCCAGTGATTTTGGAAGGCTTTGCAGAGGCGACGTTGGTGATACTTACCCAGAGCTTTGAGATGCTTCACATTATGTTATACATGTAACTAATTTGTGACCATCCTTCATCTGGTCCAACTTTTCATAGAAATTACATTGACTAGAATCTATTGACTGGCTGTATCACTGCCTGGTATGGGAACTGTACTTCCCTCAGTCACAGGACTCTGTAGAGAGTGGTGCAGACAGCCCAGCGCATCTGTAGATGTGAACTTCCCACTGTTCAGCACATCTACAGAGACAGGTGTGTAAACAAGGCCCAGAGGATCACTGGGGACCTGAGTTGCCCCAACAACAAATTGTTCCAGCTGCTACCATCCAGGAAACACTACCGCAGCATAAAAGCCAGGACCAACAGGCTCCAGGACGGCTTCTTCCACCAGGCCATCAGACTGATTAATTCACGCTGATACAATTGTACTTCTAAGCTATATTGGCTGTTCTGTTGTATATCTTACTGTACATACTACTTATTACAAATTACTATAATTTGCATATTGCACATTTAGATGGAAATGTAAAGATTTTTACTCCTCATATATGTGAAGGATGTAAGAAATAGTTCAATTCAATAACAAGAAAAGCAACAATCCTAATAATCCCATGTGGAGGCTTTAACTATACACATCTCTGCAAGCAGAATAATATCTGTTCACCAGTACTGTCCACCAGTCTGTTTGTGTGTGTGTCTGTCTGTCAGTGTGTATTTATGTGGAGGTGCAAAGGGAATTGGAAGTCCTCATATAGGATTCCCTAAAGGTTCATTTGCAGTTTGAGTCTGTGGTGAGGAACGGCAAATGCAATCTTAGCATTCATTTCTAGAGGATTAAAATATAAAAGCAAGGATGTAATGTTGAGACTTCATAAAGCACTGGCACAGCCTCTCTTGGAGTATTGTGAGCAGCTTTGGGCACCTTATCTTAGAAGGGTTGTGCTGACATTGGCGAGGGTTCAAAGGAGGTTCATGAAAAAGATTCTGGGACCGAACAGTTTATCATATGAGGAGCATTTGATGGCTCTGGGCCTGTACTCACTGGAATTCAGAAGAATGGGGAAGTGACCTCATTGAAACTTATCGACTGTTGAAAGGCCTTGATAGGCTGTATGTGGAGAGAATGTTTCCTATGGTGGGGGAATCTAAGACCAGAGGACACGGCCTCAGAATAGAGGGACGTCCATTTAGAATAGATGAGGAGGGATTTCTTCAGCCAGAGAGTGGTGAATCTGTGGAATTTGTTGCCGCATGTGGAGGCCAAGTCATTGGGTATATTTAAGACCGAGGTTAATAGATTCTTGATTAGTCAGGGCATGAAGGGATATGGTGAGAAGGCAGGAGATTGGAGCAGGGGGGGAAATGGATCAGCCATGATGAAATGGTGGAGCAGACTTGATGGGCTGAATGGCCTAATTCTGCTCCTACTGTATATCTTATGGTCCTATGTGCATGCGTCATGTGTATTCGTGTGTGTAACACTGTATGGCTGTGTATACACATATGTGTGCGTCTGTGCATGTGTCAGTATGTCTGCATGTGTGTAGGTGTATGCTTGTGTGTTTGTATGGGTATGTGTGTGAGTGTGTTTGTGTGTGTGTGTGTGTATGTTTGAGTGTGTCTGTGGAAAGAGAATACTGGATTACAAACAGCCATCGTTTCAACCCACACATGAAGAACTGACATTTGTGTTGGGGGTGACACATTGCACTCTTACTTAATTACCCACCTCCCACCAGAATTAGCAGGTCCAAGGGAGAAGGGAATAACCTATATTCGTAGCCATGTTATTGACCCAGTTACAGCACATTTAAGCTATAATTGCCTGATCTGAGGACGGCCTGCGCTGTGACTAAAGCGAGCTGGAGAGAGGATTTTTGCCCTCATTGCCCGGCCTCTAATGCGACAGAGTGGATCCTCGCTGTCTTTTCCTCACAAAGAGGCATATTCACTCCGCCAGCTTACCCCTCAGAGGCTGCAGGGCAAACCAGCCACTTAGCCTGTGGACGATAGCGATGCCTGGGAACAAAATAACTCCCGTGATACTCAGAGTCTCTCCAGCTCCCAGGGCAGAGCTTAGGACAGGGCCCTCTGTTGAGGCACTTCTAGTGTGTGCTCCAGTCAATTACTGGAGGGGCTTCAGTAAAGATGGGGTTATAGTTTGTTATTAAACAGTGAATTCATGGCTAGTACATTCAGTAGAGCACTTTACAATCTGCAGCTGAATCCAAACCTTGCAGAGCAGTAACTTTCTAAGATGACTTTCACACCCATCCATCTTTCACTGATCTCCACCCACTCTTCGCTCAACAGCCTGACCACCTGCATGTCCAGACACTGGAATGACAGAGATCCAGTCTGCTAGTCGCTCCCCGTGGCCACAAAAATGCATCCTAGTCCCGCACTAAAACTAGCCTCTGTCAAACTCCACTGGCTTTATCTACACTTTCTGCTGTTTCAAGAGAACAGTAATCAAAGACCCTTCTCTGAAGTTTCTCTCTTCTTCCCCCCACTTCCATGGGAGGTATTTAAGAGGTATCTGATAGGGATCTTGTTCATTTAGAGGGTGGAATGAGCCACCAGTGGAGGCTGTGGAGGATGCATGTTCAATAGCAACTCTTAAGAGAAGTCTTGGGTAAGTACATGGATGGGAGGGGTATGGAGAGCTATGTTCCGGGTGTGGGTCAATGGACCTTGGTAGAATAACCGTTCAGCACAAACTAGGATGGGTTGAAGGGCCTGTTTCCATGCTACAGTGCTCTATGACCCCAAGGTACAAAACTGAAGAGCACTTCAAGAGCCACTGTAAAATTCCACAATTGCTCTGTTCTACCAAGAAACGAACTTCTGATCTCTCAGTCTACCCGCTCAGGGTTTATTTGTCTTCCTGCACGGCACTATTCTTGTAACCACACGCTATAGTCTGCATTCTCTGACAAAATGCTGAAGGAACTCAGCAGGCTGTGGAAAAAAAAAAGTACAGTCAATGTTTCGGGCTGAAACCTGAGTCCTGCCAAAGGGTGTCAGCCGGAAAAATCGACTGTACTCTTTTCTATAAGACGCTGCCTGGTTGGGGCCGGCTGGTGGCGCAATGACATCAGCGCCGGACTCCGGAATGAAGGTTTTCCGGTTCAAATCCAGTCGGAGCTGTTCCCGAGTACATTTTCCATCCGTGCCGGGTTGAGTGTCGAGATTGCAACTAAATAAAGGGTAAAATACTGTGAAATGGCGCATGGCACGCCACAGTCTCCCTCTCTCACTCCGCGCCTTGTAAAGGCATGAAAAAGACATCGTCCCGCCAACATCACGCACGCATGCACGAACGTGCCTAAAAAAAAAGGATGCTGCCTGTCCTGCTGACTTCCTCCAGCATTGTGTGTGTGTGTGTGTTGCTCGGATTTCCAGCATCTGCAAATTTTCTCCTGTTTCTGTATTCTGTAATTGTTTAATTTTTGTGGTACCTCGATGTAGGGAATGATCTGTCCAGATGGCAAGCAAATGAAGCTCGTCACTTGGCACATGTGACAATGTTAAACCAATTACTAATTAACACAGTGATTGAATGGTCCCTAGAGAGAGGGTGATATAGGGCCTCCCACTGGAATGAACCCATATCCAAAGGTTCTACAGTATTCAGCCCAATGTTCTCATGCCCCACCCCCATTGCCCTGACTGACCAACCTCCCCCACCTCCCACCTACCCAGCCTACGACCAACGGGACCACCGTATTGCCACCCCTCCTACCCCCGCTACAATTCCACCAGCTGACAGCAGCGGGCAGGCCGCTCGCTCCCTGAGAACTCCATTCAGTTTCGTTGCCATGGCAGCAGCTTTTGGAGCAGCGCAGCGTGCATTTGGAGGTGCTTGAGTTTCTCCTGAGAATGGGTCAGGAAGGAGGGGCTGCCACAACAGCTGAAAGAGCCCTTTGTGACTCTCCCCTATCAGCAGTGTGCCAAGTGTGAAAAAAAAACCCACAAGCTGCTCGCAGTTTATTCCCTAAATGTCACATTCATATTTGCTCAGTCCTGCTGCAGAAATTAAGCGCACAGTAATATCCATTTATTTGCATTCATTTGTCACATCAGGTATTATAATTCAAAAGGTCATTTTGTGTTTGAAAATTAGAGCCAGTCTCAATGTGTCTCATTAAGATGCAGGGTTAAGGATGAATTCTCTGGGGTAAAGTACACCAATTCCTCCCTGTCTGACTTACAGTTTCTCATCAATCTGTACCCATCCCCTCTGCCATGAGCAAACAAGTCCACACCTTCCCTGCCTACCACCTACAGATAACCTGGGATCTGCCAGACCTTTCCACCCTACTGTACCAAGGTCACCTTGACCCCATGCACAGGTTCCCAACCTTTTTTATGCCATGGATCAATGCCATTAAGCAAATGGTCTGTGGACCCTGGGTTGGGAACCCCTGATCGGCAAGTAACAACGGCAGTTCCCGCAAATCAGGGAGTAAACCATGGCTCGATGTCTACTGTCACCAGAGGATCACTGTATCTCCTCTCTTCTGCTCCTTTAGGGCCACAACTCTGGTTTGACGTGTTAGCCGAGATTTGACCGTCAGACACTTATGCCTAGGAGCTGAGATTTCATACTTTTAGTTGGTATAAGTAAAGGTTGAACAGGTTAGAATTTTATTCCCTGGAGCACAGGAGAATGAGAGGGGATTTGATAGAGGTATCCAAAATGATAAGGGGCATAGATAGAGGGGTGGCTTTTTTCCACCGAGGTTGGGGGAGACTAGAACTAGAGGACATGGGTTAAGTGTGAAAGGTGAAATATTTGAGGAGACCCTGAGGGGGAAACTTCTCTCAGAAGACGGTGAGAACATGGAGCAAGACGCTAGCGGAAGTTGTGGATATGGGTTTGACTGCAACATTAAGGAGATGTTTGGATAAGTACATGGATGGGAGGGGTACGGAGGGCTATGGGTCAAAGGGATGAGGCAGAATAATATTTTGGTATGGATTAGATGGGCTGAATGGTCTGTTTCAGTGGTATCATAGTCCATAACTCTATGGCTTGCTGTACTAATTGGGTGCAGCATTTGGCACTAATAGTCAATTAAGTGCCTCACCTTAAAAACGAAGTCACAAAATTGACAAAAAGCGTGATTGAGAAAGATTTTGGGTGTTTTCACATTCATTCATGCACTAAAATGAGGCCAGCATTATTCCCAGTGGAGCTTGTCCAGTATAATGCACCTGCAGATATCATTCTGTGCTCAAATCTGAGAAGGGAAGCAATCCTGAGAAGCACACTACCCATCAGAGGCACTCACCTGCTGTAGCGAATGGAGGCCAGGTAGGAATAGTAGGAGGAGGAGTAGTGAGAGAGAGGGAGAGAAAGAATGTGTGTGTGTGTGTGTGTGTGTGTGTGTGTGTGTGTGTGTGTGTGTGTGTATATGTGTGTGTGTGTGTGTGTGTGTGTGTGTATGTGTGAGAGTGTGTGTGTGTGAGTGAGAGAGAGAGAGAGGGAACAGAGAGAGGAGGAGAGAAAGAGGGGGGTAGAAGGGAGACAGAGAAAAAGAGATGGTATTCTGCTTTACCCTATTATTAACTGGGGTGGCAGTGGTCAAGACTGAGACCAGAAAGGGTGGTCCTCTGGTTAGTGAGGTCCAGGAGATGTTCCAACTGAAAATTGAATGCTGTAAGAACTCAGTAAGTCAAGCAGCATCCGTGGAGGCAAAGGGTGTAGTCTGTGTCGATTACCATGTCACCTTTGATCTACTGTGCATGCTGCCATTACCATCTCCATTGCTGGCTCACTATCAAAATGGTCCTGCCCCTGTTCACTGGTGCAGCCCTCTGCTTCAATAGGCTAACAGGCCAGGCCAGCTCTCGGCCACTCCACAGAAAGCTGCTGTGCTAAAGCTAGCGGGCAGCAGGAGATGCCGGAGCAAAGGTGGGAGAGGCCAGGATACTGGGCGGAGGGTGGGAGAGGATGGGATTCTGAGGAGGGGGTGGACGGGAACAGCAAGACTAAGAGGACTTTGATGGCGAACACCATACAGCATCACCTGACAGCACCATCACTGACAATCCAGTCAGTAAGGCCACACTTGAGGTACTTTGTACAGTTCTGGTCACCCTGCTATAGGAAGGATGTCATTAAACTGGAGAGGGTGCAGAAAGGATTTTTGAGGAGGCTAGTAGAACTAAAGGGCCAAGCTAGAAATTTGTTCCCTGGAATGTAGGGAGAGGGACACAACCTTATAGAGGTTTATAAAACACTGAGTGGTATAGAACAAGGAAAATGGCTACAGTCTTTTCCCCAGAGTGAGGGGAGTCCAGAATTGGAGGACAAAGATTTAAAATTAAGGGTGAAAAATCCTAAAGGGGATACAAGGGGCAACTTTTTCACAAATGTGCAAAAGTCTTCGGCACATATATAGAGTGCCTATGACTTTTGCAATGTACTGTAGTCATTTTATGTATTGCACTGTACTGCTGCTGCAAGAAAAGCAGGTTTCATGACATATGTGAGTGATAATAAACCTGACTCTGATATGGGTCTCTATTGTGGACTGAGAGTGGGAAGGGGGCAGGGGGAGGGGAGGGAGCAGGAAGTATCAGAGGGACATTCTGTAATAAACCTGTTGTCGGCAATCAAATGACCGTGTCTGGTGCATTAGGGCTGGGTGTGTCTGCACCAGTGCCAACCCCCAGTTCAGCATTCCTTCTCTGTCACCTGCTAAGTACATCTCACACAGCACTCCACCCTCACCATTCCTAGCACCCTTTGCTCCCGCCTGATTTACAAACCTGCCTCCACTTCACATATACAAATACAGCAGTGTGCAAACTCCTTAGATACCCTCGCTATATATTGTATATGTGGCTAACACTTTTGCACAGTACTGCAGAGAGTGGTGGGTTTATGGAAAGAGCTAGAGAGGACAGTGGATGTGTGTACAAGTACCACATTTAAAAGGTATTTGGATAGTCACGTGGACAGAAAAGGTTTAAAGGGATGTGGGCCAAGTGCAAGTAAGTGGGACGAGCTCAGCTAGGCAATTTATTCGGCACAGACAACTTGGGCCAAGGGGTGTATTTGTGCACTGTACAACTCTTTAACTCTATAGGATTATAAAGATGCGTATTACTGAGAGATACCCAAGGCATCACTGGGCTGTAATCTGGCACCAGGCACAGAGGGGTGTTACTTTCCCAACTGTATTGCCTCATAAGGCACAGATTAATACACTTATTTGGAATCTTTCATGGCAAGTCTGATGGTACGATATAGTGAGATAGTTAGTGAGTGCTAACAACTATGGGGCTGAATCCTGGAGATGACAAGGAGAGTCTTTCGGTTAAGGCCATAAGACCATATGGGAGCAGAATTAGGCCATTTGGCCCATCGAGTCTGCTCCACCATTTCATCATGACTGATCATTTCCCTCTCAGCCCCAATCTCCTGCCTTCACCCTGTAACTCTTTATGTCTTGATTAATCAAGAACCTATCAACTTCTGCCTTAATTATACCCAATGACTTGGCCTCCTCAGCCACCTGTGACAGTGAATTCCACAGATTCACCACTCTCTGGCTAAAGAAATTCCTCCTCATCTCTGTTCTAATTGGATGCCCCTCTATTCTGAGGGTGTGTCCTCTGGTCTTAGACTCCCCCAACAAAGGAAACACCCTCTCCACATCCACCCTATCAAGGCCTTTCAACATTTGATAGGTTTCAATGAGATTCCCTCCCCTCTATTCTCCTGAATTCCATTGATTACAGGCCCAAAGCCACCAAAAACTCTTTATATTATAAGCCTTTCAATCCTGGAATCAATTTTGTGAACCTTCTTTGAACTCTCTCCAATATTTTCTAAGATAAGGAGCCCAAAACTGCTCACGATACTCCAAGCGAGTGTCTTATAAAGCCTCACCATGTTAATGGTGAATGAATGATGGGAGGGGCAGGGAAGGGCAGAGATGATTCAGAGGGGAGCAGTGAGATGTGGACAGACAAGTGAAGTATTTTTCACACAAGAAGAATGTTCTTACTGCAAGGGAGGTGTGTGGAATTTCACGGGGGCACAGCCCAATTGCTCTGGACAAAAGGTTGGCACGGAGGTTTCTACAAGGCATAGTCATAGTCAGTCATATTTTATTGATCCCGAGGGAAATTGGTTTTCATTACAGTTGCACCAAGAATAGAGCATAAGTAAAGCAATATAAAACCATAAATAATTAAATAGTAATATGTAAATGCCAGGAAATAAGTCCAGGACCGGCCTATCGGCTCAGCGTATCTGACCCACCAAGGGAGGAGTTGTAAAGTTTGATGGCCACAGGCAGGAATGACTTCCTATGACGCTCAGAGTGGCATCCCGGTGGAATGAGTCTCTGGCTGAATGTACTCCTGTGCCCAACCAGTACATTATGTAGTGGATGGGAGACATTGACCAAGATGGCATGCAACTTGGACAGCATCCTCTTTTCAGACACCACCATCAGAGAGTCCAGTTCCATCCCCACAACGTCACTGGCTTTACGGATGAGTTTGGTGAGTCTGTTGGTGTCTGCTACCCTTAGCCTGCTGCCCCAGCTCACAACAGCAAACATGCTAGCACTGGCCACCACAGACTCGTGGTGTCTATGACAGGATAACCCTGTAGTCCAAGAAGAAATATCCATGACTGCCCATACTGTCTGCTCCCTTAAAATGAAGGAAATAAAGATCAAGTCTCTTTTTCCAGAATACAGAGTCTGGGTCACCTCCCTAATATTGGAATTGGTTTATTATTGCCACATGTACCAAGATACAGTGAAAAGCTTGTCTTGTATATTGTTAATACAGTTCACATGATTACACAGTGTACAGAAAACAGTACAGAATAAAGTATAAAAGCTACAGAGAAATGCGGTGCAGGTAAACAATAAAGTGCAAGATCATACTGAGGTAGATCATGTGTTCGAGAGCCCATTTTATCATACAAGAGTGATACAAATTGTGGGAGAGACTTAATAAGTCACTCAGTATCTGTGGCAGCAAAGGAAATGTCAACATTTCAGGTCAAAACCTGTATCAAGAGTCGACGATTCTTTTACCCACAAAGTCATCGCTCGACTCACCGAGTTCCTCCAGCAGATCGCATGTTACTCCAGCCTTTTGTACCTCCACCACACTGTGACTTAAGGCAGATACCAGAAGCAGCTCCGACAATAGCTTCAGGCTGAGCCACAGCATGATATCCATGGGCAAAGCTTTGGTGACCCCGTATGAGAACAAAGATTGAAAGGAGCACTAAGGATACAGTTTGAATGTTGACTGTATCATAGATAGCTGGGTTAGCAAAACCCAGTTATTCTTTAACTAATTAAAGATGGTCACTTTTCAGGCCTATAAAGTTCAAACTCTGACTATACTAATTAGCAAATTAATTTATTGTTATATGTACAGTGAAAAACTTTGCTTTGAATGCTGTCTATTTAGATCATTCCATCACATCAGTACATTGAGATAGTCAAAGAAAAATCAATAACAGAATGGAGAACATAGTGTTACAGTTGCAGAGAAAGTGCACTGCAGGTAGACAATAGGGTGCAAGCCATGATGAGGTAGACAGGGCAGTCAAGTGTTCATCTTAAATCATACTGTTATGTTTCGTATTTCCATAAGCTAACTGAAAGAAAAACACAGGAGGCTGGGATAAACATGTACTCTTTGTTTTCTACTTTACTTATTTATTTATTGAGATTGACCATCATAAGGTCAGAAGTGGGGATGTTCACAGGTGACTACACAATGTTCTGCACCATTCGTGACTCTTCAGATAGTGAAGCAGATTATAACCAAATGCATAAGGACCTGGACAATATTCATGCCTGGGCTGACAAGTGGCAAATAACATTCGAGCCACGCAAGTGTCAGGCAATGATCATCTCCAACAAGAGAGGCTCTAACCATCATCCCTTGACATTCAGTAGCATCATCACTGAATCCCCTGCTATCAACATCCTGGGGGTTAGCATTGACAGGAAACTGAACTGGTCTAGCCATATAAATGCCATGGCTAGCACAGCAGGTCAAAGGCTAGGAATCCTGCTGTGTGTAACTCACCTCCTGACTCCACCATCGACAAGGCTCAGGTCAGGAGTGTAATGGAATACTTGCCACTCGCCTGGATGAGTGCAGCTCCATCAACACTCAAGAAGCTTGACACCATCCAGTACAAGGCAGCCCACTTCCACAAGCATCCAATCCCTCCACTATTGTGAAGGGCATTCCTCAATGTCACAAAGACAAAGGAGCTAGTTGTGGATTACAGGAGGAATGGAGATGGGCTAACCCCTATTGACATCAATAGATCTGGGGTTGAGGGGTTAAACAGCTTCAAGTTCTTTGGCATCCACATCACCGAGGACCTCACGTAGTCTGTACACACCAGCTGCCTGGTGAAAAAGGCACAATAGCACCTCTTTCACCTCAGACAGTTGAGGAAGTTTGTTACCGGCCCCCAAATCCTAAAAACTTTTGACAGAGGCATAACTGAGAGCATCCTGACTGGCTGCATCACTGCCTGGCATGGGAACGGTACCTCCCTTAATCGCAGGATTCTGCAGAGAGTGGAGCGGACAGCCCAGCGCATCTGTAGTTGTGAACTTCCCATGATTCAGGACGTTTACAAAGACAGGTGTGAAAAAAGGGCCCAAAGGATCACTGGGGACTCGAGTCACCCCAACCACAATCTATTCCAGCTGCTACCATCCGGGAAACGGTACCACAGCATAAAAGTCAGGACCAACAGGCTCCAAAACAGCTTCTTCCACCAGGCCATCAAACTGATTAACTTACACTGATTTGAGTGTATTTCTAATTTACATTAACTGTTCTATTTATTATAAATTACTATGATTGCACATTGCACATTTAGACGGAGCCGTAAAGATTTTTACTCCTCATGTATGTGAAGGATGTAAGAAATAAAATCAATTCAAATTCAAATACAACTATTCATTAATGCAAATACCTAATCAGCTAACTGCATCCAAGTCCATTCAAGGGTTTATTACAGCAGGATAGAAGGTGGACCTGAGCCTGGTTGTAGGAACTTTCGGTCTTGTGTTTCATCTGCCCGATGAGAGGGGGGAGGAGAGAGGAAGTCCAAGGTGGGGTGATTCTTTGGTTATGTCTGTTTTAATCCCCTCGGGATTAATAAAGTATATCTATCTATCTATCTATCTATCTATTAGGGTAGTGAGACTTATAGGCAGAGTCTATGGAGGGGAGGCAGGTTTTCCTGATGTGCTAGTCTGTACATGTTCCACTCTGTAGCACAGTACACAGTGTAATTTGCACTGTAGCACTGTATGGTGGAATTTTTTGCCTAAAAGAAACGTAAGTGGGCAAAAGAAAGAAGAAGAACTTGTTGACAAGCACTGAGGCACCAGAAGTGTGAGAAAAATCGCTCTAAACCAGGCTAATGTGATTTTCAGCAACACGATGCAGTTTGTTTCAGAGGTGTAGATTAATTTCTAGCCCAAAAGCTGGAAATAAAGCAACAAATCCCCCTTGCCAATGAAGGCATCAGCAGAACCAGGCTAAATCAGGCTGCTGTTTTTGCAAAGATTACAAGCAGAATCAAAGCTAATTCAGATTGCCATGTCAAGAGCTAGGATCTATAGTGCACAGTATGTCACGGAGAAGTTTTACAATCTACTAGTCACGGACTGCAGTTCATTTCATTAACTGCAGTACCAGGAAAGATGCTCCACAACTCACACAGACAAATTTGCATGTCAGCATTTTAAGTACAGCATTCATCAGAACTCACTGCCATTTGAAATACATTGAAATATAATGCAAATTTTGTGAATCACTTTCCAAAACAGGATTTCAGCATTTTGCCTGTACCGTAATCCAAATACTCCGCTCTGAAATTCAGGTACAAATCTGAACCATATTGGATCAATTCTGAGAATGTAGCAAGTTTACATGCAGCTGATTGATGTAAATTGATGTGAATCAATTGAGCCTCCTACACACAGGAGACCCTCACTTTTGGTGTGGGCTCTCGACTGCGCGCTTTCGTCTCGGCAGGTCAGGTTCGTAGCTCCCGCACTGTATGTTGCCCATAAATTAAATTAAATTAAAGGCATCCATTAGTCTTGCGAGACCATGGATCTGCGCCTGGAAAGTCTTCACTCTCCAGGGCACAGGCCTGGGCAAGGTTGTATGGAAGACCAGCAGTTGCCCATGCTGCAAGTCTCCCCTCTCCACGAGACCGATGTTCCAAGGGAAGGGCATTAGGACCCATACAGCTTGGCACCAGTGTTGTCACAGAGCAATGTGTGATTAAGAGCCTTGCTGAAGGACACAACACGTTGCCTCGGATGGGGCTCGAACTCACGACCTTCAGGTCGCTAGTCCAATGCCTTAACCACTTGGCCACTAACATAATTTGGTAAAAAGATTTAATTGTACTGCTCCGCTATTATTCTTGTTCCTTGCATACATAACAAAACCCACTGTAGACTAAAGGAAGGTCAATGTGATCCCATGTGAAGGAGCTTAACCCTGCTCTTAACAGTAAAACAAATACACAAAAATTGCCCTTCATTCAATATATAGGGACAAATATGATCAAGCTCATCCTGACAACAGAATAACCAGTTGCTACATGTCAGGCTGTCATTATCCCTGGCCAAAAACTATAGTTTATGATAGAATTCTTCTGGCAGTTCTAGTTGTAGGTGAAGAGACAGATTTTAGACCAGGAGATATAAGACATAGGAGCAGAATTAGGCCATTTTGCCCATCGAGTCTCCACCATTCAATCTTGGCTGATCCTTTTTCCCCTTCCTCAGCCCCACTCCCCGGCCTTCTTCCTGTAACCTTTGATGCCGTGTCCAATCAAGAACCTATCAATCTCAGCCTTAAATACACACAACGACCTGGCCTTCACAGTTGCCTGTTGTAATAAATTCCACAATTCACCACCCTCTGGCTAAAGGAATTTCTCCACATCTCTGTTTTAAATGGAAACCTCTCTATCCTGAGGCTGTGCCCACTTGTCCTAGACTCCCCCACCATGCGAAATATCCTGTCCACATCTACTCTGTCTAGGCCTTTCAATATTTGAAAGATTTCAATGGGTACCCCCTCATCCTTCTAAGTTCCAGCAAGTACAGACCCAGAGCTGCCAAACGTTCATCATATGATGATCCTTTCATTCCCAGAATCACCCTTGTGAAGCACCTTTGAACCCTCTCCAATGCCAGCACAGCTTTCCTTAGATGAGAAGCCCAAAATTGTTCACAATACTCACCAGTGCCTTATAAAGCCTCAAACATCACATTCCTACTCTTGTATTCTAGACCTCTTAAACTGAATGTTAATATTGCAATTGCCTTCCTCACCACCGACTCAACCTGCAAGTTAACCTTTAGGATGGGGGTCAGACAGGCGAATCTGTGGACGCAGGAAAGAAACACGGATGGTAGTTTGCCTCCCAGGTGCTAGGGTCTGGGATGTTTCTGATCATGTCCATGATATCCTGAAGTGGGAAGGAGAACAGCCAGAGATCGTGGTTCATATTGGTACCAACGACGTAGGTAAGAAAACGGAAGAGGTTCTGAAAACAGACTACAGGGAGTTAGGAAGGAAGTTGAGAAGCAGGACCTCAAAAGTAGTAATCTTGGAATTACTTGCCTGTGCCATGTGACATAGACATAGAACATAGAATAGTACAGCACAGTACAGGCCCTTCGGCCCACAATGTTGTGCCGACCCTCAAACCCTGCCTCCCATATAAGCCCCCACCTTAAATTCCTCCATATACCTGTCTAGTAGTCCCTTAAACTTCACTAGTGTATCTGCCTCCACCACTGACTCAGGCAGTGCATTCCATGCACCAACCACTCTATGAGTAAAAAACCTTCCTCTAATATCCCCCTTGAACTTCCCACCCCTTACCTTAAAGCCATGTCCCTTTGTATTGAGTAGTGGTGCCCAGGGGAAGAGGCGCTGGGTATCCACTCTATCTATTCCTCTTATTATCTTGTACACCTCTATCATGTCTCCTCTCATCCGCCTTCTCTCCAAAGAGAAAAGCCCAAGCTCCCTTAATCTCTGATCATAATGCATACTCTCTAAACCAGGCAGCATCCTGATAATTATCCTCTGTACCCTTTCCAATGCTTCCACATCCTTCCTGTAGTGAGGTGACCAGAACTGGACACAGTACTCCAAGTGTGGCCTAACCAGAGTTTTATAGAGCTGCATCATTACATCGTGACTCTTAAACTCTATCCCTCGACTTATGAAAGCTAACACTCCATAAGCTTTCTTAACTACCCTATCCACCTGTGAGGCAACTTTCAGGGATCTGTGGACATGTACCCCGAGATCCCTCTGCTCCTCCACACTACCAATTATCCTGCCATTTACTTTGTACTCTACCTTGGAGTTTGTCCTTCCAAAGTGTACCACCTCACACTTCTCCAGGTTGAACTCCATTTGCCACTTCTCAGCCCACTTTTGCATTCTATCAATATCTCTCTGCAATCTTTGACAATCCTCTACACTACCTACAACAACACCAACCTTTGTGTCGTCTGCAAACTTGCCAACTCACCCTTCTACCCCCACATCCAGGTCATTAATAAAAATCACGAAAAGTAGAGATCCCAGAACAGATCCTTGTGGGACACCACTAGTCACAATCCTCCAATCTGAATGTACTCCCTCCACCACCACCCTCTGCCTTCTGCAGGCAAGCCAATTCTGAATCCACCTGGCCAGACTTCCCTGGATCCCATGCCTTCTGACTTTCTGAACAAGCCTACCATGTGGAACCTTGTCAAATGCCTTACTAAAATCCATATAGATCACATCCACTGCACTACCCTCATCTATATGCCTGGTCACCTCCTCAAAGAACTCTATCAGGCTTGGTAGACACAATCTGCCCTTCACAAAGCCATGCTGACTGTCCCCGATCCATGATTCTCTAAATGCCTATCGATCCTATCTCTAAGAATCTTTTCCAACAGCTTTCCCACCACAGACGTAAGGCTCATTGGTCTATAATTACCCGGACTATCCCTACTACCTTTTTTGAACAAGGGGACAACATTCGCCTCCCTCCAGTCCTCCAGTACCATTCCCGTGGACAACGAGGACATAAAGATCCTAGCCAGAGGCTCAGCAATCTCTTCCCTCACCTCGTGGAGCAGCCTGGGGAATACTCCGTCAGGCCCCGGGAACTTATCTGTCCTGATGTATTTTAACAACTCCAACACCTCCTCTCCCTTAATATCAACATGCTCCAGAACATCAACCTCACTCATATTGTCCTCACCATCATCAAGTTCCCTCTCACTGGTGAATACCGAAGAGAAGTATTCATTGAGGACCTCGCTCATTTCCACAGCCTCCAGGCACATCTTCCCACCTTTATCTCTAATCAGTCCTACCTTCACTCCTGTCATCCTGTTTTTCTTCACATAATTGAAGGATGCCTTGGGGTTTTCCTTTACCCTACTCGCCAAGGCCTTCTCATGCCTCCTTCTTGCTCTTCTCAGCCCCTTCTTAAGCTCCTTTCTTGCTCCCCTATATTCCTCAATAGACCCATCTGATCCTTGCTTTCTAAATCTCATGTATGCTGCCTTCTTCCACCTGACTAGATTTTCCACCTCACTTGTCACCCATGGTTCCTTCACCCTACCATTCTTTATCTTCCTCACTGGGACAAATTTATCCCTAACATCCCGCAAGAGATCTCTAAACATCGACCACATGTCCATAGTACATTTCCCTGCAAAATCATCATTCCAATTCACACCCACAAGTTCTAGCCAAATAGCCTCATAATTTGCCTTTCCCCAATTAAAAATTTTCCTGTCCTCTCTGATTCTATCCTTTTCCATGATAATGCTAAGTGCAGGGAGCGGTGGTCACTGTCCCCGAGATGCTCACCCACTGAGAGATCTGTGACCTGACCCGGTTCATTACCTAGTACTAGATCTAGTATGGCATTCCCTCTGGTCGGCCTGTCCACATACTGTGACAGGAATCCATCCTGGACACACTTAACCCTTGGAACTAATCAGGTTCCAGTGACAGTGAGTATAGGAATACAATCAGGTGGTGGATAACTTCGTGGCTGAGGGATTGGAGCAGGGGACAGGGATTCAGATTTCTGGATCATTAGGACCTCTTTTGGGGCAGGTGTGACCTATACAAAAAGGACAGATTGCACTTGAATCGGAGGGGTGCCAATATCCTGGCGGGAAGGTTTGCTGCAGCTATTGGGGAGAGTTTAAACTAGAATTGCTGGGGGGTAAGAACCGACTGAAGAGACAAAGGAAGAGGCGGTTGGTTCACAAATAGAAAAAGCTTAGAGACAGTTCAAGAGGGAGGATAGGCAGGTGATAGAGAAGGGACGTGCTCAGACCGATGGTTTGACATGTGTCTATTTTAATGCAAGGAGTATTAAGAACAAAGCCGATGAGCTTAGAGCGTGGATCAGTACTTGGACCTATGATGTTGTGGCCTTTACAGAGACTTGGATGGCTCAGATGCAGGAATGGTTACTTCGAGTGCCAGGCTTTAGAAGAAACATAGAAAACATACAGCACAATACAGGCCCTTCAGCCCACAAAGCTGTGCCGAACATGTCCCTACCTTAGAACTACCTATGCTATAGCCATAGCCCTCTATTTTTCTAAGCTCCATGTAGCCATCCAGGAGTCTCTTAAAAGACCCTATCGTTTCCACCTTCACCACCACCGCCGCCAGCAGCCCATTCCACGCACCCACCACTCTCTGCGTAAATAACTTACCCCTGACATCTCCTCTGTACCTACTTCCAAGCACTTTAAAACTATGACCTCTCATGTTAGCCATTTCAGCCCTGGGGAAAACCCTCTGACTATCCACACGATCAATGCCTCTCATTATCTTGTACACCTCTATCAAGTCACCTCCCATCCTCCATCACTCCAAGGAGAAACGGCTGAGTTCACTCAACCCATTCTCATAAGGCATGCTCCCCAATCCAGGCAACATCCTTGTAAATCTCCTCTGCACCCTTTCTATGGTTTCCACGTCCTTCCTATAGTGAGGCAACCAGAATTGAGCACAGTACTCCAAGTGGGGTCTGACCAGGGTCCTACAAAGCTGCAAAATTACCTCTCGGCTCTTAAACTCAATCCCACGATTGATGAAGGCCAATGCACTGTATGCCTTCTTAGCCACAGAGTCAACCTGCGTAGCAGCTTTGAGTGTCCTATGGACTCGGACCCCAAGATGTTTCAGAAAGGACAAGGAGGGATGGAAAAGAGGGGGGAACGTGGCACTGTTGATCAGAGATAGTGTCACGGCTGCAGAAAAGGAGGAAGTCATGAAGGGATTGTCTACAGAGTCTCTGTGGGTGGAAGCTAAGAACAGGAAGGGATCAATAACTCTACTGGGTGTTTTTTATAGACCACCCAATAGTAACAGGGACATCGAGGAGCAGATAGGAAGACAGATCCTGGAAAGGTGTAATAATAACAGGGTTGTTCTGGTTGAAGATTTTAATTTCCCAAATATCGATCAGCATGTACCTAGAGGGAGGGGTTTAAATGGGGTGGAGTTTATTAGATATGTTCGAGAAGGCTTCTTGGCACAAAATGTAGATAAGCCTACAAGAGGAGAGGCTGTACTTTATCTGGTATTGGGAAATGAACCTGGTCAGGTATGAGATCTCTCAGTGAAAGAGCATTCTGGAGATCACAATGCTATCTCCTTTACCATAGCATTGGAGAGGGATAGGAACAGATAAGTTAAGGAAACGTTTAGTTGCAGTAAGGGAAAATATGATGCTATCAGGCAGGAACTTGGAAGCATGAATTGGAAACAGATGTTCTCAGGGAAATATATGGCAGAAATGTGGCAAATGTTCAGGGGATATTTACGTGGAGTTCTGCTTAGGTACGTTCCAATCAGACAGGGAAAGGATGGTAGGGTACAGGGAAAGGATGGTAGAGTACAGGAACTGTGGTGTACAAAGGCTGTTATAAATCTCGACAAGAAGAAAAGAGCTTATGAAAGGTTCAAAAAACTAGGTAATTATAGAGATCTAGAAGATTATAAGACTAGCAGGAAGGAGCTTAAGAATGAAATTAGGAGAGCCAGAAGGGGCCATGAGAAGGCCTTGGCAGACAGGATTAAGGAAAACCCCAAGGCATTCTACAAGTATGTGAAGAGCAAGAGGATAAGATGTGAGAGAATAGGACCAATCGAGTGTAACAGTGGAAAAGTGTGTATGGAACCGAAGGAGATAGAAGAGGTACTTTAATGAATACTTTGCTTCAGTATTCACTACTGAAAAGGATCCTGGTGATTGTAGTGATGACTTGCAGTGGACTGAAAAGCTTGAGCATGTAGATATTAAGGAAGAGGATGTGCTGGAGCTTTTGGAAAGCATCAAGTTAGATAAGTCACCGGAACCAGACGAGATGTACCCCAGTCTACTATGGGAGACAAGGGAGGAGATTGTTAAGCCTCTGGCGATGATCTTTGCATCATCAATCGGGATGGGAGAAGTACCGGAGGATTGGAAGATTGTGGATATTGTTCCCTTATTCAAGAAAGGGAGTAGAGATAGCCCAGGAAATTATAGACCAGTAATTCTTACTTCAGTGGTTGATAAGTTGCTGGAGAAGATTCTGAGAGGCAGGATTTATGAACATTTGGAGAGGTATAATATGGTTAAGAATAGTCAGCATGGTTTTGTCAAAGGCATGTCGTGCCTTACGAGCCTGACTGAATTTTTTGAGGATGTGACTAAACACATTGATGAAGGTAAAGCAGTAGATGTCGTGCATATGGATTTCAGCAAGACACTTGATAAGGTACCCCATGCAAGGCTTATTGAGAAAGTAAAGAGGCATGGGATCCAAGGGGACATTGCTTTGAGGATCTAGAATTGACTTGCCCGCAGAAGGCAAAGAGTGGTTGTAGACCGGTCTTATTCTGCATGGAGGTCAGTGACTAGTGGTGTGCCTCAGGGATCTGTTCTGGGACCGCTACTCTTTATGATTTTTATAAATGACCTGGATGAGGAAGTGAAGAGATGGGTTAGTAGGTTAGGGGTGTTGTGGATAGTGTGGAGGGCTGTCAGAGGTTACAGTGGGACATTAATAGGATGTAAAACTGGGTTGAGAAGTGGCAGATGGAGTTCAACCCAGAGAAGTGTGAGGTGGTTCATTTTGGTAAGTCAAATATGATGGCAGAATATAGTAATAATGGTAAGACTCTTGGCACTGTGGAGGATCAGAGGGATCTGGGGGTCTGAGTCCATAGGACTCTCAAAGCTGCTGCACAGGTTAACTCTGTGGTTAAGAAGGCATACGATGTATTGGCTTTCATCAATTGTGGGATTGAATTTAGAAGCGGAGAGGTAATGTTGCAGCGATATAGAACCAGGGTCAGACCCCACTTGGAGTACTGTGCTCAGTTCTGGTCGCCTCACTGTAGGAAGGATGTGGAAACCATAGAAAGGGTGCAGAGGAGATTTACAAGGATGTTGCCTGGATTGGAGAGCATGCCTTATGAGAATAAGTTGAGTGAACTCGGCCTTTTCTCCTTGGAGCAACGGAGGATGAGAGGTGACCTGATAGAGATGTATAAGATAATGAGAGGCATTGATCATGTGGTTCGTCAGAGGCTTTTTCCCAGGGCTGAAATAGCTAGCACAATAGGGCACGGTTTTAAGGTGCTTGGAAGTAGGTACAGAGGAAATGTCAGGGGTGTTTTTTTTTTTTTTTTTTTTTTTTACACAGAGTGGTGAGTGTGTGGAATGGGCTGCCAGTGACGGTGGTGGAGTTGGATATGATAGGGTCTTTTAAGAGACTCCTGGATAGGTGCATGGAGCTTAGAAAAATAGCGGGCTATGGGTAACCCTAGGTAATTTCTAAGGTAAGGACATGTTCAACACAGCTTTGTGGACCGAGAGCCTGTATTGTGCTGTAGTTTTTCTATGTTTCTTTGTTTCTATCTATGTTCTGTACAAGGACTCCCAAGTCCCTTTGCATCTCAGATTTTTGGATTGTTCTCCCCATTTAGAGAATAGTCTGCACATTTATTTCTTCCACCAAAGCACACACCATGTATTTTCCAACATTGTATTTCATTTGCCACTTTCTTGCCCATTCTCCTAATCTGTCCTTCTGCAGCCTACCAGTTTCCTCAACACTACCTGCCCTTCCACCAATCTGTGTATCATCTGCCAACTTGGCAACAAAGCCATCAAATCATTGACACACAGCATAAAAAGATGCAGTCCCAACATCGACCCCTGCGAAATACCTCTAGACACTGGCAGCCAACCAGAAAAGGATCCTTTTATTCCCACTCATTGCCTCCTACCAATCAGCCAATGCTCTAACCATGCTAGTAACTTTCCTGTAATACCATGTGCTTTTAACTTGGTAAGCAGCCTCATGTGTGGCAGCTTGTCAAAGGCCTTCTGAAAGTCCAAATATACAACATCCACTGGATCCCTTTTATTTATCCTACTTGTAATCTCTTCAAAGAATTCCAGCAGGTTTGTCAGGCAGGATTTTCCCTTAAGGAAACCATACTGACTTTGTCCTATTTTGTCCTGTGTCACCAAATACTCCATAACCTCATCCTTAACAATTGAATCTAACATTTTCCCAACCACTGAGGTCAGGCTAACTGGATTATAATTTCCTTTCTGCTGCCTTCCTCTTTTCTTAAAGAGTGGAGTGACATTTGCAATTTTCTAGTCCTCTAGCACCATGCCAGAGTCCAATGATTTTTGAAAGATCATTACTAATGCCTCCACAATCTCTCCCACTACCTCTTTCAGAACCCTAGGGTGAAGTTCTTCTGGTCTGGGTGACTTATGTACCCTTAGGTCTTTCAGCTTTTTGAGCACCTTCTCCCTTGTAATAGTAACTGCACTCACTTCCTTCACACCCTTCAACATCTGGCACACTGCTAGTGTCTTCCACAGTGAAGACTGATGCAAAATACTCATTTAGTTCTTCTTCCATCTCCTTGTCCCCCATTATTATTTCTCCTGCCTATTTTTTCCAACAGTCCTATATCCACTTTCATCTCTCTTTTATTTTTTACCTACTTGAAAAAGCTTTTACTATCTACTTTGATATCGTTTGCTAGCTTGCTTTTATATTTCATCTTTTCCCTCCTAATGATTATTTTAGTTGCTCTCTGTAAGTTTTTAATAGCTTCCCAATTCTCTATCTTCCCATTAATTTTTGTTCTGTTGTACACCCTCTCTTTTGCTTTTACATTAGCTGTGACTTCCCCTGTCAGTCATGGTTGTACTATTTTGCTGTTTGAGTATTTCTTCATTTTTGGAATACATCTATCCTGCACCTTCCTCATTTTACCCAGAAATTCATGCCATTGCTGCTCTGCTGTCATCTCTGCCGGCAGCTCCTTCCATTTTACTTCAGCCATCTCCTCTCTCATACCACTGTAATTTCCCTTACTCCACTGAAATACTGCTACATCAGATTTTACTTTCTCCTGAGCAAATTTCAAATTGAACTCAATCGTATTGTGATCACTGCCTCCTAGGGTTCTTTTATCTTAAGCTCCCTGATTGCTTCTGGTTCATTACATAACACCCAATCCAGCATAGCTGATCCCCTTGTAGGCTCAATGACAAACTGCACTAAAAGCCATCTTGTAGACATTCAACAAATTCATTCTCTTGAGATCCATTTCCAACATAATTTTCCCAATCAACCAGCATGTTGAAATCTCCCATGACTATCATAACATTGCCCTTTTGACACACCTTTTCTATTTACCGTGGTCCACATTGCTGTGGAACGATGGTTGGTGCCAGACAGGGTGGCTTGAATACTTCAGAAAGTGCTGATCTCCTGGGGTTTTCACACACAACAGTCTCTAGAGTTTACAGAGAACCGTGCAAAAATGAACAAAAAACATCCAATGAGTGGCCATTCAGTGGGTGAAAATGTCTTGTTGATGAGAGAGGTCAGAGGAGAATGGCCAGACTAGTCAAGCTGACAGGAAGGCAACAGCAGCTTAAACAAGGACACATTACAACAGTGATGTGCAGAACAGCATCTCCGAATGCACAACATGTCGAGGATGGCCAACAGAAAGAGAAGACCACATACAGAAGGAATCTAATAAAGTGGACACAGCGTGTTGAAGGGGGCCTTTGTGGCTTACTGAACTTACAGCTGTAGTGACGTTGCTGCACTGACCAAAGGAAAGAGGCTCAGAACATGAAGAATTTTCTCCACAGTGCAGTGGTGATAAAAGCTGACAAGGAGGAGACTGAAGAAAGGGAGGTGGCACTCTCCAGTGTGCCTTGTGTCCACTCCTGCCTCCCCGGCCCCAACGAGATGGCCTGATCTTATCAACTCCTGAGAGGAATCTGCCCCAAGTTTAGGGCTGAATGGCCGACCAATGGTTTCTTCTCACAGTTCAGGGAAAAGACTGGGATCGGAGAAGGGGGTTCCAGGGAGTGGTGTAACAGGGTTAGCACAGGAGGTAGTTGTCAGAGTAACACTATTACAGAGCCAGTGACCCCAGTTCAATTCCCTTCGCCGTCTGTAAGGTCTGTACGTTCTCCCCATGACCATGTGGATTTCTTCTGGGTGCTCTGGTTTCCTCCCACATTCCAAAGACGTACAGGTTAGTATGTTAATTGCTCACATGGGTGTAATTGGGCACTGTGGAGTTAATGGAGGGGAAGGGTCTGTTACCATGCTGCATCTCTAAGTAATAAATAAATAAATATGACAAGGACACACTGCCAATGCTTTAATTGCTAAGTGGCTCCTGTACCTTGAGCAATGAGCTTTTGCCTTTTCTATGAATTAACAGCACACAAAAGCTCCAGCTTTTGGCACCAGTGGAGGAAAGGTTTGCTGCTTGACCTACAACCAAACTGGCCCCCCCCAGGTTGGTCGTCCTCTTCTTGTTAAATACAGGATTACACCCACAGCAATATAACACCCTAGCTAATATAACTGATTCCTCACGGTGCCTGAAAGCTAGATTTAATCCTGACCTCCGATGCTACCTGTGACTTTGCATGTTTCCTCAGGGTATTTCAGTTTTATCCCACGTCTCAAAGGTGTGCAGGCTACTAAATTATTGATCACTATAAATTTCCCCTGGCTTAATGGTGAGTGGAAAAATCTGGGGAGAGTTGATGAGGGTGTCGGAAGAATTTAAGGAAGTAAGTTAATGTAGGTCTGGTCTAAATGGACGGTTGATGATTAGCACTGAAGGTCTACCTCCTGGCCGTATCTCTCCATATGATTGCTGGATTATAATCTAAATTTCAAATGGTGAGAAGGCAACTCAATAATTTGCATAAATTCATCGCCTGTGGAGGAATATCCATGGGAAACTTCCTGTTCCAAATTGGAGCAGAGGAGGATGAGAACATAAACAATTTCAGTTCGTCAACATTCATCAATACTCAGTTATCAAAGAGACTGCCTTATGTCATGTGCTGGTGATGATAGCAGAAGTTTGCCCACCAGGAACCTCATATGAACAGAAACAGAGTTCAAAGTTCAAAGTGCATTTACTATCAAAGCATGACTACATCACCACATATTACCCTGAGATTCATTTCCTTGCAGGCATTCAAGTAGAACAAAGAAATACAATAGAACCAATGAAAAAAAATTACACATAAACAAGACAGGCAAATGACCAAAGTGCAAAAGATAAACCGTGCAAACACAATAGATAAATAGATAAATAGATAGATAGACAGATAGATGTTAGGTTTCGTGTTCATGCTACCTCTATCTGCCCACAGAAATCAGTGTCCTCTCCATGGTCTCTGACTACACTTGTTCCCTCATTAAAGAAGACAGCATAATCAAAGACCTCATTCACCCTGATCATTCTCTCTTCTCCCCTCTCCTATCGGGCAGAAGATTCAAAATCCTGAAAGCAACCCCCACCAGGTTCAAAGACAACTTCTATTCCACTATAATAAGACTAGTAAATGCTTCCCCGGTACGATAAGATGGGCTCCTGACCTTACAATCGATTTCATTTTGATCTTGAACTTTATTGTTTACCTGCCGTACAGATTCCCTTTGTTCTGCTTTGTTCTATTTCAATGCACTGTGTAATGGGTGGATCTGTATGAACAGCATAATGAGAACAGTATGCCTCAGGCAACCCAACCTCACCTTAAAGATGCAAGCACGAGGAATTCTGCAGATGCTGGAAGTTCAAGCAACACACATCAAAGTTGCTGGTGAACGCAGTGGGCCGAGCAGCATTTCTAGGAAGAGGTACAGTCGACGTTTCAGGCCGAGACCCTGACACGTCGACTGTACCTCTTCCTAGAGATGCTGCCTGGCCTGCTGTGCTCACCAGCAACTTTGATGTGTGTTGCTCACCTTAAAGATATTCACTTTGTCCTGTCCATCTCTACCCTATCCTCTCTGCATCTTAATTTGATTTCTCACTTATGAAACACTATTTATTTTCCTACCAATGCTGTGTGACCCGCTGAGGTTTCCCAGCACATCCTGTTTTTATATTCCAAATACTTACTGACTCACTCAGTTTCTTAAAGACGTGAGGGAGGAATCCGCAAGCACAATGCACAGGAAAGAGCAATAGCTGATAGAGAAACCCAAGTATTCAGCTCTACCAAACTGTTTTGCTGGTCAATGAACTAACTGGGCAAAAGTACAATCCGTGGCCAAGTCCTTCATTTAAAATGGAACATGAAGACTATTTGCTTTGGTGCATCTTCTCTGAATATGCTGCTCAAAGAAGTGCAAGGATTTCCTGCAGTATCTCAGCCCAAGTTCCTCCCTCCGTTAATGCTGCTGCAGAGCAGATATTGGCCTGCTCATCTCATTTGCTTTTGGTGGGAACAGTGCCCACACTTCCCACATAATTACCATTGCAATTGCAAAGTGCAATTCATTTTCCGAAGTGTTTCAAGGCCCATCGGCCTACAGTAATAATTAAAAGAACTGCTGCTTATTAAGTTATAATTTAATTTTTTTTTATGGTTGGAATGGAAATACTGTTTGCTGGCAGTCAGAGTAACTCATAGCACTTTACTCAAATGCATGATGCCAAATATTAAAAGGTGTGTTAGTTTATCTGAGGATAAGAATCTAAACAGCAGTTAGCAGTTAGCGGAATCCTATTACAGTACAGGGACCTGTGCTGAATTAAGCTGCTGTCTGTCAGGAGTTTGCATGTTCTCCCTGTAGGTTTCCTCCCGCTGCTCCAGTTTCCTCCACATTCTGAAGATCTACAGGTTAATAGGTCAGTCCCCTAAAACCCTCACTAATTTTTATAGATGAACTGTAGAAAGCATTCTTCTACGGTGCATCACACCTGGTATGGAAGTTGTCCTGTCCAAGACCGAAAGAAGCTGCAGAAGATCGTGAACACGGCGCAGCACATCACACAAACCAATCTTCCGTCCGTGGACTCACTTTACACCGCACACTGTCGGAGCAGTGCTGCCAGGATAATCAAGGACACGACCCACCCAGCCAACACACTTTTTGTCCTTCTTCCCTCCAGGAGAAGGTTCAGGAGCTTGAAGACTTGTACAGCCAGATTTGGGAACAGCTTCTTTCCAACTGTGACAAGACTGCTGAACGGATCCTGACCCGGATCTGGGCCGTACCCTCCAAATATCCAGACCTGCCTCTCGGGTTTTTTTGCACTACCTTACTTTCCATTTTTCTATTTTCTATTTATGATTTATAATTTAAATTTTTAATATTTACTAATTTTAACCATTTTTAATATTTTTAATATTTAATATTTGTAATCCAGGGAGTGTGGAGCGCAGAATCAAATATCGCTGTGATGATTGTACATTCTAGTACCAGTTCTTTGGCAACAATAAAGTATAAAGTATAAAGTCAGTCACATGGATATAGAGGGCGGCGCAGGCTCGTTGGGCTAGAAGAGCCTGTTACTACACTGTATCTTCAAATAAAAAATAACTGGTCAGAGAAAAAATAGTGCACAAGATGATAAGAGGAATAGATCGAGTGAACAGCCAGAGATTTTTTCCCAGGGTGGAAATGGATAATATGAGGGGCATAATTTTAAGGTGATTGGAGGAAAGTTTATGTGGGATATCAGGTAAGTTTTGTTTTACACGGAATGGTAGATGCGCTGCCAGAGGTGATGGTAGAGGCAGATACAGTAAAAGCAGTTAAGAAATTCTTAGATAAGCACATGGATGATTGAAAAATGGAGGGTGTGTAGGAGGGAAGGGTTGGATTGATCTTAGAGTAAGGCCAAAGGACCGTACTGTGCTGTAATGATCTTCGTTCTATGTTAGTACACTACTGGGTTGAACTTCCTTCATTTATCAATAATTTGTCCTGCACATGTGTTGTACACAAATGGCACCATGATTTGATTATTCCTTCCTCTATAAATTCTTCCAGCCTCAAAACTCTCAAAGGCCTCTGTGTTCCTTCATTTTCGGATTTCATTGGTGGCTGACGCCTCAGTTATCCAGGCTCAAGCTATTGGAATTCTCTTCCTAATCCTCCCCGCCTGTATGAGATTTCTTTTCCTACCCCCTCCGATTCTCTATCTCTGCTTCTTAAGAGTTTTGTTAAATGTTACCTCTGATTAAGCATTTGCTCTTCAACTTATTATCCTCTTGGTGCCAAGTTTCCTTGCTAATTCTCATTTTCAGCAGCCTGTGATCATAACAATCGATCTGGCATCAGTAAAGGCCAATAAAAAGAAGCAAGGTGTAAGCAGAGCAGCCATTGTTGGAGTGACCAATGTTGGAGTGGAGTAGTGTTAGAGTGCTCAGGAATTAACTGAACAGGTTTGGGCATGAATAGACTTGCGCAAGCATAGGCACAGGTTCTAAGTAAGTTTCTAGTAAGGTTTTTTCCCTCTTTCTTTGTCTATTAGTACATATCTAATGCAATGACAATGGGTCCAGGATTAGTGGTATGTTCTTTGTGCAAGATGTGGGGACTCTCAGGGACCTCCAGTTTCCCCGATAACTACATCAGCACAAAGTGTATCGAGCTTCAGCTCTTTGGACACCATGTTAAGGAACTGGAGCTGCAGCTGGATGACTTTCAGCTCATACTGGACCCGGACCATTAGGTGGATTTCCTTAATGGAGAACGCCTGTGCGTGACTTTGTTTAATGTGGGAGGCAGCCACCACATGGTCCCTGACAAAATCGAAGTCAGGCTCCTGTGGCATGAAGTGCAAGATGTCTGGGGCTCCTTAAAACCTGCAGCCATCCTCCAACTTCACTGTCATGGCGATATGTCAGCATCTTTTGCCAGCCTCACCATTGAGGTCTTGGTCAGACAGCTCCTTGTTTTGAACATTCCCCTTTCCTTACTACCATGGATGACCCTAACCAGAGACAGCATCACTCTCAGGATGTCAGGAACTCACAAACCTCTCCACCGTGACAAGGTGACGATCCTTAGAGGAGATATAACAATGCACCATTATTGTGAAAGGTTTGCAGGTCAGTTGCTCCATCCCTGTGATCCTACAGTTTTTGTACTTTGTAAAGTGCAACTATTATGGCAATGCCGTCACTTCTCACCCATCCCTAATAGTTCCTAACCTGAGGAGGCAGTTAAATGTTAATCACGTTTGTGGATGGAGTCACGCAAATCCTGTAACAGTGAAGATATTTTCTTTTCCTGAAATGCATAGTTCTCCAACAACTCATGAACTTCATAAAGACAAGAGATCCTGAAGATGGTGGAAATCCAGAGCAGGAAGCACAAAAAAATGCTGGAGGAACTCAATAGGCCAGGAAGCATCTAGGGAAAGGAATGAAAAGTCAACATTTCGGGCTGAGGCCCTTCATCAGCACTGGAAAGGAAGGGGAAAGAGCCTGCCTAAGAAGGTGACGGGAGGGCAAGGAATACAAGCTGACGGGTGAAAGCAGATAAGGGGAGGGGGAACGAAGTGAGAAGTTGACAGGCAATATGTGGAAGAGGTAAAGGTATGAAGAGGAATTAACTTGTTTGGAGATGTGAGCGGATGGTGGGAGAAAGGGAATGAGGAGGCGCACCAGAGGGAGGTGATGAGCAGATGAAGAGAGGTGGGAAGCTGGAATGGGGAACGGGAAAACAGAGAAAGGGAATGGGAAAAAATTACCAGAAGTTGATATTCGTGGTTTCCTTTCTTTCAGTACCAGCTTAATTTGGTTATTTGGATTGAAGTTCTCTGCCAGCCATAGTTGTATTCAAACTCCTGTCTCTAATTCAATTCTCTTTGCTGTAACCTATATCACTATACGGCTCTTGCCTCTCGGCTTTTCCCTCTGTTGTTTGTGAGGATATTTAATCAATCTATATATTAAGACTTTCACTTTTTGGTGCAGAAGGAATAGTCCAATACTCACTGGGTCCTGTAGCACAGTGGTTAAGTTATTACAGTATTATCCAGAGGTATGAGCTGTTGAGTTGGAGAAATAAGATTGAATCCAGTAATTAAATAGATGCTAAATAAATTAGTAGTGCCAGGCATTGTAACTATGAAACTGTTGGAGTGTTGTAAAAAAACAGCCTGATCCTTTAAAGCAGAGGTTCATAGGTTCTTGATTAGTAAGAGTGTCAAGGCAAATAGGAAGGAAGCAGGAGAGTGGGGTTGAGAGGGATAATGAATCAGGCATTGTGGAATGGCAGAGCAAACCAGATAGGCCAAAAGCTGACCTGCCAGGCCTCTAAAAATTTGGGCTGAGGAATCTCCCTGTGACTCAGTATCCTAGCGCCGTTCATCCAGTCATCACACCCGACCTCAAAGACACCGCCCGCCTGGATGTTGTGTATTCTCCTCTTTCCCACTGGGCAGAAGATACAAGCCTGAACCAGGCTCAAGGACAGCTTCTTCCTTGCTGTTATCAAACTATTCAATGGTTCAGCACCATAAGATGGAATCTTGACCTCACAATCTACCTCGTACGATTTTGAACCTTATTGTCCACCAGCACTGCACTTCAGCCCATCTAATCCATACTGAACCATTTAAACTGCCTACTCCTATTGACCTGCACTGGGACCATAGCCCTCTATACCCCTACCATCCATGTACCTATTCAAACTTCTCTTAAACATTGAAATCGAGCTTGCATGCACCACTTGTGCTGTCCATATGCTCACGACCCTCAGGGTGAAGAGGTTTCCCCTCATGTTCCCCTTAAACCTTTCACTTTCCACCCTTAACCCATGACCTCTACTTGTCGTCCCACCCATCCTCAGTGGAAAAAGCCTGCTTGCATTTACCATATCCATGCCCCTCATAATTTTGTATGCCTCTATCAAATCCCCCTTTAATCTTCTACATTCCAAGGAACAAAGTCCTACCCTATCAATCTTTCCTTATAGCTCAGGTCCTCCAGTACCAGCAATATCCTTGTAAATTTTCTCTGTACTCTTTCAACCTTATTTTCATTGTTCTCTGTGGGTGACCAAAACTGCACACAATACTTCAAATTAGGCCTCACCAACATCTTATACAACTTCAACATAACATCCTATCTCCTATACTTTGATTTATGAAGCCAATGTGCCAAAAGCTTTCTCTACAACCCTATCTACCTGTGATGCTACATTCAATGAATTATGGACCTGTATTCCCAGATCCTTTGTTCTGTAGCACTCCTCGGTACCCTGTCATTCACTGTGTAAGACCTACCCTGGTTGGTCCTACTAAAGTACAAAACTTGTCTGCAATAAGGTCCATCTGCTATTTTTCAGTCCACTTTTCCAGCTGGTCCAGATCCTGCTGCAAGCTCTGATAGCCTTCCTCACCATCCACTACACCCCCAATCTTGGTGTCATCTGCAAATTTGCTGATCCAGTTAACCACATTATCATCAAGATCATTGATATAGATGACAAATAACCAACATCTAAATGATTCAAATTTGTGAATAATCCTACACATTTTGTTACCCAAATATCTTTTAATAATCTTGCTGTTATTTTCCCAACAGGCAGACGTGACATGATCTTTGATACTTAGCCGACTGATTATACATGAAAGCATCATGTTAATCAAGTCATCATTACCTACCTCCAAGATATTGCTGCTCTTGTCTTCAGACCGTGTATTAATCCAGTAGGGTGAAGTCAAACCTGGCCATGAAACAATATCAAGAACAGCTTACATTGTTATATTTTCACAAGCATTTTTAATAAATTTCTCCTTTGTTACTACAATGCATGTAGTAAATGGATACAAATTATTATTTGACTATCATCAGTTGTTGTAACAATTGCACATTGATTGTCACCAAGTTTGAATTATCCACCTTTGCAGAACACCTTCTGCATCAGTCTACAGGAATGATTCCTTGCTACCTGCCACTTTAGTTCTCCATCCCATTCACTCAGATCCAACTTTCTATGGCCATCTACACTACGATAATGATGCCCAATGTAAGCTTGAGGAACAGCCTCACGTCTTCCATCTGGACATGTTGCAACCTTCAGCACAAAACAGATGCTGCCTAACCCAGGGGTCCCCAACCTTTTTTGCACCGCGGACTGGTTTAATATTGACAATATTCTTGCGGACCAGCCGATGGGGGGACGGGGGGGGGAGGGGATGGTATTCAAGTAGGGTTGCCAACTTTCTCACTCCCAAATAAGGGACAAAAGTAGCAGTCAAATACGGGAACACACATAAAAGTTGCTGGTGAACGCAGCAGGCCAGGCAGCATCTCTAGGAAGAGGTACAGTTGACGTTTCAGGCCGAGACCCTTCGTCAGGACTAACTGAAGGAAGAGCTAGTAAGAGATTTGAAAGTGGGAGGGGGAGGGGGAGATCCAAAATGATAGGAGAAGACTGGGGGGGGGTGCAGCGGGATGGAGCCAAGAGCTGGACACTTGATTGGCAAAAAGGATATGAAAGGATCATGGGACAGGAGGCCTAGGGAGAAAGAAAAGGGGGAGGGGGGAAAAACCCAGAGGATGGGCAAGGGGTATAGTGAGAGGGACAGAGGGAGAAAAAGGAGAGTGAGAGAAAGAATGTGTGTATAAAAATAAATAACGGATGGGGTACGAGGGGGAGGTGGGGCATTAGCGGAAGTTAGAGAAGTCAATGTTCATGCCATCATGCTAATTTTCTCTAACTTCTGCTAATGCCCCACCTCCCCCTCATACCTCATCCGTTATTTATATACACACATTCTTTCTCTCTCTCTCCTTTTTCTCCCTCTGTCCCTCTCACTATACCCCTTGCCTATCCTCTGGGTTTTCCCCTCCTCCCCCTCTTCTTTCTCCCTGGGCCTTCTGTCCCATGATCCTCTCATATCCCTTTTGCCAATCACCTGTCCAGCTCTTGGCTCCATCCCTCCCCTTCCTGTCTTCTCCTATCATTTCGGATGTCCCCCTCCCACTCCCACTTTCAAATCTCTTACTAGCTCTTCCTTCAGTTAGTCCTGATGAAGGGTCTTGGCCTGAAACGTTGACTGTACCTCTTCCTAGAGATGCTGCTTGGCCTGCTGCGTTCACCAGCAACTTTGATGTGCGTTGCTTGAATTTCCAGCATCTGCAGAATTCCTCGTGTTTGCATTTTTAAATGTGAAGTGGTTCATTTTGGAAGGTCAAATTTGGAGACAGAATATTATATTAATGGTAAGACTCTTGGCAGTGTGGAGGATCAGCGAGATCTTGGAGTCTGTGTCCATAGGACACTCAAAGCTACTGTGCAGGTTGACAGTGTTGCTAAGAAGGTGTATGGTACGATGGCCTTCAACCATGGGATTGAATTCAGGAGCCATGTGGTAATGTTACAGCTATATAAGACCTTAGTGAGACCCCACTTGGAGTACTATGACCAGTTCTAGTCACCTCACTACAGGAAGGATGTGGATGCTATAGAGAGAGTGCAGAAAAGATTTACAAGGATTGCCTGGATTGGGGAGCATACTTTTGAGAACAGGTTAAGTGAACTTGGCCTTTTCTCCTTGGGGCGACGGAGGATGAGCGGTGACCTGATTTATAAGATGATGAGAGGCATTGCTCGTGAATATAGACAAAGGCTTTTTCCCAGAACTGAAATGGCTAACACAAGGAGGCATAGTTTTAAGGTGCTTGGAAGTAGGTACAAAGGGGATGTCAGAGGGAAGCTTTTCACACAGAGAGTGGTCGGTGCTGACGGGTGGTAGAGGCAGCTACAATGGGTCTTTTAAGAGATAAGTACATGGAGCTTAGAAAAATAGAGGGCTATGCGATAGGAAAATTCTGGACAGCTTCTAAAGTAGGTTTCACGGTCGGCACAACATTGTGGGTGTAAATTTTCTACGTTCTATGTTCTATGTTCTAAATATACTTTGAATCTTTGATTCTTTGAACCCAATCACTGCCATCTTGGAAAGCGGCCAATTGAATTGAATGAAGTCAAAGGATATTGCAGCAGAGAAGGAGATAATTTGATTCCTACTGTACCAACATCTGTTCTTTGGAAGAGCTATCTGTTACTATGTTGTTCATTCAAAGGCATTATTTATTGACCACCTCCATTTGCCTTTCATCTGCATGGTTTACTCTGAGGATTTTTGAGGATAGTATTAGGTTAACATATAGAGAATGAGGAAGATGGATCATGTGCAGGCAGATAGATTTAGTTTAATTTAACATCATGCTTTGCACAGATATTGTGGGCTAAAGGCCCTGTCCCTGTGCTATTCTGTACTATGTTCTGAGTAACCACTGGTTCTGAAATCACATAAGCCAGATTAGATCTCTCTATAAGTATGTTAATAGACCCGTAGGCTTTTCATGACAATCTAAGATAAGGTTGAGTGGCGGGGTGGAGATACGTCTCTATCAAAGGAGGTGTATGGTGCTCCTTCCCTCTGCTAGCCTGTAGGTCACCTTTGAACAAGATGTTGCACCTGCTCGGCCTGGATGTGGGTGGCACATATCACAAGTCCTGGTTACACAACCACTGACGCCAGGCAAACAGCTCTGAAGAGTATTAACAATGGCTGGGGTCACCCGTCTTGTAAGACTCTGCCCAGAGGCAGCAATGGGAAACCACTTCTGTAGAAATATTTGCCAACAACGGCCATGATCACCCACGTCAAATGACTCGGCACACAATGATGATGGCGATCAGATGAGCTTTACGAGGGCTGATTGATAAGTTCGCGGCCTAAGGTCGAAGGAGTCAATTTTAGAAAACCTAGCACATTTATTTTTCCTACATTTACACACTTAGTCCAGCAGTCGTGGAGCATATGGATCCCTTCTTTGTAGAAGTTGGCGTCTTGGACCGCCAGAAAGTGGTCCACAGCAGGGGTGATTGATAAGTTCGTGGCCTAGGGTAGAAGGAGGTGAGTTATTAACTTCAAGCTTTCTGCATAATCACTCAAAGAGTTTAATTGCACGTGCATGTAACGGGAGCTGTATAACTCATCTGCTTCTACCTTCGGCCACGAACTTATCGATCACCCCTGCTGTGGACCTGGAGGTCCAAGATGCTCTTGTTACATGCACGTGCAGTTCAACTTATTGAGTGATAATGCAGAAAATTTGAAGTTAATAACTCATTTCCTTCTACCTTAGGCCACGAACTTATCAATCACCCCTGCTGAGGACCACTTCAGAAGGGATCCGTATGCTCCACGACCGCTGGACTAAGTGTGTACGTGTAAGAGGGGACTATGTTGAAAAATAAATGTGCCAGATTTTCTAAAATTGACTCCTTCTACCTTAGGCCACAAACTTATCAATCGCCCCTCATACTTGTCACATGTACATGGAAATATACAGTGAAATACGTTGTTTGTGTCAAATGAAATCAGCAAGTTTTGAGCTAGGAATTGCTTCCAGCACCATCATACCATGCCCACAACTCACGAACCATAATCTAGTAGGTTTGAGTTCTTCATTAATAATACCAGACTGTAGTTAAAGAATATGTTTCTGGGTCATTGTTCAGGTCATTGGTTGCTAGTACAATAACCTAACTACTCTTCCACCTTGTTCTTGACCTGCCCTATTTATATTTAGCCCTACCCTTTCCTGTAATGCTTCCCCTTTGCATATTTATACAACTCCTTTTGTAAGTCATTACAATCTTCACCCTTTCAGTAATGTACTCCAAATAATAACAAGTAACTACTTCTTATCTCACTTCTGGAGCTTGTGACCTTATTACTGTGTCCTTTAATGATTAACCCTTTGGAGCAACGTCGTCTCATTTCTATATACGTTATATGGTTATATACATGTATACAGTTAAATGACAGTAAACTTGACTTGACTTACTTACTCAAAGTAACAATATTGAGCCCTTTAAATTGAATCCCTAATGTTTCCAAGCAAATGAAGACCCTCGCCTTTGACACCATTTTAGTTAATGTCTTCACACACTTTCTACCTTAAATGTAACGTGCAGAGTTCCAAAGGAAGACTGAGTTGTAGCTTAGCAGAGAACATAGAACAATGCAGAGCAGGAGTGGGCCCTTCGGTCCACGATATCTGTGCTGAACAAAATGGAGGGCTACGTAGGAGGGAAGAGTTATGTTGATCTTAGATTAGGTTTAAGGTCGGCACAACCTTGTGGGGCAAAGTGTCTCTTCTATGTTCTTTGTTCTATAACGTTAAGTAAATCTACTCCTATCGGCCTGCACAGAATCTATATCTCCCCAATCTCTCCGTGTGCATGTGTCTCTCTAAATGCCACTTCCATGTCTGATTCTACCACCACCTCCATCTGCACATTCCAGGTGCTTACCACTCTTGGTATAAAAACCCTTGTCCTTGATATCTCCTTTCAACTAGTCCCCTCCCACCACCCCCACTTTACATCTATGATCTCCAGTATTTGATGTTCCTGCCCTGAGAAAGTGACTCTGACTGTCCACCCTACCTTTGCCTCTCATAATTTTATAAGCTTCTGTCAGGTCTCCCTTCAGCCACCGACACTGCAGCAAGAACAATCCAACTCCGTCCAACTTCTCCTTCGACCTAACACCCTCTAATGCAACCAATAACCCGGTGAAGCACTCTGCCCCCTTGCCAAGTCCTCAACAACCTTCCTGTACTGTGGCAACCAGAAACGAACACAGTACTCCAAATGCAGCCTAGCCAAAGTTTTATTCAGTTGCACTTATAGCACTGCATTCAGTTTTGGTTTTGTTTAGAAGGAAGGTTTAAATTCAAGATCCATCGTCGTTCTTTAGTACATGGGTGTAAAGGAGAACAAAATCTTTGTTACTCTGGATCCAAAGCAGCATAAAAAATATATAAAGAACACAATAAAAAAGAACAATAAATATAAATATAAAAGCAATGTATGAGTAGCTCATCCAGTATATAATAGAAAGGTGCTGATAAAAGGCCAGCAATATCTTGAAGAATCCTACCCACCCTTCTCATGGACTGATTAGCCCACTTCCATCACAGAAGAGACTACGCAGCATCCATTCCAGGACCACCGGACATAATCTCAGTGGCTCCATTATTGGGTGCACCTGTAAACTTGCTCATTAATGCAAATATCTAATCAGCCAATCATGTAGCAGCAACTCAATGTATAAAAGCAGGCAGACATGATCAAGAGGTTCAGTTGTCGTTCAGACCAAACAGAAGAATGGGCAAGAAATGTGATCCAAGTGACTTTGTCCGTGGAGTGATCGTTGGTGCCAGACAAGGTGGTTTCGGTGTCTGAGCATCTCAGAAACTGGTCATCTCCTGGGATTTTCACACATAACAGTCTCGAGTTTACAGAGAATGGTGCAAAAAAAAAAACAACAAAAAAAAACATCGAGTTCTGTGGGAGAAAACAGCTTAATGAGAGAGGTCAGAGGAGAATGACCAGACTGGTTCTAGCTGACAGGAAGGCGGCAGTAACTGAAATAAACCAAACATTACAACAGCGGTGTGCAAAAGTGAATCTCTGAATGAACAACACATTGAACTTTGAAGTAGATGGGTTACAGCAGCAGAAGACCATGAACATACATTCAGTGGCCAATTTATTAGGTGCAGGAGGTACCTAATAAAGTGGCCACTGATAGTGCACAGACCGATTGTATGCACATAAAGTGACACTAGGTGATGTGAATGCAGTGGTGGTGGGATGGGTTAATGGGTGGCGTTGTTGATCAGCCAGGTGGCTTAGGGGAAGTAACTGTTTTTGAGTCCGGTGGTCCTGGAATGGATGCTGCATAGTCTCTTCTGTGATGGGAATGGGACAAACAGTCCATGAGATGGGTGGGTAGGATTCTTCAAGATATTGCTGGCCTTTTACCAGCACCTTTCTGTATATACTGGATGTCCCTGGTCCTCCAAGAGGACCATAGCCATGTCACAGTGTTTGGAGGCTAGTCTACCTCAATGACCAGGGGAGCTATGTTGGCTGGAGTCAGGGCCTTGTGCTGTGACTCTCGATAGGGTCACCCACGTGATAGGGTAGAGGTCAAACTAAGAGTGGTCCACTGGCCCTCCAGGCTCAGCTCAGGGCTAACAACCCTGACTGGTTAAAAAAAATGGTTACAGAAACAGCATAAAAGCTGCCCTACACAACAATGATGTAACAGGCAGTAACTAACTGTATGTCCTTGATGGTAGGTAGGCTGGTGCTAGTTTTGTTAAAACTTCCTTGGTTTTGTAATGAATCTGTTTCTCTTAATGCATTTTTCTCTCATTCTTTTAGATCATAAGACCATACAATATAGCAGCAGAATTAGACTATTTGGTCCATCGAGTCTGCACCACCATTTCATCATGGCTGATCCATTTTTCCTCTCAGCCTCAATATCCTGCCTTCTCCCCATATCCCTTCATGCCCTGACCAATCAAGAATCTATCAGCCTCTGCCATACAGACTTGGCCTCCACAGCTGCCTGTGGCAACAGATTCCACAGATTCACCACCCTCTAGCTAAAGAAATCCCTCCTCATCTCCATTCTAAAAGGACACCCCTCTATTCTGACGTTATGCCCTTTGGTCTCAGAATCTCTCACCAAAGGAAGCATCCTCTCCACATCCACTCTGTCAGGGCCATTCTCCATTCGAAAAGTTTTGATGAGGTCACCCCTCATTCTTCTGAATTCCAGTTAGTTAAACGTCTTCTAACTTTTTGAAAAATTTACTAAATTAGTAACTGTAGGATTACTCTCTTATTTACCTGAATGCAAATGGAATCACTTAACATAATTCATGACTCTCCTTCCAGTTTCCACTCCTGCTGAGGTTAGAAGTAGGCACCATTTTGTGTTTTCCACTTCTTTAAATGATGTTGCCATGGCAACCATTGACTGGACTGTGTCATGCAATATATTGGAAGTATCAAATTAGGACTCCAAATCAAGGTTGGAGGCAGCAGGAGAAGGAGGGAGGAACAGTTTTTCACCTGTGAATGTAACATCCCATGAGTGCTTACCTGAAGGATACTGCGAATCATTTACACTTTCAGTTGACATTCCCATGTTTTCCACACCATCTGCAGTCGTCTCAAAGGGTTGCTTCATTGACATTTTCCTTGAATGATAAATACAAAATGAAATTATTAAATAGCTAAATGCTGCCACTACCTAGGTGAAGGATTTTGGTTGGAAAAAGTAGATGTGGATTTCTGAGCGGCAGGGAGTGAGGGAAAAGATTGTTGTTTTCTCAGAGCTGGAAGAAAGCAGATGGCACCAGTACAAAATCACAGCTTAAGTGTGAAGGAGCTGGTGAATCAAAATATTTTATAAGTTTTATACATTCCAGATAGGTGAAAAACATGGTTCAATTCATAATTTATCCATCTAAATGATTATACATAGTTGATGACCACTTTATTAGGTACTTCAAGATTTGACATGTTGTGCGTTCAGAGATGCTCTTCTGCACACTACTGTTGTAACACGTGGTTATTTAGGTTAGTTGTCTTCCTGTTAGCTTGAACCAGTCTAGACATTCTCCTCTGACCTCTCACATTAACAAGGCACTTACATACACAGAACTCTAGACTTTGTAAACTCTAGAGACTGTTGTGCATGAAAATCCCAGGAGATCAGCAGTTTCTGAGATACTCAAACCAGCCTGCTGCCGATGATTATTCCATGGTCAAAGTCACTTACATTATATTTCTTCCCCATTCTGACATTTGGTCTGAACAACTGATGAAGGGTCTCTGCTTAAAACATAAACTGTTTATTCCTCTCCATTGATGCTGTCCAACCTGCTGAGTATGTTTTACTCTGGATTTTCAGCATCTGCAGAATCTCTTATGTAACTGAACCTCGTGACCATGCCCACATGCTTTTATGCATTGAGATACTGCCACATGATTGCATTAACGAGCAGGTGTACAAGTACTAATGTGGCCACTGAGAATAAATTTACACTGTATTAATAGCCATCTTGTGGTGGGATTTATACTGCACAGAAGTTTTCTCTCAAGTTGCTTCATCTAATTCCTAACCTTCATATTCTTTCTCACCCAAAGTATTTTATTTTCTACATGATTGCCTGGAGCAGCTGACAGATCAGGTCAGAGCCCTGCAGCTCTGCCATATCCACCCACAGACGGTGGTGAACAATTAAACAACTGATGTGAGGAGGCTGTTCCACTTGGTTCGTTCATCGACTGGGCACAAAACATTCCATAACGCTATTCATACGGGAACCAAGAGATCTCCCAAAACTTCTGAGCAATATTCCTCTCTGGGTTAACAAGCCAGTAAAAGGTATTAGCGGACTATTTAGCTTCTCCTCTCGTGGAAATTATTTGCCCTTTTTCCTTCCATGGCAATAATCGCACTGTTCCAAGTAGCTATCGTTGTTGGATACAAGTTAAACTGAAGAACTGAGCTATTAATGGCTTTTTATTATCAGGGGTGGCAGGTATTACTAGTTAGTTATTACTAGGAGTGGCACGGCAGCGTAGTAGCTAGCACAACACTTCGCAGTAGCAGTGACCCAGGTTCAGTTCCTGCCACTGGGATTAATTTGGGAGATTGCTGGGTGGTGCGGCTCGAAGGGCTGAAGGGCCTATTCTGCACCGTATCTCAATAATAATAAATATTTCTAGTTGTGTTCGCTTTCAGTTTGTAGTGGAGGGTGTACTGCAATAGAACACATACATCAAAGAATGTTAGGATTTAGAACAAATGCAGCAAATTGAGCATCACAGATTAATACTGGATTAAGTTACTATACTCATTCTTAAAGCCGGGAATGACTGACCTGTGGACATGAGTTCAAATCCCATCCTGGGAGCTGGGGAATTTAAATTTAGATATTAAATATGGAATTAAAAGGCATGATGAGAAAACTAGTTGCCATCCTTATAGACTCACAGAACAATACAGCATGAAAAAGGCCCTTCTGCCCATCTCATCCATGCTGACCAAGACGGCCGTCTAAGCAAGCCCCATATGAGGGATGAAGATCTGCTTTTCCTCATCTAGTCTGGTCCATATGAGTCTCTAGACCAGGAATTCTCAACCTTTTTATGCTACTGTCCAATACCGTTCAGCAAAGGGGCTGTGGACCCAGGTTGGGAGATTTTAGACCCACTCTTCAGTACCCCTTAAAGTGGCCAGCCAGGAGGTATATAACCACATGGTAGAGTAACGGTTAGCACAATTGCTTTATAGCCCCTGATGTAAGATCAGGTTCAATTCCTGCTTCTGTTTGTAAGGAGTTTATACGTTCAGCCCGTGACCATGTGTGTTTCCTCCTGTTACTCTGGTTGCCTCCCACAGTCCAAATACACACGGTTAGGATTAGTGAATTGTGGGCATATTATGTTGGCACCAGAAGCGTAGTAACATTTATGAACTGCTCAGCACAGTCCTCCCTGATTTGATTTGATGCAAACACATATCACTGTGTGTTTCGAAGTACATATGACAAATAATGCCAGCCTTGAGCAATCCACTCAGTGCATTCTGATGGAGTTCAACCCAGGTAAATGTGAGGTGGTTCATTTTGGTAGGTCAAACATGATGGCAGAATATAGTATTAATAGTAAGACTCTTGGCGGTGTGGAGGATCAGAGGGATCTTGGGGTCTGAGTCCATAGGACGCTCAAAGCAGCTGCGCGGGTTGACTCTGTGGTTAAGAAGGCATACGGTGTATTAGCCTTCATCAATCGTGGAATTGAATTTAGGAGCCAAGAGGTAATGTTGCAGCTATATAGGACCCTGGTCAGACCCCACTTGGAGTACTGTAGTCAGTTCTGGTCGCCTCACTACAGGAAGGATGTGGAAGCCATAGAAAGGGTGCAGAGGAGATTTACAAGAATGTTGCCTGGATTGGGGAACATGCCTTATGAGAATAGGTTGAGTGAACTCGGCCTTTTCTCCTTGGAGTGACGGAGGATGAGAGGTGACCTGACAGAGGTGTATAAGATGATGAGAGGCATTGATTGTGTGGATAGTCAGAGGCTTTTTTCCCAAGGGTGAAATGGTTGCCACAAGAGGACACAGGTTTATGGTGCTGGGGAGCAGGTACAGAGGAGATGTCAGGGGTAAGTTTTTTACTCAGAGAGTGATGAATGCGTGGAATGGGCTGCCAGCAACAGTGGTGGAGGCAGATACGACAGGGTCTTTTAAGAGACTTTTGGATAGGTACATGGAGATTAGAAAAATAGAGGGCTATAGGTAAGGCTAGTAATTTCTAAGGTAGGGACATGTTCAGCACCATTTTGTGGGCCGAAGGGCCTGTATTGTGCTGTAGGTTTTCTATGTTTCTGTGTTTTATTTAGGAACCATAGAACATTACAGCACAGAAACAGGCCTTTTGGCCCTTCTTGGCTGTGCTGAACCATTTTTCTGCCTAGTCCCACTGAACTGCACCTGGACCATATCCCTCCATACACCTTTCATCCATGTACCTGTCCAAGTTTTTCTTAAATTTTAAAAGTGAGCCCGCATTTACCACTTTATCTGGCAGCTCATTCCACACTCCCACCGCTCTCTGTGTGAAGAACCCCCCCCCCACCAATGTTCCCTTTAAACTTTTCCCCCTTCACCCTTAACCCATGTCCTCTAGTTTTTTTCTCCCCTTGCCTCAGTGGAAAAAGCCTGCTTACATTCACTATATCTAGACCCATCATAATTTTATATACCTCTATCAAATCTCCCCTCATTCTTCTATGCTCCAGGGAATAAAGTCCTAACCTTTCTCTGTAACTCAGTTTCTCAAGTCCCGGCAACATACTTGTAAACCTTCTCTGCACTCTTTCAACCTTATTAACACCCTTTCTGTAATTTGGTGACCAAAACTGCACATAATATTCCAGATTCTGCCTCACCAATGCCTTTTAAAACCTCACCATAACATTCCAACTCTTATACTCAATACTTTGATTTATAAAGGCCAATGTACCAAAAGCTCTCTTTACGACCCTATCTACCTGTGACGACACTTTTAGGGAATTTTGTATCTGTATTCCCAGATCCCTCTGTTCTACTGCACTCCTCAGTGCCTTACCATTTACCTTGGAAGGGGGACCATATGCAGATCTTGCTGGTAATATATCTCAGTAAATTAGTAACTTTTATAAGAACTGGTACTTCCATTTGTATAGCACCTTTCCTATAATGAAAATATTCCAAGACATTTCATAGGACTGTTATCAATTTTAAATAGCACCACTTTGAAGCACAAGGGAATCTTTTGGAAGATGACCAAAAGCTGAGTTTAGGAATAACAGAGGCAGGAATTTTGGGAGTTTTCCTGAAGCAATTCCCTTTCCATGAAGACATGACCAGCAGTGCTGAAGCTATTAAATTCAAGGGTGCTCAAGGCACCATACTCAGAGTTATAGAGTCATGCTGCAAGAAAATAGGACCTTCGGCCCAACTGATCCATGCCTACCAAGATTCCCATCTAAGCTAGTCCCACTTACCTCATATCCCTCTAAACAAAGGGTTCCTAACCTGAGGTCCAGAGACCTCTTGCTTAATGGTATTAGTCTATGGCATAAGCAAAGTTAGGGGGAGTCTAAACCAGGGGTGTCAAACTACTGGCCCGTGAAGGGGTCCAATCCGGCCCGCGAAGGGGTCCAATCCGGCCCGCGGGATGATTAGAGGGGGAAAAAAGTATACTCACGACCATTTGTTATGTATCTGCACGGCAGTCGCACTCTCTCCCATCGCTGTCTGTACCGCCTGCTGCACTGGCAGCTTGTTGTCTGTACTTAGAAAACAATAGGCAGCAGGTAACCACCCGCTGTGCATGATCACTTACCACCCCGCACTGAAGACCACTAGGGCTCCACTTACGTCGTCAGACACAGTATAACCATACAGAGTACTCAGGTAAGTAACACCTGTAGCAAGGCTGAGACTGTTTGCTGCTGTGGTTCAAAATGCTTTCCAGGAAAAGAAAGGTTGACATCGAATGTGAGATATTCAACGATAATTAGAAAGATCGTTTTTCTTCTGTGAGGTCAACTGCAAACCTGTGTGTCTGATATGCTCACAACAAGTGGCTGTGGCAAAAGTATACAATATCAAACGACACTATGAGACGTCACACAGAGAAAAATATGACAAGTACGCAGGACGACTCAGAACGCAAAAGGTAAACGAGCTTGAAGCAGCTCTGAAAAAACAGCAATCAGTGTTCACCAAAAGTCAAGAGGCTCATGATGGAGCTGTCAAGGCCAGCTATATTATTGCCACCAAAGTAGCTGCTGCGTCGAAGCCATACTCAGAGAGGGAATTCATCAAAGCATGCATGCTGACGGCGGCTGAGCTGGGGTGCCCTGAGAAGAGACAGGCTTTTGGTAATTTTAGCTTGTCAAGAAATACTGTGGCAGAGAGAATCGAGGACCTTGCAGGAGATTTGAACAGTCAACTAAAAGCAAAGTGAAGTCATTTATTGCCTTCCATATTGCAATTGATGAGAGCACCAACGTGACTGATGTAACTCAATTGGGAATATTTATTCGTGGTGTTGATGCATCTTTGACCGTCACTGAGGAGTTTGTGGAGATGGTGCCCATGACAAACACCACAATGGTGAACAACATTTTCTCCAGCATCGTCGAGGCCTTGGACGGACTGGGGGTTGACTGGAGTCACGCTGTCAGATGGCGCACCGTCCATGGTCGAGGAAAAAGACAAGTGTTGTTGCGAAACTCAGAGAGAAAGTTCAGACAGAGACTGCAGAGCAGGAATTCTGTAATTTTCATTATATTATACACCAAGAGGTGTTATGTAGCAGAAGCCGGAAAATAGACAATGTCATGGATCTAGTAATCAAAACGGTTAATTTTATTGGAGCCAAGGGACTCAGCCATCGGCAATTTGACACTCTTTTGTCCGAAAGTAATATTGGACACAGCCTACCCTACCACACTGAAGTCCGCTGGTTGAGCAGAGGGGTTGAGCTCAAACGTTTTTTTCAACCACGTGCGGAAATTGGACTACTCATGAACGAGAAAGGGAAGCCAGTGGCAGAGTTGGATGACCCAGACTGGCTTCATGATCTTGCATTTCTGGTGGATATAACAGAGCACTTAAATGTGCTTAATGTTAACATGCAAGGCCACAATAAACTTGTTACGAAATACTATAACAACATTCGTGCCTTTCAAGTTAAATTAGGCCTGTGGGAGATGCAACTATCCCGTAGCAACCCAGCTCATTTCCCCTCTTTGCAGTCTGTACATGTCGCTCATGGGAATAATGACAACATGGACAGGTACAAGGACAAAGTATCACGGCTGAAAAGTGAGTTTCAGAATCGTTTCCAAGTCTTCAGCTCGAGAAGGAATTCTCACTATTTTGCTTGCTATTTGCCGTCAACGCAGCATCAGATGTGCTGGAGAAATTCCAAATGGAACTAATTGAAATTCAGTGTAACTCGGCTTTGAAATATAAATTTGAGACTGTGGGTCTGGACTCATTCTATTGTGATGGGGTCCACAATTACCCCTATGAACTGTGCTTTTTGAAAAGATAGAGAGAGAGAGGTGTCCAACACAGACACCTCCTTATTAAGAGAGAGAGAGGCAAAGACTGCTTGGAGATGGTGTTATAGTTTCTCTGCAGCATGTTTACACTTCTGCAAGGACACTGGCAGCTTCTAAGTTCTTACAGAGAGAGAAGGGAGGAGCTACTTGATTGACAGCTGGTGTTCAGCACAACAGTATTTAAATCAGCGTAATTGCTTATTTCACAGGACATGGGACACGCAGACGCACTAGGGTGTGGTGAAGTTACCACTATCCTGTTTAGGTGCCCGCGAGTGTGGGGCTGTGGATCGATTACGAGGGATCTATCTGTGCTTATTAGTGCATGAAAGAGCGACCCTGTGGACTCTACTAGTGTGTCTAACCCTCGCCTGGGTTGGTAGACTATCACTCCAAGATGGCGCTCTTAAGTTGGTCAAGTTTGGCAAACTTGGAAGTTTCAGAGGACAATGGGAAGATCGACGACATCAGCTCACCTGAAGAACCAAACACCTCTCTCTCTCCATCACTACTCAACTCAATACCACGAACTGAACTGAACTTTACTCATCATCGTAAGACTGTATCCATTTACCCCTAGACTTGAAGAAGCTTAGTTGTTATATTTCCACATTTATATATATATATATATATATATATATATATATATTATCATTGCTAACCTGTTTGATCTATCTGCATTTATATTACTGTATCGCGTAGTTACTAATAAATACCATTAGTTAATAGCAATACTGGACTCCAAAGTGTTTTCCATCTCTGCTGGTTCTTTAACCTGTCATGGGGTACGTGACACTATAAGTACCTGGGACCGATGTACCCCAAGATGACAGACTTTGCTTCAAAGATAATTTGCATGTTCAGGACAACATAGCTCTGTGAGCAGGCGTTCTCCATAATGAACATTAAAAAATCCAAACTGTGCTCTCAGCTGACACACAGACATCTAAATGACATTATGAAAATCACAACTGCCCAGAAACTGGTCCCTGATGTTGACAGGCTGGTTAAAGCCAAGAGATGTCAGGTGTCTGGAAGCAGCAAGTGAACAATGAGTGACACTGTTTGATGCACTGCAACATGTAAGCAAAATGCATGATGAAATATCGAGTGTCATAATATTGTGATTCATTCATTTTCTGACTTCTATTATTGTAAATGTGATCACTTCAATAAAAATTAGAGGCTAACTGTGTTCATTGTCTGAGTTTGATTGCTGGAAGCAGGCTAATAAAAATTAGGTGCAGTTGTGTAGCCTACATTTACAATTTGTTTCGTTAGGTCTACATTTATGTCTGCTAATGTTCGATTTCAAACGGTTTATTAATGGAAAGGGTGTGGCTCCCAAAAAAATCTCCGCCAAAATAGCATTGTTTTTTCTCTCATATCACAACTTTCTTGTAGCCTACAACTGAAAGTTATTACCAGTCATAAAAATAATGCTTGCTAGGCAATCTTCTTCATAAGAAATGAAATTTGTAAAGTGAAACACTTTGTAGTTATAACAGAGACTGAGACACATGAGAGCAGGTTGAAAAAACGAAGGCAACGAAAGCTGTGGGAGTGTGCGTGCACAACTGATCCGGCCCGCATGAGGTCGCATTTTGTCCAATCCGGCCCATGACCTAAAATGAGTTTGACACCCCTGCTCTAAACTCTCCCTATCCATACATCTGTCCAGGTACCTTTTAAATGTTGTCAATATTCTTGCAACACACATCAAAGTTGCTGGTGAACACAGCAGGCCAGGCAGCATCTCTAGGAAGAGGTACAGTCGACATTTCAGGCCGAGACCCTTCGTCAGGACTAACTGAAGGAAGAGTTAGTAAGAGATTTGAAAGTGGGAGGGGGAGGGGGAGATCCAAAATGATAGGAGAAGACAGGAGGGGGAGGGATGGAGCCAAGAGCTGGACAGGTGATTGGCAAAGGGGATATGAGAGGATCATGGGACAGGAGGCCCAGGGAGAAAGACAAGTGGGGGGGGGGGTGGAAACCTAGAGGATGGGCAAGGGGTATAGTCAGAGGGACAGAGGGAGAAAAAGGAGAGTGAGAGAAAGAATGTGTGTATAAAAATAAATAATGGATGGGGTACGAGGGGGAGGTGGGGCATTAGCGGAAGTTAGAGAAGTCGATGTTCATACCATCAGGTTGGAGGCTACCCAGACGGAATATAAGGTGTTGTTCCTCCAACCTGAGAGTGGCTTCATCTTTACAGTACAGGAGGCCGTGGATAGACATGTCAGAATGGGAATGGGATGTGGAATTAAAATGTGTGGCTACTGGGAGATCCTGCTTTCTCTGGCGGACAGAGCGTAGGTGTTCAGCAAAGCGGTCTCTCAGTCTGCGTCGGGTCTCGCCAATATATAGAAGGCCACATCAGGAGCACCGAACGCAGTATATCACCCCAGCCGACTCACAGGTGAAGTGTCGCCTCACCTAGAAGGACTGCCTGGGGCCCTGAATGGTCGTAAGGGAAGAAGTGTAAGGGCATGTGTAACACTTGTTCCGCTTACAAGGATAAGTGCCAGGAGGGAGATCAGTGGGGAGGGATGGGGGGGACGAATGGACAAGGGAGTCGCGTAGGGAGCGATCCCTGCGGAAAGCAGAGAGAAGTGGGGAGGGAAAGATGTGCTTAGTGGTGGGATCCCGTGGAGGTGGCGGAAGTTACGGAGAATAATATGTTGGACCTGGAGGCTGGTGGGGTAGTAGGTGAGGACCAGGGAAACCCTATTCCTAGTGGGGTGGCGGGAGGATGGAGTGAGAGCAGATGTGCGTGAAAAGGGGGAGATGCGTTTGAGAGCAGGGTTGATAGTGGAGGAAGGGAAGCCCCTTTCTTTAAAAAAGAAGGACATCTCCCTCGTCCTGGATTGAAAAGCCTCATCCTGAGATTGGAATATTCTTGCTTCAATAACTTCCTCTGACCACTCTGGGCAATAAAATTGCCCCTCAAGTTCCTGTGAAATCTCTCCCTTTTCACCTTAAATGGGAGGAGAGTAGCAATCTCAGAGGGTTTGTATGGCTGGGTTCATGTTGGCTCAACAAGTCCATACTAACCATATGCCCTCCCAGCTAGTCTCAATTTCCTGCTTTCAGCCCATAGGCCTCTAAGCCCTGACCTTCCACGCACATTCCATACAAAAAAATTAATGCACGCCTACTTACTTTAACTCATTCTGGTAGCTTGTTTCTAAAAAGAAAAGAAAAATGCAATTATAAAGGAGCAAATTAATTTGGATGGCATGATAGTGTAATGGTTAGCACAATGCTTTACAGTACATGAGACCCAGTTTCAATTCCCGCTGCTGTCTGTAAGGAGTTTGTACGTTCTCCCATTGACTGCGTGGGTTTCCTCCGTATACTCCAGTTTCCTCCCTCAGTCCAAAGACGCACTGGTTAGTAGGTTAATTGGTTATTGTAAATTATCCTATTATTAGGCTCTGATTAAATCGGCGATTGCTGGGCGGCGTAGCTTGAAGGGCCAAAAGGCCTGTTCAGCTAAAGGTCCACATAAAGGGACAAAACACATCTGAGAAGGCATTCCAGTGTCCATTATTGAGGCTTTTGAACAATATAACCATGTCAATGTGCTACACAGAAGTTAGTTCAGTCCTTTTTGCTCCAACTTGGGAGAACATCTGAAACCCAGTTTAAACCATGTTTTGACAGACCTAGATATGAATCACTGAGTTATCTGGAATCAAGGGTTTCAGACAATAATCTACCCTTCATTATTTTACACAGAGAGCAGTGAATATGTGGAACATATTGTCTGCAAATAAATGACTAACATTGGCAACTATTTGTCCTTGACTAATTCAAGGTAGCTATTTAGCAAAGGGATCAATTGAGAATTCTTTCTTCAAGGCTTTTTCCTCCCCCATGCCTTCATTTGTCACTATCATTGTTAGAAATTAATTTACTATGTTAACGTCAAATAATATAGATCACTCCAGCTCACTTGAATAGGACGACTGTCAAAGGCTCTGCTAGCGCAGATAAAATCCATCAGGCATGCTGTGTAGTAAGACCCCAGGGTATACAGTATACCAATCCACTATGCACATTCATAAATATAGTACAAAGTTTGGTATCTAAAGAGCACGCACAACAAAATGAAAGTAAAGCTGTACATACATAAGTTCTTCATCTTCTAAAGGACTAAGAGAAAATTGAAACTAACCATCTTGCTTTCTTCGCCTTATGCAGATAACAATCACAATGATGAGTATGATAAGCAGGATGGCCACAACGATTGGCACCACAATGGCAATAATTAGCCAGGTCTGATCCATACCAGCTGTAAAAGTCAAAACTGCGGAGGATTAGCACACATTTGAGAACATTCCCCACTGCTGAGCACACGTGGAAAGAGTGCAGACACAAGAAAGCAGCATCCATCGTCAAGGACCCCCACTAGCCAGGCCATTTTCCATAGATGCTACCTGGCCTGCTGAGTTCCTCCAGCATTTTGTGTGTGCTGCTCTCTACTTACTGTTGCCTTCAGGGAGGTCGTTCAGGAGCCTTAGGTTCCACATTACCAGGTTCAGGAACAGTTGTGACCTTTCAACCATCAATCTCCTGATCCAGCATGGATAGTCTCACTCACCTCAACACAGGGCTAATTCCACAGCCTGCGGACTCACTTTCAAGGACTCTATAACTCACGTTCTCAGTGTTATTTATTTGCTTATTATTGATTATTATTCTTTTGCATTTGCACAACATGTCTTCTTTTGCATATCTTTTGTCAGTCTTTGTTTGAGAGTAGTTTTTCATTGATTATATTGTATCTTTTTGTTCTACTGTAAATGCTGGCAAGAAAATGAATCTCAGGGCAGTATGTGGTAACATATACACACTTTGATAATAAATTTACTTTGAACTTTGAACATTTCCTAATTATAGAATCATTTTGAGAGAAGTAGATGAAATGTAAACAGGGTAAACGGGGTAATAATCAGGCAGTACCAGTAAACATGAGAATACACTTTAAGTCAATCCCAAATTTGCTCTCTACCTAACCCAAAATATTGCCTCTGACTTGGATGTGGTTCGTAGATGCTGGCTTTCTCATTTGTCCACCTTTATCTGAGCCCAAGTGTTAGGAAACTGTTTGACTTGGAGTTTACAATGGTAGAATTCAGCCCTGTTGTCACCACATATCTACACTCAGTGCCACTTTATTAGGTACACCTGTGCACCTCATTAATGCAACTATCTAATCAGCCAATCATGTGGCAGCAACTCACTGCATAAAAGCATGCAGACATGGTCAAGAGGTTCAATGGTTGCTTGGACCAAACATCAGAATGAGGAAGAAATGTGATCTAAGTGACTATGGCCATGCAATGATTGTTGGTGCCAGACAGGGTGGTTTGAGTATCTCAGAAACTGCTGATCTCCTGAGATTTTCACACACAACAGTCTCTAGAGTTTATAGAGAATGATGAGAAAATTTTTTAAAATATTCAGTGAATGGCAGTTCTGTGGGCGAAAACATCTTGCTAATGAGAAAGGTCAGAGGACAGAGGCTAGACTGGTTCAAGCTGAGAGGAAGGCAACAGTAAATCAAATAACCACACATTACAACAGTGGTGTGTAGAAGAGCATTTCTGAATGCACAACACATAAAATTCTGAAGTGGATGGGCTACAGCAGCAGAAGACCCTGAACATACTGTAAACTCAGTGGCCACTTCATTAGGCATAGGGAGTACCTAATAAAATGAATACTGAGTGTACACCCACAGCTTTCATGTTAGTAAATTGCCAGACTGGTTTCCACTTTTCCATTTAAGGAAATTAAGATCAATTCTTGTACCTTCACTATCACACGTCTGGCATAAGTTGGCTCATCACAGACTATCAAACTGAATCCAGGAAGGCTGAGCTATTGGAAGAGTTAATATTATCCAGTTTAATAACTTATAATGGACACCCAAAATATCCTAAATTTCAACAATAGCTACAAAGTGCTTTGAAATGTCTGAATTCTTCAAAGGCATTGTACAAATATAATACTTATTTTATTTTCGTCACTGGAAACTACAGCTGGATATGCCTCTCTGTAAAACATTCTGTGGTATCTATGACACAAGAGATTCTGTAGATGCTGGAAATCTGCAGCAACACACTCAAAATGACCGAGGAAATCAGCAGGTCAGGCAACATCTATGGAGGGAAATGAACAGTTCTGCTGTAGGGTCTGAGCTCGAAACATTGACTGTGCATTGCCCTGACTGACCTGCTGAGTTCTTAAAGAATTTTGTGTGTGTACTGTAGTATCTTTGTTACTTTAGAGGGCAACGATATCGAGATTTGTCCGTCAAAGTAAGTTATAACATTAGCAAATTTTTTAAAAAGGGCTAAGTTATTAATTGATCTAACTCTCAAATGTGTTGATAACTTTTTATCAGAGGGATATTGGACTTTCCCCTAAAATTCTCCTAAAAGAAGGTATGTGGTTGCCTTAGCAGACCAGGCAAAGAAGAATCCTAAGGGATCCTACAGATCTGTTAAGACCAAAGAGTTGCAAGGGACCAATTTGGTCCTCTTGGAAATCAGAATGGTAATTCATGCATGGAGCCAAAAGAGATGGGGGAGATCTTAAATGCATTTTTTTTTTGCATCTGTATTTACTCAGATGGACACAAAGTCTATAGAAGTGAGGCAAAACAGCATCAACTTCATGGACTCAACACAGATTACAGAGGAGGAGGTGTTTGCTCTCTTGCGGTAAATTAGGGTGGATAAATCCCCAGGACCTGACAAGGAGTTCCCTCGGACCCTATGGGAGGCAAGTGAAGAAATTGCCGGGACCTAGCGGAGATATTTAAATCATCCTTAGCGACAGGTGAGGTAATGGAGGACAGGAGGATAGCTAACATTGTTCTGCTGTTTAAGGAAGGCTCTACAAATAAGCGAGAGAATTATAGGCTGGTAAGCCTGACATCTGTAGTCTGAAAATTATTGATAGGTATTCTAAGGGACTGGATAGAGGAGTACTTGGATTGACAGGGACTGATTAAGGATCGTTAACATGGCTTTGTGCATGGTAGGTCACGGCTAACCAATCTTAAGAGTTTTTTGAGGAAGTTACCAGGAAGGCTGATGAAGGCAAGGCAGTGGATGTTGTGTACATGAACTTTAGTAAAGCACTTGACAAGGCCCCACATTGAAGGTTGGTCAGAAAGGTTCAGTCGCTTGGCATTCAAGATGAGGTAGTAAATTAAATTAGACATTGGCTTTGTGAAGAAACTAGAGTGCGTAATTGATGGTTACCTCTCTGACTGGAGGCCTGTGATTAGTGGAGTACCGCAGGGACCGGGACTGGGTCCATTACTGTTTGTCATCTATAGCAACGATCTGGATAATAATATGACTAACTGGATCAGCAAATTTTTGGATGACACCAAGATTGGGGGTGTAGAGGACAGTGAGGAAGACTACCAGAGTTTGCAGCGGGACTGGGACCAGCTGGAAAAATAGGCTAAAAAATAGCAGATGGAATTTAATGCAGACAAGAGTGAGGTGTTGCACTTTGGTAGGACCAACCAAGGTAGGTCTTACACAGTAAATGGTAGGGCACTGAAAAGTGTTGTAGAAAAAAAAGGGATCTGGGAATACAGGTCTATAATTCATTGAAAGTGGTGTCACAGATAGAGAGGGTCATAAAGAAAGCTTTTGGCATATTGGCCTTCATTAATCAAAGTATTGAGTACAGGAAGAAGTTGTATAAGAATCACTGAGGCTTCATTTGGAGTAGTGTGTACAGTTTTGGTCACCTTCCTACAGGAATGTTGTAAATAAGGTTGAAAGTGTACAGAGAAAATTTACAAGGATGTTGCCAGGGCTGAAGGACCTGAGTTATAAGGAAATATTGAATAGGTTAGAACTTTTTCTCTTGGAACACTGAGGGGAGATTTGATAAAAGTATATAAAAATATGTGGGATATCGATACGGTAAATCCAAGCAGACTTTTACTACTAAGGTTGGGTGGGACTAGAGGTCATGGGTTAAGGATGAAAGGTGAAAAGTTTAAAGGGAATATGAGGGTAAACTTCTTCACTCAGAGGGTGATGAGAATGTGGAATGAGCTACAAGTGGTGTATGCAAGCTTGATTTCAATATTTAAGAGGGGAGATTTGATAGAGGTATATAAAATTATGATGGGTATTGATAGAGTGAATGCAAGCAGGCTTTTTCCACTGAGGCAAGGGGAGAAAAAAACCAGAGGATATGGGTTAAGGGTGAGGGGGGAAAAGTTTAAAGGGAACATTAGGGGGGGCTTCTTCACACAGAGAGTGGTGGGAGTATGGAATGAGCTGCCAGACGAGGTGGTAAATGCGGGTTCTTTTTTAACATTTAAGAATAAATTGGACAGATACATGGATGGGAGGTGTATGGAGGGATATGGTCCGTGTGCAGGTCAATGGGACTAGGCAGAAAAAGGTTCGGCACAGCCAAGAAGGGCCAAAAGGCCTGTTTCTGTGCTGTAGTTTCTATGGTTTGGATAGGTACGAAGATGGCAGGGGTATGGAGGGTTATGGGGCAAGTCGATGGGAGTAGCAGTTTAAATGGTTCGGCACAGACTAGATGAGCCAAAGAACCTGTTTTGGTGCTGTACTTCTCTATGACTCCATGACTGTATTTCATTAGAATGTATTGGCTTTAAACACTATTGGAAAGCTAGCAAATTGTTAAATGCCATTAATTGATTTTAAATTTGGAAAAGGGGGGACAAACCTTAATATTGCAAATTTCTAATGCATAAACATAGGAACCTTGGAAAAATTGTCTCTGTTCACCATTGCCATTGTACTGGAGAGAGAGCTGCTTGTGTGATAAATTCAGTGGGGAAGAAGATAGTTATTTGATGGGGATGTGACATAGATAGTTTTATATGACCTCTTGATTTTAAAGAAAGTCAATAGATTAAACTGACTTTCATCACCTCTGGTGGTGCACAGCTCCCAATTATACCAATTAAAAATTGGTTTTAGAATCCTTCAAGGTATCAATACCAAACATCATAGGATAAAAATCACTACTGGTTACATACCCAGTAGCGTTTCTGCATTGTACATTTAATAAACATGGTTCTATTCTCTACATTATGTGGTTAAGTCTGCTTCCCTATAAATAAGGCTAAAGTTAAAAAATAAGTTTATACAATTATCTTCTTTGCCACCAAAGTCATTCTGTGGATTCTTGTGAACTACCAGTGGTCCCTTTCAGAAGCCATTCCTCAGAAGAGGACTCAGCAGATAAATGTCAGGAAGTTTGAACCTAATCCTGTCTTTATTTATTGTGCCCCCACAAAACATTTAATCAGAATCGAGGAATGATTAATGGCTTTCACATCCTTGGTCCAGGCCAGTATGGTAAACAATATTGTTTTTTTTTCTCACCAGCAGATACATCTAGTACCATATTCTCCAGGAAACAAAGTTGAGATATACCTTGCAATACTCCATTCCCTATACGACAGTTATCCATCTGCAGTACCTTCCCATAGACTAGGATTGAAATAACTCTTATCTCTGAGACTAACAGTAAATCACAGTATTAAATAAGCCCTTCTTCACCCCAATGCACAAAGCACTATACTTACATGGTTTCACAGTGATGGATAGTTCAGCAGATTTAGGCTGAGGAAGAGCTTTGATCTCAGCCAGACAGATGATCTTGGCATTAGCACTAAGAGTCAGGTTTAAAATGCTCATGGTATTGTAGAGATTTTCTGAAGACTGTTGAATGGTAGTGTTGTACATTTTCGAATCAACCATTGTTCCATTATTTTTCCAACTAATGGTCGGTGCAGGATTCCAGCCTTCTGCCTTACAGACGACATCCGTGGCATGGTTTACCACAACAGATGAGATCATCTTCTCAAAATATAGAGATCCGTCAACTGTGAGTAGAATAAGAGCAGGGATTTTGGTTTGTGTGTTGTCTTAACAGTGATGAACTTGCCATTCAGTTTAACAAATATATATATAGAACACTGAAGATAGAGCAGTACAGCACAGTGCAGGCGTCCTTGGCCTAGGATGTCGTGCAGACTTTTTCATCTACTCCAAGATCAATTTAACCCTTCCCTCCCACATAGCCTTCTATGCTTCTTTCGTCCAAGTGCCTATCAAAGCATCTCTTAAATGTCCCTAATGTATCTGCCTCTTCCACCATGCAGAGCAGTGCACGCCATGCATCCAGCACTCCTTGTGTAAAACAAAACTGACTCTCGTCTGGAGGTTTGACCACACACATTCCAGTTTCCACCCACGTTCTAAAGGCGCACTTGGAGGCTGAATTACCCTGAGAGTAGGTACAGAAAGTGGCAAAAAAAAACTGAAAGGGGAGTTGGAAAGCAAGCGAAAAAGAATAAGGTGCAAGTCTGCAGAGGAATAATTGAATGGAACCAGTGGGAATGCGCTGTGGGATGAGTCAAATGGCCGCATTCTCTGTTATAGCTCTAGCAGTACTTAAAGGACTAATACATAGTTTACTCATAAGTTATATACTCTCAGAGACCGCTTTATTGGGTATATCATCGTCATTATCATCATAGTGCTGCCATACCCAGCTTCAAGACCATCCAAGTGGACAGAGGTGTATATTATTGTTTTGTACTTTATTTTTAGTTAAGTTTGCACACTGCTAAGTGTGTGTTTTAAATATTGTTGCTGTAATGAAAGAATTTCCCACTCCGGATCAATAAAGTACACATTATTATTATTATTATTATTATTATGTGTCATGTGATATTACGTGGGGCGTTCATGGTCTTTCCATTGCAATGTTTGTTCTTGACAAATTTTTCCACAGAAGTGGTTTGCCATTGCCTCTTTCTGGGTAGTATCTTACAAGACAGGTGACCCCAACCATTGCCAATGCTCTTCGGTGATTGTCTGCCTGATGTCAGAGGTTGCATAACCAGGACTTGTGATATGCACCGGCTGCTCATACAGACCATCCGCTACCTGCTGCCCCGGCCTCACGTGACCTTGATCGGGGGCGGGGGGGGGGAGATGGGGTGACTAAGCAGGTGCTACACTTTGACCAAGGGTGGCCTTCAAGCTAACGGAGGGAAAGAGCACCTTACACCTCCTTTGGCAGAGACATATTTCCACCCTGCCGCCGCATGTTACAGGAGGTACCTAACAAAGTGTCTACCGAGTGTATATACATGGTTTTCTGCTGCTGTAGACCATCCACTTCAAGGTTCGATGTGTTGTGCATTCAGAGATGCTCTTCTGCACACCACCTTTATAATATATGGTTATCTGAGTTACTGTCGCCTTCATGTCAGCCTGAACCAGTCTGGCCACTCTCCTCTGACCTCTCTCATTAACAAGGCATTTTTTTTGCCCTTAAAACAGCTGCTGGCTGGATTTTTTTTTGTTTATCCACCATTCTCTGTAAACTCAAGTCTGCTTGTTGCTCATGAACGTCCCATGAGATCAGCAGTTACTGAGATATTACGACCACGGCGTCTGGTGCCAACAATCATTCCACCATCAAAGTCACTTAGATCACATTTCCTCCCCATTCTGATATTTGGTCTGAACAACTGAACCTCTTGACCATGTCTGCATGCTTTTGTATATTCAGTTGCTGCCACATGATTGACTGATTAGATATTTGCATTAACGATGAGCTGTACCTAATAAAGTAAACACTGAGTGTATATACCTATAACACAAAGTAAATTCAATAAGAAAATTGGTCCCAAAACACATTTTGTGCTTATGTTCATGAAAGAAGATGTAATAAACCTTCAAGAAATAGTGGAGAACTATAGGTCTACAATGAATGAAAAATGAATCAAAGTAAATTTCCAAGCATAATTCAATACTAGCTCATTTCCTTAACCAAGCTTTATGTACTCTGGTACAGCTGAGTGTTCATGTGCTTAAAAATATTCACGCAAAGCTCCTTGAGCACCTTGCTGCATTATAGATAATACATCAATGCAAGCTAGCATTGGAAACATAAATATCTACTGCATATCTACTCCTCTGGGAAAGGCATGATTGTGACTTTATGCAGAGGTGAATAAAAAGGACTAAGCAAGATAAAACATTTCCTCGCATGCTTGAAGAGTGTGAACAACTGAAACAGACAAAAATCAAAGCACACAAGATGAAAAGAAACCAAGGACGAGACTGGAAAGAATTGCCTTCGGTCCAGTAGTTGAAATGTACAGAAAACCGTAAAGATGCATTTCTTTTGATCTGTCAGATAGCCTTTGTAACCCCTGTCTTGACTCTCTTCCCTTCCACATCTCCTGCTCGAAGCTTCTGATCCTATTAGATGACAGAGTGGTTTGATCATCAGCTTACAATATTGACTGCAGTTGGTCACAGCGCAAAACCAGAACCTCAAATGGCTGGCACAAGGCTCATTCTGCCAATTGTCTTTCAACCATCCTGACACTAGTAACCATTAGATGTAGCAAAGGCTTAAAGCAGAGGTCAAAATATTTTATAAAGGGTTAAGAACGCAAGAACCAAAATTGTATTAGAGATTAATAGTAAGTTGAAGGAAGAGAGAATATTTTGTAAACCATTTAAAATGTTTCAAAGGTACTTTTAAAACCACAAAGGTAATCTTGGTCATGCAGAATTCCCACGTAGTGTGGTTTTCTGTTAGTCTGTGCACAATGTTATAAAATGGCTGGAGAGTCTGAGAATCTTCTGCTCCATATTCATATGTTTGTATTTAATAACAAAAAAGAGGAAAATGACAGAGATTAGAATGAAGTACAAAAGGGAAAATATACTCAGTGGAAAGGGATGTGGAGGCAGTATTTCAGGTTGAGGACTGACCATCAAAATTAGAAAATTATACATTTCCAACCTTTGCCTGCCTTTCTGGACACACTGCAATGTTTATTTAACCATTCACACCTTCTCTGAATACACCTTTTGGTCTTTTATTTATCTCTTTTTATCATTTTCCTTTACTGTGCTATTTTCTCCTGCATCAACAATCTTCCCCCAGAGCTCTTTCAGGTGGTGCTTTTCAGATCAAACAATTCACTGCCTCGAAATAAACATTTTGTTCCTATCCCCTCGCCAATATAGTCATCATTGATGCCCTCCATATCATCCCTGTTGAGGACACTCACAATTTGAACAAAGGGAGTTGAATATTTATTTATTATTATTTATTCGTTTACTGAACTATAACACAGAATAGGCTCTTCCAGATGTTCAACCTACATCGCCCAGCAATCTCCCAATTTGATTCTAACCTGATCATGGGACAATTTACAATGGCCAATTAATATTCCAACTGGTACGTCTTTGGTCTGTGGGAGGAAACTGAAGCACCCAGAGGAAACCCCCATGGTCACAGGGAGAACAAATCCTTACAGACAGCAACAGGAATTCAACCCTATTCTACTGCTCTGTAAAGTCTTGTGTTAACCACTACACTATTGTCTCTTAACTTTTAATTATCTCTACTCAGCAGAGAACAACCTCAGATTCCAAATCATGAATGAAGTTCAGAATTTTTAAAGCATTAGTACTGACCCTGTACAAACAAAAATGCCTCTTTATATCCGTCGGTTTGGATACTGCACCTCACGGTCATGTTTTCTTTCATGGTCACTGATGAGATGATAAGTTCTGAAGTAAAAGTGGTCTCAGTTGAGTAATTCTGTTGCCCAAATTGAGGATCTGTTATAATTGGTCCTTCTCCTACAACAGTAAGGATGGGTCTCGAGTCCATTAACCAGATGATAACACTCCAAGGTACTGACACTGTGCAGTTGAACGCAGCATCGGCGTTAAGCAAAACAAAGGCATCTTTTGGACCTGCTATGATTGTAGTAGATAAACACACACCTAAAAGATAAACAGTTGATATAGCATAAATGTACCATCGAGAAAAATGGCTGTAAAAATTTTTTAAGAAAGGAAAAAGTTGGCAATCAATGTCCTCTTGGCTTTCAAGCCTGTAACAGTACAATTGCATGAATAAGCTTTCCTCAGCATCTGGATATCATACAATAGAGACTTCAAAAGCAATGCGAATCTGACTCTACTAGTGTGTGCCTCCTGTGAAGTGGTGCCAATGTCAGATGGATGGCTGTCTACTTCTAATAAAATAGAAACTTTTGCTACTACTATTAGGTGATTTTTGAATCAGGCAGCCTGCAGATAATGAACACTGATCTGAACTGCACAGAAATGTGCTTTGTGTGTTTCATATTCTGTGTTTTCAATTTTTTTGTTGTTGCCATTTTTTATGCATGTGAGAGGAGGGGGTTTGACATTCGATGCTTTTCTTTGAACGGGTTAGTTCCATGGAACTTCTTTGTTTTGGGACTGTCTGTGGGGAAAACAAATTTCAGGGTTGTATACTGCACACATACTTTAATAATAAATATACATTGAACTTTGGACTTATTTAAATACAGAGGCCTGGAATTGGGCCTGTGGCCAAATTCCTGCTGTTCGGATGTACCTGTTGAACTCTGAACCAATCCAGACCTACCACTCTCCTCAAGGGCAAGACTCACACTTCCCATGATCCTCCTCTCTCATTCTCAGTGTTGCCAGAGAAGCTGGTGATTTAGACTTCAAGTCTTCATCTCTGACTGGATTACAGTGGCTTGCCTGTATGGATCCTCAGAGATCAATATCTGGGTCATGTATCAGGACAATAATCCTTCTGCCTGTCCTTACCCCATTGAAAAATATGGCAAATAATCTGCCCAATATTTGTGGACTTTCTTTCTGACATTTTGTATCCTTAGAGTCTGAATAGCACCTGAAGAAAGGGTGTTGCACAAATCAATTTAGGTCATTAGTTCTGTTGCAAGAGGGAAACTTAAACTTCATTTTTCTATTTAAAAATAATGGCTTTGAATTTAAACAGAACTGTTAAGAAATGGTGCATTCCAGTATGTAGAACAGAAGGGAAATGATATCTCAGTCATAAGCAAAGAACAGGATTAGTGTTGCTGCACTTGATGGTAGGAGATACTCTGAAGAATCCAGTTGCATTCTGACAATTTCCATGTCACTTTCAAGTCATCCCAAAGCACAGCCAATGAAATGCAAAGCAAACTGGATCAATGAAGGCAAAATTTACAGCAGTCAATTTTTGCATGGCAAGCTCCCACAAATGTTCTGATGATCTGATCCAGTAACATTTGTAGACCAGTTTTATTAGTTACTCCTGGAACAACAGGGTGGCGCCAGTGCAACACTGGATTGAGTCACATTCATTGTGGGCTACACTAAGCTGCCTCCATCCCAACCCAGCTATTTCCTTTCATTGTTAATTCTGATCCTAATTCCTCTGTCTACTTCTCCCACACCTGACCTACAGAGCTCAGATCCCTCTTCTGCCATGATGTCTTCTCATTCATCCCCTCCTCCTTCAACACGCTGGTGTCCAGCACTCTCCTCCTAACCTTGATCGCTGCACAAACCCAATTGAGTCTATGGTTGTCAAAACTCCACTCTTTTCATTCAGGGGTGGGTGGGATCTATTTCACTACGGCAGTGTATTATGAAAACAACTCTATAGACAGGATACTCACCTAATGACAAGCTAAACAGTACTAGATGTGTTGTAACCGCCACCATGGTGTACCAGGAATTTTACGTTAAATGTGATGCCTGAAATAATAAACATATGGATTGTTAAAATAATTATTGCAGTAACTTACAGTAATGCTCAATTACATAATATTTCTGACTGGTGATATTACTGAAAAAAGCTGAAAAAAATTTGAACCTACCAGCCTTCTCCTTCCCACCCTCCCCCCTACCTTCTTTATAGGGCCTCTGCCCCTTCCCTCTTCAGTCCTGATGAAGTCCGGCCCCGAAACATTGACTGATTGTTTCCACGGATGCTGCCCGACCTACTGAGTTCCTCCAGCGTGTTGTGAGTGTTACTTTGACCCCTGCATCTGCAGAGTATTTTGTATTTACTGAAATAGGCAGTAGGGTAGCATAATGGTTAGCGTAACTCTATTACAGCGCCAGTAACCAGGGTTCAATTCCTGTTGTACATTCTCCCCATGAGCGTGTGGGTTTCCTCCGGGTGCTTCAGTTTCCTGCCACATTCAAAAGCCAGAAGGGTTAGCAGGTTAGTTGGTCACATAGACACAATTGGGCAGTGCAGGCTCGTGCTGAACCTGCTGGACCTCTAAATAAATAAGTGCTCGCAAGAACTGTTCTGGGTACGTATGACCCAATGTTAATCTGACAGGACAAACGCCACTCCACAAATAGAGTGGGAGACAAATATGGAACAGTGGACGCAAGTCTCCTTACAATAGACGGGAAAAGGGATTGATTCTGCTGCTTGGCCACACAGGGAATAACAAGTGTGTGGAAATTTATTTATTTAGCAATACAGTGCGGAACACGCCTTTCCAGCCTAACAAGCCGTACCACCCAGTGACCCACCTATTTAGCCCTTGCCTAATTACAGGATAATTTACAATAACCAATTAACTTTCTAACCGGTAAATCATTGGACTGTGGGAGGAAAGTGGAGAACCCGGGGGAAACCCACACTGTTCACAGGGAGGGCAGACAAACTCTTTACAGATGATGCCGGAATTGAACCCTGAACTCTGGAATGCACTGATCTGTAATAGCGTCACACTAGCCAACGCCAAACCATGGCACCCATCCAACACGGTAGCTGACAGCATATAATGTCACAATCAACGTAAGTAAAACAGAAAGTAGTGGAAACGTTCAGCAGGTAAGGCAGCATTTAGACTAACAGAAATAATGATTTCTCTTGAAAACTGTCAGTTAGGCCATCGGGTACAAAAGATGGGATGTCACGGTACGGTTGTGCAAGATGATGGTGAGACCACTCTTGGAGAATTGTGTTCAGTTTTGGCCACCCTGCTGTAGGAAAGGTGGAAAGCGTGCAGAAAAGATTTACATGGATGTTGCCAGGACTGAGTTATGGGGAGAGGCTGGACAGGCTCATACCTTGGGAGTGTAGGAGAGTGAGAGGTGATCATGAGAGGCAGTTAATTAATTTAATTTGCTGGCCCCGCAATCAGTGGCATAATCCTGTTGCCCTTCTTGAACAAAAGCATCTAATTTGGTGTCCTACAGGCATCTCGTTCCTTACCCTAAATTCCCTAAATTCCAGGACTCAAACTTTGAACTCGATGACTGGCATACTGAGGGCGTCACCTGCTCTCACGATTCCTGCTTGCATGGATATCCAATCCCAGAACCTATGGACCAGGAAGGACTTGCTGACCTAGTGGGCCACCACCCTCCCCCTCACTGGTCTTTGTGTAGTGTAAATGGGTATTTAATACTTTGTCGTATCATGAGGGGTATTTAATATCATTTAAATTCTGGGGGACTTCCAGAAGATGAATTCTTCAGTGGTTTGAACGGGGCACGACTGTGCAAGCGCATGGAGGTTGGCCAGTGAGAACAGCGTGAAGAGTTTAAAACCGAGCAGAATTGAAAAGGTGACGGTTATTTCTTCAGCAGTTTGAATGGGGCACGACTGTGCAAGTGCGTGGACATCGGCCAGTGAGAACAGTGGGAAGAGTTTTAAAAGAAGACAGCTTTACAGAGCGGATGCCAGAGGAGCCGGCATTCGAGCAGAGGGGGACAGAGTAGGAAGGCTTTGGCTCAATGGGGCTTCCGCGATAATGGGTCGAGGCAAGGTAAGTTATCTGTTTACAATACAGACAGAAAGTATGTATGTGAGGCCAGTTTTCTGCGCTCGGTGTCAGATGTGGTAAGTCCTGGAGACTCCCAGACCCCCGGACGGCCACATCTGCACCAAGTGCATTGAGCTGCAGCTCCTTAGGGACCGGGTAAGGGAACTAGAGATGCAGCTCGATGACCTTCATCCGATCAGGGAGAATGAGGACGTGATGGAGAGGAGCTATAGGCAGGTCGTCACACCGGGGCCTCAGGAGACAGATAAGTGGGTAACAGTCAGGAGAGAGAAGGGCAAGAAGCAAATGCTAGAGAATACCCCAGTGGCTGTCCCCCTTAACAATAAGTACTCCTGTTTGAGTACTGTTGGGGGGAGCGACCTACCTGGGGGAAGCAACAGTGGCCGCACCTCTGGCACAGAGTCTGGCCCTGTGGTTCAGAAGGGTAGGGAAAGGAAGAGGATGGCAGCAGTGATAGGGGACTCTATAGTTAGGGGGTCAGACAGGCGATTCTGTGGAAGCAGGAAAGAAACACGGATGGTAGTTTGCCTCCCAGGTGTCAGGGTCCGAGATGTTTCTGTTCGCGTCCACAATATCTTGAAGTGGGAAGGAGAACAGCCAGAGGTCGTGGTACATTTTGGTACCAATGACATAGGGAGGAGGTCCTCAAACAGACAACAGGGAATTAGGAAGGAAGTTGAGAAGCAGGACCACAAATGCAGTAATCTCAGGATTGCTGCCTGTGCCATGTGACAGTGAGTATAGGAATAGAATGAGGTGGAGGATAAATGCGTAGCTGAGGGATTGCAGCAGGAGGCAGGAATTCAGATATCTGGATGAATGGGACCTCTTCTGGGGCAGGAGTGACCTGTACAAAAAGGATAGGTTGCACTTGAATCTGAGGGGGACCAATATCCTGGTGGGGAGGTTTGCAAAGGCTATTGGGGAGAGTTTAAACTGGAATTGCTGGGGGTGGGGTGGGAACCGAACTGAAGTGACGGAGGAAAGGGAGGTTGGCTCACAAATAGAGAAAGCTTGGAGACAGTGTGAGAGGGAGGATAAGCAGGTGATAGAGAAGGGACGCATTCAGACCAATGGTTTGAGATGTGTCTATTTTAATGTGAGGAGTATTATGAATAAAATGGATGAGCTTAGAGCGTGGATCAGCACTTGGAGCTATGATGTTGTGGCCATTACAGAGACTTGGATGGTGCAGGGGCAGGAATGGCTACTTCAAGTGCCAGGCTTTAGATGCTTCAGGAAGGACAGTGAAGGAGACAAAAGAGGTGCGGGCATGGCACTGTTGATCAGAGATAGTGTCACGGCTGCAGAAAAGGAGGAAGTGATGGAGGGGTTGTCTACAGAGTCTCTGTGGGTGGAAGTTAGAAACAGGCAGGGGTCATTAACTCTACTGGGTGTTTTTTATAGACCACCCAATAGTAACAGGGAAATCGAGGAGCAGATAGGGAGACAGATTCTGGAAAGGAGTAATAATAACAGGGTTTTTGTTGTGGGAGAATTTAATTTTCCAAATATTGATTGGCATTTCCCTCGAGTGAGGGATTTAGATGGGGTAGAGTTTGTTAGGTGTGTTCAGGAAGGTTTCTTAACACAATATTTAGATAAACCTACAAGAGGAGAAATTGTACATGATCTGGTATTGGGAAATGAACCTGGTCAGTTGTCAGGTCTCTCAGTAGGAGAGCATTTTGGAGATAGTGATCACAATTCTTTCTCTTTTACCATAGCATGGCAGAGGGATAGGAACAGACAAGTTAGGAAGTCATTTAATTGGAGTAAGGAGAAATATGATGCTATCAGGCAGGGACTTGGAAGCATAAATTGGAAACAGATGTTCTCAGGGAAACGTATGGAAGAAATGTGCCAAATGTTCGGGGGATATTTACGTGGGGTTCTGCATAGATACATTCCAATGAGACAAGGAAAGCATAGTAGCGTACAGAAATCATGGTGTACAAAAGCTGTTATAAATCTAGTCAAGAAGAAAAGAGCTTATGAAAGGTTCAAAAAACTAGGTAATGATAAAGATCTAGAAGATTATCAGACTAGCAGGAAGGAGCTTAAGAATGAAATTAGGAGAGCCAGAAGGGGCCATGAGAAGGACTTGGCAGACAGGATTAAGGAAAACACCAAGGCATTCTATAAGTATGTGAAGAGCAACATGAGAGAATAGGACCAATCAAGAGTGACAGTCGAAAAGTGTGTATAGAACCGGAGGAGATGGCAGAGGTACTTAATGAATACTTTGTTTCAGTATTCACTAAGGAAAAGGATATTGGCGTTTGTAAGGATGACTTGCAATGGACTGAAAAGCTTGAGCATGTAGATATTAAGGAAGAGGATGTGCTGGAGCTTCTGGAAAGCATCAAGTTGGATAAGTCACCGGGACCGGACGGGATGTACCCCAGGCTACTGTGGGAGGCGAGGGAGGAGATTGCTGAGCCTCTGGCGATGATCTTTGCATCATCAATGGGGATGGGAGAGGTTCCGGAGGATTGGAGGGTTGTGGATGTTGTTCCCTTGTTCAAGAAAGGGAGTAGGGATAGCCCAGGAATTATAGACCAGTAACTCTTACTTCAGTGGTTGGTAAATTGATGGAGAAGATCCTGAGTGGCAGGATTTATGAACATTTGGAGAGGTATAATATGATTAGGAATAGTCAGCATGGCTTTGTCAAAGACATGTCGTGCCTTACGAGCCTGATTGAAGTTTTCAAGGATGTGACTAAACACATTGGTGAAGGTAGAGCTGTGGATGCAGTGCATATGGATTTCAGCAAGGCATTTGATAAGGTACCCCATGCAAGGCTTATTGAGAAAGAAAGGAGGCATGGGATCCACGGGGACATTGCTTTGTGAATCTAGAACTGGCTTGCCCACAGAAGGCAAAAAGTGGTTGTAGACGGGTCATATTCTACATGGAGGTCAGTGACCAGTGGTGTGCCTCAGGGATCTGTTCTGGGACCCCTTCTTTTCGTGATTTTTATAAATGACCTGGATGAGGAAGTGGAGGGATGGGTTAGTAAATTTGCTGATGACACAAAGGTTGTGGGTGTTGTGGATAGTGTGGAGGGCTGTCAGAGGTTACAGCAGGTTATTGATAGGATGTAAAACTGGGCTGAGAAGTGGCAGATGGAGTTCAACCCAGATAAGTGTGAGGTGCTTCATTTTGGTAGGTCAAACATGATGGCAGAACTTAGTATTAATGATAAGACTCTTGGCAGTGTGCAGGATCAAAGGGATCTTGGGGTCCGAGTCAATAGGACACTCAAAGCTGCTGCGCAGGTTGACTGTGTGATTAAGAAGGCATATGGTGCACTGGCCTTCATCAATCGTGGGATTGAGTTTAAGAGCCGAGAGGTAATGTTGCAGCTATATAGGAGCCTGGTCAGATTCCACTTGGAGTACTGTGCTCATTTCTGGTCGTCTCACTACAGGAAGGACATGGAAACCATAGAAAGGGTGCAGAGGAGACTTACGAGGATGTTGCCTGGATTGGGAAGCATGCCTTATGAGAATAGGTTGAGTGAACTCGGCCTTTGCTCCTTGGAGCGACGGAGGATGAGAGGTGACCTGACAGAGGTGTATAAGATGATGAGAGTCATTGAGCATGAGATAGTCAGAGGCTTTTTCCCAGGCTGGAATGGCTAGCACGAGAGGGCACAGTTTTAAGGTGCTTAGAAATAGGTACAGAGGAAATGTCAGGGGTAAGTTTTTTACACAGAATGGTGAGTGTGTGGAATGGGCTGCCAGTGACGGTGGTGGAGGCAGAAACGATAGGGTCTTTTAAGAGACTCCTGGATAGGTACATGGAGCTTAGAAAAATAGAGGGCTATGGGTAAAGCCTAGGTAATTCTAAGGTAAGGACATGTTCGGCACAGCTTTGTGGGCCAAAGGGCCTGTATTGTGCTGTAGGTTTTCTGTGTTTCTATGTTTCTAATTCCTTCCCTCTGACAAAAATTCCAGGCCAAGAGTAACTGGTGACTTCATTTTGTCAGGTGGTGGTTCACCACCTGAGGAAATGAAGAAATGGGAATTGTCGCTCACTGCTAAACCTTGGAAAGAGTCTAAAAGTTAAGGGCAGTGGTGAACTTGACTGTTTGAAGCAACTCAATCCAGTCTCTGGTCTGTAGTCTGATATGTCTGTAGTGGGGGAGGGAGTTCAGTGAGACACCGCCTGAGGAAATGAAGTCACCAGTTACGTTCAGCCTGGAATCCTTGTCAAAGAGAAGTTCATTTCTATAAGTCCCTCAGAATTTAAATAAAATTTACGACAGGTCTCACCAATGTAAAGGAGGCCACATCAGGAGCTCCAGATACAATAGATGACCCCAGGAGCTTTACTGGTGAAGCGTAGTCTCACTTGGAAGGACTGTTTGGGGCCCTGAAGAGAGGCGAGGGAGGAGGTGAACGGGCAGCTGTAGAATTTAGACTGCTTGCAGGAGTAAGTGCCAGGAGGGAGATTTGTGGGGAGGGACGAATGGACAAGGAAATCACAGAAGGAGCATTCCCTGCAGGAAGTGTAAACTAAAGATACGTTTAGTGCTAGGATCCCTTTGGAGATGGCGGCAGTTGCGGAGGATGATGTGTTGGATGTGGGGGACTCAAGGACAAGGCAACAGGAACATGGGGTGAGCACGGATGTTCGGGAAATGGAGGAGATGCAGGTGAGGGTGGCATCAATTCAAGAGGGAGGGAAGCCCTGCTCTTTGAAGAAGGAAGACTTCTCAGATGTCCTGGAAAGGAAGGTCACATCCTGGGAACAGATGTGGCAGAGGCAAAGGAACTGAGAAAAGGGAGCAGCATTTTTACAGGAGATAGGTTGGGAAGAGGTATAGTCAAGATAACCGTGGGAATCAACAGGTTTATAAAAGACATTGGTTGACAGTTTGTCTCCAGAGATGGAGACAGAGATCAAGAAAGGAGAAGAAGGTGTCAGAAATGGGCAAGTGAATGTAAGGGCAGGATGGAAGTTGGGGGCAAAGTTAATGAAATTGATGAGCTCAACATGGGTGCAGGAAGCAGCACCAATGCAGTCGTCAATGTAGCGCAGGAAGAGTTGGGGAGCAATACCGGGGACTGTTCCATCTATATTGCACAATATATATAGATCCATCCATATTATATATAAAATGTACGTTGTATGTTTTATATATATATATATATAGTTTGATTAAGCATTCTTGTTCGACACATTCACCCCTCATTTTTCAAACTGGCTAACAAGCACTTAACCATTCATTTGAAAGAATTGGCAAACCCCAGTGGAAAGGGTCAGAGCTTTGCCTTGTTTAGTTGTTTGTTATTATACATTTGATGGACTCACTGCGCCAAAGGGCTATTTCTGTGCTATAGTGCTCTACAACTCTATTTAAATTACTTTTGGTTTTATGCTTGTTACTATTTGCACATTTTTTGAATATTAAAGTATAAACCAGAGGTGAATAAGTGAAGCCTTCGTAGTGTTGAGGCCTGCTGTAAAATAGCAGATGCTTTGGGCACAGATCAATAGTTAATCAGGCAAAATTCATCCAAGGCCCGAGAAATATCTGGCTCAACGTTCCATCCATTCTTTTTAAAGAGTTAACAATATTCCAAACAGAGACAAGCTCATGAGAGAAGTGTACTTCTGACCTGTTTAATAGTCTTCCTAAGCAGAAGAGAAAATGTTCTTTTCCTCAATTTGCAAAGAAGCGTGGACAGGAAATTCCATCAACTCATTCGAGAGCTTTCCAGTGCCCTCCCGGCTTTGCAGCGAGGAATGATAAACCACGCACCTTGAGTAGAAGCCCTGTGTTTTCCAAAGAACAACCTTCGCAAGTAAAAGCAACAGTAGGAAGCCCGCAGAATAAACAAAGGTAATTTCACGTAAAAACAAATATCATACAGAAGGAATCAAACAAGACTCTGTACCAGGAAAGAATTTTAAAGTATTAGGTTAGCAGGCTTCTCCGATGATGTATAAAAACTGAATCTTATCATGACGTGATATAAGCCAAGGATTATTTGTACGGCCAAGTGAAAGGGCAAAGTCTGCAGAAACTCAATCGTGCGTTAATGTTTAATATCCACTCACACACGTCATTACTGACTGTCAATGCAACCCCTCCCAATGCTGTAAAATGGGATAAATGCAATAATGTCTTTAATTTTAACTAGAAATCCACAAAGGAAAAACCAAGGACTGAGTGCTTTTCAAATGTGCTGTTGCCAAGGATACAGATTATGAAAGAAATTTCAGTTACTGTCAACAACCTTCACAACTTCCTTCCAGTATCACAATGACTACATTCAAACATGACTGTTGGTCTTAAGATAAATCAAAACATCCTTAACAGTTATGAAATCCTCAGCTTTGCTCTTTAATGCAATGAAAGTTTCAGGCAAGAGGGAAGAAAGTTAATGTAGATCTGAGAGATGGTTTTCACCAGCGAGTGGTGGTTATCCGGAATGAGCTGCCAGAGAAGATACACAATAAACAATAGACAATAGGTGCAGGAGTAGGCCATTTGGCCCTTCGAGCCAGCACTGTCATTCATTGTGATCATGGCTGATCATCCACTATCAGTATCCAGTTCCTGCCTTATCCCCATAACCTTTGATTCCGCTATCTTTAAGAGCTCTATCCATCTCTTTCTTGAAAGCATCCAGAGACTTGGCCTCCACTGCCTTCCGGGGCAGAGCATTCCATATATCCACCACTCTCTGGGTGAAAAAGTTTTTCCTCAACTCCGTTCTAAATGGCCTACCCCTAATTCTTAAACTGTGGCCTCCGGTTCTGGACTCACCCATCAGCGGGAACATGCTTCCTGCCTCCAGTATGTCCAATCCCTTAATAATCTTATATGTTTCAATACGATCCCCTCTCAACCTTCTAAATTCCAGAGTATACAAGCCCAGTCACTCCAATCTTTCAACATATGACAGTCCCGCCATCCCAGGAATTAACCTTGTGAACCTACGCTGCACTCCCTCAATAGAAAGAACGTCCTTCCTCAAATTTTGAAAACAAAACTGCACACAGTACTCCAGGTGTGGTCTCACCAGGGCCCTGTACAGCTGCAGAAGGACCTCTTTGCTCTTATACTCAATTCCTCTTGTTATGAAGGCCAGCATGCCATTAGCTTTCTTCACTGCCTGCTGTACTTGCATGCTTGCTTTCAGAGACTGATGTACAAGAACACCTAGATCTCGTTGTGCTTCCCCTTTTCCTAACTTGACTCCATTTAGATAATAATCTGCCTTCCCGTTCTTACCACCAAAGTGGATAACCTCACATTTATCCACATTAAACTGCATCTGCCCACTCACCCAGCCTGTCCAAGTCACCCTGCATTCTCATAACATCCTCCTCACATTTCACACTGCCACCCAGCTTTGAGTCATCGGCAAATTTGCTAATGTTACTTTTAATTCCATCATCTAAATCATTAATATATATTGTAAACAGCTGCAGTCCCAACACTGAACCCTGCGGTACCCCACTGGTCACCACCTGCCATTCCGAAAGGAACCCGTTAATCGTTACTCTTTGTTTTCTGTCAGCCAGCCAATTTTCAATCCATGTCAGAACTCTGCCCCCAATACCATGTGCCCTAATTTTGCCCACTAATCTCCTATGTGGGACTTTATCAAAGGCTTTCTGAAAGTCCAGGTACACTACATCCACTGGCTCTCCCTTGTCCATTTTCATAGTTACATCCTCAAAAAATTCCAGAAGATTAGTTAAGCACGATTTCCCCTTCGTAAATCCATCCTGACTCGGACCAATCCTGTTACTACTATCCAGATGTGTCGTAATTTCATCTTTCACAATTGACTCCAGCATCTTTCCCACCACCGATGTCAGGCTAACCGGTCTATAATTCCCTGTTTTCTCTCTTCCTCCCTTCTTGAAGAGAGGGACAACATTAGCCACCCTCCAATCCACAGGAACTGATCCTGAATCTATAGAACACTGGAAAATGATTACCAATGCGTCCACGATTTCTAAAGCCACCTCCTTAAGTACCCTGGGATGCAGACCATCAGGTCCCGGGGACTTATCAGCCTTCAGGCCCAACAGCCTATCCAACACCATTTCCTGCCTAATATAAATTTCCTTCAGTTCATCCATTACCCTAGGTCCTTTGGCCACTATTACACCTGGGAGATTGTTTGTGTCTTCCCTAGTGAAGACAGATCCAAAGTACCTGTTCAACTCGTCTGCCATTTCCTTGTTCCCCATAATAAATTCACCCACTTCTGTCTTCAAGGGCCCAATTTTGTTCTTAACTTTTTTTTTCCTTTTCACATACCTAAAGAAGCTTTTACTATCCTCCTTTATATTCTTGTCTAGTTTACCTTCGTACCTCATTTTTTTCTCCACGTATTGCCTTTTTAGTTACCTTCTGTTGCTCTTTAAAAGTTTGCCAATCCTCCGGCTTCCCACTCGTCTTTGCTATGTTATACTTCTTCTCTTTTATTTTTATACTGTCCATTACTTCCCTTGTCAGCCATGGCCTCCCCTTACTCCCCTTAGGATCTTTCTTCCTCTTTGGAACGAACTGATCCTGCACCTTCCGCATTATTCCCAGAAACACTTGCCATTGCTGTTCCACTGTCATCCCTGCTAGGGTATTGTTCCACTGAACTTTGACCAGCTCCTCCCTCATGGCTCCATAGTTCCCTTTGTTCAACTGTAAGGTGGAAGAAACAGATACAGTTACAACATTTAAGAAGTTCTTAGGAGAGGCGTACAGGGATCAGGCCCTAATGTGAAGAAGTGGGATTAGTGTGGATTGGGAATAGACAGGTTCTTAGGAGAGGTATTGAGGGATATGGCCCTAATGTGAGAAAGTGGAATTAGTGTGAGAACAATCAGCATGGATAAAGTTGGACAAAAAGATCCATATTTGTGCTGTAGGATTCTGTGCAAATATTGGAAAATATTTTATTCTAGCTGTGAAGTACTCATTTATAAGCAGAGGAGTTGGCCCTGGTGTGAACAGTCATGGAGCACGTCTACATTGCTGCAATATTGACAATGTGCTGCTTCCTCATTTACAGAGAGAGGGTGAATTTCAGGTCCTAAAAGCTCAATGCTATTTTGTACAAGTCTATGACTCATTTTTCTCACCTGAAAAATGGCATTGAAACTTTAAGAGTGAGGGAAAGGCCCACTGCTGCCTCATTGACACAGATGCCAAACCCCGTGAATGCCTTATTTGCACTTAATCCAGACACCATTCCATTCCATGACCACACAGGACAAAAGCTATACCCACTCCATTACCACTCAGCCCAAGCACTGGTTCCATCCCCTATCAGAACTCAGTCCAAGCTCCAAAGCCATCCCATTAGCACATTGATCACATGCTATGCTCATGCTATTGGCAAACAGGCCAAGCACTCTGGCCATGAACCCACAGGACCATAAGATACAGGAGCAGGTATGGGTTATTTTGCCTGTTGACTCTGCTCCACCATTCCAACATGGCCGATCCATTTTCCCTCTCAACCCCAGTCTTCTGTGTTCTCCCCATATCCCTTCATGCCCTGACCAATCAAGAACCTCTCAACCTCTGCTTTAAATATACCCAGTGACTTGGCCTCCACAGCAGCCTGTGACAACAAATCCCACAGATTCACCATTCTCTGGCTAAAAAAATTCCTCCTCACCTTCATTCTATAAAGACCCTTCTCTATTTCGAGGCTGTGTCCTTGGGTCTTAGACATCCCCACCATAGGAAACATCCTCTCCATATCCACTCTATTGAGGCCTTTCAACATTCGATAGGTTTCAATGAGGTCACCCCTCATTCTTCTGAATTCTAATGAGTAGAAGGCCAGAGCCACCAAATGCTCCTCATATGACAAGTCTTTCAATCCTGGAATCATTTTTGTAAGCCTCCTTTAAACACTCTCCAATATCAGCACATCCTTTCTTAGATAAGGGGCCCAAAACTGCTCACAATATTCCATGAGTCCTCATCAGTGCTTGATAGAGCCTCAACATTACATCCTTGCTTTTATATTCTAGTCCACTTGAAAAGAATGCTAACATTGCATTTGTTTTCCTCACCACAGATTCAACCTGCAAATTAACCCTTAGGGAATCCTGCACAAGTCCCTTTGCACCTCAGATTTTTTAACTTTCTCTCCATTTAGTAACGCCATTCTTTCTCTTGAACTCTCTCTGGAATACAAAATTCTGCATTCTGCTATTGTTTTCCCTTCAGACTGCTCAATGTACTTATGATTTGAGATGACCTGTATGGATGGTTTGCAAAACTTTCACTGTATCTAAGTACATGGGATAATGACAAACAATTCTAATTCTAATTTCACCCAAGTTGGCCCCTGTAGGTTCCCCATTAGGGCACAAGGACCTGTGGATACAATTTTCAGGCATTTCTGTAAATGGCAAAGTAATTGTCCACCTCTGGAATCTGACAGTGAATCACTGAAATTCTCTGCCTCTGAGGAAGGTGGAGACCAGGTCAGATTATTTAACCTGGAGAAAGATGACTATGAGAAAGCTCGAGGAACTTGAAGAGGAGTTGAAGCCATCGTATATTAGCCATGATAATAATTAATGGCAGGCAGTCTAGAGAGGTAGACTCTTGCAACTATTGTTTTGTTTTCTTTCTGCAAATGGTAGCAATCAGATGAAATATTAAATTGGGATCAGACTCTGGCTACAGGATTCCAGCTGGAGACCAATGGGAGGAATGTGCACCTTGCCCACTAAAATCCCTCCGGAATTGGAACTGGAGTTAGTTTACTATTGCACATGCACTGAGGCACAGTAAAAAGTTTGTTTTGTATGCCATTCATACAGATCAATTCATTACACAGTGCACTGCGGTAGACCAATAACAATGTAGACTAAATTATAGTCTACAAGAAAGTACAGTGTGGCTAAACAGTAAAGATCAGACCTCATATCCAGTGGTCTAAAGGAAGTTAATTGAAGACAGTTCAAACTAACCTGCAAGCCTTCAATTCTTCTCTTTCTTTGCCATGCCCATGACGTTATAAGTACCATACTCTGAGCATCTGCCCCTCCCTGTCCAGGTCTGTCGGTTGAAGGAAAGACTTGATTTTTAGAGCACTTTTCTTGATCTTCATGAACAGATAGACTCATTGTGCCTCTTGAAGTGCAGTCACTGTTGTCATCTTGGGGAAAAGTTATCCAATTTGCACACAACTAGCTCCTGCAAATTATAATCAGGGAAAGGTTATCTAATGAGCAATTGAAGTTACCCAGGACGAAGAGGACAGTGCCCCTGCCATTTTGCTACTCTTACAGAATGTACCCCAAGATGGAACAGAAGCTTTCTGAACGATGTACTAGAAGACGACTGCTTTGAAATGATGGGCATTACATTGTAGAAAATGGTTCCAGGAGGAAGGGCTGCAGCTATGTTACTGAGTTGTAGAAATTCTTTGCCAAAATAAGAGAACAGAGACTAGAAAATAGTGGAGATGAAGAAGGCAAACTGAAATCCCACCAGTGAGATGAAAAGACTTCTTGAAAACGAGTGTGAAGGGGCAACACACACAAAATGCTCAGGATGTCAGGCAGCATCCATGGAGGGGTTTCAGTCTGAGAATGAGGGGGAAGAGGAATCAGTATAACAGAGCTTTGAGATGATGATACTGCTGACAGTCCCTTCAAATCTCCTTGTCAGTGGGGATTGCTTACATTTATAGGTTTTTTCTCTATGAACAAGATTGAGCTGTACAGCCATGTGGATGACACCATCCCTGATCTTCACCACAATTCTTTTGCTTGGCAGCCCATTCAATACCACAAGAATCTCAGAAGTCCCAGTGAAAGTTGATCTGGTTTACGACAACACTGCTGAAGGTGCTGACAACTTACTGGCGGTCCTCAACATGAGAAACACAACTAAATATTTTATCAATAACCAACAAGAGAAAATCTGCAGATGCTGGAAATCCAAGCAACACACACAAAATGCTGGAGGAACTCAGCAAGCCAGGTAGCAACGACATAATAACACCTTTTCTGTTAAAAAAAAATCATAGTAATCAATAAAAAATAAATTACAAAAAAAAAATCATGGTAAATGATCAGAGCAAACAATGAAGAGGAGAGCGAAGGCGAGGTTGACTCGAGGGTGGGTGTGAGCGAGGTCAAGTTGGAGTTGGAATTGGAGATGCAGCAGGAGCGAGCAAAGCGGAGGAGTTTAAAAACCAGGTCAGGTGGATTGAAAAGGCACAGTGTCAGGATTGGAGGCAAGGGTCGGTCCGGTCCTGTTCGCTACTCTGTTTTCCACTGCACTAAGGCCAAGGCTGTGGGCCTGCTCCGTGTCTCCAGACTTCATGTCTGTGGGATCTGTATTGCTTTGCTTCTCTGTGTGATGAACTGAGGCCCAGGCTGTGGGCCTGCTCCATGTCTCCAGGCTTCGTGCCTGCGGGATCTGTATTGTTTTGCTCCACTGTGTGATGAACTGAAGCCCAGGCTGTGGGCCTGCTCCATGTCTCCAGGCTTCGTGCCTGCGGGATCTGTTATGATTTGCTCCACTGTGTGGTGAACTGAGGTTGAGGCTGCGGGCCTGCTCCAGCTACTCTGGACTTTGCCTCTATGAACTCACTTTTGTTCTGAATGCTGTTTGCTTGCTTTAATCGTTTGCATGATTTGTGTATTTCTCTCTCAGCTCATTGGGTGTTTGTTGGTTTTTTTAATGGGCTCTTTTGAGTTTCTTGTTTTGTGGCTGCCTGTAAGGAGATGAATCTCAAGGCTGTATAATGCATATATGCTTTGATAATAAATGCACTTTGAACTTCAACCTTTTAAGTATTTTCGACAGTGGGCAAGCTTGCATTTCCCCTAGCTTTTTGAGTGGAGAAATTACTCCTCAAAGTTGTTATTTCATACATAGATGGTCAAACAGTCTTCTGCTCCACAGTTTCTGGTTTCTCACCAGATTAGACCTATCCTCAGACATCCCACCTCTCCCGGAAGTTCCAGGAGTCTCCGGCATATTGATAGCGGCTCCCTGACACTCAGAAATTATATACAATATCCCGGAAATCGATTTTTTTGAGAGGGTGAGGAAGAGCAAGAGGGAGAGGGAGAACGAGAACGAGGGTAAGAGCGAGAGCGAGCATCCTGATTGGTCTCTCTTCGTGCTAAGTAGACCTATCAGTTTTCTCTGTGGGTGGGCTTTACAGTCGACCTCAAAAATAATGACAGTGTTGCTCGCTGCACTGTTTGCAACAGTGACTTCTCTATTGCCCATGGTGGGTTAAAATGTAAAATATGCGTTGAGGTGAGTTTAACAGGTGTCATTTGTTCATTAGCATAGCTAACATTATTTAAACTAGCTGGCTGGCTGCTAAGGAGCTACTCTATTAATGTCCTACGTGATGAGGCCAAACTCCCTGTAGACTTGCTTAAAGTTGTAATAGAATAAACATGATAATATAATATAATACAATATAATATAAGTACATATTTTAATGTCACATTTTCTGCATATATCCAACTTGGTTTACAGATTAGACAAAATCAGTAAACAAAGTATTACATACACCCTTGGAGGTCGGCTGGGGGGGGGGATATGGAGTTGCAGGGGCGGGGGTGCTACCTCCCTGAAATGAGTTTTTGCAGGGTGGGATGTCTGTATTCTCACAGAGAAGACTACAGAAACCACAGTGAAGTGAATTGCCAAACATTCCATTTTGCTGATATTGCTGATAGAGGAGTTCTTGCTTGTAATATTGGGGAAAACCTTCTGTGTTGTTTCAAGAAATTCCCCAAGAATCCAGAACATCTGACCCTGTATCTCCAGTGAAGGACAACACTTTCCCTCACTATTACAGGGAAAGTGTTTGACCAAGTGATATATGCTCCCTTGGAAATGAGAACCAAACTGATACATTACGCCGTAAAAACTCTCTTGTTTTGTGGAGCTCATGATCAAATTCAAAATAAATCCACTGCTGTTGAACTTTGTCGCACACTTGAAAAAAACAAATCATTTTTCAAGAAACTGCATTCATCACACCAGGCATTGGGAAAATATTTCAACTTGTGAGGCAGGTCAGAAATCAGAACCGTAAATATGATAGTCAGTAATAAGTTAACCAGAAAATTGAAAGGAACCTGCTTTACAACCTGCTGCACAACTGTACTGCCCTAATCCAGGAAGCCTGGTAAATATACAGGAGGTGTTTGTGGCAGATCACTGTAAGACATATAAGCAGAATTTAGCCATTCAGCCCATTGAGTCTGCTCTGCCATTCGATCATGGCTGATTTATTTTCCCTCTGAACCCATTCTCCTGCCTTCTCCCCATAACCTTTGTTGTCTTTACTAATCAAGAACCTATCAGCCTCCACTCTGAATATACCAAATGACTCTTTTCCACGGTAATGAATTCCATAGATTCCGGCTAAAGAAAATCCTCCTCATCTTTGTTCTAAAGGGATGTCCTTCTATACTGAGGTTGTGTCCTCTACACTTTTATCCTCTCCATGTCCACCCCATCTAGGACTTTCAATTGGTGAGAAGAGGGCCAGGAGGAATTCATTGGTATGGGATGATACCAGATGGTACCTAAACTTGTGCATCATTTTCCCTTTCCCAGACTAGTACGTTTTCCATTATTTAAGGACAAAGCTGTAGATTGATTCCTGTTAGTTCGCGAAACATTCCCTGTGGACTAATTCCCTTTGACTTTCTCAAAACATTCCTGCAATCCCCTTACTCGATAGTAAGGGGGTCAGATAGGCGATTCTGTGGACGCAGTCCAGAGACCCGGATGGTAGTTTGCCTCCCTGGTGCCAGGGTCCGGGATATTTCTGATCGTGTCCAAGATATCCTGAAGTGGGAGGGTGAGGAGCCAGAGGTCGTGGTACATATAGGTACCAATGACATAGGTAGGAAAAGGGATGGGGTCCTGAAAGGAGAATATAGGGAGCTAGGAAGGGAGTTGAGAAAAAGGACCGCAAAGGTAGTAATCTCGGGATTACTGCCTGTGCCACGCGACAGTGAGAGTAGGAATGCGATGAGGTGGAGGATAAATGCGTGGCTGAGGGATTGGAGCAGGGGGCAGGGATTCAAGTTTTTGGATCATTGGGACCTCTTTTGGCGCAGGCGTGACCTGTACAAAAAGGACGGGTTGCACTTGAATCCTAGGGGGACCAATATCCTGGCAGGGAGATTAGCGGGGGCTACTGAGGTGACTTTAAACTAGAATGGTTGGGGGGTGGGAATCAAATTAAAGAGGCTAGGCGTGAGGAGGTTAGTTCACTACAGGGGGATGGGAACCAGTGCAGAGAGGCAGAGGGGTGTAAAGTGAGGGTAGAAACAAAAAGTACTATGGAGAAAAGTAAAGGTGGCAGGCCGACAAATCCAGGGCAAGCATTAAAAAGGGCCACTTTTCAGCATAATTGTATAAGGGCTAAGAGAGTTGTAAAAGAGCGCCTGAAGGCTTTGTGTGTCAATGTAAGGAGCATTCGTAATAAGGTGGATGAATTGAAAGTGCAGATTGTTATTAATGATTATGATATAGTTGGGATCACAGAGACATGGCTCCAGGGTGACCAGGGATGGGAGCTCAACGTTCAGGGATATTCAATATTCATGAGGGATAGACATGAAGGAAGGGGAGGTGGGGTGGCGTTGCTGGTCAAAGAAGAGATTAACACAATAGAAAGGAAGGACATAAGCCGGGAAGATGTGGAATCGATATGGGTAGAGCTGCGTAACACTAAGAGGAAGAAGACGCTGGTGGGAGTTGTGTACAGGCCACCTAACAGTATTAGTGAGGTCGGAGATGGTATTAAACAGGAAATTAGAAATGTGTGCAATAAAGGAACAGCAGTTATAATGGGTGACTTCAATCTACATGTAGATTGGGTGAACCAAATTGGTAAAGGTGCTGAGGAAGAGGATTTCTTGGAATGTATGCAGGATGGTTTTTTGAACCAACATGTCGAGGAACCGACTAGAGAGCAGGCTATTCTGGACTGGGTTTTGAGCAATGAGGAAGGGTTAATTAGCAATCTTGTCGTGAGAGGCCCCTTGGGTAAGAGTGACCATAATATGGTGGAATTCTTCATTAAGATGGAGAGTGACATAGTTAATTCAGAAACAAAGGTTCTGAACTGAAAGAGAGGTAACTTTGAAGGTATGAGATGTGAATTAGCTAAGATAGACTGGCAAATGACACTTAAAGGATTGACGGTGGATATGCAATGGCAAGCATTTAAAGGTTGCATGGATGAACTGCAACAAATGTTCATCCCAGTTTGGCAAAAGAATAAATCAAGGAAGGTAGTGCACCTGTGGCTGACAAGAGAAATTAGGGATAGTATCAATTCCAAAGAAGAAGCATACAAATTAGCCAGAGAAAGTGGCTCACCTGAGGACTGGGAGAAATTCAGAGTTCAGCAGAGGAGGACAAAGGGCTTAATTAGGAAGGGGAAAAAAGATTATGAGAGAAAACTGGCAGGCAACATAAAAACGGACTGTAAAAGCTTTTATGGATATGTAAAAAGGAAAAGACTGGTAAGGACAAATGTAGGTCCCCTGCAGACAGAAACAGGTGAATTGATTATGGGGAGCAAGGACATGGCAGACCAATTGAATAATTACTTTGGTTCTGTCTTCACTAAGGAGGACTTAAATAATCTTCCAGAAATAGTAGGGGACAGTGGGTCCAGTGAGATGGAGGAACTGAGCGAAATACATGTTAGTAGGGAAGTGGTGTTAGGTAAATTGAAGGGATTGAAGGCAGATAAATCCCCAGGGCCAGATGGTCTGCATCCCAGGGTGCTTAAGGAAGTAGCCCAAGAAATAGTGGATGCATTAGTGATAATTTTTCAAAACTCGTTAGATTCTGGACTAGTTCCTGAGGATTGGAGGGTGGCTAATGTAACTCCACTTTTTAAAAAAGGAGGGAGAGAGAAACCGGGGAATTATAGACCGGTTAGCCTAACGTCGGTGGTGGGGAAACTGCTGGAGTCAGTTATCAAGGATGTGATAACAGCACATTTGGAAAGCGGTGAAATGATCGGACAAAGTCAGCATGGATTTGTGAAAGGAAAATCATGTCTGACGAATCTCATAGAATTTTTTGAGGATGTAACTAGTAGAGTGGATAGGGGAGAACCAGTGGATGTGGTATATTTGGATTTTCAGAAGGCTTTTGACAAGGTCCCACACAGGAGATTAGTGTGCAAACTTAAAGCACACGGTATTGGGGGTAAGGTATTGGTGTGGGTGGAGAGTTGGTTAGCAGACAGGAAGCAAAGAGTGGGAATAAACGGGACCTTTTCAGAACGGCAGGCGGTGACTAGTGGGGTACCGCAAGGCTCAGTGCTGGGACCCCAGTTGTTTACAATATATATTAATGACTTGGATGAGGGAATTAAATGCAGCATCTCCAAGTTTGCGGATGACACGAAGCTGGGTGGCAGTGTTAGCTGTGAGGAGGATGCTAAGAGGATGCAGGGTGATTTGGGTAGGTTGGGTGAGTGGGCAAATTCATGGCAGATGCAATTTAATGTGGATAAATGTGAAGTTATCCACTTTGGTGGCAAAAATAGGAAAACAGATTATTATCTGAATGGTGGCCAATTAGGAAAAGGGGAGGTGCAACGAGACCTGGGTGTCATTATACACCAGTCATTGAAAGTGGGCATGCAGGTACAGCAGGCGGTGAAAAAGGCGAATGGTATGCTGGCATTTATAGCGAGAGGATTTGAGTACAGGAGCAGGGAGGTACTACTGCAGTTGTACAAGGCCTTGGTGAGACCACACCTGGAGTATTGTGTGCAGTTTTGGTCCCCTAATCTGAGGAAAGACATCCTTGCCATAGAGGGAGTACAGAGAAGGTTCACCAGATTGATTCCTGGGATGGCAGGACTTTCATATGAAGAAAGACTGGATGAACTGGGCTTGTACTCGTTGGAATTTAGAAGATTGAGGGGGGATCTGATTGAAACGTATAAGATCCTAAAGGGATTGGACAGGCTAGATGCAGGAAGATTGTTCCCGATGTTGGGGAAGTCCAGAACGAGGGGCCACAGTTTGAGGATAGAGGGGAAGCCTTTTAGGACCGAGATTAGGAAAAACTTCTTCACACAGAGAGTGGTGAATCTGTGGAATTCTCTGCCACAGGAAACAGTTGAGGCCAGTTCATTGGCTATATTTAAGAGGGAGTTAGATATGGCCCTTGTGGCTACGGGGGTCGGGGGTATGGAGGGAAGGCTGGGGCGGTGTTCTGAGTTGGATGATCAGCCATGATCATAATAAATGGCGGTGCAGGCTCAAAGGGCCGAATGGCCTACTCCTGCACCTATTTTCTATGTTTCTATGTTTCTACGTAATCCAGGCTAACACCATTTTATCTTACAACCATTATTTTCTGTTATACTCATGCATATACCAAGGAGGAATCAAATATGACTTCTGGCAAATTTAACTCTGGAATTACAGACACTTGTAGATATATTGCTGACTTGGAATTACAAATTAAGAGAGCCCATATTCTATTCCTTCATTAACATGCAGATTTATCCAATCTAAAGGAGAATACACATCAGGAACTCCCAGTCATGGTTCACTGCCCTCCCAATCAGTTGTATCAGCAAACTTGCTCTTGCAGTTCTGCAGTTTGCTTTTGACACAATGTGGACTGCTTTCCCACCAGCCCAATGTTAGCTCTCTAAAACAGAGAAAGTTTCTTTATACTTCTGCAGTGCCATACAGCATAGAAAGAGGCCCTTCAGCCTACCATGTCAATGCCAACACTCTGCCTTCCCTACCCTGCTAATGCAAGTGGATGACTAAGTGTCTCTGAGATGAGGTGCTGGTATCTGATTCCACCACCTCCTATTGTTACCGTATGCACCCAGCCGTTCAAGCTTCCTGGGTTTAGATGCTCAACTTCTCCAGAATATGGTTAGCTGGTGTGGCCACTTTAGAGATCAAGCCCTCTCTGCTAATTGACAGCCATGTTCTGGCACCAGTATTTTTATATTGAAAGAAAACCTCACCTGAACTCAGACTCGGTTCGTAATCATCAGCTCAACCTTAGTTCAGTCTGTGATTGTGTTTAGGATTTCTGTCTTCCTTGGATTCTCATCTAGCATCTAGTCAAGAATCCTGTTCCAATCTCAATCTTGAAATTGTGTCTTGAGTCTGGTCTCGGATACTCCAGCACTCGGGTCCTTACCATCCTCGCCTTGGTCCTTCTCGTCACACCTGTGGCACAAGTTCTAGATGTCAGCCGGACTCCATGTATTTCTCCTCTAATCGCCCCCTCAGTTTCTCCAGCTCTGCAACCCCTTTCCTGTTGCTGAACCGCACACTAACCAGAGTCTTGTAGAGCTTCAATAACGTTCATATCATTTGTCTCAATTAATAAAGCAGAGCATGCATATTCCTTCTTCACCACCCTAGCTACACATGTTGCCACTTTTGGGGATGAATGGACTCAAACCCCTAAGTCTGTGTAGATGTGCTCATTGGTGGAGAGGGCTTTACCCGTGATGGCCTGAGCCATAAGCACTACTTTTTGTAGGATTTTCTATTCAAGGACATTGGTGTTTCCATACCAGGCTGTGGTGCAACCAGTCAATATACTCCCCATCACACACCTATAGAAGCTTGACAGTTTTAGATGTCATGCTGAATCTTTGAAAACGCCGAAGGAAGTAGAGGTGTTTTCTTCATAAATGCTTTTATGTGCTGAACCCAGGACAAGTCCTCCACAGAATTTAAAGTTTCTGACCCTCTCCACCTCCAAAGAGAACCAGCTGATGGACCTCTAGTTTCCTCCTCATGAAGTCAATACTCAGCTCCTTGGTCTTGCTGATATTGAGTAAGAGATAGGTGTTGTGGCACCACTCACTCATATTTTCAATCCCCCTCCTATATGAAGATTTGTCACCACCCTTGATTCAGCCAATGATATTGGTGTTGTCAGCAAGCTTGAATACGGCATTGGAGCTGTGCTTAGCCACACAGTCATTAGTGTGGTGAGTAGAGCAGGGGCTAAGCACACAGCCTTGTGGTGCACCTAGGCTGATGAAGATCGTGGAGGAGATGTAGTTGTTAATCCAAACTGACTGGTGTCTTCAAGTGAGGAAATCGAAGATCCAATTGCACAAAGAGGTATTGAGGCCAAGGTCTTGAAGCTTACTGATTTTGAAGAGCTGATGGTATTGAACTGAGCTGTAGTCGATAAAGAATATTCTGACTTATGCATCTTTGCTGCTCAGATGTTCCAGGGTTGAGTGAAAAGCCAATGAGGTGGCATCTCCTGTGGACCTGATATGCTGGTAAGCAAATTGGAGCAGATCCAAGTTGCTCCTCAGGCAGGAGTTGATATGTTTCATCACCAACCTCTCAAAACACTTCACCTCTGTGGATGTAAGTGCTACTGGATGATAGTCATTGAGACAGGTTATCGCATTCTTCTCAGGCACCGGTATAGTTGAAGCCTGTTTGAAGCCGGTGGATACCTCAGACTGTCAAAGCAAGAATTTAGAGATCTCAGTGAACACTCCAGCCTGTTGATCAGCACAGGTCTTTGATGCTTTTTGTGGATTCACCCTCCTGAAGGCTGCTCGCACGTTGGCCTCAGAGACTGAAATCACAGGATCAGCAAGGACTGTGGGAGATTGTGATTGTCACTTATCTTCAACAATCACCTGCTAAGCATTCCAACCCAAATGGAGTCCACCTTTCTTTTCTTTCCTTTTTCTTTTATTTTAATTTATTTTAGAAATACAGTATGGTAACAGGCCCCTCCAGCCCAAGGAGCCTATGCCCTCTAATAACACCTATTACTAAGCACAAAAATTCTGTACCATGCCTCATTTGATTATGGTAAAGATGAATATGTTCATATCTCTATCAGCAGCACCAGTATTGTTTGTTGGCAAGAAGCATATGCAAGATGATGCCCAAGCGGATACAACTCTCCTTCCCCCCACCCCGTCATCATGAAGCTTATTAAAGATGAACCCATCTGTGCTTATGTATATAATACGCATCTTTTTAGCATGCAACTCTACAAGAGGTCAAATGCAAATCCCAGTGTACACCCTGGAACCTGGGCTTAGCAGAATGATGTCATGTCAGGATAACAATAGAAGAAATGTTTATTTTCGACTTGTTCATGAGAAATTCAAACCATTCAACTTGTAGTTTGTGCAATGTGCAATAAACAAATAAATAGGCAGAAAAAGGCAGAGAAATAGAAGAGTAGACAGGCATAATTAGATAGATAGATAGGCCATTGGACAGGCAGAGAGATTGTTTGTTATTCAAGATCTCTGGCCAGAGCAACATATATTGTCTATCCCTAAACGCCTTTGTGAAGGTGAAGGTGAATCTTCAGCATTATTCCTATATCTACTTGCACAGTTCATCTTCTTTTGCACCTTGGTTATTAGTCTGTTTTTGTGTGTGGTTTGTTCATTGATTCTACTGTATTTCTCCGTTCTACCGCAAATGCCTGCAAGAAAATGAATCTTAAGGCAATACATGGTAACATATACGTACCTTGATAATAAATTTGCTTTGAAACAACTTCTTGAACTGCTTCAGCTCTTCGGGAAAAGGTGCTGTGACAATGCTATCAGGTTGGGAGTTTCAGGATTTAGACTTAGTGCCAAATGAAATGCAACATCATTGAACTTCAGGGTGGTGAGGAACGTGCAGATGAAAACCCTTGTCCTTCTCGCCAGTAGAGGTTATGGTTTTTGGAGATGCTGTTGGAGTGGTCTGGGTCCATATCTGCAGTGCATTGTATAGATGGTACAAAATTTAGCACCAGAGGTGAAATGAGTGCAAACTCAGGGCAGTGGATAGAGTGCCAATATGTGGTGGACATATCAAAGACCAAAGTAAGTTTATTATCAACGTACATATATGTCACTATATACAACCCTGAGATTTGTTTTCCTGTGGGTATACTCAATAAAGCATTCGACAAAGTGCAACATGAAAAATTATTTCAAATTCCCGCTAAACTAAGCATTGACGGAAGGGACCAACAACTGCTTCAAAATTTATATTGGAACCAAACGATGGCGGTAAAACTTGATGATAATATAAGCAGTTGGACTAAATTCAAAGAGGAGTTAGACAGGGATGTGTTGCCTCACCAGAATTGTTTAATATCTATAGTGAAATGATTCTTTTTTTTAAATACTTTATTTACAATTTACAGTTTTACAAAGACAAAATAAGTTGAAGATGTTCAAAACAATACAAAGGAACTACAGCTCCATGTGGAGCACAGACAGAACAAATCAAGACCAAAAAAAAAGGCTGCCAATTTACAAGATTACCTAAATAAACTTTCAGATAAAGAGTTAACACAATAGTGACATCACAGAAGCAATGTAAAGTAAAATGAATAAAGGAATCTGGTTAGGCACCACACCCACTCATGAGACTAGACAGGTCAAGGTCACTATGTATGTGAGGTAATATGACACTGAGCCAATAGGGTCCCCATATTCTCTCAAATATATCCTGTGTATTGGGATTGCGCAGACGCAATCTCTCCATTTATATAATCGACAACATCTTCTTGAGCCAGTGTGCAAAGGTGGGTGGAGTAGTAGACTTCCAGGTCAAAAGAATAAGTTTCTTAGCCACCACCATTCCTAAATGCAGAGCAATCTGCATGTCAAGCGGCAACTCAAGAGTCGCTGCAGAGCATCCAAAGATGGCGAGGTCATGATTGGGCTGAATGTCTCTAGAATAGACTTTTGAGAGCCACTCAAAAATTGCGGTCCAAAAATTGTATAATGTAGGACAAAACCAGAAAAGATGTGCTAGTGAGCCCTCAGCAGAGCGGCACTTATTATAGTGAAATGATTCTCAGAGAAATAGAAGACCTAGATGGGATAAAAACTGGAGGTGTTAACATCAACAATACAAGATATGCAGACAATAGCAAGTGTTGCAGAAGACCTACAAAACCTCCTAGACAAAGTACTACAAACAAGTGCAAATTTTGGTCTAACCGTCAACTGTAAAAAAAAACAAATGTATGGTAATATCAGAACAGCAGGATACTCCCAACTGCCAATTGTACATCGGTAACCAAGAGACTGAACAAAAGACCAGCTTTAATTACCTTGGTAGCTTTATATCACAAGATGCAAGAAGTAGAAATAAAAAGAATTGCCATTGCCAAAACCAACTTGCAAAAAATGAAACCCATTTTTACCAACAGACACATTTCTATGACAACAAGGCTACTAAAATGTTACACCTGGTCAATCTTGCTGTATGCTTCCGAAACATGGACTATAACACCAGAACTCCAAAGGAACTTAGAAGCAACAGAAATGTGGCTTCTTAGAAGAATGCTGAAAATATCATATAGAGATAGGGTAACTAATGAGACAGTACTCCAACGTGCCCATACAAAAAGATCTTTATGAGAACATTAGATGAGAGGAAACTTAAATTCCTGGGCCATGTCATCAGAAAAGGAGAAATAGAATGCCTTACATCAGAAGGCAGTATGCTTGGGAAACGTGGAAGAGGAAGGCAAAGAAGAAAATATATGGACACTGTGAAAGAACGAACAGATCTAAGTGTGCCAGATATCATTGACGTTGCATGGGATCGTTCGATGTGGAAAGCCATGATCGCTCAAGTGTGTAACGTGCAAGGCACATGAAGAAGAAGAAGATACTCAATAAATCCATAATGGAATATAACCATAATAGAATCAATAAAAGACTGAACTAACATGGGCAGTCAACTAGTGTGTGAAATACATTAAAATGTGCAAATACAAAAAGAAATAATAATAATAAATGTATCAGCAATAAATAGCAAAAACATGAGATGAAGAGTCCTTGAAAGTGAGTCCATTGGTTTTGGGAATATTTCCATATTCGGTCAAGAAGAGTGAAGTTATCCCCTATATTTCAAGAGCCTGATGGCTGAGAGGTAATAACTGTTCCTGAACCTGGTGGTGCGAGTCCTGAGGCTCCTGTACCTTCTTTCTGATGGTAGCAGTGAAAAGAGAGCATGACCTGGGTGGTGGGGGTCCCTGATGATGGATGCTGCTTTCCTGCAACAATGCTTCATGTAGATATGCTCAGTGGTGGGGAGGGTTTAGCCATATCCCAGAAAGTTGCCGGGAAAAAGGCCAGCAATATCCTGAAGGATCCCACCCATCCTGCTCATAGACTGTTCGTACCGCTCCCATTAGGGAAGAGGCTACACAGCATCCACACACGAATCACCAGACTCAAAAACAGTAACTTTCCCAAGCTATCAGGCTGATCAACACCTCCACCAGCACATGCACATCACCTAGCATCACTTTATGTACATGTAATTGGTCTATCTATATAACAATTACTTGTACATTGTGTCTTACAATATTGCTTCTATATATATATTTATGGTGTGATTCTTTTTATTTATTATGTTCTTCACGCTGATTGCATTTTTATGTTGCATCAGATCTGGAGACACAATCATTTTGTTCTCCTTTATACTTGTGTACTGAAGCAGGCCAATAAATAATCTTGAATTAAGCAGGCTGCTTTGTCTTGTATGTTATAGTATTGATATGCTTTAATGATACCGAGGAACATGGGCTAAGGAACAGAAAAGTCACGTCTATTAAGTCATTTAAATTTTGATTTGAAATTTTCCAAATTAAAAATAGGGAAAATACACATAAATAGGAAGTAATTTTCAGCAGCTGTGCAGTTAGGAGCCTCTAACTAACACTATATTGAAAATACTCCCATTCAGTAATATCAGAAGTCAGAAAAAATATGGAAACAGTGCACCTGATTTCCCCCTACATCCCCCGAGAGATTTCATAAAGTGACCTTTGGTATAGCACATGTCGGATAAAGTTAAACTTCTCTGACTCTGCTATAATAAGGAAAGAATGCCCTCTGCTGTACCAGTGTGAATTACACCACATAACATGTCAGATTAAAGATTTAATAATACTGATCCCCGTATTCCCAGTAGAAATTTATGCTCAAACTGTGCTGGCACCTTTTTCTATTATATTTCAGCCTCCCATTTGGCACTGTGAACTAATTAAGTGCCAACTTGTAGGACAGGTTCAGTCCTAGATGTGGCTCCTTTTCAGCAGTTACCACTCAGACTCTAAAACAGGCTCCTTCTCTCCAAATGTTTTTTTCTCTATATATGTTGTTACCCATCTCACAATTCCATCATAAAAACCGTTCTATCTCTATACAAGTTAGAATCAAAATCAGAATCAGGTTTAATATCACTGGCACACGTCATGAAATGTGTTGTCAGCCAGCAGCAGCACATTGCAATACACGTCGATCAAGATCAAGTCACTTTTATCGTCATTTCAACCATAACTGCTGGTACAGTACACAGTAAAAACGAAACAACGTTCCTCCAGGACCATGGTGCTACATGAAACAACACAAAACTACACTAGACTAAGTGAAACAACAAAAAACTACACAAGACTTCAGGCCTACACGGGACTACATAAAGTGCACAAAACAGTGCAAAGCAGTACCATAATTAATAAACAAGACAATAGGCACAGTAAAGGACAAATTACAATATAATAATGATGTAAATGTAAATGTAATGCAAATGTAAAGCAAATATAAATGTAAACGATGAATTGAGAAAGAAATGAGCAAAAATTGCAAAGGGAGTGGAGTGGTGTTCAGTTGAGTGTGTGTAGGTTGTTGACTAGACTCTGGGAATTGAGGAGTCTGATGGCATGGGGGAAGAAACTGTTAAACACAGTCAGGTTGTGAGAGTCCCAATGCTTCGGTACCTTTTGTCAGATGGCAGGAGGGAGAAGAGTTTGTATGAGGGGTGCGTGGGGTCCTTCATAATGCTGTTAGCTTTGCGGATGCAGCATGTGGTGTAAATGTCTGTAGTGGCAGGAAGAGAGACCCCGATGATCCCTTCAGCTGACCTCATTATCCACTGCAGGGTCTTGCAATCCGAGACGGTGCAATTTCCGAACCAAGCAGTAATGCAGCCACTCAGGATGCTCTCGATACATCCTCTGTAGAATGTGGTGAGGATGGGGCATGGAAGATGGACTTTTCTCAGCCTTCGCAGATAGTAGAGACGCTGCTGGGCTTTCTTGGCTGTGGAGCTGGTATTGAGGGACCAGGTGTGATTCTCCGCCAGGTGAACACCAAGAAATTTGGTGCTCTTATCGACCTCTATGGAGCAGCTGTCAATGTTCAGCGGAGAGTGGTCACTCCGTGCTCTCCTGAAGTCAACAACCATCTCTTTTGTTTTGTTCACATTCAGAGACAGGTTGTTGGCTCTGCACCAGTCTATTAGCCACTACACCTCTTCTCTGTATGCTGACTCGTCGTTCTTACAAACGAGACCCACCACGGTCATGTCACGCAAACTTGATGATGTGGTTCGAGCTGTGTGTTGCTGCACAGTCGTAGGTCAGCAGAGTGAACAGCAGTGGACTGAGCACACAGCCCTGGGGGGCCCCCATGCTCAGTGAGATGGTGTTGGAGATGCTGCTCCCGATCTGGACTGACTGAGGCCTCCCCATCAGGAAGTCTAGGATCCAGTTGCAGAGGGAGGTGTTCAAGCCCAACAGGCTCAGCTTTCCAATCAGTTTCTGAGGAATGATTGTGTTGAATGCTGAACTGAAATCTATGAACAGCCTTCGAACGTATGTGTCTTTTTTGTCCAGGTGGGGGGGTGGTGGCGATGGCATCATCTGTTGAACGCTTGGGACGGTACGTGAATTGCAGGGGGTCCAGTGAGGGTGGCAGCAGGGTCTTGATGTGCCTCATGACGAGCCTCTCGAAACACTTCATGATGATGGATGTGAGTGCGACGGGACGGTAGTCATTGTAACAGGACACTGAAGACTTCTTCAGCACGGGGCGATGGTGGCGGCCTTGAAGCATGTTGGAACAACGGCACTGCTCAGAGAGATGTTGAAGATGTCAGCTGGTCTGCACATCCTCTGAGTACTCTGCCAGGTCCAGCAGCCTTCCGTGGGTTGACCCTGCATAGAGGTTTCCTCACATCGGCCACAGTAAGACACAGCACCTGGTCATTTGGAGGAGGGGTGGTCTTCCTCGCCATCACATCATTTTCCGCCTCAAAACGAATGTAGAAGTTGTTCAAGACATCTGGGAGGGAGACATCACCAGCACAGGCAGGTGGTGGTGTCTTGTAGTTGGTGATGTCCTGAATGCCCTTCCACATGCACCGCGTGTCACCGCTGTCCTGGAAATGGCTGTGGACTCGCTGGACATGTGCACGCTTTGCCTCTTGATGGCCCGGGAGTTTGGCCCTCGCTGTTGTTAGGGCTGCCTTGTCACCTGATCTGAATGCGGAGTCATGGGTCCTCAGCAGCGCATGCACCTCAATGGTCATCCATGGCTTCTGGTTAGCGCGGGTAGTGATGGTCTTGGACACAGTAGCGTCATCAATGCACTTGATGTAGCTAGTCACTGATGCCGTGTACCCTTCTAAGTTGATGGAGTCGCCATCAGTTGCAGCCTCCCTGAACATGTGCCAGTCAGTGTGCTCAAAGCAGTCTTGTAGAGCAGAGATGGCTCCTGCTGGTCAGGTTTTCACCTGCTTCAGAACTGGTCCGGAGTGTCTGACGAGCGGTCTGTATGCTGGGATTAGCATAACAGAGATGTGGTCTGAGTAACCGAGGTGGGGGCGGGGTTCTACCCAGTACGCATTGGGGTGTTTGTATAAACAAGGTCCAATGCGTTCGCCCCTCCGCCCCTCTCATTGCAAAGTCCACATGCTGATGGAATTTGGGGAGCACTGACTTGAGATTCACATGGTTGAAATAATAATAGAAACTATTTTTTTATATATATATATCTTGTTCTTCTTTCTTGGGCCCTTAGCTCTTTTCCTCCGCCATCAGATTTCTGGATGGACAATGAATCCGTGTACACTACCTCACTATTTCTTTTCTACTTTGGCTTTCTTTTTGCATTACCTATTTAATTTTTAAAAATCTATCTATGTATTCCTTTTATAATTATATTTATTGTGTTTTTATGCTGCATTGGATCCATTATAACAATCATTTCATTCACTTTTACACTCCTGTGCTGAAGAATGAAAATAAACATTTTGAATCTTGAATCTTGTTCGGTACGAGAAAATCAGAGGACAGCTAATGTGGTTTCTTTATTTAAGAAGGGAAGCAGGGATAAGCCAAGTAAATACAAGGTGATGAATCTTACATTAATACATTGGATTCTGGTTAACTGGGACACATCGGGACCGGTACTTTTTGGCCCAATTAAGTGGCTGCCCCAGTTACCCAAAGTTTCATGGAAATAGTTAAAAAGGTACGAAAAGGACAAATGGAGTAACAAGTTATGTATTTAAGTAAAATACAGGACAAATTAGAACACTACCAATACACCTACATTACACAAAAACTGGGTATTAGTTGTATCGATAGAAGGATTTATCTGCATCGTGTTCTTTGGTCTGTAAATGAACAAAATCAGTGCAAACACCTCATGCAGATAATGGCTGCCTTCACACAATGCTGTCAACTATCGCATCCTCCAAATCTTCATTTTCATTGCAACATTCAAGATGCCTTCAAATTCTTCATAGTTCCCAACTTGTTGAAATAGTAAAATCATTTCATTTTCATTCATGGACGTCTCTGGCATCTCGAAGCCTAAAAGCTTGAAACTTTGAGAGAGCAAAACAGTTCTGAATTGCCGTACTGCTAATTTCTCACAGCTATCAGTGACAAAAGAAAATCACTGCTCTTTGAACACAAACACAAATAGCTGATGCTATTTTAAAAACAGTTCTCTCTAAGCATGGTGTAGTGTCGAACGGTCACATAAATAGACACAACTGATGCTAGTTAAAACTGATCAGCGACAGTCTCCTGACCCAATAAACAGTAGAGTGTCCCAAATAAACAAAGGGAATTCCAGTCTTTCAGTTAGTTTTTGTTCTTTAAGAGTTGACCCAAATAAATGGCTGCCTTGATAAACCAATGGCCCAATTAACTGGAATTCACTGTGTATACATACACATATATCTGTAACCCTCTTACCACAGCTCGTAATAAACCAGGCTTGTTAGCCAACTCTGGCTAATAGCCACGTGACTCTGTATTGCATGGGTAATAGTGAGAAGGCCACCTTCGATAAGCAACACACATCCAGGGTCAGTGTGGTTCGGGTTCAACCAAACAGGAAAGTTCCAATGAGGAAACAAAAATTGGAGTGAATGCTGTATAAATGCTGCCCCATGCAAAATTATCATTCACCAGTAAATGAAAGCGCTTACACCAGCATAAATTTAAAGTGGAAGTATATTTACCAATATTTCAACTTTAACAGTTAATAGAAAAAGGGGTCCATTACAGTTGAACCAGTCGAAATGCACACATAAATTTGGAGCTCTGGTTGTCTGGTTGGTTGGCCAGTACCTGTTTATCAGTCTGTATTTGCAAGTCCCACAGGATCGTAGCTCTGTCAATGTCCACTACCTTCTCGGGTGTTTCCCATTTGGACTTGCCAGTGTTCCTCTATACAACTCCTGCAACTTGCTTGTGCTGTTCGGTGTATGCTATCCTTGCCTGTATCGTGCACCCTGCTACTCTGTGCTGGATGGTCTCAGCGGATTCCTTGCACAGTCCACATCTTGGGTCTTGTCTGGTGTGATAAGCCCCTGCTCGACTGCTTTTGTCTCAGCACCTGTTCTTGTGCAGCCGTGAGCAGCACCTTCGTGCTGTCCCTCAGCCCTGCCATTTCCAGCCATTGGTAGGACTTTCTCATATCAGCTACCTCTGATATCTGGCGATGGTACATCCCATGCAGTGGCTTGTCCTGCCATGGCCTCTGGTCCTCTGGCTTTGCTTCACCCACTTCCATATCCATGTCTGCTGTCTGAGGTATTATCCTAGTAGGTACCATCCTTAGGGGCCATCTTTCTGATACACTCAGTGATCTTTCATATTTCTTCCAGGACTGTGGCCTTGTGTTATATGGGGGATGGCTGGGAACGGACCCAAGTGCAAGACGCAGACACTAAAGGACTAGGGACAGGACCAGGATACAGGGTGAGAGCAAGGATATGGACACGAAAACCGGGAACCCGGAACAGGACTGGACAAGAGAGCTAGGAGTCCGGACTTGGACTCCGAGCCAGAGACTGGACAAGGACCCAGTACCTGGGTCTTGCCTCTGGCTCGGACCCCAGAACTAGGCAAGGACGAGGCTTGGCTGGCAGACAGGATGAGGCTGGAGTCTTCAGGCTTGAGGCTAGAGACTAGAGGCGAGGCTTGGCAGGAGGCAGGAGGCTTGAGGCTTGAAGCTAGGCAGGCACCTCCTGACGGATCACCACCCGACGGAGGCATGGGATAGGAAGGGACAGAACTGCAGGTAACGGCAAGACGGCCTGGCTTACCCGACGGAGGAAAGGGACAGGAAGGGACAGAACCAACCGCAGGTAACGGCAAGACGGGCTGGCTTACCCAACAGAGGCAAGGGACAGGAAGGGACAGAACCAACCGCAGATAACAGCAATACGGCCTGGCTTACTCGACGGAGGCAAGGGTTAGGAAGGAAGCTAGGTACAGGGTGGTTTCAGGACAAGACTGCAGGCGAGACGAGTTGAGAGTTACCAGCAAGACAAGGCAAGGCTTCTGGAAAAGCAAGGCGAGACGAGAACTTCAGGTGAGGCAAGAGTTACTGGCAAGACAAGGCAGGGCTTCAGGCGAGGAAACCGAAGGCAGAGGAAGGGATACAAGGCGTAAGGACAAGAACAATCTAGCACCCACGCCCTGGTCTCTGAAGGTATTTATGCAGCCAGCCCCAACAAGCATCAGCTGCCTCAATTAGAGCTCAACAAGAACAGAAACAGGGTAGACAGGAAAACTTGGAGCAAGGGTCAATGGACCGGACCGTGAACCAGAATACGGACTTCACGGACCGGACCATGACACCTTGACACTTTCAAGTCCCCATCCTCCTTTATACCGGTGGGTGTACAGTCGCAAGAGTGCATTCATTTACTTGGCCTTTGCATCCTTAGTGTACCTCTGTAGTCTGGCACCCAGAGCTGTTAATCGTTGATTAGCGGTTTCTAGGGCTTCAGCTATGGATATATCTCTGAACTTCCTTAGTAGCCGAGATGAGTCTTTGGTCTTCCCACCTTTCTGCAACTCAGTTAGTCTGCTGATCTCCACCCTTGTGGTTTCATCTTGGCTTCCAATCGTTGTCTCCCGGGGGGTTATAACAGTACTCTTCACTGTATTTCATTTTGTAGCCCAGCGTTTCTAGGACTGCAGCTGCCATGGCATATACCAGGTTATAGGTCTCAGTTATGCTGGAGGTTGCAATTGTGAGTAGTGCTTCATTGGGTCCTTCTTGCACGCTGTCTGATGGAATTTTATCACTAAGTCTGGGGGAGCTTAGATCGTTGATTGGCAGTCGCCAGTTTAGCTATGATCTTCTCTCTGATTGTAGCAGCCAGCATCGATATGACCCAAGGTGAGGTTTGAACTTGCATGTCCTGTGTACAAAATAATGCTGTGAGTTGTGGAGGCAGGGTTTGAACTCGTGTTTCTCGATCAGCTCAGTTCTGCGATGATGTTGCTCTGATATAGTGTAATTTTATACCCTCCAGTTCAAGATGCAACAGCAATCCGCTGTTGACAATGCTTGATTGCTGGGTATCCAGTTGTTTTTCCGTTAATGTGGAAGATGGTCTTCGTCGGTGCCAGAGTCCGCACATGCGCTTGATATATCCTCTTTATGTAGGTTGCTGTTAAAGTAGCATTCCATGTTGTCCAGCCTTGTCCATTTATGGTTTGTTCCGGTAGCCAATTTCTCGCCAGATCGTCCCAGTTCCCCATCCATAGGGACAGACCTTATTGATCCGGGCGACATCCGAGCCAGCATGACGCTTCTCATTCTTGTCACTCTTATCCAGAGGTTTTTGTGGGCAGATGTAGTGTAGGCACAAGGGGTCCAGCCTAAGACTCCTACCAGGCCACCCCCGCCAGGGTGCCCAGACGGTACCCGATGTCGGCCTCAAGTGGTGGCTGCTCAGGTACTCTCCTTCAACCACCAACCGAACATGTCTGTCCACTGGACAGTGGCAGCTGCTGGTTCTCCCCCTCCGACAGTCAACCAGTCGAGTATAGTAGTACACACAAAATGCTGGAGGAACTCAGCAGGCCAGGCTTCATCTGTGGAAAAGAGTGAACAGTTGACATCTCATGCCGAGAACCTTCATCAGGACTGGAAAAGAGAGATGAGAAGTTAGAATAAGAAGGTGGGTGGAAGGGAGGAAGAAATACAAGGTAGTAGGTCATATGTGAAACTGGGAGGGGTAGGGGTAAAGTAAAGAGCTGGGAAGTCAATTGGTGAAAGAGATAAAGGGCTGGAGAAGGGGAGATTTGATAGGACAGGACAGAAGGCCATGGAAGAAAAGGAGGGGGGAGGAGCAACAGAGGGAGGTGATCAGCAGGTGAAGAGATAAGGTGAAAGAGGGAAATGGGAGTGGGGAATGGTGAAGGGGGCAATTACTGGAAGTTCGAGAAATCAATATTCATGCCATCAGGTTGGGAGGCTACCCAGATGGAATATAAGGTGTTGCTCCTCCAACCTGAGTGTGGCCTCATCACGGCGGTAGAGGGGGCCATGGACTGACATATCAGAATGAGAATGGGAAGTAGAATGGAAATGGGTGGCCACTGGGAGATCCCACTTTTTGTGGCGGAAGAAGACTAGGAGCTTGGCGAAGCAGTCTCCCAATCTACATCAGGTCTCACCGAAATACAGGACACCACACCGAAAGCACCTGATACAGTGGATGATTCCAACAGACTTGCAAATGAAGTGTCACCTCACCTGGACGGACTGATTGGGCCTCTGAAACATATAATATATTATAAATTTATAGTTTTTTTATTACTAAGCATTGCAATGTACTGCTGCAATAAAACAACACATTTTATGGCACATGCCAGTGAAATTAAACCTGCTTCTGATTCCAATAAATTCCTAGAAGTAAAAAGTGCCTTGATGTTAGGTAGCCAAATGGCATTGTGGGAGTTAACGCTGTTTGCCTTCCATATGAAACATATAATACTAAAGTACATTCTGCCTTTTAGAGTTTGGGGAAATGGGAATGTTAGGAATATTTAGTTTTCCAAGGGCAAGGGAAATTGTAGAGAATCTAAAACGAAAGTTGTGAAATGGGAGTATTTAAAAAATTGAATGTATGCAGAATAAAGGACCAAAGCAATGTGACCCTCTTGAAGATAAATCCCTAGGCAATTTGGAAAACTTTAAAAAAAATCCAGGAAACTCCTCTCTGACTCACTCAGGTGATTGGAGCTGGATCAGAAGATCACTGGAGCCCCTTTAAGACAGCATCAGGTTTATTATCACTGACATATGTCATGAAATGTGTTGTTCTTGTGGCAGAATTCAGTACAAGACATTAAAAATTTCTTTATCATAAAAACTTAACAATAAAAGTAAAATGAAAAAGAGGGGAAAAAAATTGGCAGCATAGACAACCATACATCTGTCATAAGTGGGCGATGGAAGCGGACCCAAATGCAAGACACAGACACTGAAGTACTAGGAATTGGACTATATTTATTAAGAATGCTAGGGAAGCCAAGGAGCGAGGACAAAATGATAACATGAAGGTAGACGAAGAGTGACAAACCAGAAAACCTGGACTTGGATTTGGGACCTGAACTCGACAGGGAACTCAGGTCATGACTTGGAACTCAGGTCTTGGCTGGGGCTCAGCACCTGGACTTGGCTCTAGACTTGGCTCGGACCTGGCTTGGACTTGACTCTCGACTTGGACTTGGAACTTGACTCTAGACTTGGACTAGGCTCAGACTTGACTTAGACACAGGACACAGAACACTGAGCCAGGGCTCCTCCTTGGACACAGGACATAGAGCTGGGACTCTTCTTAGACACAGGACACAGAACACTGAGCCGGGGCTCCTCCTTGGACACAGGACATAAAGCCGGGACTTAGACACAGGACACAAAACACTGAGACCATTCACCCCTCAGGGTAGTGGCAAATGGCCAGACCTACCCAGTGGAAGAGAGAACATTGAGAGACAAAACCACACAACAATAGACTGCTCTTTATCTTGACACGAAAAGGCTCCAAGAAGTGGCAAGCCTTCAATACCTCGGGTTAACTTGACGGGGATTCTGACGAGGTGACTAATGAGGACAGTTCAGCAAGGAATCACTGGACCCCAGAGCTATTTATGTTGCCAGCCCGAAACGAGAATCAGGTGCTTCAATTAAGGCACCCAACGGAACAACAGAAAAACAGAATAACCGGAGTACAGAATCCACGGACCGGACCGTGACAACATCAGCATCCTCTCCCAACCTGACATCTCCCGCACTGAGAACTTGTTGACCACATGCGTGACACCAGACATACAGTATAAAGCAAGCCCGGTCCTCCTTCTCACCCCTCCCTCCCCCTTTTACCCTTCTTTCTCTCTTGTCCCTCCTATCGAACCCCAGCTTCCTGCCTCACTTTCTTCTCTTGCCCTCTTTTTCTGTCCCCTTACTCACAGTCCCTCACCCCCTCTTTCTGATGAATTCTCCTCTTGCCCGCATTTTCCCATCCCCCTTCTGACCAACACCACCTCCCCCAACCCTCCACTTTCTCACCCTACATGGCAAACAGCTCCCAAGACGACAGAAAAAAACCTCATGTCAAATCAACTGTCTAGTAAATAAATCTTTTGGATATAGAATTTCAGTATCACAATGCATTCTGAAGACAAGAGACTGGAGAACTCCTCAAACCCTTTTGAAATAACTTTATGCCCTCACTGACTCATGGGAATCCTGGGCTCATAGTCATTATGACAGTTCTCTCTTATAGTGGCAGGCAGTAGAAGTAATCCTTTGAACAACCCACAGCCCATCCTGTCACGCTGCACCAAAACTAGATGTGGCCAAATGTGTGAATCCAACATGGAATTCACCAACCTTTACAGTACCTACAGAACTGGCCTGTAAACAGTGATTCTACTTCCCATTCCCATACAAACATGTGGAAGAGCAACACCTTATGTTCTGTCTGAGTAGCCTCCAACCTGACAGTATGAACATGGATTTCTCAAATTTCCCCATTCCCATTTGCCTCTTTCACCTTACCTGCTCATCACTGCCCCCACCTCTCTGGTGCTCCACCTCCTTCCCTTTCTTCCATGGTCCTCTACCCTCTCCTATCAGATAACCCCTCCTCCACCCTCTATCTCATTCACGAATTCACTAATCAACTTCCCAGGTCTTTATTTCACCATCTCCCCTTCTCCCGGTTTCACCTATCACCTACCCACTTTGTACTTCTTCCTTCCCTCCCCCCACCTTCGAGCTCTGACTTTGCATCTTTTTTTCCAGTCCTGATGAAGGGTCTCGGTGTGATACTTTTATTCCTTTCCATTGATGTTATCTAACCTGCTGAGTTCCTGCATTTTGCATGTGTTGCCTTGGATTTCCAGCATCTGCAGATTTTAAAGTGTTTGTAAACAAATTTTCCTCGGAACACTTCACGTTTCTACACAGCACCCAAACTAAGCTGCAATTTTGCCTCTGCTGCATCTTTAAGCAGAGAACATATATTATTTTACAGCATTAGGGATATATTTTCATATAGAATAGAGAACCTTTGCCTAGCGTTTTATGGTGTAAAACACATTTTCCCCCACCCCCTATTTTAAAGGTTTCTCCCCATCCCACAGACTAGTTGTTGAACTATTAACACTCAATGGAGTAATCATCAAATTCAACCAGCAACAAAAAACATTTTTTACACTAGGAAAAGAGGGTAGACTGCATCTATTCCCAGACCTAACCCTGGGGATTATTCTGTCCCATGTACTGAGTGTTAGTCACTTAAAAGGTCCTAAGGTTCAAAAGTAAAATTTATTATCAGAGAACATAATTTCACCACTTACAACCCTGAGATTCTTTTTCCTGCAGGCATATTCAACAAATCTATAGAACAATATGGCGATGGACCTGTTCTTAGCCACACAGTCACAGGTGTACAGCGAGTGGATCGGGGCTAAGCACACAGCCCTGTGGTACACCTGTGCTGATGGGAGATTGTGGAGATGTTTTTGCCATTCTGAACTAACTGGGGTCTGCAAGTGAGGAATCTGGGATCCAATTGCACAAGGGGGTATTGAGACCCAGGTCTTGGAGTTTACTGATTAGTTCTAAGGGGATGATGGTATTGAATGCTGAGCTGAAATCGATAAACAGCATCCTGATGTGTGCCTCTTTGCTGCCCAGATGTTCCAGGGGTTGTGTGAAGAGTCAATGAGATGGCATCTGTTGTGGACCTGTGGCTTCGGTAGACAAGTTGGAGAGGATCCAAGTTGCCACTCAGAAAGGAGCTGATATGTTTTAACATCAGCCTCTCGAAACACTTCATCAGTATGATGTACGCTAAGTGCATTGGGCGCCAGTCATTGTGGCAGGTTACCATGCTCTTCTTGGGCACCAGTATGAATCAAGCCTGAGTGAAGCAGATGAGTACCACACACTGCCAATCCAAGTGGTGAAGCTGATGCGAGGGGTGAGGATATCAGTGAACACACCAGCCAGTTAGTTAGCACAGGTCTTCAGTATTCGGCCAGGTACTCCGTTGCGACAGGATGCTTTCCTGGATTCACTCTCTTGAAGGCAGCTCACACATCCTCCTCAGATAATGAGCCCAAGGGATCATTGGTAGATATGGGGGTGCACGATGGTTCCTCCCTGTTCTGGTGGTCAAACTGAGCACAGAAGGCATTGAGCTCATCTGAAAGTAAAGCCCTGCTCTCCTTCATGTCGCTAGATTTAACTCTGTAGGAGGTTATAGCATTCAAATCCTGCTACAGCTGTCGAAGATCCTTCATTGATTCCAGTCTAGTCCAGAATCTCCACTACACCCGTGAGATGGCTCTCTGGAGATCTCACCTCTTGTAGCATTATTGATCTTCAGATCTGAATGCCTCTGATCAGGCTCTTAGCAAAATCCAGGTTTCACGGGTCATCCAGGGCTTCTGATTGGGGTAAACCCTAAATGATTTCATGGGGACACACTCAACTACAGCTGTTTTAATAAAATTTGTTATAGAATAGTACAACACAGTACAGGCCCTTCAGCCCACAATGTTGTGCCAACCGTCAAACCCTGCCTCCCATATAACCCCCCCCCACCTTAAATTCCTCCATATACCTGTCTAGTAGTCTCTTAAATTTCACTAGAGTATCTGCCTCCACCACTGACTCAGGCAGTGCATTCCATGCACCAACCACTCTATGAGTAAAAAACCTTCCTCTAACATCCCCCTAGAACTTCCCACCCCTTACTTTAAAACCATGTCCTCCTGTATTAAGCAGTGGTGCCCTGGGGAAGAGGCGCTAGCTATCCACTCTATCTATTCCTTTTAATATCTTGTATACCTCTATCATGTCTCCTCTCACCCTCCTTTTCTCCAGAGAGTAAAGCCCTAGCTCCCTTAATCTCTGATCATAATCCATACTCTCTAAACCAGGCAGCATCCTGGTAAATCTCCTCTGTACCCTTTCCAATGCTTCCAAATCCTTCCTATAGTGAGGTAACCAGAACTGGACACAGTACTCCAAGTGTGGCCTAACCAGAATTTTATACAGCTACATCATTACCCCGCGACTCTTAAACTCTATCCCTCGACTTATGAAAGCTAACACCCCATAAGCTTTCTTAACTACCCTATCCGTGAGGCAACTTTCAGGGATCTGTGGACATGTACCCCCAGATCCCTCTGCTCCTCCACACTAACAAGTATCCTGCCATTAACTTTGTACTCTGCCTTGGGGTTTCTCTTTCTAAAGTGTACCACCTCATATTTCACCGGGTTGAACTCCATCTGCCACTTCTCAGCCCACTTCTGCATCCTATCAATGTCTCTCTGCAATCTACGACAATCCTCTACACTATCAACACCACCAACCTTTGTGTCATCTGCAAACTTGCCATCCCACCCTTCCACCCCCACATCCAGGTCGTTAATAAAAATCACGAAAAGTAGAGGTCCCAGAACTGACCCTTGTGGGACACCACTAGTCACAACCCTCCAATCTGAAAGTACTCCCTCCACCAGGACCCTCTGCCTTCTGCAGGCAAGCCAATTCTGAATCCACCTGGCCAAACTTCCCTGGATCCCATGCCTTCTGACTTTCTGAATAAGCCCACCATGTGGAACCTTGTCAAATGTCTTACTAAAATCCATGTAGATCACATCCACTGCACTACCCTCATCCATATGCCTGGTCACCTCCTCAAAGAACTCTATCAGGCTTGTTAGACATGATCTGCCCTTCACAAAGCCATGCTGACTGTCCCTGATCAGACCATGATTCTCTAAATGATTCTATCTCTAAGAATCTTTTCTAACAGCTTTCCCACCACAGACATAAGGCTCACTCGTCTATAACTACCCAGACTATCCCTACTAACTTTTTTGAACAAGGGGACAACATTCGCCTCCCTCCAATCCTACCGTCCCATTCCTGTGGACAATGAGGACATAAAGATCTGAGCAAGAGGCTCAGCGATCTCTTCTCTTGCCTCCTGGAGCAGCCTGGGGAATATTCCGTCAGGCTCCGGGGACTTATCCATCCTAAGGTAGTTTAACAACTCCAACACCTCCTCTCCCTTAATATCAACATGCTCCAGAACATCAACCTCACTCATATTGTCCTCACTGTCATCAAGTTCCCTCTCATTGGTGAAAACCGAAGAGAAGTATTCATTGAGAACCTCGCTCACTTCCATAGCCTCCAGGCACATCTTCCCACCTTAATCTCTAATCGGTCCTACCTTCGCTCCTGTCATCCTTTTGTTCTTCACATAATTGAAGAATGCCTTGGGGTTTTCCTTTACCCTACTCGCCAAGGCCTTCTCATGCCCCCTTCTTGCTCTTCTCAGCCCCTTCTTAAGCTCCTTTCTTGCCTCGCTATATTCCTCAATAGACCCATCTGATCCTTGCTTCCTAAACCTCATGTATGCTGCCTTCTTCCACCTGACTAGATTTTCCACCTCACTTGTCACCCATGGTTCCTTCACCCTACCATTCTTTATCTTCCTCACCGGGACAAATCTATCCCTAACATCCTGCAAGAGGTCCCTAAACATCAACCACATGTCCATTGTACGTTTCCCTGGAAAAACATCATCCCAATTCACACCCTCAAGTTCTAGCCTTATAGCCTCATAATTTGCCCTTCCCCAATTAAAAATGTTCCTGTCCTCTCTGATTCTATCCTTTTCCATGATAATGCTGAAGGCCAGGGAGCGGTAGTCACTGTCCCCCAGATGCTCACCCACTGAGAGATCTGTGACCTGACCTGGTTCGTTATCTAATACTAGATCTAGTATAGCATTCCCCCTAGTCGGCCTGTCAACATATTATGACAGGAATTCTTCCTGGACACACTTAACAACCTCTGCCCCATCAAAACTCTTGGAACTAATCAGGTGCCAATCAATATTAGGGAAGTTAAAAGTCACCCATGATAACAACCCTGTTATTTTTGCACCTTTCCAAACTCTGCCTCCCAATCTGCTCCTCTGTATATTTGCTGCTGCCAGGGGGCCTATAGAATACTCCCAATAGAGTAACTGCTCCCTTCCTGTTCCTGACTTCCACCCATACTGACTCAAGAGTATCCCGCTACATTACCCACCCTTTCTGTAGCTGTAATAGTATCCCTGACCAGTAATGCCACCCCTCCTCCCCTCCCCCCCCATTCCTTTTAAAACACTGAAATCCAGGAATATTGAGAATCCATTCCTGCCCTGGTGCCAGCCAAGTCTCTGTAATGGCCACCACATCATAATTCCATGTATGTATCCAAGCTCTCAGTTCATCACCTTTGTTCCTGATGCTTCTTGCATTGAAGTACATGTACTTTAGCCCTTCTACCTTACTACCTTTACACCCTTTATTCAGCTTCTCTTTCCTCAAAGCCTCTCTATATGTTAGATCTGGCTTTACTCCATGCACTTCTTTCACTGGTCTATTGCTCTGGGTCCTATCCCCCTTGTAAATTAGTTTAAACCCTCCCGAACCATGCTAGTAAACCTACCTGCAAGGATATTGCTCCCCCTCGGGTTCAGGTGCAACCCATCCAATCTGTACAGGTCCCACCTTCCCCAGAAGAGATCCCAATGATCCAAAAATCTAAAACCCTGCTCTCTGCACCAACTCCTCAGCCACGCTTTCAACTGCCATCTCCTCCAATTCTTACCATCACTGTCACGTAGCACTGGCAGCAATCCTGAGAACGCCACCCTTGAGGTCCTGTTCTTCAGCCTTCTGCCTAGTTCCTGAAACTCACATTTCAGGACCTCATCCCCCTTCCTGCCTATGTCATTGGTACCAACATGTATCACGACTTCTGGTTGCTTTCCCTCTCATACCAGGATGTCGTGCACCCGGTCAGAGACATCCCGGACCCTGGCACCTGGAAGGCAACAAACCATGCGGGTGTCCTTCTCATGTCCACAAAATCTCCTGTCTGCTCCTGACTGTAGAGTCTCCAATGACGAAAGCTCTCCTCTTCTCCGTCCCACCCTTCTGCACCACAGGGTCAGACTCAGTGCCACAGGCCCTGCCACCGTGGCTCACACCTGGTCAGTCGTCCCCGCCAACAGTATCGAGGATGATAAACTTATTATTCAGGGGAATGGCTACAGGGGTGCTCTGCACTACCCGTCTACTCACCTTCGCCTTCCCCCCTCTGACTGTCACACAACGACCTGCTTCCGGCAGCCTAGGTGTGAGTACCTCCCTGTAGCTCTCATCTATGACTGCCTCATTCTCCTTTATGAGTCGAAGGTCATCCAGCTGCTGCTCCAGGTTCCTTACATGGTCCCCAGATCACCCAGCCGCATGCACTTATATAACCATATAACAATTACAGCACGGATACAGGCCATCTCGGCCCTTCTAGAGCATGCCGAACTCTTACTCTCACCTAGTCCCACCGACCTGCACTCAGCCTATAACCCTCCATTCCTTTCCTGTCCATATATCTATCCAATTTAACTTTAAACGACAACATTGAACCTGCCTCAACCACTTCTGCTGGAAGCTCGTTCCACACAGCTACCACTCTCTGAGTAAAGAAGTTCCCCCTCATGTTACCCCTAAACTTTTGCCCTTTAACTCTCAACTTATGTTCTCTTGTTTGAATCTCCCCCATTCTCAATGGAAAAAGCCTATCCACGTCAACTCCATCAACTCCCCTCATAATTTTAAACACCTCTATCAAGTCCCCTCTCAACCTTCTACGCTCCAAAGAATAAAGACCTAACTTGTTCAAACTTTCTCTGTAACTTAGGAGATGAAACCCAGGCAACATTTTAGTAAACCTCCTCTGTACTCTCTCAATTTTATTGACATCTTTCCTATAATTCAGTGACCAGAACTGTACACAATACTCCAAATTTGGCCTTACCAATGCCTTATACAATTTCAACATTACATCCCAACTCCTATACTCAATGCTCTGATTAATAAAGGCCAGCATACCAAAAGCTTTCTTCACCACCCTATCCACATGAGATTCCACCTTCAGGGAACTATACACCATTATTCCTAGATCCCTCTGTTCTACAACATTCTTCAATGCCCTACCATTTACCATGTATGTCCTATTTTGATTTGTCCTACCAAAATGTAGCACCTCACATTTTTCAGCATTAAACTCCATCTGCCATCTTTCAGCCCACTCTTCTAACTGGCCTAAATCTCTCTGCAAGCTTTGAAAACCTACTTCATTATCCACAATGCCACCTAGCTTAGTATCATCTGCATACTTACTAATCCAATTTACCACTCCATCATCCATATCATTAATATATATGACAAACAACATTGGACCCAGTACAACAGGAATTCTAAAGATGCTGGAAATTCAAGCAACACACATCAAAGTTGCTGGTGAATGCAGCAGGCCAGGCAGCATCTCTAGGAAGAGGTACAGTCGATGTTTCAGGCCGAGACCCTTCGTCAGCCTGAAATGTCGACTGTACCTCTTCCTAGAGATGCTGCCTGGCCTGCTGCATTCACCAGCAACTTTGATGTGTGTTGCTTGGACCCAGTACAGATCCCTGAGGTGCACAGCTACACATCGTCCTCCAATCTGACACACAGTTATCCACCACCACTCTCTGGCATCTCCCATCTAGCCACTGCTGAATCCGTTTTACTACTTCGATATTAATGCCTAACGATTGAACCTTCCTAACTAACCTTCCATGTGGAACCTTGTCAAAGGCCTTACTGAAGTCCATATAGACAACATCCACCACTTTACCCTTGTCAACTTTCTTAGTAACCTCATCAAAAAATTCAATAAGATTTGTCAAACATGGCCTTCCACGCACAAATCCATGTTGACTGCTCCTAATCAGACCCTGTCTATCCAGATAATTATATATACCATCTCTAAGAATACTTTCCACTTCTGGCAGATGTAACTCTGCGGGAGAGGGGAGTTCCCCCAAGACTGCCACATCTCACATGAGAGGCACTTCACCATCTCAGGAGGCATTGTAAAGACTAACTGGGAACAAGCTCGTCCTCCGCCTCTTGAGTCAAAGCCTTAAAGCTGCACTCCTTCACTGGCCACTTTCCACAGGCCGCTCCACTTGAGCTACCCTTTATTTATTTGTTTGAGCTTTTCAAACTGCTTGGTCACCAGAAGTTTCTGGTGAAACTTCTGAAATGCCTGCTTCGCTGCTGCTGCTACTGTGTGATCCAGAATCTCCGGAGGGGAAGGCCCCGAGTCCTCAGCTTTGCTTGTCGCTTGGCCGGGGCGGGGTCGAAGCGCTCGGCAGAGGATAGTGCTTGATGTTGGAGGGCTGGTCGGAGGCTCGAAGTTTTCAGACGGACTCAAGTGTCCGCTGCGATCGGGTGCTTCCAATGGTGCTGAATCGGCAAGTCTGCGGCACTTAGAGATTCATGGCAGGGAGAGTTTCTTCCTTCTACTATCTGTGTGAGATGATGAGGCTATCGGGACTTGAGACTATTTTTTTACCGTGCCCATGGTCTGCTCTTTATCAAATTACAGTATTGCTTTGCACTGTTGTAACTATATGTTATAATTATGTGGTTTTGTCAGTTTTAGTTTTGGTTTGTCCTGTGTTTCTGTGATATCATTCTGGAGGAACATTGTATCATTTTTAATGCATGCATTTCTAAAAGACCATAAATGAGGATTGAGTGTCCTCATAATCTAATCACCTGACCTCAATTGCCCAATCAGCTGCTTTCTGCTGAGTCTGAGCTATTCAAATCTTGACTGACTTGATTGCACAGCCCAACCTTGGTGTAGTCATTCAGATCCTCAGATGAGTACTATACTTGAACATAGCTCAGTCCACTGACTCAAACCAATCCTAGACCTTTCCTCTGCCTCCCGCGACCTACCCTTGGTTGAGCTGATCTCTGGAGCTTTGATTTTTAGGCCCTGTCTGTATGCAGGTAGTAGGGGTACAGCCAAGTGGGCCAATTTGCCAAAATGCCATCAAGGGAATGAACGATGGGCATTCCTCACCATAATGTAGCAGTGACCCAACGTAGATTGGGAGCCCACTTCGCCGAGCATCCACGCTCCGTCCGGCAGAACAAGCGGGATCCCCCAGTGGCCATGTGGTAAACCATATATATATGTTGTAACTGGGTTACCTGTCTGGACGCGCCCCCCTGCTGACTGCTCCTGTGATTCTCCCACAGACCCCTGAATAGAGGCGATTGTGTCACTGCTCCTCCTCTCAGTCCAGGGCAGATACTCAGCATGGACAAGGTCCCATTTTACTGCTAATAAAAGCCTTTTGGTATTTACTCTACTTCCAGCCTTTTGGAGTAATTGATGGTGCATCAACTTTATTAGCAGTAATTTTAAAGCATGGAACACGTCCTGAGACCTGATAAGCTAGACCTCGACCCACAAACACCCGAAGCCGGAAACACTTTCGAACTCTGGCTGGCTTGCTTCGAATCATACCTAGAGGTGATGGAAGTGACCGACTCCACAGTGAAGCGCAGAGTTCTCCTCTCCAGGGTCAGTCCAAGGGTCTACTTGATGATCAGAGACCAGCCGAGCTATGACAGCGCAATGAGCGCCCTCAGAAGACAATACCTGCGGCCGGTAAACACCGTCTATGCGCGACATCGCTTAGCGACGTGGCAGCAGTGGCCCGGGGAGTCGAGCGCCGAGTTCGTCCGGGCCCTACAGACACTTGTGTGGACCTGCGATTGCAGGAGGCTGACGACCGAACAACATGCGGAGCTCCTAGTGGGAGACTCCTTCGTCACAGGGACCAGGTCAGTGTACGTGCACCAGCGGCTGCTGGAACAAGCTGGACTTACCTTACATTTGGCGATTGAGTTGGCCGACACGCTGGAGGCCACTCTCCACAACTCTGACGCTCTCCAGGCACACGATCTCCCGATGGCCTGATGGACGGCGCAGACCCGCAACCCTCCGGCGAATCGACCACAGCTGCTGCCAGTCGCGAGTCCGCGAAGTGCTACTTCTGCGGACTCGAGAAGCACCCCCGGAAACACTGCCCGGTCCGAGAAACCAGTTGCAGAAAGAAGGGCCACTTCGCCAAGTCCTGTAAGTCCAAACCGCAAGCGGGATCGAGCAGCGCCGCATGCGAGGCATGGGGTTCGCCATCTTGGCCGTCGCCATCTTGCCTGCACACTGCCAACATGTGCAAGACTTGGGGGCGGCCCTCTTGGTTGGCACCACCTCACACCGCCTACGACCCATGGGTGCTCACAAAGCACCCCCCCGCGCCGGACCAAGACAGCGACTCAACTCTAGCCTCCATGACCCTCGACCAAAGCGCTCACCACGAGCTTGCAAGGTCAATGATGGACATCCTGGTGGAGGGGCGCAGAATGAGCTGCCTGTTTGACACGGGTAGCATGGAGAGTTTTATCCACCCGGACACGGTGCAGCATTGCGGACTCGCAGTACGGCCAGTAAGTCAGAGGGTCGCCATGGCCTCCGGGTCACATACAACAGACATTCGGGGGGGTTGTGTAGCGACACTAGTGGTGCAGGGCACAGAATATTGAGACTTTACATTACTGCTCATGCCTCAACTGTGTGCCCCTGTGCTATTGTGGCTCGACTTCCAGAGCCACCTGAAAAGTGTGACAATGGAGTATGACGGGCCCCTCCCACCAATTACTGTCATAAATCCCCAGTTTTGTAGGGATACGTCACATACCCCGCTACTGACCACACACACACACACACACACACACACACACACACACACACACACACACACACACACACACACACCGACCTGCACATCCCACCCAACACCATGCCAACTGCCGCACTACTGACACCACTTGCGGCCTCTCCACCCTCGGGATCCCTCCCCCACCACTGTTCGCCAACCTGACCCCCGACTGTAAACCTGTGGCAACTAAAAGCAGGAGGTACAGCGCGGGGGACAGAGCTTTTATTAAGTTGTTGGTACAGTGGCTGCTTAGGGAGGGGGTCATTAAGGCAAGCACAAGTCCTTGGAGGGTCCAGGTGGTCGTTGTTCGGGACGGGGAGAAAAATAGGATGGTCGTGGACTATAGCCAGTCCAGCAATAGGTTCACACAGCTCGACATGTACCCTCTACCCCGCATCGCGGATATGGTCAATCAGATAGCACAGTACAAGGTGTACTCGACCATACACCGAAACTCCGCTTACCATCAGCTCCCCGTCCGCCGGGAGGACCGCCATTACACCGTGTTCGAGACGGACGGCAGGCTTTATCACTGCTGCGCGTCCCCTTTGGTGTCATGAATGGTGGACCAGTGCCAACTGAAGGCCACGTTCCCATACCTGGATAACATCACCATCTGCGGTCACGACCAGCAGGATCACGACAACAACCTCCAAAAATTTCTCCAAGTGGCCAAAACTGTCAATCTCACCTATAACAAGGACAAGTGTGTGTTTGGGACCACCTGACTTGCTATCCTTGGGTGTGTCCTGGAGAATGGAGTCATTGGCCCTGACCCCGACCGTATGCACCCCCTGTTGGAACTCCCTCTTCCCAACACCCTCAGAGCCCTCAAAAGGTGCCTGGGCTTCTTTTCATATTACGCCCAATGGGTCTCTAACTATGCAGACAAGGCCCGCCCCTTGGTCAAGGCCACCACATTCCCCCTCTCAGCCAAGGCCCGCGTAGCCTTCAGCCGCATAAAAGGGGACATTGCCAAAGCAGCAATACATGCGGTGGATGAGGCCATTCCCTTCCAAGTGGAGAGTGACACCTCCAACTTCGCACTGGCTGCTACCCTCAACCAGGCGGGAAGACCGGTGCCGTTCCTCTCCGGTACCCTTCAAGGCCCTGAAATTCGGCACTCCGTGGTGGAGAAAGAGGCCCAGGCCATAGTGGAAGCTATTAGGCACTATCTTGCCAGCAAAAGGTTCACCCTGCTAACTGACCAGCGCTCAGTCGCATTCATGTTTAGTAACCAACAGCGGGGCAAAATCAAAAACAATAAATTTCTGAGGTGGAGAATCGAACTCTCCACCTTCAACTATGACAACTGGGAAGCTCAACGAGCCCTCCGATACCCTATCCCGGGGAACGTGCGCCAGCGTGCAGATCGACCGGCTATACGCCCTACATGTAGATCTTTGCCACTTGGGGGTCACCCGGCTTTTCCACTTCGTGAAAGCCCGGAACCTGCCTTACTCCCTTGTGGAGATCAGGATGATGACCAGGGACTGCCAAGTCTGCGCAGAGTGCAAACCACACTTCTACCGACCCGAAAAGGCACCACTCATCAAGGCCACCCGCCCCTTTGAGCGACTGAGTGTTGACTTTAAGGGCCCCCTTCCCTCCACCGACCGCAATGTGTACATTCTTAACGTTATCGACGAGTACTCGCGGTTCCCCCTCGCCATCCCCTGCCCCAGTACCACCACCACGTCAGTTATAAAAGCCCTGCGCAAGCTCTTCACTCTGTTCGGATACCCATGCTATATCCACAGTGACAGAGGGTCCTCGTTTATGAGTGACGAGCTGCGCCAGTACCTGCTGGCTAGGGGGATTGCAACCAGTAGGACCACGAGCTATAATCCCCGGGGGAATGGACAGGTGGAGAAGGAGAATGGCACGGTGTGGAAGGCCACACTCTTAGCCCTCAGGTCAAAGGGACTGCCGGTCTCCCGCTGGCAGGAGGTCCTTCCCGAGGCACTCCACTCCATCTGCTCCTTGTTATGCACGGCCACCAATGCCACCCCTCATGAGCGGCTCTTTTCTTTCCCCAGAAAGTCGACCAGTGGGACCACCCTACCAACTTGGCTGACATCCCCGGGGCCGGTGCTGCTCCGGAAACATGCGAGGAGCAATAAATACTCCCCGATAGTCGAGAGGGTTCACTTACTTCATGCGAACCCTCAGTATGCCTACGTGGTTTTACCTGATGGGCGGGAGGACACGGTCTCCATCCGTGACCTGGCGCCCGCAGGAGCACTGGGCCCCTACCCTGTACACTCCGTGGTGACTATTAACCCCGTATCCACCGATATGTATACCCACCAGGCACCGCGCACTCCAAACCCTGCACAGACACCACACGACACTCCCATACCGGGCGCAACGCACACGTACGAAGGGTTACTGACACTTAACCTGCTGGCACCACAAATCAGGCTGGAGCCAGCACAACCGCCATCGCCGGTGCAATCACCACCGGTGCTACGTAGATCGCAGGGACGGACTCGACCACCTGATAGACTTGACCTGTAAATATACTTGTTCTAAACATTGTCAGTCACTTCACCCCGCGGGACTCTTTCTAAATAGGAGGGGTGAATGTGGTAAACTAATACATATATGTTGTAACTGGGTTACCTGCCTGGACGCGCCCCTCTGCTAACGGCCCCTGTGGCTCCTCCCACAGACCCCTGAATAGAGGCGATTGTGTCACTGCTCCTCCTCACAGTCCAGGGCAGATACTCAGCATGGACGAGGTCCCATTTTACTGTTAATAAAAGCCTTAAGTATTTACTCTACTTCCAGCCTTTTGGAGTAATTGATAGTGCATCAGGCCATCCATTTTAATTCCACTTCCCATTCCCATATGTCCATCCATGGCCTCCTCCACCGTCGGGATAAGGCCACACTGAGGTTGGAGGAACAACACCTTATATTCCGTTTGGGTAGCCTCCAACCTGATGGCATGACATCGATCTCTCAAACTTCCGGTAATGCCTCCCCCACCCCATTCGGGGTGCGGTTTCTTGTCTGCAAACGACATCCTGCAGTGTCGCGAGTGGCCGCTGACAGGGGTAACGCCAAAGTTTTTTTTATATCTTGCTGATTTTGGCTCGGTTACTATATTGTCAGTAGGAGGCACTTCAGAAAGCACGGATGACAGGGGAGCAAATGTCACGGTTACCAATTTCCACTGCGTACACTACAGGACCTGTTTGTGCCACCACGGAGACGGGGTAACTTTGGTTTATTTAATCGTTCCGTTCTCGTTCTCTCCCCTCGGATTCTTTACTCGCCAAATCTCCTGCAACCGTTTCCTCGTGGCGTCTTCTTTTCGCGCACCAACGTTACACTGCGGCGCGCAGCCGGCGATGCAAACATGTATTTCGTGCCATTGGGAATAAAAGAACAATACCAGGCGAGGGCTTGTCATCTCATCGCCAGTTGTTCTGTTTGTGGTGCTGGGGAGTCGGGTGGCCGTGAATAACACTCGAGACGCGCAGAGGTGAGGAACGAACGTGCCGCTGTGGATTTTACTTGTAAGCACCTACCGACAATGTCCTCTCCCATTACGTTCAGGACCTAACACAGGAATGCTTGACAGCGACCTGTAAGGATCAAAATCTACATGAACACGTACATAACACTTCACTGGTTGGGGAAAGTAACTGCTTCTGAGTATGGTGGTTTTGCCTGGATGCTACGTAATCTACTCCCCGACAGGAGTGGGACAAACAGTCCGTAAGCAGGTCGTGGAATATTTCATGATGTTGCTAGTCTTTTTCCGGCAACTTTCTTTCTATCTACATATATGTATATCCTTGATGGCGGATAGGCTGCACATGAAGTAGTAGTTGCTGTCTCATCACTATATAATTTTCGTATACGTAAAGTATTATGCTATATTTCATGTATGCTTGCGTCACAAATGGTTCAAACATCAAGCCTATACTGAGATCTTACATTAAATTGTGAGATACATTTGAAATAGATCACTCTTACAAGATCGCCCCTTCAAGAAATACTGACACCTTCATTTACTTTCGATATTGCACATTGCAACACACTGTTTTCTTAATCTCAGTGATGCACTGCTTTCCCCTCATCCTGCTAATTCAGCTTCTTTCTTAACTTTCCATGATGAAGAGTGAGATGATTAACAATGGACCTTTCCTTTTGAGGCTATAGCGTACCTATTTTGTCCATCTCACGCATTTTATTAACGTATATCATTGACTAAAGGCTTAGATTTAAACGGTTAATGTGCTGAAATCCAGCTGCATGCCGCTTCCTGGATACGCGCGAAACATGCTTTAAATGTCTTTATTCAGACATTAATTCCACACTTCTCTACAGCATTATGATGATGCGAACTACTCGGTGTACATAAAAAGCACAATTGCACAGCTCTCAACTCTACATTGAACTTAACAGTCAAGTAATGTAAATTTCGTCCTGCCATTTCATAAAACATTATATATCAGATCATTTCTTCACTGGTTTTATTTTTTCTCATTCTTTAGAATTTTCCTTATCATACCTAATTTCTGAGGTAATGTCCACAACAAGCGGGATTCTAACCTTTTTAATTCCAAACTCCAAACCCCCTAACCCTCTGCCAAGGTTACAGGTGGAGAACCTTGGGAAATTGTTCACTATCAGAATAATATCACCCTGCTGTTTTCTTCCAATGAAGATGAAAAAGAACTCCTTAAGAACTGTGTGCATGTAAAAACTATACTTATACTTTGTTTATACATTTGCATACAGAAAGCTCCCGATCTTGTGAAGATGTCTATTGTTCTTACATAACAAAATTCTTGTTTCTTTACTTCACACAATAAGATATTAACCCACTATGAACTTAGTTGCCACTCAGCTTCGCAAAGTATAAAAAAATCCCACGGTCTGTGATCCAACCTCACAATACAAACTTTACACACTTAGGTAATCTTGAGATAATTCTCAAATCGGTGCAAAACTATTTGTAGTCTAACTGCCTCATTCAGATAACCCTCCTTCAATATGGGAAGGCAATAGCTTCAAATCTTTTAATAACTTCATCATTAGCCTTTGTGTTACAGCTAATCTTTTAAAGCATAGCTGAAATCAATAGCACTCTTTTGCTTTTTGAGTGGCATGAGTGCCTTTAGCCTTTGAATGCTATGTTTGTGACAAATTTTCAGAATGCATTCATGGATTGAATATGCGGGCAGAAAAATCCTCAATGTAATTTAATCTGACCAAGAGTGAGATGATGCATTTTGGGTGAGCAAGTAAGATAGAGCTACAGGATGTGTTAGAGGTTGGAATGTGGCAATAGTGTACAGCAGGGATTCCCAACATGGGGTCAACAGTTCCCTTGCATAATGGTATTGGTCCCTGTCATAAAAAAGGTAGGGAACCCCTGATGTGTAGCTTCAAGGGAACCCAGATTTTTTTGTAATTTATTCATTTTACCAGATGCTGATATTGCTAACAAGGACATCACTTATTGTCCATCCCAACTGATCTTGAGGAGGTGGTGGTGAACTGCCTACTTGAACACTGCAGTCCTTCTGCTGAACGTATTCCCACAATACCACTGAGTAGAGATTTATACCTAGCAATGAGAACTGAACTGTGATATATTTTCAGGTCAGAATAATGGAATAGAACATACTGTAGAACATTACAGTACAGTACAGGCCATTCGGCTTACGAAGTTGTGCTGACCTTTCAACCTACTCTGAGATCAATCTAACCCTTCCCTCCTTCGTAACCTTCCATTATTTCTGTCATCCAGAAGTTTCTTGAAAAAAAAACCTGTCTCTGACATCCCCCTATACTTCCCTCAAAAACCTTAAATTTTGCACTCTGGTCTTCGCCACTTCCGGCCTGGGAAACAGTCACTGGCTACCTATGCCTCTTATCGCCTCTGTCAGGTTGCCCCTCATTCTCCTTCGCTCCAAAGAGAAAAGCCCTAGCTCATTCAACTATCTTCATAAGACGCGCTGAAGAAACATCCTGGTAAAACACCTTTGTGCCCTCTCTACAGCTTCCACATTCTCCCTACAATGTGTGATCTGAAAGCAGATTGCAACTGGTGGAGGTCAAGGGTATTAGAGATGCTGTCGGGAGTAACCTAGGTGGGGAACATCAACTGCATTTGGAGATGGTGCAGAATGCTGCCATGATGTGCTGGATGTGGAGGGAAGGTGTGTTGGGGAGTCTACAACCCGGGGACACAGCCTCAGAATAGAGGGACATCCATTTAGAACTGAGTTGAGGAGGCATTTCTTTCACCAGAGAGTGGTGAATCTGGGGAATTCATTGCAACAGGTGGCTGTGAGGCCAAGTTATTGGGTATATTTATGGCAGAGGTTGATAGATTCTTGGTTAGTCAGGTATGAAGTGATACAGGGAGAAGGCAGGAGATTGTGACTGAGAGGGCAATGCATCAGCTATGATAAAATGGTGGAACAGACTCGATGGGCCAAATGGCCTAACCCTGCTCCTATATCTTATGATTTTATGGTCTTTGTCTGAAAATGCAATTGTGATTTAAGTCAATTGTACCATATTTGATTAAATATTTATACATTCAATCATTTCACTGAACAAAGCCAAAATAGAGGGCAAGGCATTCTAGCTCCGATTAATAATTGCTAAATACACACAGCATAATCTCACCAGAACATGGCCAATGTCCAAAAGAGCATAAAACATAGGAGCAGAATTAGGCTATTCAAACCATCGAGTCTGCTCCGCTATTTCATCATGACTGAATCCTGATTCCAGTCAACCCCATACACCTACCCTCTCGCCATATCCCTTCATGCCCCGACTAATCAGGAATCTATCAACTTCCGCTTTAAATATACTTGGACTTGGCCTCCACCAGTCTGTGGCAGAGCATTCCAGATTCACCTCTTTACTTCTGTTCTAAAAGGTTGCCCCTCAATTTTGGGGCAGTGCCCTCTAGTTCTGCATACCCCCACCATAGGAAACATCCTCTGCACATCCACCTCATCAAGTCCTTTCAACATCCAGTAGGTTTCAATGAGACCCCCATGCATTCTTCTACGTTCCAGTGAGTACAGGCCCAAAGCTGCCAGATGCTCCTCATATGTTAACCCCTTCATTCCCAGAATCATCCTAGTGTACCTCCTCTAGACTCTCCAATGACAATACATCCTTTCTGAGATAAGGGGCCCAAAACTGTTGACAATACTCCAAGTGCACCCTGACTAGTCACTTATAAAGCTTCAGCATTATCTCCTTATTTTTATATTCCATTCCCCTTGAAATAAATGCCAGCATTACAATTGCCTTCTTTACCACAGCTTTAACCTAGGTATTAACCTTCTGAGAGTCTTGCATGAGGACTCCTAAGTCCTTTTGCACCTCTAATGTTTGAATTTTCTCCCCATTTAGATAATAATCTGCACTATTGTTCCTTTTACCAAAATGCATTAACATACATTTCCTAACACTGTGTTCCATCTGCCATTTTTTTTCCCCATTCGTCCAATTTGTCTAAGTCCTGTTGCAAGTGCATTGCTTCCTCAGCACTACCCACACCTCCACCTTTCTTCATATCATCCACAAACTTTGCCACAAAGCCATCAATTCCACTACGTAAATCATTGACAAAAAATGTGAAAAGTAGCAGTCACAGTACTGACCCCTGAGGAACACCACTTGTCACTGGCAGCCAAGCAGAGAAGGCTCACTTTATTCCTACTCGCTGCCTCCTGCCTGTCAGCCATTCCTCTATCCATGCCAGTATGTTTCCTGTAACACCATATGGTTTTATCTTGTTAAGCAGCATCATGTAAGGCACCTTATTAAATGCCTTCTGAAAATCCAAGTAAATGACATCCACTGCCTCTCCTTTGTCCTCCATGCTTGTTACTTCTTTGTATAATTCCAAGAGATTTGTCAGGCAAGATTTCCCTTTACAGAAGCCATGCTGACTTTGACTTATTTTATCATTGGTCTCCAAGTATCCTGAAATATCATCCTTAATAATGGACTCCAATACTTTCCCAGCCACTGAGGTTAGGCTAACTGCCCTATAATTTCCTCTCTTTTGTCTTCCTCCCTTCTTAAAGAGTGGAGTGACATTTGCAATTTTCCAGTCCTCCGGGACCATGCCAGAATCAAGTGATTCTTGAAAGATCATAACCAATGCATCCGTTATCTCTTCAGCAACCTCCTTCAGAACTTTCAGATGTAGTCCATCTGGTCCAAGTGACTAATCCCCCTTAAGACCTTTCAGTTTGCCTAGCACTTTTTCCTTTGTAATAGAAATGGCACTCACTCCTGCTCCCTGACACTCACGGACCTCTGGCTCACAGTTAGTGTCTTCTACAGTGAAGACTGAAGCAAAGTACTTATTAAGTTCATCTCCCATTTCTTTGTCCCCCATTACTACCTCACCAGCATCATTTTCCAGTGGTCCTGTATTAACTCTCTCCTCCCTTTTATTCTTTATATAACTGAAAAGACTTTAAGTATCCTGTTTTGTATTATCAGCTAGTTTGCCCTCATATTTCATTTTTGTCCCTCCTTATAGCTTTTTTAGTTGCACTTTGTTGAATCTTAAAAACTTCCCAATCATTCAACTTCCCACTCACTTTAGCTACCTTATATGCCCTTTGCTCAGTTTTAATGCTTAACTTAATCCCTAACTTCTCTTCTCAGCCACGGTTGTCCAGCCCTGCCATTTGAGAATTTCTTCCGTGAGACATATCTATCCTGCGGCTTGTGAACTATTCCCAGAAACTTCAGCCACCGCTGTTCTGCCGTCATCCCCACCAGTATCGCCCTCCGATGCACCTGGGCAAGCTCCTCTCTGATGCCTCTGTAATCCCCTTTATTCTATTGTGATTCCCTTTATTCCACTGCAATGTCCTCTAATAAAAAGTTGGAACTTGGGTGCACTCAATGAATTATTAACAGACGCACTCATCCCTGAGACAACAGGCCAGGTCTTTTGTTTCCAAACAATTAGTTTATTGATCATTACAGAATGTCTCTTCTCCAGCCCTTTACCTTTCCCACCTACCTGGCTTCACCTATCACCTTCCAGCTAGGTTCCTTTCCCTCCCCCCACCTTTTCACTCTGGCATCTTACCCTTTCCTTCTCAGTTCCATTGAAGAGTCTTGGCCCGAAGCGTCAACTGTTTAATATTTTCCATAGATGCTATCTGGCCTGCTGATTTTGTGTGTGAAACCACAGAGCAGTTAGCTTGACATCTGTCATAAGAAGTATGTCAAATGCAATCATTAAAGATCAAGTCAAGTCAAGTATATTGTCTTTTTGACCATAAGCTGCTGGTACAGTACACAGTAAAAACAAAACAATGTTCCTCCAGGGCCCTGGTGCTACATGAAACAACATAAAACCACACTAGACTAAGTGAGACAACACAAGGCTACACTAGACTACGTAAAGTAACATAAAAACTGCACTAGACTACAGACCTGTGCAGGACTACATAAAGTGCACAAAACAGTGCAGGGCAGTACGATAATTAATAGACAAGACAATAAGCACAGTAGAGGATGAATTACAATATAATAATAAATGATGTAGATGTCAGTCTAGACTCTGAATATTGAGGAGTCTGATGGCTTGGGGGAAGAAACTATTGCACAGTCTGGTTGTGAGAGCCCGATTGCTTCGGTACCTTTTGCCAGATGGCAGGAGGGAGAAGAGTTTGTGTGATGGGTGCGTGAGGTTCTTCACAATACTGTTAGCTTTGCAGGCGCAGCGTGTGGTGTAAATGTCTAATAGCGGGAAGAGAGACCCCAATGATCTTCTCAGCTGACCTCACTATCCGCTGCAGGGTCTTGCGATCCGAGACGGTGCAATTCCCGAACCAGGCAGTGATGCAGCTGCTCAGGATGCTCTCGATACATCCTCTGTAGATTGTGGTGAGGATGGGGGGGGTGGTGGGAGATGGACTTTTCTCAGCCTTTGCAGAAAGTAGAGACGCTGCTGGGCTTTCTTGGCTATGGAGCTGGTGTTGAGGGACCAGATAAGATTCTCCGCCAGGTGAACACCAAGAAATTTGGTGCTCTTAACGATCTCAACGGAGGAGCCGTCGATGTTCAGAAGTAAAATCATATTTGAACAATGTATTGGAGTTCTTTGGAGAAGTTTGGCTCCTGGGCAGTGTTTTGTACTGCGTGTGGGATGTGGTAAATCTGGGAGCTGCAGTCTCCCAGATAAACACATCTGGAGGAACTGGAGCTGCAGCCCGATGACCTTCAACATACGGGAGAATGACAAGGTGATAGAAAGGAGCTACAGGGAGGTAGTCACCTCTAGCTTACAGGAGACCGGTAACTGAGTGACTGTCAGGAGAAGGAGGGGAAATGCACAGCCAATGCAGAGTACTCCTGTGGCTGTTCCTGTCAATAATAAGTAAACCACTTTAGATACTGTTGACAGGCACGACCTACCAAGGGGGAGCCACATTGACTGTATCTCTGGCTCTGAATCTGTTGCTGTGACTCAGAAGAGCAGAGAGGTGAAGAGGTCTGCAGTGTTGATAAGAGATTAGTCAGAGAAACAGAGATGAGGTACTGTGGGCGTGATAGAGACACCCAGATGGTATGTTGCCTCTCTGCTGCCAGGATCAGGATGCCTCGGATTGTCCCATGGCATTCTCAAGGGCGAGGGTGAGCAGCCCACCAAGTAGTCTTGGTACATACTGTATTGGCACTAGTGACATAGGTAGACAAGGAGAGGTGGTCCTGAAGAGAGATTTTAGGGAGCTAAGTAGAAAGCCGAGAAACAGGACCTCCAGGGTAGTAATCTCTGGATCGCTGCCTGTGTCACATGCCACTGAGGGTAAGAATCAGATGAATTGGAAGGTGAACGCATGGCTGAGCAACTAGTGTAGGGTACAGGCATTCAGATTTACGAATCACTGGGATCCCTTCTAGGGAAGGTATGACCTATACAAAAGGGACGGGTTACACCTGAATCTGAGGGATTCCAATATCCTTGCTGGCAGGTTGACTAAAGTTGTTCAGGTGAGATTAAACCAATTTGGCAGGGGTTTGGGAACCACAGTGATAGAGCTAAAGATGAGGTAGTTGGGTTACAACAGAGGCAATGTGTAGTGAGACTCCTAGCAAGGAGAGGTTGTTGATAGGACAAAATTAGTCAACATGATGAGTTGCAACGTAAAAGGAAATTGTGGATGGCATTACAAAGACTTCCTTACAGAGCAGGCAAGTAGAAATTAAAGTTCCCCTAGGCAGAGCAGAATTGAAAAGTAGGATTAAAAAAGGTATAGCAAAGAAGTGGCAGGAGGATTGGAAAAATGAATTAAGGGGCAAGCATTATTTTTCTAGTCACCCACTAGTTAAAAAGGTCTCAGACTGTTACCTTTTAAGTCGTAGAGATATGGTGAAATTTACAAAACTTAGGTTGGGGCATCGTGGGCTAAACTATTATTTAAAGATAATAGGAAAACATCCTACTGGATTATGTGACTGTGGTAGTCCAGAGACAGCCCAGCATGTTTTGCTGAGCTGTAATCGATACAAAATTGAAAGAAGCATGTTGTTCAAGAGGCTATCTGGCTTAAATTTATTTTGGTTTTCTATTCAATCTTTGTTTGGCCATCAAGAGAATCAACATCTGATTGAAGAGTCTATCATTCAGTTTATACGTGAGACTAGGTTGTATTGGAGAATTTGAGTTCCTTGAAGTTCTGTAATTAATTATACATCCTGTGGAGAGCAGTAATACGCCTAGATGCATCTAAACGGACGAGGAGGAGGAGGAGGAGAAGGAAAAAAAACTGGTGAGGCCTCACTTGGAGTACTGTGAGCAGTTTTGGGACCCTTATCTTCGAAAGGATGTGCTGGAACTGGAGAGGGTTCAAAGGAGGTTCACACAAATGATTCCAAGATTAAATGGAACGTGAAGACTGTTTGATGGCTCTGGGCCTGTATTTACTGGAATTCAGAAGCATGAAGGGTGACCTATCGAATGGTGAAAGGCCTTGATATAGTGGATGTGGAGAGGATATCTCCTATGGTGGGAATGTCTAAGATAAAATACTCAGCCTCAGAATAGAGGGCTGTCCTTTTAGAATGGAGATGAGGAGGAATTCCTTTAGACAGAAAGTAGTGAATCTGTGAAATTTGTTGCCACAAGCAGCTGTGGAGGCCAAGTCTTTATGTATATTTAAGGCAGAGACTGATAGATTCTTGATTGGTCAGGGCATGAAGGGATATGGCGGGGGGCAGGAGATTGGGGCTGAGAGGAAAATTGCATCAGCCATGATGAAATGGCAGAGCAGACTTGATGGGCCAAATGGCCTAATTCTGCTCCTATATCTTATGGTCTAAGTAACATGTGCTCTGGATAAAGGAGAACCAGTGGGTGTACTACACATGGGTTTCCAGAGGTCATTAGTTAAAATGTGGCAATTGCAGCAGATGAAGTCCTATCGAGGAGGAGGTAATTTGTTAGCACAGGCTATATATGAAACAACAGAGGGCCTTTTCCTTTGGCAAAACAAGTGTTGTGGCAGAGACCTTGAGCAAGAGCTCCAACTTTTACAGTTGCTGTTAATAACAAATATGCTAGCACCAAATGTGGGTTTGCTAAGTTTACTAATTATACTTTTTGGAAACTAAGTTATGAAGAAGATACCTTCCCCCTCATCGGGTTTCACCTTTTTCATTCTAGCTCGTTGTCTTTCCCCTCCCCCACCCCCACCTTCTTATTCTGGAATCTTCCCAGTTCCTTAGGAAGGGTCTCGGCCCGAAACGTTGGCTCTTTATTCCTCTCCATAGATGCTACCTGACCTGGTAATTCCTCCAGCATTTTATGTGTATTGCTCTGGATTTCCAGCATCCGCAGAATCTCTTGAGTTATAGATATGTTAACATGCCGTGGCCCTTGCACCTTTGCCTTCCTCCAACTTTGTAAGTGTAGCATTTTATTCTGCATTTTGCCATATCATGTACGGCGATGTACTTAGTTTCAGAGATATATATGCATGTGTCGCGAAACGTTGAGTTATGAGCGAAGGAAAAGAGACTGGAATCACTCGGTACCAGGTGCAAGGGCGGTCATCAAATATCTCCAAAATCAAACATTAGCAAAAATAGCAACAAGGAAACGGCCAAATTTTACATTTAAAAATCTACCAGTAAACACAATAGCTTCATTGTGTGTAAACTCACGGCAGCTCGATCGCTGTGTCCTGCTGAGAGCGAACCACCATGTTCTTGAGGCACCAGCACATACCATCTTTAAGTACTTAACTCCAGATTACAACTGAGTCACTCCCAACGTAGTTACGATTATATTACAAAATAAACGGAACGATCTCCCTTAAATACAGTATACAAACAATATATGCCCATCATCTGTGCATCCCCATTACGACAGAAGTGGAATATTCTACCGCGGATGGCGGGAAAGCGCCATAAAGCCAACCCTATTATAACATTATAACAATATACCGGGCGGGGCGAGGGGAGAGGCATTGAGGCGCGCACCGGCAACAGAATCAGCGGCAATATCACCGGCATGTGTCGTGAAATTGTGTGCGTGTCTGTGTGTGGTTTACCGAGCACTCTCCATCACCACAGGACATACAAATCAAACCCTCTCACTGGATCTCGTTACATGTCACATTAATAAACCAATTAGCAAATGCTAATTAAGTAGGCAAAAGGTCTCTCAACTAGAGTATAATGGTGAAAAACAAATATGGAATTGTACATTTTGGCAAAAAAAATTAAAGATGTACGTTATTTGAATGATGAGAAATTGCAGGAGCTTTGCATAAGGATCTGTGCATCCCATTGCATGTTTCACCAAAGGGTCGCTTGCAAGTACACAATGTGATTAGCAAAGCTAAGAAAACCTTTATTACTTATTGGCAGGGAAAATAGTATAAAATAGGGAGATAATTCTTCAGGCACCTGGTGCAGTGTCGGTCTGGTTATTTAAGGAAATGTTGGAAGCAATTCAGAGGAGGATAATCAGTGTGATACCTTGAATGGGCAGCTCGTCCTATGAAGAATGTTTGTTCAGACTAAGCAGGGTGATAGGGTGTATGGAAATGATGTTTCATTGCAGGACAATATAGGAAAGGGGTGACTGTACAAATGAATGACTGACCATTTAAGACATTTATTTTCTTTCAGTCTTTGAAATACTCTTCCTCAAAGATTGTTTTAAGCAAAGACTTTGTATACTGAGCTAAATAGAAGCTTACTAAGCAGGGGGGTGGGACTGAAACAAAACCATGACTAGAGAAGGCTGTTGGGTTGAGTTTGCAAACAATTCAGCCACTAACTTATTAAATGGTAGAGCAGATTTGACGGGCCGAGTGGTCTACTTCTGCTCCTAATTTACATGTTGTTTGTTTGCTTGTTCATTCTAAATGCCTGCTCAGAAGACATTGTATCTACCTTCGGTCTATGTTATTTTTCAAACAAGGTTTATTGACTTGTAGATCTTTGGGAGCTGAAAGGGAATAAGGGGCTATTTATTTTGCAACTGTTCATGGAACATAGACCAGTACAGCACAGGAACAGGCCATTCAGCCCACAATGTTCTGCCGAACTGGCTAAAAAGCAAATCATAAACACCTGAACACTAATCCCTCCTACCTAAACAATGTCCATATCTCTTGATCTTCTTTACATCTATGTGTCTATCCAAACACCTTTTAAAAGCCTCTAATGTATTTGCCTCTACCACCATACCAGGCAGAGCATTCCAGATATCCCTGACCCTCTGAGTAAAAAACTTAACCCTCGCATCTCCGTTGAACCTACCCCCTCTCACCTTCAATGCATGCCTTCTAGTATGAGACACTTCAACCTGGGAAACAAATACTCCTTGTCTACTCTATCTCGGCCTCTCATAATCTTATAAACCTCGATGGGATCTCCCCTCAGCCTCTGCCGCTCCAGAGAAAACAACCCAAGTTTATCCAGCTTCTCTTAGAGCACATGCCCTCTAAACTAGGCAGCATCCTGGTAAACCTCTTCTGTACCTCTCCAAAGCCTCAACATCCTTCTTATAGTGGGGTGATCAGAACTGTATGCAATACTCCAGGTGTGGTCTAACCAGAGATTTATAAAGTTGCAATGTAACCTCTTGACTTTTGAATTCAATCCTCAACTAATAAAAGCAAGCATTCCATAAGCCTCCTTAACCACCTTATCGACCTGTGCAGCGACACTCAAGGAGCTATGAATTTGGATCCCAAGATCTCTCTGCTCAGCAACACTGTTAAGGGTCTTGCCAATCTTCTACACCATCCACAACTCCACCAATCTTGATATCATCTGCAAATTTACTAATCCATCGGTCACATCTCGTTATCAGGTGTGGGTAGGCATGCCCGACGAGGGTCCCCAGTTGGTAAAAAACAGATGGTAAGCTGCAACAGCACGTTAGTGCAGAGGGTTTTATTTAGTGCCAGGTGAAAAAAAAAGCTGCCCAAAAGTTGTGAAGAAAAAGGTACTTACAAATAAACAAATGAAAACAAAAATGTACAAAAATTTACAAATACACAGAGGCTTTCTCCATGACACACTTTGTCTTTAACTTTACAATATAACTATTCACCAGCTGTCAAATCCAACCTCCACACCCCTCAGCAAATCCAAATTGAGAGATTAAATCTGTAGAGTTTGGTGTGACTCCCAGGCATTATTTTTAGGGACGCTCCAGACTGTCTCTCGGGTCTTTTGGAGCTGTTCTGCTGTCTACAAACTGATGTACCAGTGTGAGTGAAAATAAATGAAACTGTTTGGAATGCCTGTGTCTAGAATCCTTATTTTTATGAGTTATAAACCAGTAGAGCACGTTAACTGAAGGAATTGTTTTGATAAACCAAGCTAGCGATTGTTTTACTGTTGGGGTGTGTGAATGGTGAACTCTCAAGAACTGCAGAATGGGAGGGCAAAGTGTTATCTATTGGGTAAACTAGACAAAGGACAGAACGAGGAGGAGTGACTAACCGGGCAAAGGAACAAGGTTAACAGGAGAATTAGCAATGCCTATCAGTTCTGTCACACCATCCATTAACATTTTCATCCATATACATCGCAAACAGCAGAGGTCCCAGCACAGATCCCTGTGGAACAGACCTCCAGGCCAAATGTCCCTTCTGTCTTCTATGCGTAAGGCAGTTCTGAATCCAAACAGCTAAATCTCTGCAAACTCCACGCATCCTAATCTTCTGGATTCGCCTTCCATGAGGGACTTTGTCTAAAATCATACTAAAATCCATGTAGACAACATCCACTGACCTACTCTCATCAATCTCTCGTGTCACCTTGTCAAAGATCTCTATTAAGTTGGTAAGACACAACCTGCCCCACGCAAAGCCATGCTGACTCTCCCTAATTAGGCCATGCTCTACCGAGGTACATTTACCACCATACCAGGCAGCACATTCAAGGCATGGAGTTTCCAAATGCTCGTACTGTATATCCTATCCCCAAGAACTTTCTCCAGCAATTTCCCTACAACTGATGTGAGAATCTCCGGTCTCAGGAGAAGATGGCGGCGCGACACAGCACGCAAGGCCTCTCTGATGATGAGTATCTGTTACCTGTCAAGTAGGAGGCCGTGCACAATTCTGATTTGATGGAGGCAGACGTGAGAGCATGGAGGAACATCCGGTGAAACTTCTGAAATGCCTGCTTCGCTGCCGCCGCTACTGTGTGATCCAAAATCTCCGGAGGGGAAGGCCCCGAATCCTCGGCTTTGCTTGTTGCTCGGCAGCCGGGGGCGGGGTTGAAGCACTTGGCAGAGATGGTGCTCAGTGCTCGGTGTTGGAGGGCTGGTCGGAGGCTCAAAGTTTTCGGACGGACTCAGAGTCGGATTGTGGTCGGGTGCTTCCAGGATGCCGCATCAGCAAGTTGCGGCTCTTGAAGCTCATGGCAGGGAGAGTTTCTCCCTTCTACCGTCTGTGTGAGATGTTGGGGCTTTCGGGACTTTGAGACTTTTTTTTACCGTGCCCATGGTCTGTTCTTATCAAACTACAGTATTGCTTTGCACTGTTGTAACTATATGTTATAATTATGTGGTCTTTGTCAGTTTTAGTCTTGGTCTGTCTTGTGTTTCTGTTATATCATACTGGAGGAACATTGTATCATTTTTAATGCATGCATTTTTAAATGACAATAAACGAGGATGGAGTGTCCCCATAATCTAATTTATAGTTCCCAGGATTTTCCCTTGTTCCCTTCTTAAATAGGGGTACAATAGTAGTCACTCATCAGACCTCTGGGACCTTGCCTGTGGGTAGAGAGGACATAAGATACTAGTCAAGGCCCCAGCAATCTCAACTGTTGCCTTCTTCAATAACTTGGCGTAAATCCCATCAGGCCCTGGGGACTGATCCAGCTTAATACTCATTAGGAGGCCCAACACATCCTCCTCCTTCACCTCAAAATGCCCTAAAATATTTATACACTCAGCACTGATCTCCTGGTCCTCCATCTCCATTTCCTTGGTAAGTACTGAAGCAAAGTGCTCATTAAGTACCTTTCTCACATTATCCACATCCAAGCATATGCTCCCCCATTTATCCTTGAGTGGTCCCACCTTCTCCCTAGTTATTCTCTTGCTCTTGATGTATGCGTAGAATGCCTTGGGATTCACCTTAATCCTTCTTGCCAACGACTTTTCACGGCACCTCCTGGCTTTCCTAATTTCCTTCTTAATTCTTTTTTAGCTTCTTTATGACTCTCGTGTGCTTCATTTGATCTTAACTTCCAAAGGTTTGCATACTTTGACTTTTTCTTCATGACTAAATTCATCACCTCTCTGGACACGTCCCTATCCTTCCTTCTAACAGGAACTCTGTGCAATTGATCTTTAAACACCCTTCACATGTCTGATGTGGACATGCCAGAAAAAAGGCATTTTCAATTAACTTCTTAGATCCTGCTTAATGCCCTCATAATTTGCCCTATTCTAATTTAAAGCTATCCCACAAGAACCACGCCTATCCTTATCAATAGCTATCCTGAAAGTTCAGGAGTTGTGGTCACTGTTCCCAAATTGCTCCCCCACAGAAAGGTCACTCACCTGGCCAGGCTCATTCCCCAACAACAGGTCCAGGTCCTTTAGTTGGACCATCCACATATTTATTTAACAAAACCTTCTTGGATACAGTTAACAAATTCTGTCCCCATCTAATCCCCTTACACCAAGAAGGTCCCAGTTTATATTAGGGAAGTTGAAATCCCCCTTGACAACAACCCTATTGTTTTTACACATTTTCTTAATCTGATTACACATTTGTTCCTCAGTGTCCCAGTGGCTATTTGGGGTCTGTAGTACTACCCCATCAGTGTGATTGCACCCTTCCTGTTCCTGAGTTCCACCCAAATGGATTCTGTCTGACCCCTCCATTATGTCTCCCCGAGTGCATCTGTGATATTTCCCCGATTAGTAGTGCAACTCCCTCCCACCCCCCCCCCCCCACATTTTTACCTTCTCCTCTGTCTTTTCTAAAACTTCAAAAACCTGGTACATTAATCACCCATTTCTGTCCCTCTCTCAACCAAGTTTCAGTAATGGCTAAAGCATTGTAGTTATATGTACTGATCCATGCTCTTAAGTTCATCACCCTTACTCATAATACTACCATTTAAATAAACACACTTCAATCTATCCGACTCATCATACCTGTTATTTCGATTTTACCTTTCAGTAGTTTCCCTGACATCTACTTTCCGGTCCAATCCTTCCCTTCCTGTCCTATGGTTCCAGTTCCTAGCCCCCTGAAAAACCAGTAGTTTAAACTCTCCTGAGAAGCATCAGCAAATCTCCCGGCCAGGATATTGGTCAGGTGCAACCTGTCCCCCTTGTACAGGTCACACACTTCCTCAAAAAAGGTTCCAATGATCCATGAACTTGAAACCCTGCCCCCTGCATCATCTCCTCAGCCACTCATTCATCCGTGCTGTCACCCCATTTCTCCCTGCGCTAGCCCGTGTCGGAGGGAGTAACCCGGAAATTACTACCTTTGAGGTCCTTATCTTCAGCGTCTTTCCTAACTTTATATGTTTACTGTGTAGGACCTCTTCCCCTTTTCTGCTGATGTCATTGGTGCCGATAGGCACCACTACCTCTGGCTGTACCCCCTCCCTCTTGAGAATACCTTAGCCGCTCCAGTACATCATAGACCTGAGCACCCGGGAGGCAAAGCACCATCTTGGTGTCTCTTTTGTGGCCACAGAATCCCCTTTCTGTCCCCTTAACTATCGAATCCCCTCTAACTACCACAATGCCTGACTTTACCCTTCCCTGTTGAGCCTCAGAGCCGGCCACAGCGCCATCAGTCTGGCTTCTGCTACAATGCTTTGATGGGTCATTATCCCCCCCAAAGGGGTATACTTGTTGCTGAGGGGAATGGCCACAGGGGAGCCCTGCACTGACTTCTTAGTCCCCTTACCTCTCCTGGCGGTCACCCACCTACTGTCTGAAGCCCGTACTCTGGGTGTGACCACCTCTTCAAAAGTTTCGTCCTATAATATATTCCGTCTCCCAAATAATCTTGAGTACATCCAACTCCTTGACCCGGCCAGTCAGGCGCTGAATTTGACTGCATGTCCCGCAGATGTTGTCATCAGGGAAGTCGTAAGGCATTCTGAATTTCCACATCTGACAGGAGGAGCATTCCATCCTGCCACTCTGTACTGAAATAAAAAGGCCTACCTCCTCTTAACTGTGCCTCCACCTGTTCACGCTGAAGCCCGTTGAAGCCAAAGCCCACCCAATCTCTCACTGGCACACCGACGATGGCTGTCCTGCTTCAGCCTACCTTCTTTTTATTTGCAGCTGACTTTAGGCCTCTGATGCCAACACTTAACATGCCTGTGCAGCCAAAAAAGACCAGCCTTATCTGAATCTGCTCCCTTTATCCTCTCTCTCCTGACTTCTGTAGGGTTCTGACATCAACACTCATTCTCCGCACCTGAAACACTGAAGAAAGCATCCCCCCTTTGTACTTTGTTTCTGTTTATGATGTCTTCTTAATAATTATAGAGAAAGATTGAAGAAGTATATTATTTCTAAGAAGCAAAATTATCCCTATTGTATAGACTTTCAAAGGAATTAATGGTAAAAAGAAACATTTCTTCAATTTTCAATATTTAGATTCTGGCTTTGATTTCTCAGGTATTCAAAATGATAGGCTTATGTCCCTCCAATGCCTGGCATCTTTCTCCCTTGTGCTTCAAGTTGCATTAAGTTGTGCAAGTCTAATATGTATTTTCTGTATAAAATGGTTTAAGTTTTACACCTAATTTAATATGTATTTTCTGTCATGTAATGGACTGCTGGAAGGTCCCAGGTGTAGTTTACTATAATCACTTTACCAATGGATGCAGCATTGCTTGGTAGTAGGGGATGAAATGGTTTTAGGTGGTAAAGAACATGGCTTGCTAGCAAAACTGTTATTAGGTTAATTCACAAGAAAATCAAAGTCTAAATTGTGCAGAACAATTAACCATTTATTGAATTGATTACATTGATCCATTTTGGAAGATCACACTTCCATTCATGCAAAGATAGGACTAATGACCTTCTCATTACAGTACCTCTATGGTGCTTAACGACCCTCAGGTGATTGCTGTACCTTTAAACAACTCACAGGGTTTATAAGCCGGAGAACTACTCACCATGGATCAGAACTGAAGAAGCCTCTTGGATGAGTGGTGAAATGTCTTCTAGACAACAAGGCAAATCCAGTTGCTTTGATTCACTACTGCTTAAAATACAATGACCTGGATAAGATAGATGAACTGTTACAAACAAGAGAGAATCTGCAGATGCTGGAAATCCAAGCAACACATACAAAGTGCTGGATTTTAGACAGACTGTTATTTGAGTGATCTTTCATTGGAACCTTAAACTTGATGTGATCTTCCTCTTGTGAAGCTTTGTTTACCTAACCTTCAGAAAAAAGCAAATATTCTTTTTAAGACTGTGTCAAAGTTGACTGATTAGTGCTGTATGTTAACTGGAATGGGTAGGTTGCCTTATGACGAAATTATGCACATGCTAAGCTTGTATTCATTGTTTAGAAAGTGAAGGAGGATCATTGAAACATACTGTATAAGATCCTGAGGTAATCTGAGATCTTGAAAGTCAAGAGCATGTTTCCTTTTGAGAGTAATCTAGAACTGAGGCTCAGCAATTTAAAAATAAGGCAATACCTAATGAAGACAGGTTTGAAAAAAGCTCAAAGGCATAGTTATTATGTTTAAGATAAAGACAGAAAAATTCTTGATATGCATGTGGTTGAGAGGTTATAGCAAACAGATGGGAATATGATATTAAAGTAACAATCACCAATAGCCTTGAACCTATTAACTAAAAGAGCAGTTTTATGATGACTCCTGTCACAAGTTCATGTGTTTGTGGTGGTAGCACTAAGATTAAATTATGAGATATTTAGCACTCAGTGCAAAATTGACTCTGAGGCTGTGAACCCTGTGCTTCATCTTCCATGTTATTAGTTTTTATTGTTTGCAATATCTATTTGTTTTTTTTCGACAATTGATATTTGTCAGTCATGTGTGGTTTAGCATGAATTCTATTGTGTTTCTTTGTTTTCTTGTGGCTGCCTGCAAGAAGATGAATCTCAAGCTTGTATATGATACACATATTATGATGAATTTACTTTGAACTTTAAACCAGTAACCTAGTTTAATCAGGATAATCAAGGACACGACCCACCCAGCCAACACACTTTTCATCCCTCTTCCCTCCGGGAGAAGGCTCAGAAGCTTGAAGACTCATACGGCCAGATTTGGGAACAGCTTCTTTCTAACTGTGATAAGACTGCTGAACGGATCCTGACCTGGATCTGGGCCGTACCCTCCAAATATCCGGACCTGCCTCTCGTTTTTTTTGCACTACCTTACTTTCTATTTTTCTATTTTCTGTTTATGATTTATAATTTAAATTTTTAATATTTACTAATTTTTACTATTTTTAATATTTGTAATCAAGACAGTGGGAAGCGCAGAATCAAATATCGCTGTGATGATTGTATGTTCTAGTATCAATTGTTTGGCGACAAAGTATAAAGTAAAAAGTAAAGACTGGGCTAGCAGAGTACAGACTTCAAATTCCACCACAGCAGCTGAAGAATTTAAAGTCTCTAAATAATTTGCAATTTAACAGGAAAAAGCTACTAGGTGGTAATGAAAACTACTAAACAACCCATTTCATTCCATAATACTTGCTGGTGATTCAAAGATGCAAAGTACATTTATTAGCAAAGTACGTATACAGAATACAACTCTTAAGATTTGTCCTCCCACAGGCAGCCATGAAACAAAGAAACACCATGGAACCAGATCAAGAAAACATCAAACACCCAAAACATGAAAAAAATATAAATTGCACAAACTGCAAAAAGCGAGAGAACAATACATAAAATATCAAATGTCGAACCAGTAGTATTCAGTTTAAGCAACACACATAAAATGCTGGAGGAACTCAGCAGGCCAGGCAGCAACTATGAAAAAGAGTAAACAGTCGATGCTTCGGGCCAAGACCCTTCATCAGGACTGGCTAGTTCAGTTCAGCTAGTAATGCAGGCTGCAGGCCATTCTTTGCCAAAGTTCCCCAGTCTGCATCAAACTGCTCAAAAACAGTAAAAATAATTCCTGATCCTGAAAAATGTGTCATTCTCTTAAACAGCATGAACATTTTGCTTAACATATTACTGATCCTGGATTTGAATGTGCATATGATAATGAAATTCCAGGCTTGTATTTTAATGTTGATTTTAATCCAGTTAAAGTACACTTCTAATTCCTTGCATTAAATTGTAAGCAGAAGAACATTATATATCCTCCTTTCAGTTCTTTATGATTTATGTAATTTGATCTAGATGCACCTGCCCTGTGCATGATCCAGCAACTTTGGGGAGGGGGAACGTCGACTCAGACCATGACAGGCCTGCGTCGGGCATCTTCATGCCTTACCTTAATATGCCAACTTTAATGTAACTAAATATCCCAAGGGAAGTAACCTCATACAGGAATCAGAAGTGGAGAGAGTGAGCAATTTCAAGATCCTGAGTGTCAAGGATCTTTGAGGATCTAACCTGGTCCCAACATGTTGATGCAGCTATAAAGAAGGCAAGGCAGCAGCTATATTTCGTTATGGGTTTGAAGAGATTTGGTTTGTCACCTAAAACACTTGAAAACTTCTATAGGTGTACTGTGAAGAGCATTCTGACAGGCTGCATCACTGTCTGTGGGTTGGCGGGGGGAGGGGGGAAAGGTGGGGGTGTTGCTACTGCATGGGACCAGAAGAAGCTACAGAAAGTTGTAAAGTTAGTCAGCTCCATCTTGGGTACTAGCCTACGTAGTACCCAAGACATCTTCAAGGAGCGGTGCCTCAGAAAGGCGGCGTCCATTATTAAGGAACCCACCACCCAGTCCATGCCTTTTCTCACTGTTACCATCAGGTAGGAGGTACAGGAGCCTGAAGGCACACACTCAGTGATTCAGGAACAGCTCCTTCCCCTCTGCCATCCGATTACTAAATGGTCATTGAACCCATGAACACTACCTCATGTTTTTTAATATTATTTCTGTTATTACACTATTTTAATCTAACTAATATACTGTACATATATATATATACTTACTGTAATTGACTTATTTTTTCTTTCTATATTATTATGTAAGTCAACAAATTTCATGACACATGGTGCTGATAATAAACTTGATTCTGAAATTATTGAACAAAATTTGACTTTTGTCAAAGGTATTAAGCATATTGAATACAAGCTTGTCAAAAAAGAAAGAGAAAAAGAGACTGAGGGGTTTAGGCAGAGAATTCATAACCTGGAACCTGGAAATAGAGGGCACAGCCACAAGAGAGATTAAATTTGAGGACATATTCAACAGTTCTTTTCTCCACCCCCACAGATGCCACTCAACTTTAATTAAGTTGAGGATTGATCAAGAGACAAGAATTGAAGGAGCACAGGTTTCTCAGAGGATGATTGAGTTGACAGTAAAATGAAAATTATTTGCATTCTTTATTGTAAAAATATATTTCTATTTATTTGTACTAATCTTTTTGTCTTTCTTTTTTTCAGATGTTCAGAAACAAAATTGTGCTTTTTCTAGTTGCATTCATTCTAACTTGCACATTTTTGGTGTGTTTTTTGTATACAACCACATTCAAAATTAATTTCATGGTCTACAACAGCAGTAAACAATCGATTGCAAAGGAATTCCTCCTTGTACCACAGTCAAACTGTGATGAAGATCCTCCCTTCCTGCTCTACCTGGTGACGGTCTCTCACCACCAGTCGAAAGAACACAATGCCATCTGCCACACCTGGGGCAGAGATCAACGTATAGCTGGGAAAAGGATTGTTGCCTATTTTCTCCTTGGTTATGATCCAATATACCAATCCACTATCTTAAATGAAAGCCACTACTATGGGGACATTATACAAAAGAACTTTACAGACACATATGATAACCTCACATTGAAAGTGCTGATGGGTATCAAGTGGGTGCGTGAACTTTGCCCCTTGGCTACCTTTGTGATGAAAACCGACTCCGATATGTTTGTAAACACCTATTACCTGACTGAGCTTCTTCTGGGTAAGAATCAGGATCTCCTGTACACAGGGCATATCAAAGTCGAGGAGAAGCCCATCAGGGACCCAAAGAGCAAGTGGTTTATGGCTGAGGAGGATTATCCGAACAGCACCTACCCTCCCTTTTGTTCAGGTACAGGATATGTTTTCTCTGGGGCCCTTGCAGGGAAAATCATCACTGTTTCTAAACGCATTCCCATTCTCAGACTGGAAGATGTATACATCGGGCTGTGCCTTGCAAAGCTAAATGTAACTCCAGTGGAACTGTACTCTAGCCGGATATTTTACGACTTCAAGGTGAAATTCTCCGCTTGTAAGTTGCAGAAGATTGTACCATCGCATGGAGTCTTCCCGGATGAGATTCTAATGTACTGGAAAGCATTGGGAGAAAACAGCAAAGAGGAATGTTCGGAGAAAAAAACGTAAAGAATTCCAATGGACATAATTAAGTAATTGTAGGGCATGTCAGAGCCAAAAACTAAAGGAAAATTATTTGCATAAAGACAAACCATTCTGCAGATGCTGGAAATCTTGAGTAACACACACAAAATGAACTCAGCAAGTCAGGCAGCATCTTTGGAGGGGCCATAGATGATCTGATGAAGGGTCTCAGCCCAAAACGTCACCTGGTGATTTCCCTCCACAGATGATTCCTGTCTTGCTGAGTTCCTTTAGCATTATTTTGCACGCTACTCAGGAAAATCCTTTTGATGCTGACTAGAGAATCATAATAACATTCATTTCAGTTCCAGCAATGGCTAAAGTTCCTAAAACTTTGAATGCGGTTTTACGGCATCCTATACTTTCTGCTGGATGGTAATAATGAGAAGAGAGCATGTCCTGGATGGTGAGGGGTCCTTAATGATAGATGCCACCTTCTTGAGGCTCTTTCTAAACAAGAGCCTGATAGTTGGTGTGGACATGATGGTACAAAGGGCCAGTTTCTGTGTTCTGTAATAATGACCAGATCTCAGACAGCCTTTTTCAACATTGGAATGTGTAGAATATTTAACTATGAGGAAAGAACAGCATATTACAAAAGGGTAGCAGCATGGAAACATAGTTTTACAGAACCAGCAACCTGGGTTCAATTTGCACTGCTTCCAGTAAGGAGTGGGTACATTTTTCCTATGACTGCATGGGTTTCCTCCAGGTGCTCTGGTTTCCTCCCATAATCTAAAGATGTACTGGTTGGAAGGTTAATTGGTCTTTGTAATTGTCCAATGATTAGGCTAGGGTTAAATCAGGGGATTGCTGGGCAGCGTGGCTCAAAGGGCCACGAGCTTATTCAATGCTGTATCTCAATTAATAAATAAATAAATGTGGATAAATGTGCAGAATTAGCAACATGATTGAAAAATGTTAATGTAACTTAGTAGAGATAAGAAAAATCAAATGGTTGAATTTTACTTGGCCAACAAGAATCCAAAAATTAGACAAAAGCAAAGAGCTTTCAGAATGCAAATTCAAAATTACTAAAGGTAGTAATGCGGGTTAATAATCTCACACAAGGGCATATCAGGGATGAAGATTTAACTTCTGGTAGAAGTAAATTAATCAGCAGAGAAGTTAAATTTGTGTCATGAAGTGTGGGGTATATTCAATATTTCAGTTATATTTGATTAATCCTGTATGTATATATTGGTTGATTAAACATTCTTGTTTGTTTAAGTAATTAATTACAGGTTATATGTAAAAATATGTTAATTGTATACATCACTACCATATGACACGTGCACACCTCACTAAAAATAAACACAAAGTTACACCCACATTTTGGACTCCCATATCTCCTTTGAATTAATTTTAATGTTTTGAAGTTACAAAACATAACATTGGTACCGAGTATTTTAAAAACAAACCGGACATAGCTGCCAACCTGTTAAAGCAAAGCGAGATGTTCAAACTAAAATGAACGCTGTGAAGAACGATGGAATTTGAAAAACAACAGCCCAGCTGTCGAGTTTAAAATAAAAGCAATCCAGCACATGTTCTTCAGAAGGGCAGAAACAATCAATTTTTTTTTAAAAGGCCATAAATGGAAAAATTCAGGGTTCATAAAGAGTGAGTACTGTGTGATAATAATCATTTTTTTTAAAAAGAGCAGAAATGACAGGATACCTCGAAAAAACTGATAATTGGCTCATGTATACTGAGCTTTTGGGAAAGTATTTTGAAGCAAATGAAATAACCAATGTGCCAGTTTTGCTCAGTGCATTAGGTTTAAATGCATACAGTTTACTTTGAATTTTCACTGCTTCAACCAAACCTTCAGAAATGAGCTTTGCTGCTACTGTGCAAGTGATGCAGGAACACTTAGAACTAAAGCCATTGTTGATTGCAGAATGCTTGAGGTTTCATAAGTGGAATCAAAATGAGGGAAGTTCATTTCAGTGTACATGGCTGAATTGAAGAAATTGTCAGTTTGGTTATGAGCCCTCCAGCCCTACGTCCAGCCAACAGGGCTCTGGTGAAACTGTATAGGCCAATCTCCTGTACAGTGGATTCAATGGATTACAGAAACATTAATGAACTCCAAACATACTTCAGAGGATGATGAAGATGAGAGGTCATTGATAGCCTCTGCTCCACTAGGAGCTAAGAACCTAAGTAATTAAGAAATAATGATATACTAAGAGATCATTTAGTTTGTGGAATCTTACAAGAAAGTATTCAAAAATGGCTCCTAACTGAAGCACAGCTTACATTTAAAAGAGCAATAGAAATCAGAAAGGAAAGTGAGCATAAATAAACCTGCATCATCTAGACAGAAACTGGTCTGGCCAAGAAAAATGGGTTACTGTTGTGGCAGGGGTTCACATACACCAAACAAATGCAATAAAATAGGGCACAGGCAAAGCACATGTCAAGCAGACAAAAATAAATGGATTGCACAGGACAGAGAGAAAAACAGTTAAATGTTAGAACCCCAAAGCCCCCCCAGCTCCTGCCCCATTCCCACGCATAAGCAGCAGCAAAGTAATGACCCTCCCTTCCCCATCAGCAAAAAAGTATCTGCACCTCCCACTGAGCACTCAAGCATGCAGCAAACCATCAATTAAGACTTGCAGTAGCCCAAAGACTACTTGTTCACCCGCTAATTCAACATACTGCAGGCTGGCTCTCTCCCTAATAAGGGGAAAAGAGGTGTCCCTGTTTCACAGTGGGGGGGGAGACATAACAAACAACTCGCTGATTTATGATGTTAAATGTCTGTTGCGTCTCTTCTTCCAAGCTCTGTACCCAAAGAACTCAGGTCTCTGGGCACACAGCCAGCAGCCAGCTCGCTGCTTTCGATCTTCCTCCTCCCACGACACACCAGTTTTCTGCAGCGGCACCAACCTTGAGTCCACCCGGCTCCAGAGCCATGAGGTTCCAGAACCCTGAAGGCACGCTAGTCTTCTAGGCTGCATCCTTGGCATATCGAACAGTGGCCAGTCGTGAGAACCCGAGAGTGGGACCCATTTCCGCAAAGAACCAGTCAGCATGTAACACCAGGTCAGGGTCTTCAAAAGAACCCTGAAAAGGGAAAAATAAAGATATTAAAGACAGAAATAGAGCTGTTTCTGAAGATGCAAGCAAAGGAGTTGCCATCAGGCACCCATCGTCCTCCTAAGCTTTGAACAGCATTTCATGATACCAACTAAAGCCTGCAGATATCCAGCTAAGAACATATACTAGAGAAAAGATCATTCCTGTGGGAATGACATCCATAACAGTGAAATACAACCAAAAAGCCACATTGAGCTTGTATTTGGTAAAAACAGAAGGACCAGTTTTGTGGGTGGGTGATTGGCTGCGACAACTAGAATCCAACATTTGCATGCCATGTCCCCCGCAATAAAGTCAACTGAAAGCAAACAAGAAAGGTACTTAAGAAATAAGAAATGTGGCTATGTTTTCAGCTGGAAGGGAGTTCAAGAACTTCAGGAAAGTTGCAAGTGTAACTCCGGTTTGGCTACCAGCTTATTCTAAGGGATGATAGCCCCCAGCTGGGCCAAACTTAAGAAATCTGGTTTGGGTGGATGCCACACAATGTGTCCCCTGTTACAAATCAGTACCACAAAATAACAAACAGTAAACAATATGCAATTAAATTTATAATTCTTAATTTGACTATATGGTTAGTAAAGAAACAAAAAAAAGAAAAGGGCCCATTCTCATGAATCAGTCTAATGTGCAAACATTGGAGTTCACTGATAAGGCTGTTCGTCCACCATCGACCTTCTCCGATCGTCGCTGACCTTCAGACCCTCGCTCCAAGTCCACTCCGTCCAGTGGTCTACCAACTCTCTCCATTCACGTCTTCTCTCCTCATCTCTTCCCGGCAAAAGATCATGAATTCCCAGCTCCCAGACACACAAGAAAGAACAACATCCCGCTCATTGGCTAGCATGCCCCGTTATCTCTAGTCATAACCCAAACATTGCTGCTACAGAGAAACCATTGCCCTAGCAGTGGAACATTACAGAGAGGCCATTACATTAGCAGTGAAACCTTACAGCATGTTACACAAGTATATGGCTTTTGTGAGTATAAAGAACTAGAATCTACTCTGCATGCATTGAGTTTATTGGATGAACTTCAAGTGGGGGACAAAAAGCTGCTTGTAAAGTCGATACTAAAACCAATGTCCAGCTGGATCAATGGAAGGATGAAAAGAATCAGTGGAGATACAAAATCAGAGGATTTGTCAGATATGTGGAGGACGAAACGAAGAGGAGAGATCAGATTGTAAAGGGAACAACAGAAGTATTAATAAGAGAATACTCCAATAAACTAAATGCACCTTCCCGAGATCAAGATGCACAAACCAGAAGAAGAAAAAGCAAAGAGATGGAGAGAAAGAATGTGAATGAGAAAGAAAGATATGAGAGAAGTAACGTGAGAAAGAAAAAGGGATCAAAATAGATCCGAGAGAGAAAAAGAGAAGAAATGTGTCCAGAGCTATCAAAACCATTTCCTACGGTCTCGGAGTTAACTCCTACAACCACCATGGAGGAGACCCCTGAACCTGAGATTGTTTCACAGCCACAAGTCTCACCTGCCAAGCAAAGTGTTCCCCTTGATAGGAAAGATGTTATCCCACAAGAGTAAGAAATCCTCCACAGTGGTTAATTCTTTAGCCTGAACAAGACAATGTTAACATTTACTATGCTGTGAATATCTGTATAAAGTAGATGTATTATATAACATACAGAGTATATCGTTGAGATGCATTCTTGATTGAGTTGGAGTTTATAGCGAAGCAGGGAGAAATGTTGTGTTTTTAATATTTCAGCAATATTTGAGTAATCTTGTATGTATTGTATATGTGTGTGTGTGTGTATATATATATATATATATATATATATATATTTATTTATTTATTTATTTTTATATATTTATATTGGTTGATTAAGCATTGTTGTTCATTTAAATAATTAATTACAGGTTATTCTTTGATTGCATACGTCATCATGCTACCATGTAATTCATGCATACCTCGCTAAAAGTAAAAACCATAAGACCATACGATATAGGAGCAGAATTAGATCATTTGGTCCATCAGGTTTGCTCTGCCATTTCATCATGGCTGATCCAATTTTCCCTCAGCCCCAATCTCCTGCCTTTCTCCGTATCCCCTCAAGTCCTGACCAATCAAGAACCTATCATCCTCTGCCTTAAATATGCATAAAGGCTTGGCCTCCACAACTGCCTGTGGCAAAGAAGTCCACTGATTCACCACTCTCCACCTAAAGAAACTCCTCCTCATCTCTGTTCTACTAGGGCGCCCCTCTATTCTGAGGCTGTGTCCTCTGGTCTTAGACTCTCCAACCCTAGGAAACATCCTCTCCACATTTACTCTGTCAAGGCCTTTCACGATTCCAGAGGCTTCAATGAGGGCACCCCTCATTCTCCTGAATTCTAGTGAATACAGCCCCAGAGCCTTCAAACACTTCTTATATGACAAGCCATTCAATCCTGGAATCATTTTCGTGAACCTCCTTTGAACCCTCTCCAGTTTCAGCATATCCTTTTTAAGGTAAGGGGCCTAAAACTGCACACAATACTCCAAGTGAGGCCTCACCAGCGTCTTATAAAGTTTCAATGTTGCTTGCTTTTATATTCTAGTCCGCTTGAAATGAATGCTAACATTGCTTTTGCTTCCTCATCACAGACTCAATCTGCAAATTAACCTTCAGGGATTCCTGCACAAAGTCTCCCAAGTGTTTTGCATTTTCTCTCCATTTAGAAAACAGTCAACCCTTTCACTTATTCTACCAAAGTGCATGACCATACATTTCCTGACATTGTATTCCACCTGTAATTCCTCTGCCCATTCTCCTAATCTGTCCAAGTCCTTCTGTTGCCTCTCTACTTCCTCAAAACTACATGCGCCTCCACCTATCTTCATATTGTCCACAAATTTTGCAACAAAGCTATTAACCATACAAATCCTTACAATGTGTATCCTAGGACATTACGCTCCCAACTATAATCTTCATGCAGCCATGATTTAGTGATCCCTACAACATCATACCTGCCAATCTGCAACTGTGCTGCAGGTTCATCTACCTTGTTCCATATACTGCGAGCATTCGAATAAAACATCTTCAGTCCTGTATTCACCCTTATCAATTTTGTCCACCTTTTATGTTACAACTCATCCTGTTGACTGCAATTTTGCCCTATTAACATCCTCTCTTCACTGCCCATTGCCTCTGTTTGTAAACCAGCTACCGTATCATCAGAACTATCAACCGCCTTTCCTACGATACTCAGGACATTAGTTGCACAATGCTCAACCTTTTGCTTCCTAACTTCACCTGAGGTCTTACCAATATCTGCCTCTACAACCTCTCCACTAACTGTTCTGCCAATCTGGTTCTCATCCCCTGCAACTCTAGTTTAAGCCCCACCTTCCAGCATTAACAAACCTTCCTGTTAGGATATTAGTCTCCCTCCTGGTCAGGTACAAACCACCCCTTCTGTACAGGTCCCACCTTCCCTGGAAGAGAGCCCAATGATCCAAAACTCTTATGCCCTCCCCCCTACACCAACTCCTTGGCCATGTATTAAATTGCAGAGATTGATAGGTATCTGAGTAGCCAGGGCATCAAAGGTTATGGTGAGAAGGCAGGGGAGTGGGACTAAATGGGAGAATGGATCAGCTCATGATAAAATGGCGGAGCAGACTCAATGGGCCGAATGGCCGACTTCTGCTCCTTTGTCTTATGGTCTTATGTACAATCTTCCAATTTCTGGCCTCACTAGCACGTGGCATGGTTAGCAATCCTGAGATCACAACCCTGGTGGTCCTGCCCTTAACTTTGCACCTAACTCCTTGAACTCTTTCATTTTCAAATCTTTTTATTAATTATTATTGAAAATCAACAAAAAAATACATTAAAGTAGTCAAATCAACATATCAATATGTACAATAAGAGTTAAACTATCCAATAACTGATTAACCAAGCTAAACAGTATACCAATAAAAATAAGAAAAAGCAAAATATTAAAACTATTTTTTTTTGGAAAAAAGAAAAAAGGAAAAAAGAACTCCTGCTAACTAAAACAAAACAAAAAAAACCCTACTAACAAAAAAAAACGAGAAAAAAAAAACCCATTGGGAGCACAACCCCGGAGCTATACGCCATACAAGCTTCCATAAAAGAAAAACATCAATCCGCCAACCAAATCCACTTAAACAAAAATCAGAAGGGGACCATCTTAATTAACTCAAATCAAATGATAATAGCGGGCAAAAGAACCCCACCTTTTCTCAAAGTCAAATCGAGGATCAAAACTTCAACTTCTAATTTTCTCCAAACTAAGACATAACATCACCTGAGAGAACCATTGTATCAAAGTGGGAGCAGAGGCATCTTTCCATTTCAATAAAATAGCCCTTCCAGCCAATAATGTGACAAATACAATTACATGTTGGTCTGATATAGAAATACCATGAATATATTGAGGAATTATACCAAACAAAACTGTCAATTTATTAGGTTGTAAATTAATTTTTAAAGCTTTAGAAATTATAGAGAAAATAGATTTCCAAAACTGTTTCAATACAGAACACGACCAAAACATATGTGTCAATGTAGCCGTCTCAGTTTTACATCTATCACACTAACTATCAACGTTAAGAAATATATTAGGCAGTCTTTCCTTTGTCAAATAGTAACGATGTACAATCTTAAATTGAATTAGAGAGTGACTGTCACAAATCAAAGAAGAGTTAACCAACTTCAAAATTCGCAACCAATCCTCTGTTATCAAGGTCATGTTAAGCTCTCTTTCCAAATCTTGCTTAATCTTAAGTAAAGGATAATTATACTGTTGTAATAATAAATTATAAATTTTCCCAATAAAACCTTTCACTAAAGGATTCATTTTTAAAATAATGTCTAACAGGTCAGAAACTTGTATATATGGAAAATTACTTAAATATTCTTGTAAGATATGTCTGACCTGAAGATACTGCAAGGAATGTAAGTGCGAGAGAGAATATTTAGTTACTAATTTCTCAATCAATCGACCTTCTTGAAATGGATCTATGAAGGAATAAACTCCTTTATTCCTCCAAAGAAAAAAGGTAGGATCACCGTGAAGGTTTAAATAAATAGTTTTGATAAATTAAACTAATAAGGTTAAATGTTTTAAGATTTAAAAAATTACGAAACTGGTACCAAATTCGTAATGACTGCTTAATCATAGGATATAAATTTAGAATAGAAATTTTGGCTAGTTGTACAGGTAAAGAGGCGCCTAATAACGAATTTAAGTAAAATTGTTTCACAGCTTTCAATTCCAAATCAACCCAAGGTGGTTGTTCATTTTTATCAGTCCAATATAACCAAGAACACACATGACATATATTAACCGCCTAATAATACATTCTTAAATTAGGCAGAGCAAGACCTCCATCCTTTTTTGATTTTTGTAAATTATACTTTCCAATTTTCGGTCTTTTATTATTCCAAACAAAAGATGAAATAATAGAATCAACCTGATCAAAAAACTTCTTAGTTAAAAAAATAGGAATATTTTGAAATACATATAAAAATTTTGGTAAAACTGTCATTTTAACTGCATGAATTCGGCCAGCTAACAAAAGTGTAAGTGGATTCCATCTACAAAATAAAAGCTTCATAAAATCCACTAAAGAAACAAAATTAGTTCTATAAAGGTCTCCATAATTTTTAGGTTAGATTACAAGGACACACAGTCCTCTTTTATTGTCATTTAGTAATGCATGCATTAAGAAATGATACAATGTTCCTCTAGAATGATATCACAGAAACACAAGACAAACCAAGACTAAAATAACTGACAAAAACCACATAATTATAACATATAACATATAACAACAGTGCAAAGCAATACTGTAATTTGATAAAGAACAGACCATGGGCACAGTAAAAAAAAAAAGTCTCATAGTCTCTCGAAAGTCCCATCATCTCATGCAGATGGTAGAAAGAAGAAAAAATCTCCCTGCCATGAGCTTCCAGCACTGCAAACTTGCCGATGCAGCACCCTGGAAGCACCCGACCACAGCCCAACTCTGAATCTGTCCGAAAACTTCGAGCCTCCAACCAGCCCTCCAACTCCGAGCACCGAGCACCATCCCTGCCAAGCGCTTCGACCCCGGCCCCGGCAACAGGCAATAGGCAAAGCCGAGGATTTGGGGCCTTCCCCTCCGGAGATTCTCGATTACACAGTGGCAGTGGCAGCGAAGTGGGCTTTTCAGAAGTTTCTCCCGATGTTCCTCCGTGCTTCACACGTCTGTCTCCATCAAATCAGGATTGTGCACGGTACCTACTTACAAATACAATATCATTTCGGAGTGGCCACGCGCGCTGCGTCGTGCCACCATCTTCTCCTCCCCTTCTTCTCATCTACAAAATATTTGCTTCATAAAATCCACTAAGGAAACGAAATTAGCTCTATAAAGGTCTCCATAATTTTTAGTAATGATAATACCTAAATATTTGAAAGAGTCCGTAACTTTAAAAGGAATGTCATCATATATAGAAGCAGAATCATTTAGAGGAAATAATTCACTTTTATTGAGGTTTAATTTATATCCCGAAAACTTTCCAAATTCACTTAATAATTTCAATAAACTAGCAATGGACTCTTCAGGATTTGAAACATAAACTAAGAGATCATCAGCATAAAGGGAGATCTTATGAATAGTCCCATTTATGGAAATTCCTTGAATATCTTTAGCTTCATGAAGTGCAATAGCCAAAGGTTCCAACATCAAATTAAATAACAGGGGACTTAACGGACATCCTTGTCTCATACCCCACTAAAGTCGAGAAAAAGGAGTTCTGTAATTATTAGTAATAACAGTGGCAATAGGGCTTTTATATATCATTCTAATCCACTTATTAAAATTAGTACCAATGTTGAATTTTTCTAAAACGTTAAATAAGTATTTCCATTCAACTCTGAAATGCCTTTTCAGCATCAGGAGAAACAACACATTGGGGAGTCTTAGAAAGGGATGAGTATATAACATTTAATAGTCTCCGAGTATTAGAGAAGGAATAACGGCCTTTTACAAAACCTGTTTGGTCCTGAGAAATAATTTTAGCTAGAACATTCTCCAGTCAATTAGCCATTATTTTTGAAAGAATTTTAGCATCCACATTTAATAGTGAAATAGGTCTATATGAAGTGCAATCAGTAGGGTCTTTATCTTTCTTAAGAATTAAAGAAATAGAAGCTTCATAAAATGTGGGAGGTAACTCTCCTAACAAAAAAGAATCTTTGAGGATTTCCAACATATATGGAGAAAGCAATTCTTCAAACTTTTTATAAAATCCTACAGTGTAAAACCATCCAATCCAGGAGCTTTACCAGGTTGCATTGAAAGAATAGCTTTCTGAATTTCGTTTTCAGTAATAGGAGTATCAAGAGTTTGTTGATCTTCAACAGATATTCTAGGAAAAACAATCTTTTGTAAAAAGGCATTCATTTTAGAAGGATCAGCTGGAAACTGAGATTTATAGAGTTCACTGTAAAAGTCCTGAAAATTTTTATTAATGCCTTCATAATTACAAGCTAAACTACCATCTCCCTTACGAATTTTTAAAATTTGTCTTTTAGCTCCAGCTGCCTTTAATTGGGATGCTAATAGCTTATTATTTTTATCTCCAAACATATAAAATTGACTTTTTACTTTAAGCAAATTTCTTTCAATACGATAAGTTAATAGTAAATTATATTGTGATTTAAGTTCAACCCTTTGTTTAAATAAATCAATGTTAGGAGAGACAGCATAAATATTATCCAAGTCTTTAATTTGTTTTGAAATCTTATCTAACTCTATTTTTGTCTGTTTCTTAAGCTTAGCCAAATAGGAGATTATCTGACCTCGCAAATATGCTTTAAGTGTATCCCATATAATCAATTTCGACACATCTCCCGTATTATTAAAAAGAAAAAAATCTTTTATCTGAGTCTCAATAAATTTGACAAAGTCCAAACTTCGTAATAAATTTTCTGGAAAACGCCAAGGCAAACTTATAATACTGACATCATTCAATTCAAAAGCTAAGCCTAAAGGCGCATGATCCGAAACAGCGATAGCATCATATTCACATTTCTGGACTTTGGATAAAAATCAGAAATCAGCTATAAAATAATCAATTCTCGAATATTTTTTATGAACATGTGAATAAAAAGAATAATCTCTATCATTAGGATGTAAATTTCTCCAGATTTCGATCAAACTATAATCAATTAAAAAAGAGTTAATAAGTGATGCTGAACAACTCGGAAGTCGCTGATCGGTTGAACTCTTGTCAATCAAAGGATTTAAACAACAGTTAAAATCACCACCCATTAACAACATATATTCATTTAAATCTGGCAATAAACCAAATACATTTTTAAAAAAAGGATCATCTTCATTAGGTCCATATAGATTAACCAGGACAGTTTTTCTATTACAAATTGTTCCTTTGACAATTAAAAATCTACCATTAATATCTGACATGATATCTTCTTGGATAAATAAAATATTAGATTTAATAAAAATAGATACCCCCTTTGTTTTATTTTGACAAGTGACATGATATTGAAGGCCCTTCCACATTTTAAAAAATCTATTTTGATCGCCCGTTCTGATATGTGTTTCTTGAGCAAAAATTATATCGGGCTGGAATCTCTCCTTAAACTCTTTATGCAGAACCTCATCACTCATTCTTCTCATGTCATTGGTACCTACATGGACCACGACTTCTGGCTGTTCTTTCTCCGACTTAAGAATGCTCAGGACTCAATCCAAGATATCCCAGACCCTGGCACCCTGTCACAGCGCAACTGAAACAGGATATCCCGCACTTGGTTCAACACTGTAGCACACCATGAAGATCTAGGAATTTGCGATGCATGGGAAGAGTTCAGGTTAATACACAACATCAATTGATATGGTGTTTTCTCGATCTTCATCTATAAGATGCACATTTAAAGATATTGCAAAACCTCTGAGAATGAAGCTGTTGCGTTCAGACTGAAGCACCTTCAATAACTCCAAAAGACTGAAGTTGGGTAAAATACTGAAAGGCTTTTATTCGCTGTACAATACGATCTCCGTGCTGAGTGTCTGCCCCTGGACTGAGGGGGAGGGGCAAGGCGAAATCACCTTTATTCAGGATCTGTGGGAGGAGCCACAGGGGCAGTCAGCAGAGGGGCGTGTCCGGACAGTTAACCCAGTTACAACATATATATAGTTTACCACACAGACCACTGAATGAAGTGAGATGGCTATCTAGACCAGCCTTTCTCAACCTTTTTGTCCAGGAGAAACCTTTGAAATAATTTTCAGATTTCAGAGTTACCCATGCATAAAAATTATTAATCTACAGTTAACGGTACGTTAGTGTGATCAGTAAGTTGTAGATATTATAATCCAAAAATAATTGTCAATGCTCTTTTGAGTAGAGAATGAATTTTTAACCAACCTTTCTTAAAAAAAACAGATAGTTGGCTTAGCTTGCCTTCCTTGAAATTATTCTCTTTCTCTCCCATTCATAAATTTTAAAAGATCATAAGGCAAGCATAATAAATTTCTTCAGTCTGGGTTGAACTTAAGATAAGCACACATGGATTTCACCTTCAACTACCAGTGCAGCTCAGAAAGCTCTTCCTCTTCTCTCAAAGTCAAGATCTCAGGCTGAGCAGAAGATTCAAAGAAAGGGTCCTTCACCTAGTTATATAACTGTGTTGAAGTAGAGTAAAAACATCATTCAGTTCTGTTCTGCAGTTCTCCCAGGTGTTTTTCAAGAAGACTTGAAACTTTCTGATATCCTTCCTCATTCTCAAGCCCAAGCAGCAGTGGAAACATATCAAGATTTCCTTTTGCAACATGGTTTTTCCAAAGATTCTGTTTCCTTTTAAATTCAAGAATCTTGTCACTTGAAGTCAAAACATATTCTCCAGGGCCTTGCAGAAGCTTGCTCAACTGGTTCATATGATGAAAAATGTCTGTTAAATGGGCTAGTTTCAGCAGCTATTCATCTTCAAAGCACTTAGCAAAATCTGGTCGACTTCTTGAAAGTACTTCTGCAATTCAATTCTCAGCTCAAATATTCTGTTGAAAAGACTTCCTCTGCTACACCACCGGATTTCTGTCTGTAGCCAGAGACTGGTGTGCTCTGTCCTGGTTTTCCCACGTGTTTTAAACATTCTTGAGTGAACTGGACATAAAGTTACGGAACTACTTGCTTCCTGAACCCTTCATTTTCAATGTGACTTTATTTTCAGCTTTAATCTGTTTGTTTTGAGATTCCAATAGTCGTTTAAAATAATCAGCATTTTTACATGTCATATGGCTGGGATGTGTAGTTAAGTGGCTTTTCAATTTCTACCTGCACTCGATCTTTTCATCTCCAACTGTCGCCGAGACATCAACCGTCTCAACTTCACAACTCCTCTCCCCTGTTCCAACCTCACTCCCTCTGAACGCACTGCCCTCCACTCTCTCCGCACTAATCCCATCCTCACCATCAAACCCGCAGACAAAGGTGGTGCCGTAGTAGTCTGGCGGACGGACCTCTACCTCACTAAGGCTAAACGGCAGCTCTCTGATACCTCCTCTTACTTACCCCTGGATTAGGACCCCACCAAAAAAAATCAAACCATTGTCTCCCATACCATCACTGCCCTTATCAACTCCGGAGACCTTCCATCCTCAGCCACAAAACTCCCACAACACGCACTGCTCGGTTTTACCTCCCCCCCTAGATCCACAAGCCTGACTGCCCTGGTAGACCCATACTTTCTGCCTGCTCCTGCCCCACCGAACTTGTATCTGCCTACCTGGACTCCATTTTGTCACCCATAGTTCAGTCTCTCCCTACCTACATCCAGGATACATCCCATGTCCTCCACCTGTTCAATATCTTCCAATTCCCCTGTCCTGACCGCTTCATTTTCACTATGGTTGTCCAATCCTTATACACGTCCATTCCCCATCAAGAAGGCCTCACAGCCCTCCGCTACTTTCTGGACAATAGACCTCACCAGTTCCCACCACCACTACCCTCCTCCGGTTGGCGGAACTGGTATTCACACTTAATAACTTCTCTTTTGGCTCTTCCACTTTCTTCAGACCAAGGGTGTAGCTATGGGCACTCGCATGGGCCCCAGCTATGCCTGCCTCTTCGTTGGTTATGTGGAACAGTCTATGCTCCAAACCTATTCTGGTACTGCTCCCCAACTTTTCCTTCGGTACATTGACAACTACATTGGTGCTGCTTCCTGCAACCATGCTGAGCTCGTCAATTTCATCGACTTTACTTCAAACTTCCACCCAGCCCTCATCTTGGACACTTCTCTCCCCTTTCTCGATCTCTCGGTCTCCATCTCTGGAGACAGACTGTCTACTGACATCTTCTATAAGCCCACTGACTCTCATATCTACCTCGACTACATCTCTTCCCACTCTGCCATGCAAAAATGCCATTCCCTATTCCCAGTTCCTCCGTCCCCGCTGCATCTGCTCCCGGGATGAGGCTTTCCATTCCAGGACATCTCAAGTGTCCTCTTTCTTTAAGGATCATGGTTTCCCTTCTGCTGTCATCAATGATGCCCTTACCCGTATCTCCTCCATTTCCCACATTTTGGCCCTCACCCCATCCTCCCGCCACCACAACAGGGACAGGGTTCCCCTTGTCCTACCACCCCACCAGCCCCCGGTCCAACACATTATCCTCCGCAACTTCCGCCGCCTTCAACGGGACCCCACCACTAAGCACCTTTCCCTCTCCACCCCTGTCCGCTTTCCGCAGGGATCGATCCCTCCGTGACTCCTTGATCCACACGTCCCTCCCCACCGATCTCCCACCCGGCACTTATCCCTGTAAGCGTAAGTGCTACACCTGTCCCTACACGTCCTCTCTTGCCACCATTCAGGGCCCCAAATAGTCCTTCCAGGTGAGGCAACACTTCACTTGTGAGTCTGTTGGGGTCATCTATTGCATCCGGTGCTCCCGGAGCGGCCTCCTCTACATCGGTGAAACCCGACGCAGATTAGGGGACTGCTTCGTCGAGCACCTCTGCTCCATCCACCAAAACAGACAGGATCTCCCGGTTGCCACCCACTTCAACCCTGCTTCATATTCCCATTCGGATATGTCCATACATGGCTCCCTCTACAGCCATGATGAGGCTAAACTCAGGTTGGAGCAGCAACACCTCATATACCGTCTGGGTAGTGTCCAGGCCCTTGGTATGAACATAGAATTCTCCAACTTCCGGTATTCCCCTCCCCCTCCCTTCCCCCATCCCAGTTTCACTCTGCCCCTTCCCCCAGCTGCCTATCACCTCCCTCATGGTTCCGCATCCTTCTACTACCCATTGTGCTTTCCCCTATTCCTTCTTCACCTTTCCTGCCTATCCCCTCCCTGTTTCCCTCCCCCACCCCTTTATCTTTCCCCTTACTGGTATTTCACCTGGCACATACCAGACTTCTCCTTCCCACCCTCCCCCCACCTTCTTTATAGGGCCTCTGACCCTTCCCCCTACAGTCCTGACAAAGGGTTCCGGCCCAAAACGTTGACTGTTCATTTCCACGGATGCTGCCCAACCCGCTGAGTTCCTCCAGCGTGTTGTGGGTGTTGCTTTGACCCCAGCATCTGCAGAGTATTTTGTGTTTCAATTTTGCTGGAGCTATTGCAACATTTTTAAAGTTGTTTGCCACAGACTAGGCATAATGGAATAGGACAACTTGAATCATCAGTCCAGTAAAACCCATTGGTAAGTAGCTTTCATTGTAAAGACCGACATTTTTCCTGTCCGTTGTTGCACTAATGCAGTGAAATGACTCAGAAGATCGTAATTCTTCATCATCAATCTTATCAGAATTGTCCATATGCCGAGGCCTAGAATCTACCTCTTCCATTTCACACCTCCTCTTCAAAAAAAGCCACATTAGACTGTCCTTTAGAATGAAAATTTCCCTACAATTTTCTCCTACCCTGGTAGTTGTTCACACCCATAAGACAGTTGGCAACCCATAAGACAGTTGGCAGCACATAAGGGGAAGTTGGGAGAGTTAATTCAGAATGGAGAAGTTGATGTCACAGCCCAAGTTGGGTGAGTCCATTCCATGCTTGGAAAATGCATTTCTTGCTCCTCAACAGCCTACCATCCACCCCTCCATGCAATACAGTGCTCACCAATTATCAGCTTACCGTCCTCGCCTCTGGGTAATACAATGCTCACCAATTATCAGCCTACTGACCTCCCCTCCATGCAATATTAGCTCTCACCAATTATCAGTGTACCATCCTCCCCTCTGTGCAATACAGCACTCACCAATTATCAACCTACTGTCCTCCCCTCCGTGGAATACAGCGCTCCCCAATTATCAACCAATTACCCATATCTTGCATCAAAACCTGAGAATGGACTCAACCAAATAAACAAGATCCAACTACACACTGGGCTGAGACTGGTAAAGGGGCTGCTCGGACTCTGCCCACCACTGCGAGTGCTAGCATCCCGTATTGCGCAAAGTTCAAAAAATGTTTGCGTTTTTTATTATGATCTCTCACGCAACCCCTAGCAACCTCACACAGAACCCCAGATAAGGAACCTTCATTTAGACACTTTGCACTGCAGGCAATCGTAATCAATTATGAGGCAATGGTTGCATATTTTGAGGAGGATAATTTAAATTACCTTGTGGTAAAATACCGTCACAAGAAGTTGATTAGCAGTGAATACAAAGTAGCTTTGGAAATGTTAAATGATGTCTTTGAATAACTGGTTGCACTGTGCAGGACTCTGTAAAGGAGTGGGTTAACAACAATTGATTTTTTGCGAGGCAAAATTAACAAAATAAGCAGGCAGTATTTGGGAGACTGTGTCTTGAAGTAAGAAAAGTAAATTTTAGCAAAGCCAAAGTCGAATTCTTGTACAAATTAGAGGGAACATTTGTCAGTGAGAAATGAAATAGTGAATTTGAAAAGTTCTTCAATTCTGAGAGAAGGAAGAACACAAAATTCACAGGTAATAATTAATAGGATATATGTGAAACCTTGGTATGAGGGAGGGAAAGAATTGGCAGATTTATAAGCAACATAAATTGAGTTGAGTAATTTGTTTCTATTAATAAGTCATCTTCAATGTGCAACTTTTAGGAGCAGGTCCCAAAACTCAAACAATGTTGTAGATTTTTTTTCAAGTATTTGAGGTAGCTGTGGGGTCTTTTTAATGTATTATTATTATTACACAAAATTAGAGGAAGGAAGGAATTCTAGTCAATTATATTCAAACTCACAAAAAAACAAAATTCACCAGATATGTTTCTGGCATTGGCTACATTTTTCCAGCATAAGATCATAAGACAATAAGACTTGGGAGCAGAATTTTTTTGAAATATCAATATACCGTACCGAGATGATTTCTAATCCAGACTGGTGATAAGGTCATATTTGTCCAGGTACTGACACGTTCACAGTGTGGATTATCAAAACCTGTTTTTTTTTTAGCTAGTCTTATATTAAGTTTTTACTGGCCAAAAAATAAATTCTCAAGGATAATACAAAAAAAATAAGAAATAAACTCTAAGCATTTGTTAATTGTTTCCTAATTAAGTCGTCGTCATTTCTATCCCTCGAGGTCGAGGATGATAGTCTTCGATCTGTTGATCTACTTATGGGCTCTCAAGTGGCTTATGAGTCCAATCTTGGCTTTGAAAGTTCTAATTAAGTAGGGGAAAGATAAAGGGGTGGGGGAGAGGAAGCAGGGAGGGGATAGGCAGGAATAGGGGAAAGCACAATGGGTAGTAGAAGGAGGCGGAACCATGAGGGAGGTGATAGGCAGCTGGGGGAGGGGGCAGAGTGAAACTGGGATGGGGGAAGGGAGGGGGAGGGGAATACCGGAAGCTGAAGAATTCAATATTCATACCAAGGAGCTGGAGACATACCAGACGGTATATGAGGTGTTGGTCCTCCAACCTGAGTTTAGCCTCATCATGGCTGTAGAGGAAGCCATGTATGGACATATCCGAATGGGAATGTGAAGCAGAGTTGAAATGGGTGGCAACTGGGAGATCCTGTCTGTTGTGGCGGACGAAGCGGAGGTGCTCGATGAAGCCGTCCCCCAATCTGCGTTGGGTTTCACCGATGTAGAGGAGGCCGCACCGGGAGCACCGGATGCAATAGATGACCCCAACAGACTCACAAGTGAAGTGTTGCCTCACCTGGAAGGACTATTTGGGGCCCTGAATGGTGGCAAGAGAGGGGGTGTAGGGACAGGTGCAGCAATTACGCTTGCAGTAGTGGTCACCAACCTTTTTAAGCCCAAGATCCCCTACTTCGACCTCAGTGAAAGGCAAGATCTACCTACTAAATTGTTTAGAGAAAAAACAGCTCAGATTGTACTTCCAATTTGAGGCCTTTTATTTGGGTGAATTGTATTTGAATTACACAAAATACTTTTGTCAAACTTTCAAATTAATTCAAACAAGAAAACACTGTAACTAGCATATCAAACAGGTCACAGCTGTCTTTCTTTAAGAATATTACAATACTTCACACCTTTAATTCTAAGTTTCATTATTTAAATTTATTTCAACACGAAAAATAAATGAATAAAAATTGATTGTTGCACTCAGTGTGATGACTGGGGCTGAATACTTTCTGCTAGTTCCCTGAAATTTGGCTCATAACGTCTGAGACAGTCTGTGAGGTGTAGGGTTGCCAACTGCCCCGTATTTCCCCCGCTAAGATAGAACGTTCCTATGAAACCTTTCGTGCCGAAATGCTTTACACCGAAGAAGCAATTACCATTAATTTATATGGAAAAAATTTTGAGCGTTCCCAGACCCAAAAAAATAACCTACCAAATCATACCAAATAACACATAAAACCTAAAATAACACTAACATATAGTAAAAGCAGGAATGAGGTGATAAATACACAGCCTATATAAAGTAGAAATAATGAAGATTAATCCAAAACCGATTCGTGGGGTTAAAAAAAAATTGGTACATCACGCATGCGCACACAGGTGCCCGTGCAAGGCTTCGTGGTCATGGTAGTCTTTCCTGGGGTAAATACAAATGTCCCGGGACTTGACTGCTACTTTTGTCTGTTATTTGGGAGTGAGAAAGTTGGCAACCCTAGTGAGGTGTCTGTCAGTAAGTCAGCTCCTGTACTTAGATTTAATAATTTTCATCTGAGAAAATGCAATTTCACATAGGTAAGTTGACCTGAAGACTGCACTGACTTTTAGTGCTATAAAACTAACGCACACACCGCACATTGCTCGGCCCCATCAGTAGTAATTGCCACCAGTTTATGAATGGGGATGTCATTTTCAGGGACATATTTTTTAAAATTCATTGTAAATATTCTCACCTCTCGTTCTTTCCTTTAATTGCAAAAGAGTGAGAAAGTCCTCCTTTGTTGTAAAATCCTGGAAAGTCATTCTGACAAATACAACAAGCTGAGCTGTTTGCATTATATCCAGGGATTCATCGAACTGTAGTGAAAAATATTCACATCCTCTGACAGTGACTCTACCCTCCTTGTCACTGTTGCAGGGCCAAGCGGTATATTACGTATTGCGGTTATGATGCCATTTTTGTTTTTAAAGTCATTAAAACAGTCTCTGCGGTAATGACCATTGCTTCCTTGAATAAATCGCCATCTATAAAAGGCTTCTTGTGTTTAGCCAAAAGGTGACTTACACGAAATGATGCATCAATAGCAGAGTTATTTCGAGTAGCATGTTTTGTGGAAAACGATTGCTGGGCCTTCAACCCCGATTTCAGCACAACTTTCCAGGCACGAATTGCGCTCTTTGGGGGGGTAGGTGTCTTTAAATTCCTGGTGGGTGGTGTTGTGGTGCCGCTCCAGATTCCCTCTTTTAGTCAGTGCTTGTGTTTGGTGGCACAACATATATACACATTTGTCTTTCACCAAGGTAAACAGAATTTCCTTTTCCCATCCTGGATGGAATTTGTACATATTCGCCTTCTTTCGTGGAGCCTTCACTATGCTATCAGGATATCGCGAGCGATTGCCAATTGCGTCGCCTCTGATCTGGGCCGACATTTACATGCCAGGCAGCACCGAATTAATTAGCTGGTTTATTTCAGCTTTTTTTCTTAAAGATGTGCTGGGTGCATCCCGACTACCACTGCGCCACTGCTTGCTTCGCAGCCCGGAGGCTTCGGACACTGCCGTATATTGATGTTTGTGACAGTCTGTACTCTTATCTAATCTAATTGGTCACTTTGATGCAGCACAAGCTACGCTGAAAACACGGTGCATGGTGGGGGAACTACACACATGCGCACTGGTCAGAAAGATCGGAACTAAACCCCCACAACCCGGAAACAATCTCTCTTTACAAACAGCTTTTTAGCGAAAATATTGCTATATTACCATTATCCTAATTAGTATTACTTTTATAATGCTCACATTACAACAGTATTTGTGTATTTATTTTTGATTTTTCTTCGGGATCTACTGGGAAAGTCTCAAAGATCGACCAGTTGATTATGATCGACGGGTTGGCGACCCCCTACTTTATGCTGATGATCTTTTGTTCTACATTAGTAGTCACCGACCTTTTTAAGCCCAAGATCTCCTACCTCGACCTTACTGAAAGGCAAGATCGACCTACTAAATCGGTTAGACAAAAAACAGCTCAGATTGTACTTCCAACTTGAGGCCTTTTATCTGGTCTAATTGTATCTGAATTACACAAAATACTTTTATACTTAATACTTTATTGTTGCCAAACAACTGATACTAGGACGTACAATCATCACAGCGATATTTGATTCTGCGCTTTCTGCTCCCTGGATTACAAATATTAAATATTAAAAATATTAGAAATAGTAAAAATTAGTAAATATTAAAAATTTAAATTATAAATCATAAATAGAAAATAGAAAAGTGGAAAGGAAGGTAGTGCAAAAAAACCAAGAGGCAGGTCTGGATATTTGGAGGGTACGGCCCAGATCCGGGTCAGGATCCGTTCAGCAGTCTTATCACAGTTGGAAAGAAGCTGTTCCCAAATCTGGCCGTATGAGTCTTCAAGCTCCTGAACTTTGTCCCGGAGGGAAGAGGGGCGAAAAGTGTGTTGGCTGGGTGGGTCGTGTCCTTGATTATCCTGGCAGCACTACTCTGACAGCATGCGGTGTAAAGTGAGTCCAAGGACGGAAGATTGGTTTGTGTGATGTGCTGCAGCGTGTTCACGATCTTCTGCAGCTTCTTCTAGTCTTGGACAGGACAACTTCCATACCAGGTTGTGATGCACCCTAGATGAATGCTTTCTACGGTGCATCTATAAAAATTAGTGAGGGTTTTAGGGGACAGGCCAAATTTCTTTAGTTTTCTCAGGAAGAAAAGGCGCTGGTGGGCCTTCTTGGCAGTGGACTCTGCTTGGTTGAACCAAGTCATGTCTTTTCTGATATTGACCCCGAGGAACTTAAAGCTTTTGACCTGTTCCACTTGCGCACCACCGATGTAACTTGGGTCGTGCGGTCCGCTACTCTTTCTGAAGTCAACAACCAATTCCTTCGTCTTGCTGCCGTTGAGGGATAGGTTATTGTCTTGGCACCATGCCAACAGGTTCTTAATTTCCTCTCTGTACTCAAACTCATCATCACCCGAGATACGGCCTACAATTGTGTCATCAGCAAACTTATATATTGAGTTTGATGGAAACTTGGCTACACAATCATGGGTGTACAGTACTTTTGTCAAACTTTCAAATTAATTCAAACAAGTAAACACTGTAACTAGCATATCAAACAGGCTATAGTTGTCTTTCTTTCAGAATATTACAATACTTCACATCTTTAATTCTAAGTCTCATTAATTAATTTTATATCAACATGAAAAATAAATGAATAAAAATTGACTGTTGCACTCAGTGTGATGACTGGGGTTGAATACTTTCTGCTAGTTCCCTGAAATTTGGCTCATAACTACAGACAGCCAGTCTGAGACAGTCTGTGAAGTATCTGTCAGTAAGAAAGCTCCTGCACTTAGATTTAATAATTTTCATCTGTGAAAATGCAATTTCACATAGTTAAGTTGACCTGAAGTAGGCACTGACTTTTAGTGCTATAAAACAAACGCGCACACCACGCATTGCTGGGGCCCCATCAGTAGTAATTGCAACCAGTTTATGAATGGGGATGTCATTTTCACGGACATATTTTTTTAACTCATTGTAAATATCCTCACCTCTCGTTCTCTCCTTTAATTGCAAAAGAGTAAGGAAGTCCTCCTTTGTTGTAAAATCCTGGAAGGCATTCTGACAAATACAACAAGCTGAGCTGTTTGCATTATATCCAGGGATTCATCGAACTGTAGTGAAAAATATTCACATCCTCTGACAGTGACTCTACCCTCCTTGTCACTGTTGCAGGGCCAAGCGGTATATTATGTATTGCGGTTGTGATGTCATTTTTATTTTTAAGTCATTAAAAACAGTCTCTGCAGTAATGGCCATTGCTTCCTTGAATAAATCGGCATCTGTAAAAGGCTTCTTGTGTTTAGCCAAAAAGTGACTTACACGAAATGATGCTTCAATGGTAACCTTATTTTGAGCAGCATGTTTTGTGAAAAACGATTGCTGGGCCTTCAACCCCGATTTCAGCTCCTCAACTTTCCAGGCACGAATTATGCTCTTTGGGGGGGTAGGTGTCTTTAAATTTCTGGTGGTTGGTGTTGTGGTGCCACTCCAGATTCCCTCTTTTAGTCAGTGCTTGTGTTTGGTGGCACAACATACATACACACTTGTCTTTCACCAGGGTAAATAGAAATTCCTCTTCCCATTCTGGAAGGAATTTGTACGTTTTCGCCTTCTTTTGTGGAGCCTCTGCCATGCTATCAGGATATCATGAGCGAGTGCTGTATATTGATGTTTGCGACAGTCTGTACTCTTATCTAATCTAATTGGTCACTTTGATGCAGCACAGGCTACACTGAAACAGCGGTGCATGGCGAGGGAGCTACACACATGCGCACTGGGCAGAAAGAATGGAAATAAAACCCCGCAACCCGGAAACAACCTCTCTTTACAAACAACTTTCAGAAGCGAAAGTATTGCTATATTACCATTATCCTAACTAGTATTACTTATTTTTATAATGCTCACATTACAACAGTATTTGTGTATTTATTTTTGATTTCTTTTCGGGATCTACTGGGAAAGTCTCAAAGATCGACCGGTCGATTGTGATCGACAGGTTGGCCACCACTACTCTACATCTCTAATGTGGAGTCCTCTCTACCCTCAATACTCTCTTTACTTTCCAAATTTAGTCAGTTCTCAGGATATAAACAGAATCTTCATAAGAGTAACTTTTTCCTTTGAATAAATTGGTATCAGTCAACTCTGACCTTCCTTTTAAAATTGTAAGAAATCAATTTACTTGTTTGGGTATAACAACTACTAGGAATTATAAATTTCTTTTTAAAGAAAACTTAATCACACTTTTGGAATATGTTAAGAAGGTACTATCAAATTTGTCTCTCCTTTCTTTATCGCTGATTGGACGTATTAATTCTATTAAAATGAATATTTTGCCTAAATTTTAATACTTATTTCAAGCCCTACCTGTTTTTTATTCCTAGATCTTTTTTTGACTCTTTAGATTCGATTATATCTTCTTCAGAAAACTAAAATTAATGGGGGATTAGCCCTACCCAATTTTAGGTTTTACTACTGGGCAGTCAACATACACTACCTTACGATTTGGTTATACTACATTGATCGTGAAGACTGTCCAGTTTGGGTCTCTTCAGAAGGTAATTCTGTTAATAAATTTTCTATTATTTCTCTTCTTGGTTCTTCAATTCCTCTGTCTTTAAGTAATTTAACTGATAATTATGTAGTGAAACATTCTTTGAGGATTTGGTTCTCTTTTAGCCACAAGAGTTTTGTTGCTTAAATGGAAAGATTCCACTCCACCTACTCATGCCCGTTGGTTGATTGATGTTATGTCATGTTTAAATGTAGAGAAGATTAGATGTTCTATTTCTATACCTAGACAAGATTTTTTCACATTATGGAGACCTTTTTGGAACTACTTTCACAATTTTTGATTTGTTCAGCAATGATGATGGCTATTACATGTTTAAACTTACAACTATACTTCAGAGATTTTTTTTCTTTTAACTAAACAGCTGTTTTTTTTCCTCTTTTTTTGTTTTGTTATGGGGTTTTGATTTTGCTCTAGACGAGAATAAAATATACCTTTTCAATATTATGGTTAATTTACTAGACATAGTTATGGGGCATTTCAATCTTGTTTCTGTTTCCATAATATCATAATGTATTTTGTATTTATCTACGCAAGTAATTAATAAAAACATTGAAAAAGAAAAAAAAGTAGTCTCTGGTGACATATGTGTACTTTGATCAAAAATTTACTTTGACTCTGTTTGAGGACTCAATATTGTTTTGAAATGGAACTGCTCTTAAAAGATCAGTTTTTTTTTCCTATACAGCTCAGGATTATGTGTTGAAGGAATGTACAGCAAAAGTTTGAGAAAATTCATGAGGAAGACGATGACATATCCCTTAGCGAAAGCTTAAAGCATCAACAACGTATTGTAAGATGGAAGGTGAACAGTGCTCAGTCCATCAGTAGAGTTAGACTGAAACAGTGTGTGGTGTATTAAATTTCGTAAAGATTTTAGATGAAAGTCTGGACAATTCCAAGTGACACGTTAACTTTTTGAAAGCCTGTAACACGTAGGATGTCGGTACGAGTTAAACACTGTAGACTACAGTTGCATTCTTACATTATAGGTTTGTTACTACTAGAGTACACAAGTGGCATGAGAACAAAAGACCAAAGAGTTTGTCTGTCTCTGCGTGTCTCTCAATGCTTGCAGATTGAACCTCTATTTATTGAGGCACCTAGCGCTCAGTTCTTGGGTTTTCACTTTGACAAAGGATTGCAATCGATAGGTGCCTAGGATAGATCCAGGGTAATTTCACCAGATGGAAATCGGAGATCTCCCGACAACAGCGACAATCAACTAGTGGCTGAGAATCGTCAGCCCCAAAATCTTTGAAACTGACGACATAGTATTTCATGTGGTTTAGAGGGTCATGTTTTTTGACTCTTCCAGTGCGTTCAACACCATCTGCCCTGCTCTGCTGGGGAAGAAGCTGACAGCGATGCAGGTGGATGCTTCCTTGGTATCATGGATTCATGATTACTTGACTGGCAGACCACAGTACGTGTGCTTGCAACACTGTGTGTTCGACAGAGTGATCAGCAGCACTGGGGCTCCACAGGGGACTGTCTGGTCTCCTTTTCTCTTCACCATTTACACCTCGGACTTCAACTACTGCACAGAGTCTTGTCATCTTCAGAAGTTTTCAGATGACTCTGCCATAGTTGGATGCATCAGCAAGGGAGATGAGGCTCAGTACAGGGCTACGGTAGGAAACTTTGTCACATGGTGTGAGCAGAATTATCTGCAGCTCAATGTGAAAGAGGCTAAGGAGCTGGTGGTAGACCTGAGGAGAGCTAAGGTACCAACCCTTGTTTCCATCCAGGGGGTCAGTGTGGACATGGTGCAGGATTACAAATACCTGGGGATACGAATTGACAATAAATTGGACTGGTCAAAGAACTCTGAGGCTGTCTACAAGAAGGGTCAGAGCCGTCTCTACTTCCTGAGGAGACTGAGGTTCTTTAACATCTGCCAGACGATGCTGAGGATGTTCTACGGGTCTGTGGTGGCCAGTGCTATCATGTTTGCTGTTGTGTGCTGGGGCAGCAGGCTGAGGGTGGCAGACACCAAGAGAATCAACAAACTCATTTGTAAGGCCAGTGATGTTGTGGGGATGGAACTGGACTCTCTCACGGTGGTGTCTGAAAAGAGGATGCTGTTTAAGTTGCATGCCATCTTGGTCAATGTCTCCCATCCACTACATAATGTACTGGGTGGGCACAGGAGTACATTCAGCCAGAGACTCATTCCACTGAGATGCAGCACTGAGCGTCATAGGAAGTCATTCCTGCCTGTGGCCATCAAACTTTACAACTCCTCCCTTGGAGGGTCAGACACCCTGAGCCAATAGGCTGGTCCTGGACTTATTTCATAATTTACTGGCATAATTTACATATTACTATTTAACTATTTATGGTTCTATTACTATTTATTATTTATGGTGCAACTGTAATGAAAACCAATTTCCCCCGGGATTAATAAAGTATGACAATGACTATGTTTATTTGTGCTTTTTATTTAATGATAATAAATTAGTCTTAAGTTACTTTGTTGTGTTCGTACACTTTTTACCACATTTCCTGGACACTCATACTGGTTTAGGTGTTCTTGAGTCTGATCAACCCAGCCTAATTACAAGCTTCAAGCATTTACCTACTTGAATGTATTTTTTCACTGTCAGCTTAAACCTTCTTTTTGAGCTGTTTCTCATCATCTACTATCAATCCCAAATTTTCTTCTTCCCTTCTGACTAGGAAAGCACAACTCTGCACCCTGCTCAGCCAGCACTAGTGCAGCACAGGGGTACGTTCTCTCCCCCACTGTTCCATCCAAGCTGAAATGCCTCCGCAAACATAGCACTTGTTACCACGCACCTGGAATTTTCTTTTATGTAATGTTAATATAATTTTGAAATTATGCTAACATAATTTTGAAATACCCTGTACTTATTTATGCATTACCCATTATAATCTAGATTTTCTAATAAACGTACCACAATCGATGCTTTGAAATATTTTAGAGCTTCGAAGTCTTTACATTAAGTGTTTAAAGTTACAACACTGTGACAGATAGTAACAATAGCCACAGAAGAGAAGTTGGTAGCTCCCTGATAATAAACCGCTGGCCTGCTGAACGCCGTCGCAATCTAGACAAAACATGTTATTTTTGCCATTGTGCCCGTCAGTTGTTTTGACAGCCTGGATTTATTTCCTTTTGTTGTGAGTTGTTGATTGTGTTTGTTTCATGTCAAAGACTCTATATTTTGAATTATATTGGTAAGTAATCTTTCAAAACATCATAATCTAATAAGAATTTATAGTATGCATATTACAAAAAAGTGACACTACACACAAGAGTGTCTGTACATAAGGTGACTGACAGGAAATCATAAAGAAGTGGAGGTGGGGAGTGTGGGTTAGCAGGTTAGTTGGTGGAGAGTTGATCAGCCTTACTGTTTTGTTTGTGGCACTGGGAAGCCGGGTGGCCGTGAACAACACATGCAGGAGATGGACAGATGAGGAACAAATGTGCTGTTGTTTTTTCACTTGTAAATCATCTACCCAGAATGCTCTCTCACCTTATGTTCAATACATAATACACAGGAAAATATATCCCCCCCTTCCCTCCCCACCCTTGTCTTAAAGGTTTCTCCCCTTCCTGTATACAGACTAGCTGTTGAACTATTAACACTCAATGGAGTAATCATCAAATTCGACCAGCAACAAAAAACATTTTTTAAACTAGGAAAAGCAGGTAGACTGCCTCTATTTCCGGACCTAACCCTGGGGATTATTCTGTCCCATGTTCTGAGTGTTAGTCACTTAAAAGGTCCTAAGGTTCAAAACTAAAATTTATTATTAGAGTACAAGCATTTCACCACATACAACCCTGAGATTCTTTTTCCTGCAGGCATACTCAGCAAATCCATAGAATAATATGGCATTGGAGCTGTACTTAGCCACACAGTCACAGGTGTACAGCGAGTGAAGCGGGGGCTAAGCACACATCACTGTAGTGCTACTGTGCTGATGGAGATTGTGGAAGAGATGCTTTTGCCAATCCAAATGGACTGGGGTCTGCAAGTAAGGAAATCCAGGATCCAATTGCACAAGGGGGTATTGAGACCCAGGTCTTGGAGTTTACTGATTAGTTCTAAGGGGATGATGGTATTGAATGCTGAGCTGAAATCGATAAAGAGCATCCTGATGTGTGCATCTTTCCTGCCCGGATGTTCCAGGGTTGTGTGAAGAGCCAATGAGATGGCATCTGTTGTGGACCTGTGGCTTCGGTAGACAAATTGGAGAGGATCCAAATTGCCACTCAGAAAGGAGCTGATATGTTTTAACATCAGCCTCTCGAAACACTTCATCAGTATGATGTACGGTAAGTGCATTGGGTGCCAGTCATTGTGGCAGGTTACCACGCTCTTCTTGGGCACCAGTATGAATCAAGCCTGAGTGAAGCAGATGAGTACCACACACTGCCAATGCAAGTGGTGAAGCTGATGCGAGGGGTGAGGATATCAGTGAACACACCAGCCAGTTAGTCAGTACAGGTCTTCAGTATTCGGCCAGGTACTCCGTTGCGACAGGATGCTTTCCTGGATTCACTCTCTTGAAGGCAGCTCACACATCCTCCTCAGATAATGAGCCCAAGGGATCATTGGTAGATATGGGGGTGCACGATGGTTCCTCCCTGTTCTGGTGGTCAAAGTCAGCACAGAAGGCATTGAGCTCATCTGGAAGTAAAGCTCTGCTCTCCTCCATGTCACTAGATTTAACTCTGTAGGAGGTTATAGCATTCAAATCCTGCCACAGGTGTTGAAGATCCTTCATTGATTCCAGTCTAGTTTGGAATCTCCATTACACCCGTGAGATGGCTCTCTGGAGATCTCACCTCTTGTAGCATTATTGATCTTCAGATCTGAATGCCTCTGATCAGGCTCTCAGCAAAATACAGATTTGATGGATCGTCCAGAGCTTCTGATTGAGGTAGACCCTGAATGATCTCATGGGGACACACTCATCTACAGCTGTTTTAGTAAAATTTGTTACAACCTTGGTCTAGTCATTCAGATTCTCAGATGAGAGCTTGAACCACTGCCCAGTCCACTGACTCAAGCCAATCCTGTGACCTTTCCTCTTCCTCCTGCGACCTCCTCTTAGCTGACTTGATCTCTGGAGCTTTGCTTTTTAGGCCCAGTCTGTATGCAGTTAGTAGGGGTACAGCCAAATGGTCCGATTTGCCAAAATGCCATCTAGGGAATGAACGATAGGCAATCCTTATTGTATTATAGCTGTGGTCTAGTGTATTGGCAACAGGTTACACACTGGTGATAATTGAGCAAGATGAAGTCTCCGACTATAATTTGAACTGCGCCAGGTTGGGCTGTTTCTTGTTTGCAGAAATGTTGCAAGTGCCTTCTTATAGTTGGCCGCTGGTGGTATATAAACTGCAACCACGGATGAGAACTCCTTAAATTCAATCTGTTTGGAGGCTCCTGTTTCATTGAAGGTACAGACGGCCTGAGGATGATGCCAAAGGCTTTTTTTATCTCTTGGTGGTGTATATATACTGTTGATGTTGGCTTGGGTACTGTATTGTCAGTAGGAGGCACTTCAGAAAGCACAGGTGACAGGGGAGCAAATGGCATGGCTTCCAGTTTCCACTGCGTACACTACAGGACCTGTTTGTGCCACCACCAAGGCAGGTTAACTGCTCTTATCCATTTCTGTCTCCCTCTCCTATTTAGTTTATTTAATCGTTCCGTTCTCGTTCTCTCCCCTCGGATTCTTTACTCGCCAAGTCTCCTGCAACCGTTTCCTCGTAGCGTCTTCTTTTCGCGCACCGTTACACTGCAGCGCACAGCCAGCGATGCAAACAGATTTTTCGTGCCATTGGGAATAAAACAACAATACCAGACAAGGACTTGTCATCTCATCACCAGTTGTTATGTTTGTGGTACTGGAAAGTCAGCAGCGAAATCTAGGCTTGCAGCAATTTGCCGGTGGCAGGGGCAGGTCCTGGTACAACGTTCAGGCAATTTGAAATCTGGCCCAAATAGTCTGGGGGCTTCTATCTCCACGACACTAAGGCTATGAGACAACCCCCGGCTGCTGTGCTTCGTGTCTGTGAACTTTGCAGTGATTTGCCCCGCTGATATGATGAACCCATGAACACTACCTCACTTTTTTGGTATTTCTGTTTTAGTACTACTGTTTTTAAATTTAACTATTTTATATACTTACTGTAATTCATTTATTTTTTTTCTATATTTATCATGTACTGCACTGTACTGCAACTGCTAAGTTAACAAATTTTACAACATATGCCGGTGACATTAAACCTGATCCTGATTCTATTTCTCTACCATAGGCTGTGATGCTTTCAAATACATAAAGTCATATTCTAAATCCATCATATCTGTGGTGTTATCACGTGTCAGAATGTGATTGGACAGAGTTCGGAGCTTGCGCAGAAATGATGGAATGATTGAGAAACTTGTACGGTGAAAACGTTGTTGCTGTTTGCTGTTGTAAATAAAAGTTCTAGTATTAATTCTTCCAGAATATGGTTTGTTTTTAGTAACCCATGGTACCTATAAAGAACACAACATGGTGTCAGAAGTCGGTCTGGAAGAATAATACGTTTCGCTAACACGGGAGAAGTGAAGATAATTGAAAAGAGCGCCAACGTTTTTAGTGTTTGCTAACAGCTTTACAAGTGGAAACACTTCGGCTGACTGGAAACGTAGCTGAAAACTGGAAAAAATTTAAACAGCGTTTTGAAATTTATTTATCAGCGATCGGAGCAAAAAATAAATCGGAGAACACGAGAGCTGCGATTCTACTCCACATAATAGAGGACGACACAATTGAGGTATATAACCATTTTACTTTTGAGAATGGAGATAATTTGAATCTAAAAGTGATAATCGACAAGTTTGAAGCATTTTGTATAGCAAAGCGCAATGTGACGTATGAACGGTACAAATTCTTTACGTGCAAGCAGAAAGCTGGTCAAACGATTGATCAATTTGTTACAGAATTAAGAAACCACAGTAAAACATGCGAGTTTGCCGAGGTGACAGACTGTCTCATTAAAGACTGAATTGTTTGCAGCATTCGGGATAGTGGTCTGAGAGAAAGACTGTTAAGAGAACAAGACGTAAATTTGGAAAAAGCTTTGATTCTCTGCAAAGCTTCAGAAACCGTGACCTCGCAGGCTAAAGAGCTTTTCATTCAGAACTGGAACATAGACGCTGTAAAACACAAACACATTAGAAAAAATAATGAAGCGACAACGAAACCGACAGAGAGCAAGACGTCATCTGAAAGAAAAAAAATTATGTGCTTGCTGTGGGTGGCAGCACTGACCAAAAAAGTGTCTAGCCTATGGGAAAATGTGCAACGGCTGTGGTAAGAATAACCATTTTTCACGCTGTTGCAGAAGTAGAAAGGAAATAAAACACATAAATGCAGTGCTTGAAAATGAACGTGAGGAGTTTTATATAGATGTGGTTTGTGAAAACAAAGTAAGAATGACTGGACTATGCCATTGCAAGAGAACCAAAACAATATTCCGTTTAAACTGGATACTGGAGCACAAGTAAATGTTCTTGCAGAATCTGAGTTTAATGCATTAAAGCCAAGACCAAAGTTACATCAGACAAATATAAAAGTGACTGGGTATTCAGGTGCAGACATTCCAACTAAAGGAACATGTATGGCGAAAGTATCACGCAAAAATATGGTGCACACGCTTTCATTTGTAGTTGTGTCAAAGAATGTACAGTCAATAATGGGTCTATCTGCCTGTTTGAGACCTAATTTGGTGAAAAGAGTCTTAGTCCTGGACAGTGACACAGAGTCAGAATACAGTGACTTGATGAAAGAGCAAGAGAGAACAGAATTTGATTCCAACGCAGCAAAAGTAAAAGAAATCGTAAAGAAAGCTCCCAGACCCATCCCTTTGTTACCAGCATCTGACAAAGCACTGCCACCAAAACCAGGAGTTGCAGGAGGACAGAGGCCAAACCTGCCGGTACAGTACAATACTGATCTGAAGCCAAAGAGTTACAAGAATCAGGATCCAATTGAAGAAGTGAAAGCACAAGTGAAGGAATTGAGAAGTTTTATTGAAATGATGAAGTCTCAGCATAAAAAAGAGATTACAGTTAATGAATGAATTAGATGAAGAAAAGAAGATCCGCATTTCATTACAAATGGAAGTGAAAGGAATTAAGGAATTGAAGAAGTACAACCCAGATCATACATGGTCCAAACAGAAGAAGGAGCAGTGTTAAGAAGAAATTGCACATACCTTAAGAAAGAGCCAACTTCAGAATTTCAGTTAACTGATGCAGACCAGATAAAACATGGAAATAACAACAAAACAGAAGAACTGTGTGAACCACTTGAAGGTCCACTCATGTTCGTAAAACCCCAGAGAGACTGATAGAGACATGTTAAATTATGCATTTGTTCTGGTTAATGTTGCTAATTGATTTTCTTTTTAAGGAAAGGAAGATGTGGTGATATCACGTGTCAGAACGTGATTGGACAGAGTTCGGAGCATGTGCAGAAATGACAGAATGATCGAGAAACTTGTATGGTGAAAATGTCGTTGCTGTTTGCTGTTGCATATAAAAGTTCTAGTTTTAATTCTTCCAGAATATGGTTTGTTCTTAGTAACCCACGGTATGTATAAAGAACACAACAATATCTTCTTCCATGATTGCTACTTGCAACTGAAGCCCATGATTAACAACCTTTACAACATTTAAAAGGCATTTGGACAGGCAGACTCGAGAGTTGCAAATGTTGTGTCTTTATTTAAGAAGGGCGACAAAGAAAATGCTGGGAACTATAGACCACAGCCTAAAATCCATGGTAGGTAGGGTACTGCAGATAATTCTTAGAGATAAGATATGTTTACATCTGGAAAGACAGGGATTGATCAGGGGTAGTCAGCATGGCTTGGTGCATGGGAGATCATATTTTACGAACTTGACTGAGGTTTTTTTAAGGGTGACATAGAAGAAAGTTGATACAGGTAGGAGAGTAGACATGTTTTATAGGGATTTCAGCAAAACATTTCAAGTTAAAGTTTATTGCCCTTCAACCAAACACATGTATGCAGTAAAATGAAACATCATTCCACTGTGGCCAAGGTGCACAACATATTGCATATACTCACATACAGCACATCTACTGTACATAGTTACCAGCTAACACATGCAGCCACAAAATAAGATTAGCACAAGTCCCTTGTGGCATGGCCTGAAGATTGACAGGTTGACATAAAGTGTGAGTTGCATGCTTATATAAGACGGTGTGATGTTACTGGTACTATTATAATAAAACAAGCAGCTGTGCAAATATGTGAAGCAGCCGCAACGAAAGGTGAAAAGTGACCAGTGCAGGATGAGAGGTCGGGAGTACGGTGTGGGGAGCATGTGGCAGGGGGAGCAGGGGAGTGGGGGCCGGCAGGGTATTCAGACATGTGTGCTGGGTGGCAGCAGGGTATTAAGAAATCTAACAGCCTGGGGGAAGAAGCTCTTGACAGTTCTGGTTCTTAGCCTCTGTTAAGGTTCAATATGGTAGGCTGCTCTAGAAGATTAGATCGCGTGGGTTCCAGGGAAAGCTGGCTAATTGGATATACAGTTGGCTTGAAGGTAAAAGTGCAGAGGGTAATAGTGGAAAGCTGTTTCTCGGACTGAAGGCATATAACTAGTGGTGTGCCTCAAGGATCAATGCTGGGCCCTTTATTGTTTGCTACAAGTCCTTAAGTTTTATGAGCAGAATTAGGCCATTTGGTCCATCAAGTCTGCTCCGCCATTTCATCACGGCTGATCCATTTCCCTCTCAGCCCCAATCTCCGGCCTTCTCTCCGTAACCTTTCAGGCCCTGATTAATCAAGAACCTATCTACCTCTGCCTTAAATATGCCCAATGACTTGCCCTCCACTGCCACCTGTGGCAACTAATTTGACAGATTCAACACTCTCTGGCTAAAGAAATTCATTCTCCTCTTCTCCATTCTAAATGCATGTCCCTTTATTCTGAGGCAGTGTCCTCTTGTCTTAGACACTCCTGCCATTGAAAAATTCTCTCCATATCCACTCTATCAAGGTCTTTCAACATTCCACAGGTTTCAATGAGATGCCTCCACATTTTGTTGAACTCCTGTAATACAGGCCCAGAGCCATCAAACACTCCTCCTATGATAAACCTTAAAATCCTAGAATCATTTTTGTGAACCTCCTTTGAATCTTCTCCAATGTCAGCACATCCTTTCTTTAATAAGTGGATCAAAGCTGCTCACAATACTCCAAGTGAGGCCTCACCAAATGCCTTATAAAACCTCAACATTACATCCTTGCCTTTATATTCTAGTCCTCTGAAAATGAATGCTAACATTGCATTTGCCTTCCTCACCATTGACTCAACCTACAAATTAACCTTTATGGTATCCTGCATGAGTCCTGTTGCACCTCTGATTTTTGAATTTTCTCTCCATTTAGAAAATAATGTATACTTTTATTTCTTCTACCAAAGTGCATGACCATATACTTCTTAACACTGTATTCCACCTGCCACCTCTTTGTCCATTCTCCGAATCTATCTGAGTCCTTCTGTAGCCTATCTGCTTCCTCAAAACCACATGCTCCTCCACCTATCTTTGTATCTTCCACTAACCTGACCACAAAGCCATCAATTCAGTCATTGAAATTATTGACATATAACATAAAAAGAATTGGCCCCAACACAGACTCTTGTCACCACCACTAGTCACCAGTACACAACATCCACTGATTCTCGTTTGTCTATCGTGTCCAAGTGCCCTGAAACCACATCCTTCATAATCGACTCCAACATCTTCCCGACCACTGAGGTCAGACTAACTGGCCAATAATTTTTTTTTTTCTGCCTCTTGCACTTCTTGAAGAGTGGAGTGACACCTGCAATTTTTCAGTCCTCTGGAACAATGCCAGAGTCTATTCAGCCCCCTCTTTCAGAAACTTGACACTGTATTCACCATCTGGTCTAGGTAACTCATCTACCTTCAGACCTTTCAGTTTCCCAAGCAACTGCTCCCTCGTAATAGCAACTTCACTCACTTCTGCCCCCTGACTTCAGACCTACTGTTAGTGTCCTCCACAGCGAAGACTGATGCAAAATACATATTCAGTTCACCTGCCATTTCCTTGTCCCCCATTACTACTTCTCCAGCATAAATTTCCAGTGGTCTGATATCTATTCTCACTTCATCTTTATTATTATTGGCTAGCTTACCTTTGTGTTCCACCTCTTCCTTCTTTATGACTTTTTTAGTTGCCTTCTGTTGGTTTTTAAAAGCTTCCCAACCCTCTAACTTCCCACTAAATTTGCTCTATTATTTGTCCTCACTTTGGCTTTTAGGTCAGCCATATTTGTGTCATCCTGACTTTAGAATACTTTTTCATCTGTGGGATGTATCTTTCTTGCGCCTTCCGAATTGCTCCCAGAATTTCCAGCCATTCCTGATCTGCCATCATCCCTGCTAGTGTCCCCTTCCAATCAATTTTGGCCAGCTCCACTCTCATGCCTCTGTAATTCCCTTTACTGCACTGTAATACTGATGCAACTGACTTTAACTTCTCCATCTCAAATTCCAGAGTGAATTCAATCCTATTATGATCACTTTCCCCTATGTGTGCTTTTACCTTAGGTTCTCTAATCAATTCCAGTTCATTGCATAATGCCAGTTCAGAATAGCTGATCCCCTAGTGGCCTCAACGACGAACTGCTCTAAAGATCCATCTTGTAGGCGTTCTATAAATTCCCCATCTTGGAATCCCACGCCAACCTGATTTTCCCTATCTACCTGAATATTGAAAAATCCCATGATTATGGTAACATTGCCCTTTTGACATGCATTTTTTATCTCTTGTTGAGATTTGCAGACTACATCTTTGCTACTGTGTTATCTAAATCAATTATTTTAAACAATAATGTACAAGGCATGATCAGTAAGTCTGCAGATGGTATACGAAGGTTATCAAAAATTACAGATCAGCTGGGCTAGGGAATTGCAAATGAAATTTAATTCAAGTGCAAAGTTTTGCATTTTGGCAAGTCAAATCCAGCAGAACTTTCACAGTGAATGATGGGGCACTGGGGAGTGTTGTAGAACAGAGGAACCTTTGAGTACAAATACATGATTCCCTGAGAGTCATAGGTAGACATGTTGATGAAGAAGGCTTTTGGCATGATAGCCTCTATAAGTCACAGCAATGAGTATACCAGGTGGGAGTTCATGGTTCGGATTTACAGCGTGCTGATGAGGCCACACTTGAGTATTATTTGCTTTTGGTTGCCCTTGTCGCCAGCACTTGAGGAGCTATGTGATAGGGAGATGTTGGACAGGCTAGGAGTATATTTCTTAGAATGTAAGAGACAGAGAAGTGATTGTATAAAGAAATACAGGGTGAATGCAGTCAGTTTCATTTTGCAGAGTTGGGCTAACAATAACTAGAGAACATAAACATAAGAAAATAAGAAATAGGAGCAGGAGTAGGCCACCAGGCCCATCAAGCCTGCTCCGCCATTCAATAAGATCGTGGCTGATCTGGCCATGGACTCATCTCCACCTACCTGCCTTTTCCTCATAACCCTTACTTCCCCTACTATGCAAAAATCCATCCAACCTTGTCTTAAACATATTTACTGAGGTAGTCTCCACTGCTTCATTGGGCAGAGAATGCCACAGATTCACCACTCTCTGGGAAAAGCAGTTCCTCTTCATCTCTGTCCTAAATCTACTCCCCTGAATCTCGAGGTTATGTCTCCTAGTTCTAGTCTCACCTACAAGTGGAAAAAACTTCTCTACCTCTATTTTATCTATCCCTTTCATAACTATATACGTTTATATAAGATCTCCTCTCATTCTTCTGAATTCCAGTGAGTACAGTTCCAGGAAACTGAATCTCTCTCATTGTCTAACTCCTTCATCTCTGGAATCAACCTGGTGAACCCCCTCTGCATCACCTCCAAAGCCAGTATCTCCTTCCTCAAGGAGACCAGAACTGTATGCAGTACTCCAGATGCAGCCTCACCAGTACGCAGTACAGTTGCAGCATAACCTCCCTGCTCTTAAATTCAATCCCTCCAGCAATGAAGGCCAACATTCCATTTGCCTTCTTGATAGCCTGCTGTACCTGCAAACCAACATTTTGTGATTCATACACAAGCACTCCCAAGTTCCTCTGCATAGCAGTATGCTGCAATTTTTTACCATTCAAACAATAATCTGCTTCTCCATTTTTCCTTCCAAAGTGGATGACCTCACACTTATCAGCATTGAACTCCATCTGCCAGACCCTTGCCCGTTCACTTAACCTATCTATATCTCTCTGCAGACTTTCCATATCTTCTGCACAATTTGTTCTTCCACTCAATTTAGTATCATCAGCAAACTTAGTTACAATATATTCTGTCCCTTCTTCCAAATAGTTAATGTATATCGTGAACAGCTGTAGGCCCAGCACCGATCCCTGCAGCACACCGCTCACCACTAATTGCCAACCAGAGTAATGACCATGCATCCAACTCTCTGTTTTCTATTAGTTAACCAATCCTCCATCCATGCTAATACATCACCCCCAACTCTATGTATCCTTACCTTATGGATAAATCTTTTATGTGGCACCTTATCAAACACTTTCTGGAAATCCACTTCAATAGCATCCATCTGTTCCCCACTATCCACTGCGCTCATTATATCCTCAAAGAACTCCAGTAAGTTTGTCAAACAGAACCTGCCTTTGCTGAGTCCATGCTGCATCTGCCTGATGGATTCATTTCTTTCAGATGCCTCACTATTTCTTCTTTAATGATAGCTTCAAGCATTTTCCCCAACTACAGATGTTAAACTAACTAGCCTTCAGTTACCCGCCTTTTGCCTACATCATTTTTTGAAGAGTGGGATGACATTTGCCATCTTCCAATCCACCAGGACCTACCCAGAGTCCAGAGAACTTGGGTAAATTATCATCAAATCCTCTACTATAACTTCTGTCATTTATTTCAGTACCCTAGATGCATTCCATCAGGACTAGGGGACTTGTCTATCTTCAAGCCCACAAGTTTGCACAGCACTACTTCTTTAGCAATAGCTATTGTACTGAAGTCCTCACCTCCCATCGCATCCATAACATCGCTCTTTGATACGTTTGACTTGTCATTCAGTGTGAAGACTGACAGAAAATAGTCATTCAAACCCTCTGCCATTTCCTCTTTACCCAATATCAATTCTCCCTTTTCACCCTCCAAGGGACCAACGTTCACTTTTCCACTTTATATGATTATAAAAACTTCTACTATCCATTTTTATATTTTGTGCTAGTTTATCTTCATAATCTATTTTCCTTTTCTTTATTGCTCCCTTAGTGGTTCTTTGTTGCTTTCTAAAGTTTTCCCAATTTTTCAGTTTCCCACAACTCTTGGTGACTTTGTATGCACAAGCTTTTAGTTTGATGCCTTCTTTTATTTCCTTAGTTATCCAAGGCTGGCTCTCCCACCCTTCCTGTCCTTGCTTTTAACTGGAATATACTTTTGCTGAGCACCATGAAAAATCTCTTTGAAAGTCTTGCACTGTTCCTCAACCATCCCACCATATAGCCTGTGTTCCCAGTCTATTCTAGCCAAGTCCTCCCTCATCTCTCTGTAGTCTCCACTGTTTAGGCATAATGTACTGGTTTTAGATTGAACGATTGCACCCTCCATTTGTACGGGAAACTCAATCATACTGTGATCACTCTTTCAAGAGGATTCCTAATTACAAGATCACTAATTTTACCTGTCTCATTGCACAGGATCAGATCTAAGATAGCCCATTCCCTTGTAGGTTCAGTATCATGCTGTTCAAGAAAGCCATTACGGATGATGTTATGAAGTCCTCTTCAAGACTGCCTCGACCAACTTGATTCACCCAATCTATGTGCAAGTTAAATTCCCCCATGATAACTGCTGTTGCATTCTTACATGCCTCATGTATTTCTGTTTATTGCCTGTGCCACTGTAATGTTATTATTCGGTGGCTGATAGACAACTCCCACCAATGATTTTTTTCCCTTTACTATTCCTAATCTCTATCCAGATGGATTCACCATTCTGCTCCTTAGATCTTATATCGTCTCACTATTGCCCTGATCTCATCTTTAATTAAGTGCTACCCCGCCTCCCTGATCTTCCTGCCTATCCTTCCGTATTACCTGCTATCCTTGGATATTTAATTCCCAATCTTCTCCACCCCGCAACCAATTCTCTGTAATGGCCACTAAATCATACCTCTTTGTACTGATTTGTGCCACAAGTTCACTGACCTTGTTTCGAATACAACAGGCATTCAAATAAAGTGCCCTTACACTCATTCTGCTTTTAAAATCTTGAACATTTTACTCTTTTGCACTTGACTTTTCTTCACTCCACTCTTACTTTTCTCTTTTTTATCTTTTGCCTTTTCTTTATCTTTATCCACACTTTTCTTTTTTACTTCATCCATATTTCTCCAATATGTTGGACCCAACCCCCAGAGGGCAAACAGTGGTGCTAGAAAGTTTGTGAATTTTGTAGAATTTTCTCTATTTCTGCATAAATATGACCTAAAATGTGATCAGATCTTCACGTGAGACTTAAAACTGGATAAAGAGAACCCAATTAGTAAATAACACAAAAACATTACACAGTATTTGTTCATTTATTTATTGAGAAATATTATCCAATATTACATGTATTTGTTGGAAAAAATACGTGAACCTTTGTTTTCAGTAACTGGTGCGACTGACACCCCCCCCCCCCCCACCCCAACCCTGTACAGCAATAACTTCAACCTAATGTTTCCAGTAACAGTTGAGCAGTCCTACAGATCAGCTTGGTAAAATTTTCGGCTATTCCTACTTCAATTCTGGAATTTTGGTGGGCTTCCTTGTGTGAACTGCTTGCTTCAGGTCCTTCCACAACCTTTCTATAGCATTAAGATCAGGACTTTAACTTGGCCATTCCAAAACATGTATTTTCCACATTTTAAATCATTCTGTTGTTGATTTTCTCTTGTTTTTCAGATCATTGTCTTGTTGCATTATCCAGCTTCTATTGAGCTTCAGGTGACAGACTGCTATCCTGACATTCTCCCGTAAAATGCCTTGATACAATTTTGAATTCATTGTTTCCTCAGTGACTGCAAGCTCTCAAGGTCCCGAGGCAGCAAAGCAGCCCCAAACCATGATGCTCCTTCCACCATGCTTCATACAGTAGTTGCGATGAGGTTTTGGTGTTGGTCTGCAGTGCCCTTTTTCCTCCAAACATAGCAATGTGCATTTCTGCCAAAAAGTTCAACTTTTGTCTCATCTGTCCACAGAAAATAGCCCCAGAAGCATTATAGAATGTCCAGGTGGTCTTTTGCAAACCTAAGACGTGCAGCAAAGTTTATTTTTGAGAGCAATGGTTTCCTCTGTGGTGTCCTTGTGGAATGAACTGTCAGTGGAAGTAGGTGTGACGAGTACTTGTTACATAACACCTGTCAGGGTGATAAGTATCTGGAGAATGCACGCTAACAGGTGTAGGAACAAGTAGTCATCACACCTACTTCCACTGAAAGTTCATCCCACAATAGATACCACCATTTGTATAAAAATATTTTTTTATACAATATCAGCTTTTAAAACACAAAAGACTCTGTGGATACTGGAAATCTTCAACAATACACATAGAAGACCATAGGAAATGAGTACACCAGTCAGCATCTATGGAGAGGAATAAACAGTTGATGTTTCAGGCTGAGACCCTTCATTGGACCAACTTTTAAAAGACAGTTGGGCAGGTACATGGATTGGAAAGGTTTAGAAGGTTATAGGTCACAAGGTGGGAAATGGAATTAGTTTTGATGGTGTATCATGGACTGTTCAACCAAAGGACCTGTTTCTACACTATATGATTCTATGGGTACATTCACAAATAAAAGATTGACTACAGCTCGTCATTTAATACCATCACCCCCTCAAAATTGATCAATAAGCTCCAAGAAGGTACCTGCTTGTGCAATGGATTTTGGATTTCCTTCCTTGTAGACCTCAGTCAGTTTGGACTGGCAACAACATCTCCCCCATGATCTCTATCAGCACAGGTGCACCACAAGGTTGTGTGCTTAGTCCCCTGCTCTACACACTTTACACCTATGACGGTGTGGCTAAGCACAGCTCCAATGCCTTATTCAAGTCGGCTGTGTTACGAACCCACAGGTTTCGTTTTCTGTCACTTTAAGAGTGTCTAAGTGAGGTGGGACTGTGACATCAGTCACAGGCTGCTGCGAACTTAAACTCATATACAAAGAGCGACCTTCAGGGGAGGGAGAGAGGGAGGGGAGAGGAGGGAGAGAGGGAGGGGGGAGGAGAGAGAGAGGGGGAGGAGAGAGAGAGGGGGGAGGAGGGAGAGAGGGGGAGAGAGAGGGACAGGGGAGGGAGAGGGAGAGAGAGAGAGAGACAGAGAGACACACACACACACACACACAGAGGAAGCCAGTAACTTCAGCTTGTCACAGCTGGGGCTTGGAACTCCCTTATGCCCACAAGGGTGGGTTAAACATCGGCATGGAGTGCATAACGAATGTGTGACTCTCATTTCGTACAATCCATAGGAGTGGATTTTTTGGGGTATCTTGCGGGACCACTTTTGTAGCCCTTGCCTGGGTATGTTGTGTGGTAACCACTGGAAAATGATATTCCTGTGACAGGTTACTTTCGGTGATAATTCATATGTGGATTTGGAACGTCACGATAGACAAGATCTACGGCAATTGTTATCTCGTTTTACCTGTGTGGAACCTGTGGAATACTTCATACTTACCTTCTCTCTCCATTACAATGTAGATTACAAATATCTCTCTCCCATCATTTATCACGTGGATTACTGAACTTTCCTACTTTACCATCTCAAGACTCTAAGCCTTGTTCCCCTCAATAGTTTGGGAGTTATATTTGCACACATATATACACATAACACTGTTAATTTTAGTTGATCTTGGTTGAGTTACTATATTATAAGTAGTTACTAATAAAAATAGTGGTTTTAACATCAAAACCAGACTCAGTGTGAAATCTCTTGCTGATGGTTTGTTTCTAAAATGTTACAGTGCTAATAGCTGATGTCAACACTGTTGTGGGTGGTGATGAATCAGGAAACAGGAAGGGGATCAGAAACTTGTAACAAGAATCTCTCAATGTCAGCAAGACCAAGGAACTGATTATAGACTTTAGGAGAGGGAAACTAAAGGCCCATAAACCAGAATTCATTGGAGGATCAGAGGTGGAGATGGTTAGCAATTCTAAATTCCTGGGTGTTACTGTTTCATTGGAGCTGTTCTGGACCCAGCATTGCGAAGAAAGTACAACAACGCATCTACTTCCTTAGGAGTCTGCGGAGATTCAGCATGACATCTAAAACTTTGATAAAACTTCTATGGATGTTTAGTGGAGAATATATTGATTGGCTGCATCACGGCCTAGTATGAAAACACCAATGCTTTTGACTGGAAAGACCATAAGATATAGGAGCAGAAGTAGGCCATTTGGCCCATTGAGTCTGCTCCGCCATTCAATCATGGGCGGATCCAATTCTTCCAGTAATCCCCACTCCCCTGCCTTCTCCCCATACCCTTTGATGCCCTGGCTAATCAAGAACCTATCTATCTCTGCCTTAAATACACCTGTTGACTTGGCCTTCACAACTGCTCGTGGCAACAAATTCCACAGATCTACCACTCTCTGACTAAAGTAATTTCTCCGCATCTCTGTTCTAAATGGATGTCCTTCAATCCTGAAGTTATGGCCCTCTTGTCCTAGACTCCCCTACCATGGGAAATAACTTTGCCATATCTAATCTGTTCAGGCCTTTTAACATTCAGAATGTTTCTATGAGATCCCCTGTCATTCTCCTGAACTCCAGGGAATACAGCCCACGAGCTGCGAGGCGTTCCTCATATGGAAACCCTTTTAATCCTGGAAACATTCTCATGAATCTTCTCTGAACCTTCTCCATTGTCAGTATATCCTTTTTAAAATAAAGACCCCAAAACTGCACACAATACTCCAAGTGTGGTCTCACGAATGCCTTACAGAGCCTCAACATCACATCCCTGCTCTTATATTCTGTACTTCTAGAAATGAATGCCAACATTGCATTCGCCTTCTTCACCACCGACTCAACCTACAGGTTAACCTCTAGGGTATCCTGCACAAGGACTCCCAAGTCCCTTTGCATCTCTGCATTTTGAATTCTCTCCCCATCTAAATAATAGTCTGCCCATTTATTCCTTCCACCAAATTGCACGACCATACACTTTCCGACATTGTTATTTCATTTGCTACTTTAGGGGAATTTTCATTCCCCTAAACTATCTAAGTCTCTCTGCAGGCTCCCTGTTTCTTCAACATGACCAGGTCCTCCACCTATCTTTGTATCTTCGGCAAATTTAGCCTCAAATCCATTAGTCCCATAGTCCAAGTCATTGACATACATCGTAAAAAGCAGCAGCCCCAACACCGACTCCTGTAAAACTCTACTGGTAACCAGCAGCCAGCCAGAGTAGGATCCCTTTATTCCCACTGTCTGGTTTCTGTCAATCAGCTAATGCTCCACCCATGCTAGTAACTCCCCTGTAATTCCATGGGCTCTTATCTTGCTAAGGAGCTTCATGTGCAGCACCTTGTCAAAGGCCTTCTGAAAATCCATGTACGCCACATCTACTGCATCTCCTTTGTCTACTCTGCTTGTAATTTCCTCAAAAAATTGCAGTAGGTTTGTCTGGCAGGATTTTCCTTTCAGGAAACCAAGCTGGCTTTGGCCTACCTTGTCATGTGCCTCCAGGTACTCCATAATCTCATCCCTACAGTCGATTCCAACAACTTCCCAACCACTGACGTCAGGCTAACAGGTCTACAGTTTCCCTTCTGCTGTCTCTCACCCTTCTCAAATATCGGATTAACATTTGCAATTTTCCAGTCATCCACAGTACAATGCCCGCATCTGTCGATTCTTGAAAGATCATAGTTAACGCCTCCACAATCTCTCCAGCTACTTCCTTCAGAACCCAAGGCTGCATTCCATCAGGTCCAGGAGATTTATCCAGCCTCAGACCATTAAGCTTCCTGAGTACCTTCTCAGTCATAATTTTCACTGCACCTACTTCACTTCCCCGACACTCTTGAATGTCCGGTATACTGCAGATGTCTTCCACTGTGAAGACTGATGCAAAATACGCATTCAGTTCCTCTGCCATTTCTGAGTCTCTCATTACAATATCTCCAACGTCATTTTCTACCAGTCCTATATCTATCCTCAACTCTCTTTTACCCTTTATATACTTAAAAAAGCTTTTAGTGTCCTCTTTAATATTAGCCGCCAGCTTCCTTTCATAATTCATCTTTTCTTTCTGCAATTTTTTAAAAGCTTCCCTATCCTCTATCTTCCTACCAGCTCTGGCTTCCTTGTATGCCCTCTCCTTTTCTTGGTCTTTGGCTCTGACCTCATTTGTCAGCCATGGTAGTGTCCTTCGTCCATTTGAAAATTTCTTGTTTGGAATATATCTGTCTTGCACTTCCCTCATTTTTTGCAGCAACTCCAACCATTACTGCTCTGCTTTCCTTCCTGCTAGGGTCCCCTTCCAGTCAACTCTGCCCAGTTCCGCTCTTATGCCATTGTAGTTTCCTTTATTCCACTGAAATACCAACACATTGGGTTTTAGTTTCTCCTTCTCAAATTTTAAAGTGAACTCGATCATATTGTGATCACTGTTCCTTAACCAATGGATCATCGCACAACACCCAATCCAGCACAGCTGATCCCCTAGTGGGCTCAACAACAAGCTGTTCTAAAAAGCCATCCCTTAGACATTCTACAAATTCTCTCTCTTGCAGTCCAGTGCTGGCCTGCTTTACCCAAACCACTTTCATGTTAAAATCCCCAACGATTATCATGACACTGCCCTTTTACACGTTTTCTATCTCCTGCTGTAATTTGTAATCCACATCCCGGCTGCTATTTGGAGGCCTGTATACAACTGACATTAGGGTCCTTTTACCCTTGCCATTTCTTAACTCAACCCATAGATACTCTACACCTTCCAATCCTATGTCTACACCTTCCGAAAATTCTACGAAAGGTAGTGGATTCTGCCCAGTATATGCAACCCCGCCCCCCCCCCCGCCAAATACTGAGCACATCTACATGAAATGCTGTCGCAGGAAAGCAACATCAATTATCGGAGATCCCTATCACCCAGGTCATGCTTTCTTCTTGCTGCTGCCATCAAATAAAAGGTACGAGTGCCTCAGGACTCTCACCACCAGCTTCAAGAGCAGTTACTACCCCTCAATCATCACGCTCTTGAATAAAAGGGGATAACTACACTCACTTGCCTCATCACTGAAATGTTTCTGCAACCAATGGTCTCACTTTATGGACTCTTTATCTCATAATTTATGGCTATTTATTTAAACTTGCATTTGCACTGTTTTATTGTCTTGTGCACTCTGTTTGATTTTTCATTGATCCTGTTATAGTTACTATTTTATAGATTTGCTACGTGTACCAACAAGAAAATTAATCTCAGGGCTGTATATGGTGGCATATATGTACTGTACTTTAGTAATAAAATTTACATTGCGATTTGGACATGGGCACAGGTTTCAGAAAGGCACTCTTTGTAGATCAATGTCTTTGAATTATTTTCTACTCTTAAGTTGATTTTTATGTACCTAATTATTTGCCAGTGAGTAAGATGCTGTCAAAGTCAGGCAGGTGTTTCTGTAAGTGTGTGTAAACTCAGGGGTATTTCGCCTGACTAGTCACACTGCCTTCGTGTCACTCCCTGGGCGTGAAGAAACCCTCTGCCATTGTCTTACCTTATTTGCTCTACAAATCTGCCGCAGAATGGCCTTTAACCAATTGCAAATCAGTCCTGATTTTGCAATAAAGGGCATCACAGCAGGGATGATCCTTACGAAATGAGGAATGCTGGGATAGATAGTCCTACGAAGTCTAACTGCTGAACAGGATCCCATGGTGTTAAGAGGTGTACTAGCACGGGCTGAAGATGGCTGACTGAGAGTGGGGATTTAGAGGTACTTTTCAGGATTGATGCCAGAGACTAGTGGAGATCCGCAGGGGTCGGTGTCAAGACAGGGACAAAGCTGCCGGTCGGAGCAACCCTACGTCAACACGCCACCTTGTCCGGGGAGCGGGTATGTGACGTCAACGCCAGGGTGCGGAAACGTATTTGAGGTCGGAAGTGACGTTGCGTGCCATCGCGGGCGACGTGACAGAGGCGGTTGGCGATTCTGACAGCGGAGGCGGGGGGGTGAGTGACCTTCGGTGCCGCGGTTCGGACCGGGCGGCAGGGAGGGGGTCTTCGGGTAGCACCTCCGCCCGCCGCTTGGCGAGCGCAGTCCTCCGTTTTGCTCCCCCCGGGCCGGCCTTTTATTGTCGATCAAGGCTGCCGTCAGAGGAAGCATCCGTTTCGCCCACAACCCCAAACCCCATTGCGGCTGCCCGGGTCCCCTTGGACGGCGCAGTCATTGCCACCTTTCTGAAGGAGATGCTCCACTCCACTCGCTTCCCTGTTTGCCACCTGCCACACTCTGATGGAGCCCTCATAGACCTATGAAAGGTGCCCTCAGTAGCAGAGCAGTTTTCATGATACTTCGAGAGAGAGTTCCAACTGCACAGGAAGGGATCCTTGCCACACACTTCTGAACCTTGGAAAATCTATGGAACAAGATGCTGTTTGTTCAGTTTTGTTTATATCTGTATAAGATCGGTAGCCTTTTAGATCTGTTTTTGTCTGATACGTCTGTCATATGGTCAGAGTTTCTGCCTTTACCATCTGTTCAGGCGGTGAGTTCTAGCCCCCTTAACAGCTGTAAAAAGGATTTTCTCCCTGTAATCTTTCTGCCAGTTACTTTAACTGTGTGCTTCCTGGCTTGTTTTCTGCTACGTGAAGTAAATTCTTCCTTTTTATTCTGTCAAGGTATCTTCATAATTTTATATGCACCTGTATACTCACCACAGCTTTCTCTCACTCAATGAAAAAAATTGTCTTTCTTTTTTAAATTTTAATGCTGGCAGCATCTACTATACATGCACTAGTTGGAAAAACTGCCCGGCTCTCCCCATAGTCACTGGAACTTTTAAATCCATGTAAGATTTCCAGATAACACACACAAAAGTTGCTGGTGAACGCAGCAGGCCAGGCAGCATCTCTCGGAAGAGGTGCAGTCGACGTTTCAGGCCGAGACCCTTCATCAGGACTCATCATGCCCTGCCCAAGAAATAGTGGATGCATTAATGATAATTTTTCAAAACTCGTTAGATTCTGGACTAGCTCCTGAGGATTGGAGGGTGGCTAATGTAACTCCACTTTTTAAAAAAGGAGGGAGAGAGAAACCGGGGAATTATAGACCGGTTAGCCTAACGTCGGTGGTGGGGAAACTGCTGGAGTCAGTTATCAAGGATGTGATAACAGCACATTTGGAAAGCGGTGAAATCATCGGACAAAGTCAGCATGGATTTGTGAAAGGAAAATCATGTCTGACGAATCTCATAGAATTTTTTGAGGATGTAACTAGTAGAGTGGATAGGGGAGAACCAGTGGATGTGGTATATTTGGATTTTCAGAAGGCTTTTGACAAGGTCCCACACAGGAGATTAGTGTGCAAACTTAAAGCACACAGTATTGGGGGTAAGGTATTGGTGTGGGTGGAGAGTTGGTTAGCAGACAGGAAGCAAAGAGTGGGAATAAACGGGACCTTTTCAGAATGGCAGGCGGTGACTAGTGGGGTACCGCAAGGCTCAGTGCTGGGACCCCAGTTGTTTACAATATATATTAATGACTTGGATGAGGGAATTAAATGCAGCATCTCCAGTTTGCGGATGACACGAAGCTGGGTGGCAGTGTTAGCTGTGAGGAGGATGCTAAGAGGATGCAGAGTGACTTGGATAGGTTGGGTGAGTGGGCAAATTCATGGCAGATGCAATTTAATGTGGATAAATGTGAAGTTATCCACTTTGGTGGCAAAAATAGGAAAACAGATTATTATCTGAATGGTGGCCGATTAGGAAAAGGGGAGGTGCAACGAGACCTGGATGTCATTATACACCAGTCATTGAAAGTGGGCATGCAGGTACAGCAGGCAGTGAAAAAGGCGAATGGTATGCTGGCATTTATAGCGAGAGGATTCGAGTACAGGAGCAGGGAGGTACTACTGCAGTTGTAATTAGAAGATTGAGGGGGGATCTGATTGAAACGTATAAGATCCTAAAGGGATTGGACAGGCTAGATGCAGGAAGATTGTTCCTGATGTTGGGGAAGTCCAGAACGAGGGGTCACAGTTTGAGGATAGAGGGGAAGCCTTTTAGGACCGAGATTAGGAAAAACTTCTTCACACAGAGAGTGGTGAATCTGTGGAATTTTCTACCACAGGAAACAGTTGAGGCCAGTTCATTGGCTATATTTAAGAGGGAGATAGATATGGCCCTTGTGGCTACGGGGGTCAGGGGGTATGGAGGGAAGGCTGGGGCGAGGTTCTGAGTTGGATGATCAGCCATGATCATAATAAATGGCGGTGCAGGCTCGAAGGGCCGAATGGCCTACTCCTGCACCTATTTTCTATGTTTCTATGTTTCCGAGAGATGCTGCCTGGCCTGCTGCGTTCACCAGCAACTTTTATGTGTGTTGCTTGAATTTCCAGCGTCTGCAGAATTCCTGTTGTTTAAGATTTCCAGATGATCCATTGGCCAATAACATGTTTCTTGAGAGTTGCTGCCATCCAGGTTAATGAATAGATTTATTACATTTTTAATTTTAACACAGTAAATAGTAGAAATATTTTTTTGAAAGTTAGGAAAATAGTATGATTACGTAACCAATATATTTATTGGTCTAGATGGGTATCTGGTCAATGCTCATCCTGACTTTGCCCATGCTCACAAAATATTGATGGCTATGGATTTAATGATAGTTGGGCAGATTGTAGCTAATTTTTATATATTCATATTTGTGGCAAGGGATATCACTATGATGGGTGTCATTGGTTGTCCATATCTAATTTAGCTTGAGAAAATCACTTAGAACTATGACAGTCCTGGTAAAGCTACTTCGGTAGTGTTGTCGGTTAAGGAGATCCAGGATCTGGACTCTTTCATCTGACTAATAAATTGCTTTGGGTCACAAGTTATGTGCTTCAAAGCCAATAATTTGTTCAGGTGTGTTGCTTGGTTTATTGTCAGATCTGTACGTGTTATTCATGTAAACAGAGTTGAATTGGCTGAAAGTGATGTTGTGAACCTCAGAGGCTGCGATAAATCAGACATTGGTTTGTCATTTTATGCATTACAGTCCTATTGCCCGAGATGTTTGAAGGTGAACTGCAGCTGAGATCATCTTTATAAATGTCATCAGTTAGCCTATCTGATAACGTTTTGAGAATGTCAGCCTAGTAGTGTGTTCTTGCTCAGTCACTTGTTTAACATTCTAATGTCATCTAGACTGTTTTGATTAGATGCTGGAAATTACAACACAGCTGCATAAAACAGCAAATTCCCCGCTGCCAAATTTTCAGCAGTAGATTATCTGCACTAATATTGGTGGTCTGCTGCTGTTTGTAGAAGATTGATTTGTGTATACCTTGCATCTAGGTCTATTTAATTAGCTGACATCCTGAAGGGGTTTATGTAGCTGTAAATAATCTGGAATTTTGGGGGAAAGACACTAACCCATTGATCATTAAAACTACCAGATTGTTCTGCAAAAATAAACCATCTGGTTCGCAAGTGTCTCTCTCCATCAAAATGTTGTCTAGCCACCTACTTGCCAGTACTGAGTTCTCCATCACAAGCATCCCAGATGGACCAGTCACAGAACAATATTGTATTTTAAGGGGCTGGATCTCCAGCCTCACGTAACTCTCCTCCTCATACTCTAATAGCTTTTCCACTATCTCTTAGGCAAGGGCATGATGAAATGTTCTCTACTTGTCTGGATTCAGGGAAAACTGGCATCAACCATATTAAGCATTGTATCCTTCCATTAATGATGCCAAGTGGCTACAGTGTGCCCCATCCGTTAAAAAAACATGGCATTTATGTGCCCAGGCTACTTCAGTTGAACCTCCCAAACCCAAGATTTCTATCATCAAGAAAGGCAAGGACAAGAGTTGATTGGTGCACAGCCATATTCAGAGTCCCCTCCAAGTTGCACACTATCTTGACTTACAGATATATTGCCACTTATTCATTGTCGATTTGTCAAAATCTTAAAACTTCCTCCACAACAGCACTCTGGGAGTACCCTAATCTGAAGGATAGTGATGTCAAGATTCTGAGAATTAATTTTTAAAATTGGATATTTTTTAGTTGAATGACTCATGATTGATATTACTGTTTGGCCATAGCAATTATGAATGACTTCAAGAATTTCACCGTGACCTTTAATTATTTCTCTCTTCACTTACACAGTGAAGAGAACATTAATTTAAAATCAAAAACACAAAATAATCTGCAGATGCTGGGATCAGAGCAACACTCACAATACGCCGGTCGGGCAGCATCAGTGGAAAGGATGAGTCAACGTTCTGAGCCAGAACTTCCGGTAATTCCTTCCCCATCCCTTCCTCTATCCCTATTTCATTCTGCCCCCCCCCCCAGCTGCCTATCACCTCCCTCATGGTTCTGCCTCCTTCTACTACCCATTGTTTTCCTGCCTATGACGTTCCTGCTTCCTCTCCCCCACCCCTTTGTTTTTCAAATTACTGGTTTTTCAGCTGAAACTACAAGCCTTCTTCCAACCCTCCCCCACCTTCTTTCTTCAGTCCTGATGAAGGGTTCTGGCCCGAAACGTCGACTCATCCTTTCCACTGACGCTGCCTGACCTGCTGAGTTCCTCCAGCATATTGTGAGTGTTGCCTTAATTTAAAATCAAGCTTTAACAGTATGACCAATTTCTTATAATATGAATATCTGTGGAAAAGAATAGATTTTATTCAACTATAAGTAAACATAAAGTAGAATACAAGCACACCATTTGTCATGCAGTGTTGTAATGTTATAGCACTATGATTGCATCACGTCATTTTTTTTCTAAAAGAGTAATCCTTCGAGGAGCTAGAATCAACTCATTGTGAATAATCATCTTGTATACTTGTTACTTCTAAGCCTGAGGTGCACTGCTCTTGCACTTGTTTGTCATTCAGAATATTCTGGATTCTTTTCTTTAACATTTGGTTCTATGTCTCTTGCATGAGTGTTCTCTGTGTAAAAATCAGTACTGAGTATCAGCCAACTGCATACTTTTACCGCTCATTTGACACTTTCCAGCTTTCACACCTGCATGTTCGACTATTACCATTCAAACAGGCTTCCTCATTTTTAAAGGATATAATATGATGAATTTATTGCATCACAATTGTAGTTAAAATTATTATTTCTGATTGTACCATCAAAATTTGCTCTTCATCTAATTAACCAAGATTTCACAATCAAGTGTTATTATTATCTGCAAATAAATTCTTTTGATCTAATTTCATTTCCTGTCACTGGTCATAGAACATAGAAAACCTACAGCACAGCACAATACAGGCCCTTCTGCCCACAATGCTGTGCCGAACATGTCCTTACCTTACCTTAGAAATTACCTACGATTACACATAGCCCTCTATTTTTCTAGGCTCCATGTACCTATCCAGGAGTCTCTTAAAAGACCCTATCGTATCTGCCTCCACCGGCGTCGCCGGCAGCCCATTCCACACACTCACCACTCTCTGCGTTTTTTAAAAAAAAACAACTTACCCCTGACATCTCCTCTGTATCTACTTCCAAGCACCTTAAAACTGTGCCCTCTTGTGCTAGCAATTTCAGACCTGGGAAAAAGCCTCTGACAATCCACAGGATCAATGCCTCTCATCATCTTATACGCCTCTATCAGGTCACCTCTCGTCCTCCGTCACTCCAAGGGGAAAAGGCCAAGTTCACTCAATCTATTCTCATAAGGCATGCTCCCCAATACAGGCAACATCCTTGTAAATCTCCTCTGCACCCCTTCTGTGGTTTCCACATCCTTCCTGTAGTGAGGTGACCAGAACTGAGCACAGTACTCCAAATGGGGTCTGACCGGGGTCCTACTGTATTTAGTTACAGCATTACCTCTTGGATCCTAAACTCAATCCCACGATTGATGAGGGCTAATGCACTGTATGCCTTCTTAACCACAGAATCAACCTGCACAGCAGCTTTGAGTGTCCTATGGACTCTGACCTCAAGATCCCTCTGATCCTCCACACTGCCAAGAGTCTTACCATTAATACTATATTCTGCCGTCATATTTGACTTACCAAAATGAATCACCTCACACTTATTTGGGTTGAACTCCATCTGCCACTTCTTAGCCCAATTTTGCATCCTGTCAATGGGACCTCTTGACAGCCCTCCACACTATCCACAACACTCCCAACCTTTGTGTCATCAGCAAATTTACTAACCCATCCCTCCACTTCCTCATCCACATCACTTATAAAAATCACGAAGAGAAGGGGTCCCAGAACAGATCCCTGAGGCACACCACTAGTCACTGACCTCCATGCAGAATATGACCCATCGACAACCACTCTTTGCCTTCTGTGGGCAAGCCAGTTCGGGATCCACAAAGCAAGGTCCCCTTGGATCCCATGCCTCCTTATCAAATGCCTTGCTGAAATCCATATGCACTACATCTACTACTCCACCTTCATCAATGTGTTTAGTCACATCCTGAAAAAATTCTATCAGGCTTGTAAGGCACGACCTGCCTTTGACAAAGCCATGCTGACTATTCCTAATCATATTATACCTCTCCAAATGTTCATAAAACCTGCCTCTCAGGATCTTCTCCATCAACTTACCAACCACTGAAGTAAGAATCACTGGTCCATAATTTCTTGGGCTATCTCTACTCCCTTTCTTTAATAAGGGAACAACATCCGCAACCCTCCAATCCTCCGGAACCTCTCCTATCTCCATTGATAATGCAAAGATCATCGCCAAAGGCTCAGCAATCTCCTCCCTTGCCTCCCACGGTAGCCTGGAGTACATCTCGTACGGTCCCGGAGACTTATCCATCTTGATGCTTTCCAAAAGCTCCAGCCCATCCTCATTCTTAATATCTATATGCTCAAGCTTTTCTTTCTGCTGTAAGTCATCCCTACAATCACCAAGATCCTTCTCCGTAGTGAATACTGAAGCAAAATACTCATTAAGTACCTCTGCTGTCTCCTCTGGTTCCATACACACTTTTCCACAGTCACACTTGATTAGTCCTATTCTTTCACGTGTTATCCTCTTGCTCTTCTCATACTTGTAGAATGCCTTGGGGTTTTTCTTAATCATGTCCACCAAGGCCTACTCATGGTCCCTTCTGGCTCTCCTAATTTCATTCTTAAGCTCCTTCCTGCTAGCCTTATAATCTTCTAGATCTCTATCATTATCTAGTTTTTTTTGAACCTTTTGTAAGTTTTTCTTCTTGACTAGATTTACAACAGCCTTTGTACATCACAGTTCCTGTACCCTACCATCCTTTCCCTGTCTCATTGGAACATACCTATGTAGAACTCCACGCAAATATCTCCTGAACGTTTGCCACATTTCTTCCATACATTTCCCTGAGAACATCTGTTCACAATTTATGCTTCCAAGTTCCTGCCTGATAGCCTCATATTTTCTCTTACTCCAATTAAACGCTTTCCTAGTTTGTCTGTTCTTATTCCTCTCTAGTGCTTTGGTAAAGGAGATAGAATTGTGATCACTATCTCCAAAATGCTCTCCCACTGAGAGATCTGACACCTGACCAGGTTCATTTCCCAATACCAGATCAAGTACAGCCTCTCCTCTTGTAGGCTTATCTACATATTGTGTCAAGAAACCTTCTGGAACACACCTAACAAACTCCACCCCATCTAAACCCCTTGCTCTTGGCTAGTGGTCACCAACCAGTCGATCGTGATCGACTGGCCATCTTTGAGACTTTCCCAGTAGATCCCGAAAATAAATAAATACATACATACATACATACATACATACATACACAAATACATTATGCCTAATAAACCTTTTGATGCAAAAGCAAATTTTACCCCTAGAGCGCATATGTGAGTCATATGTAGTAACTTCTACTTTGAAAAAGGACCACTAGACAACTTCATGTCCAGAGAAACAACTTTATCTGGGACGGCAAAACCACACACACATGCGCAGAAAAGACCGGAAGTAAAACCCCGCAACCTCTGTTTACAAACAGCTTTCCGTAGCAGGAATATTGCTATATTGGTAAAGCAATACTTCTTGACCAGATTTCTAATTGGTGTTACCAATCTTAATTGGTATTAACTTATCTTTATAATGCTCACATTACAATACCTTTAATTCTAAGTGTCATTATTTAATTTTATTTCAACACGAAAAATAAATGAATGAAAATTGACTATTGCACTCAGTGTGATGACTGGGGCTGAATACTTTCTGCTAGTTCCCTGAAATTTGGCTCATAACTACAGACAGCCACTCTGAGACAGTTTGTGAGGTGTCTGTCAGTAAAACGACTCCTGTACTTAGATTTAATAATTTTCATCTGTGAAGATGCAATTTCACACAGATAAGTTGACCCGAAGTAGGCACTGACTTTTAGTGCACATGTGGTGAGATGAGGAAACTTTTCCCTACTGACAAGCCCCCAAAAGACACCGTCCTTTGATCTTGCTTTAAGCTCGATGTCATTTTGCAAATCAATTATTTCCATTTCAATATCACTTGGCACACCAAATACTTGCTGGAATTTGGCTGCTATCTGTCTATATCGATCGGCAGAAATGGATTTGAAATAAATGCAGCAATATCTTTCATGATGTTTAACTTCCCAAAACGCCCATCGAACTCTATTGCCAGTTTGTCTAGGTAAGCACAGTATTGCTCAGGGCGAAAAGCATTTTTTTTTCCTTGATGGCCTATAACAGTTTCTCCAAGTTGGAAAAATGTGTCAGCCTCCCATTCTTTAAATTTGAAATCCAAACACCGAGCTTGGCCTTAAACGCATTTACTGAGCTTATCACGTGGGGCAGGTGTTGGTCTTTTCCCATAAGCTCGCTGTTAAGTGCGTTTAATTTAGCCGTTAGGTCTATCAGAAACCCTACATCCAGTAGCCACGCATCATCTGACAGTTCCTCATGCTCCTCGTTTCTTTATCTCAGGCAGCAAGTCAACAAACTATTGCAGCACAGCGCCCTCGCAAACCTCCTGACAGACTGAATATTCGAATGGACAGTTTCCTTTGTTAGACTGGATTTTGAATCTGCCACGTTTTTCAGGTGTTTTGTATTGGTAAACTGTTACTGAGACACTAGTGTAAGTTTCAGGGGTACGCAAGATAATGACACCACTATTTTTTGTTTCCCAGTTCTTTTACATTTGGGGAATGTTGGAATTTAAAGGGGGAGAAGTGTTGTAATGTGAACATTATAAAGATAAATTAATACCAATTAGGAGAATGGTAATATAGCGATACTCCCGCTACAGAAAACTGTTTAAACAGAGGTCGTTTCTGGGGTTGTGGGGTTTTACTTCCAGTCTTTTCTGCACGTGTGTATAAGCCCCTCCACCGCGTTGGTTTTGCCATCCCAGATGAAGTTGTTCCTTTGGGCATGAAGTTGTCGAGTGGTCCTTTTTCAAAGTAGAAGTTACTACAAAAGGTATGACGTATTGTGATATTCTTAAAGGAAGACAGCTATGGCCTGTTTGATATGCAAGTTAGTTATAGGGTTTTTTTGGTTGAATTAATCTGAAAGTTTGACAAAAGTATTTTGTGTAATTCAGATACAATTAGCCCAAATAAAAGGCCTCAAGTTGGAAGTACAATCTGAGCTGTTTTTTTCTCTAAACGATTTAGTAGGTCGATCTTGCCGTTCACTAAGGCTGAGGTAGGGGATCTTGGGCTTAAAAAGGTTGGCGACCACTACTCTAGGGAGAGGCCAATCGATATTTGGGAAATTAAAATCTCCCACCTCCGCAACACCTTTCCAGAATCTGTCTCCCTATCTGCTCCTCAATGTCCCTGTTACTATTGGGTGGTCTATAAAAAAACACCCGGTTTTGTTATTGACCCGTTCCTGTTCCTAACTTCCACCCACAGAGACTCCGTAGACAATCCCTCCGTGACTTCCTCCTTTTTTTGCAGCCATGACGCTTTCTCTGATCAACGGTACCGCGCCCCCTCTTCTTTTGCCGCCCTCCTGGTCCTTTCTGAAACATCTAAAGCCTGGCACTCGAAGTAATCATTCCTGCCCCTGAGCCATCCAAGTCTCTCTAATGGCCACAACATCATAGCTGCAAGTACTGATCCACGCTCTAAGCTCATCCACTTTGTTCATGATGCTTCGTGCATTAAAATAGACACATCTCAAACCAACGGTCTGAGTGCATCCCTTCTCTGTCACCTGCCTATCCTCCCTCTCGCCCTGTCTCCAAGCTTTCTCTATTTGTGAACCAACCGCCTCTTCTTCCGTCTCATCAGCTCGGTTCCCACCCCCGCCCCCCAGCAATTCCAGTTTAAACTCTTTCCCAATAGCCTCAGCAAACCTCCCCACCAAGATATTGGTCCCTCTAGGATTCAAGTGCAACCTGTCCCTTTTGTACAGGTCACACCTGCCCCAAAAGAGGTCCCAATGATCCAGAAACCTGAATCCCTGCCCCTGCTCCAATCTCTCAGCCACCCATTTATCCTATACCTCATTCTTTTCCGATACTCTTTTCATACCTGAAGACAGGTGAAGAAGTATTGAGAAAAAGAGTAGAAACCCATCTGTCAGGTTAAAAACCTATATTGTATATTATACAATCATTGCCTGGTCATTTATAAATGCAAAATATGTTCAGTGGCCTGATACACCTGGTCGTTAATGTAAATATTGATTCAGCAATCGTGTGACAAGAACTCTGTGTAAACACGTCAAGAGGTTCAGTTGTTGTTCAGACTAAACATCAGATGGGGAAGAAATGTGATTTTACTGACTTTAACTATGAATAATTGTGATGCCAGATGGGCTGGTTTGAGTATCTTGAAACTGCTACTCTGAGATTTTCACACACAATAGTCTCTAAATTTTACAGAGAATGAAAAACAAAACATCCAGTGATTGGCAGTTAATGAGAGAGGTCAGAGAAGAATGGGCATAGTGGTTCAGGCTGACATGGAACTGACAGTAACTCAATCACACATCATAACAGTGGTGTGCAGAAGAGCATCTCTGAACACACAACACATCAAACGATGAAGTGGATGGGCTGCAGAAACAGAAGAGCATGAACCTACACTCAGTGGCCACTTTATTAGGTAGAGGACTCTGACCCAGCCATTCAAGGAATTTTCTTCCTTTAAACCAATTTATGTTTGCTCTGACAGTGTGCTTTGGGTCATTGTCCTACTAAAAGACAAACTTCCTCCCCAGTTTAATATTTCTGGCAGAGGCTAGCACATTTTTATCCAGGATCTCTCTGGATTTAGCAGCATTCATCTTCCCATTAATTCTGACCAGATTTCCAGTCCCCATAACATCCCCACAGCATGATGCTACCTCCACCCTACTTTGCATTAGGAATGGTGTTACCTGGCTGATGTGCTGTATGAGATTTATGTTACATGTACTGCTTAGCGTTGAGGCCAAGAGGTTCCACTTTGGGCACATCTGACCACAAGACCTTCTTCCGCTTCTTTACAGTATCTTCTTAGTGACGCTTTGAGAAGTCTTTATAGGCAGGGATATGTTTTTTTTTAGCCAGGGCTGCGTCTTTGCAGCTCTTCCATAAATTCCCTTTTTGTGCGAAGCCTTGGAGATTGTGGAGCCATGAACTTGATCTCCAGTTGCAGCTACTGATTACTCAGCTTATTCAGAGCGACTAGGTGTCACGTTAGCCTCTCGTACAAGTGCCATTCTTCTCCAGTGACTACGTTTAGAGAGGGTGACGTGACCTAGGCAGTAGGGCTGTAGTTTCATATTTTTCCACTCCACTTTTTCATGATGGACTGCACTGAGCTCCAAGGCACATTCAGTGCCTTTGAGATGGTCTTGAACCATTCCCAAAATTTGTGATTCTCATTAATATTTCCCTGACATGACTTGAATGGTTTTTGTCTTCATTTTGGTTTGGTCTGTTGAAAATCTACCATACTGTTGGACCTTAGAGAGAGAAAGGGAGGTATTTATCCTTCTAAATTCATTGAAAACAGGTGACTCCAACTTTCTACATTAACAAATTAGGTGATTTTAGTAAGGTATTGTACAATATTGCACCTGAGGAAAGTTAGCATAGTAATTACAAAGGGATAATACTTTTTCAGCCTCACAATTTGGGTTTTTAATTTTTAGTAAATTGTTGACAAGTTTTGGAATTTTTCTTTTGATTTGACATACACAATGTTTTGTTGAGTAGTTCAAAATTCCTACTTCAATATATTTTTTAATTTAGAAATTGAGACAGTAAAATGTGAAAATAGTTGTGGGAACTGAATACTTTTTCAAGGCACTGCAAATGTTTTTTCAGGGTCAACAGTCATGGATGATTCTAGTTCAGACTCGGATGACGTCAAGCTGATCAACTTTACGGTACGTTCTCAGGAAACCTGAATGGAGAAATTCACTTTCAAATATGCAAAAGTATATGTGGCTCTTTCTTAAATAACATAAACTGTGACTAAGCAAACAGTTGCAGATTTTGTAAGCTTCAAGAAACTTGTGGAAATTCGGAATAGGTCAAACAGCAGATGTCAACTTTAAGTGCAAATCCATCATAACTATTGTTTGATCAGTTATCACATGTTATATATGGTCTCAGGGGCAGTGGCCCATAAAAGGTTGCACAATACTTCAAAATTCATGCTGAATAAAGTAAATTAAAGAAAAACTTTTCCATTAAGTGGAAGGAAATAATTTTGTTTTTTGCTGTTGATTATTGTCAAGCAGCTCTCATTAATAAATGAGCCAAATGTTTTCTGATCACATTAAATATGCCTATGTTTAGCAGTATAAATATGCAAGTTTTGGAAACATGAAATAAAACAACATATGCAGGAAATACACAGCAGAACGAACAGAATCAGAAAGTAATGAAGCAGAGATCACCTTGAGTGTTCTCAGGCTTAGTTCAGTGGCAAAAATGTTATTTTCTCAAGTGTTACTTATTGCTCTGAGAAATAAAACATATCTAAAATGTTTTTGTTGGCTTTGTGGAACAATCTATGTTCCGTACCTATTCTGGTATCTGTCCCCCACTTTTCCTTCGCTACATCGACGACTGCATTGGCGCTGCTTCCTGCACACATGCTGAGCTCGTTAACTTTATTAACTTTGCCTCCAACTTTCACCCTGCCCTCAAGTTTACCTGGTCCATTTCCAACACCTCCCTCCCCTTTCTAGATCTTTCTGTCTCTGTCTCTGGAGACAGCTTATCCACTGATGTCTACTATAAGCCTACTGACTCTCACAGCTATCTGGACTATTCCTCTTCTCACCCTGTCTCTTGCAAAAATGCCATCCCCTTCTCGCAATTCCTCCGTCTCCGCCACATCTGCTCTCAGGATGAGGCTTTTCATTCCAAGACGAGGGAGATGTCCTCCTTTTTTAAAGAAAGGGGCTTTCCTTCCTCCACCATCAACTCTGCTCTCAAACGCATCTCCCCCATTTCACGCACATCTGCTCTCACTCCATCCTCCCGCCACCCCACTAGGAATAGGGTTCCCCTGGTCCTCACCTACCACCCCACCAGCCTCCAGGTCCAACATATTATTCTCCGTAACTTCCACCACCTCTAACGGGATCCCACCACTAAGCACATCTTTCCCTCCCGCCCCCCCCCCCCCGCTTTCCGCAGGGATCGCTCCCTATGCGACTCCCTTGTCCATTCGTCCCCCCCATCCCTCCCCACTGATCTCCCTCCTGGCACTTATCCTTGTAAATGGAATAAGTGCTACACATGCCCTTACACTTCCTCCCTTACCACCATTCAGGGCCCCAGACAGTCCTTCCAGGTGAAGCGACACTTCACCTGTGAGTTGGCTGGGGTGATATACTGCGTCCGGTGCTCCCGATGTGGCCTTCTATATATTGGCGAGACCCAACGCAGACTGAGAGACCGCTTTGCTGAACACCTCCGCTCTGTCGGCCAGAGAAAGCAGGATCTCCCAGTGGCCACACATTTTAATTCCATATCCCATTCCCATTCTGACATGTCTATCCACTGCCTCCTCTACTGTAAAGATGAAGCCACACTCAGGTTGGAGGAACAACACCTTATATTCCGTCTGGGTAGCCTCCAACCTGATGGCATGAACATTGGCTTCTCTAACTTCTGCTAATGCCCCACCTCCCCCTCGTACCCATCCGTTATTTATTTTTATACACACATTCTTTCTCTCACTCTCCTTTTTCTCCCTCTGTCCCTCTGACTATATCCCTTGCCCATCCTCTGGGTTCCCCCCCCCCCACCCCTTGTCTTTCTTCCTGGGCCTCCTGTCCCATGATCCTCTCATATCCCTTTTGCCAATCACCTATCCAGCTCTTGGCTCCATCCCTCCCCCACCTGTCTTCTCCTATCATTTTGGATCTCCCCCTCCCCCTCCCACTTTCAAAGCTCTTACTAACTCTTCCTTCAGTTAGTCCTGACGAAGGGTCTCGGCCTGAAATGTCGACTGTACCTCTTCCTAGAGATGCTGCCTGGCCTGCTGCATTCACTAGCAACTTTGATGTCTGTTTCTAAAATGCCACTCTTCTTTATAGGTGCTGGCTAACGTGTTGTAGACTTTTAATATTTAATGTGGGTGACCTTACTATTTTACTTAACCCTGTATATTTAAACATTTTTTTTGTGGATACACGTTTCTGCCAATGGGCAATCAGATAATTGTTCCAAATCATTTCATACTGTCTTCGTAGCTATGAAAGTGATGCAGAGGAGATTTACCAGAATGCTGTCTGGGTTCGAGAACATGTCTTATTGGGAAAAGTTGAGTGAACTAGGGTTTTTCTTCTTTGGAGCAAAGGAGGATGAGAAGTGTGATAAGAGACTGATAGATGTGTATAAGATTATAAGAGACATATATAGAGTGGACAGCCAGCACCTTTTTCTCAGAGCAACAATGGATAATAGCAGAGGATACCCTTTTAAGCTGAGTGGAGAGAAGTTTGGCGGGGGATGTCAGAAGTAGGTATTTTACACTGCCAGAGTCAGTGGTTGAGCCTGATACATTAGGGACATTTAAAAGACTCTTAAATAGGCAAATGGATGAAAGGAAAATGGAAGTTGTGGGCTAAGTAGGAGTTTATATTGATCAATGAGTTAGTTTATGTAGAGTGCACAACATTGTGTGCTGAAGGGCATGTACTGTACTGTTCTATGTTCAAGTGTTTATTCATCATCTATGTAGTTTCTTTAGCTTGTATAGCAATTAAAAATGTTAACATGTGTCAGCTTTTGTGTGTGTGCGTGTGAATGTGTACAGTATATATGAATGCTAGTTTGCTCCACTTTTTTCTCGTTAATATTAGCTGCGAATACTGCCACTAACCCTACACTCTGTTTTGGGTATAATGGCTGTTTGTGTATCTCCACGGTAATGACTTATTCCATCTTTTCATTTACAACCATTGCTAAGGTCTCTGTTGAGCTGGTCTTTGAAATGCAAGTAGATTCTGCTTCCTTCACTAAGAAGGATAGATTGTTTTGATCATGCTAATTGTAAAATTAATGAAACCATTTCAAATGGCTAAATATAGGTTGTGTTAATATAGATTACGTGATATAGGCTGTATTGACCCCAACAAGTAGATTCTAAATAGAACTGTTTCTTGTTTGAATGTTTATGTGTACAGAGGACTGTTTGTTGTTTTGGTATGTAGTCTGATGGACAGCACCTAGTTTGAGTGTTAGCTCCTAAAGTGGCAGGAACCTTTCTACCTGAAAGGAATCATGGACTGAATTGGTAGCAGTCCTATTAAATGGATCTTTTCTTGTTAGTATGTTGAACATTTTACAAGGCAAATGTATCATTAAGCAGTCAGAAAAGGGAATGAATGTTTTGGAAGATAGGAGAGATCTAACAGACAAATATTTCTAGAAAATCAGAAGAATTTGAGGAATCTAGTTATAAGGAGAGGTTAGGCAAACTTGGATTGTTTTCTCTGAAGCATTAGAGGTTGAAGGGCAACCTGATAGAGGTTAGTAATGTTAGAAAAGGCAGAGACAGAGTAGATAATCAGAGACTTTTCCCAGGGTCGAAATACCAAATACTAGAGGACATAGCTTTAAGGTAAGAGGAAAGTTTAAAAGAGATGTGCAGAATGAGTTTTCTTTTTTTCCAAAGTGTGGTGAGTACTTGGAGCATGCTGCCAAGGTTCTGGTGGTGGAAAGAGACATTACGGTCACATTTAAGAGGCAATTAGATGAACACATGAACATTCAAGGAATGGAGAGATATGGATCATGTGCAGGTTAGATGGGTTTAGATTAATCTGGCATTATGTTCACTATGGACACTGTGGGCTCAATGACCTCTTGTGTTGTAATGTTCTGTGCTCTTAAAGCAAATATTTTTATGACTGTAGGAGTGGCTAGGAATAGTGACAAGAAGAAGCAACAGTATCTTTGAGAGAAAAAGAGGCAAATAAGTCATGAGCAACGGCCCAGAATGCTTGCATGATTGTGGTAATTTAAATAAGTTTATGCATCGCTTTACTTTGAAGTACTCGTGATCGTTAAAGTGACTGATGAGGACAGATGTACAACTAAATCTTTGGCTTTAAGAACGAATTTGAGAGTTTAACACTTTCTTCTTAAAATAGCTGAAATGTTTTGAGAGAAAGATTAGGAATTGCTAGCAGAACTATCAAAGAGCTTTGAATGTTGGCATGAACATTGACATAACAGCACTTTTTGCTGCAAATACATTTAGAACTAACTTTATATTAAATGAATGTTATTCATTAAACATGAAACTTCTAGAAAAAGTACATAATTCCCAATTGGTCTCATTGGCATCAGTCATCTCATAATCTACAAAACTGGAGTAGAGAAAAGTAATCCTGAATCCAAAAAAAAAATGCCTACAAAGAAGAAGAAAATACAGATTGGTATCAAGTGTGAATCGGTTACTACCTGTACAAGTCATGTTTGTTTTATTAAGGTAAATACTGTATATAGTACACTAATTAAACCTCTTTAAGGGTTTTTCAATTTGTCAATGATAATTAATTTATTAAACTGGAAGGGAATGCCATGCATGTTTGTATTATTTAAGAATTAGTTTTCCTTATTAGTTAATTAGTTTAGTAAATGTGTCCCGAATACCAGGGTTAATCAAATTCATATTCCTTTCAAGTTTTTTAAACAAGGAAGGCAATAGAGATAAGTAAACAAGTAATAAATAAATGTATAATGAAATATATGATTCCTGTAGTCGGTACCAAAGGTTGTAATTTGGTTTGAAGCCATGAATGAATGGCTCTTGTTGAATGATTTATATTATAAGTCTAACCAGTGACAAAACTCTAATGACCTGTTGTTTTATTTCAGAGTAAGAAAATATCTGAAAAACGTAGTCGTAATATGAAGCCCAAAAATAATAGTAAGTGCATCAAGGGGATGTTCTGTTGGGTGGTGGCCTAGTACTTTTTCCATGACATTGTTTCCCCATTCTTATTATAATTGAATGTGGATTTGCAGACATGGACATTGATGAGTGAATTTCACCATATGTTTATGGAGTTTTTGTAGCAGATATTAGCCCTCCATCAAAGTAAGACCATAAGACATAGGAGCAGAATTAGGCCCTTCAGCCCTTTGAGTCTGCTCCACTATTCCATCAAAGCTGATTTGTTTTTCCTCTCAACACCATTCTTTTGTCTTCTCCCCATAACATTTGACATGCGGATTAATCAAAAACCTATCAACCTCTGCGTTAAATATACTCAATGACTTTGGCTTTATAACCATCTGTAGCAATGAATTCCACAGATTCACTGTGCTCTGGCTAGAGAATTTCCTCGGTCCAGCACCTGGCCGCATGGTGTGCCGACAACAACCTGGCCCTTAACACCCAGAAGACCATTGTGGACTTCAGGCATGCTAGGAGCCACACTCACATCCCCATCTGCATCAACAGAGCTGTAGTGGAGCATGTATCAAGCTTCAAATTCCTTGGTGTCCACATTTCCGAGGAACTCACCTGGTCCCTGAACTCCTCCAACCTGATCAAAAAGGTGCAACAGCGCCTTTATTTCCTGCAGAGCATGAAAAAAGCTCACCTGTGTCCCAGGATACTGATGGACTTTTACCGCTATACCATTGAGAGCATACTGACCAGCTGCATCTCAGTGTGGTATGGCAATTGTCCCGTATCGGACCACAAAGCACTCCAGTGGGTGGTGAAAACTGCCCAGCAGATTATCGGCACCTAATTGCCCACCATTGAGAACATCTACCATAAGTGCTGCCTGGGCAGGGCGAAAAGCATTATCAAGGCTGCATCTCACCCTAACCATGGACTTTTTATTCTCCTCCCATCCAGTAGGTGCTACAGGAGCCTCCGCTCCCGCACCAGCAGGCACAGGAAGAGCTTCTTTCCTGAGGCTGTGGCCCTGCTGAACTTCACATCACAGCATTAAGCAGTATTGCACCCATATTGTACTGTCTCAGTACTTTTATATTTGTGTGCTGCAGCACTTACTTTTTATTTGCAGTTACTTTGTAAATAACACTATTCTTTGTATTTGTGGTCAGATGCTAACTGCATTTCATTGGCTTTGTATCTGTACTCGGCACAATGACAATGAAGTTGAATCTACTCTAATCTAATCTAAATGGATGTTCCGCTGCTCTGAGGCTGTGTCCTCTGGTCCTAGACTGACCCATTATAAGAGGAGTTCCCAACCTGTGGTGCACAGATCCTTTGTTAATGGTAGGGCTCCATGACTTTCAAAAGGTTGGGAATCCCTGCACTATAGGAAACATCCTGTGCACATTCAATCTATCAATAGGTTTTAGTGAGATCACCCCCCCCCTCCCCATTCTTCTAAACTCCAGCGAGTACAGATCCACAGCCATGAAGCGCTTCTCACACATTAACCCTTTTATTCGTAGAATCATTATCATGAACCTCCTCTTAACCTCTCTAATGCAGAAGATATTGGCTTAGCTAAGGGGCCCAAAACTGCTCACAATACTCCCAAGTGCAGTCCGATCAAAGCCTTATAAAGCCTCAGCTTTATATCCTTGCTCTTATATGCTAGTACCCTCAAAATGCATGGTGTTGGCGCGTGGCCAAGTAGTTAAGGTGTCAGTCTAGCAGATATCCCACCCTGCAAAAACTCATTTCAGGGAGGTAGCACCATCAATTTGCGGGAGACTCCCAGAACTTCCGGGAGAGGTGGGATGTCTGCAATAGAGTAGCTCCTTAGCAGCTAGCCAGCTAGTTTAAATAACGTTAGATATACTAATGAATGGATGACACCTGTTAAACTCACCTCAACATGTCTTTTACAGCCTTAATTCACCATGGGCAATAGAGCAGTCACGGTTGCAAACAGCGCAGCAAGCAACACTGTCATTATTTTTGACCCCTATTAGGCAGGGGTGCACTTTAGGGTAGTCTGGGATGACGTACTTTTTATATTTTTTTGGAATACTCTGCCACGGCGCGCGCACTGTCTTTCTCATGGTCGCTCGCGTGCTCTTGCTTGCTTTCTCTCTCTCGCTCTCAAAAAAATTGATTTCCATGATATTGTATATAATTTGTGGGCATCAGGGAGCCACTATTAATGTGCGGGAGACTCCCGGAACTTCCAGGAGAGGTGGGATGTCTGGTCTAGTGATCTGAAGGTTGCTAGTTCAAGCCTCAGCTGAGGCAGCGTGTTGTGTCCTTGAGCAAGGCACTTAGATTAGATTATGAAGACACGTAGTCCCCTTTTGTTGTCATTTAGTAATGCATGCATTAAGAAATGATACATTATTTCTTAGCCACACATTGCTCTGCGACGGTGCTGGTGCCAAACTGTATCGGCCTTAGTGCACAACAGCGGTGGCGTGGAGAGGGGAGACTTGCAGCATGGGCAACTGCCGGTCTTCCATACAACCTTGCCCAGGCCTGCACACTGGAAACCTTCCAAGGCACAAATCCATGGTCTCACCAGACTAACGGATGCCTATATAAAATGCATGCTAACATTCCATTTGCCTCCCTTACCATCAACACAACCTGCATTTTAATCTATAAGGTCCCTTTGCACCTCTGATTTTTTAAATTTTTTTCCCTCGTTCAGAAAATAGTCTATGCCTTTATTCCCTCTATGGAAGTGCATCACCATACACTATACTCCATCTGCCACCTCTTTGCCTATTCTCCCAATCTGTCCAAGTCCTTTTGCAGACTCCCTGCTACCTCAACATTACCCATCTTCATATCATCCATTAACTTGGTCACAAAGCCGTCAATTCCATCATCTAAATAATTGACACATAATTTGAAAAGACGCGGTCTCAACGTTGACCCTTGCAGAACACCACTAGTAACCGGCAGCCAACCAAGAAATGCCCATTTTATTGCCACGCTTTGCCTACTGTCAGTCAGACAATCTTCTGTCCATGCTAGTATCTTTCCTGTATACCATGGGCTCTTACTTTGTTAAGGGTTGCCATGGTAGTGGAGTGGTTAGCGCAATGCTCTTACAGCTTGGGACTTCAGAGTTCAATTCTGATGTCCACTGTAAGGAGTGTCTTTTCATCCTCCTCGTGGAATGCATTGGTTTTCTATGGGTGCTCCAGTTGCCATACCAGCTAGGTCATTGTACATTGTGCCGTGATTAGGTTAAGGTTAAAAATTGGGGTTATCGGGAGTTGCTGCTATAGCATAGCTTGAAGGGCTGGAAGGCCCTATTCCACACCGCTTCTCTAAATAAAAATAAAAAAATAAACAGCCTCATGTGCGGCACCTTATCAAAGGCCTTCTACCTTTGCTTCATTCACAAACTTGGCCACAAAGCCATCATTTCTGTCATATAAATCATTAACATGTAAAGTGATCTCTACACCAACCCATGTGGCACACTACCAGTCGCCAGAAGCCAACCAGAAAAAGGCACCCATTATTCCCACTTCTTGCCTCCTGCCAGTCAGGCAATCTTGTACCTATGCTGGTGTCTTACCTGTAAAATCATGGGCTCTTACCTTGTTAAGCAGCCTCACGTGCAGCACCTTGACAAAAGCCTTTGAAAATCCAAGTAAACAACATCCACTTTCCTTTGTCTCTCCTGCCTGCTATTTCCTCAAAGAATTCCAAAAAGATTTGTCAGCAAGATTTCCCCTCAAGGAAACCATGCTGACTTTAGACTATTTTATCACGTGCCTCTAAATACCCTGAAACTTTATTCTTAATAATGGACTCCAAAATCTTCCCAACCACTGAAGACAGGCTAACTGCTGTATAATTTCCTTTCTCTACCTCCCTCCCTTCTTAAAGAGTGAAGTGACATTTGCAATTTTCAAGTACTCTGGAACCATTCCAGAATCTCGTGATGCTTAAAAGGTCATTACTAATGCTTCTGCAATCTCTTCAGCAGCCACCTCTTTCAGAACCATGGTCTAGGTGATTTACAGTATCTAATTTCAGATCAAACACCTTCTTAGTCTTCGGTTGTCCATCGCAATCCGATGATGACGTCCACTCCTTTAACGGTGAGATCTTTGATGGCTATACAGTCCTGTCCTGGACCCACAAGCTCTATTGCAGGTGGGACATGTATATGTGGTAGTGGTGGCAACCATGGCTGCATTTCTCCTGGCTCTCTTCTGCTGTCTTCTGGTTGTTAATTCCATCTCCAGAATACGAACCAAGTCCCGACACAGCTGTCGCCAAGTGGTACGGTCAGCAGCAACATCCTCCATGTCCTCTGGTCTGATCTTGCACTTCCTTATATCATTCTTCATCTGATCCTTATAGCTCTTCTTCAGCCCTCCAGCTGAACATCGACCATGATGTAGCTGGCTTTATAATACTCTGCAGGGTAGCCGACATGGGGGCATCCTTATCACGTGCCCTAGCCACTGCAGCTGACGCTGGGTGATCACGGCCTCAATACTCCTGCAGCTGGTCTTTACAAGTATTTCAGTGTGAGGCACCCGCTCACGCCAAGTAATTCCCAGGATGTGCTGGAGGCAGCTTATGTGGAAGTGCTCCAAGGACTTGATGTGACGGCTGTAGGTTACCCAAGCTTCACAGCTATAAAGGAGGGTGGTGACACAGACTGCTTGGTATATGGTGACCTTTGTGGAGAGACGAAGGCTCCTGTTCTGAAAGACTCTATGCCGAAGTCTCCCAAAGGCAGCTGATGCCTGTTTAATGTGGCTCTGGATGTCGTTGTCAATGCCGCTATCCTCAGAGAGAACGCTCCCCAGATATTTGAAAGATGGCACTACTGACGGCTTTTCATCACCAACAGTGAAGGCAGGTAGAGTGGGTGGGACATTGGTACTCCACTGGCAAACCACTTCTGTCATGGTATTGACAGTCAGCCCCCTCCTGCTGTACGCTGTCACCGCCACAGCAAGGACGGTCTGAAGACCCTCTGGAGTATGGGCTACAAGAGCACAATTGTCGCATACTGCAGCTCCAGGACCCGCTGTCTACGGAGTTTGATGGTTGCCTGGAGCCTCCTGATGTCAAAGAGGTTGCCATCTAATCTGACGTCCACTGCCACACCGCTGCTGTTTTCAATCTTGTTGTGGCGAAGCTTGGTCACACACACGAGGAAGATGTTAAAGAGCGCTGGCGCTAGCACACACCCCTGCTTCACCCCTGTGCATACAAGGAAGGGCTTGGACTCTTGTCACCCTACGGTCACCCGAGCAGTCATCCCATCGTGGAACTGGCAGAGGATGTTAACAATTTATTGGGACAGCCAAACCTGAGGAGGACATCCCATAAGAGCTCTCTCTGCACAGTGTCGAATGCTTTGGAGAGGTCGACAAAGGCCGTAAACAGGTCCTGATGTTGCTCCCGGCACTTTTTCTGAAGCCGCCGGGCTGTGAAGATTATGTCGATTGTGCTCCTGTTCTTCCTAAATCCACACTGCGATTCAGGCAGCATTGACTCGGTGATTTTGCTGATGAGTCTAAGCATCACCTTAGCCAGGACCTTTCCAGCAACAGAAAGGAGTGATATGCCCCTGCTATTGCTGCAGATGGCCTTGTCACCCTTGTTCTTATAAATGACAACGATGTTTGCATTTCTCCATTGCTGTGGGATGTTCTCATCAGTCCAGGCCTTGGTGATGTACTGGTAGAGGGTGCGCAAAAACACGTACCCTCCGTTCTTCAGTAACTCAGCAGGGATATTGTCAGTGCCAGGGGACTTGTTGTTCTTAAGGGAGTGGACAGCTGATAGAACCTCCTGGAAAGTTAGTGGTAGACTGAGGTCGTGGATAGGAGAAAGTTCAGGCAGTTCGCCCAGGATGGTGGGGTCTGCGTCAGAGTCCTGATTAAGCAGGGTGTTAAAATGCTCAGCCCACCTCAGCAGAATGGTATTCTGATTCTTCAGAAGTGTTTTCAGGGGAGTAACGCATTGATTTATTGGGTCGTAGATGGTTTTGACAGCATTGTAAAAATTATGCATGTTATTATTATCGGCAAAGGACTGGATTTCATGTGCCTTTTCAGTCCACCACTCATTTTGTATGGCCCATATTGCCTTTTGCACTTTCCTCCGAGCTGCCTGCCAAGGCTGCCTGATGCTGGTGGATGACGGGTTGTCTAAAGTTGTCCGGTGTGCTTTGTGCATGTCCTTAAGCAAGTTGTGGATGGTGTCTGAGTTATCGTCAAACCAGTCTTGGTGGTTCCTGCTATTATGGCCGATGGATTGGGCTGCTGCCTCATAGAGCGCAGAGCTGATATAGGTCCACTGTTGTTCCATGGTATTTTCTAAGCTCAGACAAGGTTCCAGCTCCTTTAGTTTCTCATTTAGGATCCATCGAAACTCACTTCTTGCTTCTGTGTTTCTCAAGCGGTTGCATTTTAGCTGCTTTTTATTGGGTTTTTGCAGCCGCAAGGGGGGACGCACTTTCATATGGAGCTTGGCCATAATCATACGGTAGTCAGTCCAGCACTCTGCACCTCTCATGGCACAGGTGATGAGAACATCCTTGATGTCACTACGTCTCAACAATGATGAGGTCGATCATGTGCCAATGTTTAGATCGAGGGTGCATCCACGAGGTCTTATATTTTGTCTTCTGCTGGAAGATGGTGTTGGTTATGGTAAGGTTATGCTCAGAGCAAAGAGTAAGTAGCCTCATGCCATTTGCATTCACCTTGCCAATACCATGCCTACCTAGCACTCCACTCCATATCCTGTTGTTCTGTCCCACCCTAGTGTGGAAGTCCCCAAGCAAAAGAATCTTATCATTCTTTGGGATCTGGCAAAGAGCTTCATCCAATGTCTGATAAAAGCATTCCTTGGCCTCATTCTCAGATGGCAAAGTTGGTGCACAGGCACTGAGAAGCGTGGCATAACGTTTCTTTGCCGGGGGATATGGAGGGTCATTAGTCTTTCACTAATGCCAACAGGTGTTGCTGTGAGACTTGGTAGAAAGATGTTCTTGGTCGCCAATCCTACTCTGTGGCGATGTTCTCCACCTGGGGGGGAAACCTTTCCAGAAGAAGGTGTAACCCATCCCTTGCTCTGTTAAAGAGCCTTCATCCAGGAGCCTGGTCTCACTCAGGGCAGCAATGTCGATGTTGTAGCGCCTCAGCTCAGCAGCGATCGAGACTGTACTCTGCTCAAGTCTGTCACAGATGCCTTATGAGTCCAGTAGAGTCCTTACATTCCATGTTACCAGTTTTAGGTTGTATTATTTCTTATTTTGACCACAGTAGTGAAATAACCCAATAGGTGCGGTAACCTATCCAGGTGAGTGATTGAATGGGCAATTTTTAGGCCACCTTTTCTAGACCCTTCCCCAATTGGGGTGAGCAGTGTGGTCCCTAAATAAGGCTGCTCAGTCACAGAAGGGTCTGCCGAAAATAGCTGCCACTCAGTCCCAGCTGCTAACGACCAAATACCCTGTGCCACTGCTGTGCAGGATTCTGACTAGGAGCTCCAAGTCCACTCGTACCTGCTCCCATTGCCAGAGTATTGTGTGTGTGTGAGTATTTGCTCACAGGGTGTGTGTGAAGCGCCTAGTGCAGTAGTGTAGTAGTGTTTGTAGTTAGTGCATGCCGTATGCCACATAGTGCTCTCTGCTTACAGCTATTGCCACTGGCCAGCCTTCTTAACAGAGGGTGAAGAGAGGAGCCGAGTGTGTAAGTCTCCTCCTGCCAGTACAAACCCTCTCCACCACCAAGACTCCTGCAGTGCCTCCTTGGGGCCACACATGGAAACTGGGTATCTTACGATCCCAGGCTAAGCTACAGGGGATCTCGGAGCAGCAACCTTCTTAGTAGTTGCAACTACACTCACTTCTTCCCCTGACACTCACGAATTTTTGGCATACTACTAGTGTCTTCTTAGTGAAGACTCACATAAAATATTTATTAAGTACGTACACCATTCCTTTGTTCCCAATTACTACCTCTTCAGTATCGCTTTCCAGTGGTCGGATATCCACTCTTCCCTTTTACTGTTTATATATCTGAAAAAAAAACTTACAGTATCCTCTTTTATATTATTGGCTAGCTTCATATTTCATCTTTTCTCCCCTTATGGCTTTTTAGTTGCCTTCTGTTGGTTTTTAAAAACTTCCAATCTTCTAATTTCCCACTCATTTTTGCTATATTTTATGTCCTGTATTTTCCTTTTATGGTGTCTTTGACTTCCCTTGTCAGCCACAATTGCTTCAACCTCCCCTTAGAATGCTTCTTTATCTTTGGGATTTGTCTATCTTTATATTGATTTTCAGATATTAAACTCCCAAATATAGTCTTCTTTCACACAACTCGTGATGCCCACAACATTATACCTGCCAATCTTTAACTACGTTACCTTATTCTGTATATTGCGTGCATTCAAATATAACTCCTTCAGCAACACACACACACTGCTGGAAAAACTCAGCAAGCCAGGCAGCATTTATGAAAAAAGTACAGTCGACATTTCAGGCTGAAACCCTTCAGCAGAACCTGATAACACCTTCAGTCCTGCATTCATCACCCTTTTTGATTTTGTTCCCAAGTTACACTTCAACTCATCCCATGGACTGCAATCTTGCCCTACCATCTGCCTGTCTTTCCTCAGTCTCACTACATACTGCATCTACTTGTATACCAACTGCCCCATCCTCAGCCCTATCAGTCTGGTTCCATTATCCTTGCCAAATTAGTTTAAACCTTCCTCAAGACCTCGATGATAATGGTCCCCCTCAGGTTCAGATGTAACCAGTTGTCACGAACCCCATGATGGGTTGAAAAGGGCCAGCAAAAATGGAACACACCTGGAGTCTGGTTTACTATAAATTAAGACTATATTTATTACTACTACGAATTACTATCATTAAACCAAATAATACAATACAGGTTATAAACAAGTTTATATATATCCGTAAATGTGTGTGTGGATACAAAAATAATAGTCCAGGAGGTAGATATCAGTCTTACGGTGTCAGGTAAGTTTAAGCAGTTCAGTTCACTTTGTCTTGCGTCGAGTTGAATTGACGGGGAGAGAGAGAGAGAGAGTTAACTGAGTTGATGTTCAAGTTGACAGCTTTAGTTGTTCTTGCTTCCGAAGTCTTCAGAGTCACTTCGTGTGACCCCCACACAGATGGACAGAGCCCCTTCTAGGGAACAGTCTACTAACCCACAGCACGGGTTCACCACCAGCAGACCCACACAGGCAAGCTCTTACCCACACTGGTAATCACGGGTCGAAATTAATCGGTCCGTCGCCTCCACCCTCATGGTGGTCTTAAGCTCTACCAGTGGTTTCTCGGGTAGCCTCCGCAGTTCTCTTATGTCATGTCTCCTCTGCCGTTATCATACCGAAGGATCAACTTTTATAATGCATCCAAAATTCCAGCGTCCGTTAGCTCAACCGCTCTGAGCTGTTACCATGGTGACTTCCCAGCTCGTGTCTCAGCTCACGCCCTATTCTCTCTCTCTTTTAATTGCCTCCTTATTCATTGGACTGCTGAACTTTCTAATAGTTTCTCACCTGCGTGACAGTTCATTTTCTACAGGTCTTGCCTTCCTCTGAAGAGATTACAATGATCCAGAAATCTGATTCTCTGCCCCCTGCACCAGTTCCTTAGCCACTCATTCATTTGTACGATTATCCTATTCCTGCTCTGACTAGCATGTGGCACTGAGAGTAATGCAGGGATTACTACCTTAGAGGTCCTGCTGTTCAGCCTCTTCCCTAACTCCCTATACTCACTGGGCAGGATCCTTTCCGCTTTCTACCCCTGTCATTGGTGCCAATGTGCACCATGACCTCCTGCTGCTCACCCACCCTCTTGAGAATATTCTGCAGCTGCTCTGCGACATCCTTGACGCTAGCATCTGGGAGGCAACGCACCATCCTGATGTCTCATCTGTGGGTTGAATTTCCTGTTTGCCCCCCTCAATATCAAGTCTCTTAGCACTATTGCTCTACCTTACTTTACCCTCTCCTACCTAGGCTCTGAGCCGGCCACAGTGCCACTAGCCTGACTGCTGCTGCTGAGCTCTGACTCTGATAGGTCATCTACCCCCCCCCCCCCCCCAACTGCAGTATCCAAAGGGTATGCTTGTTGCTGAGAGGAATGGTCACAAGATAACCCTGCACTGACTGTTTACTCCCCTTACTTCTGGTGTCACTCACGTGCTATCTGAAGCCTGAACTCTGGGTGTGACCACGTTAGTAAATGTATTCACTTCGAGGTTTTCTGCCTCCTGGATGGTCCTGAATGCATCCCACTCCAGCTCCAGTTCCTTGACCTTGTCTGTCAGGAGCTGAATTTGGATGTCATTAGGTATTGTGCAATCCCACATCACCATCTTCCCGTAAGAAATTACCTGTATATGTAGTGAATAATTGTTCAGTTTGATTTTGATAGGCAGATTGTATTTCTTCTTTTATTTCTTTGACTTTCCCAAAAAAGTCTACTTGATTACTTATCATTTTTGAAACCATATTTATAATTTACATAATTTGAAACATTACTTTAGACTAGAAAAGCTCATCTGAAGAATTAGTTGATAATCTGAATGCTTGTGGGAAGCCCGGGTAAATAATTTCCATATTTGCTTAGGACACAGAACAAGACATATAGCCTGTTGAGTACATGCTGGGTCACAAGGCAATTTCATTCCTTCACTAATTTTCCCAGTTGCCTTTCCCACTAATCTTGCTGCACGAAAGGCTGTTTAGAGTAGCCAATTAACCTACCATGACTTTGGGATATGGGAGAAAATTTGATCATGCAGAAAAATCTTAACCTCACATAAGGATAGCATGTAAATTTCACACAGACAACACTGGAGGTCAGGGTTGAACTCGAGGTGCTGGATCTCTTCAGCTGCAACTCAATTTGTAACCTCTGCATTGGTCAAATTGAAAAATGTGTCGTCCCCTCACCCTGACTCTGCTGTAAGGTGTATATATTTCGAAGTTCGAAGTAAATATATTACCAAATACATATACGTCACCATATGATGGATGGTTCTTCACTTGCGAAGATCAGGAGGGAAAAAAAGTCCTCAGGAGTGATGGCATGATTGTTGGTAACCGTAGAGGCCGATTCGGGATCTGCAGACTCTGGAGCAGTAGGGTCAGGGGAACCGCTGGGATGTTGGTGCTTAGGTATTAGGATCCTTCCTGTGTCTCCTCTTCTTTTCAGCAGTCACTCTTCTGAATTCCTCAGAATTCTTGGCTGCGCCATGGACCAGTGGCCTCTGTCACAAGCCAGCTGCTGCCACTTGTTGACCTCGATATTTGCCTGAGAGAGCTGCTAATTAAGTTGGTCCTGGTACCTCTTGTGCAGGGCAGTACTATCTCTCTTGTCCTGAGAGAGTTCTCCATAGAGCATGGCTTTCAGTAACCTGGAGTTGTCCATGTGAGACACATCGCCTAACTAGCGGAGCTTCTTGAGCTGCAAAGTGGCTTCAGTGCTTGGACGTTGAGCCTTCTCCAGGATCTCGTTGTTGAAGATATGATCCTACCAGCTGATGGAGTGGAGGCAGCACTGATGGAAGTGCTCGAGCAACTGGATTTGCTTGCGATACAAGACCCAGGCTTTGGAGCCATATAGCACTCTTGTGATGTCGGCAGTCCTGTACAACCGGATTTTTGTGGACAGGCGCAGCTGATGGCTCTTCCATGCACATTTCTGGAGGCGCCTGAAGGCAGTGCTGGCTCTGTCAAGTTGATTGTCAATGTCCTTTACTACTGTAGCGTCGGTGGAGATGATACTGCCCAGATAGGTGAACTGCGCAATCGTGGTGAGAGAGTGGTTGTCAATGGTGATCTGAGGGGGTTGTAAACGCCAGGAGGGGGGCTTCTGATGGAGGATCATGTTTTCTTCAGACTGACCGTTAACCCAAAAGCCCCTGCAGCCTTGGCGAACTGAGTGACTAGCCTGTAGCGCATCCACTGTGTGCGTGAGAAGAGCACAGTCAGCTGTGTATAGTAGCTCAAGAATGGGCTCTTGCCTGGTTTTTGTTTGGGCGAGAATGCGGCGGAGGTTGAAGATATTTCCGTCAGTGCAGAACTGAATGTAGATGCTCTCCGAGGTGGTCTCTTTCACTTCCTGTAACATCATGTTTAAAAAGATGGAAAAGAGCGTTAGTGTCAAAACACAGCCTTGTTTCACGCTGATACTGATGGGGAGTGGGTCAGACAGGGCATTGTTGTGTTTAACCTGACTGCTTTGGCCTTCACGGACCTTCTGCAGGATAGTGAGGAATTTCGGGGGACAGCCGAGCTTCAACAGGATCTCCCAGAGGCCCATGTGACTGATTGTATCAAAGGCCTTGGTCAGGTCAACGAACGCCGTATATGGTCCCATGTTCTGTTCACAACACTCCTCCTGTATTTGGCGCAGGATGCAGATCATGTCGGATGTGCCTTTGTTTGCTCTGAATCTGCAATGACTCTCTGTGAGGTTGCATTCGGCAATAGTAGGGATGATTCTGTCCAAGAGAATTCTGGCGAGCATCTTCCCGGCAGTGGACAGTAGGGTAATGCCTCTGTAGTTAGAACACTCCGATTTCTCTTTTTTCCTTTGTACAGGGAGACAATTACAATGTTGCATAGGTCATTTAGGACTGAACTTTCTCCCAACCGTGTGTGAACAGGGAAGCTGAGCTCCTTCCTATTGGAAACATATAAGGCAGACAAGTTCATCATTCTAGGCAACTTCAATGCTAGAGTGGGTAGAGATGTCAAGGTATGGCTGGGAGTCTTAGGTAATCATGGCGTTGGAAACTGCAGCCACAACACGGGAGGATGCTTCTGGAGCTCTGCATAGAATTAGGCCTGGTTATAACAAATGCACTATTTCAACAGAAAGCCAGGTTCAATACAACCTGGAGACACCCCCGATCCAAACACTGGCACCTCCTGGACTGTATCCTGCTGTGACAAAAGGATGTGTCATATGTTCTACACACCAGGGTCGTGCCGAGTGCAGGCTGTTATATGGATCACAGATGGGTCAAGGCAAAAGTCAGACTGGCTATCAAGCCAACAATAAAAAGAAGGCAACCACGTTCGAAGAGACTCCAGGTAGATAAGCTCTTTGGCCTCCGAGATGTATTCCCGATCAAACTAAGGGAGAAACTGGACAGCAAAGGCATCCCAAGCGCAGACTCTGACACAGGAAAGAAATGGGATTACCTGAAGACTGCCTTCCAAGATGCGGCTGTCTAGGTAGTTGGGTATTCCTCGGGAAGAAACAAGGACTGGTTTGATGAAAAGAATGTTGAAATCTGGAAATTGCTCTAGAAGAAACGCTCCTCCCATCAAGTGGTGCTGTCTAGACCCGATAATCGAGTGGCCAAGGCAGAAAACAGAGCTGCATGCTGCACCTACCAAGCCAAACTGAGACAGATGCAAAAAAATTGGTGGACTGCCCTAGCAGACAAATGCGGCACTATGCAGACACCAGCAATACTTGAGCCTTCTTAAATCGCTGCACGTAGTATATCGTCCGACTCATTAGATGGAAGCCTCTCTATGCTCATCTGATGGCTCCAGCCTGCTGACATACAGGGAAGCCATCATGTGGCAAAGGACAGCTCACTACAAGAGCCTTTTCAGGGATAATCATTAGTACAAGAAGCATCCATTGCAATGATTCCCCAGCATGAGGTCAGACTTAAGTTTGTTGGCCCACCAACTGTATAGATGAGGTCAAAGCTGCTATTTCCAAGCTGAAATGCCATAAAGCCCCAGACATTGATGGGATTCCAACAGAAGCAGACAAAATGGTCAGAGACAGTCTCCTGATCGAACTCTCAAACTTATTTGTATCATATACAATAATGATATTCATCTTCCCGCAGGCTTACTTAATAAATTCATAATAGAATCAATGAAGGACTGCACTAAGCCAGTGTGCAAAAGACAACAAACTGCAAATACAAAAAGAAAGTAAGAAATAATAATTAATAAATATTGAAAACATGAGATGAAGAGTCCTTGAAAGTGAGTCTTTAGGTTGTAGAAACATTTTAATGATGGGGCAAGCGAGGTTGAGTGAAGTTATCCCCTCTGGTTCAAGAGCCTGATGGTTGAGGAGTGATAACTGTTCCTGAACCTGGTGGTGTGATTCCTGAGACTCCTGTACCCTCTTCCTGATAGCAGCAGCAAGAAGAAAGGATGTCCTGAGTGGTGGGGGTCTGTGATGATGAATGCTGCTTTGGAATTTAGGTTATGTATGAAAACAGGGTTGGTATAATTTTTCTTCTTAATTGAACTATGTGCCTCACTTTGTTCTCTAGTTTAAATCCTAATTTTAGCATTAAGGATATTGTTTTGTTAACCAGATGTGGGGCAAAGGTGAATGTACGAAGTTCCTTTTAACCCATCACTCCAGTGATTGGCTGAAGGAGTTAAATAGTCAACACCTTTTGCGATGTGTTTACAGTTCAGTCATGTACATAATAGGTTATTCATAAAGTCTATGGGGGGGGGGTGGGTCTTTCATTGCTCAAGGAATGTAACCCAGATGCAGTAGCATATTCAGAGATAACAAGGTAAACATAAAATACATTTTTATATGCTTTTTTTCTCTTCCCCTTATTTCAGTGGAAACAGCTGAGATCTGGTGTTCTGACATTCAGACAATTCATGTACTTTTTTACCAGCGTTGGCATATGATAAAAGTGCACATCCTATGGCCCTATTTATTTGTTCAGAAGAAAAAGCATGATCGCTATCTACAGTGGGCTATCGCAGCCAAATTCATAGATCCAGAGTAAGTCTTTGTGTTTTTCTGGCCCAGTTTATTTAATTTTTCAGGCCTTCACATGGTCTTGATAATGTGATACATAACAATATAGTACTGTACAAAAGTCTTAAGTGTATATATGTGTGTGTATATGTAAAATTTATTGTGTGTGTGTGTGTTTATACATCAGAGGGAGAGAGATATATACGGTAGATAGCCGGGGTACCTAAGACTTTTACACAGTACTGTGTTTGTCAATGTGGAGTGGAGAGCAAGTTTGTAAATCTGGTGGGAGCAAAGGATGTTGGGAGTAGTGAAGGTAGAGCTCTCTGGGAGCACATGCAACAGGTGGCAGAGGTGTGCCATGGGTGCAGGGGGTGGTGCGGGTGCAGACACACCCAACTCTGAGAGACCAGGCAAGGTTATTTGATTCGAAACATTTAGTTTATTGATATTTACAGAATGTTTCTGTGGTGCTTCCCACTCCCTCCTCTCTCCCTTTCCTTTTCCCGAACCATGATTCCCCTCTCCCTACCTCCTTCCCATCTCAGTCCACAACAGAGACCCATATCAAGATTAGGTTTATCGTCATTCACATGCCATGAAATTTGTTTTTTTTTTGTGGCAGTAGTACAATGCGATACCCAAGATTACTACAGTACTGTGCAAAAGTCTTAGGCACCCTAACTACATACAGTGGCATGTAAAAGCTTGGGCACCCTGGTCAAAATTTCTGTTACTGTGAATAGTTAAGTGAGTAGAAGATGAACTGATCTCCAAAAGTCATAAAGTTAAAGAAGAAACAATCTTTTCAACATTTTAAGCAAGATTAGTGTATTATTTTTGTTTTGTACAATTTTAGAGTGGAAAAAAAGGAAAGAAGCACCATACAAAAGTTTGGGCACCCCGAGAGATTTGAGCTCTCAGATAACTTTTACCAAAGTCTCAGACCTTAATTAGCTTGTTAGAGCTATGGCTTGTTCACAATCATCATTAGGAAAGGCCAGGTGATGCAAATTTCAAAGCTTTATAAATACCCTGACTCCTCAAACCTTGTCCCAACAACAAGCAGCTGCCTAGCACTCTGAAAATTAAAATAAATGATGCCCACAAAGCAGGAGAAGGCTATAAGAAGATACCAAAGCATTTTCAGATAGCCGTTTCCGCAGTTCGTAATGTAATTAAGAAACGGCAGTTAACAGGAATGGTAGCAGTCAAGTTGAGGTCTGGAAGACCAAGAAAAGTTTCCGAGAGAACTGCTCATAGGATTGCTAGAAAGGCAAATCATAACTCCCCCGTTTGACTGCAAAAGACCTTCAGGAAGATTTAGCAGACTCTGGAGTGGTGGTGCACTGTTCTACTGTGCAGCGACACCAGCACAAATATCTTCATGGAAGAGTCATCAGAAGAAGACCTTTCCTGCGTCCTCACCACAAAATTCAGTGTCAGAAGTTTGCAAAGGAACATCTGAACAAGCCTGTTGCATTTTGGAAACAAGTCCTGTGGACTGATGAAGTTAAAATACAACTTTCTGGCCACAATGAGCAAAGCTATGTTTGGAGAAAAAAGGGTGCAGAATTTCATGAAAAAAACACCTCTCCAACTGTTAAGCACGGGGGTGGATCAATCATGCTTTGGGCTTGTGCTGCAGCCAGTGGCACGGGGAACATTTCACTGGTAGAGGGAAGAATGAATTCAATTAAATACCAACAAATTCTGGAAGCAAACATCACACTGTCTGTAAAAAAGCTGAAGATGAAAAGAGGATGGCTTCTACAACAGGATAATGATCCTAAACACACCTCAAAAATCCACAATGGACTACCTCAAGAGGCATAAGCTGAAGGTTTTGCCATGGCCCTCACAGTCCCCCGACCATCATCGAAAATCTGTGGATAGACCTCAGAAGAGCAGTGCATGCAAGATGGCCCAAGAATCTCACAGAGCTAGAAGCCTTTTGCAAGGGAGAATAGGTGAAAATCCCCTAAACAAGAATTGAAAAACTTTTAGCTGGCTACAGAAAGCATGTACAAGCTGTGATACTTGCCAAAGGGGGTACCACTAAGTACTGACCATGCAGGGTGCCCAAACTTTTGCTTCGGGCCCTTTTCCTTTTTTGTTATTTTGAAGCTGTAAAAGATGGAAAGAAAAAAGTAATCTTGCTTAAAATATTAAAGAAATGTGTCATCTTTAACTTTATGCCTTTTGGAAATCAGGTCATCTTTTACTCGCTTAGCTATTCACAGTTACAGAAATTTTGACCAGGGGTGCCCAAACTTTTGCATGCCACTGTAAATATGTGCCTAAGTCTTTTGCACAGTATCAAAAATACTCCTCACTGTTTGCTGAGTGCAGTATGTTACTGCTGGCAAAATAGCAAGCAATTCCTGTAGTTTAAGATAGAAATGGGAGGAAAAATAAAGCTTTGTAAGCTCCTGCCATGTCTTCCTGATAGTTCAATATTATGATCAATTACTTGTAGCCTTGCTGTCATGATTATAATGCAGTTAACGATGCCTGAATATGTAGCTCGGCAAGATCCCGCAAACATCATTCAGTGTTTTATGGTATTGATATCAGTATAGTAAACTATATTGGTAAACTAAAGCACATGTACAATATTAGGGGATCTTCATTCTTAAATTTTACTTTCAGGAATTATGATGTTTTTGAACTGAATTTGATAAAACTACGAGATATTGAACTCTTAGAAGAAGTGCTCCATGCAATAAGGAAACACAGTGTAAGTGCATTTCTTTAAACTGAGCATTTTGATAGTTGGCAAAGTATTTTGCTCATATATTTAAACTTAATGAATAAGTGTAAACAGATTCATCCTGGTGCTTTTGTGCAGCAGTAGACATTTCTTGGGAATTATATACTTCTCCCAAGAAGGAATGGAAAATGCTGTTGGTAATAAGTGGTTGGATAGCAGCAAAAGTGTCCAAAACCATAATTATTCTTGTGGAAATTTTCATGAATTAATTTCAATGGAAAGAAACAGTCACATATTGTGTGTATCCATCAAAAGGTCATGGATCTTTTCATTGGTAAGTCAAATGGCACAGTGAATGGTAATAATAAGATCAACAATCAGAATCCCAGGGCCATGATGTGGATGCTTATGCTGTGGCCCTGCAAGTTGTAGTAATATGATTATCTTTCTTTGGTAGTCTTTGCTATCAGGGGAGGTGGGATAAAGCCAGTATAAAAAGTTTGCTGGGCTCGCCATAATAATATCATGGGGAGGAAACCAGTATATTGTCCTGTGATAGTGTGGTTGATTGTCAATAACTGTTCTCTGAAGCATTCTAAGCAAAGCATTTAGTTATATCTCAGACCGTAGTTGTTGGCCTTGCCTGTGATATATATACCCTGACATTGAATGAATTGATAACAGGCACAGTTCACTTAAAAGATTACAGTGCAGAGTGGGAAAATTTCCCAGTGATCCACTTGATTATTATTCATTAATGCATTTTGGTGAGTTGTTCGTGGGTGTTAGTTGAGAAAATGTAGTCTGTGTTACATTGCAGTTGATTGATATCCATGTAGGAAGAATGAAAGTTTGTTATTTGATATTCTGAAAGTCTAGTCTCTTATCGTAGAAGCATGTTTTCCCATTAGCAAATGGATAAATGGTGGTACTGATTAATTGTGAAATAAATCTTCCAGAGCAGCAGGATATTTTCTTATGCTGCTGTTCCATGGGAATTTTTTAAGTTCATCTATAAGACTGACAGTGCCGCTTTAGTAGAGCATTATGTGTCACAGTAACTTAGCAGTTAGCCCGACGGTATTACGGTTTGGGTCATTCCAGAGTTCGGAGTTCAATTCTGGTACCATCTATGAGGAGTTTGTACAATCTCCCCCATGAGTCGCGTGGGTTTCCTTCTGGTGCTCTGGTTTCATCCCAGAGCCTAAAGACGTACTGATTGGTAGGTTAATTGGTCATTGTAAATTGTCCGGTAACTGGACCAGTGTTAAGTAGTGTATGGTGGTTGCTGGGTGGTGTAGCTCATTGGGCTGGATGGGCCCGTTCTGCACTCTCTCTCTAAATAACTAATAGCTCAATCATACTTAAGTTATAAAAGTTACTTAAGTTAACATCCTTGGCTTGATAATATGGCATTTTGCAGAATGCTTATGTTTATTTATACTGAAGCACTTACTGAATTCAACTGTTAATTTTGTTTTTAAAGTTTTTTTTCAAATAAATTGAGGAGCTCCAGTTACATTTCAACTTTTCTTTTGTAGGACTCTCTAGCATTTCTGACATGTTTATTGGATTTGTCAGACAAAGTAGATGAGGTAAGTAAAATAGCTATTAAAGGTTAACGTAATATTTTGTTCATCTTTATCTGTATAAACAAAACTATCATGGAGCTATGTCCATATGTCATTCCACATCCCCTTTTCTCTCTTTTCTTTCTCTTACCTTACCTCCTTACCTGGCTATCACCTCCCTCCGGTGCTCCTCCCCTCTTTTCTTTCTTCCATGGCCTTCTGTCCTCTCCCATTAGATTTCCCCCTTCTCCAGCCCTGTACCTCTCACCAATTACTTCATCCCTCCCCCCACCTTTTACATCTACTCGTTATCTTTTTTACTCCAGTTATGTGAAGGGTCTCAGCCTGAGTCATCGACTGTACTCTTTTCCATAGGTGTTGCCTGGCCTGCTGAGTTCCTCCAGCATTTTGTTTATGTTGCTTGGATTTCCAGCATCTGCAGATTTGTTCTTGTTTGAATATATTATCTACCGTATGCAGAAAAATATAAATTTAATGCTGGAAGATTAGCAAAATCATAAATAAAAGAAATCATTTTTCTGATGTTTCAATAAAGATTATTTGGTGTTTTAATTTTAAAACACATACTAAATCCTCCTATCTGTCCCCCCGAAGGTATTACTGCCTAACTTGTCGAACTTCTTGTATTTGAACTCACAGCAAGCTCTACAGCCCCACCTCCCGTCCTAAAGATTTAACTATCTATAACTCTGACAACTTATATGCATTCTTGCCATCAGTGGCAGCCCATCCATACCATCAGCTGTCTTGAACTTGGATGTTCAGTACTCAAAATTTTTATCTTCTCAACCTCTTATCTCCTTTAATGCTTTTGTTTACACAATAAGATGATCACTATCCTAAAGTGCAATGGTCTTTCTTGTGTGATATTATTTTTGGTATTTCATTTGATTTTATGTTAGTGCATTTGGAATGAACACTTCAAAAATGGGAGGAGATTAAAAATTAACTCTTTTTCTTTCTACAGAATAATTGTGACCTGGATGATGCTATTGCTATGTTAGAAAAAACAAAAGAGGTTAACAATTTGCAAGTGGAGGTGAATTCAGGAGCAGAACATTCAAGAAAGGCAGCTATTGCAATTGGGTGTTTTCAATGTAAGTAATCAGAGAAATCTAAAATACATATAAGAAATAACTATATAATAGTTCATGGGAGATCTGAGGAAGAACTTGTTCACTCAGAAGATAGTTAGAATGCAGTAATTGAGCGGTTAGAGAGATTGAACCTTGTAACATCTAAGAAGTATCTAGAAGAATACATGAATCATCAGGTTTGGTGCTGGAAAGTGGGATTAGTTTAGGTGGGTGGCATGAGCGTAGTGGGCAGACAGGCAGTATGGCTGAATGCTGAATCACACTGAACATGAACAGATTTAGAGCATGAAGAGAGGGAACAGGAAAATTTTGGAGAGATTGGGTGGGTTTTGTAGGTAAGGATGACCATTTATAAGGGGTGTGTAAGAACTGTGGTAATGAATGTCGGAGATGTATCTTGACAGAGTTGCATTTACTGTTTTAAGGAACTGTGTGGTAGTAACAAAAAGGAAATGAAGTGGCCTAAGATGTTTTACAGCTTGAAACTTTTGTATTAGTCTTACTGCTTACTCTTGCATCTTTTTATAGTCATTGAGTAAAAATATTCCTCTTACCTCTTACCTTGATCTTTTGCCCGTATCGACTTATCGGGAAATAGAATTTCTCTATTTGTAACTCTTACCATATGAAAGCCTTTGTTAGGTTGGCCCTTAATTTTCTTTGTTGCAGAGTCAATGATTCTAATTTTTCCAATCTCTTATCTCTTGTTAAACTCTATATCTCTTCTCAGATCTTTACGTCTTTGTTCATGTGGTGCCCAGAATTAACCTCAGTAATCCAGCCGTGTTTTATGTCTCGGCCATCATAATTCAGGTTTTAAAATGGCAATACTTATTTTATCTCTTTGTTTTTCCTTGCAGATGCATATTTTATTAAGCTGTTCATGTGCCCTGAAAATATTCCTAGTTCAGTGCGAAACAGAGATGCTGTGGTACGTGGAAACAGAAAAAGATTTTGTTACAAGATTTTATGCTGCAGGATATTGAATTTTTTTTTTGCTGAAATTTATTTATTACATTTCCTTCGTATGTCTCTCTACTAAGTTTGCATAATAATCAAAATCTTAATTCTGTTAGTCATTTCAGGAAAGTGAAGTCTATAAAGAAAGGGGCAACGAGGAATTTAAAAGGAAAGACTATGAAGCTGCTTTGAACTGGTACTCCAAGGCAATTGATTTATGGTAGGTCACTTTAAGAGGAAATGCCCAGTAATTTATCTGCTCATTTGAACAAATTTTGGTTGAATTAGAATCAGGACTGCTGTGCCTTTTCATAGATCCATAATGATCAACTGGTAATCTCAATTCTGCATTCCATCTACCTCAGTAATCTTTCTCTCTTTTGCTTATCAGATCTATCAAATTTTACTTTAAAATATTTAAAGACTGTGCTTCCAACACCCTTTGAGGAATAGAGGTCCAAAGACTCATTGTTCTGATATGAAATATTTTGCCTCATTTTTATAAGATTCTCCTTGTGAAGAGCCATAAGAGTCCTGTATGTTTTACTTGTCTCCTTTCCTAGCCTGCCCGCGTTCCCATTAAAGATATAAGAGGGCAAGTCTTTAAACTGCTTCCAACATAGAATCATAGAGTAATACAGTAAGCAAATAACCTTTCAGGCCCAACTGGTCCATGCTGACTACAACAATTTCACTGCTAGTCCCAGTTTTACATATTTAGCCCATAATTCTTCAACACCCTTCCCTCCATTTATCTGTCTGTATGCCTCTTAATTGCTTAATTTGTATCTGCCTCGACCGCTTTCTCAGGCAGCTCATTCCAAGTACTCATTACCCTCTGTGCAAAGAAGATTCCTCTGAGGATTCTTTTAAATCTCTCCTTTCTTATATCTATGCTATCTGGTTTTAGACTGTCTAACCGTGGGGAAAAAAGATCATGGCCGTCTACCTTATCCATACACTCCTTGATTTTATATGCTTCTGTGATGTCACCCCTCATTCTCCTGCACTCCAGGGAATAAAGATCCAGTATGGTCAACCTCTCCTGTGCTATCTCCAGCTTGACAATGTCTTTCCTATAAAAGGTGGACAAAACCTTATAAAGTCTCATCATTACATCCTTGATTTTTGTTCTGGTTATCTTGAAATGAACGCTAACATTGCATTTGTCTTCCCTACCACTGACTCAGCCTGCAAGTTAACCTTCAGAAAATCCTTTCTGCACTAGGGCACCCAAGTCCCTTTGTACCTCTGACTTCAGAATTCTCTCCTCATTTAGAGAAGTCTATGCCTTTATCCCACTAATAAAGTACAGTACTGTGCAAAAGTTTTAGGCACATATATATAGCTAGGGTGTGTAAGACTTTTTGCCTAGTACTGTAGTAATTTTATGTATTGCACTTTACTGTTGACACAAAGATAAAAGCAAATTTCATGACATATGTGAATGATGATAAACCTGATTCTGTTACGGGTCTCTATTGTGGACTGAGAGTGGAAAGGGGGCAGAGTGGGGGAAACATGGTTGGGGAAAGAGGAGGGAACACCAGAGAGATATTCTGTAATCGTAAGTAAACCAATTGTTTGGAATCAAATCTCTGGGCTGGGTGTGTCTGCACCTGCACCACTCCCTGTATGTATACTCTTTTCCCCCCCCCCCACCCCCACTGCCCCAGCACTTCTCTGTCACCTGTACCAAACCCCACCTGTGGCACTCCACCCTCACTATTCCCAACATCTTTTGCTCTTGCCAGATTCACGAACTTGCACTCAGCTCCATGTTGATGAATACAACACTGTGCAAAAGTCTTAGGCCTTGCTGGATTAGAAGAGGTCACACAATACTAATTGCAAAAATAGATTGTGGAAACCTAAAAAGGATTACTAATTAAACATTAAATGTAAATTTATTAATTACTATACTTACGAAGGATGTCGTTTTTCTAGATGAAGTTGTTTCATGTGTTTTCATCTCTCCCTGTATAATTTTTCTTGCATCAAATAATTCATTAACGCTTGTTCCATCATGAAGGTACTTTTCTCTAACCCTTTGATTAAATTGCTCAATAACTCAATTAACTTGTCAATAGTAAATCATCCATTTCATCATCATCACTGCCATCTTCATCACTTGTTGTGCTTTATCAGCATTCAGAACACTGTCTATAATTTCCAAGTCTGTAAGGTGTTGCACAACAGGTGTTTCGTCATCGACAATCATCCACCCACATAGATTTTCTTCAACTACTTGCTATATCTTTGAAAGCAGGTCCTGCAACCCTGTTTGTATATGCAAGCAAAACATGATCAACTACTTTCTCCTTTGTTAATGAAATCCTGTAAAATCATTGTCAAGGTTTTCTTCAGGCACTTATCAAACATAAAGGCAGGCCACAACTTATACCAGCCATTCTTTAGTGTTGAAGGTTCTACCCCCTTCTCGAGCAATGAACTGAAGAATGTCCTTCATGTGAAATTCTTCAATAAGTGTTTGTACAGAATTGCCAGCATTCACCTCATCTAACAGATGTTTCATGGAAAGTGAGCAATACTTGGCCTTTAGAGTATTCCTTGGTCTTGGGATTGGATAAGCAATGTACAGTTTGGTGGTAAATAAACTGTAAAACCATTATTCTTACACAAGAGTTCAGCTTTGGGGCGAGCTGAACAGTTATCCAAAATAAGAAGCATCTTCCAGTCTTTGGATAGCCCTACAGATGTGCATGTGCTCTGGCTTCTGGCGCAAAATATTTTTCAAACCATTGTTAACATATATATATAAAGGCATCCGTTCGTCTTGTGAGACCATGGATCTGTGCCTGGAAAGTCTTCACTCTCCAGGGCGCAGGCCTGGGCAAGGTTGTATGGAAGACCGGCAGTTGCCCATGCTGCATGTCTCCCCTCTCCACGACACCAATGTTGTCCAAGGGAAGGGCAAGGGCCGATACAGCTTGGTACCAGTGTCGTCGCAGAGCACTGTGTGGTTAAGTGCCTTGCTCAAGGACACAACACGCTGCCTCGGCTGGGGCTCAAACTCACAACCTTCAGGTCGCTAGTCGAATGCCTTAACCACTTGGCCTCGTGCCAACACTCTTAACATAATATTGCTAGTAATCCAATCACTTTCATTTGTGCAATAAGTTACTAGGTAAATTTTAACATATTTCAAGGCCCTAGGGCATTTATTTTTTCCGATCTGCAGTGGTTTACATCTGTGAGTACCAGCTGTGTTGGAACATCCCAAAATGGTAACTCTGTCAAGCATGTAGGATCTTCTTTGTCTTATGTTGCTGATGATATTTTCCTAGGTGTGCATTGCCAGTATAACGCAGTTTCATTTGCATCATACACCTGCTCAGGATTGAGCTTCTCATCAGCTATGAACTTCACAAATGCATCTACATACTCGATAACGCCTTCATGGTTTGCAGGCTGTTTTTCTCCACACGCTTTATGCATGGAAATTCTGTGGCGCTTCTTAAACCTTTGAGGCCATCCTTCACTAAGTCACATGCATGTTCTTATTGAAGTTCTTTATGGAACAACTTAGCTTGGTTCATTATCATACTGCCTGACAAGTCGACTCTATCACTCTGACGCTGGCGAAACCATTCAAGTATCACTCGATCATGCTCAGTGCTCTTACCAACTTTAATAGATTTTCTAATGCTCATTTGCTTTAGTGAATCACTATTTGCATAGAATTACAATTTTTTTTCTTTGGTGCTTTATATCATACACAGTTGACAAACCAGTGCCATATAGCTTAAGCACAGAAACACCTTGGTCCATTTTTTTCAGCATTTTAACCTTCTCTTGATTGATGTGGACTGATGTTTACATTTAACACCATCACTGGTATTTGCACTTATCTTAGAAGCCATAGGTGGGGTTAAATTTACGTAAAATAAGCACAAAATATTGGGATATGTATCATACGTGTAAAATATTGCACGTGTGTTAAAAATATGTGCCAGTTGCCTGTAAATGATGATACACTTCCCTGTATTGTATTTCATCTGCTGCTACTTTGCCCATCTAACCAACCTGTTTCAACTCCCTCTGCAGACTCCTTGCTTTCTCAACACTACTTGTTCATCCACCTATCTTTGTACCATCTGCAATCTTAGGCACAAAGTCATCAATTCCATCATCCAGATCATTAAAATATAATGCAAAAAGTAGCAGACCCAACACCACCACTCACCTAGCCAACCAGAAAAGACCTCTTTTATTCTCGCACTTTGCCTTTTTGCCAGTCAGCCAATCTTCTGTCCATGTTAGTACCTTTCCTATAATACTATGGGCTTCTATCTTGTTTAGTAGCCTCGAGCACCACCTTGTCACAAGTCTTCTGAAAGTCTAAATAAACAACATCCATTGAATCTCCTTCATCTATCCTACTTGTTACTTTCTGAAAAAATTCCAACAGATTTGTCAGGCAAGGTCTCCTCTTAAGGAAACCATGTTGAGTTCAGCCTGTTTGATCATATGCTTCCAAGTACCGTGAAATCTCATCTTGTATGCCAAGCGACTGAAACTTCTTCACTATTCTTCAATGCAGGATCTAGTCATAGGTTATGGGAAGAGAAAGGAGGTTATGTGGATGAGAATGAGATTCCCAGCTGGTTTGTTGCCTCCTGTGTGCCAGGGTCAGGGACATCTCAGATCGAGTCCAGGATTGCTACCCTTGCCACATGCTGGTAGGGCCAGAAATAGGAAGATCATACTGTTTATCATGTGGATAAGGAGTTGAAGCAGGAGGGAAGGCTTCAGATTTTTTAGATCATTGGGCTCTCTTCCAGGGAAAGTGCACAGAAGGAACAATTTGCATCTAGTGAGGGTTTATGTGTAGAACTGAGGAAGAAAGGTATGACCTCTTATGGGATTATATTGTAAACCACTCAACAGTCCATGCTTCCAAAAAGACCACAACCTCATTGTAAGGTTTGGAGGCTTGCATGTTGGCTGGAGTTAGAACCTTGTGCCTTGACTCTCGGTAGGGTCACCCATGCCAAACAAGTCAAAAAGATAGAGCCAGACTAAGAATGGTCCACCAGTCCTTCAGGTTTGCGGTTCAGCTCAGGGCTAACAACCCTGACTGGTCAAAAAAAACACCACTAAAATCAAGATGAGACAAGAGGCCAACTCCATCATCAAGGCAGCACTTCACTGGACCCCTGAAGGGCAGAGGAAAAGCAGGAGACTAAAGACAACTCGGCAACTTACCATAGAGGCAGAAATGAGGACCCTGAACCACACCTGGGGCATAATAGAGAAGATGGCCCAGGACAGACTGAGATGGAGGATCTTCATTCCTGCCCTAAATGCCAGTGGCATAACAGGTGGTAACTACTAGAACAGTCCATGGGATTTAGAGGAGCAAATTTGTAGAGAGATCGCAAACTATTTCAGGAGCCATAAGGTTGTGATAATATTGATTTTAACTTTCTGCATATTGACAGGGACTCCCATACAGTAAAAGGCTGGATGGGAAAGAGTTTGTCAGATGTGTCCAAGAAAGTTTCCGTAAACTTTAACAGTACGTAGAAGTCCAAACTAGAGAGAGTGTGATATTACATTTCCTTTTTGGGAATGAGACACGGCAGGTGACAGAAGTTTGTGTAGGGGAACACTTTGCATTGAGTGATGATGGTGCTGTTAGTTTCAAGATAATTATGGGAAAGGAAAGGTCTGGTCCTTGAGTGGAGATTCTGAATTGGAGAAAGCCCAATTTAGGTAGTATCAGAAAGGCTCTGGCATGTGTGGATTGGGATAGGCAAAGGTGTGCTTGATAAGTGAGAGGCCTTCAAAAGTCAAAATTTGGAGAGTACGGAGTGTGTATGTTTCTGTCGGAATAAAAGTATAGTGGGTTTGTGAAATCTTGGTTTTCAACAGATATTGACGCCCTGGTTTAAAAAGGAGGTGCGTAGCAGGTATAAGTGAGCTATTCGAGGACTGTAAGAAATACAAGAGAACACTTAAAAAGGAATTCATGAGGGATAAAAGAAGACATGAGGTTGCTTGAGCAGGCAGGGTGAAGAAGAATCCTAAGGACTTCTGCAGATATATTAAGAGCAAAAGGACAGCAAGGAATAAAAAATTGGCCCTTTGGAAGATCAGACTGGTAATCTTTTCCAAGCTTTGTGCCTAGAAAGGCCCAGCTCTCTGGACATGCAACCAATGGCAGCTAACCCGCTGTTCCTGATGTTCCGTGTTCTCCTGTGACTCTTCAGGAAGGGCCACCGGCCTAGAATCAGCATGTCTCCATAGCCATGAAAATCCAGCATCCTGAAGGCACGCTAGTCTTCCAGGCCGTGTCCTTGGGATATTACAAAGTAGCCAGTCGTGAGGCCCTGAGAGTGGGTCCCATTCCTGCAAAGAACCAAAGTCAGAGTGTAACTCCAGGTCAGGGTCTTCAAAAGAAAAGGAAAACTAAGAGATATCAAAGGTAGAAATCGAGCTGTTTCTGAAGGTGCAAGCAAAGGAGTTGCCGTTTCGCGCCATCGTTACTTAAAAAAAATTTTGTCTAATAACTTTTACTGCAGTTCCTTATCAAAAACCCTACATGAATTTCCCTTTATCTGCAACACATTTTTCACATTTATTTTTCAAAACAATTGTTCATATAGTTTATAACCATATAACAATTACAGCACGGAAACAGGCTATCTCGGCCCTTCTAGTCCGTGCCGAACTCTTATTCTCACCTAGTCCCACCGACCTGTTTTTGTGAGAAGCAAATTTGAATTTGCTTCTCACAAAAACATTTTTGGCTTTGCTAGATAGCCTTAAATTTCTTCAGTTTTAAATAAATTCCCTAAAATCTGACATCTTCCTATGACAATTTTAAGATAATTCCAACTTTCTATCTTTAACAGAAGGGCTTACATTAATTATTTGCCAATCTATAGGAGTATTTCTGAAGCTGGTGAATTTTGAAAATTAAAACTGATGCATCAACAATCTCACTACCAAATTTTAAGCCACTTTGGATAAGTCCATCAGGGCCATTTCTAGGATTTACTTGTGTGCTGTGTTATGAAAACCAATGCTGTTTAGGAAACAGTTCTCTGTGTTATTCCACATGATTGACAATCTCACATTGTAAATTTACCTTGCTTATACTTTAAAACTAATATAATATAGTACAAAAAGCAATCTTAGCATGGATAAGGCTTGCTGAAGGGCTTATTTCTATCATGTCCAACTGACTAAGTTATGGATTAATAATTACATTCATTTTCAATATCTTTCAGTCCTGACAATGAAATTCTGTATGGAAACAGAGCTCTCTGCTTTTTCCGTATTGAAAAATATAAGTAAGTGTAAGAAAAATATGTCTTTTGTTTATTATATGTAGAAATATAGTGCTATTTTATATTGGGTTCAAGAAACAGAAGTTCCATTTTTGTTTTTGCATCTTTACTGAATGTATCCAGGATTTAAAAATGTACTAGAAATTCAGAGTAAAATATCTTGAGAAGTTTTCAAGTTTAGAAATCGCTTTTCTCTTTTTTAAGTAAGTTGTTTGGGAGGCAATGAAAAATTCTCCATTTCGTTTTTTAATCCTTTTACTTGCAAGTTTACTGCAGAAGTTTGCAGTTGACAAAGTTGATTAGGAAAGTGAACTGCAGAGAAAAACGTGCAAAATGATAAAGGCAGATTCAGTGAATTCTCAAGAAAGTGACAATTGGACTTCACTGTGGGGAAAAATGTGAAGTTACGCAATTTACAAAGAAGAATAGGAAATGCCATGGAAAACTACCTAAAATGATGATTAGAGTTATCTTGCATGTTGATTCATGAGATACTGAAAATCAGCAAGTATAGCAAGCAGTTAGAAATAACAGCAAGTTCAACATGGATCTCTTAAAATAAAGAAGAGGTCAGAGTACAAACAAAAGCCTTTCTAAAATTCTGTAAAGCTTTATGAGGACTTCTTAGTTAAAATTTTAGAATCTGAACTTAGGAGAAGTGTTTGGCTTGCAGTATAGAATAACTATATTATATAAGAGGCTGCTCTACCAGGAGGAATTGAAGAAGAATGACCTACATTCAGTGGCTGCTTTATTAGCTACACCTGTACATCTGCTTGTTATTGTAAATATCTAATCAGCAATCATGTGGCAGCAGCACAATGCATAAAAGCATGCAGACGTGGTTAAGAGGTTCAGTTATTGTCCAGACCAAGCATCAGAATGGGGAAAAAATGTGATATAAGTGACTTTGACCATGGAATGATTGTTGGTGCCAGCCAGGGTGGTTTGAGTATTTCAGAAACTGCTGATCTCCTGGGATTTTCATGCACAACAGTCTCTAACAGTACAAAGAGAATGGTGCAAAAAGCAAAAAAAAAAAACACCCATTGACCAGCAGTTCTGTGGGCAAAAATTGGTCGGAGGAGAATAGCCAAACGAATTCAGGCTAATAGAAAGGCGACAGTAACTCAAATAACCATGCGTTACAACAATGATGTGTGGTGAGCATTTCCGAACGCACCACACATCGAACCTTGAAGTGGCTGGGCTACAGCAGCAGAAGACCACACCAGGTTCAACTCCTGTACCTAATAATGTAGCCACTGAGTGTATAACGAGCCCAAGTTTGCTAGCTCGATGCTCAACCCAGCACAAGTGGAAAGCGTGCAAGGAGCCAACCGGATTTGAACCCCAGACCACTTGCCTGGAAGTCCAGTGCTGATGTCACTACATCATCTGCCAGCTAGTATTGACCTGGCTGAGGATGCATTTCACAGGCAGTGGGGGCCAGCAGTATCCAGTCTCTGAAAATGTATTTGAAATGATTGTACTTTTATTGTAACTAACTTGTTTCAGTTGATAGGTTGTTCAAAGCACTTGTATTTTCCTTTTTAGAAAAGCACTTGGTGATGGAAAAAGAGCCATAATCTTGAACCCTGTTTGGACCAAGGTGTGTATTTGTGCTTCATTCCTCTATCTCTTTCTCACCAGGTTTTTATCATTTTACCCAATTTCATCCCCTTCTCCAAATACTTGTGATAATACATTGGAAATCAGTTTATGTGAAAGTGTAAGGTTCAATGTCACTGAAACCAGTGTGCAGTACATACAGTGAACTAATTCAGATGTTTATAATATATGTATCCAACCTGCAGATCACTATAAATGTAATATGTAATTGAGTGATAACTAGAGACATTCATTTAGACCTGCTTCAGTTGTAATATCTAATGACTAGCAGGATAATTATGTTGAATTTCATAGTTATGTCAAAAATAATCTTAATAATGTTTATAATTCTGAGAATTCATGTTTTTAACCCAGTTTTGCATAATGCCTTTTTATTAAAGACCACAAATAAAATTATTAGTTCGACATTAACTATGTGAAGCTTGCCAGGCTGTCACGACCTTGCTGTGCTTGCATACACTGGTACTTTGTCCAAGATGCATTCTCTGTAAATAAATACTAATACACAACATCAAAAAATATCATTACAGCATTATTTCATAGAAAGCTCCCACAAGCCATGTACTCATCACTTTAGTGAGCTATTATACCAGGTGTGAACGTGGTATCCCCTCTGTTACTTGCTGCTGTGTCGGTAACCTGGGAGCTCAGGACCTGGTATAATTCTAGCACTGTTCAGTGTGGAGATTTACTGATGTGTGAACTGGGGCAAGCAATGAGATTATTCAGCATTAACTTGCTGGCCATTGCTGGAGGTATTTTCATTTTTACTTCTAGAAATACAACATGTGTTTCAGTAATCATTATACTCCTTTTGCTAATTGTCTTAAATGACATTGTGTCTCATTCTCCTAAACTTAATTTCTTTTTGTTTGGCCATGAACAGTCTCTTGGACTTCCCCAGCATGGGAATGGGTTAACAGAACAAAATATGTTTATAAATAAATTGGAAGACCACACTTTAGCTTTATTTTGCTAACAATCACCAAGTTTCAGTTCAAGTTTAATTGTCATTCAACCACACAAAGGTATACAGCTAAACGAGAAAGCATTCCTCTGGCACTGAGGTGCAAAACACAGTGCATACAGACGCCCACAGCACACAACGCATAGTGCTTGTTCATTACTTTGAAGAAACGACATTAATGTGCTTGCATATTCTAATTAGCAACTGAATAATGTCTACTTTTCATATGTCTTTTTTTATTCATTGCAAGAGGATTCTAGGTCCAATTTCACAATTTGAATCTTGATTTTAATTTGGCAGGGTCATTATCGCTTTTGTGATGCCTTGTTTTCGATGGGAGAACACAAACGTGCTATTGAAGCAAATGACAAGGCTCAAGAATTATGCAAACAGGATTCAGATGGAATTCGAGACTTAGTTCAGCAGCAATCAAAATTCCTTAAAAGACTGCAGGATGAAAGTAACCATACTTCTATTGTTAAATGCGTCCCCTCACTTGACAAAAATTCCAAATTTGTTCTGATAAGGCTGTTGCTGAGTTTTTTTTTTGTTTTCTTAATAAGTTCACCATTTACTTTGAAGTAAATCTTAATTTTCTTTCTGGAGAGGTTCTAGCACTATTCATTTTTTTTGCAAATTTCTTTTCTTTCAGCTCTTGAAAAAGCAAAGACTGATGCGTTAAAGAAAGAATTAAGCACTGAAAAGTAAGTCGGATAACATAATGTGATATAGAAGACCATCTTTCTTTCAGCCAATCTGGATTTTAAAGGTTTTACAGATTCATTTTGAATTACATGCAATTATCTCTCGTAGTTGTGCTTGATTTTTGTCTTAAATTCTGATTCTAGTTCTCTTAAATACTATCCCAGTATGTAATTGCTCATATTATTGAACCTTCAGAGCGGATTTTCTTGCACAAGGTTGTTTGCCAGTTCCTTGACTACAGAGATTGTGTGAAGTTTGTGTTTTACAGTGCAAATACTTGAAAATGTTGTTATTGATTCCCTCTAACCCTGCAAGTTATTTTCCCTCAACTGATTATCTATTCATCTTTCAAAAGCCGTAAACCGACATTGTACCAATCCTCTGAACAGTCTGTCCCAGATTGTAACCACCCAAAATGGAAAAGTCTTTCCTCATATCTTTCTGCCTCTACTCACTTTAAAATTACATTTCGTGACTATCGAACCATTTGCTAATCAGACACCACTTAACTGAAGCACAAAAAAGTCTTGATTTTATATTTTTTATTCTTATATATTCATGTGAACTACTTTTTCCAGAGCGCAGCCACAATTAGCCACTCAGCCATTAAGTGAAGATCATAAGAATGAGTCCAAAAGGAACCAGGAAAAACATGGTTTAAAGAGTCGCATTTCACCATGGCCAAAAAAGGTAATAGTGAATAGTATGACATGTAATTATAGCATGGCTATGTGTTAATGGGTTCAGGCTGACGATCAAATCACAGCACCTAAAATGAGTTATAAAAATAAAGCAACACACACAAAATTCTGAAGGAACTCAGCAGGTCATGCAGCATCTATGGAAATGAATAAACAGTCCATATTTTAGGCCAAGACCCTTCATCAGGACTCTTCCCTCCAGCATCTTTTGTGTGTTGCTCTGGATTTCCAGTATCTGCAGAATCTCTTGTGTTTATAAAAATATAGCACTCGAAATAGAAGACAGTAATAGTAGCTAAGTTTTTGCTTCAATTTTAGATTTCCAGCATCTGAAGTACTTTTGATTTTAATCTAAAATGAGTTCTCCAGATATTCTGGCACTGTTAATAGGTGTAATATGGGCTAATTCGTTTTCAGTAGACGTGCTTCATAGCTCTGATATTTATATCACAGTACAAGTAGTTTATGAGTTACCACAGTGTTCCTTTCCTGAGAACTGTTCTGTCCTGAACTATTAGTAAGTGGGAGATGAACGACAATAGTATTGCAGAGAGTACCACGGAAACAGCTGCGATGCGCGAGTGACCAGGCACATGAAAAGCGGCTACCAGCCAGACTCATTGACTGAGTGCCACTGTTCAGTGCTCCCTGCTTTGCTCATCTCGGCTCAGCCCCTGAATATTGTGGAGAAATGGCACTCCAGAAATACAGTAGATTCCATTGCTGTGTACATACATCTACTGATGCTTCCAGACACATCTTCAGTAATGTTCCTGGAATCATTGGGTGTTTCGGGTCTTTCAACATCATACAACCTCCTCCAGGTGACCCAGCCAGGGCTGATCAGACCCCAGATTGTGTCCAGATGGCTAGCTACTTATGACTCCATGGCTCCCCTCTTTTGAGCCACAGCCATCAAAAAAGACAAACTGAGTAACAAATTATGTATCTAAATAAAACACAGAACAATTACAACACTTTCAATACTATTACAGTACTATAAAACTGTGTATTAGTTCTTAATAGCTATCAATGGAGGAATTAATCCAGTCTATGCTGCCATGTTCTTTTAACTGACTGTAAATGAACAAAGTCAGTTACCAAAATGTACTCATCCCAATGTGTCTCAATCAACTGGAATCCACTGTACTTCATTCAAACCTAGCTGGCAAATTCATCCCCCATGCCACTGGTCTCCCAAACATTCACTCTTCTGTATGAAGTGTTAGGTTTTGTTATCGTGGGAGGACCAGTATGTCATCCACCATGTTATCAACTCTGCAGTTCTTTTTTCCTGGACCAGTTTCTGTTGTTATTGTACCTTGTACATTTAACCCTGTGATTGTGTAGTACATATTGACTATGGTAAACAAGGCACAGTTTGAAAGATGTTAAAGGTGCCACTAAAGATACTAACCTGAAATTGTTTTTGTTAGGTGATGATGCCTTTAGACAGTACAGAAACTTTAATGGATAAATTGAAGTCTCTGATTCAGGCTGGACATGTAGCCTTATCAGACCAACGTGCCCGCAATGCAGAACATGCTTTTTTGCAGGTTCTGAAGTTATTGGATCCAGAAAAACTTGAGGTTGGTCTGTGTTAATTCTGTTTTTTTTTTTTTTGGGGGAATTATCTTCAGAAACTTTTGCAGAAGAACCAGAGTTTTGTTTAGTTTTGCATTTCATTTCTATATATTTAGAAGATATTATGTTTGGGTGGGATAGGAATATAAAAACATAGAAAACCTACAGCACAATACTGGCTCTTTGGCTCACAAAGCTGTGCCGAACGTGTCCTTGCCTTAGAAATTACCTATGTTTACCTATAGCCCTCTATTTTTCTGAGCTCCATGTACCTGTCCAGAAGTATCTTAAAAGACCCTATTGTATCCACCTCCACCACCATTGCCGGTAGCCCATTCCACGCACTCACCACTCTCTACTTTAATTAAAAAAAAGACAACAACAGCTTACCCCTGACATCTCTGTACTTACTTCCAAACACAAAACTGTGCCCTCTTGTGCTAGCCATTCCAGCCCTGCGAAAAAGCCTCTGACTATCCACATGATCAATGCCTCTCATCATCTTATGCACCACTGTCAGGTCATCTCTCATCCTCCGTCGCTCCAAGGAAAAAAGGCCAAGTTCACTCAACCTATTCTCATAAGACATGCTCTCCAATCCAGGCAACATCCTTGTAAATCTCCTCTGCACCCTTTCTATGGTTTCCACGTCCTTCCTATAGTGAGGCGACCGGAACTGACTACAGTACTCCAAGTGGGGTCTGACCAGGGTCCTATACAGCTGCAACATTACCCCTCGGCTCCTAAACTCAATCCCACGATTGATGAAGGCCAATGCACCATATGCTTTCTTAACCACAGAGTCAAACTGCACAGCAACTTCGAGTGTTCAGTGGACTCGGACCCCAAGATCCCTCTGATCCTCCACGCTGCCAAGAGTCTGACCATTAATATTATATTCTGCCATCATATTTGACCTACCAAAATGAACCACCTCACACTTATCTGGGTTGAACTCCATCTGCCACTTCTCAGCCTAGTTTTGCACCCTATCAATGTCCCGCTGTAACCTCTGACAGCCTTCCACACTAACCACAACGCCCCCAACCATTCTGTTATCAGCAAATTTACTAACCGATCCCTCCACTTCCTCATCCATGTCATTTATAAAAAATCACAAAGAGCAGGGATCCCAGAACCGATCCCTGAGGTACACCGCTGGTCACTGACCTCCATGCAGAATATGACCCATCTACAACCACTCTTTCCCTTATGTGGGCAAGCCAGTTCTAGATCCACAAAGCAATGTCCCCTTGGATCCCATGCCTCCTTACTTTCTCATTAAGCCTTGCATGGGGTACCTTATCAAATGTCTTGCTGAAATCCATATTCACTACATCTACTGCTCTACCTTCATCAATGTGTTTAGTCACATCCTCAAAAAATTCGGTCAGGCTCATAAGGCACGACCTGCCTTTGACAAAGCCATGCTGACTATTCCTAATCATGTTATGCTTCTCCAAATATTCATAAATCCTACCTCTCAGGATCTTTTCCATCAACTTACCAACCACTGAAGTAAGACTCACGGGTCTATAATTTCCTGGGCTATCTCTACTCCCTTTCTTGAATAATGGAACAACATCCGCAACCCTCCAATCTGCTGGAACCTCTCCCGTCACAATTGATGATGCAAAGATCATCGCCAGAGGATCAGCAATCTCCTCCCTCACCTCCCACGGTAGCCTGGGGTACATCTCATCCGGTCCCAGTAACTTATCCAACTTGATGCTTTCCGAAAGCTCCAGCGCATCCTCTTTCTTAATATCTACATGCTCAAGCTTTTCAGTCTGCTGTAAGTCATCCCTACAATCACCAAGATCCTTTTCCGTAGTGAATACTGAAGCAAAGTACTCATTACGTGCCTCTGGTATCTCCTCTGGTTCCATATACACTTTTCCATTGTCATACTTGATTGGTCCTATTCTCTCACGTCTTATCCTCTTGCTCTTCACATACTTGTAGAATGCCTTGGGGTTTTCCTTAATCCTGTCCACTAAGGCCCTCTCATGGCCCCTTCTGTCTCTCCTAATTTCTTTCTTAAGCTCCTTCCTGCTAGCCTTATAATCTTCTAGACAAGGAGGGAAAAGAGGACAGCAGTAGTGATAGGCGATTCGACAGTTAGGGGGACAGATAAGAGGTTCTGTTGGGAGAGATCGAGAATCCCAGATGGTCTGTTGCCTCCCTGGTGCCAGGGTTCGCGATATCTTGGAACGAGTTCTCGGTATTCTCAGGAAGGAGGATGAACAGCCAGATGTCGTGTTCCATGTAGGGGCCAATGACGTGCATAGGAAGGAGGAGGAGCTCCTGCAAAGAGAGTTTAGGGGTGCAAAGTTGAAGGACAGGACCTCCAAGGTTGCAATCTCAGGATTGCTACCCGTGCTATGTGCTAGTGAGACTAGAAGTAGGAAGATAATGCAGCTAAATACGTGGCTAAGGAGTTGGTGCAGGAGGGAGGGCTTCATGTTTCTGGACAATTGGGCCTTGTTCCAGCGAAGGTGGGACCTGTTCTGACGAGAAGGTTTGCTAGTGCTGCTCTGGGGGGTTTAAACTAGATTTGCAGGGCGAGGGGAACCAGAGTGTTAGAGCAGATAGTGAGGTGGAGGAGGATAAAGGTCATGTGAGAACTGCAGGTATAGTGCATGGAGTAAAGCCAAATCTAACGTATAAAGAGGCTTTGAGGAAAGAGAAGCAGAATAAAGGGTGTAAAGGTAGTAAGGTAGAAGGGCTAAAGTACATGTACTTTAATGCAAGAAGCGTCAAGAACAAAGGTGATGAACTGAGAGCTTGGATACATACATGGAATTATGATGTAGTGGCCATTACAGAGACTTGGCTGGCACCAGAGCAGGAATGGATTCTCAATATTCCTGGATTTCAGTGCTTTAAAAGGGATGGGGGGGGGGGGAGGGGAGGGGAGGAGGTGTGGCATTACTGGTCAGGGATACTATTACAGCTACAGGAAGGGTGAGTAATGTAGCAGGATCCTCTTTTGAGTCAGTATGGGTGGAAGTCAGGAACAGGAAGGGAGCAATTACTCTATTGGAAGTATTCTATAGGCTGCCGGTAGCAGCAGAGTTACCAAGGAGCAGATTGGGAGGTAGATTTTGGAAAGGTGCAAAAATAACAGGGTTGTTATCACGCAACACACATAAAAGTTGCTGGTGAACGCAGCAGGCCAGGCAGTATCTCTAGGAAGAGGTATCGTCAACGTTTCGGGCCGAGACCCTTCGTCAGGACTAACTGAAAGAAGAGCTAGTAAGAGATTTGAAAGTGGGAGGGTGAGGGGGAGATCCGAAATGATAGAAGACAGGAGGGGTAGGAATGGAGACAAGAGGTGTACAGTTGATTGGCAAAAGGGATATGAGAGGATCATGGGACAAGAGGCCTAGGGAGAAAGAAAGGGGAAGAGGGGGGAAGCCCAGAGGATGGGCAAGGGGTATAGTGAGAGGGACAGAGGGAGAAAAAGGAGAGAGAGAGAAAAAGAATGTGAGTATATAAATAAATAATTAACGGATGGGGTACGGGGGAAGGTGGGGCATTAGCGGAAGTTTGAGAAGTCAATGTTCATGCCATCAGGTTGGAGGCTACCCAGACGGAATATAATATATCAGTAGAGTTATTGACGCCTTCCTGTTCCTAACGTCCACCCAGTCCACCCACAGAGACTCTGTAGACAATCCCTCCATGTCTTCCTCCTTTTCTGCAGCCGAGACACAACTGCTGATCAACAGTGCCACCCCCCACCTCTTTTGCCTCCCTCCCTGTCCTTTCTGAAACATCTAAAGCCTGGCACTCTACTTAACCATTCCTGTCCCTGAGCCATCCAAATCTCTGTAATTGCCACAACATCACAGGTCCAAGTACTGATCCATGCTCTAAGCTCACCCTCTTTGTTCATACTCCTTGCATTAAAATAGACATATCTCAAACCATAGATCTGAGTGCGTCCCTTCTCTATCACCTGCCTATCCTCCCTCTCGCCCTGTCTCCAAGCTTTCTCTATTTGTGAGCCAACCACCTCTTCCTCCATCTCTTCAGTTTGGTTCCCACCCCCCAGCAATCCTAGTTTAAACTCTCCTCAGTAGCCTTAGCAAACCTCCCTGCCAGGATATTGGTCCCCCTGAAATTCAAGTGCAGCCTGTCCTTTTTGTACAGGTCACACCTGCCCCAAAAGAGGTCCCAATGATTCAGAAATCTGAATCCCTGCTCCCTGCTCCAATCCCTCAGCCACACATTTATCCTCCACCTCACTCTATTCCTATACTCACTGTCGCGTGGCACAGGCAGTAATCCCGAGATTTCTACCTTTGCGGTCCTGCTTCTCAGCTTCCTTCCTAACTCCCTGTAGTCTGCTTTCAGGACCTCCTCCCTTTTTCTACCTATGTTGTTGGTACTAATATGTACCATGACCTCTGGCTGTTCTCCTTCCCACTTCGGGATACCGTGGATGCGATCAGAAACATCCCGGACCCTGAACTACCATCTGTGTTTCTTTCCAACATCCACAGAACCGCCTGTCTGACCCCCTAACTATAGAGCCCCCTATTACTGCTGCCATCCTCTTCCTTTCCCTACCTTTCTGAGCCACTGGGCCAGACTCTGTGCCAGAGGTGCGGCCACTGTTGCTTTCCCCAGGTAGGTGGTCCTCCCCAACAGTACTCAAGCAGGAGTACTTATTGTCAAGGGGTATAGCCACAGGTATGCTCTCTAGTCTCTGACTCCTGACTGTTACCCACTTACGGCGTGACTACCTGTCTATAGCTCCCCTCTATTACCTCCTCACTCTTCCTGACCAGGCGAAGGTCATTGAGCTGCATTTCCAGTTCCGTAACCCGGTCCCTAAGGAGCTGCAGCTCGACACACCTTGGTGCAGATGTGGCCGTCCAGGAGGCTGGGAGTCTTCCGGACTTCCCACATCTAACACCAAGAACAGAACTCCGGCCTCACACACGTTCTTCCTGTCTGTAATCTACACGGGTATCTTACCTCGCCTTGACCCGTTAACGCCTAAGCCCCGTTGAGCCAAAGCCTTCCTACTCTGTCTCCCTCTACTCTGTCACCCGCTCTTCCGATGCCCACTCTATGAAGCTATCTCCTTTTAAACTCTTCTCGCTGTTCTCACTGGCTGACATCCACACACTTGCGCAGTCGTGCCCCAATCAAACCACAGAAGATGGGGAAGATTGAGAAAGACGTGCCCTTTGGTACAAAATATGAAATGGATTTCTGACACTATATTGCTTATTTGACATTACAGTACATTGTAAAGGAACAGAGCCTTCAGTATTGATTGAATCTTTGATGCTAAATGTACTCTGATTACTTAAGGGAATAAGAGTAGTCTTTGGAACTGTTCTGGCCTACCTAAATCTTTGACTATTTATAGCAACACTCAAAATGCTGCAGGAACCCGGCAGGTTAGACAGCATCTACGAAAATGAATAAGCAGTTGAGATTCAGGCTGAGACCCGTCATCAGGGTAGGAAACCAGAATAAGAAGGTGGAGGGAGGGGAAGATTTACAAGCTAGGTGATGTATGAATCCAGGTGAGTGGGGGATGAAGAAAGAAGCAGGGGTGTGATAGGGCTGGAGAAGAAGGAATCTGACAGCAGAGAAAAGTGGACCATGTGAGAAAAGGAAGGAGGAGGGGCCACCCTGGGAAGGTGATAGGCAGGTGAGAAGAGAGGAGAGGTGAGAGGGAACCCAGTGTGGGGAATGGAACATAGAACATGGAATAGTACAGCACATTACAGGCCCTTCGGCCCACAATGTTGTGCTGACCCTCAAACCCTGCCTCCCATATAACCCCCCACCTTAAATTCCTCCATATACCTATCCAGTAGTCTCTTAAACTTCACGAGTGTATCTGCCTCCACCACTGACTCAGGCAGTGCATTCCATGCACCAACCACTCTATGAGTAAAAAATCTTCCTCTAATATCCCCCTTGAACTTCCCACCCCTTACCTTAAAGCCATGTCCTCTTGTATTGAGCAGTGGTGCCCTGGGGAAGAGGTGCTGGCTGTCCACTCTATCTATTCCTCTTATTATCTTGTATACCTCTATCATGTCTCCTCTCATCCTCCTCCTTCTCTCCAAAGAGTAAAGCCCTAGCTCCCTTAATCTCTGATCATAATGCATACTCTCTAAACCAGGCAGCATCCTGGTAAATCTCCTCTGTACCCTTTCCAATGCTTCCACATCCTTCCTATAGTGAGGCGACCAGAACTGGACACAGTACTCCAAGTGTGGCCTAACCAGAGTTTTATAGAGCTGCATCATTGCATCGCGACTCTTAAACTCTATCCCTCGACTTATGAAAGCTAACACCCCATAAGCTTTCTTAACTACCCTATCTACTTGTGAGGCAACTTTCAGGGATCTGTGGATATGTACCCCCCAGCTCCCTCTGATCCTCCACACTACCAAGTATCCTGCCATTTACTTTGTACTCTGCCTTGGAGCTTGTCCTTCCAAAGTGTACCACCTCACACTTCTCTGGGTTGAACTCCATCTGCCACTTCTCAGCCCACTTCTGCATCCTATCAATGTCTCTCTGCAATCTTTGACAATCCTCTACACTATCTACAACACAACCAACCTTTGTGTCATCTGCAAACTTGCCAACCCACCCTTCTGCCCCCACATCCAGGTCATTAATAAAAATCACGAAAAGTAGAGGTCCCAGAACCGATCCTTGTGGGACACCACTAGTCGGAAGAAGAGGGAAGGCGGGTGGGGAAAATAACTAACTTAGAGAAAACGATGTGCATGCTATCAGGTTGGAGCCTACCCAGGTGGAGTCTGAGGTGTTGCTCCTCCAACCTGAGAGTGGCCTAATTGTGGCAGTAGAGGAGGCCAAGGACAGGCATATTAGAATGGGAAAGGGGATTGGAATTACAATGGCTGGCCACCGTGAAATCTATTTTTTTGCGGATGGGGCAAACGTGCTTAACAAAGCCGGCCCCCAGTCTATATTGGGTGTCACCAATGTAAAAGAAGCTGCGTCAGGAGCACTGATACAGCAGATGATCCCAAAAGATTTACAAGTGAAGTGTTGCCTCACCTGGAAGGATTGTTTGGGGCTGTTCTGAGTTCCTCCAGCATTTTGTGTATGTAGCTCTGGATTTCCAGCATCTGCAGAATCTCTTGAGTTTAACTATTTATAAATACTCTAGTTTGAGGACTAACTTTACTGAAACCAATATAATGATTCATATAATTAATAACTTTAATTAAAGGCCCAAATCGTAGAGCTTAATTCAGGTAATTGTTTTGTCTTTATTAGGAAGTATCTTTGTCCACTGTTGACTATGTAATAGTAATCTATGGTCATGCCTGTGCCCTCCTTGGTATTGGACTGCCTGAGGTGAGAACCATAATTTTCTGTGGAGTTCTGTAAATTGCCAATTAATTATACTTAAGTGAGTATATTTGCAGTGCATGCATAGCGTGTAAGTCATCGTGACTGTGTTTCAGAGAATTTGCTTATCAATAGACTACCTACATTAGTTTCTGCTTCTTCCCACCTCAACCACACCACACCCTCCAATATTTTATTTTGGAGTTACATGGTTGTGCTAATGACCCATTCAGTTGTTGAGAGTTTTTAATATTTTAATCAATATCTTGAGCATTACTGTATGATTTAATCCTGATAGGAAATTTGATATGTTCATACAGTGGTACTGGAAAATTTGTGGACCCTGTAGAATTTTCTCTATTTCTGTATAAGTATGACCTAAAATGTGATCAGATCTTCACTTAAGTCCTAAAAGTAGATAAAGAGGACCCAATTAAATAAGTAATATAAAAATATTATATTTGTTCATTTATTGAGAAAAATGATCCAATATTACTTGTATTTGTTGGAAAAAGTATGTGAACCTTTGCTTTCAGTATCTGGTGTGACCTCCCCCTCCCCTTTGTACAGTGACAACTTCAAGTATTTCCAGTAACTGTTGATCTGCACGTCGGCTTGGAGGAACTTTAGGCCATTCCTCCTTACAAAATTGCTTCAGCTCTGGGATGTTGGTGGGATTCTTTGCATAAACTGCTTGCTCCAGGTCCTTCCACAATATTTCTATAGGATTAAGACTATTTCAAAACAAGAATTTTATTTTTTTTAAACCATTCTGTTGTTGATTTACTCTTGTTTTTCAGGTCAGTCTTGTTGCATTAACCTACTTCTATGAAGTTTCAGGTGATGGACTGCTATCCTGACGTTCTCCTGTAAAATGTCTTGATAAAATTTTGAATTTATTGTTTCCTCAACAATTACAAGCTGCCTAGGCCTTGAGGCAGTAAAGCAGCCCGAAGCCATGATGCTCCTTCCACCATGCTTCATACAGTAGTTGCGATGAGGTTTTGGTGTTGGTCTGCAGTGCCCTTTTTCCTCCAAACATAGCAACGTGCATTTCTGCCATAAAGTTCAACTTCTGTCTCATCTGTCCACAGAACGTTGTCCCAGAAGTGTTGTAGAACTTCCAGTTGGTCCTTTGCAGCAACATTTTTTATTGAGGAGAGCAGATGTTTCCTCCATGGTGTCCTTCCATGAACACTACTCTTGTTTAGTGTTTTTTTATATAGTGGACACATGAACAGAGTTCTTAGCAAGTTCTAGAGATTTCTGCAGGTCTTCTGCTGCTATCCTTGGTTCTTTTTCACCTCCTTCAGCATTGCACGGTGTGCCCTTGGTGTGATCTATGCAGGATACCCACTCCCAGGGAGAGTAGCAACAGTACTGAGTTTCTTCCATTTGTAGACAATTTCTCTCACTGCTCTGGACTGATGAATACTCAGATCTTTAGAAGTGCTTTTGTAGCCTTTTCCAGCTTCATGCATCTCACAATTCTTCTTCTAAGGTCCTCTGAAAGTTGTTTTGATCGAGGCATGGTGCACTTAGACAGATCTCCCTTGAGAAGAGTAGGCTCTTTCAGTAACCTGACTTTATGTTTCTTTTTTATAGGACAGGGCACCTCTACAACCCACACCTCAATCTCATCTCATTGATTGGAATGCCTGACTCCAAGTACCTTTTGTAGAAGGCCTTACCCCAGAGGTTCACATACTCTTTCCAACAAATATGTGTAATATTGGATCATTTTTCTCAATAAATAAATTAACAAGTATAATATTTTTGTGGTATTTATTTAATTGGATTTTCTTTATCTAATTTTAGGACTTGTGTGAAGATTTAATACATTTTAGGTCATATTTATGCAAAAATAAGAGAAAATTCTGCAGGGTTCACAAACTTTGTAGCACCACTGTACATAAGGGGCTAAATGGCGTATTCCTCTGAAGCTTACTAATAGCTTTGACCTGCTTACATCTCCAACGTTATAGGTATTTCTGTAGCTGTTTTTCTTAGAGTCACTAACTTGTACTTTGTTTGACCAGGAGTTGACTGAGGCTGAAAATCAATTTAATAAAATTTTGGAGCAATTTCCAGAACAGCGGCTTGACTGTTTGGCATTCTATGGACTTGGCAAAGTGTACTTTCAGCAGAACAGGTTTGTGCCTTGATAAAGAAAAGGGCAAAAGTGTACAACAGAAACATCGAACCTTCCAGAAGTTGAGGTTTTCAAAACTTTATTGCCTGTGTTGTAATGTACATATTCACCCTTTTCCCCTGTGCTCAGTGCTGTCATGGAAATACAATAGGCTATTCATTATATCAAGCTCATAGTAGAGAAGTCCCATCAGTCCCATTTCATGCTTTATGCCGATATGCCTGCAAAATATTCTCTGTGCCTTGCAACTGCTACCTGACTTATCCCAATTTTATTTTTTATGTACCTTTCTCTGCTTGGTCCCTGAACTATCCACAAGTGGGAACAGCTGCCCTCAATCTACCTCAAATGAATTCATCATTACTTTTTTTTATATGTCCATTAAATTGCCTCTTAGGTGTATTTATTTCGAGGAGAAAAATCCCAACAACTTTGGTCCATCCTGCAATTCCAGCCATTTAAGCTTGCCTGATTTTAATTTGTTCTTCTACTGGTTGCCAAGCTCTGGAATTTAGCCCTCTGTATTTCTACATTCACATCAAACCTTTAACCAAGCTGCTGGTATCTGCCTTAATGTTCATTTTTGCCTAAATGTCACTTTGACTTTTTAATGAAATCCTGATAAATGCCTTGAGACATTTTGTTATATAAATATGTTATAGACAGGAGGTTATGAAAGAAAATGGACAAGTGAATTTTTGGACATCAACCCTTAGTGGATTATTCATACGGCTCTTATGAAGACATTTTCATTATCATGAGAGACTTAAGAATATGGAAATGTAAAAATATCACTGAAGACTAAAATCTTAAGGATAAAAAGTAACTAAACAAGTTAAGAGAACATTGGCCTTTATGGCAAGGGGGTTGAATTATCCTTCAGTATGTGTATATTTTTGGATGTCAACCCTTAGACTCTGAAGAAGTTACACTGCAAATTTACCCCAATAATTCTGGAACTTTGAGGTTTATGTTTCAACACAAAATCTACGTTATGACTCTAATATAAATGAAAACCATGACTGTCTTCTTTTTTTAATGGGTTCTATTGGGTTTCTTTGTTTTGTAGCTGCCTGTAAGGAGATGAATCTCAAGGTTGTATATAATATGAATACTTTGATAATAAATGTACTTTGAACACTTAACATTGAATTTTGTTTCCAATAATTTCTCTCCCTTTTCCACTGTTCCACCCCGCCCCCCCCAGATTTACCAGTGCTTTAGATCCTTTCAGTAAATCATTAACTATGGTAAACCGTAAGATTGTACCAGGCATACTAACGTGGCCCACAACAACTGTTATTATCGAAGAAACACAAAATGAAAAATTAAAGGTAACATTTTAAAGATATTAATTGCTTTCTTGTGTAACCAGTAATTTCTTAAAGGAACATAGGACCTAGAATAGGCTAGTGAATCTTGTCATTTTGTGAGTTGTATTCATAGGTTTCATTTCCATTCTAAATTAATCATCGTCTTGTACACTGTTATGAAGACTCCTATGAGAACAAATCTCCTTCCAGCTTTATGATCATCAAAGACTGCCACCATCAAGTCCATGCTCTCTTCTCTCTGCTGCCATCAGGAAGGAAGTACATGTGAAGCTTAAGTTCCTCATCACCAGGTTTAGGAACACTTAATGCCTTTCAAATATCAGGCTCCTAAGCCAGTATGAACAGCTTCACTCAACTCTGAACTGATTCTGAACCTATGGACTCACTTTCAAGGACTTCACAATTCATGCTCTCAGTATTACTTATCTATTTATTTACACAATGTGTTTTACATACTGGTTGTTTGTCAGTCTTTGTTTATGTATAGTTTTCCATTGATTCTATTGTGTTTCTTTGTTTTTCTGTGAATTCTTGCAAGAAAATGAACCTCAGCATAGTATATGTTGACATTTAAGTACTTTGATAATAAATATACTTTGAACTTTAGTCCAAGAGCTTCTCAGTTTCTCCAACCTAATCTTATTCCCTTTTCCCTGGAAATATTCTAGTAAAGCTCACAAATTTTCATCCTGAAATTATGTGACCACAATTAAATGCAGTAACCTAACCTTTTGATTTTAATATGTTCAGTATAATCTATTTTGGTACTCTTTGCCCCTGTAAATCTCATGATTCCATATACTTTACTAATGATACTCTCAGCAGATCTTGCCACTTTCCAGAATTAATGCATATGTGTAATCAATTCCCTCTGACCCTGTACACCTTTAGAATTCTGTCATTTATTATTTGTCACTTATTCTCTTAATTATGCAATTTTATGTTTCAGGCATTGTTAGAAGAATACATAGGGAATTGTCAATTCCCACCTCAACCAGATGCAATCTGCCGCTTTCAACATTGCCAAGGCCATTCTAAGACTCAGATATATTTCTCCGACCCAGATTTCAAGGTAATGGGTTTCATATGTAAGTAGCAGGGGCAGAATATTCTCAAACACAAGTCAAAGTTTGGCAACCTGGCATGATATTTAATTATCAGTTATCTAGCAGACATTTCTGACCTCGTACTCAGCCACAGTTGTGAATAGCCTATTAATCAGTCATTATACTTCATAGATAATGACTGATTTAATAGGCTATTCATTACGCTGCCCAAACATTGTCCAGAAGATGGGAATGCAAACCACTTTCGAAGAAAAATTTACCAAGGATAATCATGCTCATGGGAAGACCTTTATCGCCCATGTAATGCGACATGGCACATAACGAATGAACAGTACTTCAAAGAAGTAAAGTAATTTCATGACCTGTAACTTTGACCACTAACCATCTTGATTCGTGTTTTAGGGCTTTATTCAAATGATATGCATCCTACATTGCCGTTTAGAGTACCATATCAACTGTTGGAAAAAATTGAAGGCAGCTTCATTTCAAGATAAAAATGACAAGGTTAGTTTGTTCTAGAAATGAAAGTTGTGTTATTTCTACAGTTAAGTGAATGAGGATGTAATTTTGCACAAAATGGGTAAATGGATAGTTGAGTTTTGCCGTAACTGGAATCAAAATGTATCCAGCATTGAGATTCACTATTATTAATAAAACTTGAGTTTAATTTTTCTTCCTTTTGATAGTTACTAGAATTCCAAGTGACTTTCTTAATAGTTACTATCCATATACTTATAACATTGGTACAAATTATTACTGTAAAACTATTTATCTTGTCATGAAAACAAGATAAACACTTTGACAATGTTAAGGCTATTTTTTCTGATTTGGTTTAGTTTAAACTTGATTTTACTACTTAGTTAAGAAGACACAAGATCAAATTATGTGTCGTTTTAGGTGAATTACAGCAATGAATGAGTAAGTCATCAAGCTGCCCATTCAAACCATTCTTCAGAATATGTATTCATGTCCACAGATAATTCTGTAGGCAGCTTCTTACAACTGGCATTGAATTCATTTGCACAAATTGAAGCTTTCAGCCCAAATTTTATTCCATGTACCCAGAAAATGTAAAAAATCCTTTCATTGCAAAATTAATTTGATATATCACCATAAGTTTACTCTTCACTGCTCATCTGAAAATCCATTCTGTGCTACATTTTTGAAGAGCAACTTTTCAATATAGGGTCTGTATAACCCTTTTACAATCTGTGTTTGGAATTTAATTCTGAAATTAGTCTTTTCCTACTTGTTACCTTGAATACCTTTAAATTAGGCACATTGAAACTTTAAAAAAGCATTGGTTTCAGCACAGAATCAAGATAAGGCTTTTCAGTGCATATGCAGCTACAATATGTTGTAACTCAGTTTCTGAAACTGTTTTACAAGATGAAAATTGGAAGTCCATCCCAAGGGTGGCACAATGGCACAGCAGTCGCTACACAGTGACCTGTATTCGATCTTAATCTTGGCTACCTTCCTTGTAGAGTTTGCATGTTCTCCATGTGAACACTTGGTTTTTCTCTAGGTGTGGCAACAATGGGCTAGTAGGTTAATTGGGTACTGTATGTTGCCCTTAGTGTTGGTGGGTAGCAGGATAATTGGGAATAAGGGGAAGTTAATGGGTATGTATTCCAGTTGTGTAGTTCAACGATTTGGCTTTGTTGATGGTTGTATTGTACTTTGGGGTTGCATCCAGTGCTGTAACACTGCTCTTGTAATATGTACATTACCCAATTTCCTTTCCCACGTAAATGCTGTACAGTTGCACGCATTTCTGACTTTTCCAATTTCGCTGCCAAGTTTGTTTTCTCCGTATTTAACTAGCTTGCATTGAACTGAACAGGTCACTCATCCTATAACGTTGTGCTGAACGAGCTAAAAAGCAAATCAAAAACACCCAAACACTGATCCCTCCTACCTACACAATGTCCATATCCCTCCAGTTTCCATACATCCATGTGCCTATCTAAACATCCCTTAAAAGCCTCTAAAGTATTTGCCTCTTCACCATTCCAGGCATCCATGACTCTAAGTAAAATACTTATCTTCACGTCTCTCTTGAACCTACCTCTGCTCAGTTTAAATGCACATATGTGTGTGTTTATATGAGGCTTAGTGATAAGTAATCAGATCTGATTCCTGCACACAGAAATAAATTGTCAATGGAAATGACAGTCCTCTACAAAGATGTCAGTATGCAGAGCAAGAGAACTGAGTTGTATATGAAACAATTAAGATTAGTTGAAAAATATTCTTAATGTTTTTATTTCTCAAATAATTTATGCCTTTTAATTGAATAGTTTAATATATTTTAAAGTTTTTAACTATCAGATTCAGCTGTTTATAAATTTCTGTGTTGTGTACAGGTGTCAGATTGGTTCAAGTGTGTGCAGCCTGATATTTAAAATAATTATGCAACTTAGTGAATTGATTATGGGGAGCAAGGACATGGCAGACCAATTGAATAATTACTTTGGTTCTGTCTTCACTAAGGAGGACATAAATAATCTTCCAGAAATAGTAGGGGACAGAGGGTCCAGTGAGATGGAGGAACTGAGCGAAATACTTGTTAGTAGGGAAGTGGTGTTAGGTAAATTGAAGGGATTGAAGGCAGATAAATCCCCAGGGCCAGATGGTCTGCATCCTAGAGTGCTTAAGGAAGTAGCCCAAGAAATAGTGGATGCATTAGTGATAATTTTTCAAAACTCGTTAGATTCTGGACTAGTTCCTGAGGATTGGAGGGTGGCTAATGTAACCCCACTTTTTAAAAAAGGAGGGAGAGAGAAACCGGGGAATTATAGACCGGTTAGCCTAACGTCAGTGGTGGGGAAACTGCTGGAGTCAGTTATCAAAGGTGTGATAACAGCACATTTGGAAAGCGGTGAAATCATTGGACAAAGTCAACATGGATTTGTGAAGGGAAAGTCATGTCTGACGAATCTCATTGAATTTTTTGAGGATGTAACTAGTAGAGTGGATAGGGGGGAACCAGTGGATGTGGTATATTTGGATTTTCAGAAGGCTTTTGACGAGGTCCCACACAGGAGATTAGTGTGCAAACTTAAAGCACATGGTATTGGGGGTAAGGTATTGATGTGGATGGAGAATTGGTTAGCAGACAGGAAGCAAAGAGTGGGAATAAACGGGACCTTTTCAGAATGGCAGGCGGTGACTAGTGGGGTACCGCAAGGCTCAGTGCTGGGACCCCAGTTGTTTACAATATATATTAATGACTTGGATGAGGGAATTAAATGCAGCATCTCCAAGTTTGCGGATGACACGAAGCTGGGCGGCAGTGTTAGCTGTGAGGAGGATGCTAAGAGGATGCAGAGTGACTTGGATAGGTTGGGTGAGTGGGCAAATTCATGGCAGATGCAATTTAATGTGGATAAATGTGAAGTTATCCACTTTGGTAGCAAAAATAGGAAAACAGATTATTATCTGAATGGTGGCCGATTAGGAAAAGGGGAGGTGCAACGAGACCTGGGTGTCATTATACACCAGTCATTGAAAGTGGGCATGCAGGTACAGCAGGCGGTGAAAAAGGCGAATGGTATGCTGGCATTTATAGCGAGAGGATTTGAGTACAGGAGCAGGGAGGTACTACTGCAGTTGTACAAGGCCTTGGTGAGACCACACCTGGAGTATTGTGTGTAGTTTTGGTCCCCTAATCTGAGGAAAGACATCCTTGCCATAGAGGGAGTACAAAGAAGGTTCACCAGATTGATTCCTGGGATGGCAGGACTTTCATATGAAGAAAGACTGGATGAACTGGGCTTGTACTCATTGGAATTTAGAAGATTGAGGGGGGATCTGATTGAGACGTATAAAATCCTAAAGGGATTGGACAGGCTAGATGCAGGAAGATTGTTCCCGATGTTGGGGAAGTCCAGAACGAGGGGTCACAGTTTGAGGATAAAGGGGAAGCCTTTTAGAACCGAGATTAGGAAAAACTTCTTCACACAGAGAGTGGTGAATCTGTGGAATTCTCTGCCACAGGAAGCAGTTGAGGCCAGTACATTGGCTATATTTAAGAGGGAGTTAGATATGGCCTTTGTGGCTACGGGGATCAGGGGGTATGGAAGGAAGGCTGGGGCGGGGTTCTGAGTTGGATGATCAGCCATGATCATAATAAATGGCGGTGCAGGCTCGAAGGGCCGAATGGCCTACTCCTGCACCTATTTTCTATGTTTCTATACACAAAATACTGGAGGAACTCAGCAGGCCAGACAGCATCTATGGAAAAGGGTACAGTCAGCATTTCGGGCTGAGACCCTACAACAGGACTAATTATGCTCGTTTAAGAGTTACACTGATCACTGCTTTGTTTATAACTTTGCATTTGTCAGAGCACTTTTTTTTTTCTTTGAAGGATTTTCTGAAAGATCCATGTTTCACTCCAGATTGTGGAGGGAAAATTTCCAAAATTGTCATCTATGATTCAAAAGGTTTTGTGAAATGTGAGGTAAGGAATGTATCCAATGAATTAGTTCTAGATCTCAGCATGCATACCACATAAAAACGTTAATCGATTGTTCTGAACAAATGTAGTTTTACTTAATTGAAACTGAGTTGATAGAATAGAGTCAGGCAATAACCTAAAAAGAATAATGGGATACCTAGGATTTGGCCACTTCTTCAGAATTTTCAAAAGTTTTTAGCTATTGTATTTTTGAACTTGCTTTTTAATTTGGAAGAACATTTGCCTCTTGATATTCCCTGCTGAGAAATCTAAAATTTTATTGAATATACTTACATGAATAATTACTAACTCTGGAGATTTTATCATTCAGTGAAAGTAATACCATATTTCAATGAAGTTTCATGATATGTGGAGCTGTTCTTTGTACCATTTTTGGCAAAATAAATTTACTTTTTTACTGTTGGGGTTACCAGTTCCATTATTGGCCTTGTGAGATATTTTCTCATTGGTAAGACCCAAGGCCTAAAGACCCACGTGGATTAATGGAATTATCGTACCTGCAAATGAGCTCAGCATTGGTTAAGGGGTTGGCGGCAAAATGACCAGTGAAAAATGAAAGCAATCAAGCCTTCAATACTGGATATATCATGAAACACTGCAACCCCAAATTTGTGCTAGGGCTGGGATTATGGAAGGATAGTGATAATAGTCATATTCATAGTCATACTTTATTGATCCCGGGGGAAGTTGGTTTTCATTACAGTTGCGCCATAAATAATAAATAGTCATAGAACCATAAATAGTTAAATAGTAATATGTAGATTATGCCAGTAAATTATGAAGTAAGTCCAGGACCAGCCTATCGGCTCAGGGTGTCTGACCCTCCAAGGGAGGAGTTGTAAAGTTTGATGGCCACAGGCAGGAATGACTTCCTATGACGCTCTGTGCTGCATCTCGGAGGAATGAGTCTATGGCTGAATGTACTCCTGTGCCCACCCAGTACATTATGTAGTGAATGGGAGACATTGACCAAGATGGCATGCAACTTAGACAGCATCCTCTTTTCAGACACCATCGTGAGAGAGTCCAGTTCCATCCCCACAACATCACTGGCCTTACGAATGAGTTTGTTGATTCTGTTGGTGTCTGCTACCCTCAGCCTGCTGCCCCAGCACACAACAGTAAACATGATAGCACTGGCCACCACAGAACATCCTCAGCATCGTCTGGCAGATGTTAAAGGACCTCAGTCTCCTCAGGAAATAGAGAGGGCTCTGACCCTTCTTGTAGACAGCTTCAGTGTTCTTAGACCAGTCCAGTTTATTGTCAATTCGTATCCCAGGTATTTGTAATCCTCCACCATGTCCACACTGACCCCCTGGATGGAAACAGGGTCACTGGTACCTTAGCTCTCCTCAGGTCTACCACCAGCTCCTTAGTCTTTTTCACATTAAGCTGCAGATAATTCTGCTCACACCATGTGACAAAGTTTCCTACCGTAGCCCTGTACTCAACCTCATCTCCCTTGCTGATGCATCCAACTGTGACAGAGTCATCCGAAAACTTCTGAAGATGACAAGACTCTGTGCAGTTGTTGAAGTCCGAGGTGTAAATGGTGAAGAGAAAGGGAGACAAGACAGTCCCTTGTGGAGCCCCAGTGCTGCTGATCACTCTGTCCGACACACAGTGTTGCAAGCATACGTACTGTGGTCTGCCAGTTAGGTAATCAAGAATCCATGATACCAGGGAAGCATCGACCTGCATCACTGTCAGCTTCTCCCCCAGCAGAGCAGGGCGGGTGGTGTTGAATGCACTGGAGAAGTCAAAAAACATGACCGTCACAGTGCTCGCTGGCTTGTCCAGGTGGGTGTAGACACGGTTCAGCAGGTAGACGATGGCATCCTCAACTCCTAGTCAGGGCTGGTAGGCGAACTGGAGGGGATCTAAGGGTTGCCTGACCATAGGCCGGAGCAGCTCCAGATCAAATCTCTCCAGGGTCTTCATGATGTGGGAGGTCAATGCCACCGGTCTGTAGTCATTGAGGCCGCTGGGACGCAGCGTCTTCGGCACAGGGACGAGGCAGGACGTCTTCCACAGTACAGGAACCCTCCGGAGCCTCAGGCTCATGTTGAATACATGGCAAAGTACTCCACATAGCTGAGGGGCACAGGCTTTGAGCACCCTGATACTGACACCATCCGGTCCTGCAGCCTTGCTTGGGTTGAGACGTTTCAGCTGTCTTCTCACCTGTTCAGCTGTGAAGCCCACCATGGTGGTTTCGTGTGGGGAAGGGGTATAGTCATGAGAGCAGGGTGGGGGACTGTGAGGAGGGGTAGGAGGGGAGAGTGGAATATGTGTTGGTTGGGGGCAGACAATAGATGACTCGTGGGGGATGGGCAGGGGCCACAATGTCAAATCTGTTAAAAAACAGGTTAAGTTCGTTGGCCCTGTCCACACTGCCTTCAACTCCTCTGTTGCTAGTTTGCCAGAACCCAGTGATAGTCCTCATCCCCCTCCAGACCTCTCTCATGTTGTTCTGCTGGAGTTTCCACTCAAGCTTCCTCCTGTACCTGTCTTTAGCCTCCCTGATCCTGGCTTTCAGGTCCCTCTGTATTGCCCTTAGCTCCTCCCTATTTCCATCTCTAAACACCCTCTTTTTAGCGTTCAGGATGTCCTTAATGTCCTTTGTTACCCATGGCTTATTATTTGAATAACAAAGGATAGTTCTTGTCAGAACAAGAACTTGTTCGTGCCAGCCCAAAGGCTAATATTGTAATAGCTGCCTGATAATCCATCTTGGCAAAGTTAGGGAAATGAGCAAATTTGAGAAACAGGGATCCAAATTGAAAGTGGTTTATTATTGTCACATGTACTGAGATACAGTGAAAAGCTTGTCATCCATACTATTCATACAGTTCAAATCATTAGGACAGTGGTTTAATTTAATGTCAGGGAATGTATACAGTATACACCCTGAAATCCTTGCTCTTCACAGATGTCCATGAAAAAGAGAAAAAAAATCCAGAGAATGAATGACAGAAAATGTTAGAACCCCAAAGCACCCCTCCCCCCCCACACACACAAGCAGCAGCGAGGCATCACCTCTCACCCTGTCCCCATTTGTTCCAGCATAAAGTATCAGCTGCCCCCCACCACCCACTATGCAACCATAGCCCTCAGAGACTATGATCTATAGTCCATCAACAACTACTGTCCATCCAACACTTCGACATCTCAACATGCCCTCTCTCTCACTAACGATTGAGAGAGAGATATGGCTCCTGCCACAGCAAGAGGGGAGGCTGGCAGCTCACTGTTTCGATGTTTCTGCAGTGTCACTTATTCGAGTTCCCGACTCGAGAATCAGCAGACTCTCTCTCATTGTCGCAAGAGAGAGAGATCGCTCAAGTGCGTGGGCCTCCAACGGCTGAGCTCGATGTTTCGATCTCCCGCGATGCTTCATTAAGCAACATCAGCGAATAATCAGGTCAGCCTCAGGACCACACCCCAAAAGCGCCCATCTTCCAAGGTTCTCCTGGAGATCCCGAAATGCAGGCAGCTCGGCGGATTCTGAAGAGCAAGAACCCACCATCCATGAAGAACGTAGTTTGAGCACAGCTGTAGATCATGGTCTTCGTCAGAACCCCAGTCACCTTGAAAAGGGAAAAAAAAATTCCCAAGAACAGAAAATTTAAACTGTTTCGCGGATGAACTCAAAGAAGTCTCCCAGGTCTGCAGGAAGCTAAAGATGCTTTGTGGAGACTTGCATGTGAAAAGGCCATTGTGAATTTCAAAAATAAATTGTTTAAACTACAAGCTGTTGAAAATAAGTTACCGGTCACAGGCAAAAACTAGACAGAACGCCTAATTACTTTCAATAAATTCTAATAGAAATAATTGCACTGACATATTACTTCAGTTCCTTTCTTTGGAGATGCTGCATGACCTGGACAGCATTCTCAATTTTTCCTCATTTTGCATGAGATTAGATTTAACTCCTTGATGCATACTAGCATTTGTGTCTGGAACTACAACTACACAAGGATGCTTTCAAAGCAAATTTTTCATATAAAACACCTAGCAAGCATAGAAAAAAGAAACAGTGGGTCAGTCATTTTGACTGGTGATCCACTGGAGGATAGTTGACCTTAAAGTTAAAAAAGGGAAATACTGTAGATGCTGGAAATCCAAAATAGAACAATACTGCAAACACTGCATTCAGGCAGAATGTGCAAAAACAACTCTCTCCTTTTTCCCACTATTACTTTGATCCTTTGATTATCTTAATGCCCAAAACTCTTTTTGTCTCAGCCTTGAATATATATTATAACCTGAGATTTGCAGTCTTCTACATTGAAGAAATTTCACTTGTTAGACAACCACGAATTAAATTTAAATCATTTACCTTTCAATGCAAATTGTGTTTTTCAGTTTGAGGCTAAAATAATGAAAAACAAAGAATCCTCGAAAGCAGTCATTAAACAGAAATGCTCAAGGTAATGTTCTTTTCTTCATACCAGTTTGAGTAAGTGTTTGTAAAATAGATTTTTCTCATAGAAATCTCCTTGCAGTGATGTTTCTAAATAAATTGTTGAAGTCCATCTTTTATGCAGCTGAGATTTATCTAGCATTAATTTCTTTTCACCAAAGGATTCAGAAAGGCCCTAAGAAACCATTTAAACACAAATGTGTAATACTCACTGCTATTAAACTACTTAATGTTAAAAGAATTAGTTGCCTGACACCTAATGGAATTTGAAATAAACGTGTCTCTTTTGGTGCATTTCACAAATTGACATACAGCAGAGTTTCTTTAATGTAGAACTGAATGTTTTTCCATGATATTGAAAACCAAAAAAGAGCTGGAAATCAGAAACAAAACAGAAAATGCTAGAAAAACTCAACAGGTTATGAGCAATACATACAAAATGCTGGAGGAACATCAGTCGTAGCCCAAAACGTTGATTTTTCTTTCATTGCTTTCACAGATGCTGGAGGAACTTCAGTCTCGGCGTAAAATGTTAACTTTTGCTGACTGACCTGCTAAGTTCCTCCTGCATTTTGTATGTGTTACTCTAGATTTCCACATCTGCAGAACCTCTTGAGGTTATACCGCATGTGTGGGAAGGGAAGTAGTTTAAATGTGATTGCATGGTTTTGAATATTGGTTGACTCCTATTTTAAAAACTGGTGCAATGTCAATGTTTCATTTTTTTACTTCAGTATGTATAATACATACTTTGATAAAAATATTTAAATGACATCGATTTTACAGAACTTTTTAACACTGCCAATTTAAATCTCTTCCAATTTTTCACCTGTTTCCCCTTTTAAAGAAATAGACTCGAGCACATCAAGTCTTTTTGCTGTATGTTTTTACTTTAACTAAGTTAATTCTTGTTTTTCTTGAATTGTTAGTTTTTGGTCTTTTCATTGTAATTACAAACCTGAAATAAGCATTGCTCACTATATTTCTCATTCTGCAACAGCCTATGCCTGTCATTGCTAATCATAATGTGATTTTTTTTTATCTGTAGTGCTTTGAAGTTAAAGATTAAGGAAGATCGTAAACAAACCAGAAAATTAAGAAAAGAAGCATCAAAATACAATGCTGAAAAACAAATTAAGGAAAATGCCGAAAAGAATAGTAGGATTGAAGAAACCAATTCTAAAACAGGTTATTTAAAAATAAAAACCTGATTCATAATAATTCTTCACCTTATGAACTAGGCCTTCTTAGAAACCTGACTTAATAAATGGGCATGGAAAATTCCAACAGCAGAGAATCAGTAATATGTTAAATTCCATTATTTATTGTTTTATTATTTAGAGATACAGGCCTTTCCAACCCAACAAGCCTGCAGTACCCAATTACACCCACATGACCCGTATGTCTTGCAGTGCGGAAGGAAAGCAGAGCACCCAGATGAACCCCATGTGGTCACAGGAGAATGTACGAGTTCCTTACAGACAGCAGTGGGAACTGAACCCATGTCTCTAGCACTGTGAATCCCATTATGCCAACCGTTGCACTACAATGCTGCCGTGTAGTTATGGCTAGTTACAACATTAATTTGGAGAAATCATGTGAAAAGTACATTTTTTTTTTGTTTGAGAATTCCTTGATTTTTGCTCTTAATATAGTGCATTCAAACAAGATGCAAAGGGTATCATCACATACAAAATACTGGAGGAAAATGTTGCCTGGATTGGGGAGCATGCCGTATGAGAATAGGTTGAGGGAACTCGGCCTTTTCTCCTTGGAGTGACGGAGGATGAGAGGTGACTTGATAGAGGTGTACAAGATAATGAGGGGCATTGATTGTGTGGATAGTCAGAGGCTTTTTCCCATGGCTAGCACAAGAGGGCATAGTTTTAAGGTGCTTGGAAGTAGGTACAGAGGAGATGTCAGGTAAGTTTTTTACGCAGAGAGTGGTGAGTGCGTGGATTGGGCTGCCAGCTGCGGTGGTGGAGGTGGAAGCGATAGGGTCTTTTAAGAGACTCCTGGATGGCTACATGGAGCTTAGAAAAACAGAGGGCTATGGATAAGCCTAGGTAGTTCTAAGGTAAGGACATGTTTGGCACAGCTTTGTGGGCAGAAGGACCTGTATTTTGCTGTAGGTTTTCTATGCTTCTATGTTTCTTAAAAATCTGCAGATTTTCTCTTGTTTGCAAAAGGTATCATGTATGGTTTACTTCATTTATTCCTCGGTTGCCTTTTATATACAGGTCAATCTTGGAATCTTTTTGATGATCGAATGCTGCAGTTGATAATTAAAAACAAAGAAAAATTAAAAGCTGGAGAGTGGAATGTTTCAAATCTACTTCAAGAATTACAATCCGACGGGGTTCTAAGCAAAGAAGAGTGTGATAATATATCCGAAGGTGCCTCCAAACCATGTCAAGTTATGGGCCAACTTCTCGATCTCATTGTGCAGAAGAATAACAGAGTAAAGACGAGGGCATTCCTTTACACACTTACAAAATGCCAAGAAGTTGACAACAAACTGTTAGATTGGATTAATTGGTTAAATGATGCAGGTAATATAATTGTGTATGCAAACCTGAGTATGTAGATACACAACATGGTATCTATATGCGATAGAACTGAAGCCTCTCCAGAGAGTTTGTGCGATGATGAGATAAAGTAACAGGAAGAATGCAGAAATGAATGTGAAAACAAAGGATCTTGTGAACTAAGAACAGGTGTAGCATTCTTTGTTGACCTTAACCCTGATGTGCCACTGAATAAGATCACAGCTGAACTGATTCTAAGACACCCCTGTCCTCTCATGATAACCTTTCGCCTCCATGCTTATCAATCATCTATGTACTTTAGCCTTAAAGGACTACTTCAACTACCCTTTGAAGAGATATATGGCAGGCACGGAGAACTAAAGGAGAGGGCTGTTGAGTATAAAAGATGTGGGGTGATGTTTAAAGTAAAAGTATAAGAAGGCAGTCAGATGCTATGAAATACCATCTGGTGAACAAGGTTAAGGTAGTTCAGAAGATTTTTACGAATATAGTAAAGGTGAACAAATAACTAGGGAAAGAGTAGGGTCCATTAGGCTCAATTGGTGCATGGAGCCAGAAGGTTAAATGAATATTTTTCATCAGTACTTAGAAAGGAAGCTGACTTTCTAGCTGGAGGTTTCAGGACCTGGTAAGGTGATATTCTAGTGCAAGCGTTAAGTAAAGCTGAGATCCTCAGTGACGTAGTGAGCTTAAAGGTGGATAAATCACCAGGACCAGGGTGATACTTATCCCAGGCTGTTGTGTGAGGCAAGGGAAGAGGTTACTAGAGATCTGGCTGCGATTTTTAAATCCTCGCTGGCCAGTAGTGAGGTACATAATGACTGGCAGACGACAAATGTGGTTGCCCATTTCAAGAAGGGTTGCAGAGAAAAGCCGAGTAATTACAGTTCTGTGAGCCAACCATCAGTAATAGGGAAATTATTGGTGAAAATTCAGAGGGACAGGATTAATTATCAATCTTAAAGGCAGGTACTGATCAAAGATTGCCAGCATGGCTTTGTCAATGGCAGGTCTTGTCTGACCAATTTGATTAAATGTTGTGAAGAGGTAACAAAATGTATAAATGCAAGAGCTGCAGTTGCTTGAAATTTTGAGAAACAAACAAAGTTCTAGAGGAACTCAGCACATTAGGCAGCATCTATGGAGGGGAATAAACGGTGGCGTTTCTGGCTGGCGTAGCTCAGTAGTACTAAGTGTTAATCGGTAACTGGAAGGACATAATATACAGTACTGTGCTAAAGTCTTAGGCACCCTAGTGTTATATATGTGCCTAAACTTTTGCGCCATACTGTATGTTAAGAGGTTTAAGATCTTAACATTCTTAGTCAATTTAAGCAAAAATACAGTGTGGTCTTAACTCCACATTGTTAAGCAGTTAATATCTGTAACTTCTGTCATGAATAGATCTTTGACAAGATCACACATAGTGAATAATTCAGATGCTCCGGGGAAAATTGCTCAGATTGAGATGTGGGAGGTAGTTCTTTTCAAAATAATCTTGCAAAGGAATTAGGATAAAACCAGTATGGGTTTTTATTTTCTGTAACTGAAACAAACCATCCGATATGTTAGATCATGAAGTTTTTTGATATGATATAATGCTGCTTGCTGCAAGATGGTAACTAATTTTGAGAATGAGTGAGGGAGGGGAAAATTAGTTTTCTGTTGTTAAAATCATAATGTGATAACAATCTATAATTAAGTTATTATCAGTTGACAGTCCTAGAAACCTTAAAAGAAAGGCTCTTACAGCAAGCTTTTCAGGAAAGAAATAACTAACATGAAGAAAGGAAAGATGGATAATTGGTATGGAGATGATCACTTTTAGTCTACAGTATTTATTTTCTTCTACAGGGCGTGAAGCAGCAGGATTGTTCTTGCTTCATTATTCGAAATTCATAGAGCAATTGGACTTGGACTGTCTACTGAACTTGCTCAAAGTACCTGAGGTAGATCTACCACTATATGACAGCACTAAAGACATGGTAGAACAACTGAAACAGGAATCACCCACAAAAATCCGTAACTTCATCTGGACATTGGAAGAGAAAAGAGAGCAATTTCCTTCCTTGCATAATCCTTTAGATCAATATTTTAATGCAATGGGTATGTATTTAATTAATTAATTGCATAATTAATTAAGTTACCAAGATTAGTTATATGACCTATTGAATTCTTCAAGATATTTACTGTTTTTAAAATGAATTTGATAACCTTGTGAAAAGAGCAGAGGGCAAGATAGCTTTGAATTATGATTTTGCTCACAATAATTAGAGATGAACTTATATTGAAATTCATTATAATCCAGACTCTTTCCTTGCTCTGTATCTGGACGTTTGTTTTGGCATTCTAAAAAGTCTAAATTTATCCAGTGTTTCTCCCCCTCATTCACACCTTGGTACATTAATGGATAGCCCTGCTGCTTTTTCAGTATTTTCCTGGAGATCGGAACTCAACTTCATGGTCCACCGGTCGATAACCAAAGCACTGAACCCTTTAGACCTTAGCTCCTATGTTATATGCTGTTATTATAATCAGACTCATGAAAATTTTACATACTTTCTGCATTGAGTAAATATGCCAAGTCTTGAATCTCAGGAGGTCATTTTGAATGCAGTAGCAATTGAGCTCTTGGTTTATTTTTTTTTCTCTGTTTATTTCCAATGATGCTTGATGTGTTCCTGTTTGCTGTTTTGCTTACGGATCTGAACCCTTTTTCATTTAGTGCATGCCTCCTCTGTGAAAAACATTTGTTTCTGTTGAGATGTTTGTTTCTGCTTGATTAATAATTGCCATACAACTCAAAATTATTTCTGTTTTGTAGTGTCTCTTCAGTGATAAAAATTCATATTCTGCTGCTTGAAATACCATAAAAGTGTCCCAGAGAGTTGCATAGAACGTAAAAGAGAATAACATTTACATAGTTATTGCTAGTTTTGTCAGAGAAAGGTACTTTGTGAAGATAATATTGTTTTGTTGCTATTGTAGCTAGGATGTCAAAATGTACAGGTGTAAACTTAACATTGAATCAGCAATTTCACTTTACTTCTGCTATCATGTTAGTGTTTTGTTTGCTGTTATTTTTCCAGAAAAATTATTTTGGATTTTTGCTCTTTATTTATATAGATGCTCCTTGTACTGTACTAAAGAAACAAGAAAATGAAGAATTACCTGTAAGTTGCTTGACAAACATTCCTTTTGAAATTTATTTCAAATGAAAAAACTGAAGTTGAAATGGTTCTTACGGTACTTGCCTCTTAGATTACTGTTTCATTACTGTAAAGTCACATTCATTACCAGTAGACAAGTCTGGTTCCACCTGGAGTAAATGTGTAATGCTGCTAGCTGGTTTTGGAGAGAACACAGGTCAGATTTGGACAGATTTAATGTGAGGTGAGGCAGATATATTTACTCTGGTTTAGAGAAAACTAATAAATCACAAATCATTTATTAAAAATTTACATTTATCTTCAAGGTACGCTTTAAGGTGCTTCACAGCTTTCTAGTACAACTTGTGTATTTTGGGGAAATCTAGCAGCTAATTTTCAGGCACATTTGGAACCAACAGCAAGAAAATAATGGCCAGATAAGATTTTTGATATCATTAACAGGGCATTTGATGACCAGGAAATAACATAAGAAATAGAAGCAGTTGGTCCCTTTCACCTGCTCTCTTCGAAGAGATGATATGGTATACAAGGCAGTACTACATAGAAACATCGAAAACCTACAGCACAATACAGGCCCTTCGGCCCACAATGCACTACTGAACATGTACTTACTTCAGAAATTACCGAGGGTTACCCATAGCTCTCTATTTTTCTAAGCTCCATGTACCTATCCGGAAGTTTTTTAAAAGACCCTATCATACCCGCCTCCACCACCGTTGCCGGCAGCCCATTCCACGCACTCACCACTCTCTGCGTTTATATAAAAAAAAAAAACAACAAAACTTACCCCTGACATCTCCTCTGTACCTACTTCCAAGCTTCTTAAAACTGTGCCCTCTCGTGCTAGCCATTGCAGCCCTGGGAAAAAGCCTCTGACTATCCACACGATCACTACACCTCAACATCTTATACATCTCTATCAAGTCACCTCTCATCCTCTGTTGCTCCAAGAAAAAAAGGCCAAGTTCACTCAACCTATTCTCATAAGGCATGCTCCCCAATGCAGGCGATATCCTTGTAAATCTCCTCTGCACCCTTTCTATGGTTTCCACATCCTTCCTGTAGTGAGGTGACCAGAACTAAGCACAGTATTCCAAGTGGGGTCTGACCAGGATCCTATAAAGCTGTAACATTACCCCTCGGCTCTTAAACTCAATACCACGGTTGATAAAGGCCAATGTAACATATGCCGCCTTAACCACAGAGTCAACCTGCGCAGCTTTGAGTGTCCTATGGACTCGGACCCCCTCTCATCCTCCACACTGCCAAGAGTCTTACCATTAATACTATATTCTGCCATCATAATTGACCTAACAAAATGAACATCCTCACACTTATCTGGGTTGAACTCCATCTGCCTCTTCTCAGCCCAGTTTTGCATCCTATCCATGACCCTCTATAACCCCTGACAGTCCTCCACACTATACACAACACCCCCAACCTTTGTGTCATCAGCAAATATACTAACCCATCCCTCCACTTCCTCACCCAGGTCATTTATAAAAATCACGAAGAGAAGGGGTCCCAGAACAGATCTCTGTGGCACACCACTGGTCACCGACTTCCATGCAGAATATGACCCATCCACAACCACCCTTTGTCTTCTGTGGGCAAGCCAATTCTGGATCCACAAAACAAAGTCCCCTTGGATCCCATGCCTCCTTATTTTCTCAGTAAGCTTTGCATGGGGTACCTTATCAAATACCTTGCTGAAATCCATATACACTACATATACTGCTCTTCCTTCATCAATGTGTTTAGTCACATCCACAAAAAGTTCAATCAGGCTCGTAAGGCACAACCTGCCTTTGACAAAGCTATGCTGACTATTCCTAATCATATTATGCCTCTCTAAATATTCATAAATCCTGCCTCTCAGGACATTCTTCATCAACTTGCCAACCACTGAAGTAAGACTCACTAGTCTATAATTTCCTGGGCTATCTCTACTCCCTTCCTTGAATAAGGGAACAAAATCTGCAACCCTCCAATTCTCTGGCACCTGTCCCGTCCCGATTGATGATGCAAAGATCATTGCCAGAGGATCAGCAATATCCTCCCTCGCTTCCCACAGTAGCCTGGGGTATATCTCGTCCAGTCCCGGTGACTTACCCAACTTGATGCTTTCCAAAAACTCCAGCACATCTCTTTCTTAATGTCTATATGCTCAAGATTTTCAGTTCACTGCAAGTCATCCCTATAATCGCCAAGATACTTTTCCATAGTGAATATTGATACAAAGTATTCATTAAGTACCTCTACTATCTCCTCCGGTTCCATACACACTTTTCCACTGTCACACTTGATTGGTCCTATTCTCTCACATCATATCCTCTTGCTCTTCACAACTTTGTGGAATGCCTTGGGGTTTTCCTTAATCCGGTCCACCAAGGCCGCCTTTTGGCCCCTTCTGCTAATTTCATTCTTAAGCTCCTTCTTGCTAGCCTTTTAATTTTCTAGATCTGTATCATTACCTAACTTTTTGAACCTTTCGTAAGTTTTTCTCTTCTTCTTGACTAGATTTTCAACAGCCTTTGTACACCACGGTTTCTGTATCCTACCATCCTTTCCCTGTCTCATTGGAACGTACCTATGTAAATATCCACTGAACATTTAGCACATTTCTGCCATACACTTCCCTGACAGCATCTGCTCCCAATTTATACTTCCAGGTTCCTGCCTGATAGCTTCATATTTCACCTTCCTCCAATTAAACGTTTTCCTAACTTGTCTGTTTACTATCCCTCTCCCATGTTATGGTAAAGGAGATAGAATTATTAGATTAGATCAGATTCAACTTTATTGTCATTGTGCCGAGTACAGATACAAAGCCAATGAAATGCAGTTAGCATCTGACCAGCAATTTAAAGAATAGTGTTATTTACAAAATAATTGCAAATAAAAAGTAAGTGCCACAGCACACAAATATAGAAGTATTGAGACAGTACAATATGAGTGCAATACTGCTTAGCGCTGTGATTACTATCTCCAAAATGCTCTCCCACTGAGAGACTTGACACTTGACCAGGTTCATTTCCAAATACCAGATCAAGTACAGCCTCTTCTCTTGCAGGCTCATCTACATATTGTATGAGGAAACCTTCCTGAACACACCTAACAAACTCCACCCCATCCAAACCCCTTGGTCTAGGAAGATGCCAATCAATATTTGAGAAATTAACATCTCCCACCATGATGACCCTGTTATTATTACACCTTTCCAGAATCTGTCTCCCTATCTACTCCTCGATGTCCCTGTTACTATTGGGTGGTCTATAAAAAAGCACCCAGTAGAGTTATTGACCCCTTCCTATTCCTAACTTCCACCCACAGAGACTCAGTAGACAATCCCTCCATGACTTCCTCTTTTTCTGCAGCCATGACACAATCTCTGATCAAGCGTCACGCCCCTACCTCTTTTGTCCCCCTCCCTGTCCTTTCTGAAACATCTAAAGCCTGGCACTCTAAGTAACTATTCCTGCCCCTGAACCATGCAATTGTAATTGCCACAACATCATAGCTCCAAGTACTGATCCACGCTCTAAGCTCATCCACTTTGTTCATAATGCTTCTTGCATTAAATTAGACACATCTCAAACTATCATCTGAGTGCATCCCTTTCCTCCCTCTCACACTGCCAACAAGCTTTCTCCATTTTGAGCCAACCACCCCTTCCTCCGTCTCTTTCCCACCCCCCAGCACTTCTAGTTTAAACTCTCCCCAATAGCCTTAGCAAACCGCTCTGCCAGGATGCTGGTCCCCCTGGGATTCAAGTGCAACCTGTCCTTTTTGTACAGGTCACGCCTACCCCAGAAGTGGTCCCAATGATTCAGAAATCTGAATCCCTGCCACCTGCTCCCATCCCTCAACCATGCACTTATCCTCCACCTCACTCTATCACTGTCGCATGACACAGGCAAGTAATCCCAAGAAAACTACCTTTGAGGTCCTGCTTCTCAACTTCCTTAACGCCCTGTAGTCTGTTTTCAGGACCTCCTCTTTTTTCCTACCTATGTCATTGGTGCCAATATGTACCACAACCTCTGGCTGTTCTCCTTCCCACTTCAGGATTTCGTGGATGCAATCAGAAACATCCCAGACCCTGGCACCTTGCAGGCAAACTGCTATCCATGTTTCTTTCCTGCATCCACAGAATCACCTGTCTGATCTCCTAACTATAGAGTCCCCTATCACTGCTGCCATCCTCTTCCTTTCCCTACCCTTCTGAACCACAGGGCCAGACTCTGTGCCAGAGGTGCAGCCACTGTTGCTTCCCCCAGATAGGTCGTCCCCTACAACAGTACTCAAACAGGAGTACTTATTGTTAAGGGGGACAGCCACAGGGGTACTCTCTGACTCTTGCCCTTCCCTTTCCTGACTGTTACCCACTTATCTGTCTTCCGAGGCCCTAGTGTGACTACTTGCCTGTAGCTCCTCTCCATTACCTCCTCACTTTCCCTGACTAGACAAAGGTCATTGAGCTGCATCTCCAGTTCCCTAACCCGGTCCCTAAGCAGCTGCAGCTTGACACACCTGGCACAGATGCGGTCATCCAGGAGGCTGGGAGTCACCAGACAGCCCACATCTGACACCCAGTACAGAACAACGGCCTCACAGACATACTTCGTATTCCTCACAAGTAGCTTGCCTCTCCTCAACCCGTTATTGCCTGAGCCCCGTTGAACCAAAGCCTTCCTACTCTGTCGCCAGCTCCTCTGATACACACTATAAATCTGTCTTTTAAATCCTTCCCACTGGTCTAACTCACTGATGTCACGTGCTTGCACAATCATGCTTCAGTCAAACCGCTGAGGAAAACACTGTCTTCTGTTAAGTCCTTACCACCAGTCTAACTCATTGACATCCACGCACTTGCGCAGTCGTGCCTCGATCAAATCACTGAGGAAAAAACTGTCTTTTAAATCCTTCTCGCCGGTCTAACTCGCTGATGTCCATGCGCTTGCACAGTCGTGCCTCGATCTACCTCAGAACTAAACTGATAAATCTACTTAGATCATACGTTTCAGTGTTCTGGAACCACAGAAGTTTCAAGTGCATTTGCATCACTAACACAGCCTTTTATTTTAGAAAATAAAGCAAAGCTGAGATGAATATCAATGTGTTCAGTATAGACAAAAGAAAATCTGCAGATGCTGGAAATCCAAGCAACACACACAAAATGCTGGATGAATGCTGCTGAGTTCCTCCAGCATTTTGTAAGTGTTCAGTTTAGACATAGATTTGCTTAAAATCCATATACTTGATCTTGAAAGAAGGAAGGTGAACAGACCAATTAGATTTAAATACTTCATGGCATTGTTATGAAAGAAATGGACTATCAAGTGAAGTAATGTCCCAAATTGCAGTAATTTGGATTAGTATTAGAATAAAAATTATAAACTTTAGAAGAATTATCATCAGATGTGAGATTGGCCAGCTAGACTGTATCATTTTTTTCTTATTTTGGATTGCCTTTTATGTTGTAGACTATGCTCAGTGGCTACATTATTAGATACACTTGTACACCTGCTCAATAATGCAAATGTCTAATCAGCCAATCTGGTGGCAGCAACTCAGCACTTTTATGCATGCAGACATGGGCAAGAGGTTCAATTGTTCTTCTGACCAAACAGAAAAATGGGGAAGAAATGTGATCTCAATGACTCTGACCGTGGAATGATATTTGGTGCCGGACAGAGTGCTTTGAGTATCTCAGAAACTGCTGATCTCCTGGGATTTCCATGCAGAACAGTCTCTAGAGTAGGGGTTCCCAACCAGGGGTCCATGGACCTCTCGGTTAATGGTAGGAGTGCGTGGCATAAAAAAGGTTGGAACTTCTTCTCTAGGGTTTACAGAGAATGATGTGAAAAACAAAAAGCATTTAGTGAGCAGTAGTTCCATGGACGAAAATATTTGTTAATGGGAGAGCTCAGAAGAGAATGGGCAGACTGGTTCAAGCTGACAGGAAGGCAGCAGTAACTCAAATAAGCACGCGTTAGAGCAGTGGTACACAGAAGAACATCTCTGAATACACGACATGTCAAACCTGGAAGTGGATGGGCTTTAGCAGCGGTAGATCAGAAACACACACTCAGTGGCCACTGAGTGTAGTACTTTAAAATGGTGTAACTAAGCAATATTAGCAAGGTTCTTTCACATCAGGCAAGAGAGGCTGAGTACTGCTTTCTGCAATGCAGTTACAGTTAAAAATCTGTATGGCAAATGCAGCATCAGTCCTACCTGCAGATAAACAAAGCAAATGTAGACGTCTCCAAATTCTGCTTTTATCTGAGTTCCTTTAATGATTAAGAATAATACAAACTTAGCGATGCAACACAAAATCCAATGGCCATAATGTATTCCTTTCTAGTAGTCCCTGGATTTTATCATGCCAAGACACGTGTTTTTAATAAAATAGGGCAAGGGGTGTTCTTAATGCTTAGGAATAACGAGTGGAATTTATAAACACGTGTATTTTTGATATATAAAATTCTTTGTCAAAACGTGTTATACCTTTTGGAGCCCCAGTTCATTAAAAGATGCCATAAGAATGATTAGTGCTTTCAGAGATGACCATTCTTAATTTCAATGCACTCTAATGCCAGATGTTGATTGATTATTTGGTTTCCTTGCAGAATACTGGCCTTAAAAGTAAAATTCGAAACAGAAAAAAGAAGCCAAAGGATTCAAAGGTTAGTACATTTTGATTGTTGTTGGCCATCTCACCATTGCTGGTTTGTTTTGATAACTTTACGTGAATATGCCTAAGATTTTCTATTTTCCCAGCTGCCTCTGCCAGCTTCTTATACTGGCTATCCTCCCACTATTCTTTCAGTCCAGATGAAGAGTCTCAACCCAAGGTTTTGATTGTCAACTTCCCTCCCAGCTTGATTCTTGTAGACCAGTTACTGAAAACCATTGTGGTTTCAGCAAATACTTATGAAGGCAAATGGTATGTTGGTCACCTTTGTAAGACCATAAGATGTAGGAGCAGAATTAGGCCATTTGGCCCATTGAGTCTGCTTTGCTATTCCAGTGTGGCTGATCCATTTCCCTTTTGGCCCCAAGCTCCTGCCTTCTTCCCGTATCCCTTCATGCCCTGACCAGTCAAGAATCTATCAACCTGTGCCTTAAGTATGCGTAAAGACTTGGCCTCCACAGCTTGCTGTGGCAAAGAATTCCACAGATTCACCACTCCCTGGCTAAAGAAATTCCTCCTCATCTCTGTTCTAAAAAGATGTCCCTCTATTCAGAGGCTGTGTCTTCTGGTCATAGGAAATGTCCTCTCCACATCCACTCTATCTAGGCCTTTCACCATTTGATAGGTTTCAATGAGGTCACCCTCGTTCTTCTGGATTCCAGTGAGTACAGGCCCAGAGCCATCAAACGCTCTTCATATGACAAGCCATTCAATCCTGGAATCATTTTCGTGAACCTCCTTTGAACCCTCTCCAGAGTCAGCGCATCCTTTCTAAGATAAGGAGCCCAAAACTGCACACAACACTCCAAGTAAGGCCTCACCAGTGCTTTATGAAGTCTCAACTTTACATCCTTGCTTTTATATTCTAGTCCTCTTGAAATGAATGCTAACATTGCATTTGCTTTCCTCAACACAGACTCAACCTGCAAATTAACTTTAGGAAATACTGCACAAGGGCTCCCAAGTCCCTTTGCACCTCTGATGTTTTGTATTTTCTCTCCATTCAGAAAATAGTCAATCCTTTCATTTCTTCTCCCGTAATGCATGACCATACACTTCCTGACACTATTCCAATTGACATTTCTTTGCCCATTCTGCCAATCTGTCTAAGACCTTCTGTAGCCTCTCTACTTCCTCAAAACTACCTGTCCCTCCACCTATCTTCATATCATCTGCAAACATTGCAACTAGCCATCAATTACATTATCCATCATTGACATATAACGTAAAAAGAATCGGTCTCAACGTAGGCCCCTGTGGAACTCCACTAAACACTGGTAGTCAACCAGAGAAGGTTTTTCAAAAGTTCTCTGAAAATCCAAATATATAATATCAACTGATTCTCCTTTGTCTATCCTGCTTGTTATTTCTTCAAAGATTTCCAACAGATCTGTCAGGCAAGATTTTCGCTTGAGGAAACCTTGATGACAACAGCCAATTATATCATGTGCCTTTAAGTACCTTGAGACCTAATCCCAGATATAATCTTTGTAAGAGGTCTTGCATTGAGTAGTAAAAATTGTCTTACTACAATCATATGGGGCTTTAGTGAATCTATACATGGATTTTTGCGTAGTATTTCTCTTAATCTGAATATACACTGTAGAGGAAGTGAAGCAAAGATTCATTAGATAGATTCTAGTGATTGTAAGTCTGTAAGACTTAGGAGCAGAATTAGGCCATTCGGCCTTTTGAGCATGCTCCACCATTCAATTAAGTCTGATTTATAATTTCTTCTCAATCCCATTCTCCTGCCTTCTTCCAGTAACCCAATAACCTTTGATGCCCTTACTAATCGATAAACTATCTAACTACATCAAAGTTGCTGGTGAACGCAGCAGGCCAGGCAGCATCTGTAGGAAGAGGTGCAGTCGACGTTTCAGGCCGAGACCCTTCGTCAGGATTAATCCCTTACTCACTCTTCCTTCAGTTAGTCCTGACGAAGGGTCTCTGCCTGAAACGTCGACTGCACCTCTTCCTACAGATGCTGCCTGGCCTGCTGCGTTCACCAGCAACTTTGATGTGTGTTGCTTGAATTTCCAGCATCTGCAGAATTCCTGTTTGCGTTTAAACCAACTATTCTGCTTTAAGTATATTCATTGACTTGGCCTCTACACTGCCTGGTGTAATGAATTCCACAGATTCACCTCACTCCAGCTAAAGAAGTACCTCCTCATCTCTGTTCTAAAGGGATGTCCTTTTATTCCAAGACTATGCCCTCTGATGATAGACTCTCCCACTATTGGAACATATGGAACATCCTCATCCCGTCCATTCTGTCCAGGTTTTTCAATATTCAGCAGGTTTCAATGAGGTCCCCTTCTCCAGTTCCTCCGATCTCCATCAAGTACAGGTCCAAGAGCTATCAAACATTCCTCATATGTAACCCTTTCATCCCCAAGATTATTCCCGTAAAAATCCTCTGGACCCCTTACAATGTTTGGAATCCCTTAACTGAGAACATCCCTTCTCAGATAAACTGCTCAGAGTTCTCAAAAAAGTCTGGCCAATGCCTTATAAAGCCTCAGCACTACATCCTTGCTTTTAAATTCTAGTCCTCTTGAAATGAATGTTAGAATTGTGTTTCCCTTTCTTACTTCCGACTTAACTTGCAAGTTGGTCTTTAAGGAATTGTGCACTAGGACTCCCAAGTCCCTTTGCACCTCTGATTTCTGAATTTACTCCCCATTTAGAAAATGGGGAGTTTATGCCTTTACTGGGGGGTTTATGCCTTTATTTCTTTTACCAAAGTACATGACTCTGTACTTCCCTACATTATTTTACATCTGACATTTCTTTGCTCGTTCTTCTAATGTGTCTTAGTCTCTCTGCAGACTCCCTGCTATGTCAACACTACCACTCTCCACTTACCTTTGCATTCCTTGGCTGCAAAGCCATCAATTCTGTCATTCAGATCATTAACACATAAAGTAAAAAGTGGCAGACCCAAAGTAAAGTACAAAGTAAAAATTTTCTTATCAGAGTATTACATGTCACCTCATACAACCCTGAGATTTTTTTTCCTGCGGGCATAGTTAGTAAATCTATAGAACAGTAACTAAACAGAATCAATAAACAACGAACTGTGCAAATGCAGTATAAGTAAATAGCAATAAATAATGAGTATGAAATAACAAGATAAAGAGTCCTAAGAGTGAAGCAATTGGTTGTGGGAACATCAGAAATAGAATGAGTATAGTTATCTCCTTTTGTTCAAAAGCTTGACGGTTGAGGGGTAGTAACTGTTCTTGAACCTGGTGGTGAGACTCCTGAGGCACTTGTACCAACACCAACACCAACACCAACACCATCTTCTGAGGAACACCGCTAGTCACCGGCAGCCAACCGGGAAATGCCCCCTTTATCCCCACTCTGCTTTCTGCTAGTCAGCCAATCCTCTCTCCATGCTAGTACCTTTCCTCTAATACCATGCTGAATTTGACTCCCCTTATCAGCCAAAATTGCCTTGTTTAACAACCTTGTGCATTATACCTTGTCAAAGGTCATTTGAAACTCCCAAGAAAAACAACATCTACTGACTCTTCTTTCTCTACCCTACTTACTATTTTCTCAAAAAAGTAACAAATTTGTAAGGCAAGGTAAGGTCTCCACTTTATTGGCACAACATTACCCTCCCTCAGAGGCATTTATACTGGCAGACTTCGAAAGAAGGCTACTTGTATTACAAAGGATCTCACTCATCCTAGACATCATCTGTTTTCCCCTCTACCTTCTGGGAAGAGATACAGAGCATTAAGGATGAAAACAAAGAGACTCCTTAACAGCTCCTACCCACAAGCAGTGAAATGTGTAACACCCCCTTCCCTTCTGCCCCCTCCTAAGACGGCAGCAGCTAAATGCATCACACTTCAAGGAATGGCAGGTGTGCAATAGTCCTACCGCCCCCCCATCCATATGTTATTAATTTTGGACTGCACTCCTGAGGTTTTAGAGTTTATTTTATGTATATATTCTTTGTCATGCTGCAAGACGTTGAGCTGCTAAACTGTGTTTCATTGCTCCACAACAATGACAATAAAGATATTCTTCTTCTTCTTCTTTACAAAACCATGCTGACTTCGGCCTATTTTATTGTGTGCTCCCAAGCACCGTGGAGCCTCATCTTTAATAGTGGACTCTAAAAGCTTACAATCACAGATGTCAGACTAACTGGTCTATAATTTCTTGTGTTTTCTATCCCTCCCTTCTTAAAGAGTAGAATAATATTTGCAATTTTCCAGTCCGGTGGAACCATTCCTGACTCTAGTAACCAATGAAAGATCAATACTAATGTCTCTACAATCTCTTCAGATACCTCTTTCAGAACCCTTGGGTGTAATCTTTATGGTCCTGGTAACTTATCTCCCTTAAGACTTTTTATCTTCCCAAGTACCTTCTCCTTAGCAGTAATAACTACACTCACTTCTGCCCATGATCCTCTTGAATTTCTGGCATGTTGCTGGTGTCTTCCACGCTGAAGACTGATATAAAATACTTTTTCATTCAGTTCATCTGTTTTTTCTTGGTTCCCCATTACTGCTTCAGCGTCATTTTCCCGTGGTCCAATGTCTACTTCATCCTTTCTTTGACTCTTTATATATCTGAGGAAACATTTTGTATTCAGTTTTAATTACTAGCTATCTTATTTTCATATTTCATCTTTTCTCTTCACTGCTTTTTAGTTGCCTTCTTCTGTTGTCTTTTTTTTAATTTCCTATCATCTAGCTACCTCCTAATTTTTGCAATATTATGTGCCCTCTCTTTTGCTTTTATGCTGTCTTTGATTTCCCTCATCAGCCAAAATGCCCTCTCCTTTCTTTAGAATGCTGCTGATTCTTAAGGATTGACGTGATCCTGCATCTTCTGAATTACTCCCAGAAAGCTCCTGCCACTGACGCTTCACTGTCTTCCTTGCTAGTGTTCCCTTCCCATCAGCTTTGACCATTGTAGTTAGCTAATACAGATGCATCTGATTTTGATCTTGCCACATAAAGAAAGCTTAAGTATTATAGGCACATATTATCTAGAATTTAACAGAATGAGAGATTTCAATGACAGTGGGAATGGTTTTGCAAAGCTTTACAGGCTGGATGCATCCTTTAGATGACAAATCTCGATCCAGTGCTCATAGTCTTGATGACCAATTAGAACTGAGACTGATGGTGGTGAATCTTTGGAATTCTTTACTGAGAGCATTGTGAAAACTGAGTTCCTTCAAAACAGAGATGGTAGATTGCTGCAGATTAAGAGACACAAGATATGGGGATAGTGTGGGGAAAGTGTCATTGAGGTAGATCAGCTGTGCTCTTCAATATGAGCAGAATGGGTTCACAGGGCAAATTACCTACTACTAATTCTCATGTTATTTAAAAACAAATTTGTATCATTGTAACGTTTGTATTTACAAATCCCATTTCCAGAAAAGTTGGAATATTTTCCAAAATGCAATAAAATAAAAATCTGTGATATGTTAATTCACGTGAACCTTTATTTAACTGACAAAAGTACAAAGAAAAGATTTTCAATAGTTTTACTGACCAACTTAATTGTATTTTGTAAATATACACAAATTTAGAATTTGATGGCTGCAACACACTCAACAAAAGTTGGGACAGAGTTAAAATAAGATTGAAAAGTACACAGAAAAGTCATGCTACTGTGACAATTATAGCCACCTGGGCTCGGGAGTACTTAGGAAAACCATTGTCACTCAACACAGTCGGTCACTGCATCCAGAAATGCAACTTGAAACTGTATTACGCAAGGAGGAAGCCATACATCAACTCTATGCAGAAACGCTGGTGAGTTCTCTGGGCCCGAGCTCATCTCAGATAGACCGAAAGACTGTGGAACCGTGTGCTGTGGTCAGATGAGTCCACATTTCAGCTAGTTTTCGGAAAAAACAGGCATCCAGTTCTCCATGCCAAAGATGAAAACGACCATCCAGATTGTTATCAGCGAAAGGTGCAAAAACCAGCATCTGTGATGGTATGGGGGTGCATCAGTGCCCACGGCATGGGTGAGTTGCATGTATGTGAAGTTACCATTGATTCTGAGGCATATATTAGGATTTTAGAGAGACATATGTTACCTTCAAAGCAATGTCTCTTCTCAGCAGGACTATGCCAGACCACATTCTGGCATTCACAGGCTACAACAGTGTGGCTTTGTAGACACAGAGTGTGTGTGCTTGACTGGCCTGCTGCCAGTCCAGATCTATCTCCTATTGAAAATGTATGGCGCATCATGAAGAGGAGAATCAGATAACGGAGACCACGGACTGTTGAGCGGCTGAAGTCTTATATCAAGCAAGAATGGACAAAATTTCCAAGTGCAAATCTACTACAATTAGTATCCTCAGTTCCAAAACGATTAAAAAGTGTTACTAAGAGGAAAGGTGATGTAACACAATGGTAAACATGCCTCTGTCCCAACTTTTGTTGAGTGTGTTGCAGCTATCAAATTCTAAATTTGTGTATGTTTACAAAATACAATTAAGTTGGTCAGTAAAACAATTGAAAATCTTTTCTTTGTACTTTTGTCAGTTAAATAAAGGTTCACGTGAATTAACATATCACAGATTTTTGTTTTTATTGCATTTTGGAAAATATCCCAATTTTTCTGGAAATGGGGTTTGTATGTGGTTTTTGATTATGTATGTTTTTGTCTTTATGGAAGCACTGAACCCTTTTTAATTCACAGTCTGTGATCCTTCTGCCTGGGATGTTTGGAAGTGGAGCTCGTGAGGAGGATGATGATGAAATAAACTCAAATGAAAGCAACTTGTATGTATTTCCAAATTCCCTTTGAGGCACTTAAATAGCACCTTGAGGAATGAGCACGAGCTGATTTAAAGAGCATGATTGTCACCAGAAATTTGGTACAAGAATAAAGTACTAGAATAAATCATGTATGATATATGTGCAACGCATAAATGGCAACTCTCAGCACTATTTCTGAAATTTGTTTCTATGTAGGTAAATTGTATTGAATGTCAGAAGCTAATTTCAGTGCAGCCATTCTTGTATTGCACATTGTAGTTAAGGACAAGTGGATCATAGGATTGTGGGGTGTGGGTTTAAATATATATTTCCAGTGCATATAATGTGGAATTTCACCATTAGATTTTGTAGAAACGATGCTGAAAATGAACTGGTGTTGATTATTTCTCTCTACTTGTATCCTAATGACACTGTAGCTGGTAATATTAATCTGTGCCAATGTTTCTTTCCAATAGAGTGCACATGAACTCCATGGATTTTTTTGCAGTACCAGATTATGAGAAGTTTGAAGGTTTCTACATTGATAGTTCAGATGGTAGTCATTATCAGCAACTTCTCAACAGTAATCCAGACCCAGCACGTGAAAGTTTATATGAGTAAGCATTATTTTATTTAACCACATCTTAGATGGAGGTGACAATTACTGAATTGCTAAGAAGAGGTACTATTTTAAAAGTAAAGCAATCTTTTTTCTTTAGCTCAGTTGAGAATTGCATCAGGTACAGTTGTGGTTAGTATGATGGTATTACAGCTCGGCGTGTCGGAGATCTGAGTTCAATTCTGACGCTGTCTCTAAGGAGTTTGTACGTTCTCCCTATGACTCTCTGAGTTTCCTACAGACTGTGGTTTCCTCCTACAGTCACAAGACCTACTGGTTAGTAGGTTAGCTGGTCATTGGAAATTGTCCTGTGATTAGGCTAGGGTCAAACAAGTGAGTTGTTGGGCAACAGGGCTCATTGGGCCAGAAGGGCCTGTACCACACTGTATCTCTAAATAAGTAAATACAGTCAATGTCTAAACTGGAAATATTCTTAGTCTAGGAGAAAGAGCACAAATTCAAATTGTAACAGGAATAGGCCATTCAGACTCTTGGGTTATGTGCTGCCATTCTTTCAGATCTTGGATTAATGATACCTCAAGTTCATTCATTTGCCTTTGATCCACTTTGCTTCATACCCTTTTCTAAAAATCTGTTCACTCACTCTTGCTTAATGGAGATGAAATCTTGATCACCATTTGGGAATATAGAATATTAAATCATAAGACATAACAGCAGAATTAGGCTATTTGGCCTGCCGAGACCTGTTCCACCATTCAATCATGATTGATCCGTTTTCCCTTACTCAAGCCCATTCCCTAGCCTTTTCCCTGGTAGCCTTTGATGTCATGTCCAATCAAGAACCTATCAACCTCTGCCTTATATATACACCCTACGACTAGCCTCCACAATTACATGTGGTAACAAATCCCACAAATTCACCACCCTCTGGCTAAAGAAATTTCTCCACCTCTCTGTTTTAAATGGACAGCCCTTAATCCTGAGGCTGGGCCCTTGTTCTAGACTCTCCCACCAGGGGAAACATCCTTTCCACATTTACTCTGTCTAGGCCTTTCAACATTCAAAAGGTTTCAATGAGGTCCCCCCCTCAACCTGCTGAATTCCAGCAAGTGCAGATCCAGAGGTGAAATGCACTTACATTGTAGTAAAGGGGGAGAAAACAGAAAATGCTGGAAATCAAGACAGAAGTGTAAAATCTGGAAATGTGCCTTAAATCAGTTGATACTAAGAGAAGAGTCTTGCTACGTTGTAATTGGAATAAATGAGAACTCTTAAGATGAGAAATTAGTTCTGACAGAGCCCCACCTGAAATAACCCATACTTTGACCATTGACATTTTGTTCAGTTCCAGCATTTTCAGTTTATTGCACGGTTACAACCAAATTAATACTTAAGGCAAATGTTACAATGTCTTTTTCCCCCACTCCATTTTCATTTTTCCTAGTTACTTTGCCCAAATTCTGAGCGAACATGGCCCAATGGAAATTGACAACCCGTTGTTGGTTGGCGAATTTGAAAACTTCCCACCGGAGACTCAAGAGCTGGTGCAAAACGCGGGTGGTTTGAAATCATTTCTTATGGAGTCATTGCGATTTGTGCTGAATAAGAACTTCGTTGGACTCATGAAGCATGCAGTAGAAGTGGAGAGTTCGGCCATAAATGGTAAAGCAGCGACCAGAAGCTCGGAAACATCAGAGATAAACTCAGCTAAAACTTCTGTTGAAAGCTCAAGACCAGTAGTTCATCTCAATCCTGCTGCAAAAGAATTTAAACCAGTATCGTACTATCCATCTATATTGACATCAAGTATAAGTTCATCAAGCGAATCACAAAATAATCAATATTTTCATTATAGTAGTGATCTGGGAGGTAATAGTTCAACAGGTGATGGATATATGCATATTAATCCTTATTCTGATGTGAGTCAAAAGATTTATAAAGCAGCCATCATATCAGATCATAATGTGAAGACTGGTGATGCAATGACTGATCATTACTTGAGTGTTTCTGAATGTACAGCAGCTTTTGATCCAACTTTCTGTGGTGATCCATCATCCAGTACTGTGCACACTGATATAACACAAGCGGTCCCAGCATTTTCCGTACGCCAATCAAACCTACCAGCTACTAATTATAATTATCAGTTTCGTTCTCTCAATCCTGATAGAGGGAGTGATCCTATAATAAATGAAATGGAAAGTATGGATCTTCCATCTGGTAGTACTAATACAACAGGAGTAAACATGCTTAAGGTGATGCCTCACAGCAATACTACAACAAAAAGTTCGATTGGAGCATCAAACAAGATGAATATGGAATACAATTATAATAATAAAAAGCTTGAAAATAAACAATGCCCTTTACTAAGGACCATTGGAGTACAGGTAAGGAGGAACACTTGTAGATTTTGTGTATATTATGTAACTTCAAATAGTTTAAGAATATTGAACATGGTTCGTGGAAACAGAAAAATTACTCAAACAACTATCTACATTCAGTGACGCAAGGAAGCCTTCGTAAAGGGAGATGTTAACAATAAACCATTGCATATCTGTACTAGAGGTTGAGAGGTCGTAGGAATTGTTTAAAGTTTATTGATTATACTTCATTTAATAACGATGGGTCATTTCAATATATGCTTGATGTTAGACCTCTAACCTTGATGGGTAAATAAGCAGATACTCCTAATAGGAAGTGGTTCAAGAATCGTGAAACTGATTTAACATTTTGGGTTTAAAGATACAGTAGAGGGACAATGTGAGGAAAGTTTCTATCCAGCAAATATTTGGGAGCTAGCATTCGCTGCCTCTAAATGTTTGTGGAAATAGAAGTAATTAGTATCATCATCACTGTAGACTAAAGTGTGATTTTCTTTATTGATTTATCTTAGAGATGAAGAATAAAACTGAATTCAGCAGAATGTAAATTCAGTATTGGAGTGATGATGTCACAATATCATGCCATCTGGTAAAACAATTAAAATATCTGAAGGAAGATAGGCAGGATTGCAGAATACAAACCTATTGAACTGATCAGAAACATCTATCAGAAAGTTCTAATAGAACAACAAACAAGATTAATACAGAATAAAATTCCATACAATTTAGACACCTTGTCCCAAAAAACATTTGAATACTTCTGATATTGTGGGGCAAAGATTGGCTCCAAATGCTAATGATGAGCAAAGAATGAAAACACATAAAAGTTGCTGGTGAACACAGCAGGCCAGGCATCATCTCTAGGAAGAGGTACAGTCGACATTTTGGGCCGAGACCCTTCGTCTTGAAAACTTTGAGTTTCGATAGCCTTCCCAGCCAACTAGTAATAAACCAAGAGCCTCTCATCTCATGTCTGGGGCATCTACTTCTAATTATTATCAAAGCAAGGTGACAGGTCAGGTCAGCAAGATTCAATAGAGCAGGAACAGTGTTGCATTAAATTTGGAAATATGATTTCAATAGTGCTATATTTGTCTATTACAATCCTGTAAGTCAGGGGAGGATTGGAGAAGGTAAGGGACTTCAGCATTTTTGGAGCTTTGGAAAGGAATTTGGCCATTTATAGCGGGCAGTGTTCAGATAGAAAGTTTTACCAAAGAGATTTTTCTCCAAATCGGTTACTAAGTATATTTTGATTAATTGCAGGTTCATCGGGAATCTTTATGTAATACCAATATCAATACTGATCCTTTTCATCCATTTGAAAATCAACAGGTAAATGAGGAATGTAAACATTGTGCCTTTCTCTTCCAAAGCAAATCTTGCAAGCAGTGAATTACTTCTTGATCAAGGTGTCCAGCTTGAATTTATTGAACACTAATGTTATAGATGTCCAAACAAGAGTATCTTTGTTTTGATGTTGGTTATGAAGAATAGAATCTGAGAGTAGTCCCCTAATTTCCAAATTGCAATTTTAGCTCCATCTTTATTTAATATCCCATATTAAGAATGACACCTCCAAGGCTCTTGTTTTCACTTAGTTCAGCACACAAATCTGGATTATGTACTCAGGTTTCAGAAGTGAGGCTTGACCTACCATTTCCAACACTGAAGGATGTATAGCTGAGGCTTTATAAGGCATTGGTCAGACTACATGTGGAGTATTGGGAACAGTTTTGGGCCCCTTATCTAAGAAAATATCTTCTGGTATTAGGGTCCAGAGGAGGTTCATAGGAATGATTCAGAGAATGAAAGAGTAAATGTATGAGGAGTGTTTGACTTGTACTCACTAGAGTTTAGGAGAATGGGGGAGGTTCGCATTGAAACCTATTAAATATTGAAAAGCCTAGATAAAGTGGATGTTTCCTGTAGCGTAGAACTCTAGGAGCAGAGGACACAGCCTCAGAATGGAGGAACGTAATTTTAGAATTTAGATGAGGTGGAATTTAGCCAGACAGTGATGAATATTAGATTAGATTCAACTTTATTGTCATTGTGCTGAGTACAGATACAAAGACAATGAAATGCAATTAGCATCTGACCAGAAGTGCAAAAGAATAGTAGTATTTACAAAATAACTGCGAATAAAAAGTAAGTGCTACAGTATACAAATATAAAAGTACTGAGACAGTCCAATATGGGTGCAATACTGCTTAGCACTGTGATGTAAGGTTCAGCAGGGTCACAGCCTCAGGGAAGAAGTTCTTCCTGTGCCTGCTGGTGCGGGAGCGGAGGCTTCTGTAGCGCCTGCTGGATGGGAGGAGAGTAAAAAGTCCATGGTTAGGGTGAGATGCACCCTTGATAATGCTTTTCCCCCTGCCCAGGAGATGTTCTCAATGGTGGGTAATTGGGTGCCAATAATCCACTGGGCAGTTTTCGCCACCCACTGGAGTGCTTTGCAGTCTGATATGGGACAATTGCCATACCACACTGAGATGCAGTAGGTGAGTGAGTATGCTCTCAATGGTACAGCGGTAAAGGTCCGTCAGTATCCTGGGACAGAGGTGAGCTTTCTTAATGCTCCGCAGGGAATAAAGGCGCTGTTGCGCCTTTTTGATCAGGATGGAGGAGTTCTGGGACCAGGTGAGATCATCGGAAATGTGGACACCACGAAATGTGAAGCTTGATTCACGCTCCACTACATCTCCTTTGATGTAGATGGGGATGTGAGTGTGGCTCCTAGCATACCTGAAGTCCACAATAATCTCCTTGGTCTTCTGGGTATTAAGGGCCAAGTTGTTATCGGCACACCATGCGGCCAGGTGCTGGACCTCGTCCCTGCAGGCCGTCTCATCATCCCCTCTGATCAGGCCAACCACCGTGGTGTCATCTGTAAACTTGATTATGGAGTTAGAACCATGTACAGGAACATAGTCATAGGTGAAAAGGGAGTACAGAAGAGGGCTCAGCACACAGCCTTGAGGCACGGCGGTATTCGGAGTGAGAATGGAGGAGGAGAGGTTGTCTAACAACAGATTGGGGTCTGTTAGTCAGAGAGTCCAAGGTCCAAATATATGAAATTCATTGCCACAAATGGCTGTGGAGGCCGAGCTATTGGGTATATTTGAAGCGGAGGTTGATTAGTAATGGCATCAAAGATTATGGGGAGAAGGCAGGAAAATGGGGTTGAGAGGGAAAATAAATCAGTCAATTTGAATGTGGAGCAGCTGCAACTGAGCTAATACAATATAATCATCACAGTACCAAACCAAACGAGGTATTAATGATACGGAACAAGATCCAATGCCGCAAGATCTTATAAATTTAAATCAGATCTAATAATTTGCATCTTTGTATCATCAATAGGGTGATATTTTGAGGATTGAGAAAGAACATAATGTTCTCCAGCAAAAGCTACAAGAAGCTGAAGAAAAATATAATCAGCTTGCAAATCGCAGCAAGAATGAAATTGCTGCTCTTGAGGAAAAGATGTCTGAATTCATACAAAAAAATGAGGTACACATTATTCTGTGTTTATACCTTCCTATTTGCAGTTATCTCAGTTTCGTGTTTTAAATAAATGTACGTACCTTTCTTTCCATGCACCTTATTCATTCATTCAAAGAAGGGGGAAATCTGTCAATTTAAAATTGAGATCTGAAATATTGCTGCATGCTGTGCTCCTCAAAGATTGTTTCACCCCCAAATTTGGGGTCATCCTTGTCAGATAGATTATGACTTTTGGGTGGTGTAAGTAGATAGTAAACCATCAGCTGGAAAAGTTAATGTGAAAAGTCAATTTGCTTTTAATACAAAAGAAGAAAACTCCAGCAGGAATTTGAAATAAAAACAAAAAATGCTGGAAATATTCTTCAGGAATATGGAACACGTCTGTAGATAGAGAAACATTTAATATTTTTAGTCTAAGGTCATAATAAGTCATAACATGCAACGGAGAAGGAAGAGAGTATAAAGAGGAAACATTAAAAAGAAATAGGAGGAGGAATGAGCCACTTAGTCCTTCAGGCCTGCTCCATTGTTCAGTTTGATTATGGTTAAACATACAACCCAATACTCTGTCCCCACCTTCTCCCCATATCCCTTAAACCATATGGCATGAAGTATTATATCTAGGGTTGCCAACTTTCTCACTCCCAAATAAGGGACAAGAGTAGCAGTCAAATACAGGACACTTGTGTTTACCCCGAGAAAGACTACCATGACCATTGTTACGTACCCCGTAACTGGGTTGCCAAACCAGCAGAAATGGATCACTCAGTTGGAGTCTGGATTACTAGAACTAAGAAAGTTTTATTAAAGAAACAAGCAACACAGTAATCGAAAGGATAATAAATGCAACAGTTCAGCAATGATAAACACACATGTGCACAGAATTAAGATAACAGCATCAATCAAGCTCTATCGTTGTCTAGGGGTAAATGACCAATTTCAAAGTGACACAAAAGTCCAGTTCGGTTTAGTTCAGTTCGCAGCAATCGTTGCCATGGCGATGGACAATGTGGGGGGAGGGAGAGAGAGAACGAGAACGACTGATCATTCAGAAACGGCTTCCACTCACAGACCGGCGATATTGCTCAAAAGCAGCTTTCGGGCGAGTCCTTTGTGATGTCACCTGAGGTCACCGACTGTGACCCCTCCTCCAGATGCGGTCGATCCTCTGCAGTGAACCCGGCACCCAAGCGAGGGTGGACACACACCGGGTTCCCGCTGATCGTACCTTTCTACCCTGTGCGTTTAAGGTCCAGTACTTCCCACCGACTCGTGAGAGGTGCACCGCTTCCAGGGTCTCGTTACCTCGAGTGTCGTGTGTCCTGCCTTAGCGAACCTGTCCCTTTTTATCCCCCTGCTGGGGTATCGTCTGTCCATCACTTCAAACAGTTCAGGGTTCAAAGGGGGAGCCGCTCCAGACAGCTCTCTCTCCCGTCCCTTCATTACACATCTCCAGATGCTGCTTCATTGTTCCTTATCTCTCCTTCCCCTGAGGACAGGTGGCAGACCACTGCTGATGCTGCTGATGCCACTGATGCTAGCCCAGGCCAGCAAACATCTTAATTTATGTGTATTCTCGTCACACCATGAAGCTTTGTGCGGGCACCTGTGTGTGCATAGGCTTACGTACTGATTTTTTTTCTACAAATTGGTTTTGGCGATTCTGTTCAGTGAAACTACACTGTACATACATTATTTCTACTTTATATAGGCTGTGCATTTATCATATAATTCCTGCTTTTACTATATGTTAGTATTATTTTAGGTTTTTTGTGTTATTTGGTATGATTTGGTAGGTTATTTTTTGGGTCTGGGAACGCTCAAAAATTTTTCCCATATAAATTAATGGTAATTGCTTCTTCGCTTCACGCCATTTCAGCACGAAAGGTTTCATAGGAATGCTCTACCTTAGCGGGGAAAATAACGGGACAAGGGCGGTTCCATATGGGACAAACCAATTTAGCCTAATATACAGGATGTCTGGGCTAATACGAGACAGTTGGCAACCCTAATTATATCTCTTGTAAAACTCTGATAATTTAGTATCCAGTTGTTCAGAAATCTGTTTGAGCCAGTACTGATTTCCATGCTCCCTTAGATACACGAGGGTTCTGTTCTATTTATCTAGGGCAGGGGTACCCAACCTTTTTATGCCATGGACCAATACTATTAAGCAAAGGGTCCATGGACCCCAGGGTGGGAACCCCTGATTTAGAGATACATCACAGTAATGGGCTCTTGCAGCCCAATGAGCCCGCACTGCCCAATTACACCCATGTGACCAATTAACCTGCTAACCCTTATGTCTTTGGAATGTGGAAGGCGACCCACGCCCAAGGGGGAAAATATACAAACTCCCTACAGAGGACAGCGGAATTGAACCTGGGTCGCTGGTGCTGTAATAGCATTTCACTAACTGCTAAGCTACTGTGCTGCCTGTTCTGCACTCCCTTGGGCTCTCAGGGGACCCTGTGTCCAACGCTCCCTTGAAATTCACCTGAAAAGTTTATTATACTATGCTGTGACACTTAAATTTTTAAGAAATGTAAGTTTAGAAGTGGGTTTGGGTATGAATTGGAATTACATACAGTAGGCCTGGAAATCTGCCAAATCCGACACCACCAAATTCCTGAGCATATTACATTAACAAAGTTTAACTCAGTCTCCTGCCTGACTTGTTCTCCATTAACTTGTACAGCAGAGAATTTCACAGGTTGGCCACCCCTGGATTAAGAAATTCAGGCTGGCCCCTAGGAATAACTAGTTACTGGTTCCTTTAATCTATGATGAGATTAACTGGTGCATTATTGAACAAAGAATGGTGAGGTTATTTGAGGGCAGTGAATTGTGTTAAAATGTTGGCAGCTCAGTTATGCTTGCAGTCAGCAGAGCTCTTTCACATAACCTGCAGACGAGGCCTTTTGTTTCTCTAATTGTTTCATTACCATCCTATTTTGCCTTTCTGTACTCATTTATTCTTCCATCCTTCGACAGACCTTCCTTTTGATTATATCTTTCCCTTGTTCCTTTCAAACCTGAAGCTTTTCACCTGTTCAAGCTATTACTGTTTTTGTATAGGTAGTACCAATCTGCTGAAAAATTCCAATACTTCCTGAATTTGTGTCAATTGTTGTCACTTTTATCACTTGAATTCTTAAAAATCCATCCATGCATGCAATAGCATGAATGTGGCTGTGAAAATGTTGTTAATCTGCAAACAAAATGAATTTCTCCTTCATCTGTCATGCATGCTGAAATGGTAGCATGTTGGAACTTCAGTAAATTGTATATCCTGTCTGTGCAGCTATTAAAATCTGAGCTTGACTCAGTTCGCCATGTCTTGGAGACTGAAATTAAGAAGAATCAGCAGGAGAAGCGAGAAAATAATGAAACCTTAAAAAAACTCAAATCAGAAGTTAAATCTCTTGCTGAACTGAATCAAATGTAAGTAAAATTAGAATCAGGATTTACCTGAGTTAATGCATGTTCCTGACCTAAAGTCTGATTTATCTGTGTGAACGAGGGGTTAAGGGTTTTAATATTGGGCCAGTTTATCAGTCCAGTAGAACTGCGTTTGCATTAGTTTCTAGTCAAAAAGTGGTTAGATCAGCAAAGTCGTCTGACAGTCACCAGCCTGCAAATTGCAAAGAGAGGGAGTAGGCAATTAATTCAGTCGACAGTGAATTTCACAATAATTTCTGAATTATTGTGGGTTCTGAATTTAACAATAATTTCTTTTTTCAATATTTTTATTAATATTATATAAATTGCATGAATACAAATACAAAATTCATAAGGATACAAGTAATACAAATTACATTGCATTTAAATCACAGTAATATAATCACAATATCCCATATTCCAAATCAATCATGTAGAAAAAAAATTGAATTATAAAATAAAATAATTTTATTTTAAAAAAAATCTACTCCCACTACTAAAATGAGCTGGTTAGTAAAAAAAAAAGAGAAGAGAAAAAAATACCTTACCATATAATATTATTATAATAATGACTCGGATCCATACTTTAATAACAGTTCAAAAATTAGATTAGATTATGAGGACACTCAGCCCTCGTTTATTGTCATTTAGTAATGCATGCTGAGGATTCAGGACCTTCCCATCCGGAGATTCTCGATCGTACAGTAGCAGCGGCAGCGAAAGAGGCATTTCAGAAGTTTCTCCAAATGTTCCTCCACGCTTCTCGCGTCCGTCTCCATCAAATCAGGATTGTGCACGGCATCCTACTTGACAGATAACAGATATTCATTCCAGAGTGGCCGCTGCGCAACTGTGTCACGCCACCATCTTCTCTCTTAGATTATGAAAATAACTCAGAAAGGGTCCTCATAACATAAGAAAATCATGTTTAGAATCAGAAATCGAACAACGAATCTTCTCTAGACCTAGGCATAACATAACATCAGATAGCCATTGAGCATGAGTGGGCGCGGCAGCCTCCTTCCACTTGAGCAAGATCACCCTCCTGGCCATCAGAGACATAAAGGCCAATACCCGCACATTAGATGGCTTCAGGATTGTAGCACTATCCTCAACAATACCAAACATGGCAGTCAAGGGATTGGGCTTTAAACTAACATTGAAAAGTACAGAAAATGTTTGAAATACACCTTTCCTAAGTTTTTCAAGGCTTGGACAAGTCCAAAACATATTAATTCGTGTGGCCACTCCATTAGTACATCTATCACAGTAAGGGGAAATATCTGTGTAGAAATGAGAGAGTTTGTCTTTAAACATATGAACTCTACGTACCACTTTGAATTGTAATAAAGAATGACGAGCACATAATGATGAAGAATTAATCAATTTTAAAATTATCTTCCAGCTCTCTCCAGATATGAAAATCTGAAAATCTGTAAATCCTTTTCCCAGTCTCCTTTAATTTTATCTAAAGAAGCCTTTTTCAGTCCCAACAGCAGACCGTAAATGTAAGATAGTGAACCGTTGTCAAAGGGTTTCAGATTAAAAATTGTATCTATTATATTCTTATCTGGACGTCTAGGAAATGTATGTAATTGAGGTCTTAAAAGATCTCGAATCTGTAAGTAACAAAAAAAGTGGGTATTGGAAAGGTTAAATTTTGTTGAAAGTTGTACAAAAGGAGAGAGATTCCCTCCATCAAACAAATCCTAAAATCTTTTAATACCCAATCTATCCCATTCTTTAAAAGATAAGCCAATTATAGATGGTTTAAAAAAAACAATTAGAGAAGATGGGACTTGAGAGGGAGAATCTCAATAAACCAAAATGTTTTCTAAACTGTAACCTCAAAGTATGTTTGACCACCACATTGTCAGTTAGTTTATTTAAAGATAAGGGAAGTGAGGATCCAAGTAAAGAAATAATGGAAAATTTCATAACACAATTAACTTCCAAAGAGACCCATATAGGACAATTCTCATGGTTAATGTAATATATCCAGAACATAATATTTCGTATATTAACTGCCCAATAATATAACCTAAAATTGGGTAAGGCAAAGCCTCCATTCTGTTTGGTTTTTTGAAGGTGGGCTTTACTTATTCGAGGTTTTTTATTCTTCCATATATAGGAAGAAAGAATTGAATCCAGAGTCAAAAAAAAAGATTTAGGAATAAAAACAGGCACAGCTTGAAAAAGGTATATAAATTTGGGTAAGATATTCATTTTAATAAAATTAATTCAGCCAATCAGTGATAAAGAGAGAGGCGACCAATTAGAAAGTGCTTTTTTAACATAATTCATTAAAGTTAAAAAATTTTCCTTAAATAAATCTTGATAATTCTTAATAATTGTTACTCCTAAATACGTAAATTGTTTTCTTAAAATTTTAAAAGGTAGGTTAATATCAATTGGTATTAAATTGTTTAAAAGAAACAGTTCACTCTTAAGTAAATTTAATTTATATCCTGAGAACTGACTAAAATTAGTCAGTAAATGGAACACAGATGGTAAAGAGGTTGTAACATTAGATATAAAAAGCAATGTGATCAGCATAAAGCGACACTTTATGAATAGTACCTCTCCTTAAAATACCAGTAATCTCTTTAGACTCTCGAAAAGCAATTGCTAAAGGTTCTAATACCAAATCAAAAAGCAGAGGGCTCAAAGGACAACCTTGTCTAGTCCCACATTGGAATTTAAAGGGTTTAGAATTCTGAAGATTAGTGAAAACCTGAGCGGAGGGAAATAAATAAAGTAATTTAATCCAATGAATAAAATTAGGTCCAAAATTAAATTTTTCTAAGGACGTAAAAAGATAATTCCATTCGACTCTGTCAAAGGCCTTCCTTCTCCGCATCCCAAGATATCACACATTCCAATATTTCCTTAGATGGAGAATGCATAATATTTAACAAACGCTGTATATTAAAATGGAAATATCGTTTTTTAATACATCCTGTCTGATCATCCGAAATGAGAGAAGATATATTTTCAAGTCTGCGAGCCAATACTTTAGATAAAATTTTAGTATGAAAATTGAGTAAAGACATAAGTTTATGCAAAGAATATTCAATAGGATTCTTATTCTTTTTAAGAATAAGTGAAATGGAAGCTTCGTAAAAAGATTGCAGTAACCTTTTTACCTTAAAGGAATCTGTAAGGATAGAACATAAATGTGGTATAAGCAAGAAGGAAAAAGCCTTATAAAACTCTCCAGAGAATCCATCGGGTCCTGGGGATTTCCCAGAATGCAGTTCTCAAATAGCCTGAGCAATTTCCTCCTAGGAAATAGGTTGATCCAGTTGCCTATGATCATCTATCGAAAGATTAGGAATATTTAATTGATCTAAAAAATTATTCATTGCAATATTATCATTAACAGAGTCAGAACTATACAATTTGGAATAAAATTCTCTAAAAGTGTCATTAATTTCAAAGTGGTCAGTTGTCATGTCCCCATTAATTTTACCTATTTCTTTAATTTGCCGCTTGGCAATAAATGGCTTCAATTAATTAGCCAGTAGCTTACCAGTCTTATCTCCGTGAATATAAAATTGACTTCTATCTTTTAAAAGCTGGCTTTCAATTGGATATGTTAAAAGAAGATCATATTTAGTTCTGGTTTCAGTACATCTCATATATATCAGGGTTGGGTACCGAAGCATATTTATAGTCCAGTTGTTTTAACTGATTAGCTAGTTTGTTTCTCTCTTTGTTAACTTTTTTAATGATGTTTGCAGTATAAGAAATAATTTGACGCCAGATATATGCTTTAAATGTATCCCATATAATAAGACGTCTCTTCCAGTGTATTTTCTTCAACAAAAAGAGTGATTTGATTCTCCATAAATTTTTAAAATTCCTCATCGGATAACAGAGTTAAATTAAATCGCCAAAACCTACTCATAGGGATAGGATCAGGAAGATTTAAAGACAGAAGTACAGGAAAGTGGTCAGAAATAGCAATCTCTTTATATTCGATCGATCGAACCAATGAAATCATTTGACTGTCAATTAAAAAAAAAATCAATCCTGGTATAAGAATGATGGACATGAGAGAAAAAAGAATACTCCCTGTCTCTCGGATGAAGGAAACGCCAAGCATCAACTATACCACATTTAGTTAGTAAGGATTGGATAAATAAAGCTGATTTTTTAAGTGTGGCTGGTTTAACAGACGAGCGATCTAATACTGGATCTAACCAGCAGTTAAAATCTCCTCCCATCACAAGAGAGTAAGTACCCAAATCTAGCAAAAATGAAAATAGACGTTCAAAGAATCCTGGATCGTCTACGTTGGGGGCATATACATTAGCAAAAACAATCAATTTACTGTCTAAGCTCCCTGATACAATAACAAATCGACCATTAGTATCAGAAACAACTTTATGCTGAACAAAATAAACTGTATTATCTACAAAAATCGAAACTCCACGTGATTTTGCAGTAAACCAAGAATGGACTTGCTAACCCTTCTACCAAGTAAAAAAACGTATGCTATCACAGCTGCGTATGTGTGTTTCTTGTAAGAAAGTAATGGGTGCTTTTAATTTTTTAATAAAAACGAACACTTTTGTTTCATTTAATGGGGTGATTCAGCCCTTTCACATTCAAACTAAATAAGTTAATATTTTGAACCATTTTAAATACCAATCATCATGTAATTAAAAGATCTGGCCATAAGTTGTTAAAACTGGAAAGCAAACCGTAGGATAAGGTAGTCAAACAGACAATCGTATAATCAACCCAACACAGCTCCCAGAGAGAAATAGGCCCTACCCCCTCCCCCACCCAAAGCCAGAAGGCTGATCAATAGACAGTCAGCGAGCTAACAACTAAAAAATTCCCTCCCCAAAAAATCCTGTTGACAGAAACTCCGGTCCTTCAAGGTCAATTATGTCCCTACCAAGACACAACATAAAAAGAAAAATAATTCAGTATTCGAAAATATAAAAGGATCAATTTAAACAAATTCAAAGAAAGATATATTAAAATAAAGCCTCAAAAAGGGATATAATAAAAAAGTATCAAAAAAAACAAAAAACAATATGAGCAGCCAAAACGTAAGCTTATTCAAATTCATATTAACAGAAGAGAAAATTGATCAAATAAGAAATATAACAGTTTTAGACTTCAGCCTTCAGAAACGCTTTTGCGCCTTCAACTGACTTTATTCTTTTTTGCAATCCGTTCTTCAAAACAATACTCAGATGGGCGGGAAAACGAAGAGATGGTTTAAATCCTTTAATGTAAAGTTCCGACATAACTTCTTTATATTTCATACGATCAGCCATAACTTCAGGCGGATAGTCCTCCATGAATCTGACCTTGTAACCATGGAAATCGATCATTCCTTATCAATGGATATGGCGAATTAAAAGGTCCTTAATACGAAATTCATGAAAACTTAGAATGACCGATCTTGGTCTCGCTTCCGATGACAGTGGTTTCAAAGTCAGCAAGCAATTATGCTTAAACCATAGAAACCATAGAAACTACAGCACAGAAACAGGCCTTTTGGTCCTTCTTGGCTGTGCCGAACCATTTTCTGCCTAGTCCCACTGACCTGCACACGGACCATATCCCTCCATACACCTCCCATCCATGTATCTGTCCAATTTATTCTTAAATGTTAAAAAAGAACCCACATTTACCACCTCGTCTGGCAGCTCATTCCATACTCCCACCACTCTCAATGTGAAGAAGCCCCCCCTAATGTTCCCTTTAAACTTTTCCCCCCTCACCCTTAACCCATGTCCTCTGGTTTTTTTCTCCCCTTGCCTCAGTGGAAAAAGCCTGCTTGCATTCACTCTATCTATACCCATCATAATTTTATATACCTCTATCAAATCTCCCCTCATTCTTCTACGCTCCAGGGAATAAAGTCCTAACCTATTCAACCTTTCTCTGTAACTGAGTTTCTCAAGTCCTGACAACATCCTTGTAAACCTTCTCTGCACTCTTTCAACCTTATTTATATTCTTCCTGTAATTTGGTGACCAAAACTGAACACAATACTCCAGATTTGGCCTCACCAATGCCTTATACAACTTCATCATAACATTCCAGCTCTTATACTCAATACTTCGATTAATAAAGGCCAATGTACCAAAAGCTCTCTTTACGACCCTATCTACCTATGACGACACTTTTAGGGAATTTTATTTCTGTATTCCCAGATCCCTCTGTTCCACTGCACTCTTCAGTGCCTTACCATTAACCCTGTATGTTCTACCTTGGTTTGTCCTTCCAACGTGCAATACCTCACACTTGTCTGTATTAATCTCCATCTGCCATTTTTCAGCCCATTTTTCCAGCTGGTCCAAGTCCCTCTGCAGGCTCTGAAAACCTTTCTCACTGTCTACTACACCTCCAATCTTTGTATCATCAGCAAATTTGCTGATCCAATTTACCACATTATCATCCAGATCATTGATGTAGATGACAAATAACAATGGACCCAGCACTGATCCCTGTGGCACACCACTAGTCACAGGCCTCCACTCAGAAGCAATTCTCTACCACGACTCTTTGGCTTCTTCCATTGAGCCAATGTCTAATCCAATTTACCACCTCTCCATGTATACCTAGCGACTGAATTTTCCTAACTAACCTCCCATGCGGGACCTTGTCAATGGCCTTACTGAAATCCATGTAGGTAATATCCACTGCCTTCCCTTCATCCACTTTCCTGGTAACCTCCTCGAAAAACTCCAGTAGATGGTCAAACATGACCTACCACGCACAAAGCCATGTTGACTCTCCCAAACAAGTCCCTGTCTATCCAAATGCTTGTAGATTCTGTCTCTTAGTACTCCCTCCAATAACTTACCTACTACCGACGTTAAACTCACCGGCCTATAATTTCCCGGATTACTTTTCGATCCTTTTTTAAACAACGGAACAACATGAGCCACTCTCCAATCCTCCGGCACCTCACCCGTAGACAGCGACATTTTAAATATTTCTGCCAGGGCCCCCGCAATTTCAACACTAGTCTCCTTCAAGGTCCGAGGGAACACTCTGTCAGGCCCCGGGGATTTATCCACTTTAATTTTCCTCAAGACAGCAAGCACCTCCTCCTTTTCAATCTGTACAGTTTCCATGATCTCACTACTTGATTCCCTCAATTCCATAGACTTACCATTAACCCTGTATGTTCTACCTAGTTTCCTTAGTAAATACAGATGCAAAAAACCTATTTAAGATCTCCCCCATTTCCCTTGGTTCCGCACAAAGCCGATCAAGCTTAGACTCAGAAGTGAATAAAACAGGAAATAGCTGCTTCAGAAAGTTTGCAAAGAACTTTGTAGGGTCAGCGCCTTCAATTGATTCTTCAAGACCCAGAATTCGCAAATTATTTCTCCTGTTTTTATTTAATAGATTGATAATCCTTTTCATCAATTTTTCACTGGATAAAGATAACTCTTTGCAGAGTTTAATTGTATCTTCAACATCCTCTTCAAGTGTCAACAGCTTTGCAGTATTTTCCTGAATTGGGTTCTCATGCTTAGTTAAAACTTGTTGGATTATATCAAATTTGCCATTAAGTTATTGAAACTCCTCAGAAAATTCCGATTTTTGCCGTTTAAGGAAGTTACTAATTGAATACAAAGTGATTGGGGATTCATCTTCTGGTTCCCTTTCTTTTGCAGAAGCTTTTGTTTTTTTTCCCAGCCATAGTAGAGCAGTATTAAAGTATTATAATAAAGTTTCAAAAAAAAAACTGGTAGGAGACAATAAAGTAAATAGGGTAGGAGCAATCTAAAACGATGTTACTCCATCAGCTGCCAACAGGGCTTTGACAATAATTTCTGAAGTTGAAGTTACATTGTAGTGCAGTGAGGTGGTCAAACATCAGCACTGATTTATAAAATGAAAATTTGAAATTGGGCAGAAAATGGAGGGCTATGCAGTAGGGAAATTCAGGGTAGCTTCTAGAGTAGGTTATGAGGTCAGTACAACATTGTGGGCCGAAGGGCTTGTAATGAGCTGTTTTTCTATGTTTCTGTGTCTCTATGTTTCTAAGTAGCAACAATTTGAAGAACATATCTAAAGAATGATTATCATTTTTGCTATATACACTATATACTGTTGATCTTTTAAGTGATCAGAGATAGACCTGTTAGGTCAAGTTAGTCAATTGAATTGGTTATTACTGGTTTATTATTGTCACATGTTCTGAGATACAGTAAAAAGCTTGTCTAGCATACTGTTCATACAAATCAATTCATTACAAAGTACATGGAAGTAGAACAAGGTAAAACAATAACATAGAACAGAATCATTTGCAACAGCTACAGAGAAAATGCTGTGCAAGATCATAAGATAGATTGTGAGGCAAGAATCCATCTTATTGTATCAGGGAACCATTGAATGGTTTTCTAATGGTGGGATAGAAGTTGTCTTTGAACCTGGTGGATTGTGCTTTTTGGCTTTTGTGTCTTTTGATTATGCTGGTTGCTTTAATGAGGCTCTGAGAAGTACAGAACTATGCAGGTTTCTGTGACGTGTTGTGCTGTGTCTACAACGAATTTCTTCCTGTCACAGTCCGAGCAGTTGCCATACCAAGCCATGATGCATCGCTATAAATTGTAAGAGCCAAAGTGGACATGTCAAATTTCTTTAGCCTTCTTAGGAAATATTGGCTTTGGTAGGCTTTCTTGGCGGTAGCATTTTGAGGTTGGACCAGAACAGGCTGTTGGTTGTATTCACTCCTAGGAACTTGAAGCTTTCAATCTCAGCAATGTTGATACAAGGAGGAGCAATGACATCGGCACTCTCCTGAAGTCACCAACTAGCCCTTTTGGTTTGCTGGCTTTGAGGGAAGGTGGTTGTCATTTCACCATAGTTTTGGCCCATTGTGTTGGTATTATTTGGTGCAGAATATGATATGGCCACATACACTTGTTGCTAAACATGCTTATAACATCAAGAGGAACTATAATAATATCATCGCTAACTATTAAAGCATGTATGGAAGATCTTAAGCAGAAGATGTAACTTGTATTCAGTATGTCAGGTAAATTACTTCTACTGTTTGATTTGTAGAAGTGCTGCATACTGAACCTAGTGTTTCAAAGGAGCAATTTAACATTTGGGTAGAGTTAATATTTGTGAAGTTAAGTGACCTGTATATTGAGAAATAACTGTACTGGCTGTGATAAATCCACACATCTCAAATGGATATTGTAAATGATTGTAATTGTGTCTTAAAGGACTGTTGAATTTCTTTTTTTCTATTTTTATTGTTCATTGTATGAATGCAACAAATCCATTTCCTAGTTTTGGACCTTTACAATGAGAACTTAACAGATTTCTGGGATCATTGCCCAAACTCCAGTAACCCAGCTCAGTCTCTTATTGGGAACACCTAGAAGTGGTTCATTTCAAGACTTAGCAGCCATGGAGTAGGAAAATCTAGCCTAGCCCTATTTTTTCATATTGTGGCATAGCTTGTAAATACATGCATGTGTTTGTGTCCTGCTTTTCTGGTGTGTAAATTGGTTATGTGTAAAATGCTAGTGCCCAGGCAGTTCCCTGTTTTTTAAAAAAAGAATTAAAGTCTGTTAAAAATACATCAATAACACTATATTTGGATTTGCACACAAAACTGTGCTAAAATGTGATTGGTACATTCCCAGTGGGATCTGTACGAGAGATCTCCCAAAGACCAGACTTTGTCACGCTGATCACTGGGAAAAGTGTCTAACCCTAAAAGAATCTCTTCCCATGATAGCCACAAACCAGTTGCTTACGAGGTTGCCATGGAGGTGAGGGATATATGGTGACCTGTGTGTCTGGGCACAGCCCCACACTATCCACCCTAATCGTCCTATTCTAAGTGGCCCTTTACAACTGCAATGTGAATAATAGTCAATGAGGTGGAGATTCTGGTACGGTACATAGTATTGCTTTGTATAATGTGCAAAGGCATTAGTGAGAGATCAGCCTGTAATAATGTTTCGAATTACTGGAACATTGAAAGCTCAAGATGGCTGAAGCTGTAAAAGATCAGTGTCGGAATGGAGACTCTTAACTGTTACCCTATTTTATTTGTGAACATTCATTGAGGTCGCAGATTGTTGCCAAAATCTCTTATTTATGTTGATGAGGAAGTGGGTGGTGATAACGACTCCTTTGTGTAGGCAACTGATGCTGGAGGAACCTGTGGTGAATACTGTGAGGAATTGCCTGATCAGTAACCTGATTTTCCTGATTTCACATGAAAACAACTACTAGATAGATCTAACCTTAGTTAGATCACTGTTACGCATGAATTGTGTGTGAGAAGTACTAATAGATCCAATGTCTAAGCTGTAATGATGACTTTTTGGTTGTTGAAGGTACACTCAAAATATACAGGAAAAAGACCAACTTTATGAAAAATGCTTGAAGGAATTTGAGGAAATAAGGTAAGAGCTTTCCAATTTGAGTCAAACTTTTCAACAAGTTTTTATTTTGCAGTATATTTTTAAGAAATAAATTAATTCAAAATGGTAAATTTTATTGTGTAACCTAAAGGACATTTGCTCATCTCTTAGTGATCAGTCATCAGTAGAAAAGAGAAAAGTAGAAGAAGCCATTCAGAAGAGTGTTGATATGTACCATGAAACCAGACAGAGAGCCAGGGAAGCAGAGGTAAAGATGTGGATTTTCCTTTTATTTTCATCATCTTTTCTAATTTTCTCTTCTGAGGCTGATATTTTAAAACAGTACCGCAGGCTTGGAAACATACTAGCATAACCCTAAAGTGGTATCTACTCATTGTATGAAAATAAAAAAAAACTGCAGATGCTGGAAGTTTGAAATAAAAACAGGAAATGATAGAAATGATATGTACTTAATGAAAACTTTACTTCAGTATTCACTATGGAAAGGGATCATGGTGATTATAGTGATGACTTGCAGTAGACTGAAAAGCTTGAGCATGTAGATATTAAGAAAGAGGATGTGCTGGAGCTTTTGGAAAGCATCAAGTTGGATAAGTCGCCGGGACCGGATGAGATGTACCCTAGGCTACTGTGGGAGGCGAGGGAGGAGATTGCTGAGCCTCTGGCGATGATCTTTGCATCATCAATGGGGATGGGAGAGGTTCCGGAGGATTGGAGGGTTGCGGATGTTGTTCCTTTATTCAAGAAAGGGAGTAGAGATAGCCCAGGAAATTATAGACCAGTGAGTCTTACTTCAGTGGTTGTAAGTTGATGGAGAAGATCCTGAGAGGCAGGATTTATGAACATTTGGAGAGGTATAATATGATTAGGAATAGTCAGCAAGGCTTTGTCAAGGGCAGGTCATGCCTTATGAGCCTGATTGAATTTCTTGAGGATGTGACTAAACACATTGATAAAGGTAGAGCAGTAGATGTAGCGTATATGGATTTCAGCAAGGCATTTGATAAGGTACCATTTGCAAGGCTTATTGAGAAAGTGAGGAGGCATGGGATCCAAGGGGACCTTGCTTTGTGGATCCAGAACTGGCTTGCTCACAGAAGGCAAAGAGTGGTTGTAGGCGGGTCATATTCAGCATGGAGGTCGGTGACCAGTTGTGTGCCTCAGGGATCTGTTATGGGACCCTTGCTCTTCGTGATTTTTATAAATGACCTGGAGGAGGAAGTGGAAGGATGGGTTAGTAAATTTGCTGATGACACAAAGGTTGGGAGTGTTGTGGATAGTGTGGAGGGCTGTCAGAGGTTACAACGGGACATTGATAGGATGCAAAACTGGGCTGAGAAGTGGCAGATGGAGTTCAACCAGATAAGTGTGAGGTGGTTCATTTTGGTAGGTCAAATATGGCAGAATATAGCATTAATGGTAAGACTCTTGGCAGTGTGGAGGATCAGAGGGATCTTGGGGTCTGAGTCCATAGGATGCTCCAAGCAGCTGCGCAGGTTGACTTTGTGGTTAAGAAGGCATACGGTGCATTGGCCTTCATCAATTGTGGGATTGAGTTTAAGAGCTGAGAGGTAATGTTGCAGCTATATAGGACCCTGGTCAGACCCCACTTGGAATACTGTGCTCAGTTCTGGTTGGCTTACTACAGGAAGGATGTGGAAGCCATAGAAAGGGTGCAGAGGAGATTTACAAGGATGTTGCCTGGATTGGGGAGCATGCCTTATGAAAACAGGTTGAGTGAACTCGGCCTTTTCTCCTTGGAGCAATGGAGGATGAGAGGTGGCCTGATAGAGGTGTATAAGATGATGAGAGGCACTGATCGTGTGGATAGTCAGAGGCTTTTTCCCAGGGCTGAAATGGTTGCCACAAGAGTACACAGGTTTAAGGTGCTGGAGAGGAAGTACAGAGGAGATGTCAGGGGTAAGTTTTTTACTCAGAGAGTGGTGAGTGCGTGGAATAGGCTGCCGGCAATGGTGGTGAAGACGGATACAATAGGGTCCTGTAAGAGACCTTTGGACAGGTACATGGAGCTTAGGAAAATGGAGGGCTATGGGTAAGCCTAGTAATTTCTAAGGTAGGGACATGTTCTGCATACTTTGTGGGCCGAAGGGCCTGTATTGTGCTGTAGGTTTTCTATGTTCCTATGAAATAATCAGAAGGCCAGGCAGCATCTCTGTAATGAGGAAGAAAGCTAGCATTTTAGGTTAAGGATCCTTCATCACAAGTAAGAGAGAAAAACTAATTGGTTTTAAATTGCAGAGAAGACCAGAAGAAGAGATCTAAAGAATAAAGGGACAATCCTAGGCCATCATTGTAATGAGGATAAATTGTGATATCTTCTGATTAATTGGGACAGTCAGAGAGAGGGTGATAATACAATCAAAGAATTGTGCATGAGAAAAACTGTGGGATATTCTTACAGATCAGTCTGTTCTAATGAAGAGGGAGAAACTGAACTATTATCGCAGATGAATGACAATGTAGAAGAGAAGCTGCTATTCTTCAAGCCTTGCTATATCAATGCAGAGGGACACAAGACAGATCAGAGTGAGTGTGAGATGGGGAATTAAAGTGAAAGCAACAGAAGTACAAGGTCATCTTTGCAGACTGAACGAAGATGCTCTACAAAACAGTCTTCCAATCTGCATTTGGTTTTTCCTTTGTGGATGAGACCATATTGTGAATGTTGAATGCAGTACAGTAGATTGCAAGAAGTGCAAGTGAATTGCTACTTCACCTGAAATGATAGTTTGGATCATTTGAGAGAGGAAGAAGTAAAAGAACAGGTATTACACCTCCTGTGGTTGCATGTAAAGTGCATGTAAGATGGGGAGTTGTTGGTGGGAACAGTAGAGTGAGTCAGGCTGTCACAAAGGCACAGAAACAGACACATCATCTGCTGAAAGGTGTGAGGAGAAGTTGTTGGTGAGATCCTGTTAAAGAGCCAGTGGGAATTGCAAAAGGTGATTATTAATATGCAATCTGTTCTGTGAATTCCAGCAGCTTATTGACACAGAGGGAGGCAAGTCAGATGAAAGCAGAGAAGTACTTAAATAGCTGCTGCTTCTGGGCCTAATGGATTTAAATCTAATGTTCACATCATCTTTCATCCACAGTAGACAATAACGTATAGGTTAGTAGGTTAATTGGTCACATGGGTTTAATTGGGTGGCTCATTGAGCTGCAAGGGCCTGTTAATGTGCTGTATCTCAAATAAAACAAAGTTTTAAGCCTTGAAAGAGAAGTTGGACGTACCTTAGAACTGGGGATAGTCTTAGTCATAGAAAGATGTAGCTCAAAGATGGATTTTTCAACTTACTGAGTCTGTGTAGATCACAAAGCATCAATTTTACATTAATTCTACCCTTGCCCATCTATTTCTCCCCACCCTCCCATTCTTCTAGATTCTACAGCTCATCTATATGGGAAATTAATAGTAGCCAATTAACCTTCCAACCAACAGAATTTTGAGATGTAGGAGGAAACTGGGGCATCCGGAGGATTCAGCCACTGGGAGAATGTGCAAGATCCATCAAAGTGCCTGTAACTGTGAGGCAGGAGCTTTACCAGCTACAGAACTATGTCCACATCTCTATATTTAACAATAATATAGAAAGTCTTACATAAGATCAGTAATTGAATTGGCCCTTTATCCCTTTCCCTCAGCACCATACCATGTTGGGTTTGTCTGTTAAGTTAGTGGAAAATGCAGTTCAAACGTAGCTCTGAGGCTTCTTCTCCACAACCTTAGAGTACAGCACAATATCATTCAGACAAAATTATCGGAAGAACTTTCAAAGTTCAAAGTCAATTTATTATCAAAGTATGTATATGCCGCTATATACATACCTTGAGATTTATTTTCTTGCAGGTATTCACAGTAGAACAAGAGAACAGTGAAAAACTACACACAAAGATTGGCAAACAACCAATGTGCAAAAGGAGATGAACTGTGCTAATAAATAAAAAAAATACTGAGAATATGAGTTGTAGAGACCATGAAAGTGAGCCCATTGGTTGTGGAATCAGTTCAGAGAACCTATAGGTAACATTTAAGAAAATAATATGGTCACATCTGTTGCTTTGAGGATTGAGGTGTTAGCTTTATGAATATTGGATTTTTTTCTGGGAAATTAAAATCTTTATGGTTTAAAATTTTTCTCTATATTGTTTTGTCCTCTTTGCCCAGGTGGCTGTACTAGAAGGCCAGCAGAAAGCACAGTTATTTTCTCATTACAGAGCAGCTGAAGATACAAGACGTACTTTGGAAAAATTGAAAGCATTGAATGCCAGGTGAGTCTCAGAAAACTAAAGACCTTCAGAAAGGCAAATTCATAGATATTTACAGATGGGAGGGATAACAAAATAAAATGAACTACTGATAAGAATTGATGAGGGAACACAAACCAATCTTCATGGAGGGATCAGAAGTGGAGTGAGTGAGCAGTTTCAATTTCCTGAGTATCAAGATCTCTGAGGATCTATTCTGGTCCCAACATATTGATGCAGCTATAAAGAAGGCAAGACAGCGGCTGTATTTCTTTCGGAGTTTGAGAAGATTTGGTTTGTCACCTAAAAGTCTTGAAAGCTTCTACAGATGGACTGTGGAGAGCAGGCTGACAGACTGCATTACTGTTTTGTATGGGGCAGCTACTGCACAGGATCGAAAGAAGCTACAGAAAGTTGTAAAATTAATTAGTTCATGGGTACTAGTCCCCACAGTATCCAAGACATCTTCAAGGAGTGGTGCGTCAGAGAGGCGATGTCCATTATTAAGGTCCCCCATCACCCAGGACATACCCTCTTCTCATTGTTACCAAAACAAGGGAGGTACAGAAAGCCTGAAGGCACACACTCACCAATTCAGAAACAGCTTCTTTGTCTCTGCCACCTGATCTGTAAATGGATATTGAATACTACCCCACATTTTTTATTATTTTTGATTTTGCACTATTTTTAACTATTTACTATACATATATGCTTAATGTGTTGGCGCGTGGCCAAGTGGTTAAGACATCAGTCTAGTGATCTGAAGGTTGCTAGTTCGAGCCTCAGCTGAGGCAGCGTGTTGTGTCTTTGAGCTCTGCAACGACACCAGTACCAAGCTGTATTGGCCCTAGTGCCCTTCCCTTGGACAACATCGGTGGCGTGGAGAGGGGAGGCTTGCAGCATGGGCAACTGCGGGTCTTCCACACAACCTTGCCCAGGCCTGCGCCCTGGAAACCTTCCAAGGTGCAAATCCATGGTCTTACGAGACTAACGGATGCCTATATGCTTAATGTAATTGATTTACTTTTTTTCTATATTATCATGCATTGTATTGCTGCTGCCAAGTTAACAAATTTCACGACATATGCCAGTAATAATAAACCTGATTCTAATTCTGAGAATTTAAAATAAATAAATATGAAATGAAATATTAATGGTATATAAAACAAAACAATGCTGACTATTTTTAACTTTTTTAGGGTGGCCAGGAGCAGTGGGGGTTCTTAAAAACAAATCTCAGACATTTCGAATCTATATTAGTACTAACCATAGAGGAAGAAGATCATCCAGAGGAAACTGATGAAGTAAATAATTGCACTAAATAATCACTAATCACCCAGAAAGTTAATTTCCAAATCAGGATTGTATAGGAAGTGAATGAGAGCACTACTAATATACAAAGCATTATTTTCCAAAGTTCCATTAGATTTCAAATTCTGTGCAAGTCACTAATGCTTATGAAAAATTGGGGAGGATAGTAAATGTTGCCAAGAAATTATTAGAATGTGTAATTAAAAACTGAATGAACAAATACCTGAAATATTTTCATTTTGTAAACATCATTAAGTCTTTCCTAATGAGCACAAGTGCATTTTAAGACGTAGTTAAAATTATGAATAAATATTGTAAGAAGTTGGTTGGTAAAAGTTTGTCTTTCTGAAGGCCTTTGACCGGTGGTGTGCCACAGGGATGAGTGCTGGGTCTGTTGTTGCTTGTCATCTATACCAATGATCTGGATGATAATGTGGTAAATTGGATCAGCAATTTTACAGATAATAGCAAGATTGGGATTGTGGTGAAAAGCGAGGAAGGCTATCATTACTTGCAGGGGGATCTGGGGCAGCTGGAAAACTGGGCTGAAGAATGAATGATGGCTGAAATTGAATGCTGACAAGTGTGAGGTTTTGCAGTTTGGGAGAACAGATAAGGGTAGGACTTGCACAGTGAGCAGCAGACCAGAGGGTTCAGAGAATACAGGTTCATAATTCCTTGAAGTGACATCACAGGCTGATAAGGTCATAAAGAACACTTTTAACACATTGTCCTTCATAAATTAAAGTATTGAATACAGAAGTTGAGATGCTATTGTGAAGTTGTATAAGACGTTAGCGAGACCTAATTTGGAGTACTGTGCAGTTCTAGTCCTACCTACAGAAAAGATGTCTATAAGATTGAGAGAGTGCAGAGAAAATTTACAAGGATGTTGCCGGGACTTGAGGACCTGAGTTATAGGGAGAGGTTGAGTAGGTTAGCACTTTATTCTCTAGAACGTAGAAGATTGAGGAGAGATTTGTTGAAGGTATACACAATTATGAGGGTATAGATAAGGTAAATGCAAGCGGGCTTTTTCCACTGAAGTTGAGTGAGACTAAAACTAGAGGTCATGCATTGAGGGTGAAAGGTGAAAAGTTTAAGGGGAACATGAGAGGAAACTTCACTCGGAGGGTGGTGAGGGCATAGAATGAGCTGCTCGCGAAAGTGATGGGTGCAGGTTCAATTTCAACACTTAAGAAAAAATTGGATAGGTACATGAATGGGAGGGGTATGGAGGGCTATGGTCCGGGTGCAGTTCAATGGTACTAGGTAGAATAATAGTTCAGCCTGGACTGGATTGGCCAAAGGGCCTGTTTATGTGCTGTAGTGTTCTATGACACTTATTCCTCTTAAACGTCATGGCTGAAGCTATGGAATTGAACTCAAGTTTTTGACAGAGGTTAATCAGATTGGCAAGATCTGATGAGTAGCAAGACTAATGACAGTGGATTCCAGCTAATTGGAACACATCAGCACCAGTACATTTTGGTCCAATTAAGCAGCTAGCTGAACTTTCATGGGAGTAGTTAAAAAGGTATATATAAAAAAAGCAAACTACCATTTAACTGAGTAACAAATTAAATGAAATACAGAACAAATTAGAACAATACCAATACTAGTACAGTACTATAAAGCTTTGTAGTTTCTAATACTTATCCACAGAGGAATTCATCCACTGTATGTTTCATGTTTTTTGATTGACTGTAAATGAACAAATCAGTACAGATAATGGACTGCCTTCATACAATGCTTTCAAATCTGCATTTTCATTGTAACATTCAAGATGATTATCAATCCCTTCAAATCTTCGTAGTTCGTAACTTATTAAAGTGGTGAAATCATTTCATTTTCATTCCCAACCATTTCTGGCATCTCCAAGCCTGAATGCTTGAAACCACAGTGAGCCAAACGGTTTCTGAATTGTATACATGCTTATTTTTCACCACTTATCAGTGACAAAAACCACTGCTTTCTAAATACAAACACACCCAACTGAAGTGATTTTAAAACTTCGCTTTAAGCACAGTGGAGTGTCTAGCCGTCACAACAAGTGCAAACTACTAACACTAGTTAGAAACTATTCGGCAATGGTCTCCTGTCCCAATTAAGCAGCATAGTGTCCCAAATAAATGAAAGGAATATTGACTATTTTCTCAACTAGTTTTTATTCTTTAAGAGTTGTTGAAATAAGCCCTGATTAAATATTGGCCCAATTAACCACAATCCACTGTATTCCTAAACAACTAAGATAGTTGGTCAACACTACTTGTGTGAATTTGCCTTCTCATGTTTTTCAGTAAAATTGATAAAAATGAATAGCCAAATCTCAGGAAGGCAGATTCAGTTAAAAACAAACAAGGTCATGCACTTTTTAAAAATTGAACAGAAATGGTGAAAATATAATAGCAGTAGAGGTCCAAGCAGCTTATATGAGGTAATATATCTGGATTATTAAATGTCAAGAGCAGGAACAGAAAGTAACCAACGAGGCAATGGAATGCTGTCCTGTTGAAAATGCTGGAATACAAGGGGTTAGAAGTTTAGCTGCAAAGCCCCAGAAAGGCTGCATTTGAGAAAAATCTGAGGTATCCTGGATAGGATCAAAATATCAGAATGATACTTGGAATCCAAGAGTTAAATTAGTTAGAATTAAGGTTAGAAAATTAAATGATTTTGTTGAAGTTTTCCAGTTTTGAGGGAAACATATGATAGCTGGGATTTATTTTCACCTCTTCTGAAGTCTTAAATATTAGCAGCAAGCACTTTTTGAAATAATGATGTGGCATATTGGAATCCTCTTCCAGAAATTGTATGTTATGCTACCGTTTAGTAATTTTGCATAAAAATAAAGTTGCAATGCAATTTCACCAGTAGCTTTATGGTATCTGAATATTCCCTTTATTCAGTACACCAGCCACAGCTATTCCACAACTACAGACGCCCATTGTTGCCTGGGAGCATTTTCTATTTGAAACTGAACAGCAAATACATCAAACTGAGGTAAGTTTCTCTTGAATTATATATAGTGGTGCTAGAAAGTTTGTGAATCCTGTAGAATTTTCTCTATTTCTGCACAAATATGCCCAAAAATGTGATCAGATCTTCACTTGTCCTAAAACTAGATAAGAGTACCCAATTAAATAAATAACACAAAGAAACATTATACTTTTTCATTTATTTATTGAGAAAATTGATCCAATAACGTATTTTTTGGAAAAAAGTATGTGAACCTTTGCTTACAGGAACTGGTGTGACACCCTTGTACAGCTATAACTTCAACCAGACGTTTCCAGTAATTGTTGATCAGTCCTGCTCACCAGCTTGGAAGAATTTTAGGTCCTTCCTTAAAAAACTGCTTTAACTCTGGGATGTTGGTGGGTTTCCTTGTATGAACTGCTTGTTTCCGGTCCTTTCACAACATTTCTATAGAATTAAGGTCAGGACTTTCACTCGGCCATTCCAAAACATGAATTTTCTTCTTTTTTTTTTAAACCATTCTGTTGTTGATTTTCTCTTGTCTTTTGGATCGTTGTCTTGTTGCATTATCCAACAAGCTTCAGGTGGCAGACTGCTACCCTGACATTCTCCTGCAAAATGTCTTCATACAATTTTGAATTCATTGTTCCCTCAACAATTGCAAGCTGCCCAGGCCCTGAGGCAGCAAAGCAGCCCCAAACCATGATGCTCCTTCCACCATACCTCACAGTTGAGATGAGGTTTTGTTGTTGGTGTGCAGTGCCTTTTTCCCTCCAAATATGGCAGTGTGCATTCCTGCCAAAATGTTCAATTTCTGTCACATCTGTCCAAAGAACATTGTCCCAGAAGTGTTGTAGAACATCCAAGTGGTCTTTTGCAAACCTGAGACGTAAAGCAATGTCTTTTTTTTTTTTTTTTTTTTTTTTTTTTGGAGAAGTGGATTCTTCCATGGTGTCCTTCCATGAACGCCATTCTTGTTCAGTGTTTTTCTCATAGTGGACACGTGAAAAGAGACTTTAGAAAGTTCTAGAGATTTCTGCAGGTCTTTTGCTGTTACCCTTGGTTCTTTTTCATCTCCTTCAGCATTGCACGTTGTGCTCTCGGTGTGATCTATGCAGGATGCCCACTCCTAGGGAGGAGTAGCAACAGTACTGAGTTTCCTCCATTTGTAGACAATTTCGCTTACTGTGGACTGATGAACACTCAGGTCTTTAGAAATGCTTTTGTAGCCTTTTGCAGCTTCATGCATCTCTACAATTCTTCTAAGATCCTCTGAAAGTTGTTTTGATCGAGGCATGGTGCACATAAACAGAAGAGCAAGTTCTGTCAGTAACCTGACTTTGTGTCGTTTTTTTATAGGACAGGAAACTCTACAACCCACACCTTCAATCTCATCTCATTAATAGGAACACCTGACTCCAAATAGCTTTTTAGAAGGCATTTCTCCAGACAGTCACATACTTTTTCCAACAAATACATATAATATTGGATCATTTTTCTTAATAAATAAATGAACAATGTTTTTTGTGTTTTTTATTTAACTGGGTTCTCTTTATCTAGTTTTAGGACTTGCGTGAAGATCTGATCACATTTTAGGTCATATTTGTGCAGAAATATAGAAAATTCTACAGGATTCACAAACTTTCTAGCACCACTGTAAGTCATTGTCTGAGCCATAATCTGTTTACTGTCCTGAGAAATTGAATGATTATTTCCATTTGTACATAACACTGCTTGTCGTATCTATTAGCCCAACGTATTGGAGTACCCAATAATTTTCAATTCTAGTTGAATAGAATAAGTTCCACCTCTTCCTCAATATTCTGCAGTGACCTAAGTAATGAAGATATTTTCCAGATTGAAATCTTTGTTTTATTTTTAATGCAGTTTCTCTGATTGATTCCTGTTGTACAGAAAGCATCAGGAATGTTGATATTGGTAAAAATACTATAGCAATTTCATCTTTTACAGATACGCTTTAAAGATCAGATTAATCAGGTGAAAGCTGGAATGCAGTTAAACAGCTTGGCAACAGTGACTATACCGAACCTCCCAGTACCACCAAGCTCTAGTGTACGTATCTAGTAAAATCTCTTTCTAAAAACCGTTCAGAATTTTGAAACCAGGTTGATGCATGTAGACACTATATTCAGAATCATACCTCAGTTGTACTAAAGGTATCTTTCAACAGAATTAAACATCTATCTACTTTAAAAATAGGACCTTGGAAAAATGCTTTAAGCACAAATGTACACTTATTAGCTGAAGGATAAAGTGATACAAGTTGCTACAGCCAGCCTATGGGTTGGGTTTTGGGACAGTGCTGTTCTTCAGAATTGGCAGTGAACAAGAATGCAGACTTCTGAAGGAAGTATTTAACTATAGGAAAGTACGAAGCTGAAGGTATTTGAAAAGAGCATGTGTATGTTGAGATTGAGGCATCAGAGGACAGAGATGGACATTCAGGGTGGTAGGTGAAGGGGGGTTTGTATTGGATACAAGTTACGGAGTTCAAAATGTGAAGCTTGTATGGATCAGTATGCACAGACCATTAAAGATACTGGAAGAGCCAAGTTTGTAAGTGACATTGACAAGGATGAGAGTTTCAGGGATCTAAAGGCAAAAACATGCACAGATGCTGACAGTCTGAAATGAAAATGGGAATACTCAGCAACTCAGGCAGCATCTGCAGAGAATTATTGACCATGGTTAAATGTTAACTTGTTTCTTTCTTCATATGTGCTGTACGATCTGAATATTTCGAGCATTTTCTGTTTTGAGTTTCAGGAGCAGAATAGAGATGATTTGAATCAATTACTCTTAAGTTCTCAATGTGAACTTGACTATATGATTAAATAATTGAATTCATAGAAAGATTATTCAGAAGGAAAATGATGTATTTTGGAAAGTCAAACCAGCATTGAACTTGTACTCTGAATGGTAGGGCTCTGAGGAGTGTAATGGAACTGAGGGACCTAGAAGTATAAGTGCATAGTTCATTGAAAGCAGTGCCACAGGTACACAGGGTGGTACAAAGGGTATTCATCATTCAGGGCATTGAGTATAGGAGCTAGGGCATTATGTTGCAGTTATACATGGGGCCACACGCAGAATGCTGTGTACAGTTCTGGTCACCCTGTTAAAAGAAATGCACAGTTAAAGTGGAACATGTCCAGAAAAGATTCATGAGGTTGTTGCCAGGACTAGAGGGCTGAGTTATAGAGAGAGGTTAGCCAGACTAGGTCTTTGTTACTTGGAATATAGGAGAATGAGGGGTGACCTTGAGAGAAAAGTTTAAAATTATGAGAGGCATGGATAAGGTGGATGGTTAGTCTTCCTCAGGGTAAGGAAGTCCAAAACTAACAGGCATAGATGCAGAGTGAAGGGGTAAGATTTAAAGGCGACCTGAGGAGCAACATTTTTTCCAAAGGTTGGAGATTATATGGAATGAGCTGCTATGGAAATGGTCAAGGCAGATACAACATTATCATTTAAGAAGCTCTTGGTTAGAAAAGTAAGGCTTAGAGGGACATGGGCTGAATTAAATTGGCACTGGTTGGGTGGACACCATGGTTGGCATGAACTTGTTGGGCCAAAGGGCCTGTATCCATGCTGTATTCATGCTGTATTACTAGAAACAAACATTTTTATATTTTCATTTTGTTGCTATTTTTAAAACATATGTCTTTCAATTCAGGTAATGTTGGAAAAGTTGACTATTGATGATCCTGCCATTATCGCATCTTACCCTTGTGCTGCTCCCCAGATGCTTGGGTTACATAACGAACAACATAGTCCACCAGTTCCACACCTGCCTTCAGTCACAGGAGCCACAAAAGAAAAGCCAAAGCCTCCATCCGGCTTCCAGAACCAGAGATCCTCAAACCATTTTCATCCTGCTGCTGCTTTGACCGAGCCTCAGTCTACCTGGGCACAAGCAAGTAGTCGATCAGAATCGCCTGTAGGATCGGAACCCGCAAGCTGTCACGAAACACGGCCTTCTACGAGCCAATCTACACATGAAAAATCTCAGCAACCCAAGAAAAGCTTTGATAAGATAATTTCCCGCCTTTTAGCCATGTTTCCTAATTATACACAGTAAGTCTACTGGGAAGGTAAATGTAATTAACAGAAATATATAACAGAGAATGGTACTGTGGTGGCTTTTGACAATCTGGAGGTATTCATATGAAACTAAAGAATCAATTTTACAATATAAAAAAAAACTAGACTCATTACCGAAGCCCGTAAGATTCTTATATTGTAGTCAGAATCTATCAGGTAGAAGCTCAGCCTGAATTATGCACAATTCCAATCGACAGCAATTCCCTCTAAAATGGTTTAGTAAGACATTCGATTTTGTCAGATGCTATGTGACAACATGGTAGTAATAAACCCAGAAAGAGCTAGATGGGGAACAGATTCGGGCAGGGTAAGTGCAGTTAGCCTCAAGTGTTTCTCCCAAACATCTGGCAACTGGTTGCCTCCATTAGGAAAGCTGTTTCACAGCGAACTGATAACAGCCTGAGCTGTATGTATAGAGTCATTACTTGCAGCTCATATACCAGATCTCAAAGGAAATTAGAGATGAACAGTAAATGATGTGTGTTGCTAGCTATTTTTTGATAAGGTTTTATTCTTTAAGAGTTGTCCCAAAAAAAAAAGCTGTCCCAATTAACCAAAATCTACTTTTGTTTTTGTTGGTTTGTTTATTTATTTGTTTTGGCAATGCACTGTGGAACTGGCCCTTCCAGCCCAATGAGGCACATTGCACAGCAACCCATCTTTTCAATCCAAGCCTAATCACAGGACAGTTTACACTGACCAATTAACCTACTAAGTGATACATTTTTGGACTTTGGGAGGAAACCAGAGCACCCAAAGCAAATCCATACATTCATGGGGACGGAGAAAATCCACATGTTCACGGGGAGAACATACAAACTTCTTAAAGATGATGTTGGAATTGAACTCCGAACTCTGACACCCTGAGCTGTAATAGCAACACTCTAACCACTGCGCGATTCTTCCAATGATCAGAGGATATTATGGAGACAGCTTTGGTGGAATCTTCAGTTACCTAAGGTGCTTGGTGTTGGCAGTCCAGGTCTCAGATGCATGCAGGAGGTAATGGCTGCCAAATGAACCACAAGTTTGAAGATCTGATCTTCAAACCTCTGTTTTCCCCAATCATAGCTTAGTAGCATTAGCTTGTCTGTTCTGTAGGTGTTGGAATAACATTCGTGCTGTCTTGATATACATCTTGGTGTCAGTCTCAGTTTTGCATAAATTTGCTTCATACATCATTTTCCATTTTGCTATGCATTGTACTTTCCAGTGCTGGCCTGACTGTCTTCATTAAGGAAGTTCGTAGTGCAAATGGAGGTTCCCTTTCTGGATTAGTGATTGATGAGATAATCAGCCAAGTAGCAGAACGCATCCTAGATCATCAGGACAAAAAAAAGGTGAGAGTCTTATCAATGGGAAAGTGTGAAGGGTTTCTAGAAGGTTGATATGCCTTACAGAACCCAGTTTACACACAGTTCTCAGAAACAAAAACTCTTACATAACCGAAGAACTGCCTGTATTTCTAATCTTGAAGTAAAGTCTCAGCTTTCTGTCTGCCATCAGCCATAGTGCAAGAATCCCAAATGACCATAAACTGATGTCTGCTCTACACTTTGTTTCTGCTTTAGCAATACTCATCTGCAGTGCCATAGCTGATTGCCACCTCAGCTTACAGTCTGCTTCACAGATTGTACACTGTGGCCACTTTATCAGACACACATGTACACCTGCTTGATAATGCAAATATCTAATCAGCCAATCATATGTTTGCATTGAAGCATGCAGACCTGGTCAAGAGGTTCAGTTTGTTGTTCAAACCAAACATCAGAGTGGGGAAGAAATGTGATCTAAGTGACAGTAACCAAGGAGTGATTGTTGGTGCCAAACAGAGTGTTTTGAGTATCTCAGATACTGCTGATTTCCTGGGATGCTCAGGCACAACAGTTGACAGAGAATGGTGCAATATACAAAAAAAATATCCAGTGAGAGGCAGTTCTGTGGGCAAAAATGCCTTCGTAATGAGAGAGACCAGATAGGAGTGGCCAGACTGGTTCAAACTGACACAGGAACGCAACAGTAACTCAAATAACAAGTGGTGTGCAGAAGAGCATCTCTGAACACACATGTCGAACCTTGACGTGGATAGGCTACAAAAGCAGAAGACCACGGACATACACTCAGTAGCACTTAATTAGGAATGGGTATTTCAGGAAACTACACCTTCTTACAGACAGAGGTTAAAAATCCTGTTAAGACCCAAAGATGATCACCAAAGAAAGGGGATGCTCATCTCCCTAAGATGTAACCCGTGCAGATAATTGGGCCAGAATTTATGGTGAAAATGATGGCAAAACTTTCTTTCTCTGTGCAGCTGGCTTCAACTTTTCATTCATGTTTACAGCAGAAGATGAGTGAGTCATGAAGGTCATGCAAATTATTTAAATTATTAATGAGCATGTTCCACTACTTAATTATTTGAAAACCTTGCACTATCACATGAAGTCTGAGTGAGGTTTTAATGGCACATTAAGCTGTAAATAATGCATATTAAACTATTTTATACTTAGTAATTCTCACAGAACTGGTTCAGACTGTCCAAACAGAATATGAAATGTTGTTCTTCCAATTCGTGTTTGTCGCCTTTAGCTTCTCCATAGCAATGGAGAAGTCCAAGGACAGACCAGATGGTGTGTGAGTGGGGAAGGAGAGTTAAAATGGCTTGCGACCAGAAGCTGAAGATAGCTGTGACAGAGCACAGGTGCCCTGCAAAACTGCCACCTGCTCTGCATTTAAATTTCGCCGGTGTAGGAGGAGGCCACATCATATGCACCATACACAGTAAACCATACTGGAAGTGCTGCTTTGGTCTCCTAAAGGCAGGCAGTGAGAAAGGAGGTGAAGGAACCAGTGTTACACCTAAGGTTGCAGGGAACAGTTCCAGGACACAGAGAAAGGTGATTGGAGAAAGATATGCAGCCTAGGGAGTCATGAAGAGAATCAAGTTTATTATCACCAACATTAGACATAAAATATGTTGGTTTGTAGCAGCAGCACAATACAGGCATAACAAATTACTATAAATTACAATTAAGAAATAAATAGTGAGAAAGAGAAATAGTGAAGTAATGTTCATTGGCTATTCAGTAAAAACTGTTCCTAAAATGTTGAGTGTGTTGTCTTCAGGCTCCTGTACATCTCACTGATGGTAGTATTGAAAAGAGGGGAATGGTGAAGATCCTTTATAATGAATGCTGCCTTCTTGAAGTACCGCCTTTTGAAAATGGAGCTAGCTGAGCCTACGGCCCTCTGCAGTTTCTTTCCATCCTGTGCATTACAGCCTCCATTTCAGGCTTTGGTGACATACCAAGGAAAGTGGTTCTTACAGAAGACAGAAGGGGGTGTAGGAAAGAGGAAAAATTTACATGTTTAATCATGTGAAAATGAAAATTTTAGTAGAAAGGATCAGGACCAAAGAAACTGTACTGTCTGGGAGAGGGGCAGGGAGAGTTGAGATCAGACATGCACATGAGGGGAAGCTACAGGGACAAGGGCAGTGACAGTTCAGAAGCCCTAGATTAGCAAACGTCATCTTGACTGAAAATTTGAGGGGAAAAAATGATAGCTTCCTTACAGAGGCAGAGGGGGAAGAGGTACTGTATAGTCGAGGTATCTCTGGCAGTTGCTGTATTTATAGGCAGAACACGCATCTTGTCATTTTAACATAGTGGAACTTCATTGGTGCCTTTAGCAAGGGTTTTAAACCTCTTATCTAAAACTACTTCCACTGTTAACTTCAGAAACACAAAAATAGTTAAACTGCTTAACTAAGTCTTTACTGGGAGAAGTGGGTAAAGATCTAGGGCAATTGTGATGCCAGCTCCTACCTTTGTTTACTAATCATGCCGCTAAGTTATATAGTAAAATGTCTAGATTCTAAAGCAGTAATGTCTTGTACATGGATATCCCTGAGGCATAGGAACAAACACTTGCTCTTCTGCTCTAGTTTCAAAACTAATTTGGGTTTACTAACTGCATAAAGGCAACCGATGTTAACAAGACAGGATGAGAATGGATTAACAAAAGATGGTGTCAGATTTTGAGAATAGAGCACATAATGTGGAAAATTAAGGAGCACATAGAGAATAATAAAGTTTATTGCAAATACATAACAAATGCAAGAGTGTGTACAATCGACTTACCATGCGTGAAAAAATTATTTTCTATGTTACTATGGCAGATTAAAAGTCAAATACAAAAATTCATACATTTGTAGTCAAATCATCCCAGGTTAATCTAAATCAAATATCTTTAATAGGTGCAGTAATCTTTTAAAGTGTGTTATGGTTCAGGCTGAGTGTGCAGACAGGAGCCACCAGCAGTAATTAACTACCATCTGCTGCAGTGGCCACTCATTTACTGCCATGAAAAGCAGAAAATTGTTGTTTTTACGGCTTAAACTTGCTAAAAATTGCTATTTGCAAACGCAATCGTTATACCTCAGCTGGTGGAGTTATATCCTGTTAATTTCAATACAGTTACTACAATTGGCTTTAATACCTCTTGGGATAAATATTGTAAGTTTTTTTTAATATTTGAGCTTGAAACCAAGATGGCTGAGGAAAATATAACTGGACAAAAAGAAAATAATTCATTAACAGTAATAACATAAATTGCTATTGACTGAACAAAACATATTTAATTGAAATCACAATTATACGATATTGTTGTTTGTCAGAACTGGTGGTGGTGTTTAGAAAGAGGAGGAAATGACAGGATGAATGGCATGTTTTTGTTAAACTTCAATTTCAGGTCCAGTTTCCATCTGCTAATTTTCAACATGCAACATTCCCGACTGACCAAAGATCCACTTCTGCCACGAGTGAAGTCCCAAAAATGAACTCAGCCACCAGGAAGATCAGAGCACCAGAAGATCTTTCCCAACCTTGGCAACCAGTCAGAACTCAGACTGCTTCACAGTGGCAGGGGAGTGATAGCACAGTAAGTTAGTCACTTGAGAGCTTCATTACCTTACAACAAACAAAATGATATGTATTCAACATTCCCAATGAAATATGCAAGAAGCACATTTAATGTAACATTCTTACTCTAAACAACTTAAGACAACGACTTGAATTTACGAAAAGTAGTGTGAATAATACAGGCTATTAATAATATGCAAACTGGCCAGCTGCTTGTCAAAAGCTACAATAAATTGCATAACATCTGGTACTGGCCAGTTTCCTGCTTTACTCAAACAGCCTACCAAAAGTCTTCACTACATTTTCATCAATTTGCTACTTGCACATTAAACTGCCACTAAATCAGGAGCTCCTAACTCTTTTAAATCATTGAACCAAGGGGTCCACACACCCCAGTTTGGGAACCCCTGCTCTCAATGTTACCTTGTTGTGTTGATGGTTGCTAATTAAAGGATTACACGTAGTACTATCAATTACCAAGTTGTTCATCTTGAATCTTATTTTTTCATTATAAAAAAAACATTTATTTCTCCTGTTCTGCCTTGACATTGAATTAGTCTCTATACTACCAGTGGAGAGACAATATATGATCTAAGGAGCAGAATGCTGAATCCACCTGGGTAGAGATTAGGAATAGCAAAGGGAAAAAAAATCACTGGTGGGTGTTGTCCATCAGCCGCCGAATAATAACATTATAGAGGCACAGGCAATAAACAGAGAAATACATGAGGCATGTAAAAATGCAACAAGCAGTTATCATGGGGGACTTTAATTTGCACATAGATTGGTTGAGGCTGTCTTGAGGAGGACTTCATAGAGTGCATCTGTGATGGCTTTCTCAAACAGCATGTTACTGAACCTACAAGAAAACATGCTATCTTAAATCTGGTCCTGTGCAATGAGACAGGCAAAATTAGTGATTTTGTATTTAGTGATCCTCTTGGAAAGAGTGATCACAGTATGATTGAGTTTCTCATACAAAAGGGAGGTGTAAGAATTCAATATAAAACCAGTGTATTATGCCTAAACAATGGAGTCTACAATGGGATGAGGGAGGATTTGGCTAGTGTAGACTGGGAACACAGGCTATATGGTGGGACGGTTGAGGAACAGTGGAAGACTTTCAAAGAGATTTTTCACGGTGTTCAACGAAAGTATACTCCAGTTAAAAGCAAGGGCAGTAAGGGTGGGGAGAGCCAGCCTTGGATAACTAAGGAAATAAAAGAAGGCATCAAACTAAAAGCTCGTGCATATAAAGTCACCAATAGTGAGCAACTGTAAGATTGGGAAAACTTTAAAAAGCAACAAAATACCACTAAGCAAGCAATAAAGAAAGGGAAGATAGATTATGAAAATAAACTAGCACAAAATATAAAAATGGATAGTAATTTTTTAAAATTATATAAAGTGGAAAAGGATGGCTAAAGTGAATGTAGGTCCCTTGGAGGACGAGAAGGGGGGATTGATATTGGGTAATGAGTAAATGGCTGGAGGCTTTGGAATGACTATTCTGTGTCAGTCTTCACAGTGGAGGACACGTCAAACATGCCAAAGAGAAATGTTATTGGATGTGATGGGAGGTGAGGACCTCAATACAATAGCTATCACTAAAGAGAGAGTGCTGAACAAACTTGTGGGCCTGAAGATAGATAACTCCCCTGGTTCTGATAGAATGCATCCCAAGGTACTGAAAGAAATGGCAGAAGTTATAGTAGAGGTGTTGATGGTGATTTATCAAAATTCTCTGGGCTGGTCCCGGCGGATTGGAAGATGACAAATGTCACACCACTGTTCAAAAAAAGGATACAAGCAAAAGGCAGGTAACTATAGGCCAATTAGTTTAACATCAGTAGTTGGGAAAATGCTTGAAGCTATCACTAAAGAAGAAATAGCAAAGCATCTGGAAGAAAATGGATCCAGTTTGGATTCAGCGAAGGTAGGTCCTGTTTGACAAACTTACTGGAGTTCTTTGAGGATATAATGAGCGCAGTGGATAGAGGGGAACAGATAGACATTATTTACTTGGATTTCCAGAAAGCGTTTGATAAGGTGCCTCATAAAAGACTTATCCATAAGATAAGGATGCATAGAGTTGGGATGCATGGTCATTACTCTGGTTGGCAATCAGTGGTGAGCTCGCAACTGTTCACAATATACAGTAACAGTCTGGAAGAGGAGACAGAGTGTAGTGTGTCTAAGTTTGCTGATGATACTAAATTGAGTGGAAAAACAAATTGTGCAGAAGATACATACAGAGAGTCTTCACAGCAATATAGGTAGGTTGAGTTTGTGGGCAAGGGTCTGGCAGATGGAGTACAATATTGGTAAATGCGAGGTCATCCACTTTGGAAGGAAAAATGAAAGATCGGATTATTATTTAAATGGTAAAAAATGACCACGTGCTGCTGTGCAGAGGGACTTGGGAGTGCATGTGCATGAATCACAAAAGGTCGGTTTGCAGGTACAGCAGGCTATCAGGAAGGCAAATGGAGTGTTGGCCTTCATTGCTGGAGGGATTGAATTTAAGAGCAGGGAGGTTATGCTGCAACTGTACAGGGTTCTGGTGAGGCCACACCTAGAGTACTGCGTGCAGTTCTGAACTCCTTATTTGAAGAAAGATATACTGGCTTTGGAGGTGATGCAGAGGAGGTTTGCCAGGTTGATTCCAGAGATGAGGGTTTGGACTATGAGGAGAGATTGAGTCACCTGGGACTGCATTCGCTGGAATTCAGAAGAATGGAAGGAAATCTTATAGAAACATTTAGAATTATGAAAGGGATCAATAAGATAGAGGCAGGGAAGTTGTTTCCACTGGTAGGTGAGACTAGAACTAGGGGACATAGCCTCAAGATTCAGGGGAGTAGATTTAGGACAGAAATGAGGAGGAACTGCTTTTCCCAGAGAGTGGTGAATCTGTGGAATTCTCTGCCCAATGAAGCAGTGGAGGCTCATTAGTAAATATATTTAAGACAAGGTTGGATAGATTTTTGCATAGTAGGGGAATTAAGGGTTATGGGGAAAAGGCAGGTAGGTGGAGATGAGTCCATGGCCAGATCAGCCATGATCTTATTGAATGACAGAGAAAGCTCAACGAGCCAGATGGCCTACTCCTTCTCCTATTGTGAGGGGCATAGATAGATAGAGTAAATGCAAGCTGTCTTTCTCTACTGAGGTTGAGTGGGACTGCAACCAGATGTCATGGGTTAAGGGTGAAAGATGAAAAATTTAAGGGAACACTTCTTCACGCAGAGGGTTGTGAGAGTATAGAATGAGCTGCCAGCGCAGGTGGTGCACATGAGCTCGATTTCAATTTTTTAAGAGAAGTTTGGATGGGTACATGGATGGTAGGGGTATAGAAGGCTATGGTGCCTTTGCAAGTGGATGGGGTAGGCAGTTTAAATGGTTCAGCACTGACTAGATGGGCCAAAGGGCCTGCTTCTGTGCTGTACTTTTCGAAGACTCTATGACTCTTCCACAATTTATTACTTAAATTTTAGCAGCACTATCCCAATGCATTATGTGTTTACCAAAGTCCAAGATGCATCATTATACTCAAGATAGAACCACCACCCAAACTTGGAGCAACTCCAATTATTGTTGTAGGCTGCAGGGAATAATCTGGAAGGCCTTACGATAGGCCATGTTAAAGCAGCGAATCCTGACCTTTGACTACGCAGCTCTACTCTTCATTCGAATCTGAAATCAAATTTCATAGTTGATAATTGACTCCAGCATCAAAAGTAATTTTTGGCTAATCCAGGTGTCTTTTGAAGATGTGTCTGGGATAAGGTTATTTAAAGAACTACACAGGGTCACTTTAAAATAATAGATTGTGCAGTTAGGATTGAGTTATTGACCACAGACTGAGGACTGGTAAATTGAAAAAACAGAACAGGATAATTTGGCAGGCTGTTTGTCAGGTACCATACAAATCATTTTGAGGCTCTCAATTATAAATTGGCAAATTAATTTATGACTGTCACTTGTACTAGATACAGTGAAAGACTCTTGCCTGCCATCCATACATCCATTGTCAATTTTATTTATTATTGTTTTTCTTATTTATTTGCACAATTTGTCTTGTTTTGCACATTGATTATTTGTCTGTCTCTATTTGTGTGGAGTTTTTAAACATAGCACAGTATAGACCCTTTCACTCACAATGTTATGCCGAGCCAAGATCAATCTAACTCTTCTCTCCCAACATAGCTCACCATTTTCTTTCATCCATGTGCATTTCTAAGAATCTCTTAAATCTCCCTAAGACATTCTCACAAATGTATTGTTGGTACACTATACTCTGTACATTAGTGTATTGTTGGTACATTGTCAGTGGTTAAAGTGCCTACAGTATGTTTGTAAGTTGAAACTACCAACTATCCTACATAATCTTAGAGAGTGAATGAGACACAGACGTGGTGCTAGAAATGTTAGTTAATGATTCTATGAATATACAGACTATATCTGAATCAGAATACAAAATGTCAATCATAATCTCTTCCAAATGTGCTTCCCTGCATTGAGAAGTGTGAGATTCAATTACAATTGTCAATCAATCTGCAAAATGTTTCATTGATTCTATTGTGCTTCTTTGTATTGATTGTGAATGCCTGCAAGAAAATGAATCTCAGGTGACATATACAGTATGTACTTTGATCATAATTTTTCTTCAAACATCAGATGATAGTGTTACAATTACAGAGAACGTACACTGCAGGCAGACAATAAGGTGCAAAGTCAGAGTGAGGTAGATGGTGAGGTCAAGAGCCGACGTCATCGTACCTGGGGACTGTTGAATAGTCTACAGAATTATATGAAAAATTCAGTTGATGTAAATCTAAATGGGCTTATTGAGGCCAACATCAAGATCATGGGGATCGTTGTGAAGGTGTTAAAGAAATAAGGTTGGCCAGGATTTTTTTTAAACAATAGCACATTCTGTGGTGCAGAAGGGTGGGATGGAGAAGAGAAGAGTTGTTGTCATTGGAGAGTCTATAGTCAGGGAAGCAGACAGGAGATTTTGTGGACATGAGAAGGACACCCGCATGGTTTGTTGCCTCCCGGGTGCCTCCAGGCTGTCTCTGACTGGGTGCACGACATCCTGGTATGAGAGGGAAAGCAACCAGAAGTCATGATAAATGTTGGCACCAACGACATAGGCAGGAAGAGGGATGAGGTCCTGAGGTGTGAGTTTCAGGAACTAGGCAGAAGGCTGAAGAACAGGACCTCAAGGGTGGCATTCGCAGGATTGCTGCCAGTGCTACGTGACAGAGATGGTAAGAATTGGAGGAGATGGCAGTTGAAAGCGTGGCTGAGGAGTTGGTGCAGAGAGCAGGGTTTTAGATTTTTGAATCATTGGGATCTCTTCTGGGGAAGGTGGGACCTGTACAGATTGGATGGGTTGCACCTGAACTCGAGGGGGAGCAATATCCTTGCAGGTAGGTTAGCTAGCATGGTTCGGGAGGGTTTAAACTAATTTGCAAGGGGGATGGGACCCAGAGCGATAGAGCAGTGAAAGAAGTGCATGGAGTAAAGCCAGGTCTAACATACAGAGAGGCTTTGAGGAAAGAGAAGCAGAATAAATGGTGTAAAGGTAGGAAGGTAGAAGGGCTAAAGTGCGTGTACTTCAATGCAAGAAGTATCAGGAACAAAGGTGATGAACTGAGAGCTTGGATACATACATGGAATTACGATGTAGTGGCCATTACAGAGACTTGGCTGGCACCAGGGCAGGAATGGATTCTCAATGTTCTTGGATTTCAGTGCTTTAAAAGGGACAGAGAGGGGGAGAAAAAGGGGAGGAGGGGTGGCATTACTGGTCAGGGATATTATTACAGCTACAGAAAGGGTGGGTAATGTAGCAGGATCCTCTTTTGAGTCAGTATGGGTGGAAGTCAGGAACAGGAAGGGAGCAGTTACTCTATTGGGCGTATTCTATAGGCCCCCTGGCAGCAGCAGAGATACCGAGCAGATTGGGAGGCAGATTTTGGAAAGGTGCAAAAATAACAGGGTTGTTATCATGGGTGACTTTAACTTCTCTAATATTGATTGGCACCTGATTAGTTCCAAGGGTTTAGATGGGGCAGAGTTTGTTAAGTGTGTCCAGGACGGATTCCTGTCACAGCATGTGGACAGGCTGACTAAGGGGAATGCTATGCTAGATCATACTAGGTAATGAACCGGGTCAGGTCACAGATCCCTCAGTGGGTGATCATCTGGGGGACAGTGACCACCGCTCCCTGGCCTTTAGCATTATCATGGAAAAGGATAGAATCAGAGAGGACAGGAAAATTTTTAATTGGGGAAGGGCAAATTATGAGGCTATGAGGCTAGAACTTGGTGTAAATTGGGATGATGTTTTTGCAGGGAAATGTACTATGGACATGTGATCGATGTTCAGAGATCTCTTGCAGGATGTTAGGGATAAATTTGTCCCGGTGAGGAAGATAAAGAATGGTAGGTGAAGGAACCATGGGTAACAAGTGAGGTGGAGAATCTAGTCAGGTGGAAGAAGGCAGCATACATGAGGTTTAGAAAGCAAGGATGAGATGGGTCTATTGAGGAATATAGGGTAGCAAGTAAGGAGCTTAAGAAGGGGCAGAGGAGAGCAAGAAGGGGGCATGAGAAAGCCTTGGCGAGCAGGGTAAAGGAAAACCCCAAGGCATTCTTCAATTATGTGAAGAACAAAAGGATGACAGGAGTGAAGGTAGGACTGATTAGAGATAAAGGTGGGAAGATGTGCCTAGAGGCTGTGGAAGTGAGCGAGGTCCTCAATGAATACTTCTCTTCGGTATTCACCAATGAGAGGGAACTTGATGACGGTGAGGACAATATGAGTGAGGTTGATGTTCTGGAGCATGTTGATATTAAGGCAGAGGAGATGTTGGAGTTATTAAAATACATTAGGACAGATAAGTCCCCAGGGCCTGATGGAATATTCCCAAGGCTGTACCACGAGGCGAGGGAAGAGATTGCTGAGCCTCTGGCTAGGATCTTTATGTCCTCGTTGTCTACGGGAATGGTACCGGAAGATTGGAGGGAGGCGAATGTTGTCCCCTTCTTCAAAAATAGTAATAGGGATAGTCCGGGTAATTATAGACCAGTGAGCCTTACGTCTGTGGTGGGAAAGCTGTTGGAAAGATTCTTAGAGATAGGATCTATGGGCATTTAGAGAATCATGGTCTGATCAGAGACAGTCAGCATGGCTTTGTGAAGGGCAGATTGTGTCTAACAAGCCTGATAGAGTTCTTTGAGGAGATGACCAGGCATATAGATGAGGGTAGTGCGGTGGATGTGATCTATATGGATCTTAGTAAGGCATTTGACAAGGTTCCACACATTAGGCTTATTCAGAAAGAAGGCATAGGATCCAGGGAAGTTTGGCCAGGTGGATTCAGAATTGGCTTGCCTGCAGAAGGCAGAGGGTCCTGGTGGAGGGAGTACATTCAGTTTGGAGGATTGTGACTAGTGGTGGCCCACAAGGATCTGTTCTGGGACCTCTACTTTTCGTGATTTTTATTAACGACGTGGATGTGGGGGTAGAAGAGTGAGTTGGAAAGTTTGCAGACGACACAAAGGTTGGTGTTGTTGTAGGTAGTGTAGAGGACTGTCAAAGATTGCAGAGAGATATTGATAGAATGCAAAAGTGGGCTGAGAAGTGGCAAATGGAGTTCAACCTGGAGAAGTGTGAGGTGGAACACTTTGGAAGGACAAACTCCAAGGTAGAGTACAAAGTAAATGGCAGGATAATTGGTAGTGTGGAGGAGCAGAGGGATCTCGGGGTACATGTCCACAGATCCCTGAAAGTTGCCTCACAGGTGGATAGGGTAGTTAAGAAAGCTTATGGAGTGTTAGCTTTCATAAGTCGAGGGATAGAGTTTAAGAGTCACGATGTAATGATGCAGCTCTATAAAACTCTGGTTAGGCCACACTTGGAGTACTGTGTCCAGTTCTGGTCACCTCACTACAGGAAGGATGTGGAAGCATTGGAAAGGGTACAGAGGATAATTATCAGGATGCTGCCTGGTTTAGAGAGTATGCATTATGATCAGAGATTAAGGGAGCTTGGGCTTTTCTCTTTGGAGAGAAGGCGGATGAGAGGAGACATGATAGAGGTGTACAAGATAATAAGAGGAATAGATAGAGTGGATACCCAGCGCCTCTTCCCCTGGGCACCATTGCTCAATACAAGAGGACATGGCTTTAAGATAAGGCGTGGGAAGTTCAAGGGGGATATTAGAGGAAGGCTTTTTACTCAGAGAGTGGTTGGTGCATGGAATACACTGCCTGAGTCAGTGGTGGAGGCAGATACACTAGTGAAGTTTAAGAGACTACTAGACAGGTATATGGAGGAATTTAAGGTGGGGGGTTATATAGGAGGCAGGATTTGAGGGTCAGCACAACAATGTGGGCCGAAGGGCCTGTACTGTGCTGTACTATTCTATGTTCTATGTTCATTCAAATGAACATTCAATATGAAAAGAAAATGGGAGAAACTTAAAGGTGTTTCCCTTTTTCCACTGTAGACATTTGATGAAGAGCCATGTATTATTTGTCATGATGATTTGACACCAGACAGCATGTTTATCCTGTCATGCAAACATCACTTTCATGAAGTGGTAAGTTTATTTCATTTAATCTTATTTTTAGCACTTTAATATGTGGCTGATTTACACTGGTGGAAACATGCTCATGCTAATAGATGTGAAATCAGGTTTGTTCCTGTAATTTTTCAGCTGATTCAAGGTTAAGTTACTTTAGCTCTTCATAAATAGAAACACTAGTTTCGACCATCTGGCATTTAGAGAGGAAGGAAGAAGGCACTCATCTTGTAAATTTGAATGTAGAATAGAATAGAACAATACAGCACAAGCCTTTCAGTCCATGAGGTACTGACCTTTATAAACCTTTTTCATGAACAATCTAATCCTTTCTCCTGTTTTCTTAACATGTGACACGATGATTTACATAGAAACATAGAAAACCTACAACACAATACAGGCCCTTTGGCCCACAAAGTTGTGCCGAACATGTCCCTACCTTAGAAATTACTAGGCTTACCTATAGCCCTCTATTTTACTAAGCTCCACTTTAAAAGTCTCTTAAAAGACCCCATCATATCGGCCTCCACCACCGTTGCTGGCAGCCCATTCTACGCACTCACCACTCCGACTAAAAAAACTTACCCCTGACATCTGCTCTGTACCTACTCCCCAGCACCTTAAACCTGTGTTCTCTTGTGGCAACCATTTCAGCCCTGGGAAAAGGCCTCTGACTATCCACATGATCAATGCCTCTCATCATCTTATACACCTCTATCAGGTCACCTCTCATCCTCCGTCGCTCCAAGGAGAAAAGGCTGAGTTCACTCAACCTATCCTCATAAGGTATGCTCCCCAATCCAGGCAACATCCTTATAAATCTCCTCTGCACCCTTTCTATGGCTTCCACATCCTTCCTGTAGTGAGGCAACCAGAACTGAGCACAGTACTCCCAAGTGGGGTGTGACCAGGGTCCTATATAGCTGCAACATTACCTCTTGGCTCCTAAGTTCAACTCCACGATTGATGAAGGCCAATACACCGTATGCCTTCTTAACCACGGAGTCAACCTGCGCAGCTGCTTTGAGCGTCCTGTGGACTCAGACCCCAAGGTCCCTCTGATCCTCCACACTGCCAAGAGTCTTACCATTAATACTATATTTGGCTAATATATTTTATCTTACCAAAATGAACCACTTCACACTTATTTGGGTTGAACTCCGTCTGTCACTTCTCAGCCCGGTTTGGTATCCTATCAATGTCCCACTGTAACTTCTGACAGCCCTCCACACTATCCACAACACCTCCAACCTTGTGTTATCAGCAAACTTACTAACCCATCCCTCCACTTCCTCATCCAGGTCATTTATAAAAATCACGAAGAGTAAGGGTCCCGGAACCAGATCCCTGAAGCACCCCACTGGTGACCGACCTCCATGCAGAATATGACCCATCTACAACCACTCTTTTCCTTGTGTGGGCAAGCCAGTTCTGGATCCACAAAGCAATGTCCCCTTGGATCCCATGCCTCTTTACTTTCTCAATAAGCCTTGCATGGGGTACCTAATCAAATGCATTGCTGATTTAAAAGTCTCTTAAATGTTCCTTTGTCACCACCCCTAGCAATGTGTTCTTGGTACCTTCCACTCTGTGCAAAAAAAAAAAAAAAAAAAAAAAAATCATAACTCTGACATCTCCCTTAAACTTCCCTTTACTCACCTTAAAAGGATTTCCTCTGGTATTGGCCATCGTTGCCTTGGAGAGAAAGACACTGGCTGTCCACTTTATCAAGCCTCTCAATCTTATACACCTCTACCAAGTTGCCTGTAATCCTCTGTCACTCCACGGAGAAAAACCATAGCCTGCTCAACTTTTCCTCATACGACATGTTCTCTAATCCAGACAACATCCTAGAAAATCTCCAGTGCACCCTCTCTAAAGCTTCCACACCCTTCTCATAATGAGGTGATCAGAAATGAACACACAACTCCAAGTGTGGTCTTAACTGCTGTTTTATAGAAGTGCAACATTACTTCATGGCTCTTGAACTCAATTCCCTGACTAATAACAAATTGGGTAATAGTTTCCTGATAGCTTGAATGGAAGTTGAATGGATTACTTCTTTTATATTTAAAATAGAAACTGAAGTGTTTGGTTGAAACTTTTTTTTGTATGTGAACTGGTGCCTCTCGCTGAGTCTACATTTGCCTTGTTTTCTATTTACATTTAATACACGTTATTCAGGCCTTGAGTTCAAATGTACAGTGGTATGGTAGCATAGTGGTTTAATTCCCGATACTGCCTGTAAGGAGTTTATATGTTCTCCCCGTGACCACGTATGTTTCCTCCAGGCGCTTCAGTCCCCGTCCCCCCACCACCACACAGTCCAAAGATGTACCGGCTAATAGGTTAGTTGGTAAATTGTAAATTGTAATTAGTCTGGGGTAAATCAGGAGTTGCCGGGCGGGGGATCTCGAAAGGCCTATTCAGCACCATATCTCAATAAATAAAATGTATCATTTCCTATGTGAAAATAACAAAATGAATGTGCGCTTAATTTTTTTCTTTGTTACCATACAGTGCATCAAGAAGTGGCTGAAAGCAAACAGGACCTGTCCGACATGTCGAGTCTATGCTCTCCTGCCTGAGGACTTCCCTGTGCTGCCTAGAATATTAACTGCACAAAACTTCCACTTTTCATAAATAATCAATTGTTAATCATTAATTTCTGACTTGTTAATCTTATCCCCCCCCCCACAAAATATTAGGTAATACTAGAATAGTTCAAAATTACTTTTATAATCAACTATCTCCTGACATTATCAACATGTGTATTCATGACCTTTATGAGCAATCATCAGTCCAGCTCTGCTATGCTAATGATCATGAGCAGTGGTTTAGCAAGATTTTAAGATTACAATTTCACAAAAAAACCTGTAATCCTTTAAATTGATTTTAAAATTACTAAATAATGGATTTTGTATAATTATGGAAACATACTAAATCTTAACCTTTTGTACTACCTATTGTATCATGTGCCCTGTTGCTTGTTTCCTAATTAAAATAATACTTTCATATGTATCAGCCTGTATTAAAGGACCAGTATGAAATATGGTGGGGAATCTTGAGCAGAAGGAGCAGTACTCCATTGAACACAAACTATCTGCCCAACCATTTCCTACCTTTGTGACTGGAAGTTAAGTTGTTCTCATGCCCAATTCTAATGAAGATCCTAGACAAGAAACCTTCGGTTCCTTTTTATAGATGCTGTCCAGGCTGAGTGTTTCTACCATTTGAATTTTTATTTGGCATTTCCAACAGCTGCAGTTTGATTTTCCTACTTTGTGTGAAACTCACTTCAAGGTTGGGCTTCAGAGCATCTGTAATTATCTACACATCTGACCCTTATCTATTGTTGCTGTTGTGTTTCCCTAAATGCCCTATTGTGGCAATATAGGTGGTTGCTAATTAATAGACTGATTTAAAAGAAGCTAATTTGTAAAAATAACTTACTGAAACTAAATTTGATGGGACTGGCAGTACAGGTATACTTTATACTTTATTGTCGCCAAACAATTGATACTAGAACGTACAATCATCACAACGATATTTGATTCTGCGCTTCCCGTTCCCTGGATTACAAATAGATAGTAGATATTAAAAATTTAAATTATATATCATAAATAGAAAATAGAAAAATGGGAAGTAAGGTAGTGCAAAAAAACCAAGAGGCAGGTCCGGATATTTGGAGGGTACGGTCCAGATCGGGGTCAGGATCCGTTCAGCAGTCTTATCACAGTTGGAAAGAAGCTGTTCCCAAATCTCGCAAATCTGGAAATTTCCAGCAGTTCATATTTACACTGTGTCCACACCTTAAGGGGCTTGAGTTCAGAGTTGGTGTCCAAGTTGAAAGGAAAGTTTCACCAACAGCCTGGTTTTGTGCAGTGATCAGGATCCAGAGGTATTTCTGCAATTGAGGCGGGGGGATGTGGCTACCACAGCCAGGCAATAAGGTGTTTCTGCCTTAATGGCTGGTGAATGACAATCAGAATTGTGTTCTGTTTTCTGCAGTCAGGTGTTGATAACCTAATGCCAGTGAAGGACATCTCCTCAGAGCTTTCAGGGAACTTAGCAGCAGGGTTCCCTGCAGGAACTATGGACATAGGAGGAGCAATGTTTGAATGTACAGAACCAAGTTGTCATCTCTGAATTACCCCCTAGGCTACATGAGGTCGGGAAGATCAGAGGACTGAAGGGCTGTAGCTTAAAAATTGGTGTTGGACAAAAAGGGGTTTGATTCAAAGGTTCATTTTATTGTCAAAGTATGCGTGTACAATACAACCCTGATATTTGTCTACTCCAGATAGCCCCGGCACAAAAATGAAAGGAAACAAAACTCGCAGAACCCAGAAATCCCCCCTCTCTGCAGCATAAAACAAACGATAATAACAATCCCCAACCCCGTCATTCGCAGAAAAAAAACAACAGTAATTGTCCTCAAGCCCGTCACTCGCAGAAAAAAAGTGACACTAGCACTAAACCCCCTCAACACACAAAAAATTAACAGATCAGCCACAAGAAAAATCACAAAAATTGAAGGAAACCAATATAAAGTACAGTCCAATAATCACAAATCTCAAAATAGCAAAAATTTTTTGTCTGCATATGAGGAGAGCAGCTGCACAAACCCAGTCCTTCCGTAAAGAGTGACCGCCAAATGTACCAGTCCAGCTGCTGACCCCCTCTGCATTCACCTGAATGCTTCATTTTTCCTTGCTGCTATGAGATAGAGTCTTTCATGACCCCAGACCTCTTTGGTCTTTTACACGAGACAACTTGTGTTCTTGGTCCTTTTCTATTCCCCACCTCTGATCTCCACAAGGCAGCTCTCCAGACACAGCATCACACTATATTCTCAATCGAGTTCCAACAGTTTCCGTAACGCAAACAAGACAAGAAGAACAAGTGGAAGGCAGAAAAGTGAAAAAACTAGAAAGATCTGCTATATGGAAGATGTCGCCCAAGGAATTGTTCCCTGGTGATATCTTGACCAGAAGATTCATGGCACTTCTATATGTAGCTGGGAAAAGAGAACTGTTATGTTGGAATAGGCTTTTCCTGAATTCATCTCCAATTAGTGTCATTACAAATCATAATTAACAAATTTGGCAAATTGAGATCTAACATCCCTTGGACATAATAATATGCTAACCAGCATTTTAAAGGGAGGCAGCTGAGATACTGGATGCATTGATTGTTATAAAATTACATGGAAAAGTCCCAGCCAGTTTAAAAACAAGGCAGTAACTGCTGAGAGTGAGAGAAAGAACAGACCGTCAGACCTTATGATCTAAATGCTGGGGAACTGAAAATATTACTAAAAAGTTCTGTGACCCCCTAGTCCTCGTAATTTATATAAATAAAGACTTAGATGGAAAGGTGGGGTTGGTAATTTTGCAAATGACATGAAGGTTGATATTGTGGGCAGTGTTGAAGGTTCCCGTAAGCTGCAATAGAACATTGACAGGATGCTAGCTAGGTTGAGAAGTGGCAGATGGAGTTCAACCCAGAGAAGTGAAGTGATACTCTTGGAAAGGTGACCACCTATGCTCTCTTCTCACTGCTGCCATCAGGAAGAAGAAAGAGGAGCCTCAGGACCCATGCCACCAGGTTCAGGAACAGTTACCAACCCTCAACCATCAGGCTCTTGAACCAGTGGGGGTAACTTCACTCACCCCATCACTAAACTGTTCCCACAACCTGTGGGCTCACTTTCAAGGACTCTTCTTCTCATGTTCTCAGTATTTATTGTTTATTATTATTACTGCTTTGTTTTCTTTTGTATTCGCACAGTTTGTTGTCTTTTGCACATTATTAATTATGTTTCTTGGATTTACTGGGTATAGCTGCAAGAAAACAAATCAGGGTTGTGTATGGTGACAGGTATTCCTTTGATAATAAATTTGCTTAGAACTTTGAACGTGAAGGCAGAATGCAGGTCTAATGGCAGTAGGAGGAACAGGGAATCTTGTGGGTTACATCCATAGATCCCTCAAAGTTACTGCACACATTGATAGAGTGGTTAAGAAAGTGTATGGCGTGTTCAGTTCTCGTCCTCTCATAGGAAGAATGTAAAGGCTTTATAGAAGGTACAGAGTTTTACCAAGATGCTGTCTGGATTAGAAAGCATGTCTTATGAGGAAAGATTGAGTGAGTTAGGGCTGTTCTCTTCAGAGTGAAAGAAGATGAGAGGTCACTTGATAGAGGTGGATAAGACAGGGTGGAGAGATAGCATCCTTTTCCCCAAGGCAGCAATAGCTAATATGAGAGGTCATAAGTGTATGATACACACTGTGGGAAGTGGTGGTAGGGACTGATACATTAGGGACATTTAAGAGACTCGCAGATAAGATGAACGAAAAATAGAAGACTACGTGGAAGGGAAGGGCTAGATTGATATTGGAGTAGGTTAGAAGACAGGCTGAAGGGTCTACTATGTTTTACTGTTCTATGTCCTAAAGCATAACACAACTAGTCGTCCGATAATACTTTCTGAAAAGGAATTGGTCTTTCATTTGACTTCATTTGAGGATAAAACTAGCAGGGTAAATAAGTTAAATATATAAACTCTGGATTTGAAAAAGATTATTGAACCAGAAGAAAAAGATTGTGGAGTTAAAGTCAAAATTGTTAGCATGAAACAATTAACAGTAAACATTGGGAGTAAAGGGTCACTAGACACTAGAATACTACAGCACAGTACAGGCCCTTCAGCCCTTGATGTTGTGCCGACCCATATATTCCTTAAAGAAAGAGAAAAAAAGTACTAAACCCACACTACCCTGTAACCCTCTATTTTTCTTTCATCCATGTGCCTGTCCAAGAGGCTCTTAAATACCCCTAATGTTTTAGCTCCACCACCATCCCTGGCAAGTCATTCCAGTCACCCACAACCCTGTGTAAAAAAAAACTTACCCCGATGTCTCCCCTAAACTTCCCTCCCTTAACTTTGTACATATGCCCTCTGGTGTTTACTATTCATACCCTGGGAAACAGGTACTGGTTATCCACCCTATCTATGCCTCTCATAATCTTGTAGACCTTTTCTCAAGTCCCTTCTCATCCTTCTACGCTCCAAAGAGAAAAGTCCCAGCTCTGCTAACCTTGCCTCGTAAGACTTGTTTTCCAATCCAGGCAACATCCTGGTAAATCTCCTCTGCACCCTCTCCATAGCTTCTACATCCTTCCTATAATGAGGTGACCAGAACTGAACACAATACTCTCAGTGTGGTCTCACCAGAGATCTGTAGAGTTGCAACATGACCTCTCTACTCTTGAACTCAATACCCCTATTAATGAAGCCTAGCATCCCATAGGCCTTCTTAACTACCTATCAACCTGCGCAGCGACCTTGAGGGATGTATGGATTTGAACCCCAAGTTCCCTCTGTTCATCCACACTCTTAAGTAATCGACTACTAACCCTGTACTCAGCCTTCTGGTTTGTCCTTCCAAAATGCATCACCTCACACTTATCCGGATTGAACTCCATCTGCCACTTTTCTGCCCAACTCTGCATCCTGTCTATATCCTCTTGTAACCTTCAACAACCTACAGCTCCATCCACAACTCCTCCAATCTTCGTGCCATCCGTAAACTTACTCACCCATCCTTCCACCTCTTCATCCAGGTCATTTTTAAAATTCACGAAGAGCGGGTGTCCCAGGACAGATCCTTGTGGCACTCCACTAGTCACCGATCTCGAGGCAGAATACTTTCCTTCCACTACTACCCTCTGCTTTCTTCAGTTTCAGTTTTGCAAGGTATCGGTGCGATTCAACCTGTCGACAACTTGCATGAAATCAACTAGGATCGTGGATCAACTTTCATATGTAATGTATCCTGTTTCCTAGGCAAAACAAAGATAGGTGGAAATACAAATTAGAGGGAAGTCTATAAAGGGATTAAAAGTTGAAGGAAATAAATTATTTAGCTATAGTAAATCAATTTAAAAACAACTCAGTGCTGAAGAAACCAAGTCAGATAGCATCCGTAGAGAGAATTTCAGCTTTTATAACCTTAATGTCACGAGACGCGTGCCAGCTTCTGGGATTAGACGCTCAAACTACCCAGAGTATGGGTTGCTGGCGCAGCCCCTTTTAAAGGTTCAAGACGGTCTGCTAATTGGTAATCATGTTTTGAGAGTCAAGAATTGAGTATTTAAGGAACACTTGAACCGTGGTTTGGTGCTCAATTGTAAGCCTACTTGTGATATCAACCAGTGTTTGTTTTAAGCTCAGAGCCAGTGTAAAAAGTGTGTCTCCAACCTTGCTTCAGATATCCCTGTTTTTCGGTCCAATTCATCCTCGTCAGGGGCTTTCATCACACTTACTCCAGAACAGCAAATTTTAAGCTCACTTGAAGTAATCATTTAGCAAAGGAGTCTCAAAGGCGTATACTATTCTCAAGCACAACATATTGTACATCTTTCCATTATATTTTAAGCATGTCTCAATAGCTCTTAATTATTTCTTTGGCATAAAAGGCATTGTATAAAATCCATAAATTCGTCTAGTGCTGATGCAGTTTCCACATTCTACCAGCAGAGGTCCATTTTGCTCCAACATCGTACACACTAACATGCTTCTCACTGCTACCACACACAATCTTAAACGCTGACCGATTAATAGAATATCGAAAATTCAACACAAATTGGCCATTGTCAAAAAAACTTTTAAAAAGTTATCTTCATAATGGCACAAGAATTTATGAAATTACAATGATAAATTAAACTGCATTAATGGCACCAAACAGTCTGTGATGGAGGAACTTGGCACGTCAAGCAGTGTCGATAGTGGAGTAAAGGATTTGCTGATATTTCAGGTTGAAACTCTGCATCACATCCAAAACATCAAAGAATCCTCCCACCACTGTCCCCTCTCGTGTGCGAAGCTACATAATAACTGAAATGCTGTCGTGCACATAGCCTTTGTTGCCACACAGCTGGAATTTTCTTTAACAATGTTAACATAATTTTGAATTCTATGTTAATATAATCGTGAAATACTCTAATTGTGTTAATGAATATAATTCATAAATGTTCTACATAATAAATGAACCCACAATCTTTACATTTTAGAGCTTTACAAATTGTAACAATAAACACAGAATGGAAATTGGTAGCTCGGTAATAAACTGCTGGCCTGCTCAACACCAATACCGTCTAGTCAAAACATTTTACTTTTGCCATTGTGCCTGTCAATTGTTTTGACTGCCTAACATTGTTTACTTGTGTTGTGAGTTGTGGTTTGTGTTTGTTTGATGTTCTTATTACCAAAAAAAACAGTTAAAGTGCCGCATAGGATTCAGATCAGGCAAAAATTTCCTGCTCAGAGCAGCTGTGGGTCTGTCAAAAAAAAGATTCGAGGGTATGTTGTCCCACCCTCACAGCTACTGATGGATCCACTGAGTTGTTGCTCCACAAATTATTGATGTAGTTTTAATCTTGTACCTGTCCATTAGTAAGATTGAATTGCATTTATACACGATCCACGACTGCTGGACTAAGTGTGTAAATATAGGAAACATAAATGTGCAAAGTTTTCTAAAATTGACTCCTTCTACCTTAGGCCACGAACTTATCAATCAACCCTCATATACTCCGTGGCCACTTTATTAGTTACACATACACCTGCTTATTGATGCAAATCCACCAATCATGTGGCAGCAACTCAATGCATAAAAGCATGTAGATATGGCCAAGAGGTTCAGTTGTTGTTCAGACCAAACATCAGAATGGGGGAAGGAAAAGTGATCTAAGTGACTTTAACCATGGAATGATTGTCGGTGTCAGACTGGGTGGTTTGAGTATTTTCACACACAACAGTCTCTCAAGTTTACAGAGAATGGTGCGAAAATCAAAAAAAAAATCCAGTGAGCAGTAGTTCTGTAGGTGAAAGCACCTTGTTAATGAGAGAGAGGAGAGGGGAGAATGGCCTGACTGGTTCAAACTGACAGGAAGGCGACAGGAACTCAAATAAAACCGCATATTACAACAGTGCTGTACAGAAGAGGTCATTGGATCGGAAGAGCATCTCAGAACACAACTCGTCGAACCTTGAGGAGTATAGGCTAAGCAGCAGAAGACTACACCGGGTTCCCACTACTATACCTAAAGTGGCACTAAGTGTGTATATCATGCCAAACGACCAGCCAGATATGCCAGCTGGATTGACATTCTTCAGAGCTGATATTACAACATTATTTTGCAAATCTGTTGTTGTGATCATCTAGAATTCAGAGTTTTATTACCGCTTTTGTGCTTCTCTGCTTGTTATCTGGACCTGCTCACCTTCCACACCCACACATATTATGAAGATATCCCGATACTGGGCTCCATTGCACAAGGACCATTGAGAAAACTCACATCCCACTATATGCCAAGAAAATTAGTTGGGAAGGCATGAAGAGCTTTAGAGAGAAGGAAAATGTGAACTGATATTTCCTTTTCTGATTAAAAAGATATTCACAAGTTTTGTTAGGCGTTACAAAATTCCCCTTTTAAAAATTTATCAGTTTAAAAAGAATAAGGAAGAAAGACACAAACTTAAGTATGTTGAACCCATGCGCTACAATTAACAAGATATGATACAAATAAAAGCACAAGCAGTTCTACAGATGCTGGATGCAGAGTAACCCATACAAAATGCTGGAGGAACTCAGCAGATTAAAGAGCATCTATGGGGAGGGAAAAAAAGAATTAATGTTTCCAAGCAAGACCCTTCATCAGGATTCAGATAAAGCAGCATAATGTACTCCTAGCTGCCACGTTAATCCATTTCGCCTCACAGTCGTAGAGTTATTTCCTTTGTTCTACCCAATCTTCTCTATATCTAACTGAACTTGTCCTTTCCTAGTTTTGATGATGGGCCTCAGTTTGACCTTTTCTCTTTTTATAACTAATTTAGTGTGATTGACATAAAAAGGTGCATATAAAAGTGCCTATAAAAAGTATTCACACCCCAGGAAGTTTACATGAATTAATTTGGCTTTTTTTGATGCTGATCTACATAAAAAGACTCGCGTCAAAGTGAAAACAGATCTCTGCAAGGTGATCTAAATTAATTACAAATATAAAACACACAATAATTGATTGCATAAGTATTCACCCCCTTCAAGTCTGTTTTGACAGCAATTACAGCCTTGAGTCTGTGTGCATAGGTCTCCATGGGCTTTGTATATCTGGACACTGCATTTTTTTCCCCAATCTTCTTTAAAAAACTGCTCAACCACTGTCAGATTGCATGGGGATGATGAGTGAACAGGCCTTTTCAAGTTCTGCTCAAATTCTTAGTTGGATTGAGGTCTGGACTCTGACTTGGCCATTCCAGGATATTAACTTTGTTGTTTTTAATCCATTCCTTTGCAGCTTTGGCTTTATGCTTGGGGTCATTGTCTTACAGAAAAACAAATCTCCCAAGTCACAATTCTCTTGCAGACTACATCAGGTTTTCCTCCAGGATTTCCCTGTATTTTACTGCAATCATTTTACCCTCTACCTTCACAAGATTTCCAGGGTCTGCCGCAGTGAAGCATCCCCACAGCATGATGCAGCCACCACCATGCTTCATGGTAGGAATGGTGTGATTTTGATGATGTGCAGTTTTCAGCTTACACCAAACATAGCGCTAAGTCTGATGGCCAAAAAGCTCAATTTTGGTTTCATCAGACCATAGAACCTTCTTCCAGCTGACTTCAGAGTCTCCCACATGCCTTCTGGCAAACTGTAGCCAAGATCTTATGTGCATTTTTTCCAGCAGTGGCTTTCTCTTTGCCACCCTCTCTAATAAAGCTGTGACTGGTGAAGCACCCAGGCAATAGTTGTTGTATGCGCAGTCTCTCCCACCTCAGCCACTGTAACTCCTCCATTCTTTCCATTTTTTGATGTTTGACTTAACTGCACTCTAAGGGATATTCAGTGTCTTGGAAACTTTCTTGTGTCCATCTCCTGACTTGTGTTTTTCAAAAAACCTTTTCGCAGAGTTGCTTGGAGTTTTCTTTTGTCTTCATTGTGTAGTTTTTGTCAGGATACTGACCATCCAAATGTAGGTGTATTTTTACTATCATCATAGAAACCATAGAAACTACAGCACAGAAACAGGCCTTTTGGCCCTTCTTGGCTGTGCCAAACCATTTTCTGCCGAGTCCCACTGACCTGCACACGGACCATATCCCTCCATACACCTCCCATCCATGTATCTGTCCAATTTATTCTTAAATGTTAAAAAAGAACCTGCATTTACCACCTCATCTGGCAGCTCATTCCATACTCCCACCACTCTGTGTGAAGAAGCCTCCGCTAATGTTCCCTTTAAACTTTTCTCCCCTCACCCTTAACCCATGTCCTCTGGTTTTTTTCTCCCCTTGCCTCAGTGGAAAAAGCCTGCTTGCATTCACTCTATCTATACCCATCATAATTTTATATACCTCTATCAAATCTCCCCTCATTCTTCTACGCTCCAGGGAATAAAGTCCTAACCTATTCAACCTTTCTCTGTAACTGAGTTTCTCAAGTCCCGGCAACATCTTTGTAAACCTTCTCTGCACTCTTTCAACCTTATTTATATTCTTCCTGTAATTTGGTGACCAAAACTGAACACAATACTCCAGATTCAGCCTCACCAATGCCTTATACAACCTCATCATAACATTCCAGCTCTTATACTCTATACTTTGATTAATAAAGGCCAATGTACCAAAAGCTCTCTTTACGACCCTATCTACCTGTGACGCCACTTTTAGGGAATTTTGTATCTGTATTCCCAGATCCCTCTGTTCTACTGCACTCCTTAGTGCCTTACCATTAACCCTGTATGTTCTACCTTGGTTTGTCCTTCCAACATGCAATACCTCACATTTGTCTGTATTAAACTCCATCTGCCATTTTTCAGCCCATTTTTCCAGCTGGTCCAAGTCTCTCTGCAGGCTCTGAAAACCTTCCTCACTGTCTACTACACCTCCAGTCTTTGTATCATCAGCAAATTTGCTGATCCAATTTACCACATTATCATCCAGATCATTGATATAGATGACAAATAACAATGGACCCAGCACTGATCCCTGTGGCACACCACTAGTCACAGGCCTCCACTCAGAGAAGCAATTCTCTACTACCACTCTTTAGCTTCTTCCATTGAGCCAATGTCTAATCCAATTTACCACCTCTCCATGTATACCTAGCGAATGAATTTTCCTAACTAACCTCCCATGCGGGACCTTGTCAAAGGCCTTACTGAAGTCCATGTAGACAATATCCACTGCCTTCCCTTCATCCACTTTCCTGGTAGCGTCCTCGAAAAACTCCAAAAGATTGGTCAAACATGACCTACCACGCACAAAGCCATGTTGACTCTCCCAAACAAGTCCCTGTCTATCCAAATGCTTGTAGATTCTGTCTCTTAGTACTCCCTTCAATAACTTACCTACTACCAACGTTAAACTTACTGGCCTATAATTTCCCGGATTACTTTTCGATCCTTTTTTAAACAATGGAACAACATGAGCCACTCTCCAATCCTCTGGCACCTCACCTGTAGACAGCGACATTTTAAATATCTCTGCCAGGGCCCCTGCAATTTCAACACTAGTCTCCTTCAAGGTCCGAGGGAACACCCTGTCAGGTCCCGGGGATTTATCCACTTTAATTTTCTTCAAGACAGCAAGGACCTCCTCCTTTTCGATCTGTACATGATCTCACTACTTGTTTCCCTTAATTCCACAGACTTCATGCCAGTTTCCTTAGTAAATACAGACACAAAAAACCTATTTAAGATCTCTCCCATGTCCTTTGGTTCGGCACATAGCCCACCACTCTGATCTTCAAGAGGACCAATTTTATCCCTTACAATCCTTTTGCTCTTAATATACCTATAAAAGCTCTTTGGATTATCCTTCACTTTGACTGTCAAGGCAACCTCATGTCCTCTTTTAGCCCTCCTAATTTCTTTCTTAAGTATTTTCTTGCACTTCCTATATTCCTCAAGCACCTTATTTACTCCCTGCTTCCTATACATGTCATATAACTCCCTCTTCTTCTTTATGAGAGTTGCAATATTCCTTGAGAACCAAGGTTTCTTATTCCTATTCACTTTGCCTTTAATCCTGACAGGAACATGCAAATTCTGCACTCTCAAAAGTTCTCCTTTGAAGGCTTCCCACCTACCGATCACATCCTTGCCAGAGAACAACCTGTCCCAATCCACGCTTTTTAGATCCTTTCTCATTTCTTCAAATTTGGCCTTCTTCCAGTTAAGAACCTCAACCCTAGGACCAGATCTATCCTTGTCCATGATCAAGTTGAAACTAATGGTGTTATGATCACTGGAACCAAAGTGCTCCCCTACACAGACTTCTGTCACTTGTCGTAACTGGTTTCCTAACAGGAGATCCAATATTGCATCCCCTCTAGTTGGTCCCTCTATATATTGATTTAGAAAGCTTTCCTGAACACATTTTACAAACTCTAAACCATCTAGACCCCTAACAGTATGGGAGACCCAATCAATATATGGAAAATTAAAATCCCCTACCACCACAACTTTATGTTTCCTGCAGTTGCCTGCTATCTCTCTGCAGATTTGCTCTTCCAATTCTCACTGACTATTGGGTGGTCTGTAATACAATCCCACTAATGTGGCCATACCTTTCCTGTTTCTCAGCTCCACCCATAAGGGCTCAGTAGATAAGCCCTCTAATCTGTCCTGCCTGAGCACTGCTGTAATATTTTCTCGAACAAGCAATGCTACTCCCCCACCTTTCATTCCTCTGCCTCGATCACATCTGAAACATCTTGACTGTACATGGTGATCTCCATTTAACTAATTATTTGACTTGTGAAACAAATTGACTGCACCTGTGATGATTTGGTGTGTCATATTAAAGGTGGGGGGGGTGAATATTTGCGCAATCAAATATTTTGTGCTTTATATTTGTAATTAATTTAGATTACTTTCTAGAAATCTGTTTTCACTTGGATACAAAAGGATCTTTTTCTTTTGATCCGTGTCATAAATAGCCAAATTAAATCCTCTGTGATGCAGCGTTGTAAAACAATAAACATGAAAACTTCCAAGGGAGTGAACAGTTTTTACAGGCATTGTATTCCACAGTTCAGATATATTTTTTAAAATGTAAAGTAAAAAAGACTGATTAGGCTAGCGTTAAATCAGGATTTACCAGGCAGCATGGCTTGAAGTGCTAGAAGAACCTATTCTGCGCTCTGTCTGGACAGACAGATCGACAGATAGGACTGATGTTCACCTTAGACATGAAAAGGCAGCACACAGACATGGACCAAATTGTTTCCTGGGCTAGGTTAGAAGGCAGAAATTCTTAATTTCATCATCACAGCTTTCAAACCCTGTTGCTGTGTATCTGCATGCAACGAACCACGTGGGTGAGAAAGATAAAGGGTTTGAGAAGGAATCTGATAGGAGAGGGGAATGGGCCAAAGGAGAAAGGGAAGGAGGAAGGGCACCTGACAGAGTTCTTAGGCAGGTGAGAAAAGGAGGTAAAAGGCCAGAGTGGAGAATAGAAGAGGGAAGGGGAGGGGAAAAGAAAAAAAAAATTACCAGGAGAAATGATGTTGATGTTATCAGGTTGGAGGCTGCCTAGACAGAATATGACGTATTGTTCCTCCACCCTGAGAGTGGCATCATTGGGTAGAAGAGGCAGCCATGGACCGACGTGTCAGAATAGGAATGGGGATAGGAAATAAGATAGTTGGCAACTGGGAAATTCAACTTCTGGTGGATGGAGCGGAGGTGCTCGACAAAGCACTCCCTCAATCTACATTGGGTCTCACCAATGTAAATTAATCACGTTTAATTTTAAGGTTTGTAGGAACAATTCCTCCACTTATCAGCAATTCAGAAATATAACAATAGCCAGACTTCTTCAGGGAAATCATTCACAGTACATCAAGCAGCAGAGGATTCCGATTCCTTGAACACCACACACAGGGGCAGCCAAACACCAACACTGGTACGATAAAGAGAATATATATAATCTGCTAGTGATCAAACATGAAGAGCTCTTATGTGAGAGGAAGACCTTTTGAATTAGATATTTACTGATATTCTCTGGCTTTCAAATTTACCAAAAATATTGGTGCGACCAATTGGTTCATTAACTCAGCTCTATAATTTTTTAATCGTTTCAGTCATCCTTAATTCTAATTTCCTTTTTCTACCAAATATTGAAATTCCAATGTATTTATCTACCTTGTAAATATCCTTGTTGATCCTCCTTCCAAGCATGTCTGAGGGAATATATTCTCTTTTTTCCCCACAACTTAATGTTTAAAGGATGTTGTGGTCCGACCCTCTCCCTAGTGACCCTCCTCTCTTGGTGTATGCACAGAATCCCGTCCCATGATCCTTTCCCTTCTCCAGCCTGGTATCCCTTTGGCCAATCAACTTTCCACCCTTGTTAGATCCACCCCTCCCCTCCTGTTTTCTCCTATCATTTCGGATCTCTCCCTCCTACTTTCAAATCTCTTACTTTCCCTTCTTTCAGTTAGTCCCGATGAAGGGTCCCGGCCCGAAACGTTGACTGTACCTCTTCCTAGAGATGCTGCCTGGCCCGTTGCGTTCCACCAGCATTTTTTGTGTGTGTTGCTTGAATTTCCAGCATCCGCAGATTTCCTCACATCTGTCTTGCTTTATTCTCCCTGGCTCGAGTTGATGTGTCAATTTCCTTCACTGTATTAAACAATAATCATAACATAATTTGTATTTAACCATGTAGCAGAGAGATTGCAACAAATTGGAAATGATTCTTTTAAAGCTATTTGATTAAATGTGGGCAGACTCATAGAATAAATACTAAAAAATTAAAATTAGACTGACTTCAAGTAATGAACATTGGAACACTGAAAACAGATTAAACCTGTTATACATCTATCGTTGATCACGTCACCCAATACCAGTCACGAAAATTTATTTTTCAGATGTTATTATAGCAACACAAATGCAGTTGCTAATCCTAACCCAATTATCATTTTGTTAAAATGCTGACAAGTTAAAGGCTTGTTGCAGTACTCAGCAAATGATTAAACTGCTCAAACCATACTTCTATTTCACACCTGCAGTTTTCACCTTGGTTTTCCATCCAAAAATAGTTTTGACATTCAAATTTAACCAGCCTTTGGACAGTAGAAAGTTAAACACTTGTTCAAATAAAAATATGCTCATATTCCCAGGTCAAGCTTAGAGGTCAGTGATATTGCCCCCCCCCCACCCCGTCCTCTTTCAACATGCACATATTATTGAAAAAGATCTGGGCTGATCTCTTCCTCAAGCCTGCATCAATAACAGCAGAATTAAGCAGTGATTCCATCAGCTTCTCCCATCCCATCTCCAGTTACCAAAAATTAGTTTTAGAATTAAAATTAATGCAGAGTCTGTAGCTATTTACACATTACCTCTACTTTTCTATTATCCCCATTTCACAGGGGAACGGTTATTAACCCCCAACCATCTTGATGCAAAGGGTTTAGATGGGGCAGAATTTGTTAATGGAATCCAGAGTGGTTTATTAAATCAATATGTGGATGGTCCAGTGAGAGGAGGGGGCGTCCCGGAGCTGGTGTTGGGTAATGAGCCCAGTCAGGTGACTGACCTTTCAGTGGCTGAGCGGTTAGGGAACTGCGACCACAACTCCTCATCTTTCAGGCGAGCTACAGATAAGGAGAGGCATGGTCCTTGCGGGGAGTTTTAAATTGGAGTAGGGCAAGTTACATGGGCGTTAGGCAGGAATTAAGAAGAGATAATTAGGAACACTTTTTTTTCTGGCAAGTCCACATCAGACATGTGGAGGGTGCTTAAAGATCAATTGAACAGAGTACAGGAAATGTACGTTCCTGTTAGAAGGAAGGACGTGGATGGAAAGATGAGAGAACCTTGGATGTCCAGAAATGATGAACTTAGTAAGGAAAAGTATGTTAAATTTTGGAAGTTAGGATCAAATGGATTATAAAGAAGCCAGAAAAGAACAAAAGAAAGGAAGCAGGATAGCCAGGAGGGGCCATGAAAAGCCTTGGCAAGTAGGATTAAGGTGAATCCCAAGGCATTCTGTGCATACACCAAGAGCAGGAGGGTCACTAGGGAGAGGGTCAGACCACTCAGGAATAAAGGGGAGAACATTTGCTTGGAAGTGGAGAATGTGAGTGAGGTACTTAATAAACACGTTGCTTCAGTATTTACCAAAGAAAAGGATATCGAGGACCAGACAAGCAGTGCTGAGTGTATAAAATACTAAGGCATACAGAACTCAAGGGGAGGAAGTGTTGGGCCTCCTAATGAGTATAAAGGTGGATCAGTCCCCAGGGCCTGATGGGATTTACTCCATGTTATTGAAGGAGGCAAGGGATGAGATTGCTGGGGCCTTGACCAATACCTTTGTGTCCTCTCTAACTGAGTAACTTAATGTTGTACCTCTATATAAGAAGGGAACACGGGAAAATCCTGGGAACTAGGGAAATTGCTAGAGAAAGTTCTTAGGGATAGGATATACAGTATGAGCATTAGGAAACTCCATGCCTTGAATGTGCTGCCTGGCATGGTGGTAGATGTACTTCAGTAGGGCATGGCCTAATTAGGGAGAGTCAGCATGGCTTTGTGCCTTGCCAACTTGACTGAGTTCTTTGACACGTGGTGAGGTTGATGAGGGTGGGGCTGTGGATGTTGTCCACATGGATTTTAGTAAGGTGTTTGGCAAAGTCCCGCACAGAAGGCTAATCCAGAAGATTAAGATGCCCGGGGGTCTGCGGCGAATTGGCCCTTCGGATTCAGAACTAGCTTACGCATAGAAGACGGAAGGTAGAGGTTGAAGGGGCCTATTCAAGTTGGAAGTCTGTAATTAGTGGAAACCTGTAGTGATCTGTGCTGGGACCTCTGCTGTTTACGATGTACATAAATGACCTGGATGAAAATGTAGATGGGTGGATTAGTAAATTTACGGATGATACCAAGATCCATAGAGACTGGCAAAAAATACAGCATGATACAGACCAGTTCCTATTATGGGCTGAGAAATGGCAGATGGAGGTTAACCAGATAAATGTGAGGTGTTACAACTCAATAGAGCAAACATAAGGAGACAATACACTGTTAAGTGCAAGAACCTTAACAATATTGCTGAGCAGAGAGATCTTGAGATCCAAGTTCATAGCTCCATGAAAGTTTATACACAGGTCGATTAGGCCGTTAAGAATGCTTGCTTTTATTAGTTGAGGCATTGAGTTCAAAAGTCAAGAGGTTATGTTGCAACTTTATAAGTCTGTGGTTAGGCCACATCTGGAGTACTGCGCATAATTCTGTTGACCCCACTATAGGAAGCATGTTGAGGCTTTGGAGAGGGTGCAGAAGAGATTTACCAGGATGCTGCCTGGTTTAGATGGCATGTGCTATCACGAGAGGCTGGATAAACTTGGGTTGTTTTAATTAGAGCAGTGGAGGCTGAGGGAATCTGATAGAAGTTTATAAGATTATGAGAGGCATAGATAAAGTAGACAGGGAGTATCTTTTGCCCAGGGTAAAAATGTCTAATACCAGAAGGCATGTATTTGACCGTGAGGGGGGAACGCACTGCCTGGTATGCTGGTAAAGGCAAATACATTAGAGGCTTTTAAGAGACATTTAGAAAGGCACATGAATATGAGGAAGATGGAGGGATATGGACATAGTGTAGGTAGGAAGAATTAGTTTTTTTTTGGGGGGGGGCGCAGAGGTTGATTTAGTTTTTAGCTGGTTTGGCACAACATTATGAACCAAAGGGCCTGTTCTGTCCTGTACCGTTCTGTGTTCTCTGTTCATCAGGCTCTTGAACCAAAGGGGATAATTTCTCACACCCCATCACTGCATTGTTCCCACAACTTAAGGGCTCATTTTCAAGGACACTTCATCTCATGCTCTTGCTATTTATTGTTTTTTATTTATTTATTCTATTTTGTACGTGCACAGTCTGTTGTCTTTTGTCATTGGTAGTTTGTCCATCCTGTTGGGTGTGGTCTTTCAGTGACTTTATTGTGTTTCTTGGATTTAGTGTGTATGCCCATAAGAAAATAAATCTCAGGGTTGCATAGGGTGACATATATGTAATTTGATAATAAATTTACTTTGAACTTTCGCTTACAAAAACTCATTCCTTGAGATACAATCCTCCAGATTATCATGATTTCGATGAGCCAAAAGGCCTCCTGCTCTTTAACAGTTCCATGATTCTGATTTAATGTAAATGTAATTTAATCTTTAGAATCCATTCTGACAAATCAACACAATCCCACCAGGCTACTTTATCCTGACCAGGAAACATTATCAAGAACTATTCACTGTCACCTCCCATAGGTTTTTAAAAACGACTGAGCTGCAATGTATATCAAACCGGTATCACATCTTCCTGGTTTGTTAAAACTGTACTGTGGCTGATCTCCAGTATTTACCAGATCCTTCATCTACAGCACCATCAACACTTTTCTCACTTCCACGGGTACGAGCTTAATCATATTTCAAACCATTTTCACTAAGCACCATCAGCACCTACAGACGACGTGCAACAGGACAGCGCAGGAATCAGAACCAAGTTTAATATCACCAGCATTTGTTAGCTTAATGGCAGCAGTACAATGCAATACAGGATAATATAGAAAAAAATCAATAAGTAGATCAATTACAGTAAGTGTATTATGTATATTAAATAGTTAATATTCATAATTTATTGAACCCTCAACATTTCAGGAACAGCTTCTTCTCCTCTATCAGATTTCTGAACAGACAATGTTTTTCCTTCCTGCACCATTGCTGACTTTGGCTGATTTTGTCATGTGCCTCCAAGTATCCCAAGGCCTCATTCTTAATAATAGACTCCAGCATCTTCCCAACCACTGAAGTCAGGATAACTGGCCTACCACTTCCTTCCTTCTGCCTCCCTCCCTTCTTAGAGAGTGGAGTGACAATCGCAATTTCCAGTCCTCCAGAACAATTCCAGAATCTAGTAATTAAAGGATCATTACTAATGCCTCCACAATATCTTCAGATACCTCTTTCAGAATTCTGAGGTGTAGTCCATCTGGTCCAGGTGACTTTTAGTATCTACCTTCAGACTTCTCAGCTTCCCAAGCACCTGCTCTGTATTAAAAACAACAACACTCAGTTCAGTCCCTGACACTCCCACATTTCTGGTTTCTAGTGCTAGTATCTTCCACAGTAAAAACTGACACAAAATGCATATTAAGTTAGTTTGTCATTTCTTTGTTCCCCATTACTACCTCTTCAGTATCATTTTCCAGCAATCTGATATCATCTGTCATCTCTCTTTATCTATCTGAAGAAACTTTCGGTATCCTCTTTTATATTATTGGTTAGCTTACCTACATATTTTATGTTTTCCCCTCTCTTTATAGTTTTTTAGTTGCTTTCTGTTGGTTTTTAAAAGCTTCCCAATCCTCTACCTTCCCACTAATTTTTTCCTATATTATATGCCCTCTTTTTGTGCTTTTTGTTGTTTTTCACTTCCTTTGTCACCCATGGTTGACTCATCCTCCTTTTGGAATAATACTTCCTTGCACCTGCTGAATTGTCTCCAGAAACTCTGGCCATTGCTGCTCTGCCGTCGTTCCTGCTAGTGTCCCCTTCCAATCAACTTTGGCCAGCTGTTTTCTCATGGCTCTGTAATTCCCTTTACTCCACTGTAATATCGATAGCTTCAACTTCTCAACCTGTATTATTACTTATTCTGTATGTTACATGCTTTCAAATAAAACACCTCCATGCCTCTATTCATCATGCTCTTCATTTTTACCTGTTACACTTTAATCCATTCCAAAGACTAATTTTGCCCTATCCTCAGTCTCACCACATAGTACATCCAGTTGTATACCAACTGCCCCATCCTCAGCCACTGCAGTTCCCATCTCCCTGCCAGATTAGCTTAAACCCTCCCCAACAGCTCCTGCAAACCTGCCCATGGGAATATTGATCCCCCTCGGGTTCACGTGTAACCAGTCCATTTTGTACTGGTCATCCCTGCCTTAGAAGAAATCACATGATCCAGAAATCTGAAACCCTGCCCCCTGCATCAATTCTTCAGCTGCACATTCACCTGCCAAATCCTCCTATTCTTACCCTCACTGGTGCATGGCATAGGCAGCAATCCAGAGATTACTACCCTGGAGGCCCTGCTTTTCAGCTTCCCACCCAATTCCCTATACTTTCTCTTCAGTACCCCCTCCCTTTTCCTACCTACATCATTGGTACCAGTATTACTAGGACTTCTGGCTGTTCATGCTCTTCCTTTAGAATGCAGAGGATCTGACCCAAGTCATCCCTGACCTTGGCACCTGGTGTCAAAGTCAGTGATTGAGTTGGTGGCTAAGAAATAGGGTCATTTTCATGTCTCTCACCTACACAGAATCTGCTCTCCGCTCTTCCAATGGCATCCTCTTCAATTCTGCACTCCTCTTCTTCCTCCTTTCCTTCTAGGCCACAGAGTCAGACTCAGGACGCTGTAGGTTCCCCTGGTAGCATCCAAAGCTGGTTGTTTAGTATTTGTAATCTGTTACTTGTTTCCCAGTCTTTTGTCGGATCACTGCAACAAATGATATTTCACTTTCATACATGAACTGGCCTGCCCAGAAACAGCTATGCAGTAATCTGTCCTGAAGCAGGGTTTCAGTCCGAAAAGCCGACTGTTTATTCATTTCCATGGAAGCTGCCTGAGCAGCTGCATTCCTTCAGCATTGTGTGTTTCTCTCTGGATTTCTGCTTCTGCAGAATCACTAGTGTTTATGCAGCAACTTGAGTTTTAAAACAAGACGGCTTCCCTGCCACAATCCCGTACACATACAACAAATTCTTTAGGAGCGTACGTTCAACTGGAGTGATGAATATTCAATCATTTCCGATGTTGGTAAAAATATATTCCTTCAAATCAGCAAATGCAATAGAACAAAGAAAATATCAGTTACCCAAAACAAGTGTACATAAAAGAAAAGCTGTCAACCTATGGAAACAATGGAATTTAATCATTTGGTTAATTAAATTCAGGCAATGGATTGACCTTGCATGAAATTCAGTGCCATATCATCACCCTCCCACTATAACTTTGCATTTATTTTCCCCTTCAAGTACTTCATTTCAAATGCTCTGCCCAAATCGGCCTCCATAGTAACGTGGCAGTGAATTCTAGATCCTGATCATTTGAACATAGAACATGGAACAGTACAGCACAGTACAGGCCCTTTGGGCCATAATGTTGTGCCGACCCTCAAACCCTGCCTCCCATATAACCGTCCAACTTAAATTCCTCCATATACCTGTCCAGAAGTCTCTTAAACCTCACTAGTGTATCTGCCTCCACCACTGACTCAGGCAGTGCATTCCACACACCAACCACACTCTGAGTAAAAAACCTTCCTCTAATATCCCCCTTGAACTTCCCACCCCTTACCTTAAAGCCATGTCCTCTTGTATTGAGCAGTGGTGCCCTGGGGAAGAGGCGATGGCTATCCACTCTATCTATTCCTCTTATTATCTTGTACACCTCTATCATGTCTCCTCTCATCCTCCTTCTCTCCAAAGAGTAAAGTCCTAGCTTCCTTAATCTCTGATCATAATGCAGACTCTTTAAATCAGGCAGCACCCTGGTAGATCCCCTCTGTACCCTTTCCAATGCTTCCACATCCTTCCTATAGTGAGGCAACCAGAAATGGACACAGTACTCCAAGCGTGGCCTAACCAGAGTTTTATAGAGTTGCATCATTACCTCGCAACTCTTAAACTCTGTTCCTCAACTTATGAAAGCTAACACCCCATAAGCTTTCTTAACTACCCTATCTATCTGTGAGACAATTTTCAGGGATCTGTGGACATGTACACCCAGATCCCTCTGCTCCTCCACACTACCAAGTATCCTGCCATTTACTTTGTACTCTGCCTTGGAGTTTGTCCTTCCAAAGTGTACCACCTCACACTTCTCTGGGTTGAACTCCATCTGCCACCTCTCAGCCCACTTCTGCATCCTATCAATGTCTCTCTGCAATCTTTGACAATCCTCTACCCTATCCACAACACCACCAACCTTGGTGTTGTCTACAAACTTGCAAACCCACCCTTCTACCCCCACATCCAGGTCGTTAATAAAAATCACAAAAAGTGGAGGTCCCAGAACAGACCCTTGTGGGACACCACTAGTCACAATCCTCCAATTTGAATGTACTCCCTCCACCATGACCCTCTGCTTTCTGCAGGCAAGCCAATTCTGAATCCACCTGGCTAAACTTCCCTGGATCCCATGCCTTCTGACTCTCTGAATAAGCCTACCATGTAGAACCTTGTCAAATGCCTTACTAAAATCCATGTAAATCACATCCACTGCACTACCCTCATCTATATGCCTGGTCACCTCCTCAAAGAACTCTATCAGGCTTGTTAGACACAATCTGCCCTTCACAAAGCCATGCTGACTGTCCCTGATCAGACCATTATTCTCTAAATGCCCAGAGATCCTATCTCTAAGAATCTTTTCCAACAGCTTTCCTACCACAGACGTAAGGCTCACTGGTCTACAATTACCTGGACTATCCCTAGTACCTTTTTTGAAGAAGGGGATAACATTCGCCTCCCTCCAATCCTCCGGTACCATTCCCATGGACAACGAGGGACATAAAGATCCTAGCCAGGGGCTCAGCAATCTCTTCCCTCACCTTGTGGAGCAGCCTAGGGAATATTCAATCAGGCCCCGGGGACTTATCCATCCTAATGTATTTTAATAACTCCAACACCTCCTCTCCCTTAATATCAACATGCTCCAGAACATCAACCTCACTCATATTGTCCTCACTGTCATCAAGTTCCCTCTCATTGGTGAAAACCAAAGAGAAGTATTCATTGAGGACCTTCCTCACTTCCACAGCCTCCAGGCACATCTTCCCACCTTTATCTCTAATCAGTCCTACCTTCACTCCTGTCATCCTTTAGTTCTTCACATAATTGAAGAATGCCTTGGGGTTTTCCTTTACCCTACTCGCCATGGCCTTCTCATGCCCCCTTCTTGCTCTCCTCTGCCCCTTCTTAAGCTCCTTTCTTGCTACCCTATATTCCTCAATAGATCTATCTGATCCTTGCTTCCTAAACCTCATGTATGCTGCCTTCTTCCACCTGACTAGATTCTCCACCTCACTTGTCACCCATGGTTCCTTCACCCTGTTCTTTATATTCCTCACTGGGACAAATTTATCCCTTACATCCTGCAAGAGATCTCTAAACATCGACCACATGTCCATAGTACATTTCTCTGCAAAGACATCATCCCAATTCACACCTGCAAGTTCTAGCCTTCCAGCCTCATAATTTGCCCTTCCCCAATTAAAAATGTTCCTGTCCTCTCTGATTCTATCCTTTTCCATGATAATGCTGAAGGCCAGGGAGTGGTGGTCACTGTCACCCAGATGTTCACCCACTGAGAGATCTGTGACCTGACCTGGTTCATTACCTAATACTAGTTCTAGTATGGCATTCCCCCTAGTCGGCCTGTCAACATACTGTGACAGGAATCCGTCCTGGACACACTTAAACTCTGCCCCATCCAAACCCTTGGAACTAATCAGGTGTCAATCAATATTAGGGAAGTTAAAGTCACCCGTGATAACAACCCTGTTATTTTTGCACCTTTCCAAAATCTGCCTCCCAATCTGCTCCTCTGTATCTCTGCTGCTGCCAGGGGGCCTATAGAATACTCCCAATAGAGTAACTGTTCCCTTCCTGTTCCTGACTTCCACCCATACTGACTCAAAAGAGAATCCTGCTACATTACCCACCCTTTCTGTAGCTGTAATTGTATCCCTGACCAGTAATGCCACCCCTCCTCCCCTCCCCCCCAATCCCTTTTAAAGCACTGAAATCCAGGAATATTGAGAATCCATTCCTGCCCTGGTGCCAGCCAAGTCTCTGTAATGGCCACTACATCATAATTCCATGTATGTATCCAGGCTCTCAGTTCATCACCTTTGTTCCTGATGCTTCTTGCATTTGGGCTTGTACTCGTTGGAATTTAGAAGATTGAGGGGGGATCTGATTGAAACGTATAAGATCCTAAGGGGATTGGACAGGCTAGATGCAGGAAGATTGTTCCCGATGTTGGGGAAGTCCAGAACGAGGGGTCACAGTTTGAGGATAGAGGGGAAGCCTTTTAGGACCGAGATTAGGAAAAACTTCTTCACACAGAGAGTGGTGAATCTGTGGAATTCTCTGCCACAGGAAACAGTTGAGGCCAGTTCATTGGCTATATTTAAGAGGGAGTTAGATATGGCCCTTGTGGTTAGGGGGGTCAGGGGGTATGGAGGGAAGGCTGGGGCGGTGTTCTGAGTTGGATGATCAGCCATGATCATAATAAATGGCGGTGCAGGTTCGAAGGGCCGAATGGCCTACTCCTGCACCTATTTTCTATGTTTCTATGTTTCTATGAAGTACATGCACTTTAGCCCTTCTACCTTACTACCTTTACACCATTTATTCTGCTTCTCTTTCCTCAAAACCTCTTTATACGTTAGATCTGGCTTTACTCCATGCACTATACTTGCAGTTCTCACATGACCTTTATCCTCCTCCACCTCACTATCTGCTCTAACACTCCGGTTCCCCTCGCCCTGCAAATCTAGTTTAAACCCCCCAGAGCAGCACTAACAAACCTTCCTGCAAGGATGTTAGTCCCCCTCCATTTCAGGTGCAAACCGTCCCGTTGGAACAGGTCCCACCTTCCCTGGAACAAAGCCCAATTGTCCAGAAACATGAAGCCCTCCCTCCTGCATCAACTCCTTAGCCACGTATTTAGCTGCATTATCTTCGTATTTCTAGCCTCACTAGCACGTGGCATGGGTAGCAGTCCTGAGATTGCAACCCTGGAAGTCCTGTCCTTCAACTTTGCACCTAACTCCCTAAACTTTCTTTGCAGGACCTCCTCCTGCAACACAAAAGGCTTGTGTTTTTGTTGATTTTTTGACAATTTACTTCAATCTACAACTAATCCTTCACGATTTTAAATTTTACAATCCAATCCCCTTTCAACATCTTTTGCTCCAAGAACAACTTTGCCAGCTTCTCCAGTTAAGGATTTGGAACTTGGAACCATTCAGTAGCTCTCTCTTGCATTATTTCTGAGATTTCACACTTTTCTCCACCTGTTACTATAATGTAGCTGCTGCTGAGCCAGTTTTTTTAATAAAGGTTTATAGCAGTGTCCCTGATCTTGTACTCGATGCCTGGTATCCCACTTTTTTTTTTAAACTACTATTACAATATATAACGTGCCTTCAGCAGGTCTGCAGCATCTATGGAAGAGTACAGTTGATGTTTCAGCCCAAAACATGGACTGTACTCTTTTCCATACATGCTGCTGAGTTCCTCCAGCATTGTGGGCGTGTTGCTTTGGATTTCCAGCATCTGCAGATTCTCTTGTTTATATAACAGATCTTCTTGAAAGTGGTAGGGCATGAGTGTGTACATCCTGGATCACTCTTCCCATCTCCATTTAGGATTGATGTTCGGCTTATTCATTTTCCTTACCAAAATACCAGCATAGTCCCCAGTTTAAAAAAAAATTATCAGCAGGAACTTCATTACAAAATGGAAACATTACAGTGGAAGATTAATAGACTTGTACGAAAAGTAACAGGCTACAATTTCAGTAAGCAGGTGACCAGCATCGTCGTGAGTCCACTCCATGTTCTCCAGCAGTTCATCTCCACTGGCTTCGTGGCATTGAAGTGGGGTCAAGTGACTCCAGAGTGCATGTTGTCAGTGCTCCACTCCTGTTGTACTTGCTTCATCGCATTCTGATGATGGCCCCCTTTCTTTATTATACATCAATACGCCTTCCATCGAAGTATAGCCTTATGTGGCAGCAGGTTATAAATCTTCTTGGTTCTTGGTTGGTGCAACTGTAATGAAACCCTATTTCCCTTGGGATCAATAAAGTATGTCTATCTATCTATCTAAATACACAGAATTTTTAAAAAATCCATCTACCTACCTTGCTGGATTTAGAAACAATCTTCAATTCAGTTCCTGTGGAAACACCTTTAATCCAATCTATTAAACCCCTTCATAATTTTCACAATCACTGAGGACACTTTGCTAAAGTTTGTTCAATTTTGTTGTGATTCATGATTCATTCATTACTAAAGAATGTATAAATTATACAGCCTTGAGATGTGCTTGCTCACAAGTAGCCACAAAGCAAGAACCAGAAAGAACTCAATTTAAAGAAAAATATTTCAAAAAATAAAATTAAAAGACCAACACTTGAAGTGTAAGAAAAAAAATCAAGCCAACAATTGAAGCGAACAACAGCATTCTGAACCAAAATTGAGTCCACAGAGCAGAGTCCCACAGAATCCCGGAGTAGGTCCAGAACCTTGCTCGTCAGTTCATCATATTAGCAGGCACGGATCACAACAGTCTGGGCAGTCCTCATAGCCTCAGCACCAAGGAGATTACCATCGCGGAGAACAAGCAAAATTGGCTCTCATCCTAACCGACAGGTACGTTCCAATGAGACGGAAAGGATGGTAGGGTACAGGAACCATGGTGTACAAAGACTGTTGAAAAACTAGTCAAGAAGAAAAGAAAAGCTTATGAAAGGTCCAAAAGACTAGGTAATGACAGTGATCTAGAAAATTACAAGGCTCGCAGGAAGAAGCTTAAGAATGAAATTAGGAGAGCCAGAAGGGGCCATGAGAAGGTCTTCGTGAGCAGGACTGAAGAAAACTCAGGGTATTCTGCAAGTATGTGAAGAGCAAGAGGATAAGACGCAAGAGAATAAGACCAATCAAGCGTGACAGTGGAAAAGTGCATATGGAACCGGAGGAGATAGCAGAGGTACTTAATGAATACTTTGCTTCAGTATTCACTATGGAAAAGGACCTTGGCATTGTAGGGATGACTTACAATGGACTGAAAAGCTTGAGCATATAGACATTAAGAAAGAGGATGTGCTGGAGCTTTTGGAAGGCATCAAGTTGGATAAGTCACCAGGACCGGACGAGATGTACGCTAGGCTACTGTGGGAGGCGAAGGAGATTTCTGAGCCCCTGGCAATGATCTTTGCATCATCAATGGGGAGGGGAGAGATTCTGGAGGATTGGAGGGTTGCAGATATTGTTCCCTTATTCAAGAAAGGGAGCAGAGATAGCCCAGGAAATTATAGGCCAGTGAGTCTTACTTTCGAGGATGTGACTAAACACATTGATGAAAGTAGAGCAGTAGACGTAGTGTATATGGATTTCAGCAAATCATTTGATAGGTTACCCCATGCAAGGCTTATTGAGAAAGTAAGGAGGCATGGGATCCAAGGGGACCTTGCTTTGTGGATCCAGAATTGGCTTGCCCACAGAAGGCAAAGAGTGGTTGTAGGTGGGTTATACTCTGCAGTTGTGTGCCTCAGGAATCTGTTCTGGGACCTCTTCTCTTCAAGAATTTTATAAATGACCTGGATAAGGAAATGGAGGGATGGATTAGTAAATTTGCTGATGACACAAAGGTTGGGGGTGTTGTGGATAGTGTGGAGGGCTATCAGAGGTTACAGCAGGACATTGATAGGATGCAAAACTGGGCTGACAAATGGCAGATGGAGTTCAACCCAGATAAGTGTGAAGTGGTTTATTTTGGTAGGTCAAATATGATGGCAGAATATAGTATTAATGGTAAGATTCTTGAGAATCAGAGGGACCTTGGGGTCCGAGTCCATCGGACACACAAAACAGCTACGCAAGTTGACTGTGTGGGTAAGAAGGCATACAGTGTATTGGCCTTCATCAATCGTGGAATTGAGTTCAAGGGCTGAGGGGTAATGTTACAGCTATATAGGACCCTGGTCAGACCCCACTTGGAGTTCTGTGCTCAGATCTGGTCACCTCACTACAGGAAGGCATAGAAACTATAGAAAGGGTGCAGAGGACATTTACAAGAATGTTGCCTGGATTGGGGAGCATGTCTTCTGAAAATAGGTTAAATGAATCTGGCCTTTTGTCCTTGGAGCGACAGAGATGAGAGGTGACCTGATAGAGGTGTATAAGATGATGAGAGGCATTGATCTTCTGGATAGTCAGAGGCTTTTTTCCAGGGCTGAAATGGCTAGCACAAGGGAGCACAGTTTTATGGTGTTTGGAAGTAGGTACAAAGGAGATTATCACGGGTAGGGTTTTTTTGTTTTATGTAGAGTGGTGAGTGTATGGAATGGGCTGCCGGCAATGGTGGTGAGGCAGACACAATAGGGACTTTTAAGAGACTCTTGGATAGAGACATGGAGCTTAAAAAAAAGGGCTACAGGTAACCCTAGGTAATTTCTAAAGTACATACATGTTTGGCACAGCATTGTGGGCCGAAGGGCCTGTATTGTGCTATAGGTTTTCTATGTTTCTATGACAGCCTGTCTTTTCATTCTACCTGGACTGGTATTTAAATTGACCCAACGATGTAACAGTGCAAGCCTTCGGCACCCTGAAGTGAGGAATGAAGATAGTGGAGAGCAAGCAAAAATCAGCTCTCCTCTCCGATCTGGGCTGGTGTTTAAATTGTCAAAGCAGCGTAAGGTACCTCGCACTAGGACCCAGGCACCAGTCCAGCACCTTGCTCCGGGCCTAGATTCCTTCGCGCAGCCTGAAGCCGTACTTAAACTCTTCAGATGAGTTTGGCACCCAGAGTGATACTGCAGTATTGATATTCTTAAAATTACATCATCCTGCTCCATATTTTTCATTTTGGAGTGCTTCTATTTGTTAAAGCAAGCATTTTTCTTACAGCCATCTATTTCCACAAGCAAGCTAACAACACACAGCTGTTCCTCACCAGCTCATTTGATGTTTCCATGTACTCTGAATTATCTGATTATTTGTCCAACATCCAAAAAGAGAAAAAAAAATCCTACAAATGTACGACCACAGCCCAGCCATTTTTGGTCCAATATTAAAACCCTGATCCCTATGCACAGGCTGTCTCCATCATTTGGAAGAGATTGTTCAAAATCATATTACATTAGACCTAGTTCATTAGGTACTGATATCCATACAAGCACCAGAATGAAATACAACACGACTTCTGCAGCACTGCCCAGTCACACTGCCTCGGATTATCATTGATCAAAGCTCCCCAATCTTCAATCCTATCTACATACTCCTGGCTAACCGTCCATGCTCCTTACATAAAAATTGTTGCTTTGCAGAAATGTGCAAAAACAAAGTAACTATAAATTGCAAAATAGTGCATAAAAAAGAAATAATGAGGATGTGTTCATTCAGAAATCTGATGACGGACGGGAAGAGGCTGTTACTGAACTTTTCCTTCAGCTTCCTGCATCTTCACATTGAGGCAGCAACGAGAAGAGGTCATGTGCCACATGGAGGGAGTCCTCAATGATCCATGCTGTCTTCTTGAAGCACCTCTTCTTGGAGATGTCCTCGATGGTGGGGAGGGTTGTGACTGTGAAGGAGATACTTGTGTCTACAACTCAGTGGGAGGATGCGCAGGTTGGTACGGCAGTTGGCCATTGTAAATTGTCCCTGGTACACAGGTGCGTGGTAGTACCTGGGGAAAGTTGTCAAAACACGGGGAAGAAAAGGATTAGTGTAAATGGGAGTTGATGACAGTGTGGACTCTGTGGGTCAAAGGGGCTGTTTCAACACTATCTTTCTTTGACCAGGTCTGTGAATCTGTTGGTGAATATATTTTCACTACCATTTACGGCCATACTTTTCTGCTCGTTTGATCTTGAAGTTTTCTTCCAAAACCTCGGCATCTCTTCCAAAATAGAAATTGCTGCATTCTGGTTTTCACCAAAACATGCTTAAACAACAACACGGCCAATTCGGCATTTCAAATCCACGGGATGACTTTGTTCCACTAGTCAGGAAATCCGTGTCGGGAGAAATCCAAAGGAGATGGAATCTGTGTGTACATTAACAAAGATTGGTGCGCAAACCTATCTAGAGTTAGCAGTCACTGTTCTGACATCTTAGAATTAAATTGCCTGCTCAGGGAGTTTATTGATCTGTTCATCACCACTATCTAACTCCTCCCGAGTGTGAATGTCATAGACTCACTACAAAACAAGCATCCAGGCCATCCCTTCATATTTGCAGAGACTTTAACCTGCAGGACATTTTACCCAAATTCCACCAACACATCACCATAGCCACTAGGGGAACAGACAGACTGAATCATTGTTTATACAAACAGATGCAGTACTTACAAAGCTACTCTACACTCTCACCTTGGCCTCATTGACCTCATCAACAACGATGAGACGGCCTCTGGAGAGGAGGTGGAAAAGATCAAGGCTTGAGGCCAGGCCAATAACCTCTTAAGACATAGGAGACGGTATTGATTTCAGAAGCAGTCACACCACTCACTCTTTACATCAGTGGCAACTGCAAGCAGTTTCAATCTGCAGGGAGTACACACCTCACACAAACCCTTATGGTCCCACACTTCTTCCTGCACAGTCAAGAATGCTCACCAACAACAGGCTGAAGAGAGCTGAACTTTGCAAATCCATACTCCAGTCATTCTACAGATGAGCAGTAAAGAGAATCCTAACAAGTTGTATCACTGCCTGGTACAGCAATAGCACTGCGGCAGATAGCAAGGCTCTACAACAGGTAGTCAAAAGAGTCCAATGCATCACTGGCACCAGCTTACCTGCCATCAAGGACATGTAAACAGAAGGTACCAGAAAAAGGACCAGTAACATCATGAAGGATCCCACACACCCTGCTCAAGGACTGTTTGTCCCACTCTCATCAGGAAGGAGACAACATAGCATCCATGCCAGGACCACCAGACGCAAAAACAGCTACAGAACAGTGCAAAAGTCTTAGGCACACTAGATTTTTTAAAATATAGATTTTGTTTTAAAAGTTTATTTTTCTGTCTTTTGCATTAGTGTGTTGGTAGAAAAAAGCAAATTTTAGATTTCCAAACATCCATTTTCCAAAAATGTTAGAGAAATGTTTGCATTTCATTAAAGAAAATAACATTAATAGACCACTCTTCAAATAAAAACTTGATACTTTGTAGGTATATATCCCAGTGCATGATTAAACAAAGATAACAAACAGGCGCTACTTATTAATGACATAATGAGTTCAATGAACTAAACTGAACAACTGAAACAGAAAAGGGTGCAGAAGAAATCAAACTGGGCGAAGGACACCAAACTAAAAGGTGAATGTGACAGATGTGACAGTTTAACCTTTAAATCATCAACTTTTACACCATGGCAAGAGTGAGCATAGCAATAAGGCATTACTATGCATAGCAATTAGCAATAATAATAGCAATAAGGTGGTCCGCCTGCATCAGCAAGGTCTCTCCTAGGCAGAAATTTCATGACAGAGAGGAGTTTGAAGATGTGCTATCCAAGTTCTTCTGAAGAAGCACGAAGAAACAGACAAGGTTGAAGACCAGAAACAATGGTCGGCCATGGAGCCTGTATGCAGCAGACAAGAAATACATCAAACTGATGTCCCTTCTAAATTGGAAGTCGTCCATCATTGCTATCAGAACTCACAGAAACCACTGGAACACAAGTACACCTCTCTGCAATCCAGAGATGTTATGTTAGAAGCAGTCTTCATGGAAGAGTTGCTACCAAAAAGCTATTCCTCCGAAGTGGAAACAAAGCGAAGAGACAACACGAAAACACAAGTATTGGGGTGCTGAACAAGGCAGCAAGTGCTCTGGACTGATGAGTCAAATCTTGAAATTTTTGGTTCAAACAGGAAGCAGTTTGTCTGTCGAAGAGCTGGACAGCACTACATGGATGAGTGTCTGCAGGCAGCAGAGGTTCCCTGCAGGTTTGGCACTGCATTTCTGCTCATGGAGTTGGTGAGCTAGTCAGAATTAATGGAATCCTCAACTGCGAAGCACAAACAGGTTCTCAACTATCACACACTATTACCAGGGAGGCACCTGCTAAGTTCCAACTTCATTCTGTAGCAGGACAATGACCCCAAACACAAAGCCAAGGTCATAAACTATCTTCAGCAAAAGAATAAGGAGTTCTGCAACAGATGCTATGGACTCCCCAGAGCCCTGATCTCATCATCATCATCAAGGCTGTCTGGGATTATCTGGTGAGACAGAAGAAAGCATGACAGCTAAAGGCTGCAGAAGTATTGTGATAAAATCTGCAAGATGCATGGCACAACCTACCATCCTACTTCCTTACTGAACTGCACCACAGTGCACCCAAGAGAAATGACGCAGCTTTAAAGGCAAAGGACAGTCACACCAAATATTGATTTGATTTAATTTTTTAAAAAAACTTTACTGCTCTTTATAGTAATTTTCTTGATATTTAGAAACCATTTATTTCATTAATTTTGAAAGCATCTTTCTTTTACATGTACCTAAGACTTTTGTGGTTATTTGGTGCTGCATCAGATCCAGAGTGACGATTATTTTACTCTCCTTACACTTGTGCAGAGGAAATAACATTAAACAGGATTGACTCAGCCCTGAAACCCATCACCTCAACCAAGCTTTTGGGAAGTGATATTACTGCTGTAATTTTTAGTTTGGTAATTGCCCCATTAGATACTTTCAGGCAGCTAATCCTGTCATATAAATGACTGGTGCTGTTGTTTTCATATTATGGAGGTCAGAACTATGTACTTATACTGGTGTACTAGAAATTGTGAGTTCCATAACTGTGGGAATGAATCCTGGTTTTGCATTCTTAATAGTATGGGTCCATATCCCTGATTACATTACACCCGTTCCTATTTGACTCTTCAATAAATATGCACTGTCTTTATTCATCCTGGCAACACCCCCAAGTTTACCTGCATTGAAACTCCTTACTATTCAGAATCATTTTCTGTTAGTTTCAGTTTTTGTATTTTAGTACAGAAATTCTGGTTTCAATCCCTGTACTGTAAACCTACTGCAGTTCACACCGACAGCTGACCCAGTGAGTTTTGTGCTAGTTTCTGTACAGCTGTCTCGCCTGTCTCAATTACTCAATCTATTCCATCGCAATTCCTCAACACACCTCCTGGAACCTTTCTTACTTCACAATACTTATCCATCTCCCTACGTAAAACCATAACTGAATCTACCTTCTCCATGAAATTAAGTAATGCATTGCAAATCAGTAGACAAAAATGCTCCTGCATATCATTTCACTTCGGTTGTCCATCAAAATCCGATGATGACATCCACTCCTTTAACAGTGAGATCTTTGATGACTATACAGTCCTATCCTGGACCCACAAGCTCTATTGCAGGTGGGACATGTATATGTGGTAGTGGTGGCAACCATGGCTGCATTTCTCCTGGCTCTCTTCTGCTGTCTTCTGGTTGTTCTTTCCATCTCCAGAATACGAACCCTGTTCCTACACAGCTGTCGCCAAGTGGTACGGTCAGCAGCAACATCCTCCAGGTCCTTGGGTCTGATCTCGCACGTCCTTAAAGCATTCTTCATCTGATCCTTATAGCACTTCTTCAGTCCTCCAACTGAGCATCGACCATGATGTAGCTGGCCGTATAATACTGCGGGGTAGCCGACATTGGGGGCATCCTGCATATCAACACAATCTGTCATTAAAACTATTGAGTGTGTTGTTGAATCATCCACTAATGTAAACAGATCCTTTGTTTGAACAGATTTTCTACTTACCATAAGACAAGAGAATTAGGCCATTCAGCCCATCAACTGTTCTATAATGGCTGATTTATTATTCCTCTCAATCCCATTCTACTGCCTTCTCACTGTAACCTTTGACACCCTTACTAATTTATAACCTATTAACTGCCACTTTAAATATACCCAATGACTTGGTCTCTACAGCCTTCTATGACAATAAGTTCCAAAGATTTACCACCCTCTGGTTAAATAAATTCCTGCTCATCTCTGTTCAAAAGGTACATCTTTCTATTCTGAAACTGTGCCCTTTGGTTCAGGACTCCACAACAAAGTTCTGGTCCTACAAAATTTCTCTAAATCAACTGAAATTTGCATTCTTCTATCAAAATTACCCCTCAACCCTTCCTGTTCCAAATGTTGTTCAATTGACACTCAATAGAAAACATTTTCACCTAGTGATTTTTCTTTTCAGTCCTCTCGGGGACTCTGCATCTTTCGTAAATGGAATGAGCAATGTTGAAATGCAAAACCCCAGCTGTGCCCTATGCATACTTTGTGCACTCTTCCTTTTGAAACTCCAACATCTCAAGTTTTACAAACCACTTTCTCTATCCAGCTGTGTTAATAATGGCATTATTTCCCTTATCAATTTTAGCAAGGGGAAAAGTCAAATGTGCAAATATTTATTTTGTTTTAAATAAGAAAATTATCCAGTTCTCAAAAAAATGAGAGCCAGGTTTTGTAGAAAGTGAGCTTCTCAGAATGGAATGTTTTCCAAGTCCTTAGAGAACACGGGTGCCGCACGTCCCCAGATCAATAGCTCCATCCACGCAGAATTCAGAAACGGTAGATTTTAAGCGGGAAATTCTCGGTGATCAGGTGATCATCCTGGAGAACCACCACAATATTCACCTCAAATTCTGCAAAGAACAAAATATAACAATTAGAATCCTTTACTTTTGACCAACTACACCCAAATGTTACATACACAGCTAAATCAGTTAGGATACACACTCTTGTTTCATGTTATTAAAAAACGATTCAGGTTTGGAAACTAAAGTCAGTATTTAGAAGCTGAGAAAAATTCCCGCTGGATCTGCTGAAAAAAAGCAGCAGTCATATTGGCATTATTTTCTTTAAATCAAAAGCTGATAATTTGAGTGCAGATTTCACTTTTAATTTAACAGTTTTACACCAAAAGGCTTAGGAGCAGAATTAGGCCATTTGGCACATAGAGTCTGCTTTGCCATTTCATCATGGCTGATTTAACACCATTCTCCTGCCGTTACCCCATAACCTTTGACATCCCTTACTAATCAAGAACTGAATATACCCGATGACCTGGCTCCACAGCATCTGTGGCAACAAATTCCACAGATTCACTACCCTCTCACTAAAGGAATTCATCTTCATCCCTGTACTCTGAGGCTGTGCCCTCTGGTCCTAGACTTCCCCACTATAGGAAACATCTACTCCATATCCATTCTATCAAGGCCTTTCAATATCTGATAAGTTTCAATGTGATCCTCCCTCATTTTTCTATACATGCCCAGAGCCCTAAAACCCACCTCATACATTAACCCACACAAAATGCTGGAGGAACTCAGCAGGGCAGGCAGCATCTATGGAAAAGAGTAAACAGTCGACGTTTTGGGCTGAGGCCCCCCATGAGGATGAAGGGTCTCGCTCCAAACATCAACTGTTTACTCTTTTCCACTGATGCTGCCTGGCCTCAAAGGTTCATTTAATTATCAAGATGTATGCAGAATACAACTCTGAGATTTGTCTTCTCCAGATAGCCATAAAATATAGAAAACCATAGAAGTAGTTAAAAGGCAACATCAATCCCTCCGGTACAAAAAGTAAAAAAACAAAAACTTGCAAACCGCCAACCCCGCAACCCCTCCCTCGCACAAAAGCTAACAGATCACCCAAACCGCCAGCCTATCAATCAGCAACACAAAAGAATAAGAACGCAAAAAAAACTGAAAGAGGCCAATATGAACTACAGTCCAGCATTTTGTGTGTATTACTTTGATTTCCAGCATCTGCAGATTTTCTCTTTTGTCAGACATTAACTCTTTCATTCCCAGGATCCTGCTCATAAACTTTTACTGCACTTTTTAAAAAAGTGTTTTTAATGTTAGTCTTAAACCACTTCAAGTAACTCATCAACCCACAGCATCATCTAGGGGCAGAGTAAGCAAGAAAAAGTCATAAAAGTACATGGTCAATCTCTCACCCAGCACCCAGGAATAAACCTCAGGTAAACCTGTTATTCACTATTTTCCCCAGAGGTTGGGGAAGTCATTGTACGGGATTGAAAGAACAGTGAAGCAATCATTTCCTTGACCAACTGAGTGAAAAGCAGACCACTGCACTGGGGGTGAGAGAGAATAAAAATGCAAACCATCTGCTGCTTTCGCTCTGGAACATTAAATAACCTTCTGAAACACTTTGGAATGACCTATGCACAGGAGTCACACACAAAGAATCAGGTCTCACAGACCATAAGATATGGAGCAGAATTAGGCCATTCAGCCCATCAATTCTCTTCCAACATTCAATCATGGCTGAGTATTTTCACCCCATTCTCCCACCTTCTCCCCCATAAACTCCATACCAATTAAGAACCTATCCATCGCTGCTTTGCATTCAAAACTCAAAGAAATTTATTATCAAAATACATACAGTGCCAATAAAAAGTATTCACCCCACTTGGAAGTTTTCATGTTTTATTGTTTTAGAACATTGAATCACAGTTGATTTAGTTTGGCTTTTTAAAAAAAAATATTGATCAACAGAAAAACTCGTGCCAAAGTGAAAACGGATCTCTAGAAAATGACCTAAATTAATTAAAAATGTACAACACAACATAGTTGATTGCATTAAGTATACACCTTTAATATGACACATCAAATCATCACTGGTGGAGCCAACTGGTTTCAGAAGTCACATAGTTAGTTAAATGCAGATCACCTGTGTGCAGTCAAGGTGCTTCAATTGATTGTAGTGAAAATACACTTGTATCCGGAAGGTCCAACTGCTGATGAGTCAGTATCCTGGCAAAAACTACACCATGACGACAAAAGAACACTCCAAGCATCTCCGTGAAGATTATCGAAAAATTGTAAATAATAGACTAGAACTAATTAAAACTAAAAGAAGCCAAATCGTGCAAATAATAAAAAGTAAATAAATAGTAAAGTAAATGCTGAGCAAGAGAGGCAGAGTCCTTGAAAGCAGGTCTACAGGCTGTGGAATCAGTTCAGTGTAGCTGAGTAAAGTTGTTCAAACTGGGTCATGAGCCTGACAGAGACACAATGACTTGACCTCCACAGTCCTTTGTGGAAACAACCAGCAGGCTCTGCTAGTATAGTGCCTGGGTATATACTGACCCACCAACAGATCAGACAAATCACAAGTGGCAGGAAGAAAAAAAAATCACTTCGTAAAACCTCAGGGTCAATTACAAATCCCACAGAATGTCACGTCATCAGGTCAAACACAGCAAGGAGACCTCCACATTATTATCACCTATCGTCCATGCAGATGAGCAAGTGCTCCACGTTGAGCATGATTTGGAAGAAATGCTGAAAGCATGAAGAGTACAGCTGGTGTTAAGGTGGGGTCCGTCAACCAGGAGTGGCTGGGTAGCAGTATCACTGACTGAGCTGGCAAAGACCTGAATCAACAGTGTAAACACCACCACTTAAACACATGCTCTACACCCGTTCACATGATCAGCACAGGCCATCACCCAGATAACCGGTGTTTACAGATACTGAAGGAGGAATAAAACATTGACATTTAAAACAATGCAAACAGATCTTCTGCATCCGTTGTAACCTCGAGAATTGAACCTACAACAAGGCTTTAGCAATCACGGACAAGGATTTGGGAGGATTGTTCCGGCCATCCATGGCTGCTCACTGTTTTTCATGCCTGATAAAAGGTTACTTTGGTCACAGAAACAAGGCGAGTGGGTCTGGATCACAATTCAGACTTCTCTCAAACCAGTCATCAGGCACATCAGGTTATGCACAGAGAAAAAGAACCATTGCACACATGCCTGGGGCTCACACTTACCGACTTTGAAATTTGTTGTTTCCAGCGTGGGGCAGGTAAAGAGTCGGGGAAACACCATGTAGATAGGTATGGCCAAACCTTGGCAAATGTTGCCATCAGCTATCTGGATGTTCTGAATTTCTGTGGCATCTCTGGCGTAACCTTCAGCACAACCTAATGAGATTATTGGAGAAGTTAGTTGATTGGAGAAGTTAGTTGGGAATAGAAGCCTTGGATTTCCATAGCTTCTTTCATGACTTAATGTCGAAAACACTTAAGAGCCTATAAAGTACCATGCAAAAGTCTTAGAGAGATAGATATATAAATAAAATGTGCCCAAGACTTTCGCACAGTACTGCAGTAATTTGTATTGCACTGTTCAGCAGTCGCATATAAAAAAAAACATAATTCGTGACATATATAAGTAATAATAAAACCTGATTCTGATATGTGTCTTTATGTGGACTGAGAGCGGGCAGGGAGCAGGAAGCACCAGAGAGGAATTCTGTAATGATCCATAAACCAATTGTTTGGAATCAAGTGACCTTGCCTGGTGTCTCTGACCTGGTCATGCCTACACTTGCACAAGAAGCCCCCCGCCCCTGGGACTCCTCCTCTGCCACCAGCCCACGCTTCTCCCACGACACACCACCCTCACCATTCCCAACATCCTTTGCTCCTGTCAGATTTAGAAACGCATTGCTCACTCCACGTTGACAAATACAGTACTGTGCAAAAGTCTTAGGCACCCTCGCTATATCTCTATAGAGATCTAGATCTATCCTTTCATAGATTTAGATACATCTCAATATACTGTAGATCTAGATACCTTGATATATACATGCAATTGGAAGAAAAAGTCTGTGAAACTTTTGCAATTACCTGGTTTTCTGCATTACTCATAAGATATGGTCTGATCTTCATCTGTCACAATAATAGACAAACACAATCTTCCTAAACTAATAACAGACAATCATACTGTTCATGTCTTTATTGAACACATTGTTTAATCATTCAGTCCAGACTGGAAAAAGTATGTGAACCCTTGTATTTAATAACTGATAGAACCTCCTTTATTCGGTTTATTATCACTGGCATGTGACGTAAAATTTGTTAACTTAGCCGCAGCAGTTCAATGCAATAGAAGAGAGAAAAAAAGTAATAAAATAAAAATAACAATAAGTAAATCAAATACAGTATACATATTGAATAGATCTGAGACAATTTTATATCGACAGGCACTACCCCAGAGGTTTAAATACTTTATTGACTCTAGACTGTGATTGTTTCAATGGTGTACTCAGTATTGATGAGAAATAGTACAAATTTTGAGGCAGAATATGTTTGTCCACTATTGTGACTTTGATGAAGATAAGACATGTTATGAGTAATCAATGCACAAAACCAGGTAATTGCAAAGAGTTCACAAACTTTTTCTTCCAACTGTACATATATGCCTAAAACTTTTGCACAGTACTATATAGCAAGAGAAAGCCCAAAAATTTCCACTTCCATTTAATTCTGAAATGCAAAACATGAGTAAACATTTTATCTCAAGAATAAGCTAAAATATAACGTTCTACTCCTGAGTGTGATCTACGATTACTCCTATGACACAGCACTCACCACAGGTTTCCACTCGCACCAGCTGAAGCTCAATGCTTTTGACAGGCACGTCCAGGTTCTCCACCACCAGCTCGCCAGTCAGTGGCTGGGTGATGATGCAGTTTGTGGAGTCGAGGCGGCCGCGGATTTTGAATCCGGGTAGTGGAGTTCTCTGGAAAGGAAGAGAAGACTTAAAAATAAAGCCAGTAGGAGGAACAACCATGCAACACAGCCATCAAATCCAACGATTCGCATTGTAGTTGGTGCTTAACTGATATCACCCAGAGCAGCCCTGGGGAATCTACAACTGAATTCTTATTAGCCATACTGTACTCCCACATGGTTTATATCCCATAAAGAATGGTTCATCCATTGCACAGAACTTACACATAAACTGAGTATGGCAAGGTTAGATTAATGATATAATATTATAGCAGAAAATTTTATACCTTGGTAGCCTCACTCAGTGGCCACTTTATTAGGTACACCTGCTTGTTACTGCAAATATCTAATCAGCCAATCATGTGGCAGTAACTCAATGCATAAAAGCATTGATCAAGAGGTTCAGCTGTTGTTCAGACCAAACATCAGAATGGGGAAGAAATGTGATCTAAGTGACTTTAACCCTGGAATGAGTGTGGGTGCTGTGGAAGTTGTAGTAAGGTGAAGATAGCATAGGACAGTTTTAGTCAAGTGAGCCACTCAAAACGAGACCGCTGGAGACATCTCTGTTTACTCCAGACAAAATAGGCTGGGTTGACAGTGGCCGTGTGCACTCAAACCAGACAAGTGAGGCCTCTGTAGAGAGATTTATCTGAGAAAGGTCTTTCTGGAGGCATACTGTCCCCTAACACAATTGGGGTGCTGGAAATAGACAACATAAAAGTAAAAAGAGTAATGTTCAGCATTCCTTCAAAACGTCATTGGCTATCCACTTGAAGTTTTGATTGACTTTTAACAACTCTATTGCGAATAAACTCTTCTTGGGCTTCCAACTGGGTACAGGTATCGATTATAACCGATATTTCAATAACCAACTCTGCCATCTTCCTCAGGGATGGTCACGTCTAGTCTGGTGGCATTTATACCCCTGCAGTCTGTCCTTCTTGATTGATTAGTCCTCATCCAATCAGGTTTCTACTCTCCCACCTTGTTTACAAGAACTGGAATTCTTGTAAACAGTAATGCACGAGAGCTCACAGTATTGATGGAATTATTAGCATACATAGAGAATTCATTAACAAACCAGGCAAATAGATCATTTTCAGATTAGCAAACTAGAAATTGTAAGGCGCATAAAGATCAGTTTAGTGAGCTTACCATTTACAGTTAGTACGAGTTAAATGAAGAGACAATTCTCGCTTAATTTGCTCACAATACAAATGTTTCATGGGGCACTTGAGGGGAGTGGGGGGTGGAGAGAGGGAGCACCATTTGTGAACAAGATACAGACTATGCAGAAGTTACAGATAATGAGCTAAATTTTCCCTGCTTGTTTTTAAATTATACAAGATTATCCATTTTGGCTGGAAAAACAAAACAAAGAATGTTACTTGAATGAGCAGAGACTACCAAACACTGTTGCTTATCTACAGCTATAACGTATAATTTCCAAGGCAAATTTAGGCATGTAATTAAGATATAAAAATAGCCAGATTCTGTTCCACGATAGAGGGAGGAATTTGCGAGGTCCTCCATACCTCCCTCCATGACTCAATCCTTGACTTCCTCATCGGGAGACCACAGTTATTGTGGATCAGAAATAATATCTCCTCCTCGCTGACAATCAACACTGGCACGTCAAGGATGCGTGCTTTGCCCACTGCTCTACTCTCTCTGCACTTACGACAATGCGGCTCGGTACCCCGCAAACACCATCTATAAATTTACTGATGACAACTATTATTGGCAGAATTTCAGATACTGATGAGAAGGCGTACAGGAGTGAGATAAATCAGCTGGTTGAGTAGTGTCGCAACAACAACCTTGCACTCAAAGTCAGTAAGAACGAGGAATTGATTGTGGACTTCAAGATGGTAAGATAAGGGAACACACACCAGTCCTCATCGAGGGATCAGTAGTGGAAAGGGTGAGCAGTTTCAAGTTCCTGGGTGTCAACATCTCTGACAATCTATCTCAACATATTGATGCAATTATAAAGAAGGTATGACAGTGACTGTTTCAGTAGGAGTTAAGGAGACTTAGAATATGACACCGAAGACTTGCAAATTTCTACAGATGTCCCATGGACAGTGTGGGCATTGGACTAGCTACCTGAAGGTCGTGAGTTCGAGCCCCAGCCGAGGGAACGTGTTGTGTCCTTGAGCAAGGCACTTAATCACACATTGCTCTGCGACGACACCGGTGCCAAGCTGTATGGGTCCTAATGCCCTTCCCTTGGACAACATTGGTGTCGTGGAGAGGGGAGACTTGCAGCATGGGCAACTGCCGGTCTTCCATACAGCCTTGCCCAGGCCTTCGCCCTGGAGAGTGAAGACTTTCCAGGCGCAGATCCATGGTCTCGCGAGACTAACGGATGCCAGAGACCATGGAGAACATTCCAATTGGTTGCATTACCAACTGGTATGGAAGGGCCACTACACAGGATTGAAATAAGCTTCAAAAAGTTGTAAGCTCAGCCAGATCCATCATGGGCACTAGCCTACCCAGCTAGGTGATGCCACAAAAAAGCAGCATCCAGCATTAAGGATCACCATCACCCTGAGCATGCCCTTTTCCCATTACTACCACTGAGGTACAGGAGCTTTACGACGCATACTCAATGTTTCAGGGGTAGCTTCGTTCCGTCCGCCATCAGATTTCTGAATGGACAATGAATCCCTCTATATTTCTGCAAGTTTTTTTTTTGCTCTTTTTGGAATACTTAATTTAATTTCTAAAACTATAAATTCTGATTGTAACTTCTTGTTTTTTTCTATTATGTATTGCAATGTATTGCTGCTGCAAAACAACAAATTTCACACCTGATTCTGAGAACGTTGACCTCCTTATTTTGCAGGGTGCAGGGGAAAATATTTATATTGCAAGCAGTGAAATGGATCACCAGATTGATTCTGGCATGAAGGGAACATCTTATGAATACAAGACAGGATAGCTGATCTGTCCCAGGCCTCCAATTGTCATTTGCCAGTTTCCCAAAGCCCTCAAATCTTTTATTTAAGAAACTATCTACTTCACACATAAAATTCTGAAATGTCCTAGTCTCTACAAGCTATTGGGGAATTAATTCCAAAGATTCATCACCCTCTGAGTTCTAGTACAACTGAGCTTACAAGACTTGTCCACTTTAACTTTGTATTGCGTCCTCTCGTTTGAGACAGTTCCACTGGTGGCAACATCTCAATGATAACTCTGTCATACCTAAACAGAATCTTATGTTTCAAGATCATGTTTTATTCCTCAAAACTCCAAAGAATACAGAACCAACAACTTTGCTGCTCCATGACAGTACAACCTTCTCATCCCAGGAATTATCTCAGTTGATCTCTTTAGGATTGCCTGTAAGCAATATCCTTGCTTAAATAAGGAGATCAAAGTGTGCAAATACTTTAGGTTCGGCTTCAAATAGACTCCAGATGATTGTGATTTAACCTTCTGCATTAACCTCCCATGTCAATAGAGACAATGTCCACTACTTTTTCTTCATCAATCTTCCTTGGAGCCTCCAGAAAACACCACAAGATTGGTTAGACCCAATCTACCACACACAAAGCCATGTTGACCATCCCAAGTCAAGCCCTGTCTATCCAAGTACTTACTTGAATCTTTTGTCTATTTGTCAATGTATTCAAGCTCTCTCCTGGCAAGAGATGGTGTCACGAGTTAATTTTAAGCATGCAAACAACAGATCCTGCTCTATGGAACTAGTGGAATACAATTAGGGTCTGAATGCTGGGTGTTGGAAGTTCCACTTTGGCAGAAGGGGGGGAAAAAATATAGCTTTACATCCACCTGAAGGCCAGGGTGCCACAGAAAAAAAATCTTCGACAGTTTGTGGATGGAAAGAGCATGCAAAAGTGCAGCTACTTACTTGTTTATAATCATGATATAGAACAGGGGTCGGCAACTTTTTTGTCTCTGTGGGCCGGATCGCATATTAATGAGCAGATGGTGGGCCAGATAAATACCATAAAAAACTTGAAATATGGGAATTATCTATTTAAATACATCTAGTTATGTTTTGTCTCAAATTAATGAATAAGGCATACTAGAAAATAACTTGTGCTTAAGGTTGCCTATCCCTGATGTAGAACATAGAACAGAACAGCACAATACAGGCCCTTCAGTCCACTAGGTTGTGTCCACCTTTTAAACTACTCCAAGATTTCTAATCCTTAAAAACTCTTAACATTCCCTTAACTTTCCATCAATCACCTTAAAATTGCGTTCAAGTTCAAGCTGAATTGGTCATTTATGAATACAGCCAAACCAAACAGCGTTCCTCTGGGGCCGGGGTACAAAACACAGTAACAGTCATACACAGCACAAGACACACAAAAGCAGTCTACGGCCAAATGAAACAGCGTTACTCCAAGGCCAAGTTCAAAACACAGGGCCGACATTCATACACAGCAATGATAGCAGAAAAACAGTCACACAAAAAAATACTACAGCCCAAATCCCTGAGTGCCATGGTGCATGGGATGTTGTCCTGGAGCCAAGTTTCTGCAAGAACCAGCAAGCAGCAGTTCCTCATCACGTGCTAGAGAAGCCACTGATGAACACAATCCAGCTGGTCTTCTACCAAGTGAACTCTGGAGGGCAGCACTGATGGGAGGGAGTTGCCTCAAGCCAGCAGGTTCCACGGTGCCCACTGAGGCCCCTGCTCCAGCATCTCCTCTCCTAGGCGGCTGCAACGGGCGATACAGTGGCATGAGGGCCTGGTCCACGCAGTAACCGAGGCAACGCAGCTCCCCCACCATTGAATCAGACTTGCAGTATTCTACATTACCAATGTTCAACAAGGTCTTATGATTCCCCTCCTATTGGCAATTTGCACAGATTTGTCAGCACTTTCAGCCCATTTATGGCCAAATACCTAAAGGCAAATGTTACGATAGTAATGTTGCAAATACAAAATAAAACAACATATTGAAGACACCGAGGGAGGGACAAATTTGTGTCATCTCAGGTAGAAATTCACCCTCCATTATATGAATTGTCCACAACTGTTGATCTCAACTTATGAAAGGAAATGGAACAAAATTGAGGACATTTTACCTTTCCAGATCATGAATGGGCATATCATCAGGCTCTTGAACAAAAGGGGATAACTACACTCCACTTCACTTGCCCCATCATTGATCTCACTTTCAATGACCATCTCACTGTCTCATGGTCTCGTTCTTTATTGCTATTTATTTACAATTGTATTCGCACAGTTTGTTGCCTCCTGCACTCTGGTTAATCTTTCTTTGATCCTGTTATAGTTACCATTCTATAGATTTGCTGAGTATACCCACAATATTATGAATCTCAGGGTTGCATATGGTGAAGTACTTTGAATTTTGATGGCTATATTCAGAGTTTTTTTGCCTTTGATTTTTGTAGGAAATGATTCTTACAATGGGCAGGCATCATATTACAACAGCATGACAGCCAGACATTGGTTTCAATATCCTGTGATAACAATGCTTGAACTACTACACTATACACTTTTATATTCTTCACTCTAATTTATCGAAGCTCCAAGCTCAGTATGTTAAAGGTTAGTTGTCTCAACAGTTGTCATTACATGAAATGTGTAGGATATGGCATCATCTATTAACCATACTGCAGGTTAATATGGCAGATAACCTTGTCATTATAACTGAATTTACAACATCAATATTGTTCCACAATTGTAGGTGAAACAGTGGTTAAAGGCTGCTTAAAGCATTTTACTTCATTTCACTTAAGATCAATTGTTTAGAACAGCGGTCCCCAACCACGAGGAAACGATACGAGTCAGTTGCACCTTTTCTCATTCCCTGTCACGCACTGTTGAACTTGAACATAGGGTTGCCAACTGTCCCGTATTTGCCGAGACATCCCGTATATTGGGCTAAATTGGTTTGTCCCATACAGGACCGTCCTTGTCCCGTATTTCCCCCGCTAAGATAGAGCGTTCCTATGAAACCTTTCATGTTGAAATGGCGTAAAGTGAAGAAGCAATTACCATTAATTTATATGGGAAAAATTTTTGAGCGTTCCCAGACCCAAAAAATAACCTACCAAATCATACCAAATAACACATAAAACCTAAAATAACACTGACATATAGTAAAAGCAGGAATGATATGATAAATACACAGCCTATATAAAGTAGAAATAATGTATGTACAGTATAGTAGGGAAGATTAAGCCAAAACCGATTTGTGGGGGGAAAAATCCACACATACTCGCATGCGCACATCACATATGCGCATGTCACTCACGCCTGCGCACACAGGTGCCCGCGCAGGGCTTCATGGTCATGGTAGTCTTTCTCGGGGTAAACACAAGTGTCCCGGGATTTGACTGCTACTTTTGTCCCTTATTTGGGAGTGAGAAAGTTGGCAACCCTAACTGTAAAAGACATGTTGAGGTGAGTTTAATCCTACTTGAACATCACCCCCCCCCCCCCACCGGGTTGGCCGGTCTGCAAGAATATTGTCAATATTAAATCGGTCCCCTGGTTTAGAACATTTAGCTTTCCTTGCCGCTAGTGAGGGTGCTAATCCATCTATTGCTGTTATAGCAACAGGCCGCTTTTTCAAGACATCGGCTCAGTACAATCATGGAGAATTAGTATTCAAATAGTACTGCAATCTCTCTTATACATTCCTCATAACACCAGGAAGCTAGCCTGCAATAGCAACATCCCATGCATTTTAGCTACTCTAGACAACTATGCATTAAAATGAATGTGCAAAGATATACACTTTATTAAATACTTTGCATACTTAATAAAGTGGCCATTGAGTGCATGTTCGTGATCTTCTGCTGCTGTAGCCCTTCATAGTTCTTTGTGTATTCAGAGATGCTCTTCTGCACACCACTACTGTAAGGTGAGTTACTGTCACCTTCCAGTCTGGCCATTCTCCTGACCCTCTTGATGTCCACAGAACTGTCACTCACTGAATGTTTTTTGTTTCTTTTTGGCACTATTCTCTGTAAAGTCTAGAGACTATTGTGTGCATGAAAATTCCAGGAAATTCACAGTTCCTGAGATACTCAAAGCACCCTCTTTGGCACCAACACTCATTCCAGTCAGTCACTTAGATCACATTTCTTCCTCATTCTGATGTTTGATCTGAACAACTACTGAATCTCTCCTGGCCATGCCTGCATGCTTTAATGCAGCAGTCCCCAACTACTGGGCCGCGGAACGGTACCGGCCGGCCGCAAAGTATGTGCTACCGGGCCACGAGGAAACGATATGAGTCAGCTGCACCTTTCCTCATTCCCTGTCACGCACTGTTGAACTTGAACATTAGGTTGCCAACTGTCCCGTATTTGCCGGGACATTCTGTATATTGGGCTAAATTGGTTTGTCCCATACAGGACCGCCCTTGTCCCATATTTCCCCCGTTAAGGTGGAGCGTTCCTATGAAACCTTTTGTGCCGAAATGGCATAAAGCGAAGAAGCAATTACCATTCATTTATATGGGAAAAGTTTTTGAGTGTTCCCAGACCCAAAAAATAACCTACCAAATCATACCAAATAACACATAAAACCTAAAATAACACTAACATATAGTAAAAGCAGGAATGATATGATAAATCACAGCCTATATAAAGTAGAAATAATGTATATACAGTATAATCGGGAAGATTAAGCCAAAACCAATTTGTGGAGGAAAAAAATCAGCACTTATGTACATGCGCACACAGGTTCCTGTGCGAGGCTTCATGGTCATGGTAGTCTTTCTCGGGGTAAACACAAATGTCCCATATTTGACTGCTACTTTTGTCCCTTAGTTGGGAGTGAGAAAGTTGGCAACCCTAACTGTAAAAGACATGTTGAGCTGAGTTTAACCCTACTTGAACACCCCTGCCGTCCTGGTCGGCCAGTCTGCAAGAATACTATCAATATTAAACCAGCGCAAAAAAGGTTGGGGACCCCTGCTTTAATGCACAGAATTGCTGCCACATGATTGGCTGATCAGACGTATGCATTAATGAGGTGTATCTAATGAAGTGAGATGAGATTTCCAAGGCAGCACTTGACCAATATGGACATGGTGGTCCTTCATCTTTCTTCAATTCTCAGCTCAGGTCATTATTTTTTTAGGAAACGGGTTTGCTCTGTGCTTTGAGTACCTCCGCCATTGTCCACCAGGAGAGAGTTATAACCATGCAACCTGGTCTGATGTTTTCTACCAGAACTGTGAGCTTTCCTGCCAGCTTCTTTGAAAGAAGTCTTGTGGCCATTTTAACCATAGAAAATATTTTAAACTTAAAACTTCCACCAAATCTAGTTTCTGATTCAGAACTTGCAAACTACCTTTTAATTTTGGATAACACAGCTTAATCCCACAACTTTTATACATGCTTTCATCATGGGCACTAGCCTACGCAGCATCAGAATCAGATTTAATGTCACTTAAATTTGTTTTTATATGGCATCAAGGACATGTTCAAAAAGCATTGCCTCAAAAAGACAGCAACCATCATTAACTATCTCCATCACTCAGGACATGATCTCATTACTACCATCAGAGAGCAGGTACAGGAGCATGAAGACTCACACTCACACTCAACATTTTAGGAACAGCTCCTTCCCCTCTGCCATCAAATTTCTGAATGGTCTACAAACAATACCTCACTATTTTTGCTCTCTATTGGCACAACTTTTTAAAAAATATTTATTTCATAATGCAGTGTATAGCACTGTAGTAATCTTACATCCCGCGCTGTATGGTGATAATTTTATATTTTGCACTATACTGTAGTAATTTTATATACTGCATTGTTCTGCTGCCACAAAAAAATCATTATATATACGAGTGATGATAAACCAGATTCTGAGATGGGTCTCTGTTGTCGACTGAGAGTGGGAAGGTGGCAGGGAGAGGGGAATCATGGTTGGGAAAGAGGAAGGGGGGAGGGGAGGGGAGGGGAGCAGGAAGCACCAGAGAGACATTCTGTAATGATCAATAAACCAATTTTTTGGAATCAAGTGACCTTGCCTGGTGTCTCAGAGCTGGATGTGTCTGCACCCATAGCACCTCCTCACCCCGGCACTCCTTCTCTGCCAGCTGTCTCAAACCCCTCCCACAGCGCTCCACCCTCACCACTCCCAACATCCTTCGCTCCTGCCAGATTTACAAACTCGCTCTCTGCTCATTGACAAGGTGTACTACTGCCGTAAAACAAATTTCCTGACATGTCACTGATATTATAGCTGACGAACTTAATATACACAATAGCTTAGTTGTCACACTATTACAACACCAGCTTCAGGAATAATAAGCTGTGGGCATGCTTACCGATATGATTTGACATAGAACATAGAACAGTACAGCACAGTACAGGCCCTTCGGCCCACAATGTTGTGCTGACTCTTAAACCCTGCCTCCCATATACCCCCCCACCTTAAATTCCTCCATATACCTGTCTAGTAGTCTCTTTAACTTCACTAGTGTATCTGCCTCCACCACTGACTCAGGCAGTGCATTCCACGCACCAACCACTCTCTGAGTGGCTTCCCCACCACAGACATAAGGCTCACTGGTCTATAATTACCCAGACTATCCCTACCACCTTTTTTGAACAAGGGGACAACATTCGCCTCCCTCCAATCCTCCGGTACCATTCCTGTGGACAACGAGGAAATAAAGATCCTAGCCAAAGGCTCAGCAATCTCTTCCCTCACATCTTGGAGCAGCCTGGGGAATATTCCGTCAGGCCCCGGGGACTTATCCGTCCTAATGTATTTTAATAACGCCAACACCTCCTCTCCCTTAATATCAACATGCTCTAGAATATCAACCTCACTCATATTGTCCTCACCATCAAGTTCCCTCTCATTGGTGAATACTGAAGAGAAGTATTCATTGAGAACCTTGCTCACTTCCACAGCCTCCAGGCACATCTTCCCACCTTTATCTCTAATCAGTCCCATCTTCACTCCTGTCATCCTTTTGTTCTTCACATAATTGAAGAATGCCATGAGGGGAGAAGGTGGCGGCACGATGCAGTGCGTGCGGTCGCTCTGAAATGATATCGGTATTTGTTAAGTAGGTACCGTGCACAATCCTGACTTGATGGAGACAGACGTGAGAAGCACGGAGGAACATCTGGAAAAACTTCTGAAATGCCTGCTTCGCTGCCACTGCTACTGTGCAATCGAGAATCTCCGGAGGGGAAGGCCCCAAATCCTCAGCTTTGCCTACTGCCTGTTGCCGGGGGCGGGGTCAAAGCGCTTGGCAGAGATGGTGCTCGGTGTCGGAGGGCTGGTCGGAGGCTCGAAGTTTTCAGACGGACACAGGAGTTGGTTGTGGTCGAGTGCTTCCAGGGTGCTGCATCGGCAAGTTTGAGGCGCTGGAGGTTCATGGCAGGGGGACTTTTTCTTCCCTCTACCATCTGCGTAAGATGATGGGACTTTGAGACTTTTTTTTTACCGTGCCCGTGGTCTGTGCTTTATCATATTACGGTATTGTTTTGCATTGTTGTAACTATATGTTATAATTATGTGGTTTTTGTCAGTTTTTTAGTCTTGGTTTGTCTTGTGTTTCTGTGATATCATACTGGAGGAATATTGTATCATTTCTTAATGCATGCATTACTAAATGACAATAAAAGGGGACTGCGTGTCCTCATAATCTAATCTAATTTTCCTTTACCCTACTCGCCAAGGCCTTCTCATGCCCTCTTCTTGCTCTCCTCAGCCCCTTCTTAAGCTCCTTTCTTGCTACCCTATATTCCTCAATAGGCCCATCTGATCCTTGCTTCCTAAACCACATGTATGCTGCCTTCTTCCACCTGACTAGATTTTCCACCTCACTTGTCACCCATGATTCCTTCACCCTACCATTATCTTCCTCACCGGTACAAAATTATCCCTAACATCCTGCAAGGGATTCCTAAACATCGACCACGTACATGTCCATAGTACATTTCCCTGCAAAAGCATCATCCCAATTCACACCCACAAGTTCTAGCCTTATAGCCTCATAATTTGCCCTTCTCCAATTAAAAATTTTCCTGTCCTCTCTGATTCTATCCTTTTCCATGATAATGCTGAAGGCCAGGGAGTGGTGGTCACTGTCCCCCAGATGCTCACCCAGTGAGAGATCTGTGACCTGACCCGGATATATTTCTGTAGTTTCAATGTACACATGACAATTAAAGCTAATCTAGTCTTTAACCTGACTTCACTGGAAGGGACAAACCAAGTCAAAGGATGTTGCAAACTGTATAACTGAAATAAGAACAAGTTTTTGACTGTCAAATTAATGCTGGCAACACAAGGAAATGTAATAGGGAGCTACCACTAATTGAGCACCAATGATATAATTTAAAATCCATTTTGTGCTTACAAATTCAACTGAGACAAAATCGTGAAAAATTTAATTACTTAGTCCCAGGATGGCAAGACTGCAAAAGATTATTTGCAAACAGCAGCTGGAACATCGCTGAGTGTGAACACAAATTTAACAGAGGAAATCATTTTTGAGACATTGGAATTATCCCACTGTTCAGTACTGTAACGCCATAAAACAGATTTGTATCAGTCAGTTACATTCTGATAATGTCTGCATTGAAGCATCTGGGAAATCAAGGCTAGCACAGTAAATCTGTCACAACATGAAGAAAAAACATACATGGCTATTAAGATGGAACCAAAGAATTGCCAAAATCGCCAAAGATAGAAAAGTTCATTTGTGGATAGCTGTTCAGTTTTAGGAATAAGCTACTTTCAACTTGATCTTGAGCTTGAATCTTGAGATAATTACAGTTTCTATCACTGGCATTGAACCAAGTGAATAATCCAGTGCTCTAATCTCTAGTCTCCAATTAAAAGATGGTTAGGTTTCATGGTTGTGAGAAACTGATCATCCATACACTTACCTTGTGCCTCTCTGAAGATCAAGAGCCCAACCACATATTTTCACCACAAATAAATTGAAATGTTGTTGCTTTTATTTCACTTTCTTTAACCCCAATCACTTTGCAAATCTGTTTCCCAGCAAAGCTGCAAACCCACCAATCCCCAGCTCTTACCAAATGTGCAGCTCACCTCTCGAACATTTTGCAGGGATTCAGGGGTGATGCTGAAATCCACGGGGGTGGGGGTTAACCTCCCTTTCTGAGGCTTTAAAAGAGAAAATCATTAAAAACACTTAAAACGGACAATCAAAGATGTTATGTTTATTTCTTAATCTGCGAGAAAAAAATTAAGGTACAAGATTAAAGCTCAAACACTAATGATATAATGCCATCAGTTCTCTGTTCATTTACTTTTCAGTATGCTATCCCAGTAGATGTAGCACCAAACTATTCTAAAACCAGACAAGCCACAAAAATTGTTTTGTCCTTAGTATTTTTCAGTTAAAGTTATCATTACTTATATCAAGATTTTATCTAATCAAGTCTACTACCACTCAAAGTAATTTTTATTTTTATTTTGAGATATAGCACAGTAACAGGGCCTAGCGGCCCAATGAGTCCGTGCTGCCTAATTACACTGATGTGACCAATTCCGCTACTAACCCATTTGCCTTTGGAACGTGGGAGGAAACCAGAGCACCCGGTAGAAACCTATGTGTTCACAGGAAAAACGTACAGACAGCAGTGGAATTGAAACTGGGTTGCTAGCGTTGTAATAACGTTAAGCTAACCACTAAGCCACCATATTCTGTAACTTGTTGCTTTCTCCCTCTCACCCTATTTGGTGTAAGGATCCAATTCCCGATCGGGAGTGATTGCTTCCTTAGGTTGATTACATATACACTGCATTTTTGATTATTTTTGTCCATTATGTCTGAGAAACAGAAAACCTACAGCACAATACAGGCCCTTCGTCCCACAATGCTGTGCCTAACATATAATTACTTTAGAAATTACCTCGGGTTACCCATAGCCCTCTATTTTTCTGAGCTCCATGTACCTGTCCAATAGTCTCTTAAAGAAAGACCCTATTGTATCCGCCTCCACCACCGTCACCAGCAGCCCATTCCACGCACTCACCGCTCTGAGTAAAAAAATTTACCCCCGACATCTCCTCTGTACATACTTCCAAGCACCTTAAAAATGTGCCCTCTCATGTTAGCCATTTCAGTCCTGGGAAAAAGCCTCTGACTATCCGCACGATCAATGCCTCTCATTACCTTATACACCTCTGTCAGGTCACCTCTCATCCTCCGTCACTCCAAGGACAAAAGGCCAAATTCACTTAACCTATTCTCATAAGGCATGCTCCCCAATCCAGGCAACATCCTTGTAAATCTCCTCTGCACCCTTTCTATGGTTTCCACATCCCTCCTGTAGTGAGACGACCAGAACTGAGCACAATACTCCAAGTGGGGTCTGACCAGGGTCCTATATAGCTTTAACATTACCTCTTAGCTTTTGAACTCAATCCCCGGTTGATGAAGACCAGTGCACCGTATGCCTTCTTAATCACACAGTCAACCTGCGCAGCAGCTTTGAGTGTCCTATTGACTCGGACACCAAGATCCCTCTGATCCTCCACACTGCCAAGAGTCTTACCATTAATACTATATTCTGCCATCATATCTGACCTACCAAAACAAACCACTTCACACTTCTCTGGGTTGAACCCCATTTGCCACTTCTCAGCCCAGTTTTTCATCCTATCAATGTACCGCTGAAACCTCTGACAGCACGCCACACTATCCACAACCTTTGTGTCATCAGCAAATTTACTAACCCATCCCTCCACTTCCTCATCCAGGTCATTTATAAAAATCACGAAGAGCAGGAGTCCCAGAACAGATCCCTGAGGCGCACCACTGGTCACCGACCTCCCTACAACCACTTTTTGCCTTCTGTAGGCAAGCCAATTCTGGATCCACAAAGCAAGGTCCCCATGGATCCCATGCCTCCTTACTTTCTCAATAAACTTTGCATGAGGTACTTTATCAAATGCCTTGCTGAAATCCATATACACTGCTCTACCTTCAATGTGTTTAGTCACATCCTCAAAAAATTCATTCAGGCTCATAAGGCACGACTTGCCTTTGACAAAGCCATGGTGACTATTCCTAATCATATTATACCTCTCCAAATGTTCATAAATCCTGCCTCTCAGGATCTTTTCTATCAACTTAGCAACCACTGAAGTAAGACTCACTGGTCTATAATTTCCAGGGCTATCTATACTCCCTTTCTTGAATAAGGGAACAACATCTGCAACCCTCCAATCCTCCAGAACCTCCCCCTGTCCCCACTGATAATGCAAACATCATTGTTAGAAGCTCAGCAATCTTCTCCCTTGCCTCCTACAGCAACCTGGAGTACATCTCGTCCGGTCTCAGTGACTTATCCAACATGATGCTTTCCAAAAGCTCCACCACATCGTCTTTCTTAATGCCGACATGCTCAAGCTTTTCAGTCCACTGTAAGTCATCCCTATAATTGCCAAGGTCCTTTCCCATAGCGAATACTGAAGCAAAGTATTCATTAAGTATCCCCGCTACCTCCTCTGGTTCCATACACACTTTTCCACTGTCACACTTTATAGATCCTATTCTCTCACATCTTATCCTCTTGCTCTTCACATACTTGTAGAATGCCTTGGGGTTTTCCTTAATCCTACTCACCAAGGCTTTCTCATGGCCCCTTCTGGCTCTCCTAATTTCATTCTTAAGCTCCTTCCGGCTAACCTTACAATGTTCTAGATCCCTATCATTACCTAGTTTTTGAACCTTTCGTAAGCTTTTCTTTTCTACTTGACTAGATTTTCAACAGCACCCTACTATCCTTTCCCTGTCTCAATGGAATGTACCCATGTAGAACGCCATGCAAATATCCCCTGAACATCTGCCACGTTTCTGCCTTATAACTTCCCAGAGAACATCTGCTCCCAATTTATACTTTCAAGTTTCTGCCTGATAGCCTCATATTTCCCCTTATTCCAATTAACCGTTTTCCTAACTTGTCTGCTCCTATCCCTCTCCAATGCTATGGTAAAGGAGACAGAATTGTAATCACCATCTCCAAGAAGCTCTCCCACTGAGAGACCGGATACCTGACCAGGTTCATTTCCCAATACCAAGTACAGCCTCTCCTCTTGTAGGCTTATCTACATATTGTGTCAGGAAACCTTCCTGAACACACCTAACAAACTCCACCCCATTTAAACCCCTTGCTCTAGGGAGATGCCAATCAATATTGGGGAAATTAAAATCTCCCATGACAACTGTTATTATTGCACCATTCCAGAATCTGTCTCCCTATTTGCTCCTCGATGTTCCTGTTACTACTGGGTGGTCTATAAAAAACACCCAGTAGAGTTGTTGACCCCTTTCTGTTCCTAACTTCCAGCCACAGAGACTCCGTATACAATTCTTTCATGACTTCCTCCTTTTCTGCAGCCATGACACTTATCTCTGATCAGCAGTGTGATGCTCCCACCTCTTTTGCCCCCCTCCCTGTCCTTTCTGAAACATCTAAAGCCTGGCACTCTAAGCCCCTGAGCCATCCAAGTCTCTGTAATGGCCACAACATCATAGCTCCAAGTACTGATCCACGCTCTAAGCACATCCGCTTTGTTCATGATACTCCTTGCATTAAAATAGACACATCTCAAACCATCAGTCTGAGAGCATCTCTTCTTATTCACCTGCCTATCCTCCCTCTCACACTGCCTACAATCTTTCTCTATTTGTAAGCCAACTGCCCCTTCCTCCGTCTCTTCAGTTCGATTCCCATCCCCCAGTAATTCTAGTTTAAACTCTCCCCAATAATCCCATTCCCCAGTAATTCTAGTTCAAACTCTCCCCAATACCTTAGCAAACCTCCCTGCCAGGATATTGTTCCCTATCGGATTGAAGTGCAACCCATCCTTATTGTGCAGGTCACACCTGCCCCCAAAAAGGTCCCAGTGATCCAGAAATCTGAATCCTTGCCCCCGCTCCAATCTCTCAGCCACGCACTTATCCTCTATACCTCACTCTATTCCTATACTCATGCCCGCATGGCACAGGCAGTAATCCTGAGATTACTACCCCTGTGGTCCTGCTTCTCAGCTTCTTTCCTAACTCCCTGTAGTCTGTTTTCAGAACCTCCTCCCTTTTCTTACCCATGTCATTGGTACCAATATGCACCACAACCTCTGGCTGTTCACTTTCCCACTTCAGGATATCATGGACGCAGTCAGAAACATCCCGGACCCTGGCACCCGGGAGGCAAACTACCATCCCTGTTTCTTTCCTGCGTCCACGGAATCACCTGTCTCACCCCCTGACTATAGAGTCCCCTATCACTGCTGCCATCCTCAACCACATGTGAATCAAACAGCAGCCATCTCCCATAAGGTCCCACCAGCTTAAGTTTTAAAAATCCCAATGTATGCTCTGTAAAAGTTGATTCACCCTCTGGTGTTTTCAAAAACCAGATTTTCACTTACCAGGGAATGCACAATAAATTCACAGTTCTTCATCAAATCCTTCGCAAGGAGTGGTCGTCGCATATCACACCGAAGTGTGTACTGAAAGAAACAAAATATAAGCACACCTGAGCTTAATCCCAGTCGGAGAGAGGGAAGGGATGGTGGCAGGGTAGGTGTGGGGAGTCGGGGGGGGGGGTGGAGGCGGTGAAGGAAACAGATCTACTAGGCACACATTTCATAAAGTAAAATTCCTGATCAGCAAGTTTACTCCCTGCTTATCAGTAGAATTGCAAGGTTACAGAAAGTCATAAGGTCTTTTGTCAAATCTTTGCTTCAGGTAGCAGCCCACAAAGGAAGGCAAATAAATACTGATTATTAAGGACGAGGAAATTTGAAATACAGGTTCCATCACAGGAGACCTGCAACACTGGATTATCAAAACAGAAGTAAACCACAGAGATAAAAAAAAGAGACATCTCCAAATTAGCTTCAGTAATCCTCCGAGTCTACTTTGCTGATGACACTGCTGTTCTATGACTTAAGTAAATTTCAAAAGAAACAACTGAAACCAGTAACAATTACAGTTATAAAGGCAAGTAGGACATTTCCCTCCAGTAAAATCAATTTAATAACCATAACAATGCAGCCCAAGTTTAATACAATTTCACAGGTCTTGTTTTAGAGCGACATGAACGATCAGGTGAAACAAACCACAGTAAACGGACTACCAAGTGAACTTAAATCAGCCACACATTCATCAAGTCCATTATACAATGTTAAAAGGACTAATTTGAAGACCAGAACTACGAATAATTTGCTCAAATAAAATGACCTGTGCTGCCTCATTGATCAAGGTAGCATTGACTAATAAAATGTTTATCAACCTCAGTAAAGTCTGTAACAATATCATTCACATTTTTATTTTTCTCAACAGACGAACCAATACACCTTTGTTTGCAGGGCGCCGAAAGAAAATGCCATGAAGCTACATCTGAACCCAAAAAAAAAACACATTTTCAGAAGTTCACGTACAAACTGCTGGGGGAGATCAGTAGGACAAGCAATATCTATGGAAAGGAATAAAGAGTCGATATTTTAGGCCAAGACCCATCACCAGTCCTGATGAAGGGTTTCTCCCTGAAGCATCGACTTTTCCCTGTACCTTTCCACAGATTGGGGTTCTCAACCTTTTTTTATGCCATGGATCCCAACCATTAACCAAGGTGGTGTGCGGACCCCAGTTGGGAACCCCTGCCCGAGATGCTGCCTGACCTGCTCAGTTCCTACAGCATTTTGCATGCGATACTCTGGACTGCCATCTTTCAGAAGTTCCTATTTATTGGATGTTAAACTAAGTCCAATCTGCTCCAACAAATATGCATAAAAGATTCAATGGATTTTTTTTTCACGAGTCAATCTTAATTGATAAGTATTTATCTGATTGTTGGACCCATCTGTGAGTATACTACCTGTCTTGTTTCATTTCCAGAGGTTAATTAGCTGTGAATCATAAACCACTTTCAGTCTTGAAATGAATAACAATAAATTTTAGTCTCATTTTATTGCCTATTTATTACCCTGCGTCTCAGCAGTAAATTAGTCTGCATCAATTTGAATCAGTCAGATAAAATCAGCAAGGCGTAGTCTTGTGTAGAATAAGAGAGTGCTCTCCACTTCCATGAACTTCACAGCTCTTGAGGTCTATACATCGAGAAGTAATGAGCCGTGAGGTTTTAAACAAGCTGACATGGATATTAAAAACTCAGGTAAATAAATAAACAAACAAACAAACTCAGCTAATTATAACAGGAGGGAAGAAAGAATGGTCAAATGGAAAACAAATTTCTAATCAGCCAATCATACGGCAGCGAATGAATACATAAACGCATACAGACCACATGGTCAAATTCCACCCTGCCCTCAAATTTACCCGGTCCATTTCCGACATCTCCCTCCCCTTTGTCAATCTCACTGTCTCAGTCTCAGGAGACAGGTTATCTACTGATGGCTTGATAAACCTCTAGACTCTCACAGCTACCTGGACTATACCTCTTCCCATTCTGTTACTTGTAAAAAACACCATCCCCTTCTCTCCATCTCTGCCTCATCTGCTGAGGCTTTACATTTTAGAACAAAGGAGATGTCCACCTTTTTCAAAGAAAGGGGCTTCCTTTCCTCCACCATCAACGCTGTCCTCAACCGCATCTCTTCTATTTCACACATCTGGTCTAACCCCATCCTCCCGCCACCCTACCAATGACAGAGTTCCTCTTGTCCTCACCTACCACCCCACCAGCCTCCGCGTCCAGCACACAATTCTCTGGCACTTCCGCCATCTCAAATGGGATCCAGCAGCAAACACATCATTCCCTCCCCCACTTTCTGCTTTCCACAGGGATTGCTCCCTACGTGACTCCCTTGTCCAATCGTCCCTCCCCATTGATCTCCCTAATGGCACTTATCCTTGCAAGCTGAACAAGTGCTACACTTGCTCCTACACCTCTTCCCTCACTACCATTCAGAGCCCCAAACAGTCCTTCCAGGTGAGGCGACACTTCTCTGAGTCTTTTGGGGTCATATACTGTGTTCAGTGCTCCCGGTGTGGGCTCCTGTATATCGGTGAAACCCGACGTAGATTGGGAGACCATTTCGTTGAGCACCTACATTCCGTCCGCTCCTCTACTGCTACGATGAGGCCACACTGAGGTTGGAAGAATACCTTGTACTCCATCTGTGTCGCCTCCAACCTGATGGCATGAACATCGATTTCTCGAACTTCCCGTAATAGCCCCCCACCGGCCTTCTCCTTCACCAGTCCCCTTCCCCATTTCCCTTTCTCACCTCATCTCCTTGCAGCCCACTGCTTCCCTCTGGTGTTCCTGCCCCCTTTTCTTCCACGGCCTTCGATCCTCGCCCATCAGACTCCCCCTTTGCCAGCCCTGTATCTCTTTCACCAATCAACTTCCCAGTTAATTACTTCATTCCTCCCTCTCCAGGTTCCACCTTTCACCTTGTGCTCCTCTCTCCCCTCACCCACCTTTTAAACCTGCTCCTCATATTTCTTTTCTCCAGTGCTGCCGGATTCTCCGCCCAAAACGTCGACGGTACTTTTTTTTCCCCCATAGATGCCGCCTGGATTACTAAGTTCCTCCAGCATTTTGTGTGAGAGACATGGTCAAGAGGTTCACTTGTTGTTCAGACCAAACATCAGAATGGAGAAAAAGTCTGATCCAAGTGACTTCAATGTAGAACCTTGAACTGAATGGTCTACAGCAGCAGAGACCACGAACGTAGTCAGCAGCCAATTTAATAAGTGGCCAATGACTGCACTAATAAAGTGCAAGAACAGGCAGCTGAAGGGTGAGAGGGATCAAGGAAGGCTGTTAATTTATTAGAAAGTATGTTTGGTACAGTATTATTTGTCTGTGACTTGTTAACACTTGTTAGTCCTTACATTTAGTTGCATTTTCAACTTAGCTCTATCTTGCATTTTATTTGACTCAATAATCCTTTAGTCATTTTAGTGTGGCAGGAACGAAGAAGCCGTTGAGAGCTTGATTTTCTTCCTCCAAAATCTTTGCACATCCTTGTCATGTGATCAATGCAAGTTGCACAAGACTCCAGTCACAGGAAGGGAAAACTGGACCAAATGCAACTTTTCCCATTATCAACCATCTTCAATACCGCAAGCTATAATCACCCTAAAGCTTTCAGCGCACAGTAGAAAAGCTTCATCCCATCCACCACATCCCTGCCCCATGAGACAAGGTGAATGCTGATCTTGTAATAATAAATTGTGACAATGCTGAAAGTGATTCTTTTACAAAACGTGGTACTGTTCACATACCTGTATATTTACAAAGACCCCGTGGTACGTCTCGTAGAGGACTTTACTGCCTTTTACTTTCAGTGGGAATTCAAAAGGGATTTCTGTCCGGCCACTGGGAAGTTTTCCTGCCTTGACTACTTCTATATTATTGCTGATAAGCTGGATAGGCTACCAAAGAAAAAAATGCAAATGTTAAAACCTGAAGGCGAGTTGAACCAAGTAAGTTGAGGGATAAAATTGAAAATATGTTTGTTCGCTCATTATGTGCCGTGTCACATGACATGGACGATAACGGTCTTTGCACGATCATGATTGTTCTTGGCAAATTTTTCTACAGAAGTGATTTGCCATCACCTTTTTCTGGGCAGTGTCTTTACAAGACAGTGACCCCAGCCACTATCAATACTCTTCAGAGATTGTCTGCCTGGCATCAGTGGTCACATAACCAAGACTTGTAAACCCATGGGAGCAGGTGGTGAATATCACATAACCCTAGACGGGGGTTAAGCAGGTGCTACGCCTTGCCCAAGGGTGACCTGCAGGCTAGTGGAAGGAAGGAGTGCCTTACACCTCCTTTGGTAGAGATGTATCTCCACCCCGCCACCCCGTAACCCAAGGGGAAAAAATGGCTATGAAGACTTCTTAACAGATCTAGAAAACAAGCATATTTTAAGTTGCAAAGAAAAAAAAAGAGATGCAGAGAACAAATAATCAGTGATAGTGCAAAAACCGACTAATGCAAATAATAGTGAAGCCACTTGAGTGACAGTAGTGAAAGCTTGTTCTTGCTGGAAATTTGAAGTAAAATTTTTATGCAGGAACTGGAGACAGATTACAAGTGCTAGAATCTGGAACAAAATATAAACTGCTGGAGAAACATGAGCAACATCTGTGGAGAAAATGGAATAATCAATGGTTTGATAGGTTGCATCAAGGACAGAGTAGGGGGAGGGGGCTGGGAGAGGTGAGACAGACGCTAGAAGGTAGACCAAGGAAGGGTGACAAATTGAGTTTAGAAGGGAAAGGTGGATTTGTGTGACAGAGGCAGATGGATGATAGATAGAGGCAGACAAAATATAAAAAAAGGCACATTGAGCAAGGTGGAGAGAAAGGAGGGTGAAGGTGGAGACAGTCACTGGAGGATAGTAAGGCACATAGTAATGACAATAGACCAATACCTTAGAGGTCAGAACTTCAGCTTCCAGGCATTCACAACAAATTCATAACAGAATAATAACCACAATCGAATCTATGAAAGACTGTACTAACTTGGGGATTCAACCAATGTGCAAAAGGCAATAAACTGCGCAAATGCAAAAAAGAAAGAAGGAATACTAATAAATAAGCAATAAATATAGAAAATATGATTGATGCTAGTCCTCATGCATCAATGTTCATCAGGAACAAAGTCTGAGTACTCTAACTCTATCCAGACCCACATTATGCATAACTTGTAACATTAAGGACAGTTGAGGCATATTAATAAATGTAAAGTACACAACAGCAGATTATTGAAGTTTTAATGAGTAGCAGAGTATTCAGAAATACTGATAGTTCAGTATCTGGCTCACCAGGTAACATCTGCCAAGCTCCTGATTTCTATCTTCCTCTTCTATTCATTGGGGCTCGGTGCTCCCTTACATTTACTTGTTTCAATGGAATATTTATTTTTTAAAAATCTAAAATGGTGCGCAGAAAATCTACTAGTCCAGCATCTCCGACGTCACAAGCCTGCTAGATTGATCAATTTTACTGGACATTTCCTTTCTGAGAAAAAGTATCACACCCAAAACATTCACCTGGTACAAATCAGAATTTTTATAGTCCCAACATCTTATCTTTCTATCTCACAGTATGCCGCAACTCACTGAACACTGTTACCAGCAATTGTTATCCTGTGCCAAATATTTCCACCCACTTCTTGGGTTTCAGGTAGTCTGGATCTTCCTATACCTGCTGAAGGACTGAAGTTAGGGAACAAAGGCTTATCATGCAAATATTTCAGAAATTCTAGACTCAAAATACACTGGCTCTTCAACCACTTGTCCAATCATGCAAAGTATAGTGGATTCTGGTTTACTGGGACAACCCTTAAAGAACTAAAAGTAAAAGTAATCGAGAAAATAGCTGGGACTTCCTTTGTTGATTTGGGATACCGTGCTGCTTAATTGGGACAAGAGATTGCTGCCAAGCAGCCTCTGACAAGCGTCTGTCATGTGCACTTGTGTGATCATTGGGCAATACACTGTGCTTACAGCAAACAGCTTTTAAATAGTGTCAGGTGCATATACTTGCGTTATGTTATTCATTTGGGCTGACCGATGCCGAATTAAAGAACAGCAATTATGACACTATTTCATGTAGGAAGGTAATGAAGGTAGTCCATTATTTGCACTAGGTGTCTGCGCTGATTTTCGTCATTTACCGTCAAGAGAACACTGTAGTGTACACTGTATGAATTCCTCCATCGATAATTAGGAATTAATTCTTGGCTAAATAGTATTGCAGGAATATTGGCAGGTAGTGCTCTCATATATTCTGTATTTCACTTAAATACATAATTTGTTACTCAGTTAAATGATAGTCTGCTTCTTTAAAATAATTTTAATGAAGCTTTGGCTAATTGGGACAGCGATCTAATTGGAGCAAGATGTACTGGTGTTGATACGTCCAAATTAACCAGAATACACTATATTTGCTTTTCACCTCAACTCTGCAGACTACTTTCAAGCATCAAAGCCCCACATCAAGTTACGTTCCTTATTTCAGAGAGACAATAAAATCAATCACTTGAGAAGGCAAGCTCAGATAGGTAGGGTAAATGCAAGGCTTTTTCCAGAGGTTGGGTGGGACTACAACCAGAGGTCATGGCTCCAGGCTGAAAGGTGAGAAGTTCAATGGGAACATGACGGGAAACTTCTTCAGAGGGTTGTGAGAGTGTGGAATGAGCTACCAGCACAAGTGGTCCATGTGAGCTCGATTTCAATGTTTAAGAGAAGTTTGGTAGGTAGTACACAGATAGTAGGGATATGGAGGGCTCTGGTCCCAGTGCAGGTCATTGGGAGTAGGCAGTTTAAATGGTTATCAGCATAGACTAAATGGGCCAAAGGGCCTGTTTCACTGCTGTACTTCTCTCTAACTCATTGTAGCTCAAGGATGAGGCAAAGAGCTGGAATTTGAGCACTTCAGAATTAAATGTACAGATTGAGAATTTAAGAATAAGCATTGCAACTTTACAAAGTTCTGATTATGCAGCACATGGAGTATCATGTCAAAGTCCTGTACAGTTCTAGATGGTACAGTATAGAAAAGATATGATGGTGCTGGAGAGAATGCAGATTCACCAGGATGTAGTTATGGAGAGAGAATGGATAAGCTGAGTTTGTTTTCTCTGGAGCACGGGCAGCCAAGGGGTGATCCGATAGGAGTATATAAAATTATAAACAGCAGGGACAGCATTGGTGTCAAAATCATTTTGCCCCACGATAGGAGTATCAAAAACAAGAGAGGAGAGGAGGGGGTTTGAAAGGGAATTTTGAGAGGAAAGTTTATTTTTAATTAACACAAAAAGGTTGATATTTGGAATGCACAGCCTGAGGAAATAGTGAAATCAGATAGAACCACTATGTTTAAGAAGCATTTAGACAGACACGTAAATAGGCATGCTGTAGAAGGGCAAATGGGATTAGCATAGGACAAAAAGGTTAGTATAGTCTAAGGGGCCTGTTTCTGTCCTGTGCAACTTATGACTCTAGTTACTATAATCTTCATTAATTAAAGGAGTTGGGATGTTAAAGTTGTATAAAACATGTTGAGGCCTAATTTGGAGTACTGTGTGCAGTTCAGGTCACTGACCTACAGGAAAGATGCCAATAAGGTTGAAGCAGTACGGAGAAAATTTACAAAGACGTGACCGGGACTTGAGGACCTGAGTTGTAGGGAAAGGTTGAATAGGTTCAGACTTCATTCCTGGGAGTGTAGAAGAATGAGGGGAGATTTGACAGAGTGATACAAAATTATGAGGGATATAGACAGGGTAAATGCAAGGAGACTTTTTCCACTGAGGTTGGGTAAGACTAGAACTAGAGATCGTGGGTTTAAGGGGAACATGAGAGGAACTTCTTTACTCAGATGGTGGAGGGTGTGTGCAATGAGTTGACAGCACAATCAGTGGATAAGTACATGGATGGGAGGGGATGGAAGGCTATGGTCTGGGTGCAGGTCAATAGGACTAGGCAGCATAATAGTATATAGCACAGAGTAGATTGGGCCAAAGGGTCTGTTTCTGTGCTGTAGTGTTCTATGACGTCTGTTACATTCAGGGAACCAATAGACCTGTGACAAAATAACCCACTGACCAATGTTCCATCTTCCCTTACAAAATCATGAGGCTAGTCACATAACTTTTTCAATATCTGGCATCTGTATTTTTAGAGTGACAGGGAAGAGATACATCTCTAACAAAGGAGGTAGAAGGAGCTCCTTCCCTCCACTAGCCTGCAGGTCACCTTTGGCAAGGTGTAGCATGAGCTTAGCCCCCATTCAGGGCCACGTGAAGCCATGGCAGCAGGTGTTGCTGGTTGTATGAGCAGCTGGCGCATTTCCTAAGTCCTGGTTAAATGATCACTGACACCATTTAAACAATCTCTGAAGAGTATTGATAATAGCCGGAGTCAGCTATCTTGTAAAGGCAGTGCCCAGAAGGCGGCAATGGCAAACTACATCAGTAGAAATATTTGTGAACGATCATGGTCATGGAAAGACCATGATCACCCATGTCATATGACACAGCACGTAACAAAGGAATGGTGTCCATATTATACAGTCGAGCCACCATTTATTTGGAGTATTACCCAACACAAAAGACCAATCACACCATTTTCTGAAGAAAGGAGATTTACGCAGGTTGACGCTATGACAGTAACTCAGATTTTAATGCTAGAAAGTAACGAAACAAGTCCTTTTACAATATTCAGACAGATCCACAAGGTGATCTCATTTCATAAAAGTGGAAAATAATAGCAAGCAGCTCACTTACTTTGACAGAATTGTAGAAGGCTTCAAACACACCAACACTCTTTGCACTGAGCTGGAGGCTGACAGTTCCATCCATGGTCAGGGTGATACCCTGGTGCTGGATGGGTTCTTTACTGGATAAAATAATCACCCCAGACAGCGTTTCCTGCAACAAGATTACAGGATCAAGAGCATAGGTAATATACAATTCAATGCAGAACACAGTTTAAATATTCATCAACTTGTGAACATGTTTTACTTTATTACAATGGAAAATGCTTTTTTTTAAGTCATTTCATTGTAAAAGTTTTGGGAACCTTCAAGAGTTCAAAAACAAACATTAACTATCATATTTATAACAGCTTCCTCCCACAGGCAGTCAGACTGCTAAATAGCTGCTCTACCTGACTCTGCTTTGGACACTTTTAATTTGCAAGGGACACTTATAACTTGATTTTAACTGACATGTGGCTGTTGTGTTTTACTATTTATTGCTGTTTATTATTTAGTGTTGCATTTGTTATGTTATGATTGCACTGCTCCTGAGAAACGCTGTTTCATTCTGCCCTGCAGAGCTGATGTATGGTTAGAATGACAATAAAGCTTTTTGAATCTTTGAATTAAGGTGTTACTTATTTAGAGATACAGTGTGGAACAAGCTCTCCTGACCAAATGAACCACACCAGCCAGCAATCCACATCTTTGGACTGTGGTAGGAAACTGGTGCATCCAGAGGAAACCCACAAATTCACAGGGCTCCTCACAGATTGCTCCGGAATTGAACCCCAAAGTTCAGAATATCTCAAGCTGTTAACAAGTCGCATTGACTGCTAAGCTACCGTGATGCCCTGAGTTCTTCAAAGAATAAGGAGGGGGTGAGTGATTACCACAGTTAGGAAGGCTTGCGGAGTTAAAGTAGAATTCAGGTCAGCCATGATCTAATTGAATGAGAGAGTAGAGTCAGGGAAAGCTGAGCACTCATCTTTTTGGCTTATGTTCAAGTTGCATCTCCTAATACCTGGACTGCTTCCTATTGACAGCTACAAACAATCACGAGAATCAGAATCGAGTTTATTATCACTGACATATGTCGTGAAATTTGCTTGTTTTGTGGCAGCAGTACAGTGCAATACATAAAATATACTATAAATTACAATAAGAAATAAATTAAGAAATAGGTAATGCAAAAGGACAGCAAAAAATAGTGAGATAGTGTTCATGGACCACTGAGAAATCTGACAGTCAGGAGAAGAAACTGTTCCTAAAACATTGAATGTGGGTCTTCAGGTTCCTGTACCTCCTTTCTCACACTAATAATGAGAAAAGGGCACATCCTGGGTGGTGCATATCCTTAATGATAGATGTTGCCTTTTTGACACATTGTCTTTTGAAAATGCCCTCGATGATGGGAGGCTAGTACCCATAATGGAGCTGGTTAAGTCTACAAACCTTTACAGCTTTTTCGAAACCTGTTCATTGGAGCCTCCAAACCAGACAGTGATACAACCAGTTAGCTCTCCATGGTACCATAGTACATTTGTAAAAAATTGATGAAGCCCTCCAAGAATTTGGCAACCTTAATGGTTGAAAACCTGCATCTCTGTCTCCTATTGATAGCTTTTGTCACCCACAAGATTCTATACATTCATCTGTTGTTATCCTTTCTCTTTTCTCATTGGTGTGTTCTCGTTCAAAGCTTCAACAATTCTCTCAAGGTACAAATGTGCATTTCTGTGAACTCAGGTGTTTTGCCTCATCCATCTCAAATGATATTTTTTCTGCCTCTGATTAACTACGCCAGAAGGCCACATGATCACGTCGTGTTGCTGTCTGTCGCAAACACATCCTGCAGGTAGGGACTCCCTGTGGGGAAATCCAAAGGAGGCTGACACCGTGTTCATCAATGAAGTTTGGTGCACAAACTCTTTTGTAGTCAGCAGTCACTGTTCTGTGGCAATTGAACATTTGACAATTAAATGCCAGCCACATTACCTGCCAACACTCCCTCCCCATGAGCGTTAACGGCAAGGATGCATCTGGACAGCCTCTTCATAATTCAATTATCGAGTTACAAGTGTAATGCCCTGGTTAGGATTTCTACTGTTCTGCTGTAGATATGTCATTTTGGCAGCTTCTGCAAAAGAAGTGTGTCCTGCTGGTAGTATGTTCGGTTTCAGCTAAAGATAAGGGGCTATGATGTTCAACTTAGGAATGTTGTGTCAGCCAAACAGGATGGTGGAATTAGAAGGTTTTAGGGAGAGCTGGGAGAGAGATATCTGTGATGGACACTGGTGAAGTTTGTGGTCTTTTTAGCAGGAGCTGTGGAGAGGACAGGAGGGAAGATGGCTGAGAATGCCATGGGAAGGAGAGTTCCTGATGCACAAAGTGCTTTGTGCAAATGATTGGCTCCAAGGAGGAAGGGCCAACACTCCTGAGAGAGCCTGTTTGTTCAATATGGGTTTCAAGCAGCTTAGAATGTGGTGAGTGCTTTCAAGCAGACCATGGGTCCAACGCGAGCAAAAAGGACAACTTCAAGATGAACTCTAACTTTATGTGCACATTCAGACTGGGTTAACTGAAATGGGCCTTTTTTATATTTTTTTCCTTCTCTTTTCCTACTAACTGTTCCACAAAGCTGAAATTTGTAAATATACTTTATAATTTTATGTGATGTACGATCTGTTATTTCTTGCCGACCAACAATTTTGTATGGGCAGTATTTACACAGCATTCGCTCCAATTGACGTTCTTTTATCCAGAACATCACAATGTTCCTGTTTGGCTGAACCCCAAATCATACCAACCCTAGACGAATATTGTTCTTGAAAGGTGGCCTTCTCACCACTGAGTCCCGTGGCTGTTAGCAGAGCCAGCTAACGAGCCAAGTTTGCACAGGAGCCTGGTGAGGGGGCTACAAGTACATTACGTTTTATAGGTTGCCTTTTATATTTAGATGTTTTTGTGTTCTTCGTGCTTAGTGCTGCATTGGAGTCAGAGTAACAACTATTTTGTTCACACATCTACTGAAGAATGACAAATAACAACTTTGAATCTAATTTATATATCTGAATACATGCAACTAGTGTTGGTATGAGCGTTCAAAGTAAATTTATTATCAAAGTACATATACGAGGGGTGATTGATAAACTCGTGGCTAAAGGTAGGAGTCAATTTTAGAAAACCTAGCACATTTATTTTTCAATATACTCCTCTCCTACATTTACAGACTTAGTCCAGTGGTCGTGGAGCATGCGGATCTTAGACCTCCAGAAAGAGCCAACAGATGGGTGATTGATAAGTTCGTGGCCTAAGGTAGAAGGGGATGAGTTATACAGCTCTCGTTACATGCGCATGCAGGTCAACTCTTTATGCAGAAAGTTTGAAGTTAATAACTCATCTCCTTCCACCTTAGGCCACAAACTTATCTATCACCCCTGACGGGTTATTAACTTCAAACTTTCTGCATAATCACTCAGAGTTGAACTACATTTGGGGAATGTGAAGATGGGGAAAATTACTGTAATGAAGAAAAAACTTGACTTTCTGACCTTTAAAAATTCTGACTTAGAATGCAGAATGCGACAACAGAGCATTCGAATTATTGGTATTTGTGAAGCTGCTGAATCTGGTGACCCTATAAAGTTTTTCTCTCAACTTTTAAAAGATTCATTTCCCACCTTATTTTCTGATCAACCACCACTATTGGATCGGGCTCACAGAGTCCCATTATATTCGCCCAAGTCAGATAAACCGCGGCATGTTATTTTACGATTTCATTATTTTCAAGACAAGGAGAAGTTGCTTCGTTTTGCTCATCCTAAAGGTTACATTGATTTCTCGGATCCTCGCTTTCGTTTGGTGGAAGATTTTAGTAAACAGGTTCATGATCAACGTGTCCGTTACAGATCTGTGATGTCGGAATTCTACAATATGGATTTAAAACCAGTGTTGCTTTATCCCGCACCTTTGAGGATTTGATTGTCCGATGGGTCTTCCCATTTTTTCGACTCTCCATCGGAAGCCCAGAGTTACCTGGATCAACTCTTGCCATCAACATCTTAATCGCACTATTAAATCATCTCTGTTTGATGGGAGGCAGTTAATCTGTTGGGTTTAATTTTTTTTTACTTTATATGAGGGCAGAAAAGTTTTTTTTCGGTTTAATTAATATGGTTGCCAAACTTTTTTTTTAACTGCGTCATTCCTTTCTTCTTCCCTGGGAATTCTGGGTGGCTATTCCCTCAGCGTCATTTTACATATATCCCTGGAGGCCTTAAACTTTGTAGTTTTCAAACGTACTTTTTGTAGTTTTGGTGCTAGTCTATGCTAATATTTCATTTTCTTGTTTAAGTATACGGTCTGTTGTAGGTTAACGGTTTTCTTTATATGTACCTGTCCTTTCTTTGTATTATATTGTTTTCATTTTAATCAGTGTACTTTTTTTTATTCCTTTACTGTTTTATAACTTCAGCTGATCTTTTCATATATACACTTTTTTTTAGTGAGCGTCTATCGGAAGTCATGGGGGTAGTTCTAGTGCTCGCTTCTTTCTGGCTGGTCTATCTTAGGTTTAGCTTTGGGGGTACGGGGTCGGGGGGGGGTGAGGGGGCTTCACTTTTTAGTTTCTCTTTCTTCTTGGGCTACTTATATTACCGAAGTATTGGTCGCGTTCTCTTACCCGTTATCTCTTGTTTATTCTGTTCCCTTTCCGGGTTCGTGGGTCGAACCTATTGTCAATCCTCCTTTATTTGAGGGTTGACTTTAGGGATTATGGAGTCTACTATTAATTTTGTCTCTTGGAATACTAATGGTCTTAAGCATCCAATAAAAAGGAAAAAAAGTCTTTAAAATATTCCGGAGACTTAAAGCACATATTCTATTTTTACAAGAGACCCATGTGCGGAGGGGGGACAGACTACGCTTTTTTTAAGTTCTGGAAGGGTGAACACTTCCATTCGAATTCCAATGCTAAAATTCGAGGAGTTTCTATTTTTATAGATCCCTCAATCACTTTTGTACAACACGATATTATTTCTGATCCAGATGGTAGATTTCTATTGGTTAGTGGTTTACTCTTTAATAAAAAGTTAGTTTTGGTTAAAATCTATGCTCCCAACATGGATTGTCCAGAATTTTACAAATCATTATTAAATTTGTTCCCGAATTTGAATGAGTTTTCACTAATCTGGGGCGGGGACCTTAACATTTGTTTATCCCCATTATTGGACCGTTAGGCTCCTTCACGGACTCTACCCAATAAATCTGCAACCTTGATTAATTAATTTCTCCCAGATTCTGGATCGACGGACATTTGCCGTTTTTTGCATCCTCGGGAAAAAGATTTTTCTTTTTTTTCACATGTTCATCATTCCTATTCAAGAATTGATTATTTTTTTATTGATTCTCGTCTTATTTCTTCAGTGGTTAAATGTGAATATGACTCTATAACCATTTCAGATCATGCTCCACTTAAGCTTTCTATTAAAATATTGGCCAATACACAAAATAATAGACAATGGCGTTTTAATTTGCTGTTGCTTCAGGACTTGGATTTTGTTAACTTTATGAATGAACAGATTGATCTCTTTTTCACAATCAACTGTACAGAGGATATATCCATGAACACCCTTTGGGATACTTTTAAAGCTTATATTCGTGGTCAGATCATCTCGTATTCTGCTGCTTTGAGGAAGAGGTTGGAGGAGGAGGAGCTGGTTATTGTGGACAAGATTAAGGAAATTGATAAGAAATATGCTACAGCTCCCTCTGAGAAGTTGTATAAACAAAGAACTGAACTTCAAATGGAACACAGTTTATTACTTTCGTCCTCTATTGCAAATCAATTAATGAAAACAAGAAGCGAATCTTATATACATAGTGACAAAGTTGGTAAACTGTTGGCTAATCAGTTGAAGACTAACTATACTAAATTTCAAATTAATCAGATTTATAATCAAAAAGATCAACTGATACTTGATCAACCTGAGATTAATCAATCCTTTTTTGACTTTTATTCCTCCTGATATCAATCAGAGTCTCCATGAGACTCTAAACATATGTATGACTTTTTAGATAACCTAGATTTCCCTAAAATTTCACATGATATATCTTCTATGTTAGACTTTTCCTTTATCACTGATGAGATTAAGAACGTTATTTTTTCTACGAACCCAGGGAAAGCTCCTGGTCCTGATGGGTTTACCACAGAATTTTATAAATTTTTTGCATCCTCATTAATCCCTTGGTTATTCAGGGTTCTGGAGGCCTCATTAAAACTTGGTAAACTTCCCGAATCTTTTTATAGAGCATTGATCTCTTTAATATTAAAGAAGGATAAAGATCCCGCTCAATGTGCATCTTATAGACCAATATCCGTATTAAATGTTGACTCTAAAATTTTTTCTAAATTATCAGCAAACAGATTAGAAAAAGCACTTCCTTATATTATTTCGGAAGACCAAATGGGTTTTATTAAAGGTTGTTACTCTTTTTATAATATTCGTACACTGTTAAACATTGTCTATACCCCGTCACAAAATGATCCTGAATGCGTCATTTCCTTCGACGCTGTAAAAGCCTTCGACAGAGTTGAATGTCCTTACTTATTTAAGGTGCTTGAAATGTTTAATTTCAGCCCGAAATTTATATCCTGGATCAAATTGTTATATCATTCTCCTATTGCCTCAGTTCGTACTAACTCTTTAAACTCACCTTTTTTTCCTCTTTTTTGAGGTACTAGACAAGGTTGTCCTCTTAATCCTTTATTATTTGATATTGTATTAGAACCTCTTGCAATTGCTATTCGAGAATCTCCAAATATTATTGGCATAACTCGTGGTTTAAAGTCTCAAAGTATCACTTTATGCTGATGACTTGCTTTTATATATTTCTAATCCTCAAAAATCTATTCCTGCTGCTTTAGATTTATTAGCACAATTTAGTCTTTTTTCAGGTTATAAGTTAAATCTCAGTAAGAGTGAACTTTTCCCGATTAATAAGCAAGTTCCCTTATATCAGAATCTCCCGTTTAAATTGGTTAATAATCATTTTTCATATCTTGGGATTAAAATTACCTGTAAACATAAGGATTTATTTAAGACTAATTTCCTACCCTTAATTGATCACATTACTCAACTTTCATTTAAATGGTCTCCACTTTATTTAACTTTGATTGGTCGTATTAATGCTGTTAAGATGTTTATTCTGCCAAAATTTTTATATGTATTTCAGGCACTACCGATTTTTGTTCCAAAATCCTTTTTTGACAAAGTTGACTCTAAAATTTCTTCATTTATTTGGAAAAATAAAAACCCGAGATTGGGTAGAATACATCTACAGAAAGCTAAGAGAGATGGAGGTTTGGCATTACCTAACTTTAGATTCTACTATTGGGCAGTTAATATTCGACACATGAAATTCTGGTTACTTGACCAAGATACACTATCCATTCCTAAATGGGTAGTATTGGAATTACAATCTGCTCAAAGTTATGCACTTGGCTCCATTTTGGGTTCTTCTCTTCCTTTCGATTTGAAACACCACAAACAGGTTTGTAACCCGATAGTTAAATATACCTTACGTATTTGGTTTCAATTCCGAAAATTTTTCGATCTTAATCAATTTGGGCTTGCGATTCCTATTTTAGGCAACATATTCTTTCCTCCCTCTTCCACGGACCGTGCCTTTCAAATTTGGAAGACAAATGGTATATCACGGTTTTTGGATTTATTTTTAGATGGCTCCCTTATGTCTTTTGAACAATTATCTAACAAATATAACTTACCAAGAATATATTTTTTTTAGATATCTCCAAGTTAGAAATTTCCTAAGTACTATACTCTCTTCCTTTCCGACGTTACCTCCTACATATATTTTAGATACTATAATTAACCTTAACCCATGTCAGAAAGGTGTAATGGCTATTATTTATAATACTATCATGAAACTTAGGAAAGCTCCATTCGATAAGATTAGGTCAGATTGGGAAAAGGAATTGGGCTTTATTATCTCGGCGGATGACTGGGCGCATATTTTACAACTAGTCAATACTTCCTTTATCTGTTCCAAACATTCCCTAATTCAATTTAAAGTTGTCCATAGAGCACATATGTCTAAAAATAAATTAGCTCATTTTTATTCTCATATTAACCCTCTTTGTGACAGATGTCATGGGAAGATAGCCTCCTTGACCCATATGTTTTGGTCCTGTCCTACTTTGGAAACTTTTTGGAAAGACATTTTTAATATTATTTCAAAGGTATTGAATATAGGTATTTCTCCCCATCCTATTACTGCTATCTTTGGATTACCTAAAATTTCCAGTAATCTTTCCCCTTCAGCCCGTAGAATGATTGCATTTCTTACTTTAATGGCCAAAAGATGTATTTTACAACACTGGAAGGAGATTAATGCCCCAACTACGTTCTTTTGGTTTTCTCAGACGATACTATGTTTAAATTTGGAGAAAATCAGAAGTAATCTTTATGATACTTCAGTTAAATTTGAACAGACCTGGAGATCTTTTATTCAACATTTTCATTTAATGTAATTTTTTTTCTCTTTGCCCATATTTACATTCCCTTCTTGCTTTTTTAACTGTTTTTAATGGAGGTCAGGTTTGAGGACGTGATTGTTTTAAGTTGTTTAAGTCTACTTGATACCTAGTTAGCCCATCGCTTTGCTTTGCTTTTTAGATTAGTTGCACGGTGGGTTTTTTTGGGGGGGTTTTCTTTGGGTTTTTTCTTCTCTTTATTGATATGTATGGAAAATTAGTATACTATTATATTACCTCATTATTTTATATCTAAACTGCACTGTTTGTACTAACTTTTTTTGTGTATTAATATCTCTTGCAAATTTATATTGCAACAATGTATTAGTGTCTACATGGTTTACCTATTGTGTACTAATTTAATAAAAAGATTTAAAAAGAAAGAAAAAAGCCAAAATAAACATGGTAGTTAATTAGGTGCTGCCCCACACGTAGTTGTCAGCCCAGATCAGAGGCGATGCAATCAGCAATGATGTGGGCCGACAATTACGTGTTGGGTAGCACGTAATTAATTAGCATGTTTATTTCGGCTTTTTTTCTTAAAGATGTGCTTGGGTGCGTCCTGGCCAGCGCTGGACCCCTACGTGCTTCGCGGCAGTGTATCAGTTGGTGGCCCAGATGGTGGGGACCACTGCACCACCCAAATTCCGACTCAGCCTAACACACCATCATCAGTGTGCTTGGCGCTGAACCAATTCTGGTAAGTGATACTACACTGTACATACATTATTTCTACTTTATATCGGCTGCATATTTTTACGTGTTATTTGGTGTGATTTGGCAGCTTCATAGTTTAACGGTTACTGGAGAGCACTTGCGCCGTGTTTTTGCCAACAGCGCTTGCGTGAGATTTTCTGCTGACGGCGCTCGCGTGAAATTTTCGCTACGGAGATCTGTGCCGGCAATGATTGTGGAAAAGTATTTCTACTTTATATAGGCTGCGTATTTATCACATCATTCCTGCTTTTACTATATGTTACTGTTATTTTAGGTTTTATGTGTTATTTGGCATGATTTGGTAGGTTATTTTTGGGTCTGCGAACGCTCACAAAATTTTCCCATATAAATAAATGGTAATTGCTTCTTCCCTTTACAACATTTCAGCTTACAAACCATTTCATAGGAACGCTCTACCTTCAGATGGCGGGGGAAACCTGTACTTACAATAACCTATACCATCTCCCTCCTGCTCCCTTCTCACAGTACCCAGACACACACAGCCCTTGTCAGGTTCTGGTTAAATAGGGCTATAGCAAGTCTCACTGAAGTCATTCTGAACCAAAGCCCTATTTGGACCTCATCTGCGTTAGCCTGCTGATCTGCTGTCAGTGTGTATTTTCACTGCCACCATACATTGTGGTATACATCACAAACAACAGATAAATACATCTATCCTTAACAAACCAACACATGGGCTTGACTGCAACATTTAAGGACGTTTGAGTAAGTATACGGATGGGAAGGGTACGGAATGCAGGTCAATGGCACAAGGCAGAATAACAGTTCAGCATGGACTAGATAGGCTGAAGGGCCAGATTCAAACCCAGGACCACTCACCCCAAATTCCAGTGCGGATGCCACTACATCATTACACCATTTCCCTTTATGAGGATATAATACTGGATCTATGATGACTTTGTGTCCCTTGAATACGTTACGTATGCTTCCTTCTTCCTTTTAAAGAAATGTTCCTTCTCTCTTGTCAACCATGATTCCTTTACCCAAACATTTTTCCCTGTCCCAGTGGGACAAACCTATCCAGAAGCCCATGCAAGTGAACCAGGATTCAGTGGAAGTACATCTCAGCTTCGAACACCTTTCCCGGAATCAAAGAACATAAAATACCACCCTTAAAATATGGAGACGGGGTGGAAGAAAAAGAAGCTCATCTTCAGTGTGTATGGACAATCATCTTCAAAGGTCATGTCCAATCACTGCCCCACACCACTGCAAGGCACAGGATCACCACCCAGAGACAATAACATAAATTGTCGTGAACGTCTGCAACGGTAGATTCAGCAACGGTGTAAAATGTTCAGAAACGGAGACAGAGGCAGGCACATACAATCAGCAACATGCTGATGTTCCACTGGGTATTTTCTATGAGTCACAGTCTGCTCAGACATGGTGCAGTGCTGGCTCTGTGTTTTAACAGGAATTAAAATCTCAGGTGATTAATTGCAGGTTGTTGCTCCACGTTCTAGCAGAACAACAGAGCTGAGCACCACACACAGCAATGTTGCCACCTTGCTAAGGAGAACAGTATCGAAAAGCGTCTAGTCAAATTTACAGATGGGCTGGCCTTTCCTGGACTATGAATGCTGTTACCTTGAAATATGCAAATCTGACACTGAAATATAGGCACCACACTCTCGACACAAAGAAATCACAGCAGCGCCTCTACCTTATTCTATGTTCGCGGAGTTTCAGAATGTCAACAACGATTTTGACATAAATGCACAGCGGAGAGTGCACAGGAAAAATCCTCTGGACCATTGAGAACATCTACAAAGAGCATTTGCACAAGAAAGCAGCATCTATCAAGGTCCCCCACCACCCAGACCATATTCTCTTCTCGCTGTTGCCACCAGGGAGGCAGTAAAGGAGACTTACGCTCCACACCACCAAGTTCAGGAACAGTTAAGCTCCTGAACCAGTGTGCATAATTTTACTCACCTCAACAGTGAACTGATTCCACAACCTAGAGACTCACTATCAAGGGCTCTACAACTCACATTCTCATTATTACTTTTTTAAAAACATTTGCACATTGGTTGTTTGTCCATCTGTGCATAGTTTTTCATTGTTTTTATTGTTTCTTTGCATCTGCTGTGAATGCCCACAAGGAAACAAATATCAGTGCTGTATATGGTGCTATATACATACCCTGATAGTAAATTTACTTTGAACTTGGAATTTCTCAGCAAGTACAAATTCAAGTTGCTGTTGTGATAGCATGTGCCCACCAGAGTGCAGCCACGATACGCTAACAAATCCATTTGATTGTAAGTTCCACTCGTTCGCAACTTTTCAAAGAATGAAGAACAGAGGGTGGTAAATCTGTGGAATTCATTGCCACGGACAACTGTGGAGGCCAAATCATCGAGTATATTTAAAGCAGAGATTGATAGGCTCTTGATTAGTCAGGTGTCAAAGGTTACGGGGAGAAAGCAGATTGGGGGTTGAGGGGGATGATGAAATGGCAGAGCAAAATTGATGGGCTGCATTTGTGGCCAAAAAGTTCTATTCAAAAGGTTTAAAGGAACATCTAAACAAGCCTGATGCATCTTGGAAACAAGTCCTGTGGACTGATAAAGTTGAAATAGAACTTTTTGGCCGCAATGAGCAAAGCTATGTTTGGAGAAAAAGGGGTGCAGAATTTCATGAAAAGAACACCTCTCCAACTGTTAAACTTGGGGGTGGATCGATCATGCTTTGGGCTTGTGTTGCAGCCAGTGGCACGGGGAACATTTCACTGGTAGAGGGAAGAATGAATTCAATTAAATACCAGCAAATTCTGGAAACAAACATTGCACCGTCTGTAAAAGAAAAGAGAGCCAAAGATGAAAAGAGGATGCCTTCTACAACAGTATAATGAACCTAAACACACCTCAAAATCCACAATGGACTACCTCAAGAGGCCATGGCCCTCACAGTCCCCTGACCTAAACATCATCGAGAATCTGTGGATAGACCTCAAAAGAGCAGTGCATGCAAGACTGCCCAAGAATCTCACAGAACTAGAAGCCTTTGCAAGGAAGAATGGGTGAAAATCCCCCGAACAAGAATCGAAACTCTTAGCTGGCTGCAGAAAGCGTTTACAAGCTGTGATACTTGCCAAAGGGGGTACCACTAAGTACTGACCATGCAGGGTGCCCAAACTTTTGCTTTGGGCCCTTTTCCTTTTTTGTTATTTTGAAACTGTAAAAGATGGAAATAAAAAAGTAATCTTGCTTAAAATATTAAAGAAATGTGCTCTTTAACTTTATGCCTTTTGGAAATCAGTTCATCTTTTACTCGCTGAGCTATTCACAGTAACAGAAATTTTGACCAGGGGTGCCCAAACTTTTGCATGCCACTGTAAATTCTCTATCTCTGTGGTTTGTAAACACTCAGTCTACAGGTCTGAGATAAGTAAAATTTTTGGCATTAGTCACTTTGGAAAATTACTATCTGACCGGAAGAGTGATTTTAGATAAATTATTTGATTAAATAACAGACCAGTTCTGAACAGTCATAAGGTTTATTTCAGATTCTATTCTTCTGGCCCTATCGATAAGGAACAAGCAATACAAGCTGTATTACCTCCAAGTTTAAATTTTAAGCTTGGCTTTTTCCAATCAAACATTGGTTTCTGTGGCTCTAGTCCTTATCAACTTGAACATTTGATATTTAGTTATGCATAAAACCACAATTTACCATTGTCAGTGTTCAAAAAATACTAAATGGTTAAATAACAGCTCACATTTCCATAAATTCTGCACAACTTTGACTTGAACTTTTGTTATCACACAAAAGCAGCTTCTGCAATTTTATACTCAAACACTGCAAACAGGAATCATAAGTAGCTTTTTAACTGTACATTGGGAGCTGACAGTAAGTCACATCTCAGCCACTTATAACAAAAAAATGCCCTACGTTGTCACTTTTTCCGGCTCCGTATCAGACAACTGCATAGGAAAAATAAGTAATAACAATTTTTGAAACATTGCTTCTATTTCTTTAGCACAACAAATAATCATCCACGTTGATCAAAGCAGATTTTAAGGCTCAAGGAAAATATCCCCGAGCTTTCGCCTGAAGAAAACAAAACATGAAATTTGAAGATGGAGCAGTCAGAATTAGAGTGAAAAGAATTCCAGAACAGGAGCTATGAGGCTGTTAGGGCTGTCGGAGTGGCCGAGCCATTTTAGCAGCCAGTCTTGAGAAATAAAGGGGTACTAAGATAAGGGAAGAACAGACCACAAGAAAAAAATAAAGTTCAGAATCTTAAAGTCGTGTCGCTGTTTAACCAGGAAACAGTAGGATACTGAAATGATGGGGGAACAAAACGTAGAGGAATAATATGAGGAAGTTTGAATTGACGCCGTGAGAATACTGAATAGTCGGGGTTAGAGAAGGCAGGAAGGTGGGCAAGAACAGCGGATGAACTGAACACGGGGGCGGTACAGCAACACGATGGATCTGGAAATGTAGTGGAACAGGATGCGAGGCTCATCCAGTGCCCGGCCGTCGGTGACAGAACCGGTCAGGTTAGGCCTTGCTGACAAGTAGGCTGGAGGAGAAACGCCAGTATGGTTGCTGCACTCACCCCCTCATGATACACTTTGTTTGCCCGTTTTAACTTGATGTCCACCGACATCCCGACCTTGGCACCGACGCTCCGACACCGCAGCCGGACTCACAACCACATGACCCGTTCGCTCGCCTCTCAAGTCACCTGACACGTTCGCTGGCGTCATGTGACCTGCTCGGGGTCCTCCCAGTGAGACATGGCTTTCCCGGCGTGCTTTGAGACTGGTGGATGACAGCATCAGGTCCATGATGGACCAGGGAAAATATGCAGAGGCTGGAAATCCAAGTAACACGCACAAAAGTGTCCTGCTGAGGGGTCTCGGCGCGAAACGTCGACTGTACTGTTTTCCATAGATGCTACCAGCATAAACAAGGGCCAGAAGTAATTATTGCATTTCAGTGATTTTAGTTTCATTTATTTTAGTCTTTAGATGTGTACAGATAAGAATTCTTACTAAGTTAGTACACAATCCATTTGAAACACCGCGATCTGTATTTCCATACGAAAATAATGAAGAAAAGCTATCTTTACAAAATTAAGACCCATTTCCCCTGTATCCCAGTAACTAAGGAAGTAGAGACAATCATTTGAGTGCGCAAAGGAAGGATTTAAAATGAACGAACAAACATGAACGATCATGACGGGATGTTTAGGGGGGTTTGACAGGATGGATGTAGAGGAATTGTTTCGTCTATTTAATAGGATTGAAAAAGATCAGTATAAACACGAGAGCAAATATCACTCAGATAGTTTAAGATTTAAGTAGTCCGTCCTAATTTGGTTTCATCTGAACACAGCTGCAACCTGATCTGGGAATTCCCAACTTTTTTTTCAGGTTTTCTGCATAAACACTGTTCCACCACTCAATTTTTCGGTGTTTTTAAAATTCTGTTTCCAAGTCCCATCCCCTTCACTCATTTCTGTATAAATTAAATGGTTCTGCATGTACTTTGTTGCTTGGACATAATTATTCTTTATTAGGGATTCCCTTTATTCTTTCCACCCTTTCCTCTATGCAACTGGAACTACACCTGCTTTCTCACCCACTCAGTTCTGATGAAGGATAATGGCCAAATATGTGAACATCTTTTCTTCACAGAAGGCTGACTGACTACTGAGTATCTGCAACACAAGTGGGTGTGGTGTACCTATTGGTTAGACAAGATACAGGAGGAAAATAATGTTTGCTTAAGGATGTCAGTGAGCCCTTTTTTTTTACATAATCTAGCAGTTTTGTGGCTTCTTAATTCCCTTTGAATTTACATAATTAACTGAATTTCAATTTTTGAACTTCCATGTTAGGTGTGATTCTCATCTACTATGTAAATTGATGGTACACTCTTCCAGATACTGATCCAGTAAATTAGCCATTACAGTACCCTACCACGTGGTCTTGGAGTTGTGCTCTAAGGGGTCCATTACTGGGAAGGTTGCCATGTGTATATTTTTAAATATTTCAAAGTTATTGTTTGCAATCTGTAGGCAAAGGCAGCAGGTGTGAGCAAGAAGGCAAATACTGAGGCAGATGAAGAGTAAAGACAAATGGATTATTTATAATCTGTTTACAAATAGGAGGTAAAATGTCAAAGTAAATTTATTATCGAAGTATGTATATGTTACCATATACTGTACAGACCTGGGATTCATTTTCTTGTAGGCATTGACTGGAAAATAAAGTTCAAAGTAAATTTTATTATCAACATACATGTATGTCACCACATACAACCCTAAGATTCAACCCTGAAATATAGAAATACAGTAGAATGTTTGACAAAAAACTATACATAAACCAAGACTGACGAACAATAATGTGCAAAAGGAGACAAATTGTGCAAATGAAAGATAAATAATACTGAGAACGTGAGCTGTAAAGTCCTTGACAGTGAGTCTGTAGGCTGTGGAATCAGTTCAGAGTTGTGGTGAGTGAAGTTATCCACGCTGACTCAAGAGTCTGATGGTTAGGATATTAACTGTCCTGAACCTGGTGGTGTAGATTACCTCCTGCTCAATGGTAGAAGCAAGAAGAGAGCATGGCCTGGATGGTGGGGGACCTTGATGATGAATGCTGTTTCCTTGTAGCAGCCCTCCATGTAAGTGTGCTCCGTGGTGGGGAGGGTGGGGTTTATCCACCACTTTCTGAAGACTTCCCCTTTCCTGCAGCATTGCTGTTCCCATACCAGGCCACGATGCAACCAGTGGAGGGTACTCTCCACTGTGCATCTATAGAAGTTTGTCAAAGCTTTAGTGATTAATGCACCATCAATAACTCCAAAAGACTGGAAACAGAGTAAATACTGAGAGGCTTTTATTAGCAGTAAAACATGACCTCCAGCATGCTGAGTGTCTGCCCCTGGACTGAGAGGAGGAGCCATGGCCCAGTCGCCTTTATTCAGGGGTCTGTGGGAGGAGCCACAGGGGCAGTCAACAGAGGGGCGCGTCCTGACAGGTAATCCAGTTAGAACATATATATATATATATATATATATATATGGTTTACCACAGTGATATACCAAATCTACACAAACTTCTCAAAGTAGAGGCTGTGCCGTGCCTTCTTTGTAAAGGCTCTTACCTGCTGATGGCAGAACAGATCCTCTGATATGATAATGCCAAGAAATTTAAAGTAAATGATACTCTCCACATCCAATCCCCTAACAAAGACTAGCTCACGGATCTCCAGTTCCTTCCTCCTATAGTTAATTTTTTTTAAAGTTCTAAACGAAAAGAAAATAAATGCAGGAATTTCAACATTTACACTGCAATACACAGAATATATTTCATCTGTTTTTTCACCTTATAAGTGGTATAAAGGAAAATTTAAAAGAACGACAGTTACCAATGAACAAAAGGGAAGTAATACCGTCACACTAAGTGCTATGCTACCGTGATGTAGATAGATTGTGAGGTTGGGTTCATCTTACCCATCATACAAGGGGTCACTCAATAGTGTTCTAAGAGCAGAGTAGATAGAACAAAGCATGAAATGGAAAACAGAAACCATTTAATGTGAAAAACAACCCTACTTACTGTACTGCCTACAAAACATCCCAAGCTATAACCAAAGAATTCACAAATGAAAAACGTGCCCATACATTTGAAAAGATTAATTAAACCAATCATAATCTCTGTGGTGTCCAGGACATTTTTATGAAGCGATGCCTCAAAAAGACGTCATCCATCACTAATGATCCCCATTGCTTATCTTGTTCTTGTTGCAACCACCTGAAAGCACTAAGCAGGTGGTGCTGCTGGAGCTGACAGTCCCATGGGAAGATAGCATGGAAGAGGCCTTTGAAAGGAAGCTCTCCAAGTACGCAGGACTGGTCAGCAGCTGTCAGCAGGCTGGATGGAGAGTGAGGTGTCTCCCAGTGGAGGTTGCTTGTAGGGGATTCGCAGCCCGTTCCTTAGTTAGAGCCTTCAGCAATTTGGGCATCGAGGGAGAAAGGAAGAGGACAGCCATCCGCAGTACCACCGATGCGGCTGAGAGGGCCTCAAGATGGCTGTGGCTCAAAAGAGGGGAGCCATGGAGTCATAAGTAGCTAGCCATCTGGACACAAGCTGGGGTCTGATCATCCCCGGCTGGGTCACCTGGAGGAGGTTGTATGATGTTGAAAGACCTGAAACACCCGATGATTCCAGGAACATCACTGAAGATGTGTCCAGAAGCATCAGTAGATGTATGTACACAGCTTGTTGCTACCAGCAGCAAGGAAGCCTGAAAGCACCCACTCAATGACTCAGGAATCGCTTCTTCCGCTCTGCCACCTGTTCTCTGAGTGGACATTGAACCCATTCACATGACCTCACTACTTTTTATTTCTGTTTTTGCATTACTAATTTTAATTAACTATTCTGTGTATGTGTGTATATATATATGTGTGTGTGTGTGTGTTTAATTCACAGAGTTTTTTCCTATTACTTTGTGTTACATTGTGCTGCTGCCAGAAAGACAACAAATTTCACAACATCTGCTGTTGATATTAAACTCATTCTGATTCTAATTTTAGCAGTGGGAAAGTGTTGGAAATATTCAGCAGATCAGGCTGCATCTAGAAAGGGAAATTGTTAATGTCTTAGGGCAGAAAGACTTCACTTATAATTGTGGTATTTCGCTTTTGACTTTCACTTACTTGATTTTCAGTAAACCAATGTCTTGCATTTCCAAAACTAAAACTGAGGCAATTGTTCGTGTGGTTGACAGTCGTACTTTTTAACAGAGTAGCCCACAAAAGCTGAATTTCATTTTGATTCTATTGGGCGACATCATCTCAATAAATAAGCTTCCTCACCACAGCAATGTGGTAAAATAACCTAGTACAGTAAAACTATAACAATCTACCATCTGTCAAAAAATTTGTCAATTTCTATGAAGAACAAGAAAACAAAGATCAGAAGATTAGGTCAATTGTCTTGGGCCATTAAGGACCAAGTATTACGGGAGCAAAAAAGATTGTATTTATGGGAAAGGACTATCCAGGGATCTTCTGCAATCAGTGTTCTGGAGTTTTAATTGTCTTGGGATCTTATGTATAATTTTACAAATATTTTAAGATTTTATGTGTTGGTTGAAGTCTGTGACAGGGCAGATTACATATACACTGTTGAGGAAGTAAACGGTGGATTTAGCAGACTATTGAGTTTTATATTCATATTTCCTGTCTGGATGCATCACAGCTTGGAATGCATGACTGCTCAGCCCAAAGACCACAAGAAACTGCAGAGAGTTGAGGACAGAGCTCAGCACACCACAGAAACCAGAATCCCCTCCATGGATTGTCTTTCTACTTCTCACTGCCTCAGTAAAGCAGCCAGCATAATCAAAAACCCCATCCAGCCCAGTCATTCTTTCTTTTTCCTCTCTCATCAGGCAGAAATAGAAAAACCTGAAAGCATGTACATACCGTTAGGCGCAAAGACAACTTCTACTCCACTCTTATAGGACTATTGAGTAGTTCCCTAGTGTGATAAAATGGACTCTTGAATCCAAAAATCCACTTTATTATGATTTTGCTTGTTATTGTCTTCCTGCACGGCACTTACTCTGTAATGCAACATTTTATTCTACATTTTGTTATTGTTTTCCCTTATACTATCTCAATGCACTGATGTCATGAAATGAACTGTATGGATAGCATGCAAAGTAAAGTTTATTGTTATTGTACCTCAGTACAGAGAGTCATATAGCATGGATATAGGCCCCTTGGCCCAACCAGTCCATACAAACCACAGTGCCCAGTGAGCTAGTCCCAATTTCCTGCATTCCGCCTGTATCTCTCTGAACCCTGCCCCTCCATGTAACTATTTAAGTATTAAAGTACCTGCCTCAACCACCTCCCCTGGTAGTTCATTCCATATTTCACCACCATCTACATGAAGAACTTGTCCCTCGGGTCCTTCTCAAATCCTTCCCCTCTCATCCTAAACCTGTGTGACCTATCTGTAGACATCCCTACTCGGGGGGAAAAAAGAATGTTGGCATCCATCTTATAAGTATGATTCATAATTTAAAATGTTTCAATAAGATTGCCCCTCAGTCTCTGATGTTCCAAGCTATAGTGACCTAGCCTGGCCCTATTACTCGGGCCCTCTAGTCCTGGCAACATCTTCAGAGATGTTTTCTGCACCATTTCCACCTTGACTGAGTGTTTCCTATAATTGAGTGATCAAAACTATACACAGTACTCCAAGTGCAGCCTTGCCAACAACTTACACATCTCAGACATCCCACCCTGCAAAAACTCATTTCAGGGAGGTAGCACCATCAATTTGTGGGAGACTCCCTGAACTTCCAGGAGAAGTGGGATGTCTGCAATAGAGTAGCTCCTTAGCAGGTAGCCAGCTAGTTTAAATAACGTTAGCTATGCTAATGAATGAATGACACCTGTTAAACTCACCTCAACATGTCTTTTACAGTCTTAACCCACCATGGGCAATAGAAAAGTCACTGTTGCAAACAGTGCAGCGAGCAACACTGTCATTATTTTTGACCCCTATTAGGCAGGGGTACACTTTAGTGTAGTCTGGGGTGACGTACGTTTTATATTTTCTTTTTTTGGACCACTCTGCCATGGCACGCTCTCTCTCTCTCTCTCTCTCTCTCACTCCCTCTCACGCTCTCTCTCGCTTGCTCACTCGCTCTCAAAAAAATTGATTTCTGGGACATTGTATATAATTTGCGGGCATCAAGGACCCACTATTAATATGCGGGAGACTCCCGGAACTTCCAGGAGAGGTGGGATGTCTGACATCTGCAACGTAATGGTGCAATTCCTGCACACAGTACCCTGATTGATGAAGGCCAGAGGGGTAAATAACTTTTTAACCACCCTGCCTACCTGTGATATCACTTTCAACAAACTGCTTGCTTCTACTCCTAGGTCCGTATGTTCCTTCACATACCACTCATAGTACAAGTCCTAGGCTAGTTTGACTTTCCAAAATGCATCACCTCACATTTAACTGCATTAAAATCCTTTTGCCAATACTTGACCCATTTCCCGAACTTCTTTACTACTAATACAGCCTAATCTGTGTCGTGTACAAACTTATTGATCAAGCCCCTTGCATTCTCATCCAAAACGTTTATATAAATAACGAATACCCAGGACCATAATTTGACCTCTCCCCCCACCTTTTTGCACACTGCTAGTCCCTGGTCTCCATTCCAAGAAACAACTTTCAATCACCACTCTCTGCAGCCTACGTCCAAGCCAATTTTGGGTCCACCTAACCAGCTCTCCCCGGATTCAGTGGGATCTAACCTTTCACATCAGCTTCCAGGGGAGGGTCCTTGTTGAAGGCCTTGCTGAAGTTTAAATAGACAACATCTGTTGCCTTACCCTCAGCTACCTTTTTGGTTACTTCTTCAAAGTACTCTAAAAGATTTGTCGAGCATGACTTTCTATGCATGAAGACATATTGACTCCTCCTAATCAGACAGTGTCTATTCAAATGCTGGTAGATCCTGTCCTTCCAAATTCCCTCCAGTAACTTTCCCAACAATGATGTCAGGTTGACCAACCATGTAGCTCCCTGGCTTGTCCTGGTTACCCTTCTTAATTATGTGTAGTAATGTGGCAAATGTGACAATAATAAGCCAATTTACCAGTTTTTAATGTAAATTCCGGATAAGGATCAAGATAAGTACCAACAGACTTTCCTTCAAAAATGTTTAAGTTGTTTACAGTGAGGAAGGGATTCAGAATCAGAATCAGGTTTAATATCACCGGCATATGTTGTGAAATTTGGTAACTTTGCAGCAACAGTACAACGCAATACATGATAATATATATATAGAGAGAAAGAAAACAGTGAATTACAGTAAATATATATATTAAATAGTTAAATAAATAGTGCAAAAAAAGAGAAAATAAAAAGAAAAGTGTGGGTGCGTGGCCAAGCGGTTAAGGTGTTCGACTAGCGATCTGAAGGTCGTGAGTTCGAGCCCCAGCTGAGGTAGTCTGTTGTGTCCTTGAGCAAGGCACTTAATCACACAGTGCTCTGCGACGACACTGGTGCCAAGCTAATGCCCTTCCCTTGGACAACATCAGTGTCGTGGAGAGGGGAGACTTGCAGCATGGGCAACTGCCAGTCTTCCATACAATCTTGCCCAGGCCTGCGCCCTGGAGTGTGAAGACTTTCCAGGCGCAGATCCATGGTATCACAAGACTAACGGATGCCTTAAAAAAAAAGTAGTGAGGTTGTGTTCGTGGGTTTTAATGTCCATTCAGAAATCAGATGGTGGGGGAAGAAGAAGCTCCTGGTATTCAGATAATACTTGTCTTTCAACAAATTCTATCATAACCATGAGAATAAATTATATGAAGTATGGTGAAGTAGTAGGTAGTGTGGGAGGAGGCTCACATGGAGCATGAACACCAATGATCAATTAAGTCAAATACAATATTTCTGTGCTGTTAATTCTGTGTAAAAAAATCAATTAGCTGGTCATTTCTTTTGTCACTGTTGAAAATGGATGCGGTTTTTGCATAAACAGTAGCAGGTACTGCATTTAATTAAAAGATGTTCCACAAGGCACGTTAAAATGTTTGCAAATAAGATATCAAAGCACATTTCATTTTCATTCAAGCTCTCCACACAAAACTAAATGAGAGGACAAGACACACTCATTTTGTCATATAATGCTCAAACAACCTTTGTGCATGAGTTACCTCACCAGTGATTTGATAAGGAATCAACTCCCTTGATTTATTATTCCAGAACAGAAAACACCAAATGCACCAGTAGATTCCAAAATCCGAGAACACGCAAGTGCAGCATAACCAGTTTGATTTACATTCAGTGGGCACTTTTTTGGGTACACCTGCTCATTAATGCAAGTACCCAATCAGATAATCATTTGACAATAACTCAATACATAAAAGCATGCAGACATGGTCAAGAGATCCAGTTGCTGTTTAGACAAAATATCAGAATGGGGAAGAAATGTGATCTAAGTGACTGTAACCACAGAATGATTGTTGGTGCCAGACGGGGTGGTTTGAGTATCTCAGAAACTGCTTATCTCTTGGGATTATCAGGCACAACAATCTAGAGTTCGTAGAGAACAGAGTGAAAAACATCCAGTGAGTGGCAGCCTGGGGGTGAAAATGCCTTGTTAGTGAGAGAGGTCAGACGAGAATGGCCAGACTGGTTCACGCTGACAGGAAGACAACAGTAACTCAAATACCACGCATTATAACAGTAGTGTGCAGAAGAGCATCCCTTATTGCACAACATATTGAACCTTGAAGATGAGCTACAGCAGCAGAAGACCATGAACGTACACTCAGTGGCCACTTTATTAGGTGCAGGAGGTACCTAATAAAGTGGCCACTAAGGGTACATTTGTACTTTTTGTTGTCAGTGCTGGCTCAGGTTGAAGTGAATCTCCAACCCAACCCTATGAACCACTCCATGCCAAGATTTTTATGAGAGCTCACTTTACACTTAGCAAGTGGCTTCCAGTTTACATGCTGGGCTGGTTTCCACTGCTTTTTTATCCACTTAAGGGGAGCACAGTGTCCCATTCTCTCCCATTTGAATTGTCCTTAACTTTTTCAAAAGCTTGGCACTTCTAGAAATAGGGGGAAAAATCTCCAGTTTACATAGTAATCCTTGGTAGCGTACCATCTGCCTTTAATACTGCATGCATCTCAGCATTATAAAGTACATTTTTTGTGCAGTGCCACAAGTTTGTTGAAAATAAACCTCTTGTAAATCTGAGCAAAGCAAGTCAATTCATCCTTTCATCTGAGCTACAGATCAATTTCAAGCAGTTTGGGAATATGATGGTGATCAGGTCCCAGCTCTGATAACATGTGATCCCACGTATCACTGTCCAACAACTGTCTGTACCTTCACCCTCTCCACACCCCTCCATTTCAGGCTGAGATGCTGCATTAAGACAACATGATCCTGATGTTGACTCTCAGCCCAGATCATCACCCATGCTTCTGCCTTCAGAGGTGTAGTGTGACCCTCTGAGCTCCTCCAGTAGTTCGTTTCTTGAATAACATTGACCTTTCTCTTTAAAACTCACGCTAACAGGTGTCAATTATAATTCTGCTTTTGAGATATTTTACTATTTTATGTAAAAATTCCCTTATCATTCCTAGTAATGTTTACCCTTTCAAGCACATCTAGCTCAGTAGATGAGACTCTTAGATTTTAACATGACACTCTTATTTTCTGGGGCATAGTTTACGTCCCACATTAGATACAAACTAGCTTTACATTTGGGTGTCATGACAGAGAAAAGAGCTCCAGCGGCTTGGATTCAGTCTTTTCTTGGATACTCCCCAAGTGGAGTTTACACATTTTCACTTTAATCATCTGTGTTTCCCTCGATTGTCAGTTTCTTGTACATACCAAAGATGTACTGGTATTACTATCAATTACCCATCTTATAGGTTGGCAAGATGACTAACAAGCACAAGAAAGAGAATAAGTTGCAGAAAATAAGTTGGGAATGGGCTAGATGGAGTTCTCTAAGCCAACATAACTCATGGGGTTGAATCATAAACAGAAAATCTGCAGATGCTGGAAATCTAAGCAACACACACAATCGCTGGAGGAACTCAGCAGGTCAGGCAGCATCTATGGAAAAGATACAAAAGAGTCCTGATCAAGGGTTTCAGCCCGAAACGTCGACTAAACTCTTTTCCATAGATGCTGCCTGGTCTGCTGAGTTCCTCCAGCAATTGTGTGTGTCACTGGGTTCCATGCCATCTTTCTATGTCATGAGAACATAGAACAGTTCAGCGCAGTACAGGCTCTTTGACCCATGATGTGGTGCCAACCTCTCAAACTACTCTAAGATCAATCTAACCCTCTTCTTCCACATGGCCCTCCATGTTTCATTGGTCCATATGCCTATCTAAGATTCTCTTAAATGTCCATCATGTACCTGCCTCTACCACCACCCTGGCAATGTGTTCCATGCACTCACCAATCTGTGTAAAATAACCTTTCTCTGGCATTCCCCCTACACTTTTTTCCAATCACCTTAAAATTATGCCATCTCATACTAGCCTTTGCCACCCTGGGAAAAGGTGTTGGCTGTCCACTCTATCTGTGCCTCAGCATGTTGCCCTCCACTATTAAGTCACCCCTCACCTTCCTTTGCTCCAAACAGAAAAGCCCTAGCCTGAAAAAGATGAAAAGAAATCTTCCTTTTAAAGAATCACATTAAACCTGCCAGTTCTCTTGCAAAATGTTTATTAGTAATTACAAGTAAATAATTAAGTATTAATGAAATCAGTGTGGATCAGGAACTTGGAGACACACGAGATTGCAGGTACTGGAATCTGGAGGGGAAAATGAAACAATTGCTCAGAACTTGCCTCATCTTCCACTTTGGTAGCTTACAACCTAATGATATGACCATTGAATTTTTCAGTTTCAGATAACCCACAGACCATTCCGGTCCACCTTTTCAAGATCCAACTGGCAAGATTCTAATTGCTGCTGTTCAGCAACACTTTGATCACTTTGCACTAAAATAGCCTGTTTTTCTTTTGTTCTAATTAAAGTATGTTCTTCCTTGTAAACATTTAAAGTCTTTTTGTTAAGATCAGCTTTTTTTGTCACATGTACATCAAAACATTCAGTGAGATGCATCATTTGCATCAAATCAAATCACACTTCCAGCGGCAACATAGAATACCCACAGTTCATTAACTCTAACCGTACATCTTTGGGATGTGGGAGGGAACCAGAGCACATCTGGAGAAAATCCACGAGGTCACAGGTAGAACATACAACTCCTTACAGGGAGCGGTATGAATTGAACGCTGATCTCACAGTTAGCGCTGTAATAGTGTTACGCTAACTGTTACATTATCGTGCCAATGATTTTGTATAATTTATGTTGAATTTATGTTTTTCTTGCAAATGGTGCTTAAGCCATCCAATATGCCTGTGATGCTGCTACAGACATCTCAACTCTCCCAGGAGTTCCGGTAGTCTCCCACATATCGATAGCGGCTCCCTGATGCCCGCAAATTATATACAATATCTTGGAAATATATTTTTCAGAGAGGGAGAGGGAGAGGGAAAGAAAGAAAGAAAGAAAATGAATGAATCCTGCTTGATCTCTCTTTGTGCTAAGTAGACCTATCAGTTTTCTCTCTTTTCCATATTCCTGAGTTCAGTTACTGCCGTCTGTAATGACGGTGAAATCATCCGGACAACTGTCAGCGATGTACTACAAAAGCCTGGCGAAGAAATTCCCAGGGCTGGCGGTGACAACCTGACTACGCGAGGCTGTCCTATACGGGTGGGCGCGTTGGCGTCTTAAAGGGGATTAGAGCGGGGTTTAAATTGGAGCGAAATTCCAAAATCGTCTGCTAAGACATCTTTAAAAACGCGCTCACAGCAAGCAAATTCTTCGGGTTTTTTTTCCTGAAACACCTCCACTTACAGGTACATCGAAGCTCGCGATGGGCTGGGTTTAAGCGCAGCCGTTTTTGGAAGAAAACCCGATTTTAATAAATACCCGGCCCCCACCAAGGTCTTGTCTTTAGGACAGTGAACTGTTTACCTGTGCTGTGCACTTTATATGCATTTTGATTTACACTTTATTAAATAATATGGTAATATATTGTTTTATGTGGTGAGCGTGATATATGTATTGTGGCTACACCATGGTCCGGACAGAGGTTGTTTCGTTTGTGGACAATCAGCCAGACGACAATAAACTTGAACTTGAAGATACAGAACTTCTAAATCGCTCATTTAAAATCCCCCATTTCGATTTAAAAATGTAAGTTCTGATCCCGACTATTGCAGGCTGTGTGTGTGTGTGTGTGTGTGAGAGAGACTATGGATGTATATGCGATCAGACGTTGTCCGAATGGACGTTAAGCGGCGCACACCTGTAATAAGGATACACATTATGCTTTTGTTTCTTTTAGGGACCACAACATTGTCATAGTCATAGTCATAGTCATACTTCAGTGATCCCGGGGGAAATTGGTTTTTGTTACAGTTGTGCCATAAATAATTAAATAGTAATAAAACCATAAATACTTAAATAGTAATATGTAAGTTATGCCAGGAAATAAGTCCAGGACCAGCCTATTGGCTCAGGGTGTTTGACCCTCCAAGGGAGGAGTTGTAAAGTTTGATGGCCACAGGGAACATATTAGGGAGGTTAAGCACAGGGAAAGCTGCTCAAGTATTTCAAGGTTCTTTTCAGCAGAAAACCAAAGTCTGACAGAGTAAGTCACTGGAGCTGAGGTGTACTTTACATCTTTCACCGTTGAGCATAACCTGCCATTCCAGGTGTGGAAGCACACAAGCAAGCTATTCAGGAAAATGTTTCCTGATTCAGATATAGCAAAAAACTATGCCTACTCATCAACCAAGACAGCAGCTATTGTGAACATAGCACATTAAGACAGAATTCAGAAGTCAGCTGTCTCACAAAACACTTCTGAATCTGGTGTCTTGCAAAATTAACAAATTCATTGACACAGACTGCTATGAGGTTGAGACTTCTGGTTGAGACCTCCCTGAAATGAGTTTTTGCAGAGTGGGATGTCTGCTGCTGCAATCACGTACCTGTGTGTGAAGAATCGTGAGTGCTGAAATCTTTGTAACTTCCTATGTGGTATTTAGTGTGGTTTATTTGTGCTTTGTTTTATGATAGGCTTAAGTTATTTTGTTGCTTACTACCACATTTGCTGGACACTCAAATTGCTTGGGTCTTTTGGTCTGAACAATCCAGCCCATTATACACATGCATTGGATTGAGGACTGCTGTACCTTCTGGCACTGGTGAATTCCAAAAAGTGAGTTCAAGAAAGCTCCAGAATAAAACACGTTAGAAAGAACACTACCAACCATGTACTTCCTTTACAGGTGAGACAAGTGTGCTTTATGGTAACTGATTCTATAGGTTTCCCGTAAGCAGAGTTTAATATGGCCTGTTATAAAGGGCAAAGAGAATCTCTTATATCAAGAATTTTCAAGCACAGTAAGTGTCCTAGGGTGAAGCAAGAGTGTGGAGATTTTTTATTGCCCATCTGCAAATAAGTTTAAGTAATTGTAAATAGTTCTAAATGCTGGAAAGAATTTAGAATTCATATATTTTCACATTCCTTCAATTACCACCTGTGGTAGATAGTCCCACACTTTGACCACTCTCAGAAAAAAATAAACCTGATTAAAAATTCAAGTGGATACATTTATATGAAGAACATATGGTGCTTCAGACAGACAGAACTTCTTGAGGGTTCCAAATTTTGAAATGTTAGATATTTGGCAGAATCATAACCATTTTGCACTTTTAATGAACATCATGCAGTTTGTGAGTCACAGCTCATTGGTTATGTCTAAACCAGAAAAAAGAATCTAAGAACCCTTGAGTTACCAAAGGTGTTTTTTTTTCTGAAGAAGTGTTGTGAAGAAGGGTCTCAGCTCGCAACATTGACTGTTTGCTCTTTTCCATAAATGCTGCATGACCTGCTGGGTTTCTCCACCAATTTTGTGTTGCTTTGGATTTCCAGCATCTGTAGACCTTCTCATGTTTATTCTTTTGTCTGTAAATTGCAAACCGGTCTAAGGAGAGCAAAGCTGCAGAATGTAAAATCAAACTGATAGATGAAGAAAACCAACTGCTAGTGTCAAACATTATAAAAATATAATTAAAGAAAGTCATGCATGTATGATGGTATTCAGTTCCCTTTCCAAATGTTTATGCTATATGGGTTTCATGCTAACTCATAAGAATCGACCTTGAATATTCTGTTTATACCTCGTTAATAATGTTGCTATGAAAATGACTGTGGTTTTGAAGTTAAACAGCTTAGTAAACTTTTCTGTGCAGAATCAATTAAGCTTCATGCAAATGGTATTTTGCTGAAGATTTGATCCAGATCATGGAAAAGAAAATTTTACTCAGAGCATAATTATCAGGTTTTTCTTACCAGATCCTAAAAATGTTAGACCATAAGCCCATAGGATATAGGAGCAAAATTCGGTCATTTGGCCCATGGAGTCTGCTCCACCATTTCATCATGAGTGATCTATTTTCCCTCTCAGCCGTGTATCCCTTCATGCCCTGACCAAACCTCTGCCTTAAATGTACATAAAGACTTGGCCACAACAGCAACCCGTGGCAACAAAATCATAGATTTACCACTCTCTGGCTAAGATTGTTAGGATTTATAAAAAAAGATCCAGTAGATCATTTTTCTCTCTGTAAAATTATGGTTTTATTTTTAATAAATATAAAATGTGAATTGAGATGGAAACTATTTTACATGAGACTGGGATGTAGGGATAAACTCTGAATGTGCCAAATGCCTGAAGCACAGAAGCTGAAGGGAAAGAAAGATGTGAAAAGAGCAATGTAATGTGAAATGGGAAGGAAATCAATAGGAGTTCAGAGGGTCCAAATAAAATCATACAAAAGGAAGAACAGAAAAGGGCAATGAAGTATAATAAGGAATCTTCTTCCGGTGCTCAAATTCCATTCTGCCACTGCCGTCTGTAAGGAGTTGCACGTCTCCCTGTGACCGCATGGGTTTCCTCCAGGTGCCCTGGTTTCCTCCCACATTCCAAAGACGTATTGGTTGGTACATTTATTTGCGCATGAATGTAATTGGACGGCATGGGCTTCTCCCCTACTATCCTCAGTCTTCCAATGGATTGTATTGAGAAATGAGCTTGATTTTTCTGTGGAGGAGCATTTAGGAAATAATGATAACAACTCCTTAATTTTAAGATATCAGTGATATCTTGTGGGAAAGCAGTATTAGGCAGGAACTAGAAGGAGTTAATAGGAAACTGTGGTTTTTGAGCAAGTCCATATCTGACATGTGGAGGGTGTTTAAAGAGCACCTGCACAGAATACAGAACTGATATGTTCCAGTGAGAAGGATAGACGATAACGGGAAGGTGAGGGAACGTTAGATGATGAGAAAGACTGTGAATTTAGTCAAGACGGAAAAGAAAGTTAATTTAATGTTTAGGAAGTTAAAATCAAACAAGGCCTTTTGTATCATAAATAAGCCAGAAAATAACTCAAGAATGGATAATATAGTGGACAATGAAGAAAGTTATCAAAAATTATGGGGGGGAGGGGATCTTGTTCAGCTGATTAAATTGGCTGTGGAATGGAAAATGGAGTTTTATTTGAATAAGTATGAGGCATTGTATTTGGAATGTCAAATCCAGGTAGGACTTTCACAGTGAATGGCAGGCTACTGAGGAGTGTTGCAGAAAACAGGGACCTGACAGTGGAGTCACAGATAAACAGGGTGGTGAAGAATGCCTTTGGCATGCTGGCCTCCACAAGTCAGGAGGCTGAATATAAAAGGCGGGAGGTCATAGTGCTGCTATCCATGATCCCAATGAGACTGCACTTGGAATATTGTGTTCAGTTTTGGTCACTTTCTTTCAGGAAGATGTTATTCAATTGGGGAGATTGCAGAAAATATTTGCAGGGATGTTGCCAGAACTTGAGAGGTTGTACAGGCTAGGCCTTTATTCCTTGGAGCATAGGAGACTGAGAGGTAATCTTATAAAATGCATAAAATTATGAGGGGCATAGATTGGGAGAATGCAGTCAGTCTTTTTCTCAGGGTTGGGGAAATGAGAATGAGAGTGCATAGGTTTAAGTTAAGAACTTGAGGTTCAACTTTTTTATTTAAACAGTTCTGTCTCTGTGGAATAGTTGTCAGAAGAAGTGGTTGAGACAGGTACAATAACAACTTTTAATAGTCAGTGGGAAAGGTTTAGAAGATTATGGGCCAAATGCTGGCAAGTGGGACTAGTTTAGTTGAGTTACCTTTACCAGGATGGACCACTTAGTCTAAAGGGCCTCTTTCAATGCCGTATAACTTTATAAATCAAATGGTTGTCCTCTGAATCTAACAAGGAGCACTGTTTCTGATATTGTCCAAAGTCCTAAAGCACTCTTTGCCATGTTTTCATCCATAAGAATTCCTACTGCATTAGTATGGGATGTCCCACAAGAATAAATTAGTGTTTTATTTCTATTCTGACGTTTTCTAGCACCTATCCAATGAACTTCACTAATTCCCATGATGTTAATCTTTAGTTTTGTGGTTTTGTGAAAGACAAAGGTACAAGAAACGCAATATTGATGTTAAGGATACTATCAGAACAAGCTATTCAAGTGCAAAAAGATTTGTTTGTTTGTTGTTTATCGACTACACAAAAGCATTTGATAAAGTGATGCACAATAAGTTATTTGAAATATTACAGAAAACTCTAGATCTAGATTCGAAAGACCTTCGCCTAATCAGAAATCTATACTGGGAACAAACTGCTGCTGTAAGAATAGATGGAGAAGAGAGTCAGTTTACGAAAATCAAGAGAGGCATTAGACAAGAGTATGTTTCTTCCCCTGATTTATTGAATGTGTACAGTGAAACAATATTACAAAAAATAAGAGACATCTTGGGAATCAAAGTTGGCGGTGAAAACATCAATAATTTCAGATATGCAGATGACACTGTGTTAATTGCAAGTACGGAGGAAGAAATACAAAACTAAATTGATATAGTTGTTGAAGAAAGTGCAAAAATGGGTCTATCTATCAATTGCAAAAAGGCAGGATGTATGGTGCTATCCAAAAAGAAGGAGAATCCTATCTGCAGGCTGAGAATAAATGGGGAAGACATAAAACGATTACAGAACTTTTGCTACTTAGGAAGCTGGGTGACATCAGATGGCAGTTGCGACATGGATATCAAAAGAAGATTAGGGATGGCAAAAGACACCTTTAGGAGAATGAAGAGTATACTGACCAATACTAAACTAAGCATGACAACCCACCTCAGAGTACTGAAATGTTATGTTTATCCAGTTATATTATATGGCTCAGAATGTTGGACAATGTCTAGTAACATGAGGAAATGAATTGAAGCAGCAGAGATGTGGTTTCTGAGGAGGATGCAAAGAATATCATGGACGATACAAATATCTAACAAGGATGTCATGAACAGAGCAAACACAAAAGGAGAAATAATGTGTGAGATCATGAAAAGGCAATGTAGGTTCCGGTGACATCATCGTCCAGAATGGCAGCTTAAGTCAACATCTCCTCTGGAAAAAAACGTATTTTGCCCCGTTAATCCATCAAGTATAAGATCTTCTGAAAATATCTGAATTGATAAGGGGCGCAAGAATGGGGAAAAAAAAAAGTCGATGTTCATGCCATCAGGTTGGAGGCTACCCAGACGGAATATAAGGTGTTGTTCCTCCAACCTGAGTGTGGCTTCATCCACATTCAACCTGCGTCCGGTGCTCCCGATGTGCCCTTTTATATATTTTAATATTGGCGTGACCCGACGCAGACTGGGAGACCGCTTTGCTGAACACCTACGCTCTGTCCGCCAGAGAAAGCAGGATCTCCCAGTGGCCACACATTTTAATTCCACATCCCATTCCCATTCTGACATGTCTATCCACGGCCTCCTCTACTGTAAAGATGAAGCCACACTCAGGTTGGAGGAACAACACCTTATATTCCGTCTGGGTAGCCTCCAACCTGATGACATGAACATCGACTTCTCTAACTTTCGCTAATGCCCCACCTCCCCCTCGTACCCCATCTGTTACTTATTTTTATACACACATTCTTTCTCTCACTCTCCTTTTTCTCCCTCTGTCCCTCTGAATATACCCCTTGCCCATCCTCTGGTTCCCCCCCCCCACCCCCACCGTCTTTCTTCCCGGACCTCCTGTCCCATGATGCTCTCATATCCCTTTTGCCAATCACCTGTCCAGCTCTTGGCTCCATCCCTCCCCCTCCTGTCTTCTCCTATCATTTTGGATCTCCCCCTCCCCCTCCAACTTTCATATCTCTTACTCACTCTTCCTTCAGTTAGTCCTGACGAAGGGTCTCGACCTGAAACGTCGACTGCACCTCTTCCTAGAGATGCTGCCTGGCCTGCTGCGTTCACCAGCGACTTTGATGTGATAAAAAAATAAGCTAAGTGAAATTCAAGAAGCTTTTGAAATGTTTTACAAAACTCTATATTCTAAAGCTACAGTGGGAGGCATAGCCCAGATTGACACCTTCCTGAATTCTTTAGAGTTACCCATTTTAAGCAAAGAACAAAATAGAACGATGACTGCTGACATAACTGAAGCTGAACTAAAAACTGCAATTAGTAGGCTTAAATTAAGCAAGTCACCAGGATCAGATGGATATACGGCAGAGTGGTATAAGGAATCTAGAAATGAGTTAATTCCTGTTTTGCTCCCCACACTGAACTGGGCTCTAAGAAAGGCGCAAATGCCACCCAGCTGGAAGGAGGTGATAATCGCAGCTATACTGAAAGAAGGCCAGGATAAAATGTAATGTGGGTCATTTAGACCAATACCTGTTCTTAATGTGGATTATAGATTATTTACCTCCATCATGGCCAACGATTAGAAGAGTTTCTACCCACACTGATACATAATGATCAGACAGGTTTTCTACAACAACGCCAAACACAAGACAGTATACGAAGGACACTTCACAGTATGGATCATATAAAAAAAATGAAATTGAAGCAATAGTGATAAGTGTGGACACTGAAAAGGCATTTGATTCGGTTAATTGGAATTTTCTTTACAGAGTTTTACATAGATTTGGTCTACATGACACAATTATTAAAAATAGACAGGCACGATATGACAATCCTACTGCAAGGATTAAAATCAATGGATATTTATCTAATAGTTTTACCCTAGAAAGGGGAACGAGACAGGGTTGTGCATGGTCACCGCTACTCTTCACATTATATCTGGAACCATTACCTCAACACATCAGACAAAATGAAGATATCAGCGGAATTACTATTAAAGGGACAGAACATAAATCGGCCTGTTACGCGGATGACATTTTGATCTATCTAGGGCAACCAACACACTCTTTACCTAAATTCATGCAATCCTTTGAACAATATGGCCGATTATCAGGATACAAGATCAACATAGATAAAACCCAACTACTTTCATATAACTATAGCCCACCAAGGGAAATTGAAAGTAGATATCCTTGGGCATGGCAAACAGAGTCTGTCAAATATTTGGGCATCATTATGCCAAAAGATTTGGCAAAATTATCAGAATGCAACTATCAGCCTAGAAATATAAAAAAAATTAAGGAAGATATAACAAGGTGGAACCTAATTCCTTTTCTTGGTCTCAGTTCAAGGATTGAATCTATTAAAATGAATATACTGGCCAGACTACTATATCTCTTTCAGACCCTACCAGTAGAGATTAACCAAAATCAATTCAATGAATGGAACAAGATGCTATCAAGATATATATGACAAGGTAAATGGCCTAGAGTTCATCTCAATACTTTGCAATTAGCCAAGGAAAAGGGGGGATGGGGCCTACTTTCTCTTAGAGATTACTATTTTGCAGCATAGTTGAGAGTTGTGATATGCTGGTGCGACCCATCATTTGACGCTCAATGGAAAAACATTGAGGAGAGGATATTTTCCATCCCCATACAGGCAATTTTGGCTGATAACAACCTACAAAGTTACATAAATACTATTGATAACCCATGGGTGAAATGGACTCTTAAAATATGGAAAACTATTATAGAAGAATATAAACTAGAGAGAGACATTGCAATTCTTAAATGGTGTGCATATGACTCAGATTTTATGCTGAGAAAACTGGATGCTAGATTTAAGGACTGGACAGCTAAAGGAATAACAGCTATTTACAATATAATGAAAGAAGGAACACTGTTCAGTTTTGAAATGCTCAAAGAGAAACACTTATTAGAAAAACAAGACTTTTATTGATATTTACAGATGCGACAGTATGTTAATAGGACAGTTAAAAATGTAACCAAAGCAAGTACATGTTTGATAGAGCTATTTAGAAAAGCATATAATTCAGACAATGGTAGTAGAATCATTTCAAGCGTGTATAAGGGTTTCTCAAATCTTAAAACACATTCGACTTCATACGTTAAAACAAAATGGGAGAAGGAAGGAGGGATAATAATATCTGAGGAAGAATGGAAAATAATGTGGAGGTATCAATGGAAGTGTACCAGTTCACAGAAATGGAGGGATTTCGGGTGGAAAAACTTGATAGGATGTTTTATTACACCCTCTCAGAAATCCCATTATGATAGTAACCTCCCTGTTTGCTGGAGAAATTGTGGAAATCAAAATACAAACCATTATCATATTTTCTGGGAATGCCCCGTTATCAAAGACTATTGGAGTGGGATACACAATGCCTTACAAGACATCTTTAAATGTGAAATACCCTTGGAAAGTAAGACCGTATATTTTGGGTATATACCTCAAGAATGGTTGAAAAGAGATAAATATTTTATGAATATACTGCTGGTGGCTGGTAAAAAGACCCTTAACAGGAAATGGTTATCACAGGAGAGCCCAACTTTAAATGTATAGATGGAAATTACAATGGACATTTACAAAATGGAGAAGATAACAGCATCTGTTAATTATAAGTTGGAACAATTTGATTCATACTGGGAAAAATGGTTTAACTACATAACACCTCATAGGTCTGATTTTATTCTCACAAGTCAATGAATATGTTGTAAAAAAAAATCACACCCTACTTTGTACATAGTTTTCTTCTTTTGATTGTTCTTTCTTTCCTCTCCTTTCTATAAGTGTATACCTCAGATAAATATTGTGTGGAGATTTGTGACAAATATGACTATATGTTATATATGTACAGTATCTGAAATACATCTTATGGAAAGTTTTGTTTGATGATGAACTTCAATAAAAAATAAATTACAAAAAAAAGGCAACGTAACTTCATTGGACATGTGATTAGGAAAGAGGAGTTAGAATGCACGGTAATCATGGGAAAGATTGAAGGGAAGAAAGCAAGAGGAAGACAAAGACAAATGATGATGGAGACAGCAGCCAGAGAACTGGAAATGAATACCAATGAATTGATCCACTTGACCCGAAACAGGAGTGTGTGGGCCATGGCAGTCAAAGCTCAAACTGGGCATGGCACCTGATGATGATGATGATGATAACTTTGTAACTCTATGCAGGCAATGCTCTTCTATAGAAAGAGAAATACATTCAGTGGCCACTTTATAAGGCAAACTTGTACAGCTGCTCCATTAATGCAAATATCTAATGAGCCAAAAAGTCGCAGCAACTCAATGTATAAAAACGCGCAGACATGACCAAGAGGTTCAGTTCTTTTTCAGACCAAATGGCAGAATGAGGAAGCAATGTGATCTAAGTGACTTTGACTATGAAATGATTGTTGGGGCCAGACAGGGTGGTTTGAATATTTCAGAAACTGCAGTCTCCTGGGATTTTCACACACAACAGTCTACAACAGTTTACAGAGAATGGTGCAAAAAAAAAAAATCCAGTGAGCAGCAGTTCTGTGGGCGGAAATGCCTTGTTAATGACAGAGATGAGAGGAGAATGGCCAGACTGGTCCAAACGGATAGGAAGGTGACAGTAAATCAAAAAACCATGCATTACAACAGTGATGTTCAGAAGAACATCTCTGAACGTTTAAGATGTCGACCCTTAAAGTGGATGGGCTACAGCAGCAGAAGACCATGAACATATACTCAGTGGCCACTTTATTAGTTATAGGAGTGTTTCAAAGTAAATACATCATGAACTGTTTTTCTTTCCAAAGATTATGCCATACCTGCTGAGTCCTTCCCGAGTTTTCTGTTTTTATTTCAGATTTCTAGCAACTGCAGCTGTTCTAATTCTGATTTTATCAAACAGTGTGGCCATTTGTATCTCAATTTAATGGGACTACTGTTACAGAGATCTGAAAGAATGCTTTAATCACAACAATGCTTAAACAATGATCAGGGAATTGGGGTAACTTATATGTGTTGTAAGAACTGAATGGAGATCTCAAGAAATGTACACACTTCTAACATATTGTCTGAATTTGCATTTAGATTCAGGGACGAGGCCCAAAAGTGTCAGCACAGGTCAATAGGGTGTCAAAGCAGGAGTATGGCATGCCTTCCTTCTTCAGCTGAGGCTTCGAGTTCAATAGCAAGGAAATCACATTACAGCTTTCTAAAATTCTGGCTCTGCCACACAAAGAGTATCGGGATCAATTCTGATCACATCATTGGAAGGATGTGGAGGCCCTAGAGAGGGTGCAGAGGAGGTCCATCTGGATGAGATTCTTCTGTTTTTATTTGGACTTACTTTGAAACACTAGGAAATCCACAAATCTGAAATTGCCAGTGGAGTTATATGGACTGGTCAAGGGGTTAAGTATAACAAACATCTCTGAAACTAAGTTAGTACTGACCGGTGGAAGTAACGTTTATTTTTGTCTAAGTTGTCATGAGTCAAGATTGTGCAGTGGTTTATTCAAGGTGTATTCAGGAGACTGGAAGGTTAACTGTGATAACTAATTGGAAAAAAAGACAAATAAGAACAATCCTCAATATCTACAGGAGATGGATCCTGTTTGATCCTATCCATATTACCTGCTCTTGCTGTTTGTGTTTCCTATTTGCAGACATTGATTACTTGCTGATCTTTCCCTGCATGGGTACACTCAATTAAAATGATTGGCACCGTATTGCTTTGAGCACACTATCAATAAAAGTAACAAGAAACTAGTGACGAGAAGATAAGTCTTTAAGACTAATCACGAGCATGCCAGTTACAAATTAATTCTTTGTCGTTGACTTAGTTGTGAAGCAGTGTTGTGGAGGACATCTCAGAATAGGCAGTTGTCTTTGAAGACGGGAAATTATCAGCATCTCTGCTGGTCCTAAAACCAAAATGAGGTGTAGAATTATTTATTTTAGATCAAGTAAGCTTATCCTTGCAATAATTCCATTTAAATTATTACCAAAACTTACTTTCAGGGCAATGATTTAAGAATACGGTTAAAGTATTGACACAAGTGAAAATTCAGATGTTGGAACACGTCGTTAAACTTACTATATACCCGGCTAGGACCAATATTCTGTTGAATAATACAACAAAACTCCAGAAATGGCTGTAAAATGAAAATAGGTAAAGAGTATTCAAGAAAGGGAAATTTATTGTTTTAAAGGGAGCCATAGAACAATGAAGCAATATGGGAATTCTAATCAGAATCTGACAGGTTTGAACAGAGAGTTTAATGTTAATAGTCCATAAGTGAACAAGTAGGGAGAAAGATCAATATAAATGGGAAATAGATAAAACTGAGACAAATCATTTAGAATAAATAAAAATAAATGGGCTTTACCTGATAGCTCCTGTAGAGATGTGATTACATGGTAATCAGGAATTGAAATGAAGAAATCCATCAATTATAATATTTAGAAAAGCAGTTGAAATGTGAAAGAAAATCTTCAGAAAAAAAATCATGAATGGTCATGGCCCAGAAGAATTAATTTTACCTTAGATGAAAATAAGAAAAAAAAGCAAGGTACAATTAGTTTTGTGAATATATTCACAGAATGTAACAGTATAATTTCTTGATTCAGTAGGTCTTGGAGTCATGTATGGAAATCAGTATTTTAAAATTCATCTTGTATGCATCTTGTGCATTGTAACAGGTTAATTATATGATTTCTTATTATGAATTATGAACAAAATGTGATCATAATTTAGAATTCTACATTGAGCTTGAGAGGGACATGCAAAATCAAGAACTAGGGCCTTGAACTTTTTAAAGCCACTTAGCAGAGGTAATTAGTTGAGGTAATTTGGGAAACTAATGTTTTTAAAATTGTCAGTCTATAATAAATAATGCTAAACATAGAGAGAACTATTTCATAATTCTCAATATAGTACATTCCAGGGAGTAAAATTCCAAGGGGAAACTGACACATCCATATATAATTAAAGAGAAGAGATTTAATTAAAGAGGAAGGATTTAAAGCAATTCAGGCTGTCCATGTAAATATAACCCATTCTTCCTCATGAACGACCTGTACTAACCTCTACCATAGCCATTCACTGTTGTAATGGGTTCTGTCTTCTCTCCACTTCAAACAGAGATTTCTTCATAATTCCCTGTTTTATTTCATTCTGACTTTCCTATACTAATAGATTTTACATTTGCTCTTTTCTTCAAAAGAAGTACTCTAAAGGATTAAAACTTTTAAAGACATTTAGGTCACTCTTCAGCCTTTTCTTTGCTGACCTCACCTCATAATCCCCATATTATCACTGCAGCTGTCTTAATGCGCTCTTCACAAACTTTAATATTTACTTTGTAAAAAGACAACTAGTAAAATACATAGGGCAATTCAAGATTCAGGATTGTTTAATGTCCAGTATGCAAGTGTAAAGGAGAACAATATAATTGTTACTCACGATCCAGTGTGGCACAAAATATATACGATAAGATAACAAACGCAATCATAAATCACAATAAATATACATAAATACATAAGATAGTTTATATGCATAGATTGATTATAAGTACTGTACATAAAGCGATGGTAGGTATAGGAGACTTGCATAAGGTGACTCAGGGAGGCAACCATCTACTACCACTCTCTGGCTTCTCCCACAATGCCATAGTCTAATCCAATTCACTACCACATCTTGAATGCCAAATGACTCAGTCTTCTTGACTAACTTTCCATGCAGGACCTAGTCCACTGCCTTGCTAAAGTCCATGTAGACAAACATCCACAGCCTTGCCTTCATCCACTTTCCAAGTAACTTCCTCAAAAACTCCATAAGATTGGTTTGATGTGACATACCACACACAAAGCCATGCTGACTATCCTTAATCGGTCCTTGACTATCCAAAAACTTATATATCCAGGTATTGATCCTTGCCGTGAGCTCACACACCTTTCATATGATACTTCTTGCATTGAAATATACACAGCTCAGTTCACTCGTCACACCATGCTCAACCTTTTGATTCCTGACTTTGTCTGAGGTCTTGCCAACATCTGTCTCCAGAACCTCTCCGCTAAATGTTCCAGCACCCTCGTTCCCATCCCTCTGCAATTTTACTTTAAATCTTCCCACTGGGATAGTAGTCTCCTTCCTGCAAACTGTCTCTTATGTACAGGTAATACAAACAAAATGCTGGAGGAACACACACAAAATGCGGGATGAACTCAGCAGGGCAGGTAGCATCTATGGAAAGGAATAAACAGTCGACATTTCGGGCTGAGACACTTCATCAGGACTGGAGAGAAAAGATGAGAAGTCAGAGTAGGAAGGTGGGTGGAGGGGGTGGAAGACATACAAGGTAGTAGGTGATATGTGAAACTGGAGAGGTGAAGTAAAGAGCTGGGAAGTTGATCGGTGAAAGAGATAAAGGGCTGGAGAAGGGGAAATCTGATAGGAGACAGAAGACCATGGAAGGAAGGGAAGGGGGAGGAGCACCAGGGCGAGGTGACAAGTGAGGTGAGGTGGAAGAAGGCAGCATACATGAGGTTTAGGAAGCAAGGATCAGATGGGTCTATTGAGGAATATAGGGAAGCAAGAAAGGAGTTTAAGAAGGGGCTGAGAAGAGCAAGAAGGGGACATGAGAAGGCCTTGATAAGTAGGGTAAAGGAAAACCCCAAGGCATTCTTCAATTATGTGAAGAACAAAAGGATGACAGGAGTGAAGGTAGGACCGATTAGAAATAAAGGTGGGAAGATGTGCCTAGAGGCTGTGGAAGTGAGCAAGGTCCTCAATGAATATTTCTCTTCAGTATTCACCAATGAGAGGGAACTTGATGACGGTGAGGACAATATGAGTGAGGTTGATGTTCTGGAGCATGTTGATAATAAGGGAGAGGAGGTGTTGGAGTTGTTAAAATACATTAGGATGGATAAGTCCCCGGGGCCTGACGGAATATTCCCCAGGCTGCTCCACGAGGCGAGGGAAGAGATTGCTGAGCCTCTGGCTAGGATCTTTATGTCCTCATTGTCCACAGGAATGGTACTGGAGGATTGGAGGCAGGCAAATGTTGTCCCCTTGTTCAAAGAAGGTAGTAGGGATAGTCCGGGTAATTATAGACCAGTGAGCCTTACGTCTGTGGTGGGAAAGCTGTTGGAAAAGATTCTTAGAGATAGGATCTCTGGGCATTTAGAGAATCATGGTCTGATCAGGGACAGTCAGCATGGCTTTATGAAGGGAAGATCGTGTCTAAAAAGCCTGATAGAGTTCTTTGAGGAGGTGACCAGGCATATAGATGAGGGTAGTGCAGTGGATGTGATCTATATGGATTTTAGTAAGGCATTTGACAAGGTTCCACACAGTAGGCTTATTCAGAAAGTCAGAAGGCATGGGATCCAGGGAAGTTTGGCCAAGTGGATTCAGAATTGGCTTGGCTGCAGAAGGCAGAGGGTCGTGGTGGAGGGAGTACATTCAGATTGGAGGATTGTGACTAGTGGTGTCCCACAAGGATCTGTTCTGGGACATCTACTTTTCGTGATTTTTATTAACAACCTGGATGAGGGGGTAGAAGGGTGGGTTGGCAAGTTTGCAGACAACACAAAGGTTGGAGGTGTTGTAGATTGTGTAGAGGATTGTCAAAGGTTGCAGAGAGACATTGATAGTATGCAGAAGTGGGCTGAGAAGTGGCAGATGGAGTTCAACCCAGAGAAGTGTGAAGTGGTACACTTTGGAAGGACAAACTCCAAGGCAGAGTACAAAGTAAATGGCAGGATACTTGGTAGTGTGGAGGAGCAGAGGGATCTGGGGGTACATGTCCGCAGATCCCTGAAAGTTGCCTCACAAGTAGATAGGGTAGTTAAGAAAGCTTATGGGGTGTTAGCTTTCATAGAGTTTAAGAGTCGCAATGTAATGATGCAACTCTATAAAACTCTGGTTTGGCCACACTTGGAGTACTAGTCCAGTTCTAGTCGCCTCACTACAGGAAGGATGTGGAAGCATTGGAAAGGGTACAGAGGAGATTTACCAGGATGCTGCCTGGTTTAGAGAGTATGCATTATGATCAGAGATTAAGGGAGCTAGGGCTTTACTCTTTGGAGAGAAGGAGGATGAGAGGAGACATGATAGAGGTGTACAAGATAATAAGAGGAATAGATAGAGTGGATAGCCAGCGCCTCTTCCCCAGGGCACCACTGCTCAATACAAGTGGACATGGCTTTAAGGTAAGGGGTGGGAAGTTCAAGGGGAATATTAGAGGAAGGTTTTTTACTCAGAGAGTGGTTGGTGCATGGAATGCACTGCCTGAGTCAGTGGTGGAGGCAGATACACTAGTGAAGTTTAAGAGACTACTAGACAGGTATATGGAGGAATTTAAGGTGGGGGCTTATATGGGAGGCAGGGTTTGAGGGTCAGCACAATATTGTGGGCCGAAGGGCCTGTACTGTGCTGTACTATTCTATGTTCTATGTTCTATGAGGTGATGGGCAGGTAAAGAGATAGGATGAGAGAGGGAAATGTGAATGGGGAGTGGTGAAGGTATGTGGAGGGCAACGACCAGAAGTTTGAGAAATTGATGTTCATGTCATCATGTTAGAGGCCACCCGGAAGGAATATGAGATGATGCTCCTTCAACCTGAGTGTAGCCTCACTGCAGGAGGCCATGGACTGACTTGTCGGAATGGGAATGGGAAGTAGGATTGAAATGGGTGGCCACTGGGAGACCCAGCTTTTGCTGGCAGGTGGAGCATAGGTACTCAGTGAAGCAGTCTTCTAATATACATTGGGTGTCACTGATATACAAGAGGCCACACCTGGAGCACATCTGTATTCACAGGTGGAATGTCCATAAGACGAAAAGAGAAAGGAGCAGAATTAGGCCATTTGGCTCATCGAGTCTGCTCCACTATTCAATCATGGCTGATCCTTTTTCTCCCCATTCTCAGCCCCATTCCCTGGCCTTCTCCCTGTAACCTTTGATGCCATGGCCAATCAAGAACCTATCAACGTCCACCTTAAATACACCCATCGACCTGGCCTCCACAGCTGCCTGGGGTAATAAATTCCAGAAATTTACCATCCTCTGGCTAAAGAAATTTCTCCGTATCTCTGTTTTAAGTGGAAACCCCTCTATCCTGAGGCTGTGCCCTCTTGTCCTTGACTCCTCCCACCATGGCAAATGCCCTTTCCACATCTACTGTGTCTAGGCCTTTCAACATTTGAAACTTCCCCCCTCATTCTTCTAATCTCCGGTGAATACAGGCCCAAAGCCATCAAACGTTCCTCATATGATAACTCTTTCATTCCCGGTATCAACCTTGTGAACTTCCTCTGAACCCTCTCCAATGCCAGCACAACTTTTATGAGTTAAGGAGCCCAAAACTGTTCATAATGCTCAAGGTGAGGCCTCACCAGTGCCTTATAAAGCCTCAGCATCACATCCTTGCTTTTGTATCCTGACCTCCTCAAATGCTAACATTGCATTTGCCTTCCTCACCACCATCTCAACCTGCAATTTAACACTTATGGTGTTCTGCACAAGGACTCCTAAGTCCCTTTGCATCTCAGATTTTTGGATTTTCCATAGTCTGCATATTTATTTCTACTAACAAAGTGCATGACCATACATTTTCCAACATTGTATTTAATTTGCCACTTTCTTGCCCATTCTCCTAATCTGTCTAAGTTCTCCTGCAGCCTACCTGCTGCCTCAACACTACCTGCCCTTCCACCAATCTTTGTATCACCTGCAAACTTGGCAACAAACCATCTTTTCCATCATCTAAATCATTGCTTATGCAGCATAAAAAGAAGTGGTCCCAGCACCAACCCCTGCGGAACACCACTAGTTTCTAGCAGCCAATTAGAAAAGGGTTCTTTTATTTCTACTCACTGCCTCTTAACAAATGCTCTAACCAGGCAGTAACTTTCCTGTGAGAGTATGGGCTCTTAACTTGGTAAGCAGCCTCATGCATGGCACCTTGTCAAAGGCCTTATGAAGATCCAAATATACAACATCCCCTTTATCTATCCTACTTGTAATTTCCTCGAAGGAATCCAAAGGTTCATCAGGCAAGATTTTCCTTAAAGAAACCATACTGACTTTGTCCTATCTTGTCCTGTGTCTCCAAGTACCTCAAAACCTCATCCTTAACAATTGACTCCAATATCTTCCCAACCACTGAGGTTAGGCTAACAGGTCAATAATTTCCTTTCTGCTACTTCCCTCCTTTCTTAAAGAGTGGAGTGACATTTGGAATTTTCCAGTCCTCCGGAACCATGCCAGAGTCCAAAGATTCTTGAAAGATCTTTACTAATGCCTCCACAATCTCTATCGCTACCTCTTTCAGAATCCTAGGGTGCAGTTCATCTGGTCTGAGTGACTTATGTGTCACCTCACCTGGGAGGACTGTTTGGGGCCCCGAATTGTAATGAGGGATGAGGTGTTGGGGGAGGTGTGGCACTTGTTGCGCTTGGAAAGATAAGTACCAGGAGGGAGATCACTGGGGAGGGATGAATGGACAAGGGAGTTGTGTAGGGGATGATCCCTGCAGAAATCCGAGAGTGAGGAGTGAAGGAAACATGTGCTTGATGGTGGGATCCCTTTGGAGATGATGGAAATTATGGAGAAACTGTACAGGTCCCACCTTCCCTGGAAGAGAGCACAATGATCCAAAAATCTTATGTCCTCCCTCTTACACTAACTCCTTAACCATGTATTAAACTGTATAATCTTCCTAGTTCTGGCCTGACGAGCACATGGAACAGGTAGCAATCCTGAGGTCACAACCCTGGAGGTCCTGCCCTTTAACTTTGCAGCTTACTTCCTGAACTCACTTTGCAGAACCTCATCACTCTTCCAACCCATGTCATTGGTACCTTTATGGAGCATGACATCTGGCTGTTTACCCTCCCACTTAAGAATGCTGAAGACTCAATCCAAGATATCTTGGACCCTGGCACCCAGTAGGCAACATATTATCCGGGAATCTCATTCTCACCCACAGAACCACCTTTCTGTTCCCCGAACTAATGAATCGCCTATCACCACAGCTTGCCTATTGTCCCCCCTTCTCTTCCCAATCAAAGTGTCAAGCTCACTGCAGAGACCCCGCCAATGAGCCGTCCTCTGCTAGGTCATTTCCCCCACCCACCCCCAACAGTTTCTAAAGTGAATTACCTTCTGTTGAAGGGGATGGCCACAGGGGTACTCTGACCTGGCTGTTTAAAATCTTTCCCCTTCTTGACTGTCACCCTGTTTCCTGTGTGTAACTACCTCTCTGTATGTCCTATCTATCACCCCCTCAGCTCTCCGAATGATCTGGAGTTTATCCAGTACCAGCTCCAACTCCTTAACGCGGTTTATCAGAAGCTGCAACTGGGTGCACTTCTCGCAGGTGTAGTTGTCAAAGACACTGGCAGTCTCCCTGCCTTCCCACATCCCACAAGAGGAGCATTCTACTATCATGCTTGGTATCCCAACTGTTCTATCCAGGCAAATGTAAAGGAGGGAAATAAAACTACCTGCAGTTTTTTTTTGGCCTTCTTTGACTATAGCCTCTGCTTGCTGAAGCCTCGAAGAGCTAAAGCCTCAAAAATCTCCACTCAAATCTGTCCACTCTGATGATGGTCACTCTGTTTGGTCCTGTGTTACTTTAATTAGTTCTTGCTAATCAATCCCTAATGCTGATTGGTCATTGCTCAGAGATCAGCAAACAATGCTGCAAGTTACTTCCTTTTTTACTCGATCAGCAAACCTGACCGAATAAGGTCTTCTCAAGCTTCTGATCTCTCAGATTAGCTGCTGCTCAAAGATATACGATTCAATCAAGGTTCAAATCATTTAGCATAAATTTTCAATTTGCTTGTAGAGTTACAGAACACTACAGTACAGAAACAGGCCCTTTGGTCCACCTAGGCTGTGCAAAACTTTTAATCTGCCTTGTCCCATAGCACTACAACCAGACTATAGCCCTCCGCACATCTCCCATCCATGGGAATGTATGACCACATTGATGGTGCAATATTAGAGACCACCAAACAGTCTGCAGGTTTTAAAGGAAGAAATCTGTAGAGAGATTGGAGCCTGTTGCAAGAAACATAGGATTGTTATCCAGGTAGTTGGTGATTTTAACTTTTGACATATTGACTGGGACTGCTATACTCTACAAGGCTAACTGGGATTGAGCTTGTCATATGTGTTCAGGAAAGTTTCCTTAATTAGTATATAGAAGTCCCAACTTCTACGGGAGAGTGTGATATTTTTATCTGCTATTGGGGAAAGAGACAGGGCAGGTGACAGAAGTTGGTGTGGGAGAACAATTTCCATCTAGTGATCATAATACCATTAGTTTCAAGGCATTTATGGAAAAGGATAGGTCTGGTCTTGGTTTGAGATACCAGATTGGAGAAAGGCCATTTTGATGGTATCAGAAATAATCTGGCTTATGTGGCTTGGGACAGGATATTTTCTAGCAAAGGTGCACTCGGTAGGTGAGAGGCCTTCAAAAGTGAAATTTTGAGAGTACCAGCATGTATGTGCCTTTTGGGATAAAAGGCAAGCATAACAGGTTTAGAGAACCTTGGCTTTGAAGCTCTGCTTAAGAATAGAAGCAGGTGCATAGCGGGTATAGGCATGTAGGAACAAATGAGGTGCTTGATTGCAGAAGGATTGCAAGGGACAAAGTTGGTCCTCTAGGAGAGCAGAATGGTAATCTATGTGTGGAGCCAAAAGAGATGGGGGAGGTGTTAAATGAATTTTTTGCATCTGTATCTACTCAGTAGATGGATGTAGAGTCTATAGAAGTGAGGCAAAGCTTCATCAAATTTATGGACCCTATACAGATTACAGAGGAGGAAGTGTTCACTGTCTTGAGGCAAATTTGGGTGGATAGATCCTCAGCTCAGAGCCTGGCAAGGTGTTTCTTTGGACCCTGTGGAAGGCAAGTGCAGAAATTGCAGGGCCCTTAGCAGAACAGCTGGTGGTAGCATCCGTTAGTCTCGCGAGACCATGGACCTGCGCCTGGAATAGTCACCAGGGCGCAGGCCTGGGCAAGGTTGTATGGAAGACTGGCAGTTGCCCATGCAACCAGTCTCCCCTCTCCACGACACCGATGTTGTCCAAGGGAAAGGCAAGGGCCGATACAGCTTGGCACCAGTGTCGTCGTAAGAGTTGCCAGAGCGAGGTTGAAGGCAACGTCAGACTACCTTAGGGACTCCAGCTCTGGATTTGTCCTCAGGGTTTACTCCCAAAGCCTTTCCCATGAGTGGGTATGGCCACAAGGCAGCGGAGGTTCGAAATCAGAGTTTTCCCTCTCTTAGATGGACTGCCTTCCCAGGCTAACGAGCTCCATCTACCCGAAGCACTGGTTTTAAGGCGCCAGGACCCGACTTCACCCCTTCTCCTGTCAGTAGAAACAGTTCCGCCGGGCTTAGAGGCTAAGCCACATGAGAATGCCAGGAGCTGGACTTGGTTGTCAGAGGCTATTTGAGGCACATGCTGTGAGAAGCACTTTTAGGTAGCAGGATCAGAGCTATTTAAGTCATATTTAGTGACAGGCGAGGTACTGGAGGATTGGAGGATAGCTAATGTTGTTCTGCTGTTTAAGAAAGGCTCGAAGAAAAAGCAGAAAATTATAGGCCACTGAGTCTGACATCAATAGTGGTTAAGTTATTGGAAAGTATTCTAAGGGACAGGATACAGGAGTACTTGGACAGACAGGGACTGATTAGGGATAGTTGCCATGGCTTATGTGTGATAGGTCATATCTAACCAATCTTATAGAGTTTTTGAGGAAGTTACCAGGTAAGTGGATGAAGGCAAGGCAGTGGATGTTGTCTACATGGAATTCAACAATGCATTTGACTAAGTCCCACAAGGGGAGTTGGTCAAGAAGATTCAATCACTTGGCATTCAGGATGAGGTAGGAAATTGGATTAAACATTGGCTTTGCGAAAGAAGCATTGAGTGGTAGTATAGTTGCCTCTCTGACTGGAGGCCTGTGACTAGTGTTGTGCCACAGGGATCGTTGCTGCATCTGCTGTTGTTTGTCATCCATATCAACAATCTGGATGATAATGTGGTTAATTGGATCAGCAAATTCGCAAGATGACACCAAGATTGGGGGTGTAGTGGACAGCAAGGAAGATTATCAGAGCTTGCAGTGGGATCTGGACCAGCTGGAAAAATGGAGTGAGAAATGGCAGATGGAATTTATTGCAGACAATTGTTGGGTATTGCACTTTGGGAGGACCAACCAGGGTAGGTTTTACACAGGGAGCAGTAGGGCATTGAGGAGTGCAAAGAACAAAGGGATCAGGGAATACAGGTCCATATTCATTGAAAGTGTTGTCACAGGCAGATAGATTGTAAAGAAAGCTTTTGCCACATTAGCACTGATACATCAAATTATTAAGTACGGGAGTTGGGATGTTATGTTGAAGTTGTATAAGATGTTAGTGAGTACTGAGAAAATTTACAAGGATGTTGCCAGGGCTAAAGGACCTGGGCTTTCAGGAAAAAATTAATAGGTTAGAACTTTTTTCCCTGGAACATAGAAGATTGAGAGGAAATTTGATAGTAGTAGAAAAAAAGAAGCAGGCTTTTCGACTGAGGTTAGGAGACTAGAACTAGAGGTCATAGGTTAAGGGTGAAAAGTAAAATGTTTAAGGGGAACATCAGGGGAAACAGCTTCACTCTGAAGGTGGCGAAAGAGTACTTGATTTTGATTTCAATGTTTAAAAGAAGTTTGGAAAGGTACAAGGATGGGAAGGAATATGGAGAGCTATGGTCCAGGTGCCTTTCAATGGGACTAGGCAGTTTAAATGGATCAGCATTGACTAGATGGGCTGAAGGGCCTGTTTCTGTGCTGTAGTTGTCTGACTCTGTTACTTCACTTATCCAAATTTGTCTTAAATGTTAAAACTGAACCCACATCCACCACTTCCTCTCATGTTTCCCTTATACATTTCACCTTTCACCTTGAACATATGACTTCTAGTTCTAGTCTCACCCAACCTCAGTGGAAAAAGACTGGTTGCATTTACCCTATCTATACTTCTCATAATTTGTATACCTCAATCAAATATCCCCTCATTCTTCATACCAGTGCCCAAAACGAGAAGGGTGAGTTGCCTCAATGACTATCACCCACTTGCACTCCCATCTACTGTGAAGAAATCTTTGAGAGGTTGGTCATGGCCAGAATCAACTCTTGCCTGTGCAAGGACCACTATTTTCCTATCATCACAATAGTTCTACAGCAGATGCAAACTCACTGGGTCTCTACTCAGCCTTAGATCACCTGGACAGTATCAACACCTACCTCAGATTGCTGTTTATTGATTATAGCTCAGCATTCAATACGATCATACTCTCTGTTCTAATCAACCAGCTCTAAAGCCTGGACCTCTGTACTTCTCTCTGCAACTGGATCCCTGACTTCCTCACTGGGGGACCTCAGTCAGTGCGGATCAGAAATAACATCTCCTCCTCACCGGTAATCAACGCTGCCACACCTCAAGGTTGCACACTTAGTCCACTTCCCTGCTCTCTCTACACCCATGACGGTATGTGTAGGCACAGCTCAAACACCATCTATAAATTTGCTGATGACACAACTACTGTTGGCAGAATTTCAGAGGAGGCATACAGGAGTGAGATAGATCAGCTGGTTGAGTGATGTTGCCACAACAACCTTGCACTCAACGTCGGTAAGACCGAGGAATTGATTGTGGACTCTAGGGAGGAGAAGTCAAAGGACCAGCAGTGATAAAAGGTGAGCAGTTCCAAATTCCTGGGTGTCAACATCAGTGAAGATCTAAGCTAGGTCTAAGACTTTGATGTAATTACAAAGAAGGCATGACAGCAGCTATATTCCATTAGGAGTTTGAGTATGTCACTCATAACAAATGTCCAGGTGTTCCATGGAAAGCATTCTAACTGGCTGCGTCACTGTCTGGTACGGGGGGCAAACTACACAGGATCAGAAAAGTTGCAGAAAATTGTAAACTCAGCCAGCTCCATCAAGGTCACTAGCCTCCCCAGCATCTAGGACACCTTCAAAAGGTGAGGCCTCAGGAATGCAGCATGCATCATTAAGGACTCCCATCACCTAGGACATGCCCTCTTCTCATTGCTACCATCAAGGGAGAGGTACAAACTCATGACACAAACTCAATGTTTCAGAAGCTTCTTCCCCTCTGCCATCAGGCTCTCAATGGACAATTAACCCATGAACACTATTATTTTTGCTCTTGTTTGTTTTGCACTGCTTACTTAACTTTCTTAAATATATATTTCTTGTTTTAAGTTATAGATTTTAAAATTATTAAATATTTCAATGTACAGCTATGACAAAGCAACAAATTTCATGACATATGCCAGTGATATTAAACCTGATTCCGATTCTGTTTCTAATTCCTACATTTCAGGCAACGAAGTCCTAACCCATTCAACCATTCCCTATAACTCAGGTATTCACATCCTGGCAATATTCTTGTAAATGTTGTCCACACTCTTTCAATCTTATTGATATCTTTCCTGTAGGTAGATGAACAGAACTGCACATAACACCCCAAATTAGACGTCACCAATATTTTATACAACTTCAATGCCTGGACTCAATATCTTGATCAATGAAGGCCAATGCACCAAATGCTTTCTTTACAATCCTATCTACTTGTGGTGCCACCTTCAAGGATTATGGATCTGGATTCCCTGATCTCTTTGTTTGACCGTACTCCTCAGTGTCTTACCACTCATCACTTAAGTCCTCCCAACATCTCCCACTTGCCTGCATTAACTTTCAACTGCCATTTATTCAGCCCATTTTCCCAGCTGGTCCGGATCCCGCTGCAAACATTAATAGCATTCTTCGCTGTCCACTATACCTCCAGTCTTGGTGTCATCGCAAATTTGCTGACCTCAAAATTCACTTTAGTGGTTTATTTTTCTTTCTGTTCAAGCTGACCTCTTGTCCCAAACTTTCTTACTTGTGTATTTGTACTCTGATATGTTTCAAACTTCAAGGTAAGTTTATTATCAAAGTACGTAAATGTCACCATATACAACCCTAAGATTCATGTTCTTGTGAGCATACTCAATAATCCAGACCACACCAACTTGGGTGTCCAACCAATGTGCGGAAGACAACATACTGTGTGAATTCAAAAATAAAGAAATAATAATAATAATAAATAAGCAATAAATATCAAGAACATGAGATGAAGAGTCCTTGAAAATGAGTCCATAGGTTGTGGGATCATTTCAATGAAGGTGCAAGTGAAGATGAATGAAGTTATCCCCTTTGGTTCAAGAGCCTGGTGGTTGAGAGGTAATGACTGTTCCTGAACCTGGTGGTATGAATCCTGAGGCTCCTGTAGCTTCTTCCTAATGGGAGCCGCAAGAAGGGATGGGACAGTAGCATAGCGGTTTGCGCAATGCATTACAGCACAGGCAACCAGGATTGCTGGTTGCTGCTTGTAAGGAATTTGTACCTTCTCCCCATGACTGCATGGGTTGCCTTCAGGGGCTCCAGTTTCTTCCCACAGTCCAGAGGCAAACCAGTTGGGAGGTGATTGGTCATTCTATGTTGTTCCGTGACTCAGCTTGGATTAAATCGGGGGATTGCTAGGCGGCGTGGCTTGGAGGGCCAGAAAGGCCTGTTCCATGCTGTATCCCAATAAATCAATCAATAAATCAATAAAAATGAGCATGGCCTGGGCAGTGAGGTCCCTGATAATTTTTCATCCCGCTATTCTATTTATTCTTAATTTGCAAGTTGTATAGAACATTTCACAATTATCTAGGTTGCGATTCATTTCGAACAATGCTTCAAGTTTCTGTGTAGATTGTTACAGTGCTCCTCAGTGATAGTTAGTTGATAATCATTGGCAAGTTTGGAAATGGTGTTGGAGACACAAGAGACTGGAGGTACTGGAGTAATAAATAATCTCCTGGAGAAACTCAGCAGGTAAAGCAGCATGTAGGGAGGTGGGGGGAATGGTGGAAGGAACTGACAATGTTTCAGGTCGAAACCTTATATGAGAATGGATGGGACAAATAGCTAGTATAAGGTGGAGAGGGGGAGTGGTGAGACAGGGGCCTGTGGAGTGGGGGTGGGTGGCAAGGATAACAGGCAAATAAAATGGTGTATTTGATTCCAAAATCAAAATCTCCAAACTAATCCTTTAGGGAACCTGTTCACATATCCTGTCACTTTTATTAACTGATATCCCAACTCCTTGCTTTCCAATTTTCAGTCTGCTAGTCATCCAACTGGCAATCTGTCCTCTGTGAGTTTATATACGCAGTGAATATTTAGCCTCTGAAAGGGGGAATTGTGCCTTAAATTCTAATAGTGGTGTCACTTATTAAAACCAACTAAAAAGAACAATTGATCTCTGTGCCTCAGAGCTGAGGAGGAATGGAGAGGAAAAAGCAAACCATTCCATTTCAAACTCTGACTTTCAGTTATTCCTGCTTACATAAATATTGGGTAAGGACAGAGACTGCCTAAAGGGAGGAGTATCTGCCAGGATTGAATAGCCTGCCAGTACATGGTGTACAGACTGATATGAAGAATTACCACTCAGTTCTGGAGGGTTGCCATTATTTGTACTGATCAGGCAAGAGAAAGAGAAAACCAGCAAAAAAAATGATCTACGTTATTCTGTAATAAATGCTTATGCTCTAAGTTTCTGGTAACCTGCAGGAGTTATTGTAAGCTGTTTAAATTTTTCATGTCATCAATCCTTGAGCGAACCTCACTATTGACAGTGGTCATGTGAGAAAGAGCCTACGACAACATTCCCTCTTCTCTATGTAGGATATTGGTTTAGGTGTAACTTTGCAACAAGTATTCAAAAACAAACAGCATTTTTAAAATGAAAATAATTAATCCTCGAATTTAATGATGGTAAACAATTGGAACAGAATTTTTGGAGGTTGTTCAAAGGTTCAGAGGTTCATTTATTATCAAAGTATACAACTCTGAAATTCATCTTCTCCAGATAACCATTAAACCAAGAAAGTAAAGAACGGTAGCATGATCATCAACCCCCAAATGTCTCCTCCCCGCACAACAAAAATGAACAAAAATGGAATAGCTACATCAACCCTCAAATCCTCTTTCCCCACACACACACAAAAAAAAGAAAGATCAGGTGAAAACACAGAATACAAATAAAACCATAAGACTGAAAAAAAGCCCACAGTCCAAGTCCACATCAAAAACATGGAAAACCTGGGCAACATTCTCCTTCTCCATAGCAGACCTGCTTTGTGACAATCAAAACAGAAAGTGCTGGAAAATCTCAGCTGATCGCTCAGCATCTGTGGAAATAGAGACTGTTAACGTTGCAGATCTGAACTCAGATTTCCAAATCAGTGTGCTTCTTTAATTTTCAACCCCTGTGACACAGTTGATATTGCTGACACTTAGTATAGATGGGGACATAATTAATAATGTGCGCAAATATAATTCAAATAATTGTTAGGAAAAATAAGAATCAGGTTTAATATCACTGACATACTGTATGTTGTGGAATTTGTCGTTTTGCAGCAGCAGTACAGTATAATACATTAAAAATACCATATATTACAATAAGATATATATAATTAAATAAGCAGTGTAAAAAGAAAGCAAAATAAGTTTAGGAAAGATTTAACTTTTTTGCATGTTAATGTTCCTTAAGGTATTTTTTGACTTCGTTTTTCAAAAAGCATTATTGTGTTAAATGATCCAGATAAATTTCTCTTGGTGGTCTGAACAACATCTTCTTCTCGATTATTCAACCTGAAGATGTGACAAAGAGGAAATACACAAACAATTATTTTCATTTTTCATTTTTACCCCTGCACTTGCATTTGTAATACACCATGACATTCAGTGGTAAGGGGAACAGTTAGATATCTGGCACAAAGATAGACAAAGAGGCAGAAAAAAATGATCAATGAAAACGTTGGATGTAGAGTAGTCACCAAAAGGCCTCCTTGCAAGCTTCTCTGTTGAAAGATTTTTAGAAGCAAGAGAAAGAGGAAGCTAGTTAGGTCCTTGAACTTAGTCATTCTTTCACTACGATCATGACTGTCCCAATTTTTTACACTCCCTGTGTCAAAAGAATTTTTCCAAACATTCCCACATGCATTAAACCCACTACATTGAAATTGTTATGTTCTCAGATCTACAAACCATCACTGGTGGGAACATCTTCCCTGTATTCTACCAATGTAAACCAGTCATGATCTTTAAACCTCTATTAAAGCTTCGCTGAACCTTCTTTACTGTAAGGGAACAACCCTGCATCTAAACTTATCGCTAAAATCCCTCAATTCCAAAACCATTCCAGGACATCATTTCTGTGCCTTCACATCTTTCCAAAAGTAAGGTGACTAGATAATCTGGTTGCAACGGAATTATGTCAAAAATAACTTGGAACAAAAGACTGAAGATGCTAGAAATCCAGAACGTAACCAAAACTTCTGAAGGCAGGGTTTGGACCTGAAATATTGACACTTTTTCTCTCCCCACTGATGCTACTCGTCCTGTTGAGTGCTTCCAATATTTTCTGCTTTTTATTCAGCAAAACTCTTTGCATTCACTCCATGCCTCTGTTCACAAGCACAGGGTTTAAAATAGTCCAGGAACAACTGTCTCGGAGAGTCCAGCTCCTTTGTGCATATTTTCATCCAGGTCCCCTGCACCATTTGGAACTTTGCCATTTAGTCTTTATTGTCTTTCCTTGACCTTGATGCAAAATACAAACACTTTCCTACATTAAATTTGATCACCATTTCTCTGGCATTCTAGCAGTCTTGCTATGTCATCTCAAAGTTTATTACAGGTCGACCTTCACTAATCTGACTACCTGTAATCCGGTTTCTTCGATAATCCGGCACTGATTATGCTTCATGTGATCCTTCTGTAATTTGGCATTTTCACTAATCCGGCACTCCTCAGGTCCCAATGGTGCCGGATTACTGAAGATCGACCTGTGTTATCCTTTTCACAGGTTGCTCTTTTTCCAACTTTGGTGTCAACTATAAATTTTGAAATTCTACGATATTGACCCATTTTCATGTCGTTGATGTATATCAGTAAAGCATTGATCCCAGAACTGCACCAAGGGGAATAGCAGCAGCAACAACCACACTCCATTCTGGAAAACAGCCATTATCACACCTGTCTACCTTCTGTACTTAGGTCATTTTGTTTTAAACTGTGCTACCTCAGTATTGCCAATTAGTCTTTATTTAGGCTTTGTCTCATGAAAATCCATGTGGACAAAATTCACTGCATTCACTTCATCAACCCTCTCTGTTACCAAGTCAAAAATTTTATGAGGTAAATTAAACACAATTGGCCTTTAACTATGATGTCTCTCATTAATTAACTCAAAAGTTATCAAGTATCTATTCTGTTGTTTGACTGTGCCACCGTTTTGAATAAAGGAGTCTCATTCCGGTCCTGAAGAAAGGTCTCGATCCGAAGTGTGGGCTGTTTATTCATTTCCATAGACATTGCCTGACCTGCAGAATTCTTCGAGCATTTTGTGTGTGTTGCTTTGGATTTCCAGCTCTGCAGGATTTCAAGTGTTTATGATTTGCCACATTTTCTATTTTTATAGTCCTCCAACGCTATCTAGCTATGAGTGTGGAAAGCCTTTCTGTAATCTCTACCTCCACTTCCCTCAATAAACTAGAATACCGAGTATCCTGACCAGGTAACTTATTTCCTTTAAGTACAGCCAGCTATTGAATACCTCTTTATCCATGGTATCAGCCAAAATGTAGTATTGATCAGAGAACCTAAAATGATCACTGGGTGCAGTATAAATCATGGATAACTCTGTCATTTCTTTGAGGAGTGTGAAAAGATTGATAGGAAACTTTTTTTTTGTTTTGCTTTCTTGTACATGGCTATACTTTTTATACTTACTTTATACTTTATTGTCGCCAAACAATTGGTACTAGAACGTACAATCATCACAGCGATATTTGATTCTGTGCTTCACACTCCCTGGATTGCAAATATTAAATATTAAAAATAGTTAAAATTAGTAAATACTAAAAATTTAAATTATAACTCATAAATAGAAAATAGAAAAATGGGAAGTAAGGTAGTGCAAAAAAAATGAGAGGCAGTCCGGATATTTGGAGGGTACGGCCCAGATCCGGGTCAGGATCCGTTCAACAGTCTTATCACAGTTGGAAAGAAGCTGTTCCCAAATCTGGCCGTACGAGTCTTCAAGCTCCTGAACCTTCTCCCGGAGGGAAGAGGGACGAAAAGTGTGTTGGCTGGGTGGGTCGTGTCCTTGATTATCCTGGCAGCACTGCTCCAACAGCATGCGGTGTAAAGTGAGTCCAAGGACGGAAGGTTGGTTTGTGTGATGTGCTGCACCGTGTTCACGATCTTCTGCAGCTTCTTTCGGTCTTGGACAGGACAACTTCCATACCAGGTTGTGATGCACCCTAGAAGAATGCTTTCTATGGTACATCTATAAAAATCAGTGAGGGTTTTAGGGGACAGGCCAAATTTCTTTTGTTTTCTCAGGAAGTAAAGGCGCTGGTGGGCCTTCTTGGCAGTGAACTCTGTTTGGTGGGACCAAGTCAGGTCATTTGTGATATTGACCCCGAGGAACTTAAAGCTTTTGACCTATTCCACTTGCGCACCACCGATGTAAATTGGGTCGTGCGGTCTGCTACTCCTTCTGAAATCAACAACCAATTCCTTCGTCTTGCTGACGTTGAGGGATAGGTTATTGTCTTTGCACCATGCCACCAGGTTCTTAATTTCCTCTCTGTACTCAAACTCATCACTAACCGAGATACGGCCTACAATTGTTGTGTAGGCTAAGACATGGTCATGTAGATCACACTGAAATAGACTGGGTAGGGAAGATGTCTATGTTATCAACCTATCCAATGCACCCTGCTGTTTCTTCAGGTCAGTTGAATTTAAGCAAATTTATTTTTACCCCATATCACATTGCGTTTATAATTTAAAAATTGTAATTATTTTTATTTTATACAAAAGAGAAAACTAGCTAGCAATCACATAGCTCAAAGTCAAGACATATCAAAGATTATTGATTAGTCAGGGCATGAAGGGGTACTGGGGGGGTAGAAGGGAAGGCAGGAGATTGGGGCTGAGAGGAAAATGGATCAGCCATGATGAAATGGCAGAGCAGACTCGATGGGCCAAATGGCCTAATTCTGCTCCTACATCTTCTGCTCTTAAAGCATTTCACAACATATGAAATACATTGTGAAATATTGTTATTGTTATCATTTAGAAAGTGAGCTGAATTTTATATACTCAGGTGTGACAAATTATAATGGGATAATAATCAGATAATCTGTTTTGAGAGGTAAATATTAGCTAGGGTAGCATGGATAATGTCCAAGCTGTTATGGATTTTTTTTACATTCATTTGTAAATAAAGATGAGGTCATTGTTTAACATTTCCTGTGAAGAACAACAATGCCAAACAATACAGCATTCCCTTGGAAAGCAGTCAGATTAATCAATTTAAGATTAATTTTGTGCTCACCTCTTTGGACTTGGATTTGAATGTATGAATTTATGTATTTTTTATGTATTTCTTTATGTATGAATCCATCTTGGAGGAGGGAGTACTATTCAATGGCCCTCAGTTACGGCAATGGCCCAATTTTTTGGGTGTTTTGCAATACTGATGATCTTTCTCAGCAAAACAGGAATCAGAAATTATTAGCCAACACCTTCATGGAAAATCCAGGTTATGCAGTGCAATGAAATTTACTTGTTACAATTCCAAATCCTTGGCACATGGAATTTGTTTTATTGTTGCACTTGATTTCAATGGAATGAGGATTGTAGGACTGTCAAAAACAAAGGTAAGAATTTGGTAAGTCCATTTTTTTAAATTAATAGTTTAAAAATTTTAATAAAGAATCTTGCAGTCTTGATAATTGATTTTCTCCTTTGCATTGTTTATTAATTAACTTGCTAATTTATTTCCTTTTTATAGTCTGTAGGACTTTTACTGACGGTATGTTTCTCAATATGTTACTCTTCAAGTTCAAGTTGGCTGTCATTCAACTATTCACATGTATACAGCTAAATGAAACATCAATCCTTTGGGGCAAAGGTGCAAAACACAGTACCTATAGTCACACTTATCACATATAGTTATGACCCAGAATATTCTGTCAACAAAATAATATTAGCACGATTACCGGAGTGGTATGGCCTGATGATTGAGAGGTTGACCTGAGGTGCTGATGCATATTTATCCAAATCCATATAATGTTGCTGTTACTATTATAATAAAACAATTAGTAGTATAGATTAAATATGTGAAAAAAACTGCAATAAAAGATGAAAAGTGACCGATGAAGGATACGAGTGTGTCTGTGAGTTTCCTTTCTTTCTCAATAACTTGGAATCCTTTGGTGAATTCTGGAACTTCCTGAATCCCTGGGCTTACAGCTCTTTCTGGCAACCATCATTAGTGCTAATCTGCCATTAGAATCAGAATAAGGTTTGTTATCCTTGACATATGTCATGAAATTTGTTGATTTGCAGCTGCATTACAGTACAAGACAAAAAAAGTACTATGAATTACAATAAATGATATATAAAAAATTAAATATGTAGTGCAAAAAGAGAGCAAAAGTAGTGATGTAGTGGTCATGGGTTCATTGTTCATTCACAAATCTGATGGCAGAGGGGAAGAAGCTGTTCCTGAAATGTTGACTGTGTGTCTTCAGGCCATGATCTCCTCTCACTGCTGCCATCAGAAAAGAGGTACAGGAGCCTCAGGAGCCACTGTACCAGGTTCAGGAACAGTTATTACCCCTCAACCATCAGGGTTCTGAACCAGGGGGGATAACTTAACTCAATTTCACTTGCCCCAAAACTCAACTGTTCCCACAACCTATGAACTTACTTTCAAGGACTCTTCACCTCACGTTCTTGACGGTTATTATGAAAAGGAGTACAGGAACAAGATAGACCAGCTGGTGGAGTGGTTTTGCAGCAATCGCCTTGCATTCAATGGCAGTAAGATCAAAAAATTGATTGTGGACTTCAGAAAGGGTAAGATGAGGGAACACACACCAGTCCTCATAGAGGGATCAGAAGTGAAAAGGGTGAGCAATTTCAAGTTGCTGGGTATCTACGTCTCTGAGAATCCATCCTGGGCCCAACATATCAATGCAGAAGGCACTAGCGCAGCTATCAAGTCAGTCAAGTTTATTGGCATTTAATTATATATGTGTATATACAGTGGCATGCAAAAATTTGGGCACCCCGGTCAAAATTTCTGTTACTGTGCATAGCTAAGCGAGTAAAAGATGACCTGATTTCAAAAAGGCATAAAGTTAAAGATGACACTTTTCTTTAATATTTTAAGCAAGATTACTTTTTTATTTCCATCTTTTACAGTTTCAAAATAACAAAAAGGAAAAGGGCCCGAAGCAAAATTTTGGGCTTTTGGTCAGTACTTAGTTACACCCCCTTTGGCAAGTATCACAGCTTTTAAACACTTTCTGTAGCCAGCTAAGAGTCTTACAATTCTTCAATTTGGGGGAGTTTCACCCATTCTTCCTTGCAAAAGGCTTCTAGCTCTGTGAGATTCTTGGGCTGTCTTGCATGCACTGCTCTTCTGAGGTCTACCCACAGATGTTCGATGATGTTTAGGTCGAGGGACTGTGAGGGCCATGGCAAAACTTTCAGCTTGCGCCTCTTGAGGTAGTCCATTGTAGATTTTGAGGTGTGTTTAAGATCATTATCCTGTTGTAGAAGCCATCATCTTTTCATCTTCAGCTTTTTTACAGACAGTGTGATGTTTGCTTCCAGAATTAGCTGGTATCTAATTGAATTCATTCTTCCCTCTACCAATGAAATGTTCCCCGTGCCACTGGCTGCAACACAAAACCAAAGCATGATCGATCCACCCCCGTGCTTAACAGTTGGAGAGGTGTTCTTTTCATGAAATTCTGCACCTTTTTTTCTCCAAACATACCTTTGCTCATTGTAGTCAAAAAGTTCTACTTTAACTTCATCAGTTCACAGGACTTGTTTCCAAAATGCATCAGGCTTGTTTAGATGTTCCTTTGCAAACTTCTGACGCTGAATTTTGTGGTGAAGACGCAGGAAAGGTTTTCTTCTGATGACTCTTCCATGGAGGTCATATTTGTGCAGGTGTCGCTGCACAGTAGAACAGTGCACCACCACTCCAGAGTCTGTTAAATCTTTCTGAAGGTCTTTTGCAGTCAAATGGGGGTTTTGATTTGCCTTTCTAGTGATCGTATGAGCAGTCCTCTTGGAAAGTTTTCTTGGTCTTCCAGACCTCAACTTGACCTCCACCATTCCTGTTAACTGCCGTTTCTTAATTACATTATGAACTGAGGAAACGGCTACCTAAAAATGCTTTGCTATCTTCTTATAGCCTTCTCCTGCTTTGTAGGCATCATTTATTTTAATTTTCAGAGTGCTAGGCAGCTGCTTAGAGGAGCCCATGGCTGCTGATTGTTGGGACAAGGTTTGAGGAGTCAGGGTATTTATAAAGCTTTGAAATTTGCATCACCTGGCCTTTCCTAACAATGACTGTGAACAAGCCATAGCCCTAACAAGCTAATTAAGTTTTGAGACCTTGGTAAAAGTTATCTGAGAGCTCAAATCTCTTGGGGTGCCCAAACTTTTGCATGGTGCTCCTTTACTTTTTTTCACTCTAAAAATTGTACAAAACAAAAATAATACACTAATCTTGCTTAAAATGTTGAAAAGAATGTTTCACCTTTAACTTCATAACTTTTGGAGATCAGTTCTTCTTCTACTCACTTAACTATTCACAGTGACAGAAATTTTGACCAGGAGAGCCCAAACTTTTGCATGCCACTGTAACATATATAACCACATAATATATATAGAAATGAAACAACGTTTCTATGAACCAGGGTGTAAAGAACAGTAATACACATAACACACATTGCACGTGATAACTTACAGGGGTAAGGATAAAATTCACAGGCGAATCACACATAAACAACAAACTAAAGTGCATAAATTTACATATTGTAAGGGAATAGATTAACCAGTGACACTTCAAGTACAATGTAAGAGAGAGGTCAGAAGCCTAATGGTCTGAAGGAAGAAATTGTTTCCCATCATGACCGTTCTTGCTTTTTATGCATGATTGGTTCTTGTTTTTTTTTTTTGCCTGATGGTAGGTGGATTTTTCTCAACCATTTAGACCTGGAAAGTGCTGGCCCTCCACTTTTCAACACATAAAGCTCCAACTGCTGTGTTTTGCCCCCATTTGTTGCATCCACTTTCAGTTTGCCTTTGGGAGACACTTTAACACCTGTGGAGGTCTTTAGCATCACCAAGGACTTTTCTAAAGGTAGCGTATTAAACAGTCTGTTGAGGTCAGCCTCTGAAATCATAGACAAAACTGATCCTGTATCCAGCTCCATTTTCAGCTTTACACCAGACACATTTGTTGTGATGCGTAAGATTTTGCGATAAGCTTCAGTAATACTATACATGACAACTCACCTTTGTCATACTCTGTGATGTCTGATTCTGTTTCACGTTTAGTTACTTTATGCATTTGTTCAGTTTTGTGTTTGAAATTTTTCACACTGTGTGGTTTTTTCTCATTGGTTGTGCTTTTGGTCTGACTTGCACACTCTCTCAATGTGACCTTGTCTGTCACACTTTCTGCAAACTTTTTCTTTGAACCAACAGTCATTTGCATTATGGGAAGATTTGCCACATTGATAATATTTTTGGCTTATTGCACCATTCTGGGACATTTTGTGTGTTTCACATTCTAAACTCTTTTTCTGTAGTTCTGCCGCATCCTTTGCTGCACTCTCTATTGATCTTACAATGGTCAATACCCACTCTAAGGTTAGGCCTCTTTCTGATAGTAGCCTCTTTTGAGTGCTTCGACTATGCATGCCACATACAAGCCTGTCCCTTAATGCATCAGAAAGTCCATCCCTAAAGTCACAGTATTGGGAAAGTTTACGCAGATCTGCAATGTATTCAGAAATGTTTTCATCATTTGACTGGTTCCTTTTGTGAAATCTAAATCTCTCAGCTACTACTAGCAGTTTTGGGCTCAAGTGATTTTGCAAAATTGCAACAATCCTGGGTGAACTTGCTGGCTTTTCAAGAGTTACAAAGTTGCATGAGAGACTGGATGTTATAGCACCCATTAAGCTAAGAAGTGTGAGACTTTCTTTAACTCATCCACATTGTTAGCATTACAAAACAGTTCAACCCTCTCAATGTATGATTCCCAGTCCTCATTAGCACTGTCAAATTTGTCAACATTTCTGACTAAGGCCATGGTCCTGTTATTTTTACTTTAGTTTTGCTAGTTGCGTGTCTGTCACTGTATACTGTACACTGTTACTCACACATCCTTTTCTAGCACCTTGACTACCTTCTCCGTATTGGTTCACTCTTCCCCCTCCCTGTCCCTCTCTCTTCCTCCAAATTCTGTCATCTCTTTTTAGGAAGTGGAAACGTTGTTGTGCCTTCTTGTTCACAGAGGTGCTATTAAGGGATCAGGTGAGGTCACCCATGCTGTGAACTTCCAGGAACTTTGTGCACTTAACTCTCTCTATGGAGGAGCCATGTATTCGCAGAGGTGGATGGTTCGTCTGCACCTTCCTGAAGTCCACGATAATTTTTTTGGTCTCCTCCACATTCAGGCTTAGGTTGCTCCTCTCAGACCAATTCAGCAGCCACTCCATTTCCTCTCTGTACTTTGTCTCATCAATGTTCTTGATAAGGCCAGCCACTGTCGTGTCATCCACAGCTGATGACACGGTTTGAGCTGAATCCTACAACACAGTCATGCGTCAGTAGGGTGAACAGCAGCAAGCTGAGCACACATGCCAGTGTTCAGCATAATGGGACTAGAGACTGTGCTGCCCACATGGACTGACTTACTGTTAAGAAGTCCATTATCCATTTACAGAGGGAGGTGTTGAGACCCAGTGAGGACAATTTCCCCACTAGTTTCTGGGGTATGATGGCGATAAATACTGAACTGGAGTCTATAGTCAGCAGTCTGCCATATGAAGCCCCGTTTTCCAGGTCGGACAGGACAGGATGGAGAGTAGAAGCTATTGTTTCATCAATGGATTGATTTGAGCAATAACAAATTGGAAAGGGTCCAATGCAACATTGGAGTAAGGCTTTAATGTGCTCCATGAACAGCTGCCTGAAGTATTTCACAATGGTTAATATTAGTGATAGTCATTTAGAGAGGTTACTGTCACCTTCTGTTTCATTAGGAGTTTGTGGAGATTTGGTATGTTACCAAAGAACTCAAAAATTTCTATGGATGCACCATGGAGAGCATTCTCACTGGCTGCATCACCATCTGGTATGGCTGGGGGCGGAAGCCACTGCTCAGGATCGAGATAACCTGCAGAGAGTTGTGAACTCATTCAGCTCCATCATGGACACTAGCCTCACCATCATAAAGGACATCTTCAAGGAGTGATGCCTCAAAAAGGTAGCATCCATCATTAAAGATCCCCATTACCCAGGACATGCCCTCTTCTCATTGCTACCATCAGGGAGGAGGTACAGGGGCCTGAAGGCACAAACTCAATGATTCAGGAATAGCTACTTCCCCCTGTTATCAGATTTCTGAATGGACATGAAACACATGAACATTACCTCAGCATTTTTTAAAAATCCTTTTGCACCGCTTATTTAATTTAGCTTTTTAAAATATTTCCTACTGTAATTTAAGTTTTTATTATGATGTATTGGAATGTACTGCTGTCACATAATAACAAATTTCATGACATATGCCAGTGATACTTTCAATTTTCCAGTCCTCCAGAACCATTCCAGAATCTAGTGATCCTTAGAAGAAAACTAGAAGGGAGGGAGGCAGAAGGAAAAAAATTATATTCCAGTTAGCCTGACTTCAGTGGGAAGTCTAGACTTTAACCCTCCTCTCCCCTATTCCAAACTCACTCCTTTCGAACGTTCAGCTCTCCACTCCCTTCCCATTAATCCTAACCTCACCATCAAACCCACAGATAAAAGAGGTGCTGTAGCAGTCTGGTGAACTGATCTCTACCTTGCTGAGGCCCAGCACCAACTCTCAGACACCTCCTCCTACCCCTTGAACAGGACCCCACTGAGAAACACCAGGCCATCGTCTCCCACACCATCACCAACTTTATTGACTCTGGGGATCTCCCATCCATTGCCACGAACTTCATAGTTCCTGCACCCCACACCTCCCATTTCTACCTCCTACCCAAAATCCACAAACCTGCTCATCCAGGTAGACCCATTGTTTCAGCTTGTTCCTACCCCACTGAATGCATATCTGCATACCTCGACTCTATTTTATCCCCCTGGTTCAGTCCCTTCCCACCTACATCCATGACACCTCACATGTTCTTGATCTTTTCAAGGATTTCAGGTTCCCTGGTCTCCATCATCTAATTTTCACTATGGAGTTCCAGTCCCTTTACACCTCCATCCCCTGCCAGGAAGGCCTCAAAGCTCTTCATTTCTTTCTGGACACCAGACCCAACCAGTTCCCCTCCACCACCACTCTCCTCCGCCTAGCGGAACTTGTCCTCACTCCTAATAATTTCTCCTTTGGATGCTCCCGCTTTCTTCAAACAAAAGGCCACTGACATAGGTCCCATCTATGCCTGGCTGTTTGTTCTCTACATGGAACAGTCTATATTCCAAGCCAACACTGGTGACAGGCCTGCACTTTTCCAATGCTGCATCAATGACTGCATTGGTGCTGCTTCCTGCACCCATGCTGAGCTCGTCGATTTCATCCACTTTGCCTCCAACTTCCACCCGGCCCTCAAGTTCACCTGGTCCATTTCCGACACCTCCCTTCCCCTTCTCGATCTCACCGTCTCTATCTCTGGAGACAGTTTATCCTTTCAAGCAGAACAAGAGCTTCACCTGCCCCTACACCTCCTCCCTTACTACCATTCAGGGTCCCAAACAGTCCTTTCAGATGAGGCGACACTTCACCTGTGAGCCTGTCGGGGTTATATACTGTGCTCAGAGCTCCCAGTGTGACCTCCTGTATATCAGTGAGGCCCGATGTAGATTGAGAGACCGCTTCACCGAGCATCTATGCTCTGTTCGCCAGAACAAGTGGGATCTCCCAGTGGCCACTCATTTTAATTCCACTTCCCATTCCCATTCCGATATGTCCATCCACAGCCTCCTCCACTGTTGGGATAAGGCCACACTTAGGTTGGAGGAACAACACCTTATACAGTATTCCTTTTGGGTAGCCTCCAACCTGATGGCATGAACAATGATTTCTCAAACTTCCACTAATGTCTCCACCCCCCCCTTCATTATTTCCCATCCCCCTTGTCCCTCTCTCATATTATCTTCTTGCCCACCCATCGCCTCCCTCTCACCCCTTTCTTCTTTCTTCCATGGCCTTCTGTCTCTTTCACCAATCAACTTCCTAGCTCTTTGCTTTATCCCTCCCCCTCCAAGTTTCACCTATTGCCCGGTGTTTCTCTCTCCTCTTCCCCTACCTTTCAAATCTACTCCTCAGCTTTTTTTCTCCAGTCCTGCACAAGGGTTTCGGCCCAAAACGTTGACTATACTTTTTTCCATAGATGCTGCCTGTCCTGCTGAGTTCCTCCAGCATTTTGTGTGTGTTGTTCAGTGGGAAGACATTGGAGTCCATTATTAAGGATAAGATTTCAGGGTACTTGGAGACTGATAAAAAAAAAGGCCAAAGTCAGCGCGGGTTCCTTAAGGGGAAACCTTGCCTGACAAATCTGTTGGAATTCTTTGAGGAAATAACAGGCAGGATAGACAAAGGATTCAGTGGATCTTGTTTACTTGTGTTTTCATAAGGACTTTGATAAGGTGCCACATATGAGGCTGCTTAACCAGATGAGTCCATGGTATTACAGGAAAGATACTAGCATGGATAGAAGAAGGCTGCCAGTGAAAGGTGGTGTTCCAGAGGGGCTGGTGTTGGGACCACTTCTTTTTACGTTATATGTCAATGATTTGGGTGATGGAATTGATGGCTTTGTGGCCGAGTTGGTGGATAGTATGAAAATAGATGGAGGGGCATGTGGTAATGAGCAAACAGGGAGCCTTCAGAAGGACTTAGACAGATTGGGAAAATGAGCTAAGTGGCAGATGGAATAATGTGGGTAATTTTATGATCGTGCACTTTGGTAGAAGGAATAAAGGCTGAGACTGTTTTCTAAATAGGGAGATTATTCAAAAATCAGAGGTGCAAAGGGACCTGGGAGGTATTGTGTAGGATTCCCTAAAGGTTAACTTACAGGTTCTGTTGGTGGTGAGGAAGGCAAATGCAAAGTTAGCATTCTTTTTGAGAGGACTAGAATATAAGAGCAAGGATGTCATGTCGTGTCTTTATAAGGCACCGGTAAGACCGCACTTGGAGTATTGTGAAATGTTTTGGGTACCTTGGCCAGGAAAATATTGGCCAGGCACTGGAAAGGGTCCAGAGAAGGTTCACAAGGATTATTCCAGGAACGAAAGGGCTAACATATGGGGAGCGTTTGATGGCCCTGGACCTGTACTCACTGGAATTTAGAAGAATCAGGGGAAGGGGGTGGATGTGGTGGTGATATGATTTCATTAAACTTTATTGAGTCTTAAAAGGCCTAGATAGACTGGATGTGGAGTGGATGTTCCAAAAGTCAATTAATCCAGGACCAGAGAGTACAGCCTTAGAATATAGGGATGTCCACTTAGAACCGAGGTGAGGAGGAATTTATTTAGCCAGAGGGTAGTGAATTTGTGGAATTCATTGCCACAGGTGGCTGTGGAAGCCAAGTCATTGAGTATATTTAAAGCAGAAGTTGATAGGTTCCTGGTTTGTAAAGACATCAAAGGTTATGTGGATAATGCAGGAGAATGGGATTGAGAGGAATAATAAATCAGCCATGATGGAATTGCAGACCAGTACTGATGAGCTGGAAGGCCTAATTCTACTTCTACGTCTTATGGTCTTATGTTGAATTTCTTTATCTTCCTGGGGAAGTAGAGTGTTGGTGAGCTTCCTTGGCCTTGACATGAATGTGGACAGGCTAATGGTATTGTTCACTCCTAGGAACTTGGAGTTCTCAATCCTCTCAACCTCTACACTGTTGAAATAAACAAGAGTATGTGAACTCCCTCCACCCCCTTCTGAAGACAATGACCAGCTCTTTTGTTGACATTGGCAGGCAGGTTATTGTCATGGCACCATGTCGATCTCTTTCCTATGATCTGACTCATCGTTGTTTAAGTCATGGTCCACTGCAGTGGTGTCATCTGCAAACTTGTAGATGGAGTAAAGCAAAATACCATGTCTTAATTCTTTCAAATTAGCCCCATTGCTAGTACGTTATTGTAACTTTTAATGTAGTTTTTCAGTCTACCCTAAGCCAACGTGTTTCATGGCTTTGCTATCTTCATTGATTGAACTAAATCACTTTTAATTCTAAGTGCTACCCATGGAATAACATGATGGCTTTATGACAATTCATTGTTGAAAAGTGACTAGTATCTGTTTTTATATGTTTTTGATTATTAACAACTCTTAATGCTTCAAGCACATTTTGAAAAATTAAAATGTTTTTTTCAATTCCAGTTATTAATTGACCTGGTTAAGGGTACTGTGAGTCAGCTTGAAGAGTGAAGGTTTCTGCATAATTTTTACCAAAACTCTTGCTAGGTTAACATATTTTTCATTCTGTGAAGAGCAGACCTGGGAGGGAATACCTCAGTCTGAGGTTAAGATCAGGACTGACTTTATTTGTCACAAAGAAAGTCACCCCGCTTGTGTCAGGGTGCAGGGGGCAGCTTGCAAGTGTTGCTATGATTCCAGCGCTAACACAGAATGCCTTTCAACTTACTAAGCATGACCACAGCTTGCAGCCTACAATTAGCATGCCCACAACTTACTAACCCTAAACCTTGGAATGTTGGAGGGAAGCAGAGAAACCCCGCATGGTCATGGGGAGAATGCAGACAACAGATCACTATTTTCCTCAATATTGATTTGGATTTGGTAAGTGTGTATGTTGTCAATTTCTTCAAATGACATAACAATAGTGAGTACAAGCAACATTATGAGAACAAATCTTGTATAAAAAGTGTTGCTCTGGGAGCCTACCTGGGTCCCAGCTCTGCCTGTTTATTGTTAACATTGTTTGATTCAGTCACAGTCAGTCATTTGCTGGGAAGTTCTCAACCAATATTCACTAAAAATCCACTAACTCACAGAGGTGCATTGATTAAATTTTATGTTCCTTTCTAAAGGACTCCATTTCACTATCCGTCTGGTTCAATCTTCGTTAATGATGCCACCTTCAGTTTCTGTGCCTTGGACTTCCCCCTCACCTGGTCTCCCCTATCACCTGTCAGCTGCTGAATTCCCCTAGCATTTTGTCTGTGTTGCTCAAGATTTCCAGCATCTGTAGAATGTCTTGTGTTTATTTTCTTATGATTTCCTGTCCACTATGGTTGACAGCTCGTTCTATTACTCACACCTGCCCTCACACTGCATTCTCACCGTCTTCTTCCGAAGCAGCCATATTCATCAGATCATCCTTTACTAATTCTTCATTTCTCAATCACGTTCAACTTATCCTTCCCTTTGTACGATCCTTCTCATAGTCATAGTCATACTTTATTGATCCTGAGGGAAATTGGTTTTTGTTACAGTTGCACCATAAATAATTAAAAAGTAATAAAACCATAAATAGTTAAATAGTAATATGTAAGTTATGCCAGTAAATTATGAAATAAGTCCAGGACCAGCCTATTGGCTCAGGGTGTCTGACTCTCCAAGGGAGGAGTTGTAAAGTTTGATGGCCACAGGCAGGAATGACTTCCTATGATGCTCTGTGCTGCATCTCGGTGGAATGAGTCTCTGGCTGAATGTACTCCTGTGCCCAACCAGTCCACTATGTAGTGGATGGGAGACATTGTCCAAGATGGCATGCAACTTGGACAGCATCCTCTTTTCAGACACTACCGTCAGAGAGTCCAGTTCCATCCCCACAACATCACTGGCCTTACGAATGAGTTTGTTGATCCTGTTGGTGTCTGCTACCCTCAGCCTGCTGCCCCAGCACGCAACAGCAAACATGATCGCACTGGCCACCACAGACTCATAGAACATCCTCAGCATCATCCGGCAGATGTTAAAGGACCTCAGTCTCCTCAGGAAATAGGGATGGCTCTGACCCTTCTTGTAGACAGCCTCAGTGTTCTTTGACCAGTCCAGTTTATTGTCAATTCGTATCCCCAGGTACTTGTAATCCTCCACCATGTCCACACTGACCCCTTGGATGGAAACAGGGGTCACCGGTACCTTAGCCCTCCTCAGGTCTACCACCAGCTCCTTAGTCTTTTTCACATTAAGCTACAGATAATTCTGCTCACACCATGTGATAAAGTTTCCTACCGTAGCCCTGTACTCAGCCTCATCTCCCTTGCTGATGCACCCAACTATGGCAGAGTCATCGGAAATCTTCCTAAGATGACAAGACTCTGTGCAGTAGTTGAAGTCCGAGGTGTAAATGGTGAAGAGAAAGGGAGACAAGGTAGTCCCCTGTGGAGCCCCAGTGCTGCTGATCACTCTGTCGGACACACAGTGTTGCAAGCACACGTACTGTGGTCTGCCAGTCAGGTAATCAAGAATCCATGATACCAGGGAAGCATCCACCTACATCGCTGCCAGCTTCTCCCCCAGCAGGGCAGGGTGGATGGTGTTGAACACACTGGAGAAGTCAAAAAACATGACCCTCACAGTGCTCGCTGACTTGTCCAGGTGGGCGTAGACAGGGTTCAGCAGGTAGACAATGACATCCTCAACTCCTAGTCGGGGCTGGTAGGCAAACTGGAGGGGATCTAAGTGTGGCCTGACCATAGGCTGGAGTGAACTGGGTGACCATTTTAGGAACATTTCATTGAGACTGAGGGCAAGCTTCGGTCTTCTGTCATTTAATTCTCCACTGAAATCATTGAAATCAAAGCATTGCGTCTCATCTTTTATTTAGTGATTACACAACCGTATGTGCTCAAAATTAACCTTATTCTTCTAAACTCCTGCGAGTATAGGCCCAGGGCCATCATATATTAACCCAAACCAACGCACACAATATGCTGGAGGAACGCAGCAGGTCAGGCAGCATCTAAGGAAATGAATAAACAGTCGATGTTTGGGGCTGAGACCCTTTTTAAGGACGTTAACCCTTTCATTTCGGGGAACATTCTTGTCATCCTCCTCTGGACCCTCTCCAAGAAAGAGGAAAACATCGGCGTGCCGACACAGAAATACGAACACTACTAGATCTGTACAGCACAAAGCAACACGTGGTAATAAAGTTCAAGGTGAGTTCAGAGACCCATCAGTTCTTTCAGCATTGCTCCTAGCTGGTCCATGAATGCTACTTGAGTGAAAAAGTGAAGAGCATTTGCAAAAATTAATGCAAAAGCAAGGTTATCTTAGTCTTTCATGGCGAGTGCCTTTCTGAACCTCTGGAATGCCTGAACATGGGCATTTTTGCTAAGCATGGAATGTAGCATGTGATTTGCTTTAGTAAGACCACAATGCCGTGACAGATTGTGGTCACTTTCTCAGGCATGCAAATATATGCACAAAAACAAGGCCAACGGAGACACTAGAGATGGCGGATGTTAAAATCTGGAGCGATATTTAGAGAAAATTGGTGGTTCAAGCAGGAATATGGATGGAATGGAGGGAAATAGGCAACCATCATTTTGGATTGAGGTCTTTCATCTGATAGACTCAGGGAGGGGTTCCCATCCTTTTTTACACGATTAACAGAGGGGTCTGTGGACTCCAGATTGGGAACCCCTGTGATAGATGCTGGTGGACCCTTTGAATTCATCTGGCATTTTGTACGTTGAAACACATGGCCAGAGGATTCTCACTGGATACTACCTGGGCCAGGAATGTTTTGGTGGTAACTCTTGGATCTGGGATCCACACATTCTGTGCATTGAATTTACTGGGGCAGAGGACGATGCGAAGGCAGGAAAAAGGTGGTGAGGGGGTGTGATAATGCTATGGATTTATAAACCAGGTGCACATTGAAAAAGAAATACTTGTATTTAGACTGTAGACCATAAGATATAGGAGCAGGATTAGGCCATTTGGGCCGTGGAGTCTGCTCCGCTGTTCAATCATGGGTGTTCTTTCTTTCTTTATTAATCTTTTTATTGATTTAGAAAAAGCATATATACAAACAAGAGGAGAATTATCTCAAATATATATATCAATAACAATACAAACAGAAAGTGAAATAGACATTATCAAAATCATACATAGTATTAAGCAAATATGTAATATATAATAAAAAAGAAAGATAACTAATCCTCCTCTTATCAATTCATAGAGAGAGAAAAAAACTTTAAATTTTTAAAATGAGAAGTAAAAAACCCACTACGCTATAAGAAAAAGGGGGGAAAAAGGGGACTGGGCAGTCCATTCTGAGGATACGGCTTTCTGACCAAATCTAAAACTTCGAAAAGAAATAATTGGAAGAGTAATAAATCAACCCAAATGAAAATACTGAATAAAAGGTCGCCAGATTTGCTCAAATTTAAAGGATGTATCAAATGTCCAACTTCTTATTTTCTCTAAATTTAAACAGGACATAATGGAGGAGAGCCAATAAAAGACAGTAGACGGATTAGAATCCTTCCACTTCAATAAAATGGCTCTCCTAGCCAATAAAGTTGAAAAGGTTATCATACATTGAGCGGAAACAGGAATATTTCCTGCTTCCGATGGGGTAATCCCAAAGATTGCCGTAAGTAAATTAAGTTGTAGGTTCAGGTCCAAGACTTTTGATAGCTCCAAAATTTATCTAGCTTTATACAAAACCAAAACATACGAGTTAAAATAGCCACCTCAATATTACACCTGTCACAAATAGGATGATCTTTATTTTCCCTCCTCAGCCCCACTCCCCTTAACTTTAGATGCAATGTCCAATCAAGAATCTATCAATCTCTGCCTTAAATACACCCAACAACCTGGCCTCCACAGCTGCCTGAGGTAATAAATTCCACAAATTCACCACCCTCTGTCTAAAGAAATTTCTCTGTATCTCTGTTTTGAATGGATGCCTGTCTATCCTGACACAGTGCCCTCTTGTCCTAGACTCCCCACCATGGGAAACATCCTTTCCACATCTACTCTGTCCATGCCTTTCAACATTTGAAAGGTTTCAATGAAATCGCCCCTCATCCTTCTAAGCTCCAGCGAGAGTAGGCCCAGAGCCATGAAACGTTCCTCGTATGATAAAGCTTTCATTCCTGGAATCATCCTTGTGAATCTCTTCTGGACCCTCTCCAATGCCAGCACATCTTTTCTTAGATGAAGAGCCCAAAACTGTTCACAGTACTCAAGGTGAGGCCTCACCAGTGCCTTATAAAGCCTCAGCACCACACCCATGCTGTTGTATTCTAGATCTCTTGAAATAAATGCTAAGATTGTATTTGCCTTCCTCACCACTGACTGCAAGTTAACCTTTAGGATGCTGTAGACAAGGACTCCCAAGTCCCTTTGCATCTCAGTTTTTAGATTTTCTCTTTGTTTAGAAAATAGTCTGCACATTTATTTCTACTACCAAAGTGCATGACCATGCATTTTCCAACATTATATTTCATTTGCCACTCTCTTGCCCATTCTCCTAATCTGTCTAAATTCTTCTGCAGCCTACCTGTTTCCTCAACACTACCTGCCCATCCACCAATCATCTGCAAACTTGGTACCAAAGCCATCTATTCCATCATCTAAATCATCTACATACAGCATAAAAAGAAGCAGTCCCAAAAATGACCCCTGCGAAACACCACTAGTCATCAGCAGCCAACCAGAAAAGAATCATTTTATTCCCACACGCTGCCTCCTACAAATCAGCCAATGCTCTGACCATGCCAATAACTTTCTTGTAATATCATGGGCTCTTAACTTGGTAAACAGCCTCATGTGTGGCAAAGGCCTTCTGAAAGTCTAAATATACAGCATCCACTGCATCCCCTTTATCTATCCTACTTGTAATCTCCTCAAAGAATTCCATCAGGTTTGTCAGGCAGGATTTTCCCTGAAGGAAACCATGCTGACTTTGTCCTAACTTGTCCTGTGTCACCAAGTACTCCAGAACCTCATTCTTAACAATTGACTCCAACATCTTCCCAACCACTGAGGTCAGGCTAACTGGTCTATATTTTCCATTCTGCTGCCTTCCTCCTTTCCTAAAGAGTGGAGTGACATTTGCAATTATCCAGTCCTCTGGCACCCTGCCAGAGTCCGATAATTTTTGAAAGATCATCTCTAATGCCTCCACAATCTCTAACGCTACCTCTTTCAGAACCTTATGGTGCAGTTCACCTGGTCTGCGTGACTTACGTACCCTTAGTTCCTTCAGCTTTTTGAGCATCTTCTCTTTTGTAATAGTAACTACACTCACTTCTCTTCCCTCACACCTTTCAACATCTGGCACACTGCTAGTGTCTTCTGCAGTGAAATCTGATGCAAAGTACTCATTCAGTTCATTTGCCATCCCCTTGTCCCGCGTTATTATTTCTCCGGCCTCATTTTTTTTTAGCATTCCCATATCCACTCTCCTATCTCTTTTATTTTTGTGTACTTGAAAAAGCTTCTACTATCCACGATTGCTATTTATCTAACACCAGAGATTTTGCAGACGCTGAAAATCCAGAGAACCTCACGCAAACTGGTAGAGCTCAATCAGAACCTCTGGAGAAGAATAAAGAGCCGATGTTTCATCAGGATTTATATTCCTCTCCGTAGGCGCTGCCTGACCTGCTGAGTTCCTCTGCCATTATGTGTGTGTGTTACTTGTATGTATATAGTTTCTTTCACGACACTCCAACGCAATTTATTCTCCATGTATGTATATTTACAGACAGCAGCGAGGTTCCGGACGAACAGTATTTAAATGATGTTGGCTATGGGTCAAACATTTGTCAGGGTTCTAGGATCTCCCTATACTGCATTTCTCAACATTACACTCACCTGATGGACTGGATGTCCGAATTAACAGCTCTAAAACACACGCCGTTTATTGTCACCAGCTAAGAATTAAGCGCCCTATCCTTTCGGCGGAATTTGGAGAAACGCGGCCGCATCCCGAAGACTGGGGTCGGACCAGATGAGGCTGGTCAGCAAGTCGTGTCGGCGTTTTTAAGCGACACTTTGCGCAGAACTTAACACTAATCAATCCGAACTGAGTCTGCGAGTTACCCATCCATACGTATATGTCTGATAGGATATTGAGGATTGGGCTAAGCTAAATGAAAGAAAGAGGCATCTTTTTTTTTTATTCCGGTTGTTGGATGTTCCTCTGCGACTGGTATAGTTAGTGATCGAAAAGGAATGGTGTGGGCATTGCAGACAACGCGGTTTCTCTCGCTGCATACGTTTCACGATGTATTCAGATCACAAACCAGTGGCTTGTTTCAATTCAACCCGGGACAAAACGCGGGCTTGGCTGCTCCGGGGCATTGTGCCGCAAGCGTAGGGCATGCGCGCTGCACATTGCAAGGTCAGCAAATGACAACATGCCTCTGCATTACCCCGCCCGGCGTGATCCGTGGGGCTAAGTGACAGGAGTGTCCCTGAGATTTTCTTCCCCGAAGTAAAAGAACACTGACGTGACACGTTTCCCTGCCGTAGGTGATAGAGGGAGAACCAGCTCACTTGGTTAAGTCTGAACACACATAAAACTAAACAACAGCTGAAGATACCTGTTTGCAACGTGACGAGTTTTTGCAACATAGCATTCATCTTGAATTTCCTTTCCTCGCAAATGCCATCAATGTCTTAGAAAATAGTCGGGCCCAGCCCGTTTCTATTCCCTAGTATTGAAAATAATTGCAAGTATTCTTGGCTGAGCCAGGTTAAAGTTGATATGGAACTATACAGGTATGCGTCATTCAGCACCACGTTTGTCAATTTAAATAGCGTTGAATGGTCGACTTTGTTGATCATTTACTTTTCTTTGATAAAATTAAATTAGCGATATGCTTCTGTCAGGATCGTGCGTGAGATCACAACGCTTGCACGAACAAATGACACTGGGAGAGTTTAGCTGTTTAAAATGCAAGCGGACTGAGCTTCTTGAAGCTTCATCTGCTTACTCACGGCTCCTGCCCGTCCTCCACGCAGTTTGCGCCCGACACATATCGCACTGAATGTCACTGAACTAGCAATGTCACAGCAGCTGGTGCGAATGGGGAGAATATCCGTTCGTTTGTCCTTTATATGTAAATCTATTGTTAAGCTACAGTTTCGCTGCCATAACCGATAATAAAAGCGTAGGGAGGAAGGAAGACTCTTTTATGATCAAGCTCACGACATGAAGGACTCACTGCGGCTTCGGGGGGGGGGGGTTGGGAAGATAAAGTATTGCCCCTCAGATGACAAAAGTGGCTGTCAGTGTTTAACTTAAATCATTAAGAATTACCTAGGGGCTATTTAAACAACGCTGCACATCCAAGAAGAATGAAACTCATTCAGTAATCATCCTAAATATATATTTTACGTTCTCCTTGAAATAGATGAACAAAGCGGAGGATCAGTATCTTTTAAAAATAGCAAAACTTTGTGTGCACATTCGTAGATTTCAGGTCACAGGTCGGTTACTGTGCAAGACTTGGACTCGTTCTGTTTTGGGGATGGGGGTATCTTTTTACATAAAACTTTTGCAAAGATTTTAAATGGCTTATCAATTATTATTGCGGCTTCAAGGGCATCATAAGACACAGTTGCGCAAGCTTTGCAGAAACCGACCATGAAAAAGAGCCCAGCAAGTTCCATGAGGGACCACTCCCTTGCAACAAGAGTTAAGTGTTTGAAAAAAAAGCCACATTTAATTGACAGTTTCCGTAGCAACACGTCCCACCCTATTAATCAGTGCGTCATCCGGGGCATTGAGCGCCGACTGACAACATCCTCAGAAATCTAGGCCCCGCCTTTCCCCTTGGAAACGTCAGTGCCTCATCCGGGGCATCCAAGTTGATTGACAGTTTCTATAGCAACACGCTCCGTCAGCCGCCATTTTGTTATTAGCGGAGAGAAGAGAGATTTTTTTTCGCCTTCTCTCAGGTCTTTCCCGCCTCGGATTTTTTTTTGTGTGTGTGTTTTTTTTTGTTTTGTTTTCACGGTGTTTTTTTAAAATCCCCGTCTTCTCCATCCCGTCTAACTCCCGCTGCCTCTAGGGAGAGGCTCCAACGGCCAGATTGGGAGAAGCGCGAAGAGAAAGTTGGATTGTCAGAGGGTCGGTGGGTCGGAGCGGCCGGAGAAGTCGGTCTGGCGAAGGAGCGCAGGGAGGTGGAAGTCGGGTTTGAAAAAAGGCGGCGCCGAGGAGGTGTTTGCTGTTGCGCAGGTTTGTAGTGCGCGCCATTTTGTGAAATATAAAGAGGGAGAGGGAGGGGGTGGGGGAACGGCGAGAGGCGGGAGAGAAGGAAAAAAGGTACCATTAAAGAAATACATAATTATAACTCACACTGACCGAGGCTGATGTCTGACTTTTGGCGGAGGTTTATTTTTTTTTCACTCCTCCTCCCTCGACACATCAGCCTGCAGTGTAAACCCAAGCCGCTTCTCTGCAACTAGAAAGGGGCCGAACGAAACACACAAGAAGGAGGGAGTGAGAGAGAATGATGGAAAGCCAACCGAGAGAGGGTCGCGTCACTCTTGTCTCCTTCATTCCTCGCAGTTTGTTCCTCTCTCCCATCTCCCTGACTTACCCAGCGACGGACTACCTGACACTGAGTTATTTCTCCTTTGGGATCCTATCACCGTGCTAGTTATCAGAATGAGAGCCAAAAGATGGACTCTGGCCTACTGTAAGTGTCACAGTGTACGCTACATAGGGCATGGTAATCGAGCATGAATTATAAATCCACAACACATTATATTTCAAACATTTAGCAGGTTTTCTTATTTATTTTGAGGACTTCCAAGAAATTTGTTTTGTGCCTGTTTAGCGGACGTTGGCTTATGTATACTTTGTGAGGCATAGTTTAAAGAACGCATGTTGACACCCAGTGTACGTTACTTGCAATTTATTTTGAGTCCTTTTTAGCCATAGTTCCATCCATATGAAAGGACTTGTATAAAGCACTGATGCCCGATATAAATGCTTTTTAAATACTGGACTGTATTAGGTGGCAAGGATAAGTCATTGAAATCGCAATATATACATTATTTGGTACTTGTAGGTGGCAAATTTTTGATCTGCTATGTTCACATGCAAGATCCCAAAGTGGCATGTTGAGAATTATGACAGTGTGTTCATCTGTCGTATGTCCCTATCTTGCATATCTGCAAACAGCAAATTAAAACTGGTAAACAGAAGTATTTTTTTCAAACAGTCAATGTTTAAGGTGTTTTATTGAGTAGCGCTTTGGGTTTTTACTTGTCTGGAGAGACTTAAATCTTGTTTGGCTGTATTGTCAGTGACATTAAGTTGTCAATAATATGTTTTGGGGTTAACTTCTGGTTTCCTATAATGATAGCTTAATGTCACATAAATTTATTGGGAATAATTTAATTTAGTTTCCATTTGATGATCTTTCTCTAAACTTCATATGGTTTGGGTTTAAGTGCCCACGTTTGGTTGTGGAGAATCTTTTGCATTAGAGATCCACCACTGATTGTTTCCAAGTTTACTTGTGTTTTTGTTTGTATACAGAATGCTAATGGAAGGGAATAGTTTTCAGATCTTGTTTAAAAAATGCACAAATTTGTTAACACCCAATTGATTTAGTTTTATTTCAACTGCATAGATTGTGATTTGGCATTAGGTTTCATGTGACTTCTAAAGCTTGTGTTGTTAGAAAACAGGAAAAGTTTAGCTTTATAATCAACATGTGCTTTTTTAAAAATGTGGCACTGTTTGCAACAGTTTTGCATCTTTCCATCAGGCATCAACATAAGTTGGACACAGGTTTATTCCTGGGTCTGAGTACTCATTGGCTCAAAAATGGCAAATGTTACAGGTGAGAACAGCTGACTTAAACTGGGAGTTTTGTTTTGAATATGATTTTATTAATGAACATGAGCCAATGTATTAATAATTAACTGCTAGATTTATCTATAGCAATGTAACCTGTTTTATATTTCAATCTTAATTATGTCAGACCTAGGTCTATTATATTAACCCAATCTTGGCTTTCTCGCCTATCATCTGTCCATGAATCTCAAAAACATTAGCCTTGCTACTTTTTCGATATGCTTAAATTCAGCCATGATCTTGCTCCATCCAATAAAGATAAATTCCAGTAGCCCTAGTTCTGCATTTTCATTGGCATATTTATTTGAAGCATTGTTAACATTTTATAAAGTCCTACCAATGCCTTTGGAATGACCTAATTTTATTAAAATTTGTATTTAGCCGTAATAGTACAGCACCTCAGAGAGGCACATCATAACGTACACACCATTGCATGCATTAAAATTTGAATAAAACCTGAAACTTACTGTAAATTCTAGATCATGAATGTATTCATTAAGTTGCTTATTCTCTGGATCAGGAGAGTGCAAGGGACTGAACTTGGGTACAAATTAAATATGAAAATGGACAACTTGACATTAGTGTGTTTATCTAGATATCTTTTAATAAAAAATATTTCTCATTTCTCTGACACAAACCTACACCAGCCAAGTACACTACTTAACCAATCATGCTTGTATGACTCTTTGACAGCTTGGTTTTGCAAAACCATGCTTGACACCATATCTCAGCCCCTCCTGTTAAAATTATGGATCTAGTTGCACTTGCTGAGCAAAAATATTTTAGGTCCTGATAATTGAGTACAAACACATTGCTTATCTCCCAAATAGAACATTTTCCCTTCTTAAACAGTGCAGGTTTGTAATATGGCACTACTAGACTTAGTCCTGTTAGAATTTCAAAAATCAAACTTTTCACTCTTTGAAAATTATTGAATCTGATTCATTTGAATCTTCACAAAGACTGAAGAAATTGAAATTTAGAATCTTGGGATTTCACATCAAAAGTAATTGCTCAGGCAGAAACAATGCATATTGAGTAATTGATAAGCATGTTTGAGAATTTTAGGTTAGTAGTTGGGACGTCATATAACATTAAAGAACATGGATTGAAACAAGATTATGTTTACAGAATTTGGTATTCTTCAGTAACACTTGCAAAACAAAGTTTTTGAATCAGTTCAATGTATAGCTTGCTACGAAATGGTCTTTCACGAGAATAAAGGGAACATTGCTCTATTTTAGAAGGTGTCTTGCAGTATTTGGATATCTATATTGATCTACAGTTGCTAGTTTGATCTTTAATGTATTTCCACTATAACTTGAGATAATCTTAAGCATATTTAAATTATGAAATGTGATGTTTCTCTTTCTTTCAAATTTGACTGAGAAAGTTGATATCTAAATCATCCCTCCCTTTTTGTGGCAGTGGATGCTCTTGATAGTATAATGAAAATATTTGAAAGATAAATAAAATTGTCTAGCAGGCAAATGGAGTGTATGCACCATTTAAGCACAAACATTGTGATTCTATGATTTAGTACCATCAAGTGATTTTGATTAAGTATGAGCAAAAAGGTCACCTACTCTAATTTTGATCTAAATTTTCTTTTTATTTATACTAAATATGCATGCACACTGTACATTACACTGAAAACCTATTACACTCCATTCACCAACGCCTTGCATATTATTTTGTAAATCATATGCCTTTATGTTATTGACAACTATGAAGACAAAATCTTGTCTGTTATAATCTGTGTTGGAAAATAGGAAATGTTTGCCAACTTTTGTTATATAATTCCAACTTTTGTACAAATGAGAAGCATGATATTTGAAATTTGCCATCAAGTAATATAAGGTTACATGTTAAATTAAAAAAGATGCAGACATGGAAGAATGAACTCTCATTTCAAAATCAAAAGTTGCTAAATTTGTTGAATCGGTATAATTGTAAATCTTCCTGCAATATCACTATTTTGTGAAGTACTAATAGATTTCAGTACATCAAGTTTCTTGGAGGGAAACAAGAGTTGATGATTTTCATCTGTACTGTTGAACAAATTCACACAAAATAATTAAAAGTGATGTCTGCTATTTCTAATACTAATTGCAACCTTCCAAATTTGTAATGAAGACTATGATAGAGAAAAAAACTGTAGGAGCAGTGCATTAGATCACTTGAGCGCCTATGTCTCCTTTCAAAAACACCGTGGCCAATCTTGCTGCCAATTTTTACACCATAAGATAAAATGTAACTATTTAGCTTTTGCAGTGATCTAGCTATCCTCAAGTCCATTCTCCTTCCATATCTGCGTAACTTTCAGTTACCCTGCTGTTTAAAAGACTGCATCTCAGGTCAGAGGATTTGGTCTCCAAAGCTTTCTGGAACTAAGTATTTAAGAAATTCATATCTCTTTTAAGTTCCTAAAAAGCCATCTACTGGTCCTCTATTCTCCCATGAGGACAAATGAAATCCCAGTGTTTATGTTGTCCAGCTTCCTGATATAAACTAAATTGCCTTTATGCTTTTAAACTCATCATTTCCAGATGAGACACACTCAATCATTCCTTTTAAGATGATGCCTCAGGTTCATCTAATTGGCATTTTCTTTGGATTATTTGTCCTTCTCCTATTCTTTCTGCAACTTAAAACTAGTTTTCTGTCTTAACCAGCTTTGAGGAATTTTCACCTTAACTTTTCTTTCTATAGAAATTGCCTGGCTGTTGAGTGTTTACAGCAGATTGCTTTTAGTTTAGATTTCCCACGGATTTTTCATCTTTGTAAACTGCAACCAAATGTAATATATCTTCAAAACTTAACAGTACTCTAGATGTGTCTTTACTCTGTACTTCAGAGCAAAGCTTTCCTACTGTTCTACTCCAACATTCCAGAATTATCTTTATCCATTGTATGTACCTTTCTGTTAGTTTTGTCTTCATGTCCAAGAACCCTTGTATATAGTTGTGTTGCATCTTTCTGCATTTTCCATTTAAATGCCAGTTTTCCTTCCAAAGTGAGCAGTTTTTTTTTACCATGTTGTATGCCATTTGCCAATATTTTGCCCACTTAAGAGTTGATGAGTGAGTGTGGGTGGGAGGGAGAAAAGGAGCTTGCTTTTCTTTTGATCGTCATGAAGAGTTTCAGCCTGAAATGTTGACTTTTATTTATATCCATAGATGCTGCCTGACCTGCTGAGTTCCCCCAGCATTTTGTGTACATTGCTCTGTGAACACAAGTGACACATTTCAATGTAAATGTGGTAAATGAATCCGAGTCTCAAGTTCAATCTAAAACATATTCGTTTATTTACAGTCAGCTAATTTTCTGCATTTTAAAATCAACTAGCATTTTTTTAAAGTTGAAATCTTTTTGTTGATGACTGATCTAAAGTAACTAGCTGATTTTGAAGTTTTTGATTAATTTAGTAAATTTAACTTGGTGATAAGTCATACATCATGGAAATAGACTCTTCAGCCTAACTTGTCCATGCCAATTAAGATACCCATCCAAGCTAATCTCATTCCCCACATTTGGTCGATTCTAAATCTTTCCCATTTATGTACCAGTCTAACTGTCTTCGAATATAGCTAATTTCTATCTTTTGATGTGAGAACTGTCAACAAGATTTCAGTGAAACAATGTTTGACAATTTATATAAAAAAAAATTTCTGATCGCCTAACTTTTTGTTATCTGGTGAGAAAAATTTGAACTATACAATTGGTATTAAGTCTTGTCATTTGTGGTTACTGGGTTGTCAGCTGAGAGTAGCTGAATCCTTGAATGAGGTGTCATGTTTAATTGCTCTCAATTCAGATAATGCACCTCTAACCTCACATCCCATCATCCTCTTAATAAGGAACTGGTAACAGCCCATTCATCTCAGAAGTCAACCTGGTAAACTTTTTCTTAACCAACTTCCATTGATTGTATATCTCTTAAATAAGGAGAATAAAACTGAACCCCTTTCACCTGTTGTGTCACCAGTGCCCCATATGATTCTATCAAGATAACCCCAGATTTGTATTCCATGCAGCTGACAGTAAAGGCAAGCCCATTTAATCTAGAGCATTCAGGAGTTTGGTTCTAGACTAAAAGATTTTCTGCATTATCAAATGGTTGCTGTACTAATTATTCTGTCAATTGCCACCAATTATTTAATTCAATTTGCTTAAAGTCACACTGTAGAATAATTAACAACAAAGGCCAGGTTTAGATGGAGCATGGGTGACGAAGCTCTGTTAAGTTTAAAGAGTGTGGGAAAGAGAACCAGTTAAGCTTCAAGGGAGCACAGCTAACAATTTAAAATGTTTAGAGAGATTATGGATTGAGGAAACCTGGCAAGTTGATGGAGAACAGGAAATCTGGGGTCCTGACAAGTAGAAAGGGAGTGTGGAAATTGGGCCTCAAAAAATAGATAGGCGAATGGGAACAGTGTCCTGAAGAATGGTTGGGGAATTAGGCAAACATCATCAGGATGATTCTAGGTAAACAATAGTGCTTTTTAAAATATATCAGTTTAAAATGTATCTGTTTGCTTTCTTCCTCTCTTTCATGAGAGCCAGATGGTGAGCTGTTGGGATTTCAAATGATGAGTCAAACTGAACCATCAAGATTTACATATACCCAGTTAGCAAATCATTGGAGTTTAACTATAATTGCTTAAACTTTGTTTCATGGACAAGAGCTGTCATTCTGAAGCCTCTACATTTGAACTATGTTGTACTTTTCCCCTATTAAAATGGATAGCCCTTCTTTCCCACACTAAACTCCTATGTGGCAAATTTTTCACCTATTTGTTTTAACCTCCTTTATCTCTTTTTACAACTTGGTGTTTCATATATCGTTGTGCCATGAGCAAATTTGGATAACATTCACTTAACCCAGCCCACACCTCTCTTTACATGAGCGACCCTGAGGATGGGATTGTGAAGTGTTGAGAGTGTTAAGTTCTTTAGGTTAAACATCACCAAACAGCCTGTCCTGGTCCAAACATGTAGAACATTGGTCAAGCGAGCATGTCACCCCTTCTTGTTCCTCCAGTGGCTAAAGGAATTTGTTATGTAAATTTTGGCTCTCATCAAGTTTGATAGAGGACCATGAATCTTATTTGGATGTATCAAGGCTTGGTATGGCAACAGCTGGACCAAGACTGGAAGAAACTGTAGGAAGTTGTGGATACAGCTCTGTATATTATGGAAACCAGATTCCTTTCCATGGATTTTGTTCACACTTCTCACTGCCTCAGTAAAGCAGCCAGGAAAGTCAAAGCCCCACTTACCCTAGACATTATCTCTTCTCCCCCTTTCATTGGGCAGAAGATGCAAAAACCTGAAAGCACTTATGACTAGGTTCAAGGACAGGTTTCTTTCCAGCTATTATAAGACTGTTCAACAGTCCTCAAGTACAATAACTTGGCCTTTTGACTTCACAATCTGCTTTGTTATAGCCTGGCATCTTATTGTCTGCTTGCACTGTACTTTCTCTGGAACACTTCATTCTGCACTCTTAATATTTTCCCTTGTACTACCTCAATGTACTGATGTCCTGACGAAGAGTCTCGGCCCGAAACGTCGACTGTACCTCTTCCTAGAGATGCTGCCTGGCCTGCTGCGTTCACCAGCAACTTTTATGTGTGTTGATGAATCGATATGTTTGGGTAGCATGCAGAACCATGTTTTCCTTTGTACTTTGGTACGTGTGGTAATGAAAAAAACAAACCAAACCCATTCCTCCTACTTCTAATGAGCTATGACAATAGTTTGTAAATAGTTGAGAAATGGCAAGTGAAACACTTCAATCTGAATGTAGCCCTACTATACCAAGGCTCTCTTCTGTTGCTCAGTTCTCCATCTGTGCTATTAGCCACAAGCTTTCTTTGTGCTATGATTTTTTTTGTGTAGTACCTTATTACAGCAGTCTCCAACCACCGGGCCGTGAGGAATCGATATGGTTTGGCGATATGAGTCAGCTGCACCTTTCCTCATTCCCTGTCACGCCCACTGTTGAGCTTGAATGCATGCGAGGTCATTACCCGCGCATCATCCATGTCAGTGTAGGAAGGAGATCAACTCCTCGAGCTTGCAAATGACGACGGGCTGAAAAGTATGTTTGACATAACATCTCTGCCGGCATTCAAAATCAAGGCTAAATATCCTGATATAGCCACAAAAGCACTGAAAACGTTGCTTCCATTTCCAACATATCTCTGCATAGAATGCAACGAAAACTAAATTGCGGAATAGACTGGACATAAGGAACCCCCTTCGAGTATTGCTGTCTCCCATCACCCCTCGATGGCACCGTCTTGTTGCAGTGAAACAAGCCCAGGGCTCCCACTGATTCAGCGATATTGGTGTGTTGCAATGATTTTATATGTTCATACGGGGAAAATATGTGCTGTGTGTTTAATATCCAAACGTTACTTAAAATGTTACAATGCTATTGACTTATAAATGACTTATATAACCATATAACAATTACAGCACGGAAACAGGCGATATCAGCCCTTCTAGTCCGTGCCGAATGCTACTCTTACCTAGTCCCACTGACCTGCACTCAGCCCATAACCCTCCATTCCTTTCCTGTCCATATACCTATCCAATTTTTCTTTAAATGATAATATTGAACCTGCCTCTACCACTTCCACTGGAAGTTCGTTTAACACTTACTTCAAGCTCCCCTGTCCTCCCCTGATCATTGACATCGCTATATTCATGCGAGGAAAATATGCGCTGTGTGTTTAATATTAAATTCGTTAGATAAACCCTTTTAGAAATGAAATTGAGTGTATTAGCCACTTATCACCTATATTCTAGTTGTGGTTAACAGATATCTTCTCCCCCCCCCCCCAACAGAATCACCAAAAACGATTTGTAGAAAAAAATCGGCACGTGCACACAGGTGCCCGTGCAAGGCTTCATGATCATGGTAGTCTTTCTCGGGGTAAACACAACGTATTTGACTGCTACTCTTGTCCGTTGGTAACCCTACCCCCCCCCCACCCCCCCGGCCGGCCGGTCCACAAGAATATTGTCAATAATAAATGGTCCGCGGTGCCTTTTGAAAGTCTAGATATAATATATCTAATGGTTCTTTATCGATGAAGCACACTGCACTGGCAAGAACTCTTCATAAATTACAAACATGATTTTCTTTCGGCATAACAGTCTGGGTTTTCCATCTTCATCTAATTTGTGGGTATGTGAGAGAGGTTGAATTTCAGGGTAAGTGGGAATGGGATTGCTCTGAGAGCTGTCAGAGACTCAATGACCAAAGACCTCCAACAGTGTGGTGAGAAAATCTGAATTTAAAGTCATGTGGATTCTGTTTGTATTATTATATACTAAACTAAATATATATTATTTGTTGTCAAGCTATTTAACTACATGAGAATCAGCTTTTTGGGTGTAGAATGTTAACCTGCTTTTGAAACATAAATTGCAGTGTTGTGAAATATCTGTGGACCAGATATCACTTTTATATTAGGGGACTACATAAATGTGCTACAAATATATTTGCATCATGGGAGCATTTGGGAGGGAACTTAAAAAAATTTAAATCTATTTATCAGGAACCTAGGGAACACTGGCATAAACATTGGAATGAATACATTGTCTCCAAGCTTATCTCTCCAATCCCACCTGTTTGAGAGCGTGAAAGCCCTAAAATTGGTTTCTTTCGGGCATCTTGGAATCTACGATCAATAAAGTCATGGCAGATTTTATCCTCTAGATCATTTAACTCTAGTTGCCCCATATCCATTAGTTTTGAAACATCTAGTGATGCCTGTTTTGAAGGTGCTCAGTGACTGAGTCTTCCCTTTTGGGAACAGAATTTTTGAACTTGATTTAGGTGAAATTTCTTTGTATCTCAGTCCTGAATGGCTGACCTCCTTTTTGAGATGAACAGCTGATTTGAGGATCTCTGGCTAGAAGAAACCTTCCTGTATCTGCAGAGGCAGAGCCCTGGAAGAATATTTTAAACACAGTGAGATAACCATTGACTTTCCTCGTCATTTTAACATATGGAGTGTCCAGCTACAAACAATGTTGCTGCTTTATCATACTGATTGGAGCAATTAAAATGTAATGTAAGGCTTGAATATAGTGTGGGACATATAATTTACTTTTAAGTTCAATTTACAACTTGCAGAATAATGAGGGGTTTAGATGGAGTAAATGCAAGCAGGCTTTTTCCAGTGAAATTGATGAGACTATCAAGACATAAGACCATTATGGATTAATGGTGAAATGTTTAAGGGGAACATGAAGGGGATTCTCTCTCAGGGTGGTGACATTTTGGAACAAACTGCCAGTAGAAATGGTGGATGTGGGTTTGATTTCAACATGTAGAGACATTTGGTAAATAGAGGAGTATGGTCCAGGTTTAAGTTGACGGAACGGGTTGGGTCGAAGGGCCTGTTTTTGTGCTGTAGTGCTTTATGACCCTATGACTACCATACATCCGCTGGCAAAATGTGTGGCTGAGGCCAGAGTACAATGCATAACTTGTCTTTCTTTAACATAAACAATGCAGTTGCCAGTTTCATGGTTGGTGTTCGAGAGAAGTCAGTAGTGATCAAATTCAATCTATTTTTAAATAATTTTGAGCTGTTTACATTAGAATTGATAGAACCTGGCCACGGTTGGGTGTCTGTAAGAATACTTGTTAGTAATGGTACTTTGAAACCTATTCCTTTCTCGATATAAAATTTTGCTTTTGTTTAGCATATTTAACTTTTAATTCTAAATTTTAGAAGAAATAAGATTACATTGTCCTATTTTTCTGATTGTTATCAATTCTCTACTCCGTTGTCAAAAACATTGTCGGAGATATGTACGTGCCAACTTTTTCATAAGTTTGATAATTGACTATCAATTTGACATTAGTGGACATAAGTTACTAAGCACTTTGGATATCTTAATTCTAATTCAACTAAATAATGGCTACCTAAGTGATACTTGAAATTCTGGGCATATTGACATCATTTTGAAGTTTGGCAACATTTTCAAAGTTGAACAGTGCATTTAAAACCAACTTTTACACAGGCAGGTTTAGAAGTAAGTCAGGGATGATGGCTGGTACTCTTGTACTGGTTGTTCTCATTTTTATATAGAGGTATATGCAAGATCCAGCAGAGAAAGTGGTCATTTGGTGCAGTTGTTTGTGCTCCATGAATTCAAGAACAGTTATTACCCCACATCCATCAGACTCTTGAACCAGAGGAGATAACAACTCAACTTGACTGTCCATCACTGAACTGTTCCCACAACCTATTGACTCACTTTTAAGGACTCTTCATCTCATGTTCTTGAAATTTATTAGTCCTTTTTCTCTTTATTTGCACATTGTTGTCTTTTGCACACTGGTTGCGCCCTGCTGGTTGCATTCTTTCATTGATTCTATTAATTTTATTGAGTATGCCTGCAAGAAACCAAATCTCGGTTGTATATGGTGACATACGTGTACTTTGATAATTTACTTTTGAAGTTTTCTGAACTTTCCTTGCTGCGTTCCATGAGCCCTTTCCCTTCTATCTATTCCCCTACCATGGATGAGTGTCTCTAGTTGCTTGTAAAATGCAATTGTAATTTTCACATTGCAAGCTCCTTGTAGCAAGTTCCACTTTCTGGGTACAGAATGTTTCCAGAATGTGCTTTTTGGATTCATTTTGATCATGTTTCATTACTGTTCCTTGGGTGTAACTTCCCATGAGTTGACAGGAATTGTTTCAAATAAGTAAAATCTTGTTTACATATTATTGCATAATTTAGATCCCAACTTTCATGTTTCCAAGGAGGAAGAAAGTATTTAATCTTAATGAGTACCTCTTCTTGATTTAAACATTATCCTTGTAAATCATGTTTATTTTCCTCTAGTACTTTTGATAATGTAAATAACCCAGCTGCTCCCTGTAATGTAATCATTGCTATAAACCTGAAAATTAAATCTGAATTTTTCCAATTATGATAAATGGCCCTTGAGTTGAAACTTCAGTTCTGCTTTTCTCCTGCTTAACCTGCATTTAGTTCTTCTAGCTTTTCTGCTTCAGTTCAAGTTCTTTTAAAGATAGGTGGGAGCTGCTTAAAAGCAGATTTTCACTTGTTGTAATTGTCAGGCTAACCATGAGGAGAGACCAATGAGCAAGTCTTTAACTTGGGTGACTAGCATCTTCAAGGGCCTTTTCTGTCCCTTAATTGACTCTTTTGAAGATGTGATTCTATGTATCTTTCCAATCAAACTAACATTTTAATAGTAAAGTAAGTATTTTTACTACTTGCTTTCAGTGTTCTGTAAGGAACCTTCTGCCAACTCTTGCCCCATATTATAGAATTAATATGCTATTAACTTAAATATATAGATAGCTGTAAAACCTGAGTCTAAAAGCCTTGTTGAAGAAAGTTGGATGTTTGGAAAGTATTGTAAAACATTTTGTAATTAAAATTTGAAGTAAAAAGTGGATTTCCAAATTCTATTACAAAAGCTTAGAAATCTGTAGGAGAAGAGAGGCTGCCAGAACTCTCATCTCCATGAGTCTAGAAATAGTCATTTGGGTTACAGTACCTGTTAGCTTTTGGTTTAAGGGCCTTGTAGGTTAATACTTTTTAAATGCATAACGGAGACACCATTCAGGGCCCCAGATAGTCCTTCCAGGTGAGGTGATACTTCACCTGTGAGTCGGTTGGTGTGATATACTGTGACTGGTCCTCCCGGTGCAGCCCTCTATATATTGGTGAGACCCGACGCAGACTGGGAGACTGTTTCACTGAACACCTGCGCTTTGTCCGCCAGAGAAAGCAGGATCTCCCTGTGGCCACACATTTTAATTCCACGCTCCATTCCCATTCTGATATGTCTGTCCATGGCCGCCTCTGCTGTCAAGATGAAGCCACACTCAGGTTGGAGGAACAATACCTTGTATTCCGTCTGGGTAGCCTCCCAACCTGATGGCATGAACATTGACTTCTCTAACTTTCGTTAATGCCCTTCCTCCCCTTCTTACCCCATCCCTTATTTATTTATTTTTATTTTTCCCCTTTCTTTCTTTTTTCTTCCTCTGTCCCTCTCTCTATATCTTCCTCTGGTACTCCCCTCCCCCTTTCTTTCTCCCTAGGCCTCCTGTCCCATGATCCTCTCCCTTCTCCAGCCTTGTATCACTTTTGCCAATCAACTTTCCAGCTCTTAGCTCCATCCCTCGCCCTCCTGTCTTCTCCTATCATTTCGGATCTCCCCCTCCCCCTCCCACTTTCAAATCTCATACTATCTCTTCTTCCAGTTAATCCTGACGAAGGGTCTCGGCCCGAAACGTCGACTGTACCTCCTCCTATAGATGCTGCCTGGCCTGCTGTGTTCCACCGGCATTTTGTGTGTGTTGTTGGAGGTACTTTTGGATGTGATTGGAATTTTCTGCCTCTTCCAGACTTATTACCAGTGAGTTATGGATCCACTCTGCTCCAGGTGAATTTGTAGATCCTTTAACCAATGTAACTCAAATCTTTAACACCTTGGATATTAATCCCTCTGTCAGGCATGTCCTTCCTTTTCATTTTGTCCAGATTTTATATAATTTCCATTAACTTTCCCCTCTTTTCACACAAGTAATTGCCATGTATTGAAGAAGTAAGTAAGGAGTCTGGTCTAGTATTCAATAAGACTGCTCGATCTGTTCTCGGCCATGGCTGCATTTAGTTGTCTCTTTTCATTGCCCTTGAATCCACCCTTGATTCCACCCTTGATTCATCTCTTGCTGAAGGAAATTCACCTTCTCTCTGCATAATTGAATGACATTTACTTTGAAACTATGCACTCTAGTTCAAAAATTACCACAGAGGGAAGTGTTCTTTCAGCACCTACCCTGTTGTAAGTCCCATGAAACTCTTTAAATGTTTCAACAGTAGAACAGCTTAAAACTACCTGTCATATCCTTCGTGTCATGAAGTGACTGGAACTGTACAGTGTATGTCCAGAAAGCATAATTACTTGACTCTTAAATTCTGTGCTTTGCCCAGTAGAAAATAAGAATCACAATAAATTTTTAAAAACCATTTTAGCTACCTATCTGGTTACCTTTAGAAATCAATGAACAATAGCTTCAAAGTCCCCTGGTGTCTAATCCCTTCCATGTTAGTATTCTACCATTTTTTTGTGTTATCTTACTCTTTGTTCTTTCCAGATATACTATCTTGTGCTTGTGATTGCACTCCATTCACTTCTTCCTTTATCTCCACCAAACCAATTTGTTGATTGCACCCTATGGTGGAGAACCTTCATCCTCCTAAAAATCATGCTTGAGATTTTATTTATTTTTCTTGGGGGTGGGGGAATCACTATTTCACTTTTTCATTATGTAAATTTCTTGAATGAAAGGTATTCTTTAATCCTCCAAGGGATTTTAATCATTGCAATATTAGTGGTCTCCCATTAAGGAGGAAACTGAAGTGTTATTTCCACCTTTTCAGATGGCAGACTGAATGAATATTACCCTAGCCACTAGGTACTCTCCTGCTCTCATTTTCTATTTGCCTGCCAGGTGTGCTTCCCTGTTCTGTATTTGTGGGAGTGTGTGTGTTTTAGTTTGGTGTGATGTGCAGCTTGCTTCACGCTTTGTCTCTATTATCAATGTCCCTGGTCAACACTCTGTGTTTGATCTTAACCTGTTATTCCAGTATTTCAACTTCGCCCTTTTACTTTTTTTTTAATCCACTTGATGGAAGTAATATAAAGAATTGAATATGAAATAGATCAACTGCTTGATATCTGAAATAAAATATAAATTGGAAAGTCATTAGCTTCTAGGCAATATTTGTGCAGAGAGAACTGAAATGTACTGCAAACTTAGTTTTTGTCTGACCCCTCATTCGTGTTTCTAAGATTTTCAATTTTGTCATTAATTGAAAAAAAACACATAGAAATTATTTCTAAACTATTTCTAAATTATTTCTAATTTTTGGAAGCAAATGAGAAGGTCTGTGGGCTAGGACTTAATTTCTGTTGCTACAATGTACTTTGCACCAACAGCATCTCATGTAAGTGCGACAGTGGCAATGTTGGCAATGTTTTGGTAATCTCGTAGCTACAAAAAAATTATTCAACCATTGGGTCTTCCTCTTCTTGACCCAAACTACTGTTCGGGTTTCCCAAACAAATACTTATTTATTTGTTATTTACAGCCCAATCATGTACTTGTAAAACATTTTTTTTGTATCTGCCAATACTTTGCCTTTTTATTTGCACTTTATACTCCATATTTGATTCAAATAAAATTGTTCTATTTTTATGTTTTATGAAAATGTGAAATCTATTGCTCTAAACTCTGGGAATAATGAAATCTTATTGTCTACTTCAAACACAGAATATCTACAATACTATTGAGATATCTAGTGTTTTCCCAGCAATGGTTTGGCCTTGTCTGCACTAGTACATTGCTAAATGTGGAAGCTCAATCTTTGTTTTATCATGATTTGGCTATATTGTGATTGGGGAAAAAACCAGTTTTGTTTAAAGATTATTTAAAAGCCTAATGTGAAAGGATATATTTTAAATATTCATATGCTATTTTACATCCCGGCATAGTAGTAAATTACTGTTGTTGACTTAATTTTTTTCTAAAAATGTATCTTATTTATTTCTAATTGAACAAAAGAGCAATAACCAAGCAACAAATTCCTACCTGTGTTATTATAGTTAATACTTGTACTGGATAAAGCTCCATAGAACGCAGATTTTATTTTTTATCTCCCTAATTTCCTGGGGAAGTTAGCTCTGAAATGAATTTTGGGGATATTTTGGAAATGAGAGGAACTTGAATTGTTGGTTTGAATTAATCCAAATTTAGTAAAACAGGTTTAGCACTTGGTGGGGGGGGGGTAGTTTTTTTACTGAATACTTTTTGTATTCACATAATCTAGTGTAATTTTTATCCATTCAAAAAATGGGCTGGACAGTTGAGTCCATTGACAAAAAAGTCACAATTATATAAACTGATTAAAAAGAACTTCAGGGAAGAATATCACATTGAAAAGTACTTAATTGCCCTTGGGATACCCTAAGGTCATGAAAGGGGCTTTTCAGACATAAGTCTCTTTCCATTTCAAATAGGACAAACTTGATCAGTAGTTTGTCTAGGCCAAGAGAATCTTAGTAGGCAGCTTTGTTTTGTGATTCTAATACCTTAGCCTGCTTAGCTCTCTAATATAATATAGGTGCACCAGCATACAATACATAATTCATAGTTCACATAAAATAGTGCATTTTTATTGGACAATTCATTTGTGTGAACCTATGCAATTTGGAGTTTCCTCCAATTTTTGTACAAGTTTTCTGTCATTGATATTTTTCATAACATAATAATACACAAAGTACAAACCATGAATAATTTTTTAAAAGTAAGATCCAATCTGATAAAAAAAACATTAGTCTGTATTGTCATGTACCCCTTTAAATACAGTGGATTCCTATTGATTGGGACACATTGGGACCAGTGCATTTTGGTATAAAAAAAGACAAACTGAGTAACAAATTATGTAATGAAATGGAACTACAGAACAAATTCGAACACTACCAGTAGTGTAGCTTAGTTAACTGGAATCCACTGTACTTGTGCTGTATTTTTCATTTGCCTTTTTGGTTCCTGCTTGTAACATTCATTTTAGATTTGAAGTAAAATTTATACAGTGAGTTCTGTCTAATTGGACCATTGGTTAATCAGGGCAGTCGCTTATTTGGCTCAACTCTTAAAGAGCAAAAACAAATTAAGAAAATAGCTGGGATTGCCTTTATTTAATTGGGACACTATGCTGCGTAATTGGGGTTGGAGACTTGCCAAACAGGTTCTAACTAACTTCAGTCACGCTCACTTAGGGTATTCTTTGTCACTGATGGTTGGTAGTATACTGCTTTGACAGAGGTCCTAAACCAGGTGAGGGTAGCCGATGGTTGTCATACCCTGGTGAGATAGGAGCATCACTGCCCTAGCATTTGAATACTGCTCCAGCAGACTGGGTGGGTGAGATCTGTAGTAAGATCTAAAAGCCAGGAAGGCGGTTCTGCAGTGTTCTGTGGAGGGTGAAGAGCATGATGAGGCGCAAAAGAATTTACAGTCATCCATTGCAACCCCGGAAGTTGTGACTATACTTGTATACCGGACCCGGACCTCTGAGGTGGAGAAAATGGACAGACCCAGTGCAATGGCTTTCCATTTTTTAAAAAAAAACTCTCCCACATGGGTTTTCTGTCATCCTTAGATATATGGACAACTACCAGTAGTATTGGTAGTGTTCTGATTTGTTCTGTATTTCATTTAAATGCAGAATTTGTTACTCAGTTAAATGGTTCTTTGTTATTTCTTATATACATTTCTAACTATTTCCATGAAACTTCGGCTAATTGAGGGCAGCTGCTTAACTGGGCCAAAATGCACTGCCTCGATGTGTCCCAAGTAACTGAAATCCACTGTACTTGGTTTTGGTTGGAAGCTAGTGGGAGCTCTATTCAAGTATTGCAATGCAGTTTTCTAATGCAGTCATGAGTTACATATGTTACACTGAAATAGTATTGTTATAAATACCAAAAAAAAAGGCAAATACCTGGCTAAGCAATGAACTTTTGCCCTTAATCCGTATTGATTACTGTTCCTTTAGGTACAACCTGGATTCCCTGTAACTAACAGAATATGTTCCTTTTAGTCAAATCTGAAATGGAAAGGGGCTTTTCAAACACAAGCCTCTTTCCATGACCTTGGGATGGGCCAGTGGCAATGAAGTACAGTTGCTGAGTTACACAAGAGTTCAGTTCCTGAGTAATGTCCATAAACTGGTATTTTTTTTGCCCCATGTCAGAAACATCTGTTTTTTATTGCCACCTCTATGGTATTGCTCTGCACACATTTCCTGTGAATCTTTCAACAAATATTCAGAGCATGTATTACATTAGTTAACTATAATCAATTTTTAATCAATAACACAATATTTTATTACTCTTGACCTTACTGTGTTTATGTTCCTACAAGATGACCTACAATATTACTGTGACATTTCAAAGTAGCACTGATGCAAAAAGCACATCATCTGCACATCAAGAGACATGATTTGGGGGAGAGTAACTTTGTATTAATCTATCATCTTTTTCATCTAAATTCCATGAAAACGCATTTTATTCTGCATTTCAAATTTTTGGGTTGTGAATTTATGAGTTCTGTAAGAGCAAGTTTCAATAACAAAGTTTTCTTGTACTATGTTATTACTGTCTTGAAAAATTATTTTAAAATTTATGGTTGAATTTGCATAAAGTTGGATTTCCTAGCATGGGAGAGCCAGTTTTTCAGTGTATTTTTCTTTCACAAATAACAGTGCAATAATGAATCATATTTGTGGTGTTGAATGTCAACCATTACACAAGTGGTAACAGTTTCATTGTTAAAATTATATTAAAATTATTTGAGATCCATGCAAAATGGCAGAAAGGATCTGTTGGCAACTCCAACATGTGTTTTTTTCCCACTGCTACTTTCAAGTGTCAGACTAGATTATTTTGCTCGTATCTGTGGTGTCAGACGTGAATCTAGAGCATTGTGATTAGCAAGTGTTCACAGTTGACAGAACTGTCAGTTGTCGACAAATAGACTGTACTGAAAAATCGGTAGAATTGTTGCTTTCAGTTCATGTATTGGGATGCTTATAGGAAGAATGGATATGGTTACATTGAAATACAGTGCCTTGTAAAAGTATTCAGCCCCTAACCCATTGTTTACATATGAGTATTACAGCCAGGTATGTTGATCAATTTAATTGAGCATTTTTATTTGTAAATCACATGTTCGTTCTTTCATAGTTGAACTTGAAAATGGGCAATATTGTAAAGCATGAAAAACCATAAAATTCTAAAACTGAAATGTCAGCATTTCAAAAGTATTCACCTCCCTTTGCATAGTACTCAGTTGAATCACCTCTCACAGCTATTGTAGCCTTTCTGGATAAGTCTATTAGCTTTACACAACTTTATGAAGCAAAATTTGCCCATTCCTCTGCAGCATTGCTCAAGTTGTCCCAGGTTAGTTAGGGAGTGGCGGTGGACAGCAGTTTTGAGGTGTAGCCAGAGATGTTCGATCAGGTTAAGGTCACTGACTGGGCCACTCAAGAACATTAATTTTCTTCATTTGAAGCTACCCCATGATTGCTCCGGCAGAAGCTAGCAGGTTTTTATCCAGGGTCTCTCTGTATTTAGCAGCATTCATCTTCCTATAAATTCTGACCAGATTTCCCATCTCTGCTGCTGAAAAGCATCCCCATAATGTGATGCTACCTCCACTATACTTTACAGTAGGGATGGTATAACCTGGCTGGTGCGCAGTATGAGATTTATGCCACCTGTATTGCATAATGTTGAGGCCAAAAAGTTCCACTTTAGTCTCACCTGACCTCAAGACCTTTTTCCACATCTTTACAGTATCCTCTAAGTTGCACTTTTCAAAGTCTTTATGGGCAAACATATGTTTTTTTTAAAGCCAGAGCTTCTTCCTTACCATTCTACCATAAATATCCTTTTTGTGCAAGGCCTTAGATGGTTGAGCCATGAACTTTGTCTCAAGTTGCAACCACTGACTTCTGCAGCTTATTCAGAGTAACTTTTGGCATCAAATAGTCTCTGTTATAAGTGTCATTCTTCTCTGATAGCCAAGTTTAGAGTCGTGGCCTGACCTAGGCAATGTGGCTGTGCTTTCATGATGGACTGCACTGAGCTCCGAGGTCTGTTCAGTGCCTTTGAGATGGTCTTGTACCCTTCCCCAGATTTGTGCTTCTTGATTATCATTTTCTTGACTTGCCTTGAATGCTGTTTTGTTTTCATTTTGGTTTGGTCTGTTGAATATCTACCATACTGTTGGACTTTGCAGAGGAAGGGGGTATTATGAATTCATTGAAAACAGGTGATCCTCCAATTTTCTACATAAGCAAATTGGATGAGTAGTCAGGATAATATTGCACTTGAGGAAAGTTAGCGTAGCAGCTTACAAAGGGGATGAATACTTTTTCAGCCTCACAATTTTGGTTTTTAATTTTTATTAAATTGTTGACAGGTTTTATAGTTCTTTGATTTGACTTGTACAAACGTTTGTAGATTAGCTCAAAAATCCTACTTCAATATATTATATTTAGAAAATGCGATAGTAAAATGTGGAATTAGTAATGGGGCCTGAGTACTTTTTCAAGGCACTGTTTCTAGAACAGAACAGTATGTACAGGAAAAACTCTTTGGCTCATTGTACCTGTGCCAGCAATGATGTCAATTTAAACACCTGCCTGCACATGAGCTATAACTTTCCATTCCCTTCCCTGTTCATGTGCCTATCATAATTCCTCATAAGTGTTGCTATCATATCTCTCTTTCACCATACTTCCCTGGCAGCCCATTCCATTTGTGTATGTTTGTGTATATGTGTGTGATAAATAAATAACAATATGACAGATATAATCTCCTCCTTTAAACTTTTCCTTTCTCACCTTAAGGTTATGACCTTTAGTATTTGATATTTTTATGTCTTGAACTAGGTGATCACTGTCTCAAGAAAGGTCTTCATCCATTTACTGGAATCTGGAGCCAAAAAAACTGCTCAATTTTCCATGCTTTTGGTCAAGACAGTTCCACTCCTCTTCTCTCTACCCCCTCCCCCCCCATGTTGCATGGCCCTCTAAGTAGTTTTTCTCCAGCAGTTTTTCTTTTGATCCATTTAAGTTAGATGAGGTGAAACTTTTGTTATGAGGTTTAGTATAAACTTCCAAAGTCTCTGTTTCATTCATTGGTCAGAAACCAATCTTCTTTGAGACAAGTTCTTGATAAATAAGAGTGTGATAGATAATAAGTAGCATCAGGTCAATCATAATCTGCTAGAATGACAGAACAGAGCCAGTAAGCTGAGTGCTCTACTCTACTCCTAATTCATGGTGGATAGATCTCTCCTTCACATGATAAGCTCTTTAAAGCAAAGTGCAGCAATTTCTATAATGCAGGCATGTTTAATGCTGTGTCAATGTTGACATCATTGTTGTGGTTGTCGAGTCATGTGGAGACTAGACCAATCAGTGCAATAACCCTTTAGAACACAGAACACAACAGCACCAACCATCATACCAATTTAACTAATCCAATCTGCCTGTTTGTATATCTGTCTAATTGCCTCTTCAGCTTTGCTATTGTATCAGCATCTACCACCTGCCCTGGCTGTGCATTCTGTGTTTTAAAAAAAACACGTGGCTGGCGAGTTTCCTTTGAACTTTCTGCCTCTTGCCTAATGCCCTCTCACTATTGATATATTCCACCCTGAGAGAAAGATGCTATGTTTGTTTCTCATAATTTTATATATTTTTTAATCAGGTCTCACATCAGCCTCCAACACTCTAGAGCAGGGGTTCCCAACCTTTTTGTATGTCATTGTCCCCTACAATGTTCCCTCTAAGGTATGCACGCACATATATCTTTTGCTGTTAGCACCCACAGAAGTTTATACTGTCATCCTCTACTTTGTTGGCATGATGAGCATACTTCATGATCGTACACAATCACCTTTTTTTTCAGTTTCTGATGCAGACAATGTTGACAACATGGAGTTTGCATTGATTTGACTGTAGATTTTAGAACTGGCTTATTTGTATTGTTTTTATTGAAGAAATTATTCAGTGCATGCATGTTGTCACTGGGCAAAAAATTGCACAGTACAAGATTGTTGTGCACACTGGTCATTACAAATAGAGGGAACATTGGACCCCTACCATTAACTGAGGGGTAGTGAACCCTAGGCTGGGAACCCCTGCTTGAGAGAAACCAGTTCAAATTTTCCAACTTCATGCAGCTAACACGTTTTACTGCAAGCCACATTACTGGTGAAACTGTTTATATCTTTTCTGTATATGTGGCACCCAGAATTGCACATGATATACCAAATATGGCCTGACCAAGTTTATACATCTCTAATACAACTTGCCAGCTTGTACTAACAACACCTCAACTCATGAAAATAATTATACTTTACATCTTTTACCATATTCTCTAATTAAGATGCCACTTTAAGGGAGCTATTTACTTGCATCCCAAGATCTCTCCCTGTACCAATGGTCCTAAGGGTTTTACCACCTACTGTACATTTTCCTCTTAAATTTGACTTTCCAAAGTGCTATACCTCACTTGCTTTGATTAAACTCCACCTGAGAATTCTCTGCCCACATTTCCAACTGTTCTTCCTTTGATAGCTTTCTTTACTATTCATGGATGACAATTTTTGTGTTGTCTGCAAACTTGCGAATCAGCATACCTAATTTTCATCCAAATTGTATATCTATCACAATCAATGGCAGCCCCAGCACTGATCCTTGCAATACAGACTTCTGCTCCTCACCTTTACCTTCTGTGACCAAGCCAATTTTGAACCCAGATTACATTGCCTCCATGGATCCTGTGTATTTTAATTTTCTTGATCATTTTACCATCTCCCTGTAATATTGCTAAAGTTCACATATTATGATTTTTACATTCCGCCCTCTCCCAAAGTACAGTCTACTTTGCAACTATATCCCATTGTTGGTCTGATATGCCAAGTCTTTCGTATGAATATCTGTTAGAAGGACAGGGTAAACAGCATTTTCAGATGTGTGCTGAGTTTCAGTAAGTCCTTAATTATTATTGGCAACTATTGGAGGTCATTGTAGTTGACTCTGGCCTTGTTCAATGTGTCATTTTCTAGTCTGGCTGAATGCCACAAATAGAAATTATAACTTGTGAATTTGTGCCATAACTTATATTAGTTGTGAAATTTTAGCTGCTCTAATGTAATGACATACACATAATCTTAAATTTCATTTTAAAAGCATGAACTGTTCCAGCAGTGATTTTCAGGATATTGAAGGCTGCTCACATGTACTGTTCAAAGCCTGTGGTAAACTGTGTTGGTGTTTTCTCAAATTTTTCAGTAACCTTCCAAATACAGAAATAAATTGTGGGAAGTGGGGGAGGGAGGGGAATCATAGGCAAAGGATAATTTAGATTCAGATTCGTTTACATTTCACTTGTACATTGAAACTTACAGTGAAATGCGTTAACAACCAGCACAACCAAAGGATGTGCTGGGGTCAGCCTGTAAGATTTGCTACTTATTCCGAGCCTAGCATGTCCACAATGTTCAGCAGAACAACACGAAAACATCAACACATGCACAAAATAACAAAACAAAACAACAAGTCCCTTTCCTCCCTTCCTCCATCTCCACCCACCCACTCGCATACACAGGCCTCTAACTCCAGGACAGGCTGCTTATTTGCCTTCAGTCGACTGGCAGACTCGTAATTATTCTGATTTTAGAATTGCTTTATGGATACATCTTGGGAAAATTGTTATTGAACTTCAGTTTTTTGATTCAAGTAATTTATGTGTTTGAAGAGATTTTCAACTGATAAATTTCAAGAGATTTTAATTAGAAAACCAACAGCACAATACAGGCCCTTCAGCCCACGATGATTATTATTAATTATTGACTTGTTATCATTTAAGTGGAATCGTGTCTTTTCCAGTTATTCAGAGGGCGTACTAGAGATATCACTATGAATCTATTTTTATAACTGGTGACGGAGGCTGACAAATGCCATGAGCTTTTGATAGGCAGGAGAGGAATATTGACATCATAATGTCAGTATGCAGACATTGGATATTCTGTGCTCGTGACTTCACTAAGACCATTGATATTTATTTAAAATTAACTGATGTTTTGTTCAGTAGTAAAAGGGAGGCACCATTAAAAAATAACAATTTTATGTTTGTGATAACTCCTAGAATCACATTCGTTAATATTTGGAACTATTCTTTCAGGTAAACTTCTCACTAATTGAAAAAGTTTGCAAGATATGTCTATCTGTGCTCAGGACCCCTGTCACTTGGGATGATTCAATCTCATGACATGTTGTTAGAATCAATCCATTTGTCCTGTATTTTTATCTGGAGATATCATGCATTAGTCACAATATATTCTAACTGTGAACATGTGATAGCTTAAAAAATAAATAGACCTTGCCTCAGATAATTTGTGATGATTTACTGGAAAAGTACATGATGCACAAGATCTAATTGTAATCTTCACTTGTTTTCAGTGGTCATGCTGATGGTCAAAATGTGCTGATTGCTTAGTTCATGAAGTCATATGTTAGTGACTAAACACAACTGTAGGAGCTCGTTTCAGTAATCTTTCCTGTATAGGTTTTTTTTTGTTATTGCTATTATATGACATGCTTGCCAAATTACAATAATTTGGACAGTGTGTGAACAAAGTTGGATTTAAAGCATAATTTATAATTTTCACATGACTAAACACAATCATTTTTGGCACTTGTGTATGTTTTATTGTTTCTCTTGCCATCCTTGTTTCATCAGATTTTCCCTACTGCATTTATACTTTGTTAATGCTGATGAGGAATGGAATACTATCATGAAACAACAGATAATATACTGGAGGACCTCAGCGGGTCAGACAGCATCAATGGAGGGAAATGGGCAATCGATATTTTGGGTCCAGACCTTTCATTGGGACTGGAAAGAAATGGGGACATAGCTGGTATAAAGTTCAAAGTAAATGTTACTATCAAAGTACATATATGTCATCATATACATCCCTGGGTGTCTGATAGGTAAATCTGGGTGAGTTGGAGAGATGCAAGAAGCTGTGAAGTGATAAAAGGCCGAAGAAGATGAAATCTGAAAGGACAGGACAGTGGGCCATTGAATAATGGAAAGGTGAGACGAGGAACTGGAGAGAATAATGTGTGGGTGATGGGCAGATCAGGGGGTGTGTGGGAAGAGAAAGAGAAGGGTTGATTGGGCCAGTAGAATAAAAAAAAGAAAAGGGGCAACAGAAAGGAATGGTTACTAGAAGCTGGAGAAATTAATGCTGTCAGGTTGGAGGTTACCGAGGTGGAATATGATGTGCTGTTTCTCTGACCTGCATCTAACTTCATCTTGGCATCCGTGGACATGGTGGACAGACATGTCATATGCGAAAGGGGAGTGGAATTAAAATGGTTAGCCACTGGGAGATCATGGCTGTTATGGTTGGATGAAGTACAGTATTCATCACAGCCACCACCGCCCCCAACCCCCAAATATGCATCATATCTCACTGATGTAGAGGAGGCAGCACCGGGAGCACTGAATGCAATAAATAGCGCTGATTAATTCACATGTGAATGACACTGAATGTTAGTGAAGGAAGTGGTGTTGGGGAGGTGTAGTACACAGTGGCTGCAGGGATATGTACCTGGAGGAGATAGGTGAGGAGAGATGAGACGGGGGGGGGGGGGGGAGGTCACAGAGAGTGATCCCTGTGGAGATGGAGGAGAAGTGACCATCTCCACCCCCCTGCCCCCCCATAGATGTTGTCTGACCAGCTGAGTTCCTCCAGCATTTTATGTCTCTCTCTTCCCCCTGCGCGGTGCCCCCCCCCCCCGTAAGCATGGAGGTGCACTTACTAAAACTGTCATGCTGAAATGTTTCATTGCTATAAATGGTCATGAGGAGAGTTAAAATTTGTCAGGCAGAGAAGTTTTTGTAAACTAAAATTATGTAATTTTGAGTAACAGTAGTATCACAATTCCAATATGTAAATGAGATGATTAATTACCTAGTGATATGAAGAAACAATTGTTCAGAGACCCTTTTTAAATTTAATTCCATCAAATAGCTTGTAAGTGTATCTGTATGAACATATTAGCTCCATTGAACATTTCTTTGCAAAAAGTGCATTTGTGCTACAGTAGTGTTTCAAAAATAACTCCAGGTTGTGTCCTCGAGTGAATCTATTTTGATGTACTACCAAAGGTGACATGCATGCCTCTTTTAGAGCACCAATAATATAGTGAAGAACGAATGCCTCATTTAAGTTCTGAAGCAAAAGAGGCAACAGATCTAATGAGAGAAAAGGATACCATGCCTAGTAAATCAATAAAGGTTATCTGTAGCTTCATGAACTGCTATTGGCTGCATCATTTAGAGTAAATTAGTTAGATGCAAATTTTCTTAACACAAAATTGGGCAATGGTGCACTGTTGAATATTTTTGTGATAAGTTTGCAATAGCAAATTTACAATATCTATTCAAACATCATGAACATTTTGAAAATGCACACAAGTATCTCTTTCTTAGCACCTTGTGGTTAAAATAAAAAATTAGAGTGATTGAGAACTGAGTAGAGATTTTCGAGTATTTCAAAATTCAAATTACACATTATCAAAGTACATATATGTCACTACATACAACCCTGAGATTCATTTTCTTTCTGGCATACTCAATAAATCCATAATAGAATAATAACCATGACAAATCAATGCAAGACCACAGTAACTTGGTGGGTTCGACCAGTGCACAAAAGCCAACAACCTGTGCAATACAAGAATAAAGAGTAATAATACATAAATAATAAATATTGGGACATGAAATGAAGAGCTTGAAAGTGAGTCTATAGGTTGTGGGGACATTTCAAAGATGGGGCAAGTGAGGTTGAGTGAAGTTATCCTGTTCAGCTTTCAACCATCAGACTCTTGAACCAATAACTTTTCCTGAATCTGGTGATGTGGATCCTGAGGCTCCTGTACCACCTTCCTGATGGCAATAGTGAGAAGAGAGCATTGCCTAGGTGGTGGGGGTCCCTGATGATGCATGCTGCCTCTTTGTGACAGTCCTCTGTAGATGTGCTCACTGGTGGGGAGAGCTTTACCCATGATGGACTCGTCTGTATCCACTACTTTTTGTTGGATTTTCTGTTCAAGGGCATTGGTGTTTCCATAATGTGCTGTGATGCAGCCAGTCAGTCCACTACACATCTACAGAAGTGTGTCAAAGTTTTAGATATCAAGCTGAACCTTTGTAAACTCCAAAGGAAGTAGAGGCGCTGCCTCTATTGTACATAATTGTACTTATGTGCTGGGCCCTGGGCAGGTCCTCTGAAATGTTAAACACTGAGAAACTTAAATGTCCTGACCCTCTCCACCTCCAATCTTTGGATGAAGACTGGTACAGAGAACTCTGGGGAAAAACTACTTCAAGAACTCAGCTGCTGAAGCAACATTTGTGAAGGCAAAGGGGACATGCTGATGTTTTGGGATGAGACCCTGTATCAGGACTGGGGGGAGGGGGTTGGTGTCAGGAAAGAGATGGGAGCTGACTGTAGCTGGTTGATAAGTGGAAGCTGAGAAAGGAAATGATAGAAATTTGCAGGTAGGTTGGGGGTGGTGATGGGAAAAGGTAGAATGGGACCCAAAATCTGAAAATTCCAATGTTCAAAGTTCACCATATACAATCCTGAGATTTTGTCTGCAGGGATACTCGGCAAGTCTAGAACAGTAACTGTAAACAGGATCTGTAAACACCAGGAACTGTACCTGTGCAAATGCAGATAATAAAGAATAATAAATAATGAGCATGAAGTAACAAAATAAAGAGTCCTTAAATGAGTGTAGTTATCCCATTTTGTTCAAGAGCCACATATCTATAGAAGTTTGCCATGGCTTTTGATGACATGCTGAATCTCTGCAGACTCCTGAGGAAGTAGAGGCGTTGTTCTTTCTTTGTAATTGTACTGTTATGATGAATCCAAGGTAAGCCCTTTGAGATAGTGACACCCCGGAATTTAAAGTTACTGACCTTCTCTCCCTCTAATCCTCTGATGATTACTGGCTCACTGGCTCATGGGCCTCAGGTTTCCCTCTCCTGAAGTTTACTATCAGTTCTTAGGTGTCATTAACATTGAGTGGGAGGTGGTTGTTACACCACTAAGCCAAATTTTCAATCTCCCTCCTGTATGCTGATTCATCACCACCTTTGATACAGTCCAAACAGTGGTGTCATCAGCAAACTTGTATGTGGTGTTGGAGCTGTTCTTAGCTAAAAATGTAAAGTGAGTAGAGCATGAAGCTAAGTACACATCCCTGCTGTTCTCCTGTGCTGATGGAGATTGTGGAGATGTTTTTGCTAATCTGAGTTGACTGGGGCCTACAAGTGGGGAAATCCACTTGGCCCCTGTAGAGAGCAGAAAGGAAGGAGAGGGCATGATGGGACTGGTGGTGAGATCCATTGGATCTGACAAAAAATGACATGCTGGATGTAGGAGGTCATGTGGCGAAAGGTGAGGAACAATGGAACTTCATTGTTATGTTCTGAAACTGGTGTTTGGGGGAAGAGGTAAGTGTAGACATAAAAGAAATGGAGAAAGTGTGTGCAACTACAAGAGGAGAAGCCTTGTTTCTGGAAGGAGGAAGTTAATTGGTTAAACAGCATCTTGCTACCTGACTTATTAAGTGAAGCCAAGATTTTGATTTATTTCGCTTTTTTGATGTTTCACTAATTTACTTTGAAATCTCATTCACAGAATCAGATTCAAATAATCTTTCCTTCCAATAAACACAGAAGAAGACTTTTGTTATTTCTACTTTCTATTACTTTTCTATTTGCAGCTCCACAGATAATAAAGCAGTCCATGTGTGTATACAGCAAGAGCTGCATAGTGGCTGGGCAGACTTGTTTAGAAACTAGTAAAAAGTGTTTAGCAATAATCAGCTTCTCGTTTTCTCACCACCCATTGACGTTCAAGGGTATTGCCATCACCATAATCAATATCATGGGAAGCAATGAATTGAAAATAAAACATTGTGTATTATGGGAGAGGGAGTCAAAAGCAGCTTGCTTTTTTAGTAACTCATCTAGGGGTTCCTTCACTCTCCACTTGCAGATGCACTAATTTTCAAGCAGCTTAACATCACAAGGCGAAGCTATTATGACTGTTCCACCTTCCATCCCACTTATTTACTCCTGTATATCACTGACACAGTTTGCCTGTAAGCTAATTCATCGCCAGTCATTGGCATTAGCACTCTATCACGTGAGCTCTGCCATTTAAGGTTAGCAGAGGCTGTGGACACCATCTGCAAACTTCTTTCAGGATCACAGAAAAATGCTTTAGAAACTCATTACATAAATATTACAGCACCCCAAGAAAATCTGTGTCACCACCAATGGACTTCTGAAGTTAATGAAGACAATTCAAAAGCACCTTCAAAGGCAGTTCAGGGTGGGCAATAAGTACTGGACTTACCGTACAAGACATTTGCAAGAACACAACTTTTTTAAAAAGTCAGTCTTAATTAGTCTTGAGTTCAGGCTTATTCATGGTAAGTAAAGGTTTATGAACATATTTGACTAATGTGTTATAGGAAACATTTATGGGCATCTCCCAAGATGTATATATCAGGATACTCTTACCGAGTACAGCTCAGCAGTCAATACTATCATCCCCTCAGTACCTCCTTGTACAATTGGATCCTTGATTTCTTCACTTGCAGACCCCTGTTAATTTGAATCGGCAACCACATCTCCTCCACAATCACCATCAGCACATTTGCACCACAAGGCTGTGTGCTTAGCCCCCTGCTCTACTGTTTTTATACTTACGACAGTATGGCTAAGCACAGCTCCATGTCAGTTTCAAGTTTGACTATTGTACCACTATTGTAGGCCAAATCAGCATATAGGAGGGAGATTGAAAATCTATCTGAATGGTGGCACAACAACAGTCTCTACTCAATGTCAGCAAGACCAAGGAGCTGATTATTGACTTCAGGAGGATGAAACCAGAGATCCATGAGCCAGTCCTTATTGGAGGATCAGAAGTGGGAAAGGTTAGCAATTTAAAATTTTCTCGGTAATAACATTTCAATGGACCTGTCCAGGGCACGGTGCGTAAGTGTAATTACGAAGAAATCACGGCAGTGCCATTTAGAAGTTTGTGAAGATTCAGCATGACATCTAAAATTTTGACACACTTCTATTGCCGTGCTATGGAGAGTATATTGATTGGCTGCATCACAGCCTGGAATGGAAACCCCTTGAGTGGAAAATCCTACAAAAACCAGTGGATATGGTCTAGTCCATCACAGGTAAAGCCATCTACACCACTGAGCACATCACATGAAGTGTTGTCACTGGAAAGCAGCATCCATAATCGGGGACCCCTACAACCCAGGTCATGCTCTCGCTGCTGCCATCAGCAAGGTGGTACAGGAGCCTCAAGACTCAACATCAGGTTCAGCAAGTTATCACCCCTCAACCTCTTGAACCAAAGGGGATGTCTTCTCTTGCCCCATCATTGAAATGTTAACACAACCTATGAACCCACTTTCAACGACTCTTCATCTCATATTCTTAATATTTACTGCGTATTTGTTATTTCTTTTTGAATTTGCACAGTTTGTTCTGCACTTCTGTTGGACTGCCCAAGTTGGTGTGGTCTTTGATTCTATTAACGGTTATTATGCTATTACAGATTTATTGAGTATACCTGTAAGAAAATTAATCTCAGGGTTCAATATGGTGACGTATGTACGTTGATAATAAGTTTACTTTGAAGTTTATCTTGCTCATCTTACAGGCTTGATGTGACCTGAATTGTTTGTCCTAAACATTCCCCATCTGAGGTTTTTTATTTATCATGCATCTGCTATCAGTTCCCAAGTAGGAAATATGCCATTTGCTTTCTGTGTGAAACCATCCGGAACTTCATTATTCTCAATATGCTTTTAAGATTATGGTTAGTTAGTTTTTATTTAATACCTTAATATTGTGATTTTTTTTTCTTTTAACGTAATTTGTTTTATACAACTAAGACATCTTATTTGGGAGATGGGAAGGGAGAGGTGACAGATTAAGTTTGGCAAATCTTTAATATTTGCAGTGTCATGTAGTTCAAAGTATTTAGATATCACTTTTGGTATTTTAGCAATCTCATCGTTTTTTGGAGCTAGCTCCTCAAATAATGTTATGGGCATTCAAGTTAAATAGAAATAATGAAGCAAAGATAACGGCACCATATAATTTGGTGCCACTTGCTGAAATACCATTCTTCTGCATGTGTAAAGACACTTTTCAACTGCAGAATTTATTTTGTACCATTTGCTGTGAGAAATGATAGAGGGTGCTTCTGCACACTATATACAAAATCTCATGTGCTGGATTTAAATCACTTTTTTTGTCAGTATTCATTATTTTGAGTAGATTTTAACATAGATCTAGCCATTTAAATTCATTATGCTGTTTAAGCCCTGAAATGCTTAAAATTAAGATCTTAGTGATTCCTGCATGTATGATGTTAGATCATTTACTAATAAGCAATTTGGATATTGTCACCTAAATAGAGTAGAGAATTTTCAGATTCATTGACAAAACATTTGGATCACTGCATAAGAGATCAAATATTTTTGAGTCTTATATCATAATATTTCTAATATAGTAAAGAAATTATGGTTGATTGAGCTAAACTGATAGTTTTGTACTTTTGATAGATATCTGATTACTTGGCACTGGGTAGTTTTCAGTCGATGTGAGGTATTCCTAAGAATGCAAGAAAATTGTTAGAGTAGGCCATTCAACCCCTGGGCATCCCCTACCATTCATTATGATAATAGAGGTTTATCACATGTCTTATCTCTTCTGTGCTAGTTCCCATTGGTCCTCAGTTTCCTGATCATTCAACATTTATCTACCTCATTAAATGCCTTCAGTGATCTAACCTCCACAGCAAGAAATCATTTTTGTGGGTGAGTAAAAGATGTACTTTATCTAGAGTTGAAGCAGACTTCAAAATAATAGCATTAATAATTTTGATAGTGCACTTTCTCCTCAATAAATATAAGTCACTGTTACAGTTCAGATCCAGTGAGATAAATGCAATAATTAAGAAGAATGTCTGAAATATCCTAGGATGAGCTCAAGCATTTGTTTTTGGCTAATGGATGTGGTGAGTGTGATTAATGTGAATGAACAACAGTAGAAGTCCGATAAATATTCCAATTTGAGAGGACGTATTTAGTTTTGAAATATTTTGACTTTAAGCTGATTGACTGCTACATTTCCCATCACAGTCATAGGGAGAGAAACAAACAGCTCACAAATGGGCCTTTGGACCCACTGAGTGTATACCAAGTATCAAACCACCTCCTTAACACGAGTTCTACAATTTTTTTTTCTTCTCATTATCTCTACTTGCCAATGCGCTAAAGGCAATTTACAGTGACCAATTAATTTGTCAGTCTTTTCAGAATTCTGCTTTAGCAGTTAAGTAATGTGGAATTTTGTTGGCTGGAATCTTCCAGGAAAAACGTTTTGAAAACAGTAATGCTAGCAGTGATGCTTTTATTTCAAGAAGAATATACTGTTCCAATAACCTTGATATTTTTTTAATGGTGAGAAAGTATTTTTTCATGTTGGTCATTTACTACTATCAAATAGCTTGGACAGTTTAAAATTTCTGGCTGTGACTGATATTTGCTTGTCATAGTGCAAGTATGAAGCTTATTTTTAATTTTGTATTGATCCTGTACCATAATGCATTTATACTGTGGTTAACCTAGCCTCTGAAAACTTTTGCTACAGGAAGCAAAGCTTAGCCAACAAAGTACATGCACAGACCTTTTAATTTCACTGGGTTGAAAGTGGGCAAGTCTGTTATCTTGTAAGATAAGTTCATTACTTGCCTTGAAGATCCAGTAAACATTTCTCGAATTTGATCTCACAAGACAGGAGCAGTATTCCACAGAATGTCAAGCAGATTGTCATTTGATATAAGGCTTCCTTGGTGGTTTCTGGAGTCAGTTCAGGATCAAACTGCAACACTGTGCTGCCAAATCCCATTGATGTGCATGCAGAACCAATTTACTTATACCATGTCTGTATGTACTTTGTGATATAGCAACATAAATTAACATTTGTTATGTGGTATCCAGATTAACCGAATAAAGGTATAGTAAGCAAATCTATCGGTAAGCATTGACATGTAGAGAATTCTTTAATTTGATTATTTAACATTTTGCACAACACTGAAGTTTCAGTATAAGCTGCTAGTTACAGATAAATGAAAACTAAACTAGGAAAATTAAATCTGCATGTTGAATCCACACATTACCAAGATGAAAGCAAATGATATGATTTTAAAACTACTGTATATCTAAGATGTGAGTTCCATTTGATGGGAGGCAATTATAATTGCAATCCCAAACACGTTTTTTCCAGTTCTAAGTGTTGCAGGCTTTTAAAGGAGAGATAGAAGAGATGGCCTCATGGAAGGAATAGCTTTTGATCCTAAGTAGAAAAAAAAATGGTTGGTTTGCATTGAATCGGTATTCAAAGCACAGTAGTTTAATGCAAATTAATAATCAAGTTGAAATTTCTGTTGAATTCTTACTAGCAGGCCAAAAATAATCATTGTAGGTTTCCAGATGTAACACCCAAACTTTGCTTAGTTTGGCTAAAAATAACAATCAGGTTGCAGTTTACCAGATCACCAGTGAACAATGTCAGAAGCTGTTAGTAACTGAGCATATGTCATTATGAACAACGTAACTTAACTCATTTGACTACTGAGAGAGAATATATTTTGATCAGGGTGATTGGGAAGCAGTTATGATCTTATCTATGCAGCGGAGTAAATTGTATTATGAAAGTAAATAGGAGCAGGAATAGGTCATCTTGCCTGTTGATCCGACTACACCATTTAATAACACCAGGGATAGTCTGGCCATGGAGTCTGCTCCATCGACCTGCCTTTTTCTTGTAACACTTAATTCTCCTACTATACAAAAATCTATCTAATTGTCTCTTAAATTTATTGAGGTGGCCTCCACTGCTTCCTTGGACAGAGAATTTTGCAGATTAAGAACTCTGGAGAGAAATAGTTCCTTCTCATCTCTGCCCTAAATCTACTCCAGCCCAGTTCCAGTCTCAGCTACCAGTGGGAACAGACTTCCTACCTTTATCTTATCACTTTAATAATCTTGTATGTTTCTATAAGGTCTCTCTTTCTTCTGAATTCCAAAGAGTATTGTCCGAGTCTCTCCTCATAGGCTAAGCCCCTCTTCTCTGAAATCAACCTGGTTAACCAACTCTGCGCCACCACCAAAACTGGTAAGGAGACCAGAAACCTGTACAGTTGTAGCATAACCTCCCTGTTCTTAAATTCAATCCCCTGACAATTGAAGGCCAATATTCCGTTTGTCTTGATAGCCCATTGCACCTGCAAGCCAATCTTTTTGCCAAGTTCTTCAGCACAACTTGTTGGAATCTTTCACTGTTTAAGTAAAGCTCTGATCTTCTGTTTTATTTACCAACATATACTACATGTGCCAGACCCTTTGCTCAGCCCTTAAGGCAGACAACTTTGATTATCCTATAACAGTGATTCCATTATCACTATTATTTTGGGGTCTTGTTAATGGAGATAACAACAGATTAGGCCTCTGTCAGTCATATATTGATTGGAACTATTGGAAGTGCATTATCTGAACATTATTTGATTGCATGTGCACTGAGAGTTTTGTGCTTTTCTCTGGCAAGATAGAATGCTGTTGATGTTAAGATGAAGAATTTTCCAGGCGCTCTGTTCAGCTGCGAATATCTTTCCTTATTCCCTTCTTGACAAATACATTGTTGCACAAAATTTGCAGTCAGTTGAGAGACCTTAGTGTACAGCCAAATGATTTATACTTCTTCCTTAGAATCTGCTGTTATGTATTTGTTTCAATGGTCAGCATGAAATCTTGTGATTGTTTACAAGTGATTTTTCTCCCTCCACTCCTAAGTGGTTAACACTTGCAGTGGACTTTTTGCCAAAAAATGGGAATGATCCTGGTTTTAAAAAAGGTTCAGAGTAAATTTATTATTCAAGTACGTACATGTCACCATATACAATTCTGAGCTTTGTTTTCTTACGGACATACTCAGAAAATCCAAGAGACAGAATCAATCAAAGTTCACACTCAACACGTTGGACAACCAAGCAATGTGCAGAAGATAACAAACTGCAAATACAAAAACAAAAAAAGAAAGAAGCAAGAAATATCAAGAAGATGAGAACATTTTATGAACACAAGTCAAGTTATCCCCACTGGTTCAAGGTCCTGATGTTTGAGGTGCAGTAACTGTTTCTGAACCTTGTGGTATGGGTTCTGAGGCTCCTGTACCTTTCTCCTGATGGCAGAAGGTTTACTTTTGAGATCTTGCATAAAGTGATAATGTTTCAGTATTTTTTAAAGAGTAAAACTGTTTCAACAAAGTAAAAAAAAGTTATCCTCATTGAATGATTTAAAGTTGTTTCAATCTAGGTGTCAATCAAGAGAATCATAACTTTTTTCCATTCATATATTTCTTGTATTTAAGTTTTGGTTAAATTGTGGCCAAGTGGTATCCTGTACAAATTCAATACAGTTTTTCATGTGCAAACATTCTTTATGAGGTGGTGATTGTCGTTTTTGAGAATTAATATACCCATGTCCTATTTCTTTTCTGTTAGCAATTACACTATTTCAATTTTTTTCCAGGCAGTTGCTGGAATGATCCACTTTGTATCTGATTTGTTTCTCCTGCACATATCTAAACTGTGTGGACATCCTGACGAAGGGTCTCGGCCTGAAACGTCGACTGCACCTCTTCCTAGAGATGCTGCCTGGCCTACTGCGTTCACCAGCAACTTTTATGTGTGATGCTTGGACATCGTCAGAGTTTATCTTTTTTCTAATTAGCTATCTCATTAAACATTGATAATTCATTTGCCATGTAGATTATACTAAATAGAGGAATGCGATGATGACTCATCACTAACCTCAAGGACAGTTATAGATGGGCAATAAATGCTATTAATATCCACATCTTGGAAAATGTGTAGAGTTTCAATTCAGAATAAATCCAAATCTGGAATCATAAATGGTTTGTTCATGGGGATAGTTTCTTACATGGCTGTTATGCTTCCAAGTTTAAAAGATGATATTATACTATTGTACTATTTAGAATAGTGAAATAATTCTTCGGAGAGCACCAGGAAATTAATTTTCTCTAGTGGTAAAGTCAGAATTGAGATTACAGTGGGAGCAATTACATTTAGGAATGATGTCAGGCTGCTCTGCACACTGCCAAGTTGTTGTTTGGAATCCTTGCCATAGCATATGAAAGATGATACATTGATATTTCAAGACATCATTGGGGAAAACTATGAGGGACTTTGGAATTGAGCAATTTGCTAGGGTTTATTCTGCAAAACTTGCAAGACGTCATCTCTGCTAGCTTTGAGGTAAAAAGGAAGCAAAACTGATTTCAAATTGCAGACTAATGTAATGAGGATATGTTGCTCTTTCTTTGAAATTCTGCATTGCTACTTTAAAGCACCATGAGAGTGCAATAGTTCAAGTTAGTTTGTCATCCCTGAAGAATAATGAGATTTTAAAATAAATGCAAGCTTTGCCATTTCCTTATTCTCTGAATGAATTAAAGAGAGCAGTTACAGATCACTCAAAAGTTCAAAGTAAATTTTACTATCAAAGTATGTATATGTCACCAAAAACAACGCTGTGTTATATTTTCCTGTGGGCATACTCAGGATCAATGAAAGATCAACCAGAGTGCAGAAGATGACAAACTGCAAACACAAATAGAAATAAGTAGCAATAAGTATCAAAAACATGAAATAACAAGTCCTTTAAGCGAGATCATTGGTTGTGGGAACATCTCAATGAATGGGCATGAGAGGGCATTTATCCCCTTTTGCCTGATTGCTGTGGGGTAGTAACTGTTCCTGAACTTGGTGGTACGAGTCTTCAGGCTTCTACCTTATTATGGCAGTAAGAAAAGAGCTTGGCCTGGTTGGTGACGATCTCTGATGATGGCTGTTTCTCTCCTTTGACAGTGTATCATACAAAAGAGGTTGAAGTAGCAGCCTCTTTTCAAGTTCTTGATTCTGCTTCAGCTCCAAAACCGCCATTAGAGGCTCCGTATATTGAGTTATTCATCTTTGGCAATAATGTTCAGGGACTTTAATAAAAATAAATATTTCAAACAGCAACCAATTGCTGAAGTGAGAAGAAAATGGACTGAACAGGAATTGGATTACTCTATCAAACTGGATGACAGTTCCAAGCTCTTTAATTGTAATATCCAAGTATTATCCCTTTTACATTACACTGAGCTCAGTCCAGTTTTGGGAAAAGAAAATTATTTGAATGCTGATTTTGCTGTGCTTCTACTGGGAGTTAAAGGAAACTTGGGAATTGCTTGCTGTAGCAGTTGGCCTGTATGCCATCTTAAGAGTGATTGGGTAGTTTCTTTATAACCTTGCCTGATGTACAAAAGCAAGATAGAAGTGCATTGATAGTGTTGACCAGCTTCTAATCACATCTGCCAGTGTATTTTATTTACTCCATTGGATTGATGGCGCTACTTTGTTCTTTTAAAGCATAAGATCCATTTAGCAAAATTGAAGATTTGGCTGCATTCAGCTAAACTTTTCCACAAATGTTTGAAATTTCATTTTGTTACAAGCTGGCAAATTTGTATTTTCTGATACTAACACTGAAGAAACTTAAACTGGAATTTTACATAAGTTTGTCTTAATGCCATTCATTGGAAAGGGAACTTAGTGGGTAGTAAAGGCAGAGTGCTTTTACATTGTGAGCTGATTGAATTAACTAACCTTGTATTTGTTGTTAGAAATTATTGTCATTTGCTATTGCTGTTTGAATGCTGAAAATAATCAAAAAAATTCAAAATTAGACCTGGGACCAAAAAATAACCCTGAAGTTCATGTACTCATGATTAACTGTTTTTGAATTAAGGTTTACACATTTTGCAGAAGCTGTAGATGTGCTAAATAATTTCATTTGTAGTATTACTTCAGAGCAGATCTGCTTATTGGAATTTTATTTCTATTGTCATCAATTAGTGACTTAAAACATTGATAGCTTGGACAGACATTTATCACTAAAATGTTTTTTTTAGTTTCACTAAAGTATTGGAATGATAATTGATATTGTCCAATTTTGATACATTTTCTAATGTATTCACAATTTTTTTTTCTTATTGTAGAACTCTCTGATTGGGCTGCTGGATCCTCTACGGAGAATGATATGAGACGTGACAGAAGAAGACAATGCACACAGGTACTTAAATCTTGATGTCAAGTTCTGTAATGTTGGATGCCAGGAATCTACTGCCAAGCATTGTCTTGCTCTTGTTTGTCTCATGGAGCTTTTTTAAACACAAGATAAACTTCTAGTTGGTCAAAAATATTAAAATTGACCATGCCTTCTTGTTTTGTTCTGCATTTTACAGAATGAAACGTTTTGCAAAGAGTGCAGAGCAGGCTTTTTATAATGATGCCATGATCATGGGACATGAGTTATGGGGCAAGAACCTGGGATTCATATCCTTAGAATGGAGAAGATTAAAGTGAGGTGATTAGATTTGTTGATTTAGTAAGGATTTGTGATTATTTTGATGGAAAAATAGCAAGTTATAACTGGAGGTAAAGGATTTAAGATAATAAAGAAGAGAAGGAGCAAAAGTTGTCTTATTTGCTGCACATCCTGCTTTAGAACAAAACAGAAAAAAATAAATTTTGTGAAGTAAATTGGGGACTGAATGGAATATGATGGAAAGAATTCATTCGTGCTTCTGATTACTTGTGAGCAATTAAGTTGTACACTTCCCTTGCTATATCGGAATAGTGTTTCTTTTAAATATATCTGTCAACTCCTTGGGACAGTTGAGTAGATATGGTTTGCAGTGATGTATGAATTTAAAGCTGCATCTCAATTTAATGATCAAGTAACTGCTAGATTTAGTCTGGAATAGAACATTGACATACTGTCTACACTGTGTGTTAAAATAGAAGTGCAACATTGTTGTGACTTCTGCTCATAATGTAGTGCAAGTCTAATCCCAAAAGCATTTCTGTTCGGGAGCCATAGCACCAGGAGACCAGATAATTGTTCTGATGTGCTTTGTCTGACAGAAGCTATTGATCCTGCCAGAAACTTAATGGTAATGCTGTTGTTGGAAGCTTTGAAGGAATCATCTGCTTTGAGGGCAATACAGGATTAATTGCATAAAAATGTCCTCACTAGAAGATGTAGTCCATCCTTATTTGGAGTATTGAAGCTACTAGAAAATCACACTAACAACAAAGGGCATTTAAAAAGCATTGTTTTATTATTTGTCTTGTTAGATATTTTGTTGTGCATATATGCCTTCTGAACATCTGAAGGGTATGGTGTATTAATTACAAAAGTGTTCAAACTTAAAAGGATAAAGACAAGTGTATTTTATTATTTTACTTGGTGAAGAATTAAACAATGTCTTATGGCCCATTTTATCAGTTGAAAATAATTAAATTGTCAGAAATGAAATCGTCAATTTCAAGTTGACATATCTAGGTTCCTACTAACCTATTAACAAAAATGAAAGCACATGTAACCCTTTTGTTATTTTAAATGCATTGTTTTTGAATCACCAAAAGAAAACGCCCACCTAGAAAACAAAAACACTTATGCCAGAATGTTGTTTCTGGATTTTGGTTTGGCATTCAACACTATTGCCCTACGGACTTTGGTGAACTACTCCTTGGTCTAAATACACCATTGTGCAGCTAACTGGCTGTTAGGACTTCCTAACCAATGGACCTCAGATAGTCGGAATGCACAACCACCCCTCCCTCCCCATGACCCTCAACATGGGTGTCCCTCAGGGCTGTGTACTGAGCCCACTGCTGTATACTTTGCTGACATATGACTACATGGCCACACACTCGAGTAATCATATTGTCAAGTTTAGAGGTGACACGATAATGGTGAAGCTCATCACCAACAATGATGAGATGGCCTACAGTGGAAGAGCATGAGGCCTCCTGGTGTCAGGTAAATAACTTCTTCCTTAATGTCAAGAAGACAAAGGAGATGGTTAGGCAACTTAAAAAGGACTCGCACTACTCACCCCCCTGCCCCTTATATTGGCGGCACAGCAGTGGAAATTGCGAGCAGATTCAAACTCTTGGGAGTGCACATCTCGCACAACCACTTGTGGCCCTAGAACACATTCTACACGATTAAGAAAACTCACCAATGCTTCTACTTTCTGAGGAGGCTGAAGAGAACTGGACTACGTACATCAATATTCACAACCTTTTTACAGAAGTATAGTAGAGTGTATCCTAACAGGCTGCATCATTGTATAGTACAGATACTGCACTACGACAAACAGGGAGGCTATACATCAGGTAGTCGAAACTGCACTGCGCATTTCTGGCAGCAGCCTACCCGCCACCTAGGACTATATACAGAAAGGTGCCAGGAAAGGGCCTGCAATATCATGAAAGATGCCACCCATCCTGCTCGTGGGCTGTTTGTCCCATCCCCATCAGGGAGTGCCAAGACCACTAGACTCAGAAGCAGTTACTTTCCTCAAGCAGTAAAACTGATCAACACCTCCACCCACTAACCTACCCCAAGCACTCCTGTACCTAGCATCACTTTTCATACATACAATCTGTCCTGAGTATGTAAGCTAACTTGTGTATTTATATTTATTGTATTTTTATTATTGTGTTCTTTCTTTTTATTTTATTCTGCTGCTTTGGATCACAGTAACATTTATTTCATTGTCCTTTACACTTATGCACTGGAAATGACATTAAACAATCTTGAACCTTTAATATTAAAGAAAAATCCAGTTTTATCATGTGCTAACCTGAGAAAATCTGCAGATGCTGGAAATTCAAACAACACACAAAATGCTGGTGGAACAGAGCAGGCCAAGCAACATCTATAGTAAGAAGTACAGTCGATGTTTCGGGCTGAGATGTCGGATGTACTTCTTCCTAGATGCTGCCTGGCCCGCTGCATTCCACCAGCATTTTGTGTGTGTTGCTTGTTTATCATGCGCTTTTCTCCCAGCATTATATTTGTATAGAAATCCGGCATCTTTTGCTGTTTATAAGTATATCCCATTATATTAACATGCATCACAACATATTCTTAAAGCAGTTATTGAAACCCAACTTTTTATTTTGAAGCTCTACTTACAGCATTGTTAAATATGCTTTGAAATTAAAATTACAAATTTGCAAGAAATGTACATTTATTAAATTGGCTTAATGTCTCTTATTTGATATATTTATATACCAGTATAAATTTTTTTTCAGTTGATGGAGTAAATAATTGTGCAGTTTCTTTAGGTTGGAGAGATTGCACATGTATTGTGGTTAAATGTTCATTCTTGGATTTTGCTTGCCAGATGCAAATAATATTGATGTTTTATTGTCCATATCTAGTTGATCCTGAGAGAGGTGCTGCTGATGTGTTTCATAAAACTGGCAAACAGCGAGTTCTTGAGAATGACCTGTCAGCAGTAAATCAATAGTGATATATGTCCATATGAGGTGATACACAATTTGGAGTGAAATGTAGAGTGTTCAATGTTCAGGCAAATACTATCAGTGGTAGAGGCTATAAAAGAGGGAGTCATTGTTAATCCTGGTAACTCTTGTTAACACAAATGGATATTGTGTGGTACAATTTTATATCCCACTTGATTGATAGTACAAAATGTTATCCCAGTTCTCATGGACAACTTCCTTATCGGAGAAGTTGCGAATGGCAGTTGCGGTCTTCATCAGAAATGCTTATTCTCAATGGACCCAGAAGATTTGATGATGCAAACAATGTGAACTGTGCTGAAACTGATGCATTTTAGAAAATATCCGGTAGAAGAATAGGAATTAATTTTATAAATGAAATAATATCCAGACTATTTTTACGACTTTTCAATCATGTACCCCCTCTTCTGCCAGACTGTTTTTCTGATATACCAAGTTCCTGTTTTAGTAATTTTTTTGTGAAACCTGGATTACAGCTATTCTTAAATTTCTCAAAATTTAATTTCTATTACATTGAACACCAGTAAATATCTGTGCGTCTTAATAACGTTTTTTCCCCTTAAGTTGTGTTTTTTTTGATCCCCAGTATATGCCATAAAAATATTTGTGCAGTGGAGCCACCTGAAATTATGATTAATCATTAAATTGGGATTAACAGAATCTGTTGCAGCATGTCCTTAATAGTTGAACACATTTTAAATAAGTTTTATTTATTTATCTTGTATTTAAGTAAATGGAAACTGGGAAATACAAATTGTTGACACAAGATGGCAAAGGTGTTGTCAATAGAAAGAGATGTTGGTCACATATAAGGAATTGTCACTGGAGATTTGATGGTTCTGATCCAGCAGTGATGAGGAACACTGATGTTTCTTAGTTGGGGATAGGCTAGAACTTGTAGGCTTCATGTACTACTTCTACCTCATTCTTTCAAGTGCTGGAGGTTATGTATTTGGCCAGTCATGTCAGAAGAAAGCTTGGCAGATTATTTGGGTGCATCTTGTGGATGATCCTTGCTGCAGCAATGTAACTCATTCAGAAAGGCTACTTTCATTGTGAATGCTGTTCTACTTGTGGAGGCTCATGCTCACGGTGGAATAGATTTGTGGAGTCAGTAAGTGAGTCAGTTATTAGAGGATGCTCAGTCACAGCTTCATAATAGAGGGACGTCCATTTAGAACAGATGAAGAAACATTACTTTAGCCAGAGGTGGTGAATCTGTGGAATTCATTGCTACAGACTGCTCTGCTGGCCAATTGGTTGGGTATGTTTAATAAGTCAACTGTGCTGGAATGGCAGAGCTAATTTGGGCCCAGTTGCCTAAATTTCCTGTGTCTTATGGTGTTGTAATCATTTGCAAGTGCTTGGCACAAGGTTGATCCACTTAAGTTTCCAGTTACTGTTGAAAGCCCCCTTCATCCCAATTTACCCCCAAACAAATATCTTGATGTATTGGCAGCAGTATATATTGCATGGTTTTACTCAGTTTTGATTGTTCAATATTATTCAGTTCATTTAGAGAGAGCTGATGCCAACACTTTTTTGTGGGAATCTTAGATCTCAATTATCAGGCCAAACCTGGCCTAGTCTCACCACGGATGGGAGTGAATTGCTTCATTAACTGCGGAATAATGAGTGGAATTGACATTGGGCAATCATCAGTGAACAGTTCCACTTCCAACCCTGAAGGTCATTGTAAATGCAACAAATCATTTTTTGAAGTTTGTTCAATGTACAAAGCCTAATGTACAAAGACAATAGAATCTAAAATCATTAATTACAATAAGTAGCCACATAATTCAGTGACTTGAGTACTGATCAACCAAGTTTAAAAATTGTGCTCTCCAAATAAAAATTGTTCTAATTCATTTGAATTGGGATACAGTGTCTTGTTCTAATATTTCCTGTTAAAGATGTGAATTCTATTGATGTCCAAGCCATTCTAGATCCATCTGCAAGACAGTGTAACTTGAAAAACGTGAGATTACCGATGGACACCTTGTAAAAGACCAGTGCAGATGATTCTGGTATTTCACCACCCATGTGGCTATAGTCATTTTTGAAATATATCCACAAAAATCATGACAGGCAGAGGGAATTGAAGTACAAATAAAAATAAAAAAAATTTCCAACGAATGCTCAATTATTGGGGACAAACAATTGGAAAAGTAAGCACCGACTGCGTAAACCAAATACAAAGGAAGGATTACAGTGTTACTTGCCTTCACTATCGGAAGTTTTAACTAATTTTTTCTTGACATTTACAATATATGGTGATATTAGAAAGTGAATTCTTATGTGCTCAAGTATTGAAGTAATGTATGAATCTAAATTGTGAAGGCTACCAACTTAACCAATTTGTTGCATTTTGTTACCTCTATTCATTATCTGAGATTTTAATTCAGTTTTTAATTGCAGAATGGAATGTGATATTAGTAAAGAAAAATAATTTCCAATTGCACATAATTTTCCTTATTTAAACTACTGGCATTGGGTGATCAGGGCAGGTTGGAATGGGGTTAGGAGAGTGAAAGAAAATATGAATATATTAGTGTTCACATGATGAATTTTGGTTTTGTTTAAATGGAGTTTGCTGTTTCTGTAACAAAGCTTATTCTGCCTCCATCCAGGTAACTTGGAATGACGGACAAGGCGGTAATTCTTTTGCTCCAATATATTGACCACCAACATACAGGAGTGTGTTTGTAGTTTTGATGTTTTACAAGTTTTTATTAGCTGATTAGATTTATACTATCAAAAGCTTTCATGAAGACATACTGCTTCTAATTAAAGTTTATTTGCAACATCTAACACCAGGAAAGTGCTTGCCTGGAAAGTTTTAGAATTTGATATGACTGATAATGGCAGTTCACCTTTTCCAAAAGCCTTTTATATTTGAGATTCTGCACTGACACTTGAAGTTTATTGTCAATGCTGAGAATCTTACTGGATAATTTTATTGTTTAGGTTCTTCTGCTTCAATGAGTGTTATTTGTTAGACATCTGGAAATGTTTTATTTTTTATATATTTTTTCCTTGAAGAACAAAGTAATACTTGAAATATATTTTGAATTATGTAAGATGAAATTGTCGGCATGATGTTTCCTTGAACCTCAGCATGTAGAACTTTGCCCAGGGAAGGGTATTAATGCTGTTCAAGCTCTTTGTTTCTCTTTGTATGTATCCTGATTTCGCTGTATCAATGCTGAATATAAATTGTTAGCTGGTAGTTAATAACTTGTATGACATGCAGCATAACCTGTGTATCTGGTTTATTGTATGGAAACTGTAAATATTTGCATGTCTAGTCTTTTGCTGGTTTCATGCTGCTTGTTTCAAGGGTTAAAAGCAACTTGGAATTATGACAAAGCATAATTTTCATTGCATGTTTACTACTTGTTTTCCTATTGGGCAACAGCAGGCAGTTGCACCCCAGCAACAGAAGAGTGTTATTAACATGTCTTGCTGTGATTTGATCAGCAAGTTTGAACGACAGCCAATCATCTAGTGCTATTGCTTTGGTAGGCTAAGCTAATTAGATGCTGTTGCTGGGATCAGGGTGGTTACTTAGTGCAGTTCTGCTGCATTGTGTTGCTTGGCAGAGAGTCATTGATAAATGAGTAGTTAATGATCTGCAGCGCTCCTGCTTTCTGCAGGCAGGCTGAGATTTTAAAGTAGGAGAGGGAAGATCTAACTGTAGGGCAAATGTTTTCTGAAGCCCTGTTTATAGATTATGACCTAGCTTCCAAGTAGCAGTTTTGGAATTTAAGCATATTAATTGCTGTAGAAGTGCTTTGTTTCTCAATAACCTAAAATTGATAGATATGCGTTATACGGAGCCAATCTGTCTTTCATTTTAAAGTATGCAGTGAAATGGCTAAAATTAAATTGTTTCCCGCCCACCCCCACCCTGAAAGAGTTATACATTATATTTTAAGATTTATTAACTTCAATACAACTCTCTTAACCTCTAGTCTTTGATTATTGAATACATATTCTGAGTTGAGAGGCTTCATTTGTGCTATTTAAGTTAGGCTACAAGTGTTCAAAGTAAATTTATTATCAAAATACATGTATGTCACAACATACAACCCTGGGATTCATTTTTTTTGCAGACATATTCAATAAATCCAATAACCACCATAAAATCAGTGAAAGACCACACCAATAGGCTGGACAACAAGTGTGTAAAATACAACAAACTGTGCACAAAGAAAGGAAAAAAATAATAATAAATGTATAAGCAATAAATATTGAGAACATCAGATGAAGAGCCCTTGAAAGTGATTCCATAGATTGTGGGACCGGTTCATTGATGGGGCAAGTGAAGCTGAGTAAAGATATCCTCTCTAGTGCAAGGCCTGATGGTTTAGCAGTAATAACTGTTCCCTAACCTGGTGATGTGAGTACTGAGACTCCTGTACCACCTTCCTGATGGCAAAGGTGAGAATAGAGCTTGACCTGGGTGGGGGTTCCAGATTATTGACGGTTCTTTCCTGCTGCATCGCTCCATGTAAATGTGCTCAGTGGTGGGAAGGGCTTTATCCCTGATGGACAGGGCTGTATCCACTATTTTTTGTAGGAATTTCCATTCGAAGGCATTGGAGTTTCTATACTGGGTTGTGATGCAGCCAGTCAATATAGTCTGTTCTGTACACCTATAGAAATTTGTCAAATGTTTTGATGAATCTTTGCAAACTTCAAAGGATGTAGAGGCGATGCTGTGCCTTCTTCGTAATTGCACTTGTGTGGTGGGCCCAGGACAAGTCCCCTAAAATAATAACACCAAGAGTTTTAAAGTTGTTGACGCTCTCCACCTCTGATTCCTCCCAATGAGGACTGGCTCATGGAGCTCTGATTTCTTCCTCCTTAGGTCAGTAATCAGCTCCTTGGTCTTGCTAACATTGAGTGAGAGATTGTTGTGACACCACTCAGCCAGATTTTCAAACTCCCTCCAATATGCTGATTCGTCAGCACCTTTGATCTGGCCATCATCAACAGTCAGCAAATGAATTGGAGCTGTGCTTAGCCACAGTGTTAAGTATAGAGCTGGGGATTAAGCATACAGTGCTTTTAGGGTTTAGGTGTGTTTCTGTGCATTTCTGAGTAACGAAAGTAAAGTTGTATTGATGTAGCAGTTTTAACAATTGAGCATGTTCAAAACAGCCAGGGGAATCATTTTGAATTGCAATTCCTCTTAAAGGATTGGGAAATTTAGAAAGCAAGCATATGTATTCTTAGAATGTCTGAACCATTTGTTTGTATAGGAAATGCCATACTCAAGCTTGATATTGTATTCAACACACACGAAATGCTGGAGGAACAGCAGGCCAGGCAGCATCAATGGCAAAGAGTGCATTTGATGTTTTGGTCTGAGACCCTTCAGCAGGACTGGAGAAAGAAAGATGAGGAGTCAGAGTTAGTTGGGAGGGGAGGCAGAAGCACAAGGTGATAGATGAAACTGGGAAGGGTGAAGTAAAGAGCTAGGACATTGATTGATGAAAGAGATACAGGGCTGGAGGAGAGGGAAATCCAATAGGAGAGGACAGAAAGAAAAAGGGGGAGGAGCAACAGAGGGAGAGGATGGGTAGGCAAGGAGATGAGAGAGGGAAAAGGGATGGGGAATAGAGATTGGGGGGAGGGCTTTACCGCAAGTTCAAGAAATCAATGTTCATGCCATCAGGTTGGAGGCTACCCAGATGGAATAAAAGATGTTTCTTCTCCAATCTGAGAAATATAAGGTGTTGCTCTTCGAATCTGAATAAACAGTTGATGTTTTGGGCTGAGACCCTTCTTCAGGACTGGGAAGGAAGGGGGAAAAAGACACGTGGGAAAAAAAGGTGGGGGAAGGGGAAAGAGGATACCTAGAAGGTGACGGGTGTAGCCAGGTGGGTGGGGAAAGGCAAAAGACAGGGAGAGGAAAGAATCTGATAGGAGAGGAGAGTGGACTGAAGGAGGAAGGGACATGATAGGCATGATAGGCAGGTGGGGAGAGGTAAAGAGGCCAGAATGGGGAATAGGAGGAAGGGAAGTGATAGGCAGGTGGGGAGAGGTAAAGAGGCCAGAGTGGGGAATAGAAGAAAAGGGGAGGGGGTGTAAACGTAACTTTGCTAGATCAAATAACGACAGAACAAAAAGATCGTTACTTATCTTTTCACCCGTTTATTTCTTCGAACTCAGCCGGCGAGTAAACTTGGACCCAACATCAGGGAGGGAATCTTTCTCATCTCCCCGGTGGTTCGACAAGTTCACTGCCCGATGTCAGAATTGTCAGAAGTTATAAGGCCACCGATACAAAAGAACAATCAGTTTGATTACCATTCCTACCAAGTCAATGGACTATTGATACAAAAGTACAATCAATTTATTAGACACTCCAGCCACCTTAATTAAAGAAAGGAATGTCCTACCTGGTTTGCTGGAGCCACAACTTAATGACAAAGATAAGAACATCCGTCAAATTTGTGCTTTAATTAAGAAAGGAATGTTCTGTCTAATTTCCATCAGGTACTGCTTTTTGTCAAAATCAAAAGGTGTGAAAAGCCCAGAGACATCTTATGTGGATCTGGGCGAACTTTAATCCTTATCTTGCTCTAAAGAAAGCAGCTGTGAGACATTATTCAGACATACTGCAGTCACAGACATAGCACCTAATCCATTGTTTACAGGAATCTGAGAATCCCCCATTCCCTTAAACTTTATCAGGGGAGGGGAAATTTTTTATACCGGAAGGAGAAATCAATATTCATACCATCAGATTGGAGGCTACCCAGATGGAATATAAAGTGTTGTACACCTTATAGTAATAAAACTATGCATTTGTGGCTGCTGAATTTCAATGCAGGCTATTTACACTGTGGATGAAAAACCATTCACAGAAGCACCAAATTGGCTATATTTACAAGAAAAGACTTACAAATGTCAGGGAAGTTGGAAGGAAGTGACAGTTGTTTTCTTTGAAAGTGACTAAGTACAATAGAACGGAAGAAAATTAAGTTGAAGCCTGCACCAAAACACACTTTTTTAAGAAAATGAAGCGAATCCTTTGATTGAAGTAAATATTCAAATAACTTGGAGAAATAGAAATGGTCCTAGAACTGAATATATTTTATATCTTGCAAATGGGGGACAGTAATGAGAGGTGAGGATGGAATTCATTTGATTGTAATTGATAAAAGTAGTTGCCCTTTTTCTCTCGGTACCCTTCACTTTTCCATTTGAGCACCTTTGCCATCGCAGTTAATCAGCCACTTGTGCTATCACTCTTAATTTACTTTGTGTCATAATTATTAATTGTAATTAACCTATCTTATCAACTGGATACATTTCCTTTTTAAACACTATATAACCTATGAAAAGCAGGTAACACAAAGCACACTATAAATAGCAGTTTCCTCTATGAAAGTTAGTGATACTCTGAACCTTTGCAATGCTGCAGTAAGATCTATCTTGTGTATTGTGTCCCATTTTCCTCATGATAAAGCTATCAAACAGAGGGCATTATTAGGAGGAGTTGCAAGGCTAAGTTTCCAATGTTAATAAGGATTTGAACCAAGATGAGAAAGTGCATTTAATTTTTAAAGGATCTGAAATCAGGATATAACTACAGAACTGGTAAGATAAGCTGTTGGTGGGGCATGGATAAGATTTTCAAATTATGAATGGGTATGGCATAATTGAAAGCACAAACAATTTTCCATGCAGTCTGTGATCAGTATTTAAAATGGATTGCCAGGTTGTGTAGAGGAGACAGACACCTTAGAATTTAAGTGATCAAGTTGGATGTACTGCATTGATGGAAGTCAGTATTTGATGCTGAATTTGTTTTTGTAGATGATTTTCTTCAGTGTGTTATGCATTTTACCAGAAACCTGTCACAATAGTGAAAGTAGGGTGTGATAAAAGTAAAACTGATGTTTGTAATCTGCAACACACATCAAAGTTGCTGGTGAACGCAGCAGGCCAGGCAGCATCTCTAGGAAGAGATGCAGTCAACGTTTCAGGCTGAGACCCTTCGTCAGGTAGTCCTTCCATGAAGTATTATTTTCGATTAAACAAATAAAAAAGTAACTTTTGTCTGATGTCCACTTCTGATGCCTGTGGGGAAACTTTTTGCATTGAGCTGTTTTTAAATTGGGGTTTATTAATTTTTTTGATTCATTTTTAATTTTGCAAAATACACAGTAGTATGTCTATCTGAAATTGTCATGGAACTGATATATAATGTGTGTTAGTAGAATGCACCAGAAAGGCTGGCAGCTTATGCAAAATAAGCCTTTTGTGAGCAGCTGATTCATGACTTTTGATTTGCAAGGTTTGAGCTATGTTCTCTAATTATATGATTCCTGTTATTAATGAAAAATATGTTAAATTTGTGACTTAACCACAATTTTTCATGGAAGCTGCTGTGTTTCTATTCTCAGTACCAAGTATGTACTATATACGGAAGCTAGTTTTAAAGTTTGAATTGGTGTTGAATTGCCTTGACGAGGGAGCAGATACACCATTATGCTTCATGAATAGAATCCAAGTTATCTGAGTCTTCATCCCAACTAAATTGTTCTGTCATGGGGCAGACAACTGGACAGCATTGTCAACAGATGACATCACTCCATTGACCGAATCAGTTGCACAAAACTCTGAAAAGAAGTGCTGTTGCTCTTCGGTTAGCTGTAGAAGTGAAACAGTTTACTGCATTTTTTGTAAAGTAATATCACATTGGTATATATTGAGGTTTGCATTGCAGTTCAGTGAAAATGATCACTTTTCACCACTCCTGATAATGAAATTCATGTGTCAAGGTTTTTAGGTGGAAGCCAGTTCTGACTGAAAATTTTAATGGTGAAATCAGGCTGATTCCTTTGTATAATAGATCCTTCAAAAATAAACTAAAGTTGTGAAGAAAGTTATTCTGAAAATTTGAAGCATTTTGTTTTATGAAAGGAGCAGCATAGCTCCTTTAATTTAGCAAACTCAACTTTGATAAACCAATAGATTTTCCAGAAAAGCAATATTATTCTATTATTGCACTATCACAGATTTAATTCACTTTAAGCATTGTACAGAATGAATTTAATATGATATTGGGTAGCATGGAACTGTTAAGTTTAAAGGGAACATATCCAACAAAACCAGGTTGGTTACAAGAGAGCCTAGAAACTGGGGCTTCACTGTGCGATAAGGAACATGGACGCTAAGGCCAGAGCTGAGCGGAACATAGCAAGCATAACTTCAGAAACTGTAGGTTAATCAGTGGTGCATTTTAAAATACATTAGTTTAGGTAGCTGCACCTGCCTGCTTCATTCTTTGCTTTCACGAGAACCAGATGCTGAACCATTAAAATCTCTGAATAGTTGAATAATGGAGCTTTACTGTATTTCATCTCTTCTTGACTGGATTTCACCTTACTGATTAATTGATAGTATCACAATATAAAAATGCTCCTTTATATTTTTCAGCCTAACCTACCAAACAACTGCTCAAATGCTCTCCAGTTTGATCCATTTGTAAGAATTTTGTTGGAACTGCTCAGCACTTGGGAATTACATGAATTTCTTATTGTCATTAAAATTATTTAAGCTGCATATTTCAACAGTATTTTGCATGAAATTTGTAAACTCTCACCTCCAGTTGAATAATTGGGGGTTGGTGGAGAAATAGTTTTTCTACAAGTTTTCTTTTTAACTGTGATATAATTGATTCAGAAGGAAGATGTAAATGTAGGTCATCTGGTTTGGATTAGGTCAATATTTTATGTTCCATTTAGTTGCGCATATAATCTACTATTGTTTGTATTTTTGAATACATGGGACCTTTTCGGCTGGGGAAGGTAGACTAGACGAGATGCTAATACAAATTATATTTATTATTAAAAATTACATGAACTTCCCTCACGAAGCAGTGATATACTGATAGTCTTATTTAATATATTGCATTTCTTGCAAACTATGGCCTACTGGGAAGACCGGGAAAAAAAATTGGTTATTGCTTTGTAGAACATTTCCAGCGATTCCAAAAGTGTGACTGAAAATTTTGTTCCTAAGTAGTCTTTTGGGATCAACAATAATTTAATTGTAGTCCCGTTTCATCTTTTCCTAAATGGCCAACAAATGTTAATATGCTAACTGCGGTTTGTTGCACAGGCGGGGCAGCTGGGTGGATATCGTGAGATGGTGGAAGTTATGACTTTTGTATGAGACCTCCACATTGAAAACTGAAGTTGTGCATTGGGAGCACACTGTGTCAAATGTTCTTCCTCCACTTTAATGATAATCAGTCAGAGATTCCCAGGAATGAGTGGGGATGTTGAAATTCCTCTAGAAGGCTATGAACACACCTTTCCGTCTTTTCATCTATCTACTTGGTCATCTCTTCGCGGCAAATCTTGGAATTAAATTCTGATTTGGCATACACTTGATATGGGAGAGGCCACTGGCATTGACTGAGAATGGCTCTGTTGTAGACCTCCCCTCCAAAAAGACCCAGCAAATGCTGGAAACTGGTCTGATGAAGGGTTCAAGACCTGAAAACCCACTAATCATATTTTTTTATTTCCACAGATACTGTCTGATCTGAGTGTTTTAGCCTTTTCCATTTTTTATTTCTATTATTAGTATTATAGCTTGAGTGGCATCATGGCAGATGGAGTTCAACCCAGATAAGTGTGAGGTGATTCATTTTGGTAGGTCAAATACGATGGCAGAATATAGTATTAATGGTAAGACTCTTTTCAGTGGGAGGATTTGAGGGACCTTGGCGTCAGAGTCCATAGGACACTCAAAGCTGCTACATAGATTGACTCTGTGGTTAAGAAGGCATACGGTGCATTGACCTCCATCAATCATGGGATTGAGTTTAAGAGCCGAGAGGTTATGTTGCAGCTATATAGGACCCTGGTCAGACCCCACTTGGAGTACTGTGTTCAGTTCTGGTCACCTCACTACAGGAAGGACATGGAAACCTTAGAAGGGGTGCAGAGGAGATTTACAAGGGTGTTGCCTGGATTGGGGAGCACGCCTTATGAGAATAGGTTGAGTGAACTCAGCCTTTTCTCCTTGGAGCAATAGCGAATGAAAGGTGACCTGATAGAGGTGTACAAGATAATGAGAGGCATTGATTGTGTGGATGTCAGAGGCTTTTTCCCAGGGTTGAAATGGCTAGCATGAGAGGACACAGGTTTAAGGTGCTGGGGAGTAGGTACAGAGGAGATGTCAGGAGTAAGTTTTTTATGCAGAGTGGTGAGTGTGTGGAATGGGCTGCCGGTAGCAGTGGTGGAGGCGGAAACGATAGGGTTTTTAAAGAAACTTCTGGATGGGTACGTGGAGCTTAGAAAAATAGAGGGCTATGGGTAAGCCTAGTTCTAAGGTAAGGAACACACATCAAAGTTGCTGGTGAACACAGCAGGCCAGGCAGCATCTGTAGGAAGAGGTGCAGTCGACATTTCAGGCCGAGACCCTTCGTCAGGACTAACTGAAGGAAGAGTGAGTAAGGGATTTGAAAGTTGGAGGGGGAGGGGGAGATCCAAAATGATAGGAGAAGACAGGAGGGGGAGGGATAGAGCCAAGAGCTGGACAGGTGATAGGCAAAAGGGGATATGAGAGGATCATGGGACAGGAGGTCCGGGAAGAAAGATGGGGGGGGGGGCAGAGACCCAGAGGATGGGCAAGAGGTATATTCAGAGGGAGAAAAAGGAGAGTGAGAGAAAAATGTGTGCATAAAAATAAGTAACAGATGGGATACGAGGGGGAGGTGGGGCCTTAGCGGAAGTTAGAGAAGTCGCTGTTCATGCCATCAGGTTGGAGGCTACCCAGACGGAATATAAGGTGTTGTTCCTCCAACCTGAGTGTGGCTTCATCTTTACAGTAGAGGGGGCCGTGGATAGACATGTCAGAATGGGAACGGGTTGTGGAATTAAAATGTGTGGCCACTGGGAGATCCTGCTTTCTCCGGCGGACAGAGCGTAGATGTCTAAGGTAAGGACATGTTCGGCACAGCTTTGTGGGCCGAAGGGCCTATATTGTGCTATAGGTTTTCGATGTTTCTATGGAACATGTGTAAGCTGGACAGGTATTTTTGTGGGCTGCTGACATTGGTGTCTCTTCTGATTGATGGAGTTGAAGGCTTTAGTGACATCAGAAAAAAAATAGTGAATCATAGTTGATGCTGCTTCCTGCATTTTTCTTGCAGTTATGTGAAGATCATCATCTCCACTGTCTTTCTGGATAGATTGAATTCACTCTGCAATTTGAGAAGTAGCTCGACAGGCATTAAGAGATACTGACAATGACTGTCCCTGTGGTGGCTAGTATGAGACCCCTCTATAGTTTGTTGGTTTTCTTGAAGAGATATTTCTAAATCTTTTTAGTTTATCTCATTGCAAAGTTGGTCTTCAACCTGCATAAAACCAGGATGTGGATTAGGACGACTTAAATGCTTTTTTGCAATTTACACAAAATAGCTTTGTTAGAAAAACTGTAAAAGTTAAGACCTTTCTTTACTTAAACCTTTCATCTGAATTATGTCATCTTGGACAGTTTCCAGAGTATGTGGTTTTTCCTTTTAAGTTGGTACCTCACCAAACTCTGGGTTGAATCAAATTATTGGTTTATTATGCAGCATGTATATACTCTATATATACATGAGCAGTTATCTACATAAAGTGGCGTTCCTTCAGGTGGAAAGGTAGGCTTTTCAGTTCAATTTTGCATCTGAGCTTGTACTCTGGATATACCAAACTTTCATTAATGTGGGAGGAGGAAGTGTTTTAGAATCAAATTGAATCCAAAAAGGCATTCCTGAAAAGAACCGCCCTTAGCAGACTCAATTATATGACGCATCAAGAAGGTACGTCTAAAATATTCTGGGTGAGATGCGTGAAATGGAAGGAAGAGATGCGGTTGAGGGCTGTTGATGGTGGAGGAAGAGAAGCTCCTTTCTTTGAAAAAGGATGACATCTCCTTTGTTCCAGATGAAAAGCCTCATCCTGAGAGCAGATGTGGCGAAGACAGATGAATTGAGAGAAGGAGTTGGCATTTTTACAAGTAACAGGGTGAGAAGAGGTAGCTGTGAGAGTCCATGGGTTTGTGATAGACATCAGTGGATAAGCTGTCTCTTAGATGGAGACAGAGAGATTGAGAAAGGGAAGGGAGGTGTCAGAAATGGAGCAGGTGAATTTGAGGGCCGGGTGGAAGTTGGAGGCAAAGTGGATGAAGTCGATGAGTTCGGCATGGATGCAGGAAGTAGCACCAATGCGGTTGTTGATGCAGCATAGGAAAAGTGTGGGATGGTCACCAGTGTAACATAGAAACATAGAAAACCTACAACACAATACAGGCCCTTCGGTCCACAAAGTTGTGCCGAACATGTCCCTACCTTAGAAATCACTTGGCTTACTTATAGCCCTCTATTTTTCTAAGCTCCATGTACCTATCCAAAAGCCTCTTAAAACAGGGGTCCCCAACCTTTTTTGCATTGCAGACCGGTTTAATATTGACAATATTCTTGCAGACCGGCCGACCCGGGGTTGGGGGGTGGGGTAGGGCTGCCAATGGACAAGAGTAGTAGTCAACCACGTTGGGTTTACCCCGAGAAGACTACAATGACCGTGAATTCTTGCGCGAGAACCAGTGCGCTTGCGTTACTTGCGCATGTGTGTACGTGCGGATTTTTTTTTCTCTACAAATCTTTTTTAGCGATTCTGTTCGGGGGGTGAGGGGTGTTAATCACGACCGGAATATAGGTGATAAGTGGCTAATACACTCACTTTCGTTTCTAAAAGGGTTTATCTAACGAATTTAATATTAAACACACAGCGCATATTTTCCTCGCATGAATATAGTGATAAATCAATTATCAGGGGAGGACAGGGGAGCTTGAAGTAAGTGTTGAACGAACTTCCAGTAGAAGTGGCAGAGGCAGGTTCGATATTATCCTTTAAAGAAAAAATGGATAGGTATATGGACAGGAAAGGAATGGAAGGTTATGGGCTGAGTGCAGATCAGTGGGACTAGGTGAGAGTAGCATTCAGCACGGAGTAGAAGGGCAGAGATGGCCCATTTCTGTGCTGTAATTGTTATATGGTTATATAAGTCAATAGCATCATAACATTTTAAGTAACGTTTGGATATTAAACACACGGCACATATTTTCCCCATATGAATATATAAAATCATTGCAACACACCAATATCGCTGAATTAGTGGGACCCCTGGGCTTGTTTCCCTGCAACAGGATGGTCTTATCGAGGGGTGATGGGAGACAGCGATACTCGAAGGGGGTTCCTTATGTCCAATCTATTCCGCAATTTAGTTTTCGTTGCATTCATTGCAGAGATATGTTGGAAATGGAAGCAATGTTTTCAGTGCTTTTGTGGCTATCTCAGGATATTTAGCCTTGACTTTGATCTGGAATGCCGGCAGAGATGTTATGTCAAACACACTTTTCAGCCCGCTGTCATTTGCAAGCTCAGGGAGTTGATCTTCTTCCCGCGCTGACATGGATGATGCGTGCGTAATGTCTGTGCGTACCGGTCCGCGGCCCGGTGGTTGGAGACCGCTGTCTTAAAAGACCTTATTGTTTCCGCCTCCACCACCGTTGCCGGCAGCCCATTCCACGCACTCACCACTCTGAGTAAAAAAAAACTTACCCCTGAAGAAGTGTAGGCTGGAAACATGGACTGTTCAACATAGCTGACAAACAGGCAGGCATAGCTGGGACACATGCGAGTGCCCATGGCAACACTATTTGTTTGAATGAAGTGGGAAGAACCAAAGGATAAATTATTTAGAGTGAGGACTCTACCCTATATCGACGACTGCATTTGTGCTACTTCTTGCACCCGTGCTGAACTCGTCAAGACCTGATGTGGATTGGGAGACTGCTTTGCTGAGCATCTATGCTCTGCCTGCCAGAATAAGTGGGATCTCCCAGTTGCCACCCATTTTAATTCCACTTCCCAATCTTATTTCAATATTTCCATCCATGGCCTCCTCCACTTTCGTGATGAGGCCACTCTTAGGTTCGAGGAAAAACACCTTGTATTCCGTTTGGGTAGTCTCTAACCTGATGCCATGAACATTAATTTCTCAAACTTCTGGTAATGCCCCCCAACACCCTCGCCATTTCCCATCCCCTTTTCCCTCTCTCACCTCATCTCCTTGCCTGCCCATGGCCTCTCTTGGGTGCTCCTTCCCCCTTTTTCTTTCTTCCATGGTGTTCTGTCTCTTTCACTTTCCAGCTTTTTACTTCATCCCTCCTCCTCCAGGTTTCACCTATCACCTTGTGTTTCTCTCTCCCCTCCCCCCACCTTTTAAATCTACTCAGCATTTTTTACTCCAGTCCTGCTGAGGGGTTTCAGCCGGAAACATTAACTGTACCTTTTTCCTTAGATGCTACCTGGCCTGCTGAGCGCCTCCAGCATTTTGTGATGTACAGGTTTCCCCCGCCATCAGAAGGTAGAGCGTTCCTATGAAACAGTTCGTAAGCCAGAATGTCATAAAGCGAAGAAGCAATTACCATTTATTTATATGGGAAAAATTTATGAGCATTCGCAGACCCAAAAATAACCTACCAAATCATGTCAAATAACACATAAAACCTAAAATAACAGTAACATCTAGTAAAAGCAGGAATGATATGATGAATACACAGCTATATAAAGTGGAAATACTTTTCCACAATAATTGCCTGTACTGTTGGCCTCTGTAGGCAAAATCTCACGCAGGTGCTGTTGGCAAAAACACAGCGCAAGCGCTGTCTAGTAACCTTTAAGCTATGAAGCCGCCAAATCATACCAAATAACACGTAAAAATACCCAGCCAATATAAAGTAGAAATAATGTACGTACAGTGTGGTATCACTTACCGGAATTGGGACAGTGCTGAGCACACTGATGATGGTGTGTTAGGCTGAGTCATTGGAGGTTGGCGTGGTGCAGTGGCCCCCACCCTCCTGGCAGAGAACCGATACTGAGCCGCGAAGCATGCAGTGGTACAGCAGTAGCTGGGAAGCACCCAGCATATCTTTAAGGAAAAAGTCGAAATAAACAAGCTAATGAATTATGTGCACTCAAACCATCCTGCAGATATGCCCTAAACCGACGTACCCTTTCAAAATTAAAGTCGTACTTTATCATTGGAGCGAAAATCTCACGTAGTTGCCTCATGTTCAGTTCCTGGACAACTTCATTTTCGGTCCGTTCTCTACTGCATTCAGTTTTGATTGTTATCCTTTCCTCTTGCAATTGTATCAGCTCTTCATCTATCATTTCTTGGTCATGGGATGCTAAAATCTCTTCAACATCATCTTCGTCAACTTCCACAAGGCAACTCACTTTGTCCTTACTTTGTTCACGATCGAAATGCTTAATTATGCCTAGTTTTACGCTAAGTGTAACACCCTTACGAGTTCTTTCAGGCTTTTCCAATACCTTAGAACTCAACTTGCTAACGGCTGCTCACAGGCATGTGTTTAAGCAATGCTGGCTAGAATGCTGTTCCGAATCCAGGGGAGAGTGGCTGCTTGGGGCGTGCGCTGATTTTTAACGCGTGCTGCTTTTTCCGCATGCTGCTTTTTTCTCGTAACAGTGAAAACACCTTCTGTTAGTGAAAACGGGTAACTAATGTAGGTCTTTCGTAACAGTCAGGTTTCGTAAAGCGAACATTCGAAAAGTGGGGGACACCTGTATACCGATCATCTCTATTATCACTGCCTTAAATTGGCTTCCATTTATAATCTGTCATTTTTAAAACAATTTTCTTTCCAAATTCATCCATAACCTTGCCTCTCCCTAATTCTGAATTCTTTGCTAGCCATTTAAAGTTACTGCACCTCCAGATTTGGCTGTTCAAGGCTTGATTTATTTGGGTCACAATGGGCTTTTCTTTCAACTGGATAGTCTTAGTTTTAAAAATATCTGTGCCTCTTTACCTTCGTTTTTACTTTCAAGATGCTTGAGACCTTTCTAATTTGACCAAGCTATTGGTTACATGTTTTATATCATTGTGGTTCAGTGTCAGATTTTGTTTGATTACGCTTGTGTGCAGCTGACTGGAATGTAGTTTTATGGTGAAGTCATTGTTTTGGTTGCAGTCGTCCGTCTTTGGGTAGCACAGCAAGCTAGTGCTGCAGTGGCAGAGTTAGGATCTGATCAGATAAATCATGACAGAGGGAATGTGTAATCTGACTTGTTTAAATTGGATGAAATTAAGTTCACCTGGAGGGTTCCTAATCACTGGAATTTGGTAGGCCATGAGACTTAATTGGTAGCATGCCAACTGTAATAAGACACACTTTGTAATGGGTTGCTAATGGATTTATTATTTTTAAAAGTTAGTATCCTAAAACATACTGATGCCTCTGTACTCCAAATATGCTTCCAAATTTGGTGGGGGGGGGGTGGGGAGAGTTGTGGGGGTGCTTATGACCTAAGAGGTCATCAAGGCCTTTCAAGTCTGCTCTGCCATTTTGACGAATTGATTTATTACAGTCACATGTACTGCAGTACAGCGAAAAACTATCTTGCATATGGTTCATACGATCAGTTCATTAAAGTAGTGTATTAAGGTAGTACAAGGTAAAATAGTGTAAAATAAAGTACTACAATTACAGAGTGCAGTGCATGAGACAATAAAGTGCAAGTTTTAATGAGGTAGATTGAGAGGGTCAGGAGTCCATCTTGTACTCAGGAACTGTTCAGTAGTCTCATAGCGGAATAAAAGCTGGCCTTGAGTTTGGTGGTATGTGGTTTCAAGCTTTGGAATCTTCTGATATAGGGGGGCGTGGTGGGAGACATAGAGCATGTCTGGGGTGGGTGGGGTCCTTTAGATACACTTGTTGCTACCTCAGTAAAGTAACCGACTTAGAGTCTATGGAGGGAAAGATGGATTCCATGATGTGCTGAGCTGTGTCCACAACCCTCTGCAGTTTCTTGGCAGCCATGGATGGAGCAGTTGGCAGACTAAGCTCTGATGCATCTGGATGGGATGTTTTATATGATGCATCAATTCAAATTAGAGTGGGTCGATCAGGACGTGCCAGATTTATTTAGCCTTGTGAGGAAATGGAGGTGCTGGTGAGCTTTCTTGGTCATAGTGACTGAGGTTGGACACGGACAGATATTTGATGATGTTCATTCCTTGGAACTTAAAGATCCAAGGAATGCTCCTCTGCCCCTCTGCCACCCATTATTTGAGATGCAGTCCAATGCAGAGTATCATTCACAATCTATAGATGGAGTTCAAGCAGAATCTGTCTGTGTAGTTGTGAGTTTATAGGGAGTAGAGTGAAAAGCTGAAAACGCAGCCTGTGGGGCACCAGTGTTGAGCATATTTGTGGCTGAGCTGTTGCCTATCTTTATTGATTGTGGCCTGCTGGTCAGGAAGTCGAGAATTCAGTTGCAAAGGATGCTGAATCCCAGTTCCAGGAATTTGGAGATGAATTTGGTTAGAATTAAGATATTGAAGGGAGAGTTGCAGTCAATAAACAATGGTCTAATGTAGGTGTATTTATTGTCCTGATGCTCCAGGGATGAGTATAGAGTTTAATAACATCTGCTTGTAATCTTAATCATAGAGGAAAATATCCCACAATTAGCAGATTGTGTCAAAACTCAGTACTTGCCACTTCCATTTATACATGGCAGTGAATGTGTAACGACGCTTTCTGATTCTCACCCATAGTGATGATTGAAACAGGATTGCAGAAGACAAAGCAGAAGCATTGCATAATATGTTTAGCTACATTGCTTAGTGGATGACATACTACATCCACAGTACCCTACTCTGCCATTGGTTCTTGTTATTATAGAAGAAAAGCTTGTTCTGTCTAAATATTAAATAATAACTGAAATTACGAGCATGCTGTTTCAATGGTTTGGGGTACAATAATTTTCAGACTACAATGCTGAATACGTGCTCTAGAAATGGTCGATTCTTGTTATACATATGCACAATCAATATGCAGAATTGTCCAGATATGCCTTTTAGATAAAAGCATAAAAATTAACAGCCAGCTTCAATAATACTAGTACCTGAGAAGAATGTGGTAACCTGCCTCAGTGACTATCGTCCAATAGCGCTTAAACCCACTGTGATGAGGTACTGAGAGATTGGTGATGAAACACATCAATTCCTGCCTGAGAAGTGCCTTGGATCTGCTCCAGTTTGCTCACTGGCATAGCGGGTCCACAGCAGATGTAATTTCATTGGCTGTTTACTCAACCCTGGAACATCTAGTGTGCAAAGATGCATACATCAGAATATGCTTTATCAGCTACCATCACCCTCTCAAAATTAATCAATAAGCTTTGAAGTTCAAAATACATTTTATTATCAAAGTACATTTTCTTCTGGGCAGACTCAAATCTATAGAAGAACGAGACAACCCGGTGACATGTTGGGGCATCCTTTGAGAGAAAGGTAGTGCAGTCTGATCGAGTTGATCTTTCCTTTTCTCTTCTATTTCTTCCTCTCTCTTCCTCCCCTGCCTGTTTTTGTCATTCTGGAGACGCGCAGCCCTTTCATCCTTTGTCTTTTCATCTCTTCTACCATTTGTTCTTTCTGTCTGATCCTGGAGTTGTGTGGCCCTGGCCTGATCTGATTCTTTTTCCCTCCTCCTCCTGTGCCTATTGTCATTTTGGAGACGTGCATGCCTCTCCTCCTTTGTCTCTTCTTCTCTCATCTTTTTTGTCCTGACTCTTTGATCCTGGAGTCGTGCGGCTGTGGCCTCATCCGATTCTTGTTCTCTCCCTCTCCTTGCCGCTTCAGAATGACGTTTGGCGTCATATCTTGACCAGAATGGCCCCCTTATCTTTGCACGCGGCATAATTAGGCTTTCCATACTTTTTTACCTTAATGCTTGATAGAAGATATGAAGCAGTAACACCAAAGCCTCCAGGATGCTGATTTTTCTTGATGATGTGGTTGGTGCTCTCCTAAATGGACGTGATAGCCCTGCCCTTTTGCCTGCGGTTGGTGTCACTGCTGTGAGCATCGTGAGGCATGCATCGTGGTGTTGTGTCGCAGTTTCCATTAAAGCTGGAATTGGCTCGAGTTGGGGCCTGTTGATTGACAAATGAGCAATTTTATACGCAATTATAACCCTGAACTTTGCATGCATTCTGTAAGTTAGCACATTTTAAGTCGATTTAGTGGAAAAAAAAGTGTTGCTGTAATGCACCGTTTGGGCTAATTGGAGGTCACAAACAGAGAAACAGAGCATGAGAATTTTAGTAGTATATAAATTCAAAGAATCAATGAAAGACTATCCAACTAGAACATTCAACTAGAGTGCAGGATCAGAATCCGGTTTAATATCACCAGTATATGTCGTGAAATTTGTTACCTTTGCGGCAGCAACACGATACAATTAATAACAATAGAAATGCAAGTGAATTATATTAGGTATATATAAAATAGTTAAGTAAGAAGTGCAAAAATAAAAAAAAGTAGAGAGATAGTGTTCATGATTTCAATTCCATGCAGAAATCAGAAGACAACAAACTAAATACAAAAAGAAGAAACAATAATAGATGAGAAATAAATTTTGAGAATGTGATGAAGAGTCCTTGAAAGGGAGTTCATTGGTTTTGGAAACGGGCAAGTGAAGTTAAGTGAAGTGATCCCCTTCCTTTGAGCCTGGTGGTTGAGGGTTAGTAATTGTTCCTGAACCTGGTGGTGGGAGTCCTAAGGCTCTTGTACCTTTTACCTGATGGCAGCAGTGTGAAGAGAGCATAACATGGATAGTGAGGTTCCCTGATGATGGATGCTGCTTTCCTGCGATAACGTTTCAAGTGAATATGTTTAATAGTTGGGAGGAATTTACCCATGATAGACTTAGTGATATCCACTACTCTTTGTAGAATTTTCTGTATAAGAACACTGGTATTTCCATACCAGGCTGTGATTCAGCTAGTCAGTATACTCTCCACTACACATCCACAGCAGTTTGTCAAAGTTTTAGATATTATTCGTATCTCTGCAAACTCCTCAGGAAGTAGAGGCGTTGCCATGCTTTCCTCGTAATTGCACTTGCATGCTGGGACCAGGACAAGTCCTCTGAAATAATAACATCTAGGAATTTAAAGTTGCTAACCCTCTCTACCTCTGATCCTCTGATGAGGACTGGCTCATGGACCTCTGGTTTCCTTCTCCTTAGGTCTATAATCAGCTGCTTGGTCTTGCTGACATTTAGTGAGAGGTGGTTGTTGTTATGACACCACTGAGCCAGTTTTTCAATCTCCCTTCTATGTGCTGATTGATCAACACCTTTGATTCTGCCTATGACAGTGGTGTCATCAGCAAACTTGAATATGGCATTGGAGCTGTGCTTAGCCACACAGTTGAAAGTGTAAAGCGTATAGAATAGTGGCCTAAGCACCTTGTGGTGCACCTGTGCTGATGGAGATTCTGGAGAAGATTTTGTTGCCAATCCAAACTGACTGGGGTCTGCAAATGAGGAAATCCAGGATCCAATTGCACAAGGAGGTATTGAAGTGAAGGTCATGGAGCTTATTGATTAGTTTTCAGGGGATGATGGTACTGAATGCTGAGCTGTAGTCGATAAAAAGAGCATCCTGATGTATGCATCTTTGCTGTCCATGTGTTGCAGGGTTGAGCGAAGAGTCAATGAGATTGCATCTGCTGTGGGCCTGTTGCTCTGGTAGGCAAATAGGAGTGATCTAAGTTGGTTCTCAAGCAGGAGTTGATCTCTTTCATCATTAACCTCTCAAAACTCTTCATCACTGTGTATGCAAGTGCTACCAGGTGATGGTCATTGAGGCAGGTCACCATACTCTTCTTGGGCACCAGTATAATTGAAACCTGCTTGAAATAAATGCATACCACACACTGCCAAAGCAAGAGGTTAAAGACCTCAGTGAAAACACAGATCAGCACAGGTCTTCAGTCAGCCATGTACCCCATTTAGGCCGGATACTTTTCATGGGTTCATCCTCATGAAGGCTGTTGGTTTCAGAGACTGAAATCATAGGATCATCGGGGGTTGTGGGCATTTGTGATGGTTCCTTCATGTTTTGACAGACAAAGCAAGCATCTAAGACACTGAGCTCATCTGGAAATGTAGCCCTGCTTTCTCCTATGTGATTGATTGAACTTTATAAGAGGTGATTGTATTCAAGCCCTGCCACAACTGTCAGGTATCCTTCCATCAAATGAACATTGGTATGGAATTGCCACTTTGCCCATGAATTGACTTTCCAAAGATAGTACTTGGACTAATAATTTTCTTGGTCACCAGACTTGAATGAGCCTGATCTGGCTGTCAGCAGATTTCTGATCTTGTGGTTCATCCAGAGCTTCTGATTGGGGAAGACTCTGAATGATTTTGTGGGGACACACTCGTCTACAGCAGTTGCAATCATGGTGCACTCATTCAGATCCCTAGATGAGTCCTTAAATACAGCCCAGTCCACTGACTGGAAGCAATTTCATAGCTATTCCTCTGCCTCCCGTGACCATCTCTTTGTTGTCCTAATCTGTAGAGTTTTGGTCTTCGGCTTCTGCCTGTATGCAGGTAGGAGACGGATAGCCAAGTGATCAGATTTCCCAAAATGTGGTCTGAGCATGGAAGAGTAGGTATTCCTTATCTTACTAAGAGTGGTCCAATATGTTGGGATCTCTGGTGCTACAGGTTATATGTCAGTAATTAGGCAGGGTTTTCTTCAAACTTGCCTGTTTGAAATCAAGTGCTCGTTATACTGCATGATGTCATCTCTAAACAAGAAACAGTCCATCCTGATGCATATAAAAGTACATTATTTAGAAGGCAGTTGCATGCTGCGAATGGCAGGGAGCAGTTCAAAAAAGGTATATTTAAAAGAATATTTTGTACAATTGTCTGTAGCCCACAGAACATTGGAACAGGTGCCCCACAAGGCTGTGTGCTTAGCTGCCTCTCTCGTCACTTATACTTGTGACTGTGAAGCTAAGCACAGCTGCAATGCCATATTTAAGTTTGCTGTTGATAACATTGTCATTGGCTGAATTAAATGTGCTGATGAATCAGAAAATAGGAGGGAGATTGAAAATCTGGTTGAGTAGTGCCACAACACCACCCTCACTTAATGTCAGCAAGACTAAAGAGCTGCTTATTCATTTCAAAAGGAGGAAACCAGAGGTCCATGAGCCATTCCTCAGAGGGTTAGCAACTTTAAATTCCTTGGTGTTATCATCTCTGAGTATTTGTTCTGGGCCTTGCACATAAGTACAATTACGAAGAAAGCATAGCAGTACCTCTACTTCCTGAGAAGTTTGCAAAGATTCAGCAACACATCTAAAACATTGAGAAACTTATAGATGTGTGGTGGAGAGTTTACATTCTGGTTGCATCATGATCTGGTATGGAAACCAATACCCTTGAAAGGAAAATCATACAAAAAGTAGATACAGCTCAGTTCAACACTGGCAAAGCCCTCCTCACAGTTGAGCACATCTACATGGAGTGCTGTGTTGTTACGTGAATGAAATTGCTGCAGAAAATTACTGGTAAATAAAAAGCAGCTTCTTTATTTGACAAAACAAGGTACAGCAGGAGATGCTTTCGGTGGAAAGGTCTGCTGGCCCAACGTGGGGCTCGATATTTATGTGCTAAACACAAAGGACAATTCCATATTTACAAAGTATATACAAAGCTTTCTTTTGAAACTACATACAAACTTCACACCTTCTGATTGGCATCCATCCGACAGACGCCAGCATCATTTGGACTGGGATTCACAGCTTTAGGACTCCATTGTTCCAAATTAAATCCCACAATATATTATCAAGGAACAGAAGACTGGTAGCCAAAGCCACTTGCTAAATGTAAATGACCTAAACCCAAAAATCACTCTAACATGCTGTTGCAGGAAAGTAGCATCCATCATCAAGGACTCTTACCACCGAACTCATGCTCTATTCTTACTGCTGGCAACAGGAAGAAGGTACCCAAGCCTTGGGGCCCACACCACCAGATTCAAGAACAGTTATTACTCCTCAACCATCAAGTTTTCAAAGCAGCAGGGTTAGCTTCACTCAATTTATTTGCCCCATTATTGAACTGTTCTGACAACCTATGGACTCACTTTCAAGGACTCTTCATCTCATGTCCTTTATTTATTGTTTGTTTATGAATATAATTTCGGTTTCTTATTTTTTATTTGCACAGTTTGTTGTCTTTTGCACATTGATCGTTTGTCCCTCTTGTTGGGTGTAGTCTTTCATTGATTTTATTATGTTTCTTGGATTTACTGTGTATGCCCATTTTAAAAAAAAATCAAATCTCAAGGTTGTATATAGTGACATAAATATACTTGGATATTAAATTTAGTTAAACTTTGAATTTCACTGTGTTAAATTACTGCTCTTGGTAATCAGCAGAGTAAAGCAAATTTTTTTTAATGGTGCTGATGTACAGTTTCATTCTCCCATACTGTTTAAAACAATAAAGGCATTTTACCTGTTCCCATAAGATCTGATGTTGAAACCATTGCTACGTTGTAGCTGATCATTACGTCATGAATTTGAGAGATGTTATCAAAGCTTGGGAATGACTGCAACTTGTAATCTGTGAAGTTTATATACTGCGGAGGTGTAGTGAAAGGGGTAAACGCTAGGGGTAGCAGATGATCTGAGCTTTTTCTGAGGAGCCCAAACTGAATTTTTTTTAAGCAACACACATCAAAGTTGCTGGTGAATGCAGCAGGCCAGGCAGCATCTCTAGGAAGAGGTACAGTCGACGTTTCAGGCAGAGACCCTTCGTCAGGACTAACTGAAGGAAGAGCTAGTAAGAGATTTGAGAGGGGGAGGGGGAGATCCGAAATGATAGGAGAAGACAGGAGGGGGAGGGATGGAGCCAAGAGCTGGACAGGTGATTGGCAAAGGGGATATGAGAGGATCATGGGACAGGAGGCCCAGGGAGAAAGACAAGTGGAGGGGGTGGAAACCTAGAGGATGGGCAAGGGGTATAGTCAGAGGGACAGAGGGAGAAAAAGGAGAATGACAGAAAGAATGTGTGTATAAAAATAAATAACGGATGGGGTACGAGGTTTGATGAACATGTGGGTATGCTGTGAAACTGCACAGAGGGTGCTTCAACCTGTTGATTGTGGGTGTGCTGTGGAAGTTGGTTCATTACAGAATACCAAGTTTTTGACTTATTGTTCATGTTAATAGATGGTAAGACCCAACTGGTGAGGTGTTTAACAAAGGTTAAAGCTGAAATGATGGTTAGACTTTGGATATTGTTATTAGCTTGATTTAAAAGTAAACGACTACTAATTGCAATCTATCAGTCCAAACATCAAAGTTGTCTAGGCCCTGTCAATCTTCATTATTGAGGGGAAAAAGAACTAATTGTGATGTGAACATTGCCATTTCTCAACTTTTGAGGTGAAGGTAGATTGTAGACAAAGCTGAAAAATAGATTGCTGTAGTCATGTTCTCGGCCTGAATTGTAGCCGTGGTTGCTGTCATCTTGACTTATGTCGTAAATGAAACTAGCCAGTGTAGTTTTCTGCAATCCAATTTGCTTCAGTTTTCATAACACTGATTAAAATTTGCTGCAAGCAGTAAAATGGCAAGCATGCAGAATTTCCAATTGCCTTTTACAGTGTTTTGTGACTTTCTAAACAGCAGTTTACTGACCAATATTTGTCTGACGCATGCAGTGGTTGGTAGTACAATAGTTTTAGAAACCCACAAAAGTAAAAGTGCAGGCAAATGGTTTATAGTTAATTGAGAGATTTTGTTCCTAGAAATTTAGTGAACCATGTCAATATTAACCCAGACAGTTAATAGTTTTAGTAACAAAACAAATGTAGTGTTGTGACTGACTGGGTCACTCTTGTGTATTAAATCTATTTTACAATTGTGCACGTGTGAATAAAGTGATCTAAATAAAAAATCTACCTTCAAAGGAGCAGAATTAAGGCCAGCCTTTATTTTCTAACATGGCAGGGATCCTGCTTGCATGCAAATTCCTCTAAAATTGGTTGATTTGAATTTCATTTTCTTTCTTTTCAAATTGTTTTATTGTTATATTATACAAAAGAAATAACACAAGTACATTGAAGTAACAACACTTACAATATCTCAAAGAGAAAAAACATTATCTTAAAGACTGAAAAATAAATTTTGTGATAATTAAAAAAAACCCTACTAAGCAGAAAAAGTGGGAGGGGGGGACCCCATTAGGTGTACAACCCCGGAGCCATGTGTCATACAAAAAGCTTCTAAAAATAAACATCAATCCACCAGTAAGCGTGATATAAATTTCAAATGATTAAATATTTCACTCCTGTAGCTTGTAGAATTAGACATTTCAATTTATTTGTCCTCTCAGAGACCAAAAGTTGATGCATGAATTGTTTAATAACTGAGATTAACCATTTTTGCAGAACACCAATAAAACTCAATTTACATGTTTGAACTGAATCAAAAATAAAAGGAACTTAAAATTCAGACACAATCTATCTATCACTTTGCTACTTCACATGAGATACTTGTGCATTCTTAGTGATTTTTAAGTTACACATCTAAACTATGAAATAAAAAAAAACTTTTGTCCTATTTGGACAATCTCCCTGTAAGATCAGTTGAGAAACCTACAACAATTCTGTTTTATCTTGCTATCCTGCAGCTTCTGATTCTAGACTCTTATAAATAAAGTACAAGTACTGTCTCTCTCTGTCATTACTCATAGAGCATAGAACGTTATAAAGTGGTACATATCTTTTGGCCCACAATATTGTGTCGACCTTTTAATCTACCTTAAGATCAATCTAACCCTTCCCTCCTACATACCACTCCTTTTTTTTTTATCATCCATGTGCCTATCAGGGAGTTTCTTAATTGCCCCTAATGTATTTGCTACATTACCACCATCCATTTCAGGGTGTTTCACGCACTCACCACTCTGTTTATAGAACTTGGCTCTGACAACTCTTTCACCCTAGGGTAATCTCGGTAATTTAATTCAGTTATTCTGACTAATGAAAGTTAACAGTTCCTGAAGATTGGAGGGTGGCTAATGTAACCCCGCTTTTTAAAAAAGGAGGGAGAGAGAAACCGGGGAATTATAGACCAGTTAGCCTAACATCGGTGGTGGGGAAAATGCTAGAATCAGTTATCAAAGATGTGATAACAGCACTTTTGGAAAGCAGTGAAACCATCGGACAAAGTCAGCATAGATTTGTGAAAGGAAAATCATGCCTGACGAATCTCAGAATTTTTTGAGGGTGTAACTAGTAGAGTGGATAGGGGAGAACCAGTGGATGTGGTATATTTGGATTTTCAAAAGGCTTTTGACAAGGTCCCACACAGGAGAATAGTGTGCAAATTTAAAGCACATGGTATTGGGGGTAAGGTATTGATGTGGATAGAGAATTAGTTGGCAGACAGGAAGCAAAGAGTGGGAATAAACGGGACTTTTTCAGAATGGCAGGCAGTGACTAGTGGGGTACCGCAAGGCTCAGTGCTGGGACCCCAGTTGTTTACAATATACATTAATGACTTAGATGAGGGAATTAAATGCAGCATCTCCAAGTTTGCGGATGACACGAAGCTGGGCAGCAGTGTTAGCTGTGAGGAAGATGCTAAGAGGATGTAGGGTGACTTGGATAGGTTGGGTGAGTGGGCAAATTCATGGCAGATGCAATTTAATGTGGATAAATGTGAGGTTATTCACTTTGGTGGCAAAAACAGGAAAACAGATTATGAATGGTGGCCGACTAGGAAAAAGGGAGGTGCAACGAGACCTGGGTGTCATTATACACCAGTCATTGAAAGTGGGCATGCAGGTACAGCAGGCGGTGAAAAAGGCGAATGGTATGCTGGCATTCATAGCAAGAGGATTCGAGTGCAGGAGCAGGGAGGTACTACTGCAGTTGTACGAGGCCTTGGTGAGACCACACCTGGAGTATTGTGTGCAGTTTTGGTCCCCTAATCTGAGGAAAGATGTTCTTGCCATCGAGGGAGTACAAAGAAGGTTCACCAGATTGATTCCTGGGATGGCAGGACTTTCATATGATGAAAGACTGGATCGACTAGGCTTACACTCTCTGGAATTTAGAAGATTGAAGGGGAGATCTTATTGAAACGTATAAGATCGTAAAGGGATTGGACAGGCTAGATGCAGGAAGATTGTTCCCGATGTTGGGGAAGTCCAGAACGAGGGGTCACAGTTTGAGGATAAAGGGGAAGCCTTTTAGGACCGAGATTAGGAAAAACTTCTTCACACACACAGAGTGGTGAATATGTGGAATTCTCTGCCACAGGAAACAGTTGAGGCCAGTTCATTGGCTATATTTAAGAGGGAGTTAGATATGGCCCTTGTGGCTAAAGGGATCAGGGGGTATGGAGGGAAGGCTGGTACAGGGTTCTGAGTTGGATGATCAGCCATGATCACACTGAATGGTGGTGCAGGCTCGAAGTGCCGAATGGCCTACTCCTGCACCTATTTTCTATGTTTCTATGTAACACACAATACACCTAAGTAATAGGAAGGATGTGGATGCTATACAGAGAGTGCAGAGGATATTTTCAAAAATGTTGCCTAGATTTGAGAGCATGCATTATGAGAATAGGTTAAGTGAACTTTGCCTTTTCTCCGTGGAGCGACGGAGGACGAGAGGTGACCTGATTAGACGTGTATAAGATGATAGGCATTGAGCGTGTGGATACCTAGAGCCTTTTTCCCAGGGCTAAAATGGCTAAATCGAGGGGGCGTAGTTTTAAGGTGCTTGGAAGTAGGTACTGTGTACATACATCTATTGATGCTTCTGGACACATCTTCAGTGATGTTCCTGGAATCATCGAGTGTTTCGGGTCTTTCAACATCATACAACCTCCTCCAGGTGACCCAGCCGGGGCTGATCAGACCCCAGCTTGTGTCCAGATGGTTAGCTACTTATGACCCCATGGCTCCTCTCTTTTGAGCCACAGCCATCTTGAGGCCCTCTGCCGCATCGGTGGTACTGCGGATGGCTGTCCTCTTCCTCTCTCTCTCGATGCCCAAAATGCTGAAGCTATAAGGGGGATGTCAGAGGTAAGTTTTTCCACAGAGTGGTGGGTGTGTGGAATGCACTGCCAGAGAAGGTGGTAGAGGCGGATACAATAGGGTCTTTAAAAGATCTTAGATAGGACATGGAGTTTAAAAAAATAGTGCTATGTGGTAGGGAAATTTTAGGCTGCTTTGAGAGTAGGTTACATGGTCGGCACAACATTGTGCCCTGAAGGGCCTGAAATGTACTGTAGATTTTCTATGTTCTAACTTGTACGGCAACTTTGAGGGATCAATGGACGTGAATCCTGAGCCCGTCCAAAGAAATTAAGATTAGAAATTATTCTCATCACCTTTGTTCAGTCCTGCTGCTTTGTGTCATCTTTGACACTTTAACTTGCTCCTGTGTTATTTTATATCTTTCTATATTTTGGTGGCCATGAATCAAAAATCCTATCTCTATTGTCTCTAGCTTTGAGATGCATGAATTTAAATGCATTTGGTTTAAAAGAAACTGACTGGGAAACTGATTACCACACAGTTTTAAGCTCGGTTGTGTCTAATTTCTTTGGGTCGATTTCTTATTTTTGTATTTTCCTGTAGAACAGAGGCTAGCTCTAGCTCTCATTGCTCTCAAATTCCTGATCCTAAATAACATTTAAGCATAAGTTTGATTCAAATATAAATTATCCAGTTTGAAAATCCAGGTTCTCATCATTACTTTTGTCGATTGTATGATAATTGTGGCTGTTTTTTTTAGCAAATGGTTAAGAAATTGGCAAATGTAGTAACTCATTTGAAGAAATGATGTGAAGAAAAGTTTTGCATACGTCTGATGCATTGGAATCCATTTTAAGGTTAATTTAATTAATAGTACTGATGCTGTTGAGCAGAGGAAATTTAGTCTGAAATTGACACTGTCATTATAGTAAGAGAGCTAATTGTATGTTTTCTACAATTTGATCAGGTTTGCTACAGTCATATTCCAGAAACGCTAGAGAACTGAAAGTATACCATTTGTGAATCGAGTTTGCTGAAGTGACTGTACCCAGTTCAGATCTGAGTTACAATGAGATATGGCCTCTGCTCACTACATTCATGATAACTATCAAGAAAACATCCCATTTAACAAAACTTGGTCCACAGCTTTTATTCCTTGCCAATTCAAGTGTTCATCTAAGTATTTCTCGAATGAGAGTAGTTGCTTCCATCAACCTTCAGTCAGTGTGTTCCCATCCCAACTTGTCCTCTGGCTCTAAAAGAAATTACTCCTTGTATCCCCAATAAACGTTTTAACCCCTTAGCATATGCCCTCTAATTGTAAGGATCTCTGCACTGGGAAGAATGTTCCAATCTGTGCACCTCATATTGTTTCCTACCAGTTCCCTACCTGTTCCCCACCTAAGAATGTAGCCTAGCTTCCTTAGTTTCTCTTCACAACTAAAATGTTCCATCACAGGTAACATCCTGGTGATCTATTCTGCCCTTAGTGGATTTTGCATCCTTCCTCTAATGATCAGAACTGCATGCCGTGTTCTAGTTTGATGGATCGGTATTTCATCAAGCATTGGAATACTTCTTTTTACTCTCTGCCATTGTTGATTTGGTCCAGAATTGTGAATACCTTATTAACTGCTCCTCTGACTTGTTCAGCCACTTAATGATTTGTGTCCCAGGTTCCCCCAACTTCTGTACCTCAGTTGTGGCAGTATCAAAAAAATTCAAATTTATTATTGAAGTATGTGTGCATTATAACCTTGGGATTAATCTTTTTGTGGCACCCACAATGCAAAGAAACACAGTAGAATCAACAAAAATCTCCATCCAACAAAGACTGACAAACATCTAATCTGCTAAAGAGGACAAATCGTGCAAATATTAAAAAAAAAGTAAACAAATAATACATATAACATGAACTGCTGAGTTCTGAAAGTGAGTCCACAGCCTGTGCAGTCAGTTCAGCATGAGATAAGTGAAGCCTGTTCAGGAGCCTGATGGCTGTCGGGGTACAACCTGAAGCATTAATTTGGTTTATATTTCTACAGTTGCTGTCTGTCCTGCTATACATGCCCAACTTTTTTTTTGTGATTTTAGCCTTTGTTCTATTATTGCTTCATCATTTCTTTCTACCAAAATGCAGTGCCTCACTTCTCCACATTAAATTTCTTCTGCGTGTTTGTTTCATAGTCATACCTTATTGATCCCGGGGGAAATTGTTTTTCATTACAGTTGCACCGTAAATAATAGTAATAGAACCATAAATAGTTAAATAGTAATATGTAAGTTATGCCAGTAAATTATGAAATAAGTCCAGGACCAGCCTATGGGCTCAGGGTGTCTGATCAGGGTGTCTGACCCTCCAAGGGAGGAGTTGTAAAGTTTGATGGCCACAGGCAGGAATGACTTCCTATGATGCTCTGTGTTGCATCTCGGTGGAATGAGTCTCTGGCTGAGTGTACTCCTGTGCCCACCCAGTACATTATGTAGTGGATGGCAGACATTGACCAAGATGGCCTGCAACTTAGACAGCATCCTCTTTTCAGACACCATTGTGAGAGAGTCCAGTTCCATTCCCACAACATCACTGGCCTTACGAATGAGTTTGTTGATTCTGTTGGTGCCTGCTACCCTTAGCCTGCTGCCCCAGCACACAACAGCAAACATGATAGCACTGTCCACCACAGACTCGTAGAACATCCTCAGCATCGTCCGGCAGATCTTAAAGGACCTCAGTCTCCTCAGGAAATAGGGACGGCTCTGACCCTTCTTGTAGACAGCCTCAGTGTTTTTTGACCAGTCCAGTTTATTGTCAATTCGTATCCTCATGTATGTGTAATCCTCCACCATGTCCACACTGACCCCCTGGATGGAAACAAGGGTCACCGGTGCCTTAGCTCTCCTCAGGTCTACCACCAGCTCCTTAGTCTTTTTCACATTAAGCTGCAGATAATTCTGCTCACACCATGTGACAAAGTTTCCTACCGTAGCCCTGTACTCAACCTCATCTCCCTTGCTGATGCATCCAACTATGGCAGAGTCATCCGAAAACTTCTGAAGATGACAAGACTCTTTGCAGGAGTTGGAAGTCCAAGGTGTAAATGGTGAAGAGATAGGGAGACAAGATAGTCCCCTATGGAGCCCCAGTGGTGCTGATCACTCTGTCAGACACACAGTGTTGCAAGCACACGTACTGTGGTCTGCCAGTCAGGTAATCAAGAATCCATGATACCAGGGAAGCATCCACCTACATCGCTGTCAGCTTCTCCCCCAGCAGGGCAGGGTGGATGGTGTTGAACACACTGGAGAAGTCAAAAAACATGACTCTCACAGTGCTCGCTGGCTTGTCCAGGTAGGCATAGCTAACTTCTTGAAGGTCAATGAAAATCAATCAGCGGATTTTTCATTTCATGGAGAAATAATGGAAATGTTCACCTCACCAGGCAGCTTCTGTGGAAGAAAAAGCAGTTAATGTTTCAGGATAGAGATACCTTATCAGAATGGCCAAGTTTATATTTTTAATACATTAACATACTCTTAATTTAGAAAAATTTGATAACACTGTGTTTTGAAGTATTGTAAAAATTTCTTTTTATGGTGTACTTAATCTAGCATTTGAACACTGAAACAGAACTTCTATTACAGCAAATTCCATGTGCATGTAACCTGTTACTAATTTTTTTTGGACAATCAATATTATATGGATTGTTCTTCTGAAAATCGGGAACAGTGAATTTTAAATGATCCTAAAAATAAAACCTGACAAAACTCAGTAAGAGCAGTATTTCGTCATGTGGTGCTTCAAGTCTGCTTTTATTCAATAATACCATAGCGAATTTGATTGTTGTTTTTTAAAGTGATTTGTCTCCTTCATCTTCAGGCAGTGCCCCTCCCTTTGACTTGGCCTCTCCTACCTGGGGAACAACATTTCCTGCTCTGTTAAATCCTTTAAAAACACATTAATCACTGGGATTGACTTGTTCTTAGAAACATAGAAGCATAAAAAACCTACAGCACAATACAGGCCGTTCGGCCCACAAAGTTGTGCCGAATATGCCCCTATCTTAAAAATTACTAGGCTTACCTATAGCCAGCTATTTTACTAAGCTCCATGTACCTATCTAAATGTCTACTAAAAGGCCCTATCATATCCGCCTCCACCATTGCTGGCAGCCCATTCCACGCACTCACCACTCTCTGAGTGAAAAATTTACCCCTGACATCATCTCTGTACCTATTCTCCAGCACCTTAAACATGTGTCCTCTTGTGGCAATCATTTCAGCCCTGGGAAAAAGCCTCTGACTATCCACATGATCAATGCCTCTCATCATCTTATACACCTCTATCAGGTCACCTCTCATCCTCCGTCGCTGCAAGGAGAAATGGCCGAGTTCACTCAACCTATTATCATGAGGCATGCTCCCCCAAACCAGGCAACAACCTTGTAAATCTCCTCTGTACCCTTTCTATGGCTTCCACATCCTTCCTGTAGTGAGGCGACCAGAGTTTCTTCTAAACTCACAGGTTAAAGGCCCATTCTGTTCCATCTGTTCATAGTGAAAATCCTTTTTTCCCAAGAATCATTTTAATAAACCTTCACAGCATCTTGCTCACTCAGCCTCTTGACATACCCTTGCTTGTTCTTCTCGCAACTGAGACACAGGAGACTGCAGATGCTAGAATCTGGAGAACTTGGAGGATCTCAGCAGATCTGTGGTAGGAAAGGGATTGTCATGTTATGGGTTAAAATCCTGATCAGCATCCTGATACCGGTTTTTGACCCAAAACAGCAGCGTTTCCTTTCCTCCCACAGATGCTGCTCAACCTGCTGACAGAGACTTTTCTTCAGGACTGGAAGGGAAGGAGGATGATGCCAAAAGAAAAAGGTAGGGAGAGGGGAAGGAAGATAGCTAAGAGGTGACAGATAAAGCCAGGTGGGTAGGAAAGCTTGTTGCTGAAGTTGGTCCATGAACCCATGACCACACCTCATTATTCCTTTTTTACATTTATGTATTTTGTTGTTGATAGTAATTTTGTGTTTGCACTGTACTGTCTCCCACAAGGCAACAAATTTCACATCATATAAATCAGTGATGATAAACCTGATTCTGAGTGTGATTCAAAAGATGAGCAAAAGTAAATTCGTCTAGTAATGTGATTTGCATTGGTCTTCTATATACCTCGTGGAAAAGCACCCAACTTTTTCATGGAACATAGGGGTGGTTGCTAAAATATTTAACACAACAGAACAAATGTTATATGTATGTATGCCCCATTATATTGGTGCATTAAACTACTGATTTTATCCATTTTATTACAATAATGTGAAACATCTAAAGCCCTGCGTATCCATGGTAAGAAATTATTGGTAAGAAATGATATTAAATCATTAGAAAGAGGTGATATAGGATCGGAAGGTGCAGAATCTTTATGGGTTGAGCTAAGAAATAGCAGGGGTAAAAGGACCCTGATGGCAGTTATTTATAGGCCTCCAAACAGCTGCAGGGATGTGGACTACAAATTACAACTGGAAATAGAAAAGGCTTGTCAGAAGGGCAGTGTTATGATAATGGTGGGGGATTTTGACATGCGAATGGATTGGGAAAATCAGGTCAGCACTGGATCTCAAGAGAGAGAATTTGTAGAATGTCTGCGAGATGGCTTTTTAGAACAGCTTGTTGTTGAGCCCACTAGGGGATCGGCTGTACTGGATTGGGTATTGTGTAATGAACCGGAGGTGATTAGAGAGATTGAGGTGAAGGAACCCTTAGGAGGCAGTGATCATAACATGATTGAGTTCACTGTGAAATTAGAAAGAGAGAAGCCGAAATCTGATGTGTCAGTATTTCAGTGGAGTAAAGGAAATTACAGTGGCATGAGAGAGGAACTGGCCAAAGTTGACTGGAAAGGGACACTGGCGGGAAAGACAGCAGAGCAGCAGTGGCTGGAGTTTATGCGAGAAACGAGAAATGTGCAAGACAGGTATATTGCAAAAAAGAAGAAATTTTCGAGTGGAAAAAGGATGCAACCATGGTTGACAAGAGAAGTCAAAGCCAAAGTTAAAGCAAAGGAGAGGGCATACAAGGAAGCAAAAATTAGTGGGAAGACAGAGGATTGGGAAGTTTTTAAAACCTTACGAAAGGAAACCAAGAAGGTCATTAAGAGAGAAAAGATTAACTATGAAAGGAAGCTAGCAAATAATATCAAAGAGGATACTAAAAGCTTTTTCAAGTATATAAAGAGTAAACGACAGGTGAGAATAGATATAGGACCAATAGAAAATGATGCTGGAGAAATTGTAATGGGAGATAAGGAGATGGCAGAGGAACTGAACGAGTATTTTGCATCAGTCTTCACTGAGGAAGACATCAGCAGTATACCGGTGACACACAAGGGTGGCAGGGAAGAGAAGTGTGCGCAGTCACAATTATGACAGAGAAAGTACTCAGGAAGCTGAATAGGCTAAAGGTAGATAAATCTCCTGGACCAGATGGAATGCACCCTCGTGTTCTGAAGGAAGTAGCTGTGGAGATTGCGGAGGCATTAGCGATGATCCTTCAAAAGTCGATAGATTCTGGCATGGTTCCGGAAGACTGGAAGATTGCAAATGTCACTCCGCTATTTAAGAAGGGGGCAAGGAAGCAAAAAGGAAATTTTAGACCTGTTAACTTGACATTGGTGGTTGGGAAGTTGTTGGAGTCAATTGTCAAGGATGAGGTTACAGAGTACCTGGAGGCATATGACAAGATAGGCAGAACTCAGCATGGATTCCTTAAAGGAAAATCCTGCCTGACAAACCTATTACAATTTTTTGAGGAAATTACCAGTAGGCTAGACAAGGGAGATGCAGTGGATGTTGTATATTTGGATTTTCAGAAGGCCTTTGACAAGATGCCACACATGAGGCTACTTAACAAGATAAGAGCCCATGGAAATACGGGAGAGTTACATATGTGGATAGGGCATTGGCTGATTGGCAGGAAACAGAGAGTAGGAATAAAGGGATCCTATTCTGGTTAGCTGCCAGTTACCAGTGGTGTTCCACAGGGATCAGTGTTGGAGCCGCTTCTTTTTACATTGTACATCAACGATTTGGACTATGGAATAGATGGCTTTGTGGCTAAGTTTGCTGATGATACGAAGATAGGTGGAGGGGCCAGTAGTACTGAGGAAACGGAGAGTCTGCAGAGAGACTTGGATAGATTGGAAAAATGGGCAGAGAAATGGCAAATGAAGTACAATGTTGGAAAGTGTATGGTTATGCACTTTGGCAGAAAAAATAAATGGGCAGACTATTATTTAAATGGGGAAAGAATTCAAAGCTCTGAGATGCAACGGGACTTGGGAGTCCTCTTACAGGATACCCTTAAAGTTAACCTCCAGGTTGAGTCAGTAGTGAAGAAGGCGAATGCAATGTTGGCATCCATTTCTGGAGGAGTAGAGTATAGGAGCAGGGATGTGATGTTGAGGCTCTATAAGACGCTGGTGAGACCTCACTTGGAATACTGTGGGCAGTTTTGGTCTCCTTATTTAAGAAAGGATGTGCTGACGTTGGAGAGGGTACAGAGAATATTCACTAGAATGATTCCGGGAATGAGAGGGTTAACATATGAGGAATGTTTGTCCGCTCTTGGACTGTATTCCTTGGAGTTTTGAAGAATGAGGGGAGACCTCATAGAAACATTTCAAATGTTAAAAGGCATGGATAGAGTGGATGTGGCAAAGTTGTTTCCCATGATGGGAGAGTCTAGTATGAGAGAGCATGACTTCAGGATTGAAGGGCGCCCTTTCAGAACAGAAATGTGAAGAAATTTTTTTTAGTCAGAGGGTGGTGAATCTATGGAATTTGTTGCCATGGGCAGCAATGGAGGCCAAGTCATTGGGTGTATTTAAGGCAGAGATTGATAGGTATCTGAGTAGCCAGGGCGTCAAAGGTTATGGTGAGAAGGCGGAGGAGTGGGACTAAATAGGAGAAAATGGATCAGCTCGTGATAAAATGGTGGCGCAGACTCGATGGGCCGAATGGCCTACTTCTGCTCCTTTGTCTTATGGTCTTATGGATATTCAAAACTTAGAGATGTTAAACATATAGTTCTTTTGACATAATCTAGGGCAAATTGTTGTGAAGTTTCTCTGTTTGGAATTTATAAAGATTTTGGAATTCTTTATCACTTTACAATATACTTCCTTTTTGCTGAAGGTTCGCTGGGACCTTAGTTCATTCTGTGTAAAGAAATGTGACTAAAAGCATTGATTTTTGTTTTATATAATAGGAATTTAGACAGTTTCAGCTATTGCTGATATAGCATTGAGTGTAAATGAAATCTTTCATGCAAACAAACCAAGGGGTAGGTGGTCTCTTTAGTACAGTGAATGCTAGAGAAATATCACCATTTGAGAATTACATCCTCCTGAATTGAAGAACTTGCATATGAAACAGAAAGGTTACTTCTCCCAGTGTCACAGATATAAAGAAGGGTTTGAAAAGAAAAGATGTGAATTTTAATTTTAACTTTTCTGTAGACACCCTGCTCAACCTGAAAGGTACATATTTACTGAATAATGTGTTAACTCTGTGTTTTCCTCTAAAATATTCTTAATCCTTTAGTTGCCCCAGAATGCCAGTGCAGCTTATCACATTTCCCTTTTTATCCATCATTAATGTAATGCTGACAGGTGCACTCCATTATTACTTATATCATTTACACCTTCCTGCACATGAGTGGTTTCAAATAAAATGGGGGAGTTTTTACTGCAGAACTCTTGGGTCAACAGAGCTAAATTCTTGTGTATTTAGGGAATTCTTATTATAGCTCATTAGATGCTGAACATAATTTAAACTGGAGGGGAGGAGAAGATGGCAGCGCGATGCAGCGCGCATGGCTGCTCCGAATTGATTTCGTATTTGTGAAGTAGGACACCGTGCACAATCCTGATTTGATGGAGACAGCTGTGAGAAGCACGGAGGAACATCTGAAGAAACTTCTGAAATGCCAGCTTCGCTGCCGCTGTTACTGTGCGATCGAGAATCTCCGGAGGGGAAGGTTCCAAATCCTCGGCTTTGCCTGTTGCCAGGGCCAGGGTCGAAGTGCTCGGAGCTCGGTGTCGGAGGGCTGGTCGGAGGCTTGAAGTTTTCGGAGGGACTCGAGTCGGCTCTGGTCGGGGTGCTTCCAGGGTGCTGCATCGGCAAGTTTGCGGCGCTGGAAGCTCATGGCAGGAAGAGAGTTTTTCTTCCTTCTACTGTCTGCGTGAGATAATGGGACTTTCGAGAGACTTTGAGATTTTTTTTACCGTGCCCATGGTCTGTTCTTCTATCAAATTATGGTATTGCTTTGCACTGTTGTAACTATATGTTATAATTATGTGGTTTTTGTCAGTTTTTTCAGCCTTGGTTTGTCTTGTGTTCCTGTGATATCATTCTGGAGGAACATTGTATCATTATCTTGAAGGGGGGGAAAGTTTAAAGTGAACATTAGAGGGGGCTTCTTCACACAGAGTGGTGGGAGTGTGGAATGAGCTGCCAGATGAAGTGGTAAATGCGGGCTCACTTTTAACATTTAAGAAAAACTTGGACAGGTACATGGATGAGAGGTGTATGGAGGGATATGGTCCAGGTGCAGGTCACTGGAACGAGGCAGAAAAATGGTTCGGCACAGCCAGGAAAGGCCAGAAGGCCTGTTTCTGTGCTGTAATGTTCTATGGTTCTTAATGCATGCATTACTAAATGACAATGAAAGAGGACTGCGTGTCGTTATAATCTAATTTAAAAAACTTCCTCAATGTTATTATTTTATTGCTCAGCACATAGTGATTCTTTTCAGGAGAACATGATCACACAAATTTGGATAACTGATGCTAATGTACTGCATTTCAGTGTTAAATTTGAAAGATGAAATACTGTAATAGATTATCTAATGCAGAGTAGAAGTTCTATCTTTCATTATTTGATATGTGTGTTGCTAACAAGGCCAATTTATTGCTTATGTCTGATTGCCTTTGGAAAGGTGGCAGAGAGCCATTTTCCTGAACCATTATAGTCCACAGAAAAGCAACATCCATCAGAATCAGGTTTATTATCACTGACATATGATGTGAAATTTGTTGCTTTGCTGCAACAGTACAGTGCAATACATAATTGCTATAAGCCACAATAAGAAATACAGCAGATTCTGGTTAATTAGGGCAGCCACTCACTTGAGACAACTCAAAGAACAAAAACTGATAGAAAATATCTGGGATTCCCTTTGTTTATTTGGGACAGTGCTGCTTAATTGGGGCAGGAGACTGTTGCTGAACAGTTTCTTATGAGGGTCAATCACGTACTCTTGTGTGGATGTAGATACAACACCATAATTTGAGCAAACAGTTTTTAAATAGCATCAGTTGTATATGTTTGTGTTCAAGGAGCAGCAAATTTTGTCACTTACAGTTGGTGAGAAATAAGCAGTAAGACAATTCAGAGCTGTGTTACTCACTATGGTTCTAAGCATTCAGGCTTGGAGATGCCAAAAACTACTGGGAGTGAAAAAGAAATGATTTCACGACTCCAAGTTAGAAACTACAAAGAATTTGACAATCATCTTGAATATTACAATGAAAATGAAAGTTTGGTGGATGCAGTCATTGATAACATTGTATGAAGCAGGTCCATTATTTGCACTGGGTGTCTGCACTGATTTTGTTCATTTACAGTCAAAAGAATACAACACAGATGAATCCCTTAGTCAATAACTATTGGGAGCGAACACAGAGTTTTATAATACTGCATTAGTTTTGGCAGTTTTCTAATTCCTGTTGCATTTCATTTACATCATTTTTAACACTGTCTTTTTTGTACCTTTTCAAACTATTTGCATTGAAAATAAACTAAACTTGAGCTTCAAGTTGGATACAGGTATTGATTATGACCGACATTTCAGTTACAAACTCTGCCATCTTCAGGGATAATGCCTGGGCCTCATCCTCATCCTCATCCTCATCCTCCTCCTCGTCCTCTCCCCCCCATTCCTCTCTCTCTCCTCCTCCCCACCCACCACCAGCTTAATCCTGCATTACCGCCACCTTCTGCTCCGCAATAGGCTTACATTCCAAATTCCTTCGCCCAATCATATATACACACACACACACACACCCACCCACCCCCTAACCTACATTTTATACTCCTATCTTTGGCCATCCTAGCACCCTCTTCCTGCTTATTGATCATATCCTATATAAAAAAAAAACCTGTACCCCTGAAGAAAGCTAAAAATACCCTGACCTGTGCTCTCTTACCCGTGCCCAGCAACCCTTTTAATGTGAATTCCTGCACCCCCAGTTCCCTTAGATTGATTATCATCACCTCTCTCTGTATCCCATACTTCCTGCAAATCAGAACTACATGTTCTACTGACTCCTCTTCCTGACATTCCTCACACAATCCTGCCTGGTGTTTCCCTCTCATTTTCAATGTTTTGTTTAATGCACAGTGCCCCAGCCTTAACCGAGTCCACACAGGTTCCTCTCTTCTGTATCCACTGCCTACCCTAGTACCTGCACCACTTTTTTGTATTTGATATAAATGCCTCCCTTTCCCCTCCCTGTCCCATCTTTCTTGCCACATTTGGTTGATTTTCTTCCCAGATTACACACTTAACCTCTGCTTTACTGATACTAATGTGCATTTCTGTATTTTCTTTTCTTTAACGCCCTCTTTACCAACTCATCCACCCTCTCATTCCCCTTCACCCCTACATGTGCTGGAACCCATAAAAATTTTTACCTGACCTCCCTGATTTGCTATTCTTGTGACTGACTGTACATCTTGCCGACTGTTTGAGTGAAAATACCTTAAACTTGCTGGAACTGAGGTGAATCTGAGCACATCAACACTTTGACTTGTCTAGCTTTCTCCACCCATTGCAATGCATGTCTAGTCCGGTGGTATTTATACCCCTGTATTCCGTCCCTCCTGATTGGTTAGTCCTCATCCAATTGGGTTTCTGCTCTCCCACTTTGTTTGCAATTGAATTCCAGTTCTCACTTAATGCAAGTTCTTCACCTTTGTTAAAATTCTATCAGGAAGAATGGAATTCAGGGACATAAACACCATCAGACTAAAAATGCCCAGGCATCATCTCTGAAGAAGATAGTGGAGTTTGTCATCAAAATGTTGGTTATGATCGATACTTGTACCTGGCTTAAAGACCCTGAAGAGAGTATCGTCATATATACCGGGAAACTACTTGATCTTATTTCCTTGAAACTTTGGCTAATTGGGACAGCTGCTCATTGGGTCAAAATATACTCGTCCCGATGTGTCCCAATTAACTGGATCCACTGTATATACAAAAAAAACTGCAGAAAGTGAATAAATTTGTAAGGTGTTCATGAACAGTTAAGTAAACTGATGTTGGAAAGTTAGAAGACCGCCAACCAGGCCATGTTCTCTTCTCACTGCTGCTGGAGAGGGGAGATTTGCAGCATGGGCAACTGCCGGTCTTCCATACAACCTTGCCCAGGCCTGCTCCCTGGAAACCTTGAAAGGCGCAAATCCATGGTCTCACGAGACTAATGGATGCCTATATATTGGGCAGGAGGTACAGCAGCTTTAGGTCCCACATAGCAGCTCCTGTCCTCCAACAGTCAGGCTCATGAACCATTGTGAATGACATCAAACAGCACTATTTTGAACTGATTCCCTTTCAAGGACTCTTTTACTACTCATACTCAGTAGTTATTTTTATTTGCACAGTTTGTCTTTATCACATTGTCAGTGTCTCTTTTTTTGATAAATTCTATTGAATTTCAATTTTGTTCTGTAAAAGCCCACAAGAAAATAAATCTTAAGGTAGGATATAAGATGTATGTGCTGTGATAAAAAATTTGCTTTGAACTTTGAACATATGACAGTAGTTTTGGGTAGGGAGTTCCACACAATTTACACCCAGCTGAGATGGAATGACTATGTACTCCAAATCAGGATTTATGTGATTTCATGTCACGAAATGCATTCAAAGGTGAGAATAAGGAAATCCCTCGCTCCTGAAATATTAAAGAATGGCATGGATTGAGAAAGCACTTAAGAGTAGCAGTAGCAAATAACTAGATGTTGAGCTTCTCCAGTGTTAGAGCATAGAGTACTGCAGTACAGGAACAGGCCTTCTGCTCATGATGTCTGCACTGAACATAATGCCAAATAATGCTAACCCTATCTACCTGCATGTGATCCTTACCCCTTAATTTCCTTCATTTTCATGTGCCTCTCTAAAAACTTCTAAAACACTGCTATCATATCTGCTTTTGCTACCACCTTTGGCCACACATTCTAGGCACCTGCCATTTTCTATGCTTTTTTTTAAAAAAAAGCAGTAGTTTGCTCCATACATCCTTTAAGCTTTCCCTGCTATACCTGCTAGTGTTAGACATTTCTATCCTATTGGAGACCATCTCTCTACCTTTCAGAGAGGTCTGTCAGGTCTCCTGATGTGCCAGAGAAAACAATTCAAGTTTATCCAACCTTTCTTTATAGCTAATACACTTCTGTCCAGGTTGCATCCTGGTAAAATTCTACTGCACCTTGTCCAAAACCCTTTGCATCATTCCTTTAATGGGGCAATCAGGACTGCACACAATACTACTCTAAATGAGAGCTAACGAGTGTTATACAACAGCAAACGAGAAAATCTGCAGATGCTGGAAATCTGAGCAACGCATAAAGTGCTGGAGGAACTCAGCAGGCCAGGTAGCATGTATGGGAAAAAAAATACATTAATGCTTTGGGCTGAAACCCTTCGACAATCCTGAAGGGTTTTGGCCCGAAGCGTTGACTGTACTCTTTTATCCATATATGTTGCCTGGCCTGCTGAGTTCCTCCTGCATCTTGTGTGAGTTATACAGCAGCAACGTGAGCTTTTTCACTCTTGTAATCAAGGCGATTATGCTTTCTAATCGTACTACCCTTTTCGGGGAGCCATGGACTTGTACCCCATAATCCCTTTTGATCAGTGCTGTTGAGGGTCCTGTCATTAACTGTGTACTTGCCCTTTACATTTGACTTACCAAAGTCTAAACCAGGGGTAGGCAACCTTAAGCAGAAATGATGTTCTAACATGCGTTATTCACCAATTTGAGGCAAAACATAACTAGATGTATTTAAATGGATAATTCCCATATTTCAAGTTTTTTATGGCATTTATCTGGCCCACCGTCCGCTCATTGATACGAGATCTGGCCTGCAGAGGCAAAAAGGTTGCTGATCCCTGGTCTAAGCTTTGCATCCTTCGATTTTAAACTCCACCTACAATGTCTCCATGATCTATATCCTTCTATAGCTTGATAGTCTTCTTCATTGTCCATACCTGAACCAATTTTTAATATTAAGAAATGTATTAGCCAAGCTACCTACATTTTTGAAGTTTTAAAATACATTTTTCATATTACAGTCAACAAAGGGGACCCAGCATTCATCCTTGCAGAACAGCATCGGGCACAGATCTCCACATGGCCATAAGACATCGGAGCAGAATTACTCCATTTGGCCCATCATGTCTGATCGGCCATTCCATCATTGCTGATCTATTAACTCTCTTAACCTCATTCTCCTGCCTTCTCCCTGTAACCTTTGATGTCTTTACTAATCAAGAACATATTGACCTTGTACCATAAATATACATAAAGATGTCCTCCACAGCAGTCTCTGTGGTAATGAATCCCATGGATTCACCACCCTCTGGCCAGGAAAAAAATCCTTCCCATCTAAAGTGACGTCCTTGTACTCTGATCGCCCTCTATAGGAAGCCATCCTTTCCTCATCACTCTATCTGGACCTTTCAATTTTCAATATTCAGTAGGTTTCAGTGAGATCCCTCTCCCCCCCCCCCCCAAAAATTCTTTTTAAGTCTGGGGAGTACAGACCCAGAGCCACCAGATACTCTTCATATATTAACGCTTTCATGGCAGGGATCATTGTTGCAAACCTCCTCTGGACCACCTTCTTCAATGTCAGCACATCCTTTAGGTAAGGGGCCCAAAACTGCTCATAATACTTCAGGTGCAGTCTGGCCTTGTAAAGCCTCTGCATTACATCCTTGCTGCTTTTTCTCCTGAAATGAATGCTAACAAGGCATTTTACCACCTACTCAATCTGCAAGTTAACCTTCGGGGATGTTGTATGAGGATTCCTAAGTTCCTTTGCACCGCAGCTTTCTGAATTTGCTCCAAGTTTCGAAAATGCCCTGTGCCTTTTTTCATTCTACCAAAATGCGTGACCATACACAGCCTTGTACTGTATTCCATGTGCTACTTTGCCCATTCTCCCAATCTGTCTTAGTCCTTTTGCAGACTTCCTGCAGTACTGCCGTTTCTCAACGCTACTGCCTGCCGCCACCCCAACCCCAGCCTAACTTGGTATCATCTGAAAGTTTGGCCACAAAACCATCATTCTGTCATCCGAGTCATTGACATACAACATGAAAAAGTCTCAATAACGATCCCTATAGAACACCACTAGACATTGACAGCCAACTTGAAGAGGCCCCACTTATGCCCATTCTTTACCTCCTGCCAGTCCAGCCAGAATAACATGCTTTCACCATTATTGTTGGTCGTAAGTGGTGGAGCATGCTCGATGTGCTAAATGGTCTGATTCTGTTCTATGTCTTATGGTATGGGCAAGCAAATTCTGAATCCAAGCTGCCAAATTGCTGTAAATTTCATTCGTCTTAATATTCTTGATGATATTGTATTAATGATGATGTATGTACCCATTAGGACATTGGTGCCATGCTAGTGGTCATGCTATTGATTATGTTGGAGGTGAGACTAAATGTTGCTGGAACAATGGTTGTGTGGCATAAGGCGTGGATTACACTTGCCATATAGCTGTCCATACCTGAAATTTTTGTAGATACAGTTGTGTGCAAGCAGGCACTCAACTTCTTTTCAGAGTAGGTGCAAATATTGCAATCATCACTAAGCGCTCCTACTTGGGAAAACCAAGGCTATTGATAAAATGGCCAAAGATTGTATGGTACAGGATCCTGCCTTGAAGATGCCACAGGTGCCTGTCCTGAGGATGTTGTGAGATTGGTTATTAATCTTCTGGTTTATGATGGTGCTGGTGAAGCACAGTGATGACTTGCTGGCTGCAAACACAACTATTAACTACTTTATTGTTCACACTTTTTCTGGAAAATAATCACTGCAATTAATAGCTTGTAACTTCCCTTTTGGAGCTGAGCTTTTGAACAGCCTGTACTAAAGTCTCGAAGGTGCAGGACGGTTGTGGCATGGTATGGACTGAATTGAGGCAGTGGGGCCCAGGCCTGAGGATGGGGATCAAGCCAGTGTTTTGCTGTTGCTGGAGCAGACTCGGAGGCATTTTGAAGCAGCAGAACAGAGGTGAAGCAGAGTTGAGGTAGCGGAGCCTGGACTGTTTGGCCAATTTAAGTGTCGGGTGAGATTGGAAAGTTTGGGTTTGGACCAAATTGAGCCAGAGGGCCCAGGCCTGAGAGCATATCAAAGTGGCAGGGCTCGAGCCTGAGAACGAGGAACAACCCAAGATTTGGCTGATTTAAATGCTGAGGCAGATTGAAAAGGTTAGAGTGTTGAGGCCAGAGGTGAAAGATGGGCTGATGTTTAGCTCGCTACTCCATGAGGTTTACTTGTCTCTGCACTGAACTAAGGGTATGGCCTGCAACTAAAGAGCTCCTAGATCGGTTGTAACTGCCTTTGGACTGATTTTCATAAACTTAAGTTATGAATTTATTTGTTTACTTTTATTGTTTGCATGATTTGTTTTTGTTCTGTACATTGGGTGTTTTGGAGGTCTTTTTCTAAAGGGTTCTGTTTGTGGCTGCCTGTAAGGAGAGGAGTCTCAAGGTTGCATATAGTATATGTAGATAATCTACAACTCAAATTTTAGATGTCCCTTTTACACTCCTTGAATGCTCCAGTTCAACCACCTTTCACCACTACTCTCGGTCATGCACTCCAGGTTGTCACACTCTAGTTTTTAAAAGTCCTCTTTTCAGTTATGGTTCTTCTATTGGTCACCTTCATTCATTGTCTCGAGGCTCTTGACCTTTCAACCATTGCATGCAATTTCTACCCACTCTAATCCCTATATAATTTTAAGTACCTCCAATCAGATTTGCTCACAATCTCTTCAGAGGACTATCCCATCTTCTCCAGTCTGTCCACTGAACAGTTTTGATAAATACTTTCTGCTGCCTTTTTATTGCTTCAGGAATGTATACACTACTAAAGTTGTAACTTAATCATTTTTTAAATATAAAGGTTTATCATATTGCCCATACCTATTTTTCATCACAAAAATGAAGCACTTCACGCTTTTCAGTATTCACTTTCATCTGCCACCGATTTGCCCAATTTACTGTTTTAAATATTACTCACAGTTAACTATTCCTCAGGGGTTGTGGATTTGCAAACCTGGAAGTTGAGCTTATGTATTAAGGAAAACAATTAATGAGTACAATCCCTGTGGAGGTCCACTATCTGAATTTGAAAGAGAAACTGATTTCTCTTTTTCCTGTTATTTAGCCGATTTTATATGTATCCTGCTACAACTCACAATTTTGGTTTCTGACTGGTCGTGCCACATCTTCTCTTACAGTCCTTACCTTGCTCATATGTATTTAGACTATTTTGGGGTACTGTTTTATGTTTTTTGGTTTTTTTTCCCCTCGTGTTGTCTTGGCCTATTTTACCCTTTTCCTTGAGTTTTCACATTCTCATTTACATTAACAATATGACATCTTTAAATCTTTATTAAAAAACTTGCACTGTATTATTTGGTCATCGATGGAGTTCTGACTTTGATTTTCTTTTGTACTCTTCTCCCTCATGGAAATTTACCTAGATTGCAGCAGAAACATCTTCATTCTTATGGTCGCCAGTGCAACTTGTCAGCATGGACAGATTGGATTGATGGGCCTGTTTCCATGTCATGTCACTATGAATTATATTTTTGCTTCCTAACCTTTATTTACCTTGGCCAGATGTTTTCTCATCCCTTTGAAATTGACTTTTCAATTGGCCTTGGAATTGTCTGTATCTTTTTTCAGAGTTTTTCTAAAACTTTTGGCATTATGCTTTGTTTCTTAATGCTTCTCCTTCAGAAGTTCCACTTAGTCTGGTTCATTTCCTAGGACCAAATCCAGCAATGCCACCTTTTATTTGGAATAGAAGTTGCTCAATTGAGAAACTCTTCCCTCCTTTGCCCTAATCTTGGAGCTGTTGTATTTTATATTTGGAAGTTGGAGTTTGTATTTTTTTAAATTCATCTAATATTTAACTAAAAATTTGCCCCTCTAACTATTTTATTAGAAGGCATTATATGAAATAGTCTTGTGCAATCAGAAACCTGTTGTTTTTTTAATTTTGAATATTTTTTTCTTGGACTAACTAAATTGTGCATTGTTCGGCGCAACACCAAGATTGGTGTAGAAAGTTGGAGTGTTAATTTGTGTACATGTTGAATGAAAGTTGGTCTTTTTATCTCCTGGGGTTAAATGCTTGTTGTCACGACACAAACATAAAAAAAATGCAGATAGATGCTAGCGATCTCTAGTTTTACTCTATTCCATTAAGAGTTATTGGCTACAAGGGAGTCATGAAACAAAATAAATTTCTGATTAATATCCTTACAGTTATTTTTCTTTCAACAGGCGGAGAGACCTCAGCATGCAAACCTTCAACCGTTCGGCTTGCACCTTCATTTTCATTTCATGCTGCTGGCCTTCAAATGGCTACGCAGGTGCCTCATTCTCACCAGCAATACAGTGACCGTCATCAACAGACTGTAAATGACCAGCAGGTGCCTGCCTTATCATACAGTGACCAGCTTCAGCCTACTGTAACTAATCAGGTATGAAGCTTAATTTGAGAGCATATATACTAGATCTAGTTCATTCATTCAAGTTTGTTTGCCAATTTCAGAAATTTCTTGATTTGATTTGTTATGAGTAACCACCATGATACTACAAAGTAAAATTTTACTTGGATATGTGTACTTGTTCTTCAATATTTAGTATTGATGTGCTTTTTGAAGTGAATGTTAACAATGTTCAAACCAATAATTTTTTCTGTCCTTGTGTGCGAGAGAATTTATTCAGTCAACATGGGGAAAGTGACTTTTCTGTAAGTATCCTCTTGTAACTATTATTGCAATTGAGCTATTTCTCAACCTGATAAAGCTGGACCATGAAATACAAAGTTTTGTTTGCGGTTGGGCATTGTTGAAGATCTGCAGCCAGTCAGTCCATATGGAAGAAAAGGGAAATAGTGATTATATAAAAATCTGGAATATGTTTGAGGGTAGCTTTATTCAAATTTAGCTTAAGGATTGTGAAAGTAACTGAAGGAGTATTGGCAGCAGTTAGTCATTCAGTCTTCAAGCCTGCTCAGCTGTTAGCATGACATTAGTGATTCTTTAACTCTACCCTCCTGTCCGATCCCTTTAAGCAGTATCAAAAAGTGTATTGATTTGTTTTAAGAGGACTCTGTCTGAATATCCTTCGCCCTCTGCAATTCCTAGTGTGAATAAATTCTTTTCTCAAGGCAATTACTTGTGGATGACTCCTTATTTTACGATGCCTAAGTCAAAAAGCTGCACATGCTCGAATCTGGATCAAAGACAGAATATTGTGTAAACTGTTGATCAAGCAGCAATAATGGAAGGAGAAGATGCAAGTCAACATTTCAGATCAAGACCCTGAATCGGGAATACACTTAAACCAAGCACCTTGTGCTGCTTGACCAGCTGAGTATCTCCTACGTTCTACTTTTAGTTCATTTTAACACTCGCCCTCTAATCACCACAGTGTGGGGGGAAACATTTCCTCCCACTGTCCTCCCCCTCACCACCATCAACTTTATTAGCATTTTGAATAATTTAATCTTTAAGGTGATTTCATACTTTTCAAAATCTTGGGGAATATGAGCAAACTTAGTGTTTGACATTCCCCCCTGGAATAAAGATTCTGTCTGTCTCCCTTATTTGAGCCTTGCATAACTTTAAAACATCTTTCAGATCTCCTCTCAGCTCACCTGCTCCCGAGAAAACAATCCAAGTCTCTCCAACCAGTCCTTGTAATTAATGCTGTCTAATTTAAGGCAACATCCTAGTGAACCTCTTCTGCACACTCTAGAGCTTCCACATCTTTTGTGAAATGCAGCAACCAGAATTGTACATAATCCCCCCAGGCGCAGTCTAATCAACAACAGTTTGACTTCCTGACTTTTATACTCAGTATCCTGATTGATGAGGGCAACCATGAATTTATACCACCTTTTATCATCCTATCTACAGCTAGTGTTGTCACCTTGGGGCAGGGGTTTCCAACCTTTTTTATGCCTTGAACCAATACCATTACGCTAGGGGTTTGTGGACCCCAGGTTGTGAACCCCTGCCCTGGGGAAACAATGGACTATATCCAAGGTCACTGTGTACATCAGTTCCCTGATGGATCTTGCCATTTACAGTATACTTTACCTTGCATTTGATTTCTCCAAGTACAGTGCCTCACGCTTGTCCATATTTTTTCACCTGACTGATCTATGCCCTGCCTTTTCCTTTGACGATGTTCACCATTGATAGCCACCAATTTTTGTGTTGTCATTCCACCTACATTTTCAGCCATATCATTTGTTTGGCCTTGGAAATAATCCCTGTGGACCACTGCTGGTCATGGACCTCCACAGATTCTGTTCATTACCAGATGTACGTAATTGAATTATAATAGGCATCCATTGAAAGCTTTTATTTTTGTTATTTCTGGTAAATATTTCTGTGTTTTCTATGTGGTTGTGCCTCAGATTACTTAGATAAATCTTCCACTTAGCAATTCTCAGTGGAAAATGTGCAGGCTTTTGAATGATTATGCTTAAATAGTTAAATAGGATATAGGATAAGTTCATTTCTTTTATATCATGGTCACCACATTGTGCTTGTCAGTTCTTGGGCAAATGATCAAGGATTTTAAATTAAGAACACTTTGTGGACTGGCTGATTTAGATTTTGCTGTTGAGTGTCTTGGAGTTTGTTATGTCCGTCTAGGCCATGGTGGAGTTTTACCTGACAGGATTTAGACTGCAAGATCAGAAGGGGGATTTTTCTTAAAATCATGTCTGAGTATTGTGTTATTTGGAGAGGGACTTGCAGGTATTTGTCTTTAACTCATCTGCTGATGTGTAGTTCTATGTATTGGATCTGGAATATATTGGAGAAGCTATTGAATATATTGTGTGTTGTTTCAAGATGCTAAACGTGGAAGGAGCAAATATTTTGTGACAGATGGGATGATAAAACGGTGGTTAGTCCTGTATGAGGTTGCGTTTCAAGTGCTTTTGTAGTTGCACTTAACTGTCTAACTCCTGGTAATGAGTTATTTGCTACTGAATATTCTGCTTCTGTCCTAAGCTAGAATATCTCTTAGAAACAAACTGTGATATCAGATCCTAATTTCTTTCATAGACCCATGTAAGAGGAATTTAACTGTTCTTCTCACAGAAGCTTGTCATATGAAGAGTGTTTGATGGCTTTGGGCCCATATTTGCTGGAATTCAGAAGAACGAAGGATGATCTCGCTGAAACCTATTGAATGGTGAAAGGCCTAGATACAGTGGATGTGAAGAGGATGTTTCCTATGGTGGGAGAGTCTGAAGACCAGAGGACATCATAGCCTCAGAATAGAGGAGCATTCTTTTAGAACGGAGATGAGGAATTTCTTAAGCAGAGAGTGATGAATCTGTGGAATTCCTTGCCACAGGCAGCTTTGGAGACCAAGTCTTTATACTTAAGGCAGAGGTTGATGGGCTCTTGATTGGTCAGGGCATGAAAGGATATGGGGAGAATACAGGAGATTGGGCCGAGGGGAAAATTGGATCAGCCATGATAGAATGGAGCAGACTCTATGGGCCAAAATGGCATAATTCTGCTCCTAATGGTCTTCTGGACTAAGGTGGTGAAACTCAAGGAATTCTCTTCTTTCAAATGTTGTGGCAGCTAGATCATTAAGGTGTTTAAACATTAAAGACTACAGTATAGAAACACGCTCTTTGACCCTGTCTTCCTGTCTTCCTGCTGAGCATGATGCCTGTCCAAGCTAATCCCATCTTCCTGTGCTTGGTCAATGCCCTCCAATTCCTGGCCTATTAATAGGCCTGACTAAGTGTCTCTTAAATGTTGCTGTTGTACCTTCTGATAAAGGCATTAAATCAGTGTTTGAAAAATTGGAGAAGAGAGCGCTGTGGGGAGTTGGCACAGAAGTGAAAATGAGGCCTCGGGCAGATCAACTGCCTTCATAATGAGTAGTAGTGGAATCGAGGGGCTGTATGATTTACTACTATTTTCTTAGTTAATTTCACTTAAGCTTGCTGTTATAATTAAGTTCTCCACAATGGGTAGAACATGTGCCATTGAAAGAAAAGATTAGGTTTTCTGTAGTTGATTTTGTATTGTGTGCTTCTGGAATATTTCTTATTCTAAGTTTGTATTCCAATGTTTAAGGAAAATTATTGCCTCTTAAAATATTTTTGAAGTGCAGATTTTATTTTGATTTCTGCTTTTCATTATCCTACAAAATAATGCATCCATTTGATTGGATGTTCCTCATTCTGTAAGGATTATCAAATAAAATTCAGTAAATATTTTGAGTACCATCCATTGATTTTAAAAGTGTTAATTTGTGCATAGCATTATGATAAGAGTTGCTGGGATTTTGGTAATTTCAGTGGTAATCTGTCTGCTTCTGAAAGCAAGCTGTATAGGCCAGTGGGTGATGCACAAGAAAATTTGTTTATTTTGGGGTGTAAAATTAAGTGATTACTATAAACCAGTTTATTAAATCAGGTCATTCGTATTTCATGGTACTGATCTACTTTCTTGGAATTTGCTTTTGTCTTGATATTAAGGATGATCTTTCAAATAAATATTGACATTTTTTTTTACAGGTGATGCCTGATGTCGTCATGTTGCAGCGACGAATGCCCCAAACTTTCCGTGACCCTATCACTGCTCCATTGAGGAAACTTTCTGTAGATTTGATCAAAACATATAAACACATTAATGAGGTAAAATTGTTCCATTTATGATACACATTGATAAATTTTGAGCAGACGTTTATTTTGAGATGTTTAATTAGAGGATGTAGCTTGTGATTAAATCAGTCCCGCAATAACAGTTTTGAAAGTGCATACAATTCCATTTAATGGTGTTTATTTGTTTTCTCAAGCGTCTAATTGTATTAATTAGACGTTTTAAATTTGTGTAATAGAAGAGAGCTTTCAGTTCACTTGTTAGTCTGCAAAAGTGTATAGTGGCCCTGCTGTATGATGTCTTAACTTTGAGCTTTTAAGTGCATTTTACAAGCATATCAGATAATGAAAACAAATTCTAGATTGGCTTTGAATCTCAGTAGCCCTTCAAAATTTTGAAGGGCTATTCATCTTAATTATTTTTGATGCAAGATGAGTTACGTCTTAAAGGATTGTTGTAGGAGGATCTCCTACTTCACATTTTAGTGAAATGTTTCTCTAGTGATTGATCTATTTGACTGAGTTTGGGATGGGAAAAGGGGAGTATTTTTTTCTCAGTAAAACCAGAAGATGGTTTTTATGGTACTAGAAGCACACACTTCTGCTATTCTTGGACAAGGGTGAAGGAAACAACACAAACATAACATTCCTGAATGGTCCTTGGAGACAACTGTATTCTTTTTATGTGCATAATTTATTTTCTGATTTACAATAATTTTCTGTCTTTGCTGTGTCCTATTGTAGATTAATAAATTTCACATCATATAAAACAGTGGTAATAAACCTGATAAGGATTCATTGCACAAGAGATTTAAATAGTAGGACAATGTATACTAAGATGTATAGAAAAAAAGTGAGCAGCTAAGTTTGACCAGGATGAAATGAGTAGATAAAGACAGCACAGATGGAGGCAGAACAGTTTGAGATGAAAACAAAATTGAAGTGTTGTCTGAGTATACAAATGAATGGAAACTTACTGAAGCTGGAACAAGTTTTTTTTAATCATGTTGTCTGAACAGAATTTCTGTCCCTGAGTGATAGGGTTATGAAGTCGTATTTGGAATGATTCAGATGAAGACTAATGTGCAACAATTTAATTGGTTCTGGAATGATCAGATGTAAATGCATAGTAAGATTGGTGACTCTAGGCACAGATTGTCACATGATTCATGTTGTAGTACCCCTAGGGCAGGGACGTCCAACCTTTTTTGCACTGTGGACCGGTTCAATTTTGACAATATTCTTGCAGACCGGCCGACCGGGTGGGTGGCGGGGGAGCGGTGTTAATCATGACCAGAATATAGGTGGTAAGTCAACTATAAGTCACTTATAAGTGGCTAATACACTCAATTTCATTTCTAAAAGTGTTCATCTAATGAATTTAATATTAAACACAGTGCACATTTTCCTCACATGAATATAGTGATAATTATAAGTCACTTATACTTCAATAGCATCATAACATTTTAAGTAATGTTTGGATATTAAACACACAGTGCATATTTTCCTCGTATGAACATATAAAATCATTGCAACACACCAATATCGCTGAATCAGTGGGAGCCCTGGGCTTATTTCCCTGCCACATGACGGTCCCATTGAGGGGTGATGGGAGACAGCGATACTCAAAGGGGGTTTCTTTGTCTATTCCGCAATTTAGTTTTCGTTGCATTCATTGCAGAGATATGTTGGAAATGGAAGCAACATTTTCAGTGCTTTTGTGGCTATCAGTGGTCAAAGAACACTGAGGCTGTCTACAAGAAGGGTCAGAGCCGTCTCTATTTCCTGAGGACGCTGAGGTCCTTTAACATCTGCTGGACGATGCTGAGGATGTTCTGCGAGTCTCTGGTGGCCAGTGCTATCATGTTTGCTGTTGTGTGCTGGGACAGCAGGCTGAGAGTAGCAGACACCAACAGGATCAACAAACTCATTCGTAAGGCCAGTGATGTTGTGGGGATGGAACTGGACTCTCTCACGGTGGTGTCTGAAAAGAGGATGCTGTCTAAGTTGCATGCCATCTTGGACAATGTCTCCCATCCACTATACAATGTACTGGGTGGGCACAGGAGTACATTCAGCCAGAGACTCATTCTACCGAGATGCAACACAGAGCGTCATAGGAAGTCATTCCTGCCTGTGGCCATCAAACTTTACAACTTCTCCCTTGGAGGGTCAGACACCCTGAGCCAATAGGCTGGTCCTGGACTTACTTCATAATTTACTGGCGTAATTTACATATTACTATTTAACTACTTATGGTTTTATTACTATTTATTATTTATGGTGCAACTGTACCGAAAACCAATTTCCCCCGGGATCAATAAAATATGACTATGACTGTCTCAGGATATTCAGCCTTGACCTTGATCCAGAATGCTGGCAGAGATGTTATGTCAAACATACTTTTCAGCCCACCGTCATTTGCAAGCTCAAGGAATTGATCTTCTTCCTGCGCTGACATGGATGATTCACCGGGGACATTCACAAGTGGGTCACGGACCCATTCCTTTGCATGTCTTGGGTTATTTGCGGTTGGGAAGTAACGCTCGAATTTTGACGACAGCGAAGATAGGTGATCGTGCACCAGCTGTGAGAAGGACGGTGCAGCCTCAGTCTCTCCCAAAATCCCAACTAATGTTGGGAACATGTCAAATATGCCCCTGTCCACTCGCTGTCCCCACAGTTCCAGTTTGGCTTTTAAAGCGGACACTTTATCTGCCAACTTGAAGACAGTTGTCATTCTTCCTTGAAGTGACAAATTGCGTTCATTGAGCAGGTTGAAGATGTCACACAGATAAGCGAGTTTTGCTGTCTACTGAAGTGTGCTGCCAGTGGTGACTTTTTTCCTGAAAGAAATCTCTGTAGCTGCTCTCTTAACTCAAAAACCCGGCCAGGGCTCTCCCCCTTAATAGCCACCTGACTTCAGTGTGTAAGAGATGGCGATTGTGCTCTGCATCCATTTCCTCGCAAAGCTGCTCAAACAGATGTGAGTTAAGGGCCTTTGCTTTGATGTGATTGATAACTTCAACAACGTCACTCAATATGCTGTTAAGATCAGGTGACATTATTCGGCTGACACAGTGTGTAGACTGGCATTCAGGAGCAACCCCTTTGACTTGGTAGTGAAACCAGACAGCAGTCCAGTCATAGCTGCAGCCCCATCTGTGCATATTCCAACACAGAATGACCAGTCCTGTTTGCCTGACATGTAGTCATTCAAAGACTTGAATAGTTCTGCCCCAGTTGTGTTAGTTGGCAGCGGCAGTGCGTACAACATATCCTCATGCACATCATCTTGAAATATATATCGCACATAAACCAGCAGTATTGCCTTGTTGTCAACATCGGTAGACTGGTCGACCTGCATAGCATACCACGGTGACTCGTTAAGCCATTCCAGCAGCTGTGCTTCGATGTCCTCCGCTAATGTCATTGATTCTCCTTGAAACTGTGGTAGTTGAAAGAGAAATCTGTGCCATCTTGTTAGTTGCAACTTCTCCCAACAGTTCACGGCACATGTCCTTGGTAGCAGGCAGAATCAATTCTTCACCAACAGTGAAAGGCTTCTTAGCCTTAGCAGTACAGCTGGCCACTAAGTAAGGTACTGTCAGAGCAGCAGCATTTGTGGAGGTGGTGGCTCTCAGCACTTGCTCCTGTCCCACTTGCTCATGTTTTTTCCGCTCAAAAAAACTCAACAGGTTTGTTTTTAAGTGCAGGGTGCTTGGACCCAGGGTGCCGAAGCAGTCTTGAGGGCTTCATTGCCTCATTAGACAGCTTGTTTCCACATATCATACACAGGGGGCTTGGAGTGTGCAAGTCACTGGTCGCAGTAAAGCCGTATTTTATGTACGACTCGTCGTATTTTCTGTTGAAGGAAGCTTTCTTTTTTTAAGCTGTCTCTGCCTTATCATCATCGTTGGGCCTTTTATGTCCCCTCCCACCTTTTCCAAAGAAGCTCTCAAGCAACATTTGTTTTTTTACTCATTGAGTAGTTGTAGGTTAATGACCAACTGATGACCTCACGTGGGTAATGACCTCGAGTGCATTCAAGTTCAACAGTGGGCGTGACAGGGAATGAGGGAAGGTGCAGCTGACTCATATCGTTTCATATTGCCAAATCATATTGTTTCCTTGAGGCCCGGTAGCACATGCTTTGCGGCCCGGTGGTTTGGGACCACTGCCATAGGGGAAACTTGGAAAAAAGGAGTTGGAAATTGATATTCCTATTGATGAGTCGCTTAGAAAAGGTGAGGAGTAGAAAGGTAATGGGATTGACCTGAAAAACTATTGCACTTCAGGTGATGATAGATTTGAGGAGATCGAAATCCTTTCTGTCCCATTAAATTTAAGAAATACTGAGTATGTCGTTGAATCATGAAAGCATAAAGATCCAGAGAAAATAGCAAATGAAAGCAAATATTGTATATTGACTCCTGTATCAGAGTAATATTGAGGACATAGCATAAATTAGAAATTTGATGTGTATGTAGCAAAGAAAATACGACTGTAGGGTATTAATCTATATATTTACTGGACAAATCAAATTAGTGGGGGAAGAATTTGTGAATAATTCATCTATACAAGATAGCTCAGTATGTGGAGAAATCAATGGGTGAGAGGGAGTTTTAAATTTCATGATATTTCATGAAAGAATTTCAGGATATATATTGCATACATTTCTCTGACATTAAATGTACCTATTGAAGAGTTAATTGATCTGGTAGATGAACATTTAGGAATCAGTGGTCATAATATTATAGGACTTGTAAATCAAGATTAAAAGTGATTTAGTTAAGCTCAAGTGAAGAAAGTTGAAGACTTGAGATGCAGGTTGTCTGTGCTAGATTGGTAAAGTATATTGTATAGCATGACATACAAGTAATTTTTATATATTTAAAAGCAAATCTCCAATGATAAAAGTGATCCAGCTTTAGCTCTTGAATAGAGCTAAATATAGTATTAGAAGAGAATACTTAATAACATTTCTTAAAAAAATAGTAAATCTGAAGTCTTATTAAGGCATTGTAAAGGAAGTATAATATGCTAATTGTCTAACGAGAAACATAAAAACACTCCATTGATATTTAAACAGGTAGAGGTCTGCTGATATTGATCTGGGTCTCCTGGGTGCAGAAAAAATTGGGCAACAAAAAGCAAAGAAATTTAAATTTTATCTGTCTTTATGGAAGAAAAAGCATAAACCTCCCAAAGATTGTGGAAATTTCATTGAAAGACATGCCATTGGTTTTAAAATTGGAAAATTAATTGACATTTTCTATAAAATTCCAGAACCTGCATCCTCAAGATTTGAGCGAGCTAGCTGCGGAGAAGGTTGATATTGTCTCTTTCCATAATTTTGCATTGTAGAATGGCTTTGACTTTTGGGAATGTAGTAAATATATCCGTGTATTTTCAGAAAGAGAGAGGGAAAACAAGTAACTATTGATTTGTTACCTGATATACAGCTAGGGTGCCTAAGACTTTTTGAACAGTACTGTATTTGTCAATGTAGAGAGGAGAGTGAATTTGTAATTTTGGTGGGAGCAAAGGATGTTGGGAGTGGCGAGGATGGAGTGCCACCAGAAGGGTATGGGCCAGATGTCGCAGAAGGAATGCTGGGGCGGGAGTGGCATGGGTGCAGATGCATCCAACAATGAGACACCAGGAAAGGTTATTTGATTGCAAGCAATTGGTTTGTTGACCATTTCTCAATCAATATCTCCCTCCTCCCTCTCTCCCCCCCTCTCCCCCCCTCTCCCCCCCTCCCCCCCCTCCCCCCCTCTCCCCCCCTCTCCCCCCCTCTCCCCCCTCTCCCCCCCTCTCCCCCCCTCTCCCCCCCTCTCCCCCCTCTCCCCCCTCTCCCCCCCCTCTCCCCCCCCTCTCCCCCCCCTCTCCCCCCCTCTCCCCCCCCTCTCCCCCCCCTCTCCCCCCCCTCTCCCCCCCCCCTCTCCCCCCCCCTCTCCCCCCCCCTCTCCCCCCCCCTCTCCCCCCCCCTCTCCCCCCCCCTCTCCCCCCCCTCTCCCCCCCCCTCTCTCCCCCCCTCTCTCCCCCCCTCTCTCCCCCCCTCTCTCCCCCCCTCCCCCCTCCCTCCCCTCCCTCCCCCTCTCCCCCCCCTATGTGTGTGTGTGTATGTATGTATATATAGATATATATATATATATATACACACACACACACACATGTCCTATATCACTCACATATCTCATGAATGTTTTTTGTGGCAGCAGTACAGTGCAATACATAGTTACTACAGTATTGTGCTGAATTATTAGGTACCCTAGCTATATATGTACCTAAGACTTTTGCACAGTACGGTAAGTGGTGGGAAAATATTAATCAAGTGATAACAGAATTAGAAAACAATAGTAGAATTAAGCACACTTGGCATGATTTTTGAAGGGGAGCTTGTGTTTAATACATTGTTACAACTTCTAAAGAAAATGTAACCAAGCAGAAAAGTTGAGGAAAACTATTGAATAGTGTATTAGGACCATCAGATGCCATTTAATTTCCATTAACAGACAAAATTGCAATACACAATCTTGGGGTCATATATTACTATGTGCTAAGGATTAGTTAACACAGCGGTCCCCAACCACCGGGCCGCAAAGCATACGCTACCGGGCCGTGAGGAAACGATATGATTTGGCGATATTAGTCAGCTCACCTTTCCTCATTCCCTGTCACGTCCACTGTTGAGCATGAACGCCGCGAGGTCATTACGCACGCGTCATCCATGTCAGTGCAGGCTGAACCAGTTAAACAAGGTATTTTACGATCGATCAACCCCTCGAGCTGGTAAATGACGACGGGCTGAAAAGTACGTTTGACATAACATCTCTGCCGGCATTCCGGATCAAAGTCAAGGCTAAATATCCTGAGATAGCCATGAAAGCACTGAAAACGTTGCTTCCATTTCCAACATATCTTTGCAATGAATGCAGTGAAAACTAAATTGTGGAATAGACTGGACATAAGGAACCCCCTTCGAGTATTGCTATCTCCCATCACCCTTCGACGGCACCGTCTCTCGCTGATTCAGCGATATTGGTGTGTTGCAATGATTTTATATGTTCATACGGGGAAAATATGTGCTGTGTGTTTAATATCCAAACGTTACTTAAAATGTTATGATGCTATTGACTTATATAACCATATAACAATTACAGCACGGAAACAGGCCACCTCCTAGTCCGTGCTGAACGCTACTCCTACCTGGTCCCACTGACCTGCACTCAGCCCATAACCCTCCATTCCTTTCCTGTCCATATAGCTATCCAATTTTTTTTTAAATGATAATATCGGATCTGACTCTACCACTTCTACTGGAAGTTCATTCAACACGTACTTCAAGCTCCCCTGTCCTCCCCTGATAATTGACATCACTATATTCATGTGAGGAAAATATGCGCTGTGTGTTTAATATTAAATTCGTTACATAAACCCTTTTAGAAACGAAAGTGAGTGTATTAGCCACTTATCACCTATATTTCGGTCGTGATTACCCCCCCCCCCACCCCCCTGAACAGAATCGCTAAAAATGACTTGTAGAAAAAAATTGTCACGTACACGCATGTGCACACAGGTGCCCGCGCAAGGGTTCACGGTCATGGTAGTCTTGGGATAAACACAATGTATTTAAGACTACTCTTGTCCGTTGGCAACCCTACTATCCCCCCCCCCGGGTCGGCTGGTCCGCAAGAATATTGTCAATGATAAACCGGTCCGCGGTGCAAAAAGGGTTGGGGACCCCGGGTTAACAGATGGAAAAAAAGGTTTATTGAATGTGTTATTTTGGGAACACAGAGGTACAGAGATGATGAAGAAATAAGGGAGTATGGACAGATAAAGAGGATGGATGAGAATATGACGGGTGGAATATACTGAGGAAAAATGTATAGGAAATGGTTATATGTTTGGATAGAAAAAAAAAGGATGTATTTTAAATGTTGAAAGGGATTTCTATTCAGAAGAACTGGAATATCCTAGAACATGAATCACTGAAAGTTACTGTGTATCTGCAGTGAGTAGAATCCTTACTGCAGAATTCGACAGAATCCCGGCGACCTCTGTCATCATCTGTTACTCCCCGCACAACTGCAGTGAGGAGAAGGAGGTGGAGGCCTTCTACAGTAAACTTCACGAAGCTGTCACTTCAATACCGGCACATAACTTCCTGGCTGTGCTCGGTGATTTTAATGCCCAGGTCGGACTGGAAGATGTTCCATACTCATACCAAGACTTTACCAACAGAAATGGACAAAATCTAGTGATTTCATCCAGGAACACAGTCTTATTGCCGCCAACACACAATTCAAGAAGTGAGCTGGTAAACTGTGGACATATGAAAACAGAGCCTCCATCTACAGGAAACACAGTACCTTCAACTTGGTCGGTTCTGACTACAGAGTAGTGTCAATGCAAGTGAGACTGAGCCTGCGGCAACCCAAAGCCACAGGTCCCAAGGAGAAGAGAGACTGGATGGCATTCTCCTCACAACCTATTCTTCAAGCCCAGTGCACAGTGGAGGTGAGAAATCGCTTCGGCCTACTGGAAGGGGAGGAGGAAGAGACTGCCACCGACCGCTATCAACGGCTCATAGACGCGCACACAGATGCAACAAAGAGTTTGCCTACTGTGAAGCGAATCAAGAAGAGCCGGATCTCGAAACATCCTGACATCGTCACAGCAAGAAGTGTGGACAAGGCTTGTCATGCCGAACTTAGAAGGAGCGAAACAGAAAAGCTAAGAGACAAGTTCAAGACAGCAAAGCAGAATCCCTTTGCCACCTGTGACTGACTGAAGGAAGAGGAACTAGCTGAGAGGGTGAGAGAGATAGAAGCTGTTAATGAAGACATGCAGCATGGAGAAGCATGGCGCCTAGTCAGTGAGATCAGTAGACAGAAAAAGTCCTCATCAGGTCAAATAAGTGGTAAAACAGCAGAGGACCGTGTCCTGACATGGTTTACCCACTTTAAGAACCTGCTGGGAAACCCTCCACCAACCACGGAAGAAGAGGACATACCCATGATACTCACGCAAGTCAACATCAATGACGGCCCATTCACCATTGAGGAACTGAAGAAGGCCAAATATGCACTCAAACGGGGCAGGAGCACTGGACCAGATGGGATACCACCAGATGTCCTGAAGAACTGCGACCTGGATGCCATCTTGCTGGACATATGTAATATGGCCCTGATGAAAGGCGACAAACCCGAACAGTGGTCACTCTCAAACATTACCCCAGTCCCCAAGTCTGGATCCCTCCCAAAGACAGATAACTACCACGGTATCAACTTGACCTGCATCTTAGCAAAGTTATACATTCGGATGATCTTGAACAGGATTCGCACCGCCATTGACCCCAAGCTCAGATTCAATCAGAATGGTTTTCGGCAGAAGCACACAACAGTAATGCAAATACTCGCTCTTCGTAGGATCATCAAGGAAGTCGAGAAGAACAACCTACCAGCCGCGCTTACTTACATTGATTTTTGCAAAGCTTTTGACTCCATTCACCGAGGTAAAATGCTGAAGATCCTGAAAGCTTACGGAGTGCCAGACCATCTACTGAGAGCAATAGAGTCCAGCTGTACCAAAACCAAGGCAAAAGTTGTATCACCAGACAGAGAAACAGCAGTGTTCGAGCTCCTAGCTGGTGTGTTGCAAGGAGACACCCTATATCTTTCTAATCGTCCTTGATTACGCTCTGCGTCAAGCTACCAAAGATCATGACAAGCTTGGTTTTACCATAAAACCAGGGCGAACCAAAAGGGTCAGACCAGTTACGCTCACGGATCTCGATTTTGCAGATGACATAGTTCTGCTCTCTGACCAGATGGAGGAAGCACAGCAGCTACTGACAAAAGTGGAAATTGAGTGCAATAAAGTTGGACTTCACCTAAACACTAAAAAGACAGTACATGGCGTTTAACTGCGATGAAGGTACTCTCAAGACTGTAGAGAATGATACCATTAAGAAAGTCTTTGACTACAAGTACCTCAGGTCAAGAATGATGAGTTCGGAGAAGAACATAAAGATACAGAAGGTGGTGGCGTGGAGGGGTATGAATGACATGAAGGAAATCTGGAAGTCGAACCTGGCCAGAGGGCTTAAAAAGAGGATTTTAGAGTCCATTCTCACGTACGGATGCGAGACGTGGACACCAAGACGATGCGAAAGTCTCTAGATGGTTGCTATACATGAATGCTCCGGATGGCTCTTGACGTGAGTTGGCAACAGCACATGACAAAAGTCGAGCTCTATAACAACCTACAGATGCTCACCACTAAAATCGAGGCAAGAAGACTGCAACTAACAGGGCACTGTCTACGCCACCCCGAGCTACCTGCCAGCCTAGTCATCATATGGGAGCCCAAGCGCGAGAGGATGAACCCTGGGCGCCCTCCCAAGACTATGGTCAACACCCTCCTAGAAGACAGCGGCGCGGCTAATGTAGATGAACTGAGCATACTGATGAGGGAGAAGTGGAGAATCCATTATCGTGCCTGACGCCGGCCCCCTAGGCCTGAGTCGACGTAGTAGTGCCGTGAGCAATTAGGAAGGCAAGCATCACAAAGCAAGGAAATGGGCCTGTCAGCCGTCAGCTACTTATTGTCCCTCATTAAGGGTGCATATATAAATATTATGAGGATACCTGTGATGCTCAGGCTGTTCCAGGTTTCAACTAGGGTGGAAAAATATTCTTCCTCAAACATATGTCCTTGGTTGATTACTAAGGGGAAAAATCATTATCTGACCAATCTTCAACCTCCTCCCTGCTGTAGTCAGAGGTTTCCACCTGCTTCAAAGGGCAGCAATCTTAGAAGAGCAAGGTGAATCACCTTCACAACTGTCACCTTGTAGCATTCGTATCCACTATGATGAAGTGCTTTTGAGAGGTTGGTCGTGGCTAAAATTAACTCATGCCTGAGCAAGGACCTGCACCCAATACAATTTACCGATCAGCACAACAGGTCTGCAGTGGACACAACCTCACGAGTGTCTCTCCACTCGACTTTGGAGGACCTAAGCATCAACAAAATGTTCATCAGGTTGCTGTTTGTCGATCGCAGTTTGGTGTCCAACAGCATCATTCTCCCAGTTTTAAACAACAGCTTCAAACCTTGGGCTTCTACAACTGGATGCTGGACTCACTTATTGGGAGACCACAGTCAGTGCAGATCAGAAATATCATCTCCTCATTGACAATCAACATAAGTGCATTTCAAGCATCCGTGCTTAGCCAGCTGCTTTACTTCCTCTACACTCATGACTGTGTGGCTAGGCACAACTCAAACTCCATTGATGAATTTGCTGATGACACCACTGTTGCTAACAGGATTTCAGATGGTGACAAGGAGACAGATAGGAGTGAGAGGTATTAGCTGGTTGAGAGTCAGAATAATAACCTTACACTTTGCCAGCAAGACCAAAAAATTGTGGACTTCAGGAAGGGGGAAGTTGGGAGAATACACACCAGTACTCAGGGGTCAGCAGTGAAAAGGGTGAGCAGCTATAAATTCCTGGCTGCCGACATATCAGAGGATCTATCTTGGCCCAGCATGTTGATGCAATTGTGAAGAAGGCATGGTAGTGGCACTTTGGATTTGAAGAAATTGGTTATGTTACACATTTGCATATTTCTATGGATGCTGGAGAGCATTCTGACTGGTTGTATCACAGCCTGGTACGGAGACTGTAATGTACAGATCACAAGGCTGCAGAAGGTTGTAGACTCAGCCAGCTCCATCACAGGCACAACCCATCGATGACAGGAGGCGGTGCCTCAAGAAGCCAACATCCATCATAAAGAACCCTAATCATCCTGAGACATGCCCACTAACTGTTACTGTGATTCTTGTCTGCACTGCACTTTCTTTGTAACTATAACGCATATTTTGGATTCTGTTACTGTTTTAACCTGTCTTCCTCAATGCATTGTTGTAAAGAATTGACCTTTTGAAGTGGTTGTAAGGCAAGTTGTTTTCACTGTACTTCAGTGCAATAATTCACCAGTTTACCATTGCAGAGAAGCTGCAAACAGGCAGTAGGGTAAAAGGCTATATCCAAGTGAATTTTGAGGTTAACAATCCATCTTATCGTACTAAGTTCAAAGACCTTGTAACAATGGGATAGAAGCTGAACTTGAACCTGATGGTACATGCTTTGTCTTTTGCATCTTTTGCCCAGTGGAAAGAGAAGAAGAGAGAACGCCTCGGGTGGTTGGGATCTTAGATTATGATGGCTGCGATATGGCAAAGTTATTTGCCATGGTAGGGGACTCTAGGACAAGAGGGCATGACTTCAGGATTGAAGGACGTCCTTTTAGAACTGAGATGTGAAGAAATTACTTTAGTCAGAGGATGGTAAATCTGTGGAATTTGTTGCCATGAGTGGCTGTGGAGGCCAAGTCATTGGGTGTATTTAAGGCAGAGATAGATAGGTTCTTGATTAGCCAGGGCATCAAGGGGTATGGGGTGAAAGCAGGGGGGTGGGGATGACTGGAAGAATTGGATCAGCCCATGATTGAATGGTGCAGCAGACTCGATGGGCCGAATGGCCTACTTCTGTTCCTATATCTTATGGTCTTTACTGAGCTAATGTGAAGTGTGCACACTCTTCAGAGGTGAGGCTGGTGTGCTGAAGTAAATAGTTTATGCATTTTTTTGCTGTCAGTCAGAGCAGTTGCTGTACCTAGCTGTGATGCATCCAGGTTTGATGCTTTCTATGGTGCACTAGTTAAAAACTGGTCAGGGACAAAGGGAACATGACAAATTTTTTAAGCCTTCTGAGGAAATAGAGGAGCTGCTCCACTTGTTATTGGTGATATCCACTCAAAGGACCTTGAAGTTTTCTGCCCTACTGACCTCATTACTGTTGATGTAAACAGGAGCATATGCAGCACCCCTTTCCTGAAGTTGACCACCAGCTCTTTGTTTCCCTGACATTAAGGAAAAGCTTGTTGTCATGACACCATAACAGGAGGTTCTCTCTCTCCTTCCTGTACTCCAACTAATTGTTAATTGAGATTTCAACAGGTCATGCAGGTTTAGAATACACATGCAGTGGGGAAAGGAAGGCCACACAAAGTTCACTGCTTCATGAAAGACAGAGTAGATAGAGTGGGAAAGGATGGATGTTACTTTGAACAAAGCTGTACATTTTGCAAGAGATCTTCAGGAAAAAGGAGTGTAAGTGTTGAATTTGTCAATGTATTAGTAATTGAATTGGAATCAGACTTTTCAAACATCTTTATGGTGAAAGGGTGCAAGGATTGAAGAGGAATCAAACAAATTCTTGTGAATTATTTATACCTATCATCACTCGATAAGAGAAAGCAGAATTTAGAGGCATAAAGGAGGAAGCAGTAGTGATATTGGTTTGAATAAAAATAAATGATCAAGTTTCTGAAGGATTGACCAGTTAAAGTAGAGAAATCATACTAGATAACTAGTACTGGTTATAATATTCCAAATTACATCTAATGAAGCTAGATGATAGTTTATTGCACGTGTAATCATTTGATAATTTTTAGGGGAGGGTTCACTCAGCAGATCTTGAGCATGTCACGTCATGCCATGAAGACAACAATTCAAGTCAAAATTAATTGACATTTATAAACTATGATCAGATAAATCCCAGTATGGAGTTATTACAGACTGGTTGTGCTGGAGATGCTAGGGTTCTTGATAAATGCTTTGGAGGTAGTTAAACTTTGAAATTTGTTTAACAGAGTACCATTATAAATATGTGATCAAAGTTAAAAGCCATTAATTTAAGGTAACTGTAGCTGTATGGAAATTTAAAGTGATTGGCAAAAGAATCAGATCTTCCTGCTTCTATAATCTCCATTCAGTTTACTGTTTTGTTTGTATTGCTTTTTCATATTCTTTCTGCCAAAATACAATAATTTTCATTTGTGCACAAAATCTCAGTAGCCTTGTTTTGGCCATATTACTACATCATGATATTCTATCTGCAGTACTTTCCTGAATGATTACATTTTGCGATCTGGATTACACTGCATGAAATAGTAATAGTAGTAGGTCTTGTGGTACAATTCAAAGCAGAATTGAATAGCAGAATCGTAGTCAGAGGTAGAATCAGGGATCATTTTACACCATTGTATTTGGAGCTTTCTCTAACACAATGAGTAGAGTAGACTTAAGTTTGAGATTAATGAATGTTTACCGTATTAAAGTGTTATTTCAAATGAACACTTTAGAAGTGTTTTGTCAAAGTAATAATTTGTGCATGACCAAATTATTAAAAAAAGTATTTATACGCAAATACTGCCAATTGGTCATGAATCAATGTAATGTTCCCGAAAGCTGATTTATCCTTTTACTTGGATCTTTAATGCTGTGAGCCACATGCAGTTTTGTGACTGTAGCTTTGATCATTTTTTGGTGTGATGAGATGTAGTTCATTTTGTGATGAGCTCTGGAAGAAAACAATGGTTGAAACAGATTTCTTAAATAAGATATTAATGTTATGATCAAAAGTTATATAAAATAGGTCTGAAGTAGTATAATTTTGATTGCGAGGACTAAAACATTTTTGATCATGTTGGCATTGGTTAACTCCAGCATAATGCTGATATTGCAAGAGTTTGTGGTATTAGAAGTACACTAAACAAATTAAATGAGTAAATGAATTATATGAACTGAATTGGTTTCTTATCCTGCAACTATTAAAATATTGCATTTTATTGAGAAGATGGCATCTTGGAGTTTCCCCTTGGCCCCTTTGATTCATCAATGTAGAACTAAACCATGTGCACTGATTTAAAAACATCAAAGATTCAGTTCTAGCTCACTTGCATAGTTGGTAATGATCAAGATCAAAAATCACAAGGTCATCTATATATTTCAGTAGTGTGCTTAATTTCAGAAAATGTTCTACAGTGCTATACTGGAATGATAGCAAGCAAAATAGTAACAAGGTAATAGCTAGTCATATGGTATACCTTAAGGCTCATTTTAAAGGAGGCAAATGAGTAAGTGATTTAAGAAAGACATGCTAAGCTATTGCTAGGTGTTAGCTATTGAAGGGAATATTCTGAAGGTAGTAGAAAGCTGAGCAAGTTATTTCAGTGGCAATCTGAGGAATACAGGTTTCCCAAAGAATTATTGGGCTATAGATCCGTGTGTTTTTGATGGGCTCTGGCCCAGAGGAGTAATTCTTCTGGAAGAATTGATGAATGTAAGGAAATTTAGGGTGTAGGTGGCTCGATTTTGCATGAATTTGAGTTTGCTGAGGATTGGTTGAGAGAGGTTTGCCAGGGATGAGTTAAAGTAATCTGGCAGACAAGCTGAAATAGGATATGGAAATTTGGATATAATGGTGTCTGTAGTTTGAAGCTCATTTTGCAGTTAATTATGAAAATTGTGTTTGATTTCATTTTCAGATAGATGAGAGGGAAGGACTCTTTTGGTAGGTAATCTGGTTTGTAATTGGAGGTCACAACAATCTTGTCAATATTTACGGGAAGTGTATAGCTGAGAAATCAGGAGACAAGTAGGTTCTTGGGTGACGCAAAGCTAACAATGAGCAATTGCTAGAGGAGTCATCAAGTATGCTGAAGGCTGAAGAGAAGGTTGGATGTTTGTGCAATCAGAAATTAAGAGATTTGCTGTAAGAGTTCATGCTATGGCGGTTTGCAGGTTACATTGTGTTCAAGATCCTTGAAGAAATTGGACATGGGGAGTTAGTTTGAAATGATGGTGGGATTAAGAATATTTCTGTGATGAGTATTGTAGTTGATTTGAAGCATTTGAGAGAATTAGATGAGTAGTGAAGATTTTGTTCTTCAGAGGGAATTTTCAAAAAAACTTTTACTCTGTTGTGATTTAATTGTTTTAATGAATACCTTGCCTTTATCTCAAGTATTGCTTGTGTCCTATTGCTGAGAATCTAAAGTTGATGCCTTATTCTGGACAGGAGTTGTAACTTGAGTTGATTCTCCTTGTCTAGTGTTTACTGGGAGTGAGTGAAGTGAAAATGGAAAATGAGAATTGTGCCAATTTTGATTTAAGTTGGTTTGGGTTCCAGGCAATTGTCTGGACAAAACTGTATATTTGGATAAAACTGTATGTAGTAAAATTTCAAAGTTATTAAATGTAATGAAATTTATTAAGTGTAATGAGTATGAAGAATGATGGAAGATTGTAGACTAAATAGCACCATTCCTAGGGATATATAACAACTGAGATGATAAAAAAAAATCTGAAACTTTGTGGATGTGCAGAAAGAGCAAATGGTTTATAAAGGATCTAAGATGCCTTGTAGCGTGGAGTACATCCAGGCAGTTCAGGCTCTGAATTGGATTATTTGTATAATTATGTTCAGTACCAATGAAAGACTGTATAGGAGCATTGCAGAGTTACTCTTGAAGGGACACACTGGAATGACTCCAGGGACATGCATTTCAGCTCCCAGTTTAGACTGGAGAAGCTGGAGTTCTTTTCATTTGAGCAATGAAGGGCAGAAAATAGTTTGATTGCAGGGAATAGGAATTACTATATAAGATCCTGGTGTGCTTGAACAGAGCTGTTAGTTCTAGCAGGTATACAAGTAATGGGCCAAACATACAGTATGTAAAGTGAATAGTTTCTAATCTACGTTTGTATATGATGCTAATTTTGAACCTTCCCTGTAAAGATAGCAGAGATATATCAAACAGGGCTATGAAAAAGGGAATTGGTCTTACTGAAACTAACAGGAATATACTAGGATAATAGGACTGATTATTGAAATGGGTGTTCCATTTAAACTAATAAGTGGGATTGAAGCAGTTGCTCTTCAGGAAGCCAGCATAGATCTGATGGGCTAAACAGTTTGTTTCTGTGCTGTAATTTATCCAGCAGTTTTGATTGGACTATGCATTACATGTGTTCACCTTGAAAAGGTAGTTTTCAATCAGTCAAAACATTCCTCCAAATGGGAGAAATGGGATAAGTTATACCTTTGATTTGTTCCTTTTGCTGCTGGATGATTGCAAGTGGTATGGCTGCATGTAGAGCGTTCTTCTCTTTTGAGATCTAAAGAATCTTGTGTCTGTTATTCAGATTTTTAACTTAAATTGTAAAATATAGTATGAGGCATAAATTAGATTTTGCTACAGTAATACGACTTGTAACTAACTACACAGTCTTTTTTGCATCATTTTGTTCAGTTTAGAACAATGGGGTGTACTTGCAAAAAAAAAGCGCTTGTCTCCCTTACTGGCAATCTTATATGTTTGAGAAATTAAGGTAATTCTATCATTCTGGCTTTAGTACTCTTTTACCCCCATGGTATAGGAATGTGCATCTATCCTTTATAACTAAGGTCAGTATTTCAGATTGAGTACATTTAGCCATGCATTAGCAAAGGCTAGAACATAATAGAAACCTTCCAGAAAGTGATTTAACAGAAATCTATTTGTTTGCTAACCCTATGTGTAACCTTTAGACTTGCATCTGCTGGTTTTGCACAGAACCAAATGTATAACAACAAGCATTGCCAAGTGCAGAATTTTTACTGCAATTCATATTGAATATACACCAGGCATAAGAAAGAAGACATTTTCCTTTGTCATACTCTTATTATAAATAAGCGTTCAGACTGTCGTTGCAGCAATTGGATTTAGTTTCTGCAAGCAATTCCTGCCCTTTGTTACTTTTTGCACAAATAGATTTACTTTTGTGGAAATTTTCATTGCAAGGTTATAAATGCATCAGATTGGTAAGTAAACTATATTTATTTTGGAATGCAAGGAAGCAAAGTGACCAGCTTTTTACGATCTGGCCCTTGTTAGATACTCAGCAGATGCTTTGGTAAACAGTACAAATATTTGAAGTGAATTTCTTCTTTATATTTCAGGTATACTATGCAAAAAAGAAACGACGGCACCAACAGGGTCAAGGCGATGATTCCAGCCATAAAAAGGAAAGAAAAGTTTATAATGATGGCTACGATGACGACAACTATGACTACATAGTAAAAAATGGGGAAAAGTGGATGGACCGCTATGAAATTGACTCCTTAATTGGGAAAGGGTCCTTTGGGCAGGTTAGTGTTAATTTTATGAACAAACTAGTTGGCTTTTAGGGTAATTATAGATTAAAGTAAGTTCAGAACTACAGTTATATCCACATACCATAGGTTGTCTCCTTTATCCCCAGGTAATAATCCTGTTTTTTAAAGTGGTAAAACTGTTAATTTGCTATTCAGAAATCTGTTCACTGGGTGAACTATGTTACATTTCTGGGCCCCAGTTCCTGTGTTACTATTTAAATTAAATATGAAAAATGCTGGAAGTACTCTGCAGGTCAGGCCATATCCACGTGAACAGAAACTGAAATATTATTTCAGATAGAAGAACTTCTAGGTATTTCAATCATTTTCTATTTTTTTAATTTTAGATTTCTAAGATCAGTCTTTTTTCATTCCCTTTTATAGTTAATGGGCTTACTGGAAGAAAACTGTGTAATATCTAATGGAAGCAAATTAGTTATCAATGGGATGAACATCCAGTAGTCTATAAAATCTGCCAGACCAGCTCCAGTGAAAACCCAAGTGTTACTATTTTGTTCATTCATTTAAGGGATGTGGGCTTTGGAGGCTGAGGCATAAGTTGGTTGCTTATCACTAATTCCCATTGTGAAAGTTGCAGTGAATTGAGAAGCTTCTTGAATCACTGCAGTATGAAGTATGTGTACTTTTGCAATGCTATTGGGGAGTTCCAGGATTTCAACCCAGTGACAGTAAGGAATGCCAATATAATCAGGATAATATTTAGCTTAGAGGGCAACTTGTCGTAGATTTGGAAGGTGCTGCTTAAAGATTCTTGGTTAGTTGCTCCAGTGCATCTTGTATATGGTACTCGTGGGTGGAAGTTCAGTACAGGAAGGGGCCAATAACTTGACAATGTTTTTTTATAGACCACTCAATGGTAACAGGGACATTGAGGAGCAAACAGGGAGACAGATTCTGGAAAGATGTAATAATAACAGGGTTGTCGTGGTGGGAGATTTTGATTTCCCCAATATTGATTGGCATCTCCCTAGAGCAAGGGCTTTAAATGGAGTGGAGTTTGTTAGGTGTGCTCAGGAAGGTTTCCTGACACAATATCAAGTCAAGTCAAGTCACACTCTATTGTCATTTCAACCATAACTGCTGGAACAGTACACAGTAAAAATGAGACAACGTTTTTCAGGACCATGGTGCTACATGAAACAATACAAAAACTACACTGAACTACGTAAACACAACAAAAAACTACACTAGACTATAGACCTACCCAGGACTGCATAAAGTGCACAAAACAGTGCAGGCATTACAATAGGCACAGTAGAGGGCAGTAGGTTGGTGTCAGTCTCGGCTCTGGGTATTGAGGGGTCTGATGGCTTGGGGGAAGAAGCTGTTACATAGTCTGGTCGTGAGAGCCCGAATGCTTTGGTGTCTTTTGCCACATGGCAGGAGGGAGAAGAGTTTGTATGAGGGGTGCTTGGGGTCCTTCATAATGCTGTTTGCTTTACGGATGCAGTGTGTGGTGTAAATGTCTGTAATGGCGGGAAGAGAGACCCCAATGATCTTCTCAGCTGACCTCACTATCCGCTGCAGGGTCTTGTGATCCGAGATGGAGTCGTCGATGTTCAGCGGAGAGTGGTCATTCCATGTCCTCCTGAAGTCAACAACCATCTCTTTTGTTTTGTTCACATTCAGAGACAGATTGTTGGCTCTGCACCAGTCCGTTAGCTGCTGCACCTCCTCTCTGTATGCTGACTCATCGTTCTTGCTGATGAGACCCACCACGGTCGTGTCATCGGTGAACTTGATTATGTGGTTCGAGCTGTGTATTGCAGCACGGTTGTGGGTCAGCAGTGTGAACAGCAGTGGACTGAGCACACAGCCCTGGGGGGCCCCTGTGCTCAGTGTGATGGTGTTGGAGATGCTGCTTCCAGTCCGGACTGACTGAGGTCTCCCAGTCAGGAAGTCTAGGATCCAGTTGCATAGAGAGGTGTTCAGGCCCTGTAGGTTCAGCTTTCCAATCAGTTTCTGAGGAGTGATTGTTGAATGCTGAACTGAAGTCTATGAACAGCATTTGAATGTATGTGTCTTTCTTGTCCAGGTGGGGGGTGGTGGCGATGGCGTCTGTTGAACGGTTGGGATGGTACGCGAACTGCAGGGGGTCCAGTGAGGGGGGGCAGCAGGGTCTTGATGTGCCTCATGACGAGCCTCTCAAAACACTTCCTGATGATGGATGTGAGTGCAACGGGACGGTAGTCGTTGGGGCAGGACACTGAAGACTTCGGCACGGGGATGATAGTGGCAGCTTTGAAGCATGTAGAAACGATGGTGCTGCTCAGAGGGATGTTGAAGATGTCAGTGAGAATCTCTGCTAGCTGGTCTGCACATCCTTTAAGCACTCTGCCAGGAATATTGTCTGGTCCAGCAGCCTTCCGTGGGTTGACCCTGCACACGGTTCTCTTCAAATCGGCCATGGTAAGACACAGCACCCGGTCATTTGGAGGAGGTGTGGTCTTCCTTACCGCCACATCATTTTCCACCTCAAAACGAGCGTAGAAGTTGTTCAACACATCTGGGAGGGAGGCATCACCAGTGCAGGCAGGTGGTGTTGTCTTGTAGTTGGTGATGTTCTGTATGCCCCTCCACATGCGCTGTATGTCGCCGCTGTCCTGGAGTGGCTGTGGATTCGCTGAGCGTGTGTACGCTTTGCCTCTCTGATGGCCTGGGACAGTTTGGCCCTCACTGTTGTTAGGCTGCCTTGTCGCCTGCTCTGAAGGCGGAGTCACGGGTGTTCAGCGCACGCACCTCCGCGGTCATCCATGGCTTCTGGTTAGCGCGTGTAGTGATGGTCTTGGCCACAGTGAAGTCATCATTGCACTTGCTGATACAGCTAGTCAGTGATGCTGTGTACTCCTCTAAGTTGGTCAGCCTCCCTGAACATGTGCTAGTCAGTGTGCTCAAAACAGTCTTGAAGAGATGGCTCCTGCTGGCCAGGTTTTCACCTGTTTCTGAGCTGGTCTGGAGTGCCTGACGAGTGGTCTGTATGCTGGGATTAGCACAATAGAGATGTGGTCAGAGTAACCGAGGTGGGGGCGGGTCTCCGCCCAGTACGCGTTGGGAATGTTTGTGTAAACAAGGTCCAACGCGTTCTCCCTTCGTTGCAAAGTCCATGTTCTCATGGAATCTGGGGAGCACTGACTGAAGGTTCACGTGGTTAAAATCTCCAGTGACAATAAACAGTTCATCAGGGTGTGCATTCTGCAGTTCGCTAATAGCCCCATACAGTTCACAGAGCACCTCCTTAGCATTAGCACTGGGGGGAATGTAGACACCGACTATAAGGACAGTGGTGATTCCCATGTAAAATAGTCTGCATCTAACAGTCACAAACTCCACTAGCGATGAGCAGTATCTGGAAACCAGCAGAGTTCTTGCACCATTCCGTATTGATGTAAACACACAAGCCACCACCATGAGTCTTACCAGAAAGAGCTGCATTTCTGCTGCTCGAAACAAGATGAGCCCATCCAGCTGAATGGCGGCGTCCGAGGTTCCATCGGTGAGCCATGTTTCTGTGAAAACATACGCACAGCAGACTCTATATTCCCAAGTATTTCGTTGGAGTTGGATGTAGTCCAATTTATTGTCCAGGGAGCAGATATTGGAGAGCAGAATGGATGGGAGAGCCGGCCGGCTAGGGTTTGCTCTTTGCCTGGCACGGACTCCTGCCTGCTTGCCTCGCTTCTGCTTCCTCGCACACCTCCAGCCACCTGTATCAGGCAACTCTGAGGACTGTAGGCCCGATCCCCTCAGCAGGCTGATATGTAGATAAGCCTACAAGAGGAGAAGCTGTACTTGATCTGGTGTTGGGAAATAAACCTGGTCAGGCATCAGATCTCTCAGTGGGGGAACATTTTGGAGATAGTAATCACAATTCTATCTCCTTTACCATAGCATTGGAGAAGGATAGGAACAGACAAGTTAGGAGAGCGTTTAATTGGAGTAAGGGGAAATATGAAGCTGTCAGGCAGGAACTTGGAAGCATAAATTGGGAACAGATGTTCTCAGGGAAGTGTACAGCAGAAATGTGGCAAACATTCAGGGGATATTTGTGTGGCGTTCTGCATAGATATGGTCCAATGAGACAGGGAAAGGATGGTAGGGTACAGGAACTGGGTGTACAAAAAAGGCTGTTGAAAATCTAGTCCCGAGGAAAAGAAAAGCTTACAAAAAGTTCAAAAAAGTAGGTAATGTGAGAAATCTAGAAGATTATAAGGCTAACAGGAAGGAGCTTAAGAATGAAATTAGGAGAGCCAGAAGGAGCCACTAGAAGGCCTTGGCAAGCAGGAATAAGGGAAAACCCCAAGGCATTACAAGTATGTAAAGAGCAAGAGGATAAGACATGAGAGAATAGGACCAATCAAGTGTGACAGTGGAAAAGTGTGTATGGAACTGGAGGACGTAGCGGAGCTACTTAATGAATACTTTGCTTCAGTATTTACTACGGAAAAGGACTTTAGTGATTGTAGGGATGACTGACAGTGGACTGAAAAGCTTGAGCATATAAACATTAAGAAAGAGTATGTGCTGGAACTTTTGGAAAGGATCAAGTTGGATAAGTCACCGGGACCGGACGAGATATACTCCAGGCTACTGTGGGAGGCGAGGGAGGAGATTGCTGAGCCTCTGGCAATGATCTTTGCATCATCAGTGGGGAAAGGAGAGGTTCTGGAAGATTGGAGGATTACAGATGTTGTTCCCTTATTCAAGAACAGGAGTAAAAAAAGTGCCCAGGAAATTATAGACTAGTGAGCCTTACTTCAGTGGTTGGTAAGTTGATGGAGAAGATCCTGAGAGGCAGAATTTATGAACATTTGGAGAGGCATAATATGATTAGGAATACTCAGCATGGCTTTGTCAAGGGCAGGTCGTGCCTTACGAGCCTGATTGAATTTTTTGAGGATGTGACTGAACACATTCATGAAGGTAGAGCAATAGATGTAGTTAGTGTATCTGGATTTTCAGCAAGACATAAGGTACCCCATGCAAGGCTTATTGGGAAAGGAGGCATGGGATCCAAGGGGACCTTGCTTTGTGGATCCAGAATTGGCTTGCCCACAGAAGGCAAGGAGTGGTTACAGACAGGTTATATTCTGCATGGAGGTCGGCGACCGGTGATGTGCCTCAGGGATGTGTTCTGTGACCCCTTCTCTTCGTGATTTTTATAAATGACCTGAATGAGGAAGTGGAGGAATGGGTTAGTAAATTTGCTGATGACACAAAGGTTGGAGGCGGTGTGGATAGTGTGGAGGGCTGTCAGAGGTTACAGCGGGACATCGACAGGATGCAGAACTGGGCTGAGAAGTGGCAGATGGAGTTCAAGCCGGATAAGTGTGAGGTGGTTCATTTTGGTAGGTCAAATATGATGGCAGAATATAGTATTAATGGTAAGACTCTTGGCAGTGTGGAGGATCAGAGGGATCTTGGTGTTCGTGTCTATAGGATATTCAAAGCTGCTGCGCAGATTGACTGGTTAAGAAGGCGTACGATGCATTGACCTTCATCAACCGAGGGATTGAGTTCAAGAGCTGAGAGGTAATGTTACAGCTATATATCTGACCCTAGTCAGACCTCACTTGGAGTACTGTGCTCAGTTCTGGTCACCTCACTACAGGAAGTATGTGGAAACTGTAGAAAGTATGCAGAGGAGATTTGCAGGGATGTTGCCTGGATTGGGGAACATGTCTTATGAGAATAGGTTGAGTGAACTCTGCCTTTTATCCTTGGAGCGGCGGAGGATGAGAGGTGATCTGATAGAGGTGTATAAGATGATGAGAGGCATTGATCAAGTGGATAGTCAGAGGCTTTTTCCCAGGGCTGAAATGGCTTACACGAGAGGGCACAGTTTTAAGGTGCTTGAAAGTAGGTACAGAGGAGATGCCAGGGGTAAGTTTTTTTACACAGAGTGGTGAATGTGTGAAATGGGCTGCCGGCGACGGTGGTGGAGGCGGATACAATAGGGTCTTTTAAGAGGCTCCTGGATAGTTACATGGAGCTTAGAAAAATGGAGGGCTATGTGTAACCCTAGGTAATTGCTAAAGTAAGTACATGTTTGACACAACATTGTGAGCCGAAGGGCCTGTATTGTGCTGTAGGGTTTCTATGTTTTAAATGTTTCTGCCCTTTGAATCTCAAAATTCTCAGTTTAAAAATTCTACTAATGGCCTTAAAGTTCTCTTAAATTGCCATCGAAAGGCTCAAAATTTATACTAGTTTTAGCTCATCATAGTGAAAATGCATATAAGATATCTTTACTCTTGGCTGAATAGCTTTTCAAGTGCTTGAAGTTTACTGTTTTGGATGTATGATACAAATTGCAGGAGGTCATATCACGCACAGCAGCATTTAACTTGAACCTGTTGTCTTTGAAAATTAAGGGGATTAACAATATCCATGAAATGGTTATAGACTAGAGAAAAGAGATCTTTCTCTAGTGTTAATATTTTGGTAATGATCGCCGAAGAATTGTTGGTATTTAGATTTTATAGAGTCACAGATTGCCACAAGCTAGTGAGCCATTTGGCCCATTAGGTCCATATTGACTCATTTTTCATTCTTAATTGAGCTCATTTCACTCTGCCATCTTAGAACATAGAAATCTACAGCACATTACAGGTCCTTCGGCCCATACAGTTGTGTTGACCATGTAACCGACTTTACAGACTGTCTAGAATTTCTCTTGTGCAACTATATACTACTAAAGCTCTCATGCTGTGTTTGTTTGTGACCTCCAATTAGTGCAAATGGTGCATTACAGCGGCACTATTTTTGCCTAAATCGACTTAAAATGCACTAACTTACAGAATGCAGGCAAAGTTCAGGGTTATATGTTCATATAAAATTGCTCACTCGCCAAAATCAACAGCTCCGCTTTCACTTGAGAGCTGCTGTCAGCCATGATGGAAACCGCAATGCGATGCCACGACGCATGCACACAGCCAGCCTCAGAAGCGACTCACGATGCTCACAGCAGAGACACCAACTGGAGCAAAAGGGCAGGGCAGCTCTATTTCAAACGGTCATATTCTGCTAATCGCCATCAGCACTTGCAGGATTGGGACATATCAAACTGAGACCCATCAATAAGAGATAATTAAATCTTATTGTAATGACGTACTTCGAAACACCCATCAAACCCTTTGCTGCAGTCAAAGGACAGCGGTGACTATATCATCTCCATTTAGGAGAGTGCCAACCACATCATCAAGAATAATCGGCATCCTGGAGGCTTTGGTGTTACTGCTTCGTATCTTTTATCCAGCATTAGGGTAAAAAAAAAAATTATGGTCAGCCAAATTATGCCGCGTAGAAAGAGAAGGGGGACATTATGGTCAAGAGATGACGCCAAACGTCGTCGGGAAGCGGCTAGGAGAGGGAGAGAACAAGAATCAGATGAGGCCAGGGCCGCAGGACTCCAGGATCAAAGAGTCAGGACAAAATAGGTGAGAGAAGAAGAGACAAGGAGGAGAGGCATGCACGTCTCCAAAATGACAACAATTGGCATAGAAGGAAGAGAGACGAAGAGACAAAGGAGCTGAGAAATGCACATCTACAGGATCAGAGACAAACAACAAACAGCAGAAGAGATGAGGAGACGGGGGATGAAAGGGCTGCACTTCTTCAGAATGACAAAAACAGGCACAGAAGGAAGAGAGAGGAAGAGACAAAGAAGCAGAGAAATGTACATCTCCAAGATCAGGGACAAAGAATAAACAGCAGAAGAGATGAAGAGACATCGGTTGAAAGGACTGCACATTTCCCGAATGACAACGAGAGGCACAAGGGTGTCAGATCAACCAGAAATGATGCCATCAAAAGTGTCCTTCGTTAAACGAGGAGCTATATTTGCCTTGCTACACGTCGTTCTTCTTTAATAAACTGAGGTTTTCTTCTTCAATTTCCAAAGCAAAGCGATACCAATAGCATTCAGGAAAATTTAATGTTCATTCTGGTCACATCAGGCTGCACTACCATTTTCTCAAAGGGTGCCCCCAACGGGTCACCCGGTTGTTTAGTAGTCCTCTATTTTTCTAAGCTCCGTATACCTATCTAGGAGGCTCTTAAAAGACCCTATTGTATCTGCTTCCACCACCGCTGCTGGCAATCTTTCATTGCCTTACATATTTTTTTGTTTTTGACTATCCCTGAGATCCTTTCTGAACACCATTTGTTAATCTGTCTCCATTTCCACTCCAAAATCCTAGCCACTCATTGCGTTTTAAAATATTGTAAATATTTTGACATTATGCTAATTGCCTTTAATTCAAACCTCTTTCATCACTGCAGACATCTCATCTGCCATATAGAAGCTTCATGCTTTTCCTATCTTGTCCTCAGTTTCAAGGAGAGCAACCTAACCTTCTCCATCAGTCCATGTAATTAAGTTCCCTTTTCCAGGAGATTAGAATAATGCCCTTTCTAAGGCCATATCTTTCTTGTAATGTGATGCTGAGAACTAGTGGTAGTACGCCAGTTTTGACAAGCCATTGTTTTATAAGGTCCAGGGTATCATGTGCTATTTTTTTTTAAAAAAAACCTTTTTTGCAACTTGACATAAAGCTTTCAAATATATGTATATAGATGTCCCAAAATCTCTTTTTTATGAATTGTCTTTTATTGCCCTTCCTACCAGTATATACGTTACAAACATTAAAGCAGAAATGTGGTTGATGTCAAGTACCAAACATCTTTGTTACCTCTTTGAAAAGTGCAGCGAAGTTCACTAAAAACTACGCCTTTGAAAACTTACTTGGCTTTCACTATTCAGTCCACAATTGTCCAGATGACCACTCATTCTGTCCTTGATTATCATTTGTCCAAGCTTCTCCACTGTTATGATTGGACTGAAAGGTATATACTTACTAGGTTTTACATTGCCCTTTATTTTAATGCAATTTCTACAACACTAAATAACGCTGGAGGAACTCAGTCAGTTCAGCGCCATTTCAGTAGTCTTGTACATTTTTGTGCGGTGATGTTTGGGAAATTATCAAGCTGAAAAAGTTCAAGATAAATTTATTATCAAGGTACATACATGTCACAATATTCAATCCTGAGATTCGTTTTCTTGCAGGCATTCACAGCAAAGACAAAGAAATACACTAGAATCAATGAAAGACCACACCCAGCTAGATAGACAAACAAGCAATGTGCAAAAGATAACAAACTGCAACTACAAAGAGAAAAAAAAGCAATATTAAATAAATAAGCAATAAATATAGAGAACTTGAAACGAAGAGTTCTTGAAAGTAAGTCCATAGGTTGTGTGAACAGTTCAGTGATGAGGTGAGTGAAGTTATCCCCTATGCACTGTTCTCTCCAAGTTGTGCATGCGCGCAGCCAATCCGTAGCTGAAATACTCCCATGGACATAGCCTTTGTTGCAGCGGTAGTTGGAATTTGAACATATTAATATAATTGTGAAATACCCTGTAGCCATGTGTTAAAGAGTATAATCCATAAATTTTCTAAAATGGTAAGTGTACCACAATCTTGGAAACATTTTAGAGCTTCAATATATTTTGAAACATTGTCAATATTTCAAGTTACAACACTGTTACAAATTGTAACAATAAACACAGAATGGATGTTAATAGTTCATTGTTAATAAACTACTGGTGCACTGAATTCCAACGGCATCTAGTCAATATTTATAGTATGCATATTATTTAAAAAAGTTTAAAGTGCCACACAGTTTTCAGACTGTGTAAAAGTTTCTTGATCAGAACAATGCAGCTGTAAAAGCAAAATATTAGAGGGAACGGTGTCGCTCTGGTTCAAGAGCTTGATGGTTGAGGGGTAATAACTGTGTGCCATGGTAACATGGAGGTTAGCGTGATGCTGTTACAACTCGGGACATTCCGGAGGTCTGAGTTCAATTCTGAAGCTGTTCTGTAAGTTGTCTCTGTACTGCTTCCATGTGGAATGCATAGGTTTTCTCCGGGAACTCTGGTTTCCTCCCACAGTCCAAAGAGGTACTGAGTCGGTTAATTGGTCAGCTCGCACACAAAGTGCTGGAAGAACTCAACAGGTCAGGCACAGTTGATGTTTCAGGCTGAGATCTTTAAACAAGACTGGAGGGGACAAAAGTTAAGTCAGAATAAGAAGGTGGGGGGAGGGGTGAAATAAAAAGCTGTGAAGTTGATTGGTAAAAGAGATACAGGGCTGGGTGAAGAAGGGTATCTGATAGGAGAGGACGGAAGGCCATGGAAGAAAGACAAGAGGGTGGAACACTGGAGGGGGGTGATAAGCAGGTTAGGAGATAAGGTGAAAGAGGGGAATGTTGAAGGCGGGGGGGTTGTGGTGTCATTACCGGAAGTTGGAGAAATTGATATTCATGCCATCAGATTGGAGGCTACTAATCAGAATCAGGTTTATTATCACCGGCATGTGACGTGAAATTTGTTAACTTAGCAGCAGCAGTTCAATGCAATACATAATAGAGAAGAGAAAAAATAATAAATAAGTAAATCAATTACAGTATACGTATATTGAATAGATTTTAAAAAAGTGCAAAAAACAGAAATACTGTATACAGGTATCCCCCACCATCCGAAGGTAGAACTTTCCTATGAAACGGTTCGTAAGCCGAAATGTGGTAAAGCGAAGAAGCAATTACCATTTATTTATATGGGAAAGTTTTGTGAGCGTTCACAGACCCAAAAATAACCTACCAAATCATGCCAAGTAACACATAAAACCTAAAATAACGGTAACATATAGTGAAAGCAGGAATGATATGATAAATACACAGCCTATATAAAGTAGAAATACTTTTCCACAATCATTACTGAACTGTTCTCCGTAGCGAAAATCTCACACAAGTGCTGTTGGCAAAAACACTCTCTCCAGTAACCTTTAAGCTATGAAGCTGCCAAATCATACCAAATAACACTAAAAAATACACAGCCTATGTAAAGTAGAAATAATGTACGTACAGTGTAGTATCACTTACCGAAATCGGGAAGATAGCTTGCCAAGCACACTGATGATGGTGTGTTAGACTGAGTCGTCGCAGGTTGGGTGGTGCAGTGGTCCCCATCCTCCAGGCCGCCGAGCGATGCATTGCCGCGAAGCATGCAGGAATGCAGCGGTAGCCGGGAGGCACACAGCACATCTTTAAGTAAAAAGCCAAAATAAACAAGCTAATTAATTAGGTGCTGCCCGACACGTAATTGTCGGCCTAGATTAGTGCCGATTTCCGATTACGTGTTGGCGGCACCTAATTAATTAGCTTGTTTATTTCAGCCTTTTTCTTAAAGATGTGCTGTGTGCCTCCCGGCTACCGTTGCATTCTCCACGAATTGGTATCTGTCCGTGGCTTGGGGGTTGGGGTGGTGGGACACTGGGGTGTCATCTTGTCATTGTCTGTTTTCATTAGAGCAGGCAGCTCATCTTCTATCTCTGCCTGCCTCGATGTCAAAGGTCGAGGTTCATGGTTTGCTGTGGCTGATGTGGAAGGCTTGCTTGACTGCTGAGCCTCACACATTTTTCTATCACACAGTTCTTTGTAAGGACTCAAAGCATCCTGCAAATATCTCCTAAACCGACGTACCCTTTCACTGTGTACATACATCTATTGATGCTTCTGGGCACATCTTCAGTGATGTTCCTGGAATCGTCGGGTGTTTCGGGTCTTTCAACATCATGCAACCTCCTCCAGGTGACCCAGCCGGGGCTGATCAGACCCCAGCTTGTGTCCAGATGGCTAGCTACTTATGACTGCATGGCTCCCCTGTTTTGAGCCACAGCCATCTTGAGGCCCTCTCTGCCGCATCGGTGGTACTGCGGATGGCTCTCCTCTTCCTCTCTCTCTCGATGCCCAAAATTAAAGTCATACTTTATCATTACTCATTCGGTTTCGATTGTTATCCCTTTTTCTTCCAATTGCATCAGTTCTTCATCTGTCAGTTCTTGGTCATGGGATGCCAAAACCTCTTCAACATCATGTTCGTCAGCTTCCACAAGCCAAACTCACGTTGTCCTTACTTCTTTCACCACGATCGAAACGCTTAATTATGTCTAGTTTTACGCTAAGTGTAACACCCTTACGAGCTCTTTTAGGCTTTTCCGATACCTTAGAACTCATCTTGCAAACGGCTGCTTACAGGCTTGTGTTTAAGCAATGCCGTCGAGAATGCCATTCCGAATCCGGGGGAGAGCGGCTGCTCGGGGCGCGCGCTGCCTTTTATCGCGCGCTGATTTTTTTTTCCGTAACAGTGAAAACACCTGAAAGCGAAAATGGTACTAATGTAGGTCTTTCGTAATGGTGAGGTTTCATAAACTGAACATTCGAAAAGCGGGGGACACCTGTATTAAAAATGTGAGGTAGTGTCCAAACGTTCAATGTCCATTTAGGAATAGAATGGCAGAGGGGAAAGAAGCTGTGTCTGAATCACTGAGTGTGTGCCTTCAGACTTCCGTACCTCCGACCTGATGGTAACAGTGAGGAAAGGACATGCCCTGGGTGCTGGACGTCCTTAATAATGGACGCTTTCTTTCTGAGACACCGTTTCCTGAAGCTGTCCTGGGTACTTTACAGGCTAGTACCCAGGATGGAGCTGACTAGATTTACAACCCTCTGCTGCAGCTTCTTTCGGTCCTGTGCAGTAGCACCCCTCCCCCACCCCCATACCAGACAGTGATGCAGCCTTCACAGTTCTCTCCACGGTACATCTGTAGAAGTTTTTGAGTGTATTTGTTGACATGCCAAAGCTCTTTAAACTCCTAATGAAGTATAACCACTGTCTTGCCTTCTTGATAACTACATCAATATGTTGGGACCAGATTAGATCCTCAGATCTTGACACCCAGGAATTTGAAACTGCTCACTCTCCCCACTTCTGATCCCTCTATGAGGATTGGTATGTATTCCTTCATCTTACCCTTCCAGAAGTCCGCAATCGGCTCTTTTTCCTTAATGACATTGAGTGTCAGGTTCTTGCTGCGGCACCACTTCACTAGTTGGCCTATCTCAACTGTACACCCTTTCGTCACCACCTGAGATTCTACCAACAGTGGTTGTATCAGCAGCAAATTTATGGACAGAATGTAAGGTGTTGCTCCTCCAACCTGAGTGTGGCCTCTTCGCAATAGTCGAAGAGCCCATGGATTGACATTTCAGAATGGGAATGGCACGTGGAATTAAAATGGGTGGCCACTGGGAGATCCCACTGGTCCAGAGGAACCCTATCTTTGGTGGGGTGGTGGGAGGATAGGGTGAGGGCAGACGTGTGCGAAATGGAATAGATGCAGTTGAGGGCAAAGTTGATGGTGGAGGAAGGGAAGCCCCTTTCTTAGAAGATTGATTGGACATTGTAAATTGTCCCGTGATTAGGGTTAATTGGGTTTGTCGGGGGTTGCTTGGGCAGCGTAGTTCAAAGGGCTGGAAGGGCTTTCTCTGCGCTGTATCACTAAATAAATAAGTTCCTGAACTTCGTGGTGTGGGTTCCTGAGGCTTGTGTATTTCGTTCCTGATGGCAGCAACAAGAAGAGAGCATGGCCTGGATGGTGGGTTTCTTCATGAAATATGCTGCTTTCCGGTGATAGTGTGCCATGTAGATGTGCTCAGTGGTGGGGAGTGCTTACCTCTGATGGGCTGGCCTGTATCCGTTACTCTTTGTAGGCTTTTCCGTTCAAAGATATTGGTGTTTCCTTACCATGTTGTAATGCAACCAGCAAATATACTCTCCACCTCACAGCCATTAAAATTTGTCAAAGTTTTACATGACATACTGAATCTTCACAAACTTCCAAGAAAATAGGGGCACTGCCGTGCTTAGTTTGTAATAGCACTATGTGCTGGACCCAGGACAGATCATCTGAAATGGTAACACTGAGGAATTTAAAGCTGCTTTCCCTCTCCAGCTCTGATCCCCCAATGAGGACTGACAAATGGACCTTCAGTTTCCTCCTCCTGTAGTCAATAATCAGCTCCCTGGTCTTGCTGACATTGATTGAGAGATTGTTGCTTAGGCACCATTCAGTCCTTCTGTAATTTGCTCAATAACCAGGGGCTTACTCTATCTGATTTAACCACTGTATGGCTCAGTTTTCCAATACCATCTTTTCAGCAAATTCCATCCAGTATTTCAACACCTTTCTTTGTTGACATGCCAGTGATCTTAGGTTCTTAATGAGCACTATTCTGTGAGTAAATTTTTATGGGTTTGAATGGCTTTTTTCCCTTATTAGGAGAGATTTATTGCAATTGAAGATCATGTCTTTCAGTCTTTGTGGATCTTTAGATAATTGAGGAAACTGACTCTGGGTGGGTCTGTGATCTTCAGATGTGCTGGCATGTTAATGTTCATGGCATTGTGATTTGTACCTCTTCTCTGTTGCTGTTTAGCCTTAAAGTGGTGTCTGCTTTGAACTAGTTGGCACTCTACTGAGCCATTATTTGTTTTTGAGGCTAACCTTGTTCTGTACAGTATCTTTTGACTCTCTTTTAAACATCAATCATCAAAATGTTGGGAGAAAAGAACCTCAAGATAGTTCTCAACCATCTACGTGCATAGTCTGGATGCACATTATTATCCAGATAATGGATCTGGATGGGAATATCATACTTCTAAAGAGCAAGGACTTCATGCTGGTGTCCACATTTTCAAGGGGGGTGCTTATGTTGGGCCTGTCATCCACTAGTGTGTTCCTTGGCATAAGGACTGATGATGGAAGCTGTCACGGATAATCATCTGGCATTAATAGATAGTCCAGGTTTTGAAGTAAAGAAGAGTAGCCAGTTCAACAGCCCTATAAGCAAGGACTTTTGTCAACATCTGGTGATATGTTTTTGTCAAGACATTTGTCATGGCTTGTTAAAAGCAGTACGGTGCTGAACTACAATTTTGTTGGGAGAGTTGACTGCAGGGATATGAGAGTTGCTCCACATATTGCAAAATCACTACTTTTCTGATGTTCAGCTGGCCAAGAGGAGCTGGGCAGATTACATTTGTCTTGATGTTGAAGGACATGTAAATCTCCCATGTGCCATCCGCACAGATGGGGTGATGCAGCAGTATGAGTAGCTCTTCCCAGAGGTTAGCAATGAACTCTTGAATGAACCATTGATGTGAGATCACTGCTTGTGCATCTCTGCAGGGTGAACAATCATCGACAATTGACTGCAAACTGAAGGCCATGGATATTGCTGATTTTTTTTTTGTTTTGGCCAGGAATTAACTAGAATTAGTAATGTTCTACCTGATCATCATTCACTTTATCCAGCTGTGGTATCTAGTACCAGTGCTGGATAAAGTCGGTGATGACACTGTGGTAGATGGGTCAATCATGCAGTCTTGTTTGACCTGAGACAGGTGAATAAGGCATCTCTTCTACTGGTCAAAGTTGAAGTTATCGTCTTATGTACAGGTGCAATGAAAAAACTTACAGAAGCATCTCTCACACACCACATCATATAAGCGGCATTTACAAGAAAAAACAAATGTTATAGATAATTTTTACAAGAAAGAACAATGAAAACAATCCATTTCATTGGAGGCTGATAAACAGAGCCTCCTAATTTAAGGGGGATAAACCTTTTAGATGTGTTAAAAAAGGGAAAGGAACAATTCCTGAGTTTGTTCCTACTTTTTTTTGGATTTGCTTGGCAAGCTGCATATAGAGTCCACGGTTAAATTTGCCTTCCTTTGTTCTTTTTTCATTGTCTTCTCTGTCCTTTTTTATTTTGTTTATCCCCTCTAGATCCTGTCATTTGCTTGCTGTTAATCTGTCATAAGTCCTGTTTTATCATTATAAGTTTGCTTCTCTGGAGTGCTTATTGGATTGTATGTCAATACCACCTGAAGTCCCTCAAAGTCCGAAACTATCCAGGATCTTCTATCATTTTGGATCTCCCCCTCCCCCTCCCACTTTCAAATCTCTTACTATCTCTTCTTTCAGTTAGTCCTGACGAAGGGTCTCAGCCCGAAACGTCGACTGTACCTCTTCCTATAGGTGCTGCCTGGCCTGCTGCATTCACCAGCATTTTTTGTGTGTGTTACTTGAATTTCCAGCATATGCAGATTTCCTTATCTTTGCATTCTTCATAGCTATCATTTTTTGAGCATTTCTTCTCTCCTCCAGTGCACCAGAGCAACGATGGTGCTCTGACATTAGCATTGACTGTAGTCTTTGGTATCACCTTTTCAGCTAAATTATTGTCCAAAAGTCTTTGGGTTTCCAGAAACAGCTGTTTCTACCTTTTTGTTGGCCTGCACTCTCAAACTGAGCATTGACATCAAGTGCGTCCCTGAAGTATTAAACTTAGTGGATGTACTGCATCTGCTATAAAGAGTGTAAATACAATTCCTGAAGGATGGTGCAATCAACTTTAATCGGAACTTTAAAAGGACGATAGGGCGTGCAGTCAGGACAGGTTTGTAGGTCTATATAAATATGGATGAAAGGTTTTATTACTGTACCTTTCTCTCAAATGGCTAGTGCATTCATGACAGACATTTAGATTCCTTCTGCAGAGACTGATTTTATAAATTGAGTGTAGTTTTCTTTATTGGAGATTTGTATCACTAAGCATTGCAGTTACTAAGTCACAACTAATGGTGGCAGTGTTTTACCGTTGGGAGCTTGCCATATTTATTCAAGTTCTCCAGTTCTTGGGTTCACAGATGCAAGAAATTGCAGCTGCTGTAATCTGGAGCAAAAAAAAACCAAACTGTTGAAGGAATTCAGCAGGCCTGGCAAAATCTATAGAGGCAAAGGAATAGTATTTCAATTCAAGATCCTGCATTAGTACATGATCTGCATTTTCCCATTGTTCAGTATTGAAGCTAGCTCACATTTTTTTCTGTTTCTTGATGCACTGTCTTGAAATTTTGGGAAAAAAACATAAAAGCAGTCTTCACGATTCGTCTCCACTTTCCCATTGTATGATTTTGAAAGCTAACTTTTCTTTCTTTGTGAGCCCAAGTTAGGACAGATTTTGATGGATAAACAATATGTGCATTTTGCATGTTCGTCAGTGACATTACAGTTGCTCTCACTTGAGAATACAAGATAGAGGAAACCACTGAGATTTTTCCTATTTATTTGTAGTTTGCTGAATTGAGTTAGATTTAGGTATTTCATCTTAGTTGTACACATGTGACAACTTTGTGTGATATAAGCTCATTTATGTAATTCCATTGCTGTATTATATAGATATACCCAATCAGAGGATCATAGTACAGCAGAGATACATGTCCTTTGACCCAATGAGTCCATGCCGATCACAGTGTCCAGCCAGTTAGTCCCATTTTCTGCATTTGATCTTTATCACTCTAAGCCCCGCCCCTTCATGTGCCTATAATTTAAACGTTTTTTCTTCAGATTATACTATTGTACCTGCTTGTTCCATATCCTCACCACGCTTTGATAGAATTGCCACTCAGGTCCCTAATAAATCTTTCCCCTTCACCTAAAATGTGTGCCTTCTAGTGTTTTGGGCTCCTCTACCTTGGGGAGAACACTGCTACACTCCACCTATTCTCTGCCTGTTATAATTTTGAACGCTTCTGTAAAGTCACCTCTCATGCTTTTATATTCTAAGGAATAAGGACCTACCCTGATGAACCTTTGTTTCTAACTTAGTCCCTCTAGTCTCAGCAGCATCCTTGTAAATCTTTTCTGCACTTTTTTCTAGTGTGATATATCTTTCCTGTAACGGTGACTCAAACTGCACGCAGTCCACTGTAGCTTCTCCTATGACTCATACAATGCAACATAATTTCCCCTTTCCTGTACTCACTGCCCTAGTGATAAAGGTCACTGTGCTAACAGCCTTTTTTCATCACTCTGACTGCTTGTGATGATGCTTTCAACAAACTATGCACTTGTATTCCTATGCCTATCTCTTTGATTAGACGTCCTACCATTCATAGTACAAGTTGTACTCTGGCTTGCATCACCCCATACTTATTGAAATCTGTTTGCCCCTCCTTGACCAACTTCTGCAGCTGAGTTGAAAGACAGGGACCTCAAGGGTTGAAAGCTCAGGATTGCTATCTGTGCCCTGTGCTAGTGAGGCCAGAAATAGGAAAATCATACAGTTAAGGAAATGGTGTAAGAGGGAGGCTTCAGATTTTTGGATCATTTGGCTCCCTTCCAGGGATGGTGAGAGATGTACAGAAGGGACAGTTTGCCCCTGAAATGGAGGAATACCAATATCCTTGTGGAAAGGTTGCTAGTGCTGATGGTGGAGTGTGGGAGTGAGGTTTAAACTAGAGTTATAGAAGGATGGGAACCCAAGTGCCAGAGGGGTGCTTGTGAGTAAAGATGTTGTTAAGCCTTCATACCAAGTCAGGAATCAAAAGGTTGAGTGTGGCGAGAATACTGTTCTGAGTTGTGTATGTTTTAATGCAAGGAGTATTGTAGAAAAGACAGATGAGCTTAGGGCATGGATCCCCATTTGGAATTGCGACATTTTATTTGTGAGACTTGGTTGCAGGAGGGGCGAGACAAGCAACTCGATGTTCCAAGGTTTTGTTGTTTAGATATGATAAAGCAGGAGGGATTAAAGGGCGAGGGGTGGCATTACAGGTAAGGGAAAATGTTACATGGTGCTCAGATGGCACAGACTGGAGAGCTTGTCTATTGAGGTTATATGGTTGGAACTGAGGAATAAGAAAGAGATGACAAAATTAATGGGATTATATTAAAGACCCAAAAGTCCGAGGAGTAAGTTTTTTTAGCAAGTTTTTAGCTAAGGTGAAGAAAAAAGTCCAAGGAGTAAGTTTTTTTGCAAGTTTTTAGCTAAGGTAAAGAAAAAGGAGGTGCATGGCAGGCATAGACTCAAGTGCCTCATTTGTTCCTTCCTGCCAAAGAAATGCAAGAGAGCACTTGAGAAGGAAATCAAAAAGGCTAAAAGAAGGTATAAGGTTGCTCTAGCAGACGAGGTGAAGGAGAATCCTAAGGGCTTCTACAGTATATCACGGGTAAAACCCTCCCAACCACTGAGCACATCTACATAAAACATTGCTGTAGAAAAGCAGCATCAGTCATCAAAGATCCTCACCATGTAGGCTATGCTCTTCTCTCACTGCTGCCATCAAGTAGAAGGTACAGGTGCCTCAGGACTCGCAACACTAGGTTAAAGAACAGTTACTACTCCTCAACCATCAGGCTCTTGAACAAAAGGGGGATAGCTACACTCATTTAAGGACTCTGTTATACTATTTCATGCTTGTTATTTATTGCTATTTATTTATGGCTGCACTTGCACAGTTTATTTACAGTTAGAAGTTCCTGATATTTACTGTTTACAGTTAATGTTCTATAGATTTGCTAAGAATGCCCACAAAAAAAGAATATCTATGAGATGGGGGAGATCTTAAATGGATTTTTTGCATCTGTATTTACTTGGGAGACAGGCACAGAATTCATAGAAAAAAGCAGCAGTGAGGTCAGGGACCGTGTAGGGATTTCAGATGAGGTGTTTGCTGTCTTGAAGCAAGTTAGGATTGGTATGATATTCACTTGGACCCCATGTGAGGCAAGTGCAGAAGTTGCAGTGACCCTAGTAGAGATTAAAATATCCTTCACAACAGGTGAGGTACTGGAGAATTAGAGGATGGCTATTGTTATTCCGTTGTTTAGGGAAGGCTAAGAGTAAGCCAGAAAATTATAGGGCGGTGGTAACCTGGTATCAGGAGTTGGTAAGTTATTGGAGGGTATTCTGAGAGACTGGATATACAAGTATTTGGATCGACAGAGACTGATCAGGGATGGTCAACATGGCTTTTTGTGTGGTAGGTTGTGTCTAACTAATCTTACAGTGCATTTCGAGGAAGTTGCCAGGAAAGTTGATGAAGGCAAGGCAGTGGATGTTGTCTACGTGGAATTTAGCAAGGCCTTTGACAAGGTTGCACGTGATAGGTTGGTCAAGAGTTTCAGTTGCTTGGCATTCAAGGTGAGCTAGTAAATTGGATTAGACATTAGTTTTGCAGGAGGAAGCAGAGAGTAGATGGTTTCCTCTCTGGCTGGAGGCCTGTGGCTAGTGGTGTGCCACAGGGAATGGTACTGCATCCATTGTTGTTTGTCATCTATATCAACAGAACAGTTGATAATGTGGTAAACTGGATCAGCAAATATGCAGATGACGCCAAAGTTAGGGTGTAGTGGACAATGAGGAAAACTATCAAAGCTTATAGTGGGATCTGGATCAGCTGGAAAAGTGTGAGGTGTTGCACTTTGGGAGGACAAGCCAGAGTAGGACTTAGATGGTGAGCATTAAGGCATTGAGGAGTGTAGTAGAACAGAGGGAACTGGAAATACAGATGCATAATTCCTTGAAAGCGGTGTCACAGGTAGAGAGGGTCATAGGGACAGCTCTTGATGCACTGGTCTTCATAAATTAAAGTATTGATAATATATTGAAGTTGTATGAGTTGTTGGTGAGGCCTAGGTCTAATTTGAAGTATTGTGTGCCTTTTGGTCACCTACCTACTGGAAAGATATCAATAAGATCGAAAGAGAGAGAAAATTTACAAAGATGTTGCTGGGTCTTGAAGATCTTAGTTTTTTGGGAAGGTTGGATAGGTTAGGACGTTATTTCTTAAAGCATAGAATAATGAGGGGAGATTTGATAAAAGGATATAAAATAAGAGGTATAGATAGGGTAAATGCGAGCAGGCTTTTTTCCCATTAAGGCTCGGTGAGACAAAGTACTGGTCATGGGTTAAGGGTGAAAGGTGACATGTTTAAGGGGAAAATGGTAAGGAGATTCACTTAGAGGGTGAACTTAGTGTGGAGCAAGCTGGAAGTGGTGGATGCGGGTCTGATTTCAACATTTAAGTCGTCTTTGGTATATGGGTGTGAGGGTTATAACACCTAATAACGTGTCATCCACCTATTCACTGATTAAGCCTTGTGCGTTTGCTTTCATTAATTAACAGCAAAAATCCCAACACCAGCCCCTATGGCTTACCATTAGTTACCATCTCTCTTCCAAGAAACAACCTAGGTCTACCACCTTCCTACCTTGGAGCTAATTTGAATCCACTGAACCAGCTGTCCCTGGATTCCATGGAACATAATCTAGACCAGCCTAAAATACGGGACTTTGTTGAAGGCTTTGCTTAAGTCTAAATAGACAAAGTCCATTGCTTTACCTTGATCCAAAGTAACACACATAAAATGCTGAAGAAACTCAGGAGGTCATGTAGCATTTAGAGGAATAAACAATCGAAGTTTCTGTCCAAGCCCCTTCATCAGGCCTTTATGGCTGCTTCTTCAAAAAGCTCTGAAAGATTTGCCACACATGACTTTCCATGCACAAAACCAGGTGACTCTTCCTATTGAGACACTGTTCAAATACTGGTAGATCCTGCGTCTCAAAATTCCTTCCAGTAACTTCAATACAACTGATGTCAGGTTGATTAGCTTGTAGTTGCCCAGCTTGTCGTTGTTGCTCTTAAAACAGTGGAATGATGTTAGCCGCCACCTTGTCTTGTATTACTCTACTGGACTTCATATGGCTCATTGAAGCTGAAGGTGCCACTGGTTCTAGTTCAGAATGTAGTTTTGTATAAAAATGTACTCTTTGATTTGGATTAAAACCTTGTGTGTTCTATGAAAGCAGAAGAGACACCTAGGAGGCAACATACCATCAGGTTTCGGGGTCAGGGATGTCTTGGATTGAGTCCACAGCATTCTAAAGGGGGAGAGTGACTGTGGAAAGGTGTGTTACATATTGATACCAACGACATAGGTAGGAAAAGGGAGGAGGTCCTGAAATGTAGAAAGCTGAAAAGATCCCCCCTCAGTCTTCTGAATTCCAATGAGTACAAGCCTAGTTCATCCAGTCTTTCTTCATATGAAAGTCCTGCCATCCCAGGAATCAATCTGGTGAACCTTCTTTGTACTTCCTCTATGGCAAGGATGTCTTTCCTCAGATTAGGGGACCAAAACTGCACACAATACTCCAGGTGTGGTCTCACCAAGGCCTTGTACAACTGCAGTAGTACCTCCCTGCTCTTGTACTCTAATCCTCTTGCTATAAATGCCAGCATACCATTCGCCTTTTTCACCACCTCCTGTACCTGCATGCCCACTTTCAATGACTGGTGTGTAATGACACCCAGGTCTCATTGCACCTCCCCTTTTCCTAATCGGCCACCATTCAGATAATAATCTGTTTTCCTATTTTTGCCACCAAAGTGGATAACTTCACATTTACCCACATTAAATTGCATCTGCCATGAATTTACCCACTCACCCAACCTATCCAAGTCACCCTGCATCCTCTTAGCATCCTCCTCACAGCTAACACTGCTGCCCAGCTTCGTGTCATCCGCAAACTTGGAGATGCTGCATTTGATTCCCTCATCCAAGTCATTAATATATATTGTAAACAACTGGGGTCCCAGCACTGAGCCTTGCGGTACCCCACTAGTCACTGCCTGCCATTCTGAAAAGGTCTTGTTTATTCCCACTCTTTGCTTCCTGACTGCTAACCAATTCTCTATCCACATCAATACCTTACCCCCAATACCGTGTGCTTTAAGTTTGCACACTAATCTCCTGTGTGGGACCTTGTCAAAAACCTTTTGAAAATCCAAATATACCACATCCACTGGTTCTCCCCTATCCAGTCTACTAGTTACATCCTCAAAAAATTCTATGAGATTCGTCAGACATGATTTTCCTTTCACAAATCCATGCTGACTTTGTCCGATGATTTCACCGCTTTCCAAATGTGCTGTTATCATTGATAACTGACTCCAGCAGTTTCCCCACCACCGACGTTAGGCTAACTGGTCTATAATTCCCCGGTTTCTCTCTCCCTCCTTTTCAGGCAGATAATGGGGAAAAATTGCAGTCATATTGATGTGTTAAGGTATAACAGGGAGCCAGAACAGAAAAGGGTGATGAATATAGGACTGAAGGTGTTATATTCGAATGCATGCAGTATACAGAATAATGTATGTGATCTTGTAGTGCAATTAGAAATTGGTGGGTATGTTGTGGGTACCACTGAGTCGTGGTTGAAAAAAGATCAGAGTTGTGAGCTTAATATACAAGGATACACATCAAAAGGATAGGCAGGTAGGCAGAGGGGATGGGGAGGCTATGTTAGCAAAAAAAAAAAAAATCAAATCTTTAGAAAGAAGTGACATAACCATATAAACATATAACAATTACAGCATGGAAAACAGGCCATCTCGGCCCTTCTAGTCTGTGCCGAACTCTTACTCTCACCTAGTCCCAATGACCTGCACTCAGCCCATAACCCTCCATTCCCTTCCTGTCCATATATCTGTCCAATTTAACATTAAATGACAACATCGAACCTGCCTCAACCACTTCTGCTGGAAGCTCGTTCCACACAGCTACCACTCTCTGAGTAAAGAAGTTTCCCTTCATGTTACCCCTAAACTTTTGTCCTTTAACTCTCAACTCATGTCCTCTTGTTTGATTCTTCCCCACTCTCAATGGAAAAAGCCTATCCACGTCAACTCTTATCAATCCCCTTCATAATTTTAAATACCTCTATCAAGTCCCCCCTCAACCTTCTATGCTCCAAAGAATAAAGACCTAACTTGTTCAACCTTTCTCTGTAACTTAGGAGGTGAAACCCAGGCAACATTTTAGTAAACCTCCTCTATATTCTCTCAATTTTATTGACATCTTTCCTATAATTCGGTGACCAGAACTGTACACGACAGGATGGGGTGGAGTTAAGAAACCCGAAGGGTAAAAAGATCCTGATGGGAGTTATCTGCAATAGTCAGAATATGGGCTTCAAGTTACAATGGGAGATAGAAAAGGCACATCAAACGGGCAGTGTTGCAGTAGTCATGGGGGATTTCAATATGCAGATATAATTGGGAAAGTCAGGTTGATGCAGGATCCCAAGTAAAGGAATTTGGGGAATGTCTATGAGATGGCTTTTTAGAACTACTTGTGGTTGAGCCCACGAGGGAAATGGCAATTCTGCATTGGGTGTAACGACCCAGATTTGATTTGGGAGCTTAAGGTGAAGGTACTGTTAGTGGTTATAATATGATAGAATTCACCCTGTGCAGTTTGAGAAGAAGCTAAAATTGGAAGTACCAGTATTATCAAAGTACGCACATGTCACCATAGACAACCCTGAGATGTCCACAAGAAAATGAATCTCATGGTTGTATATGGTAATATGTATGTACTTTGATAATAAATTTACTTTGAACTTTATGGTGGAGTAAAAGAATTACAGAGGCACGAGAGAGGAGCTAACCAACATTGATTGGAAGAGGACACTAACAGGAATGATGGTGGAACAGCAATAGCAGGAGTTTCTGGGAGCAATTCGGAAGGCGCAGGTTAGATGCATCCCAAAGGTGAAGTATTCTAGAGGGAGGATGAAGCAACTGTGGCTGCCAAGGGAAGTCAAAGACAGCGTAGAAGCTAAAGAGATGGCATATCCTATCGCAAAATTTAGTAGGAAGGTGGCAGATGGGGAAGCTTTTAAAAACCAACAGAAAGCAACTAAAAAAGCCATAAAGAATGAAAAGATGAAATATGAAGGTAAGCTACCCAGTAGTATAAAAGAGGATACAAGAAGATTTTTCAGATATGAAGAGTAAAAGAGAGGTGAAGAGTAGATGTTGGACTGCTGGAAAATGTTGCTAGAGAGATAGTAATGGGAGACAAATGGCGGATGACCTTAAGTATTTTGCATCAGTCTTCACTGTGGAAGGTCAGAAATGTGAGAGAGCCAAAAATGAGCATCGTTGCTGTTACTAAGAAGATGCTTGGAAAGTTCAAAGGTTTGAAGGTGGATAAGACACCTGGACCAGATGTTCCACATCCCAGGGTTCTGACGCCAGAAGTTTGTCACTTAGCAAGGGTGGGAGGCAGTGGTTGGAAAGGTGTTTGAAACTATTATTTAAGGATGAGGTTTTGGGGTACTTGAAGGCACATGACAAAATAGGCCAAAGTTGTGGTTTCCTTAAGGGGAAATCTTGCCTGACAAATCTGTTGAAGTAACACAGGATAGACAAAGGACAGTGGGTGTCTATTTGGAATTTCAGAAGACATTTGACAAGGCTGCTTAACAGGGTAAGTGCCCATGGTATTACAGGAAAGATATTAGCATAGATAGAAGATTAGCTGACTGGCAGGAGGCAGCGAGTGGGAATAAAGGGAACCTTTTCAGTTTGGCTGCCAGTGGTGTTCCACACAGGCCTTCTTTCTATATTTTATGTCAATTATTTGGATGAAGGAATTGATGACTTTGTGGCCAAGTTTGAAGATGGTGTGAAGATAGGTGGAGGGGGAAGGTAGTGTTGAGGAAGCAGGGTGTCTGCAGAAGGAATTGGGCAGATAGGGAGAAGGGGCAAAGAAGTGGCAGGTGGAATATAGTGTAGAAGGAATAAAGGAGGTGAAAAATCATACTTGGGAGTCCTTGTGCAGAATTCCCTAACGGTCATCTTGCAGGTTGAGTCGGTGGTGAGGAAGGCAAATGCGATTCAATTCAAGAAGGCTATAATACAAAAGGAAGGATGTAAAGCTGAGGGTTTATAAGGCATTGGTCAGACCTCATTTGGAGTATTGTAAGCTGTTTTGGAACCCTTGTATAAGAAAAGATGTGCTGGCATCCCAAAGAAGCAGATGATACAGTGGGTTGATGAGTTACTTTGAAGTGGATTAAGACTAGCATTAAAAGCATTTTTCTTTTAAGTGCAGTAAAAGTTCACCAGAATGAACCCGGGAATGAGTGGGTTAACATATGAGGAATGTTTGATGGCAATGGCCGTGTACTCACTGGAGTATAGAAGAATGAGGGAGGATTTCATTGAAACCTATCGAGAAACCTAGGCGAGAAAGAGTGAATGGATGGAGGATGTTTCCTATAGAGGGGGAGTTTAGGAGCAAAGGGCACAGCCTCAGAAAAGAGAGACACCATTCAGAGCTGTGTTGAGGAAATATTCCTTTAACCAGAGGGTGATGAATCTATGAAATTCATTGCCACGGATGGCCATGCAGGCCAAGTGATTGGTTATGTTTAAGGTGGAGGTTGGTAACTTCTTGATTAATCAGGGTGTCAAAAGTTACGGGGCGATGGCAAATGAATGGAGTTGCGAGCGATAATAAATCAACTACGATGGAATGGTGGAGCAGAATTGATGGGCTGAATGGCCAAATTCTGTTCTTATGATTGTGTTTTTGGTCTGCTGTCAACAATATCAGATTCAAGTGTTGATTCTGTTGTCATGTCACTAGTGATTTTAACAAGTACTAACAAGGCTAGTTTCAACATTTATTTCTTATCTTTGATGCTTTGTACATTCCTCTTTCTGCCTAATTATAATATGTCATAACCTTGCATATATATAGGAACATAAAACACAAAACACAGTTTACTTCTGAACTTACACTAGGCAGTTGACAGGGAACTGAATTGGGTGTGAAGTACAACTTGGGTATGAAAGCAGAGTACATATTTGCATGTGTTCTAATTAATAAATTTTAAGCTAACATGTTCAAGCCTTTAAGTGAGTAGTATGAAAGCAAATAAAATCCACAGATTATCTTTCATATTTTCCTTGAGCAATTTTATACATCGCCACTCTTTGGATCTCCTGGCCTATGTACGATATAGGGTCAGTACGGTAGCATCGCGGTTAGCACAATGTTTTACAGAATAGGCGACTCGGTGTGGCTTGAAGGGCTGGAAAGGCCTATTTCACACTGTTCTTAATAAAAGACCTAAGTGTTTGTGTTTTTGTGTTTTCATTTGACATAGTTTTATAAACAATAATATTGCTATTGTTGTCATTTCTACCAAGAATTATCTTCATGCATTTTGCTTATTCTAACTTGCAGGTTGTCAAAGCATATGATCGTGTGGAACAGGAGTGGGTAGCAATAAAAATCATAAAGAACAAGAAGGCATTCCTAAATCAGGCACAGATTGAGGTTCGGCTGCTTGAGCTGATGAACAAACATGACACTGAGATGAAATACTATATAGGTAACGATGGACATTTGAATCTTACACGCAATGATTTACAAATATTTGGGGGGGAAATCAACTGAATTTTATCTGATACCAAAGTATTAAGCATTTGGAATGTATTAAATCGGTTGTTTATTATCGTACAATGTGAGGTATGAATATTGGGATATGGTTGGGCTGAAACAGTATATACTGAAACTACTTTTGGCTCTAGGTGTCTCTTAGATCTGTGATTTCATTATGTGCCAAAAATTTAGCCTTAATTTCACATTTGACTGTATCCTGTTTAATGTGGTGTATGTCTTGGAAAAGAATGTTCAGAAGCTTCTGATTTTTAAAGACAATCGCCATTCTAGTGTGAAGTAAATTGAAGACCAACATTTCTTTGAAATTTCCCACATGAATTTCATAGTAGTATTCTCTAGCTGGATTACATACTATAAGGAAAACCAGAGATGAGCTTCATTTAAATTTTCCAGTACTTCAGTTTCACAGCATGTACTGGCTGTTCTTGGTAAAATAAATGCAGAAAATGTTAGAAGTATTCAGCAGGTCAGCCATCATCTGAAAAGAGAACTATAGTGATCCAGGACAAACATCTTCCATTAAAACTAGGAATGTGTGAAAACTAGTCAAGTTGCAGAGAGACTGAAAAAGGAATGTATAAGATATTGGATAAAGTCAATATTTCTGATAGGGTGGGATCAAAGATTTAAGTTTTTACAGAACTGTTTGGTCAATCGATTAATGGGTTAGATTAGAGAGAAAACAAACAAATAAACAATGCTGTTAAATACGTGTCAGATATTTATTAGAACCTGAAGCCAAGTGGAGGTTGCTGGAAATGCCCATCACTTCAGGCAGTGTCTGGAGCAATTTAAAAAAAAAAGTTAATGTTGTAGCTGAATAACCCAACAACAGAACTGGACAGTTCTGATAAAATTCGAGAAAGCAGATTACCTGAAACAATTGAATTCTATATTGAGACTTGAAGGGTGCCATTTTCCCAGATCAAAAATAGTGTTGTTCTTCATTGAAAGAGTTTTGGCGGTCACAAGTCAGAGCAGAAAAGGAGTTATAGAGGATTGAAATGACCAGCAACTCAAGTGTGCGGTCAGCCCAGTGGATTGGATGGAAATGCTTTACAAAGTGTTCCCTCTGTTTGCATTTGGTTTTGTAAGTGTAGAGAAGACAGTGTATGGGCACCAAATACAGTGCACTGGTTAGAAAGAGTGATAATGTTTATTTTCTTTTTCAGCAACATATATAATTAATGGTTCAGTCTACACAGTGAATTTGTAATTTATATTCTTTTCAAAGCTATGCTGATGCATAAATTTTAAGGAATATTCTGAAAGAATTTATTTCACAGTTATTTTTAAATGTTTTTCAAAAATGCCCAAGAGTATTCAAATTGTAAATAAGAGGGCATTCTTACAATTTTACTAATAGAGAAACAAAATGGTAAAATTCTATCACTGTTGTCAAGTATAAAATAATTAATCAATAATAGTAAATCACTGCATTATCGAGTAGGGATATATCTAAATCAAAATATGTAGAAATAATGAACAAAAAAGCAGTGGTGGAAGTATTAGAAGGTTAGGCAGAATCTCTGAAATGGGGAAAAAAAGGTTATGTTTTACATTGATTCATTTCTGTCAGGAAAACTTTCAGTTGTGTATGTTAGCAGCATTTGTGTGGCATCTACAGTAGTCATTGATTTATGTCAGCAGTCCCCAACCACCGGGCCACAAAGCATGTGCTACTGGGCCGCGAGGAAACGATATGATTTGGTGATATGAGTCAGTGGCACCTTTCCTCATTCCCTGTCACGCCCACTGTTGAACTTGAATGCATGCGAGGTCATTACCCACACGTCATCCATGTCAGCGCGGGAAGAAGAGCAACTCCTCGAGCTTGCAGATGACGGCGGGCTGAAAAGTTATGTTTGACATAACATCTCTGCCGGCATTCGGGATCAAAGTCAGGGCTAAATATCCTGAGATAGCCACGAAAGCACTGAAAAAGTTGTTTCCATTTCCAACATCTCTGCAATGAATGCAACGAAAACTAAATTGGAGAATAGACTGGACATTAGGAACTCCCTTCGAGTATCGCTGTCTCCCATCACCCCTCGATGGGACCGTCTTGTTGCAGGGAAACAAGCCCAGGCTCCTGCTGATTCAGCGATATTGGTGTATTGCAATGATTTTATATGTTCATACGGGGAAAATGTGTGCTGTGTGTTTAATATCCAAATGTTACTTAAAATATTATGATGCTATTGACTTATCACTATATTCATGCGAGAAAAATATGCACTGTGTGTTTAATATTAAATTCGTTAGAATAAAACCTTTTAGAAACGAAAATGAGTGTATTAGCCACTTATCACCTATATTCTGGCCGTGATTACCACGCCCCCGAACAGAATCGCCAAAAATGATTTGTAGAAAAAAATTGGCACGTGTACACATGCGTACAAGGTGCCCGCCCACGCAAGGCTTCATGGTCGTAGTAGTCTTTCTTGGGGTAAACACAACGTATTTGACTGCTACTCTTGTCCGTTGGCAACCCTCCCCCCGCCCCTGGTCAGCTGGTCTGCAAGAATATTGTCAATCATAAACCGGTCCGTGGTGCAAAAAAAGGTTGTTATAGATTTGTTTTGGAAAAATGAAATGACTGGTTAAATATATTATTTATTCCCTTTTACAGTTCATCTGAAGCGGCACTTTATGTTTCGAAATCATCTCTGCCTTGTCTTTGAGATGTTATCCTACAACCTGTATGATCTGCTTCGCAACACCAATTTCCGTGGCGTTTCCTTGAACCTCACGCGGAAATTTGCACAGCAGATGTGCACTGCTTTGCTCTTTCTTGCTACACCAGAGCTCAGCATTATCCATTGCGACTTAAAACCTGAAAACATCTTGCTGTGCAATCCCAAAAGGAGTGCTATCAAAATAGTGGACTTTGGAAGCTCTTGTCAGCTTGGTCAGAGGGTGTGTACCATTACATTAACATTTGTATGGGTTTTGCTGCTGCTTCAATGAGTTATGAATATGATGCCAATGCAGCTGGCCTCTGCATGGCTTTGAAAAGTAAATCCTGACTTCACAGTAACTGTAGGAAATTGATTTGTTTAGAGTTGAAGATAGGTTTTGCTAAGTTTTGAAAAAGGTATGCATGATGCCAGATGAAAGAACTTGATGTGTTTGACCATCAGAAATGCAGAACTGGCAGATCTTCCAAGCAGTTTGAGAGCATAGCTGGAGAGCAGTTCCAAGGGAACTTAGATGTATTACTATAATTGGATAGAATCTGCTATGGAATACTGTTTTCAACCTCAACAGCTTTAAATTTTGCCTTTTACTCTATGCAAGCTTAGATTCCAATACTGCAGTTGACCCTCAGTATCCACGGGGGTTTGGTTCCTGGACCCTCCGCAGATACCAAATTCTGCGGGCGCTCAAGTCCCGTATATAAAATAGCGTAGTATTTGCATATAACCTACGCACATCCCTTACGAACCTTAAACTCCTTCCTCTCGGTCACAACACAAGTAGCGAGCGAACGAGACGCGAGGCGGACAATACTCAAACAATGAGTAATACTTTTAATCATCTCTAGATTACAGTACTTATAATACCTAATACAATGGAAATGCTGTGTAAATAGTTGTTACACTGTATTGTTTAGGGAATAAGGACACTTTGGAGGAGGCTCAATAATACTAATGTCGGGATCTGTGCTCAAACAACGAGTGCTGGAGAGAGAACTTCCAGGTTTTTTTCCGATCCCAATCCGCGGATGCGGAGGGCGGACTGTATTTTTTCATCTATTGAAAATGAAAACTAATTAGCAAAGCATTTTGTAATACTTGCTGTGAGAGAATTCACTCATCTGGGTAATCTGTGATCTATCATAAACGTTGGTTAAAACCTAAAGTACTAGATGAAAAATTATTGGATAAAGGTTCTTTTATTTAGTGTTGGGTGGTGATTATAAAATAACACAGCACAGAAACAGGCCCTTCAGCCACTAAGTTGGCATTGACCATCAAACACCCATTTGCACTGATCCTATTTTATCCTTCCCACTTCCCTGTCAACCACTTGACACTCAACTCTCATCCAGACTGTAGGGCCAATGCACAGTGGTTAATTAACCCCTTGATCCAGCTTATTTTTGGAATGTGGGAGGACTTAAAGGAAACCCACCAATTCATGGGGAATGTGCAAACATTGGGTTTGAACCTGGGTGTCTGGAACTGTGCACCACAGCTTTGCTAACTTAGAACTCTGCCACCTTATATTTTTAACTTTTTACAAAATCAAAGCATTTTTCATGCTAGTTTTCCTTAGTTAACTTGGATATGTGAAAATTCATTCCAATGACCTAATAAAACAATACACAAGTTGGAGATTACGGTGCAGTTATTAAACATGAAGCTGCAGCTTTGATAGGATATTCTTAACTGCAAGACGAAAATGGATTACTATGCGCTTAATAGTTCCTGTATTAACTGTGTTAATCTTTTGTAGATATACCAATACATTCAGAGTCGTTTTTACCGGTCACCAGAGGTGCTGCTGGGAATGCCCTATGACCTAGCTATTGACATGTGGTCGCTAGGTTGCATTCTGGTGGAGATGCACACCGGAGAGCCGCTCTTCAGTGGTGCTAATGAGGTAGGCAAACAACTTTAAAAGAAGATTGTATCAAGTATCCGGAACACTCTCAGTATTTGGCTTTGAGTCACGCTTTATTCTTTGAGTGTGTGCAGCCTCCAAAATGTGTTTGTTTTTCTTGCAAAGGTCGTTTCATAAACTGTAGCTATTATTTTCTTAATGGTATGTCCAAAGTTACACATGATGGCTGAAACATGTAGTGATGAGAAATGCTGAACTAATACCTAAAAAGCTAAAAATAAGTTTAGTGAGTAGGCAAAAATCTGGCAAATGGTATATAATGGGAAAGTAACACACATCAAAGTTGCTGGTGAACGCAGCAGGCCAGGCAGCATCTGTAGGAAGAGGTGCAGTCGACGTTTCAGGCCGAGACCCTTTGTCAGGACTAACTGAAGGAAGAGTGAGTAAGGGATTTGAAAGTTGGAGGGGGAGATCCAAAATGATAGGAGAAGACAGGAGGGGGAGGGATAGAGCCAAGAGCTGGACAGGTGATAGGCAAAAGGGGATATGAGAGGATCATGGGACAGGAGGTCCGGGAAGAAAGACAAGGGGTGGGGGGGACCCAGAGGATGGGCAAGAGGTATATTCAGAGGGACAGAGGGAGAAAAAGGAGAGTGAGAGAAAGAATGTGTGCATAAAAATAAGTAACATGGGGTACGAGGGGTAGTTGGGGCCTTAGCGGAAGTTAGAGAAGTGGCTGTTCATGCCATCAGGTTGGAGGCTACCCAGACGGAATATAAGGTGTTGTTCCTCCAACCTGAGTGTGGCTTCATCTTTACAGTAGAGGAGGCCGTGGATAGACATGTCAGAATGGGAATGGGATGTGGAATTAAAATGTCCTGCTTTCTCTGGCGGACAGAGCGTAGATGTTCAGCAAAGCGGTCTCCCAGTCTGCGTCGGGTCTCGCCAATATATAGAAGGCCACATCGGGAGCACCGGACGCAATATATCACCCCAGTCGACTCACAGGTGAAGTGTTGCCTCAGCTGGAAGGACTGTTTGGGGCCCTGAATGGTGGTAAGGGAGGAAGTGTAAGGGCATGTGTAGCACTTGTTCCGCTTACACGGATAAGTGCCAGGAGGGAGATCAGTGGGGAGGGATGGGGGGAACGAATGGACAAGGGAGTTGCGTAGGGAGCGATCCCTGCGGAATGCAGGGGGCGGGGAGGGAAAGATGTGCTTAGTGGTGGGATCCCGTTGGAGGTGGCGGAAGTTACGGAGAATAATATGTTGGACCTGGAGGCTGGTGGGGTGGTAGGTGAGGACCAGCGGAGCCCTATTCCTAGTGGGGTGGCGGGAGGATGGAGTGAGAGCAGATGTACGTGAAATGGGGGAGATGCGTTTAAGAGCAGAGTTGATATTGGAGGAAAGGAAGCCCCTTTCTTTAAAAAAGGAAGACATCTCCCTCGTCCTAGAATGAAAAGCCTCATCCTGAGAGCAGATGCGGCGGAGATGGAGGAATTGCGAGAAGGGGATGGCGTTTTTGCAAGGGACAGGGTGAGAAGAGGAATAGTCCAGATAGCTGTGAGAGTCAGTAGGCTTATAGTAGACATCAGTGGATAAGCTGTCTCCAGAGACAGAGACAGAAAGATCTAGAAAGGGGAGGGAGGTGTCGGAAATGGACCAGGTAAACTTGAGGGCAGGGTGAAAGTTGGAGGCAAAGTTAATAAAGTCAACGAGTTCTGCATGCGTGCAGGAAGCAGCGCCAATGCAGTCGTCGATGTAGCGAAGGAAAAGTAGGGGACAGATTCCAGAATAGGCACGGAACATAGATTGTTCCACAAACCCAACAAAAAGGCAGGCATAGCTAGGACCCATACGGGTCCCTCATTTCACGTACATCTGCTCTCACTCCATCCTCCCGCCACCCCACTAGGAATAGGGTTCCCCTGGTCCTCACCTACCACCCCACCAGCCTCCGGGTCCAACATATTATTCTCCGTAACTTCCGCCACCTCCAACGGGATCCCACAACTAAGCACATCTTTCCCTCCTCCCCTCTCTCTGCATTCCGCAGGGATCACTCCCTATGCAACTCCCTTGTCCATTCGTCCCCCCCCATCCCTCCCCACTGATCTCCCTCCTGGCACTTGTCCGTGTAAGCGGAACAAGTGCTACACATGCCCTTATACTTCCTCCCTTACCACCATTCAGGGCCCCAAACAGTCCTTCCTGGTGAGGCAACACTTCACCTGTGAGTCGACTGGGGTGATATACTGCGTCCGGTGCTCCCGATGTGGCCTTTTACATATTGGCGAGACCCGACGCAGACTGGGAGACCGCTTTGCTGAACATCTGCACTCTGTCCGCCAGAGAAAGCAGGATCTCCCAGTGGCCACACATTTTAATTCCACATCCCATTCCCATTCTGACATGTCTATCCACGGCCTCCTCTACTGTAAAGATGAAGCCACACTCAGGTTGGAGGAACAACACCTTATATTCCGTCTGGGTAGCCTCCAACCTGATGGCATGAACATCGACTTCTCTAACTTCTGCTAAGGCCCCACCTCCCCCTCATACCCCATCTGTTACTTATTTTTATGCACACATTCTTTCACTCTCCTTTTTCTCCCTCTGTCCCTCTGAATATACCTCTTGCCCATCCTCTGAGTCCCCCCCCCCTTGTCTTTCTTCCCGGACCTCCTGTCCCATGATCCTCTTGTATCCCCTTTTGCCTATCACCTGTCCAGCTCTTGGCTCTATCTCTCCCCCTCCTGTCTTCTCCTATCATTTTGGATCTCCCCCTCCCCCTCCAACTTTCAAATCCCTTACTCACTCTTCCTTCAGTTAGTCCTGACAAAGGGTCTCGGCCTGAAAAGTCGACTGCACCTCTTCCTACAGATATTGCCTGGCCTGCTGCGTTTACTAGCAACTTTGATGTGTATTGCTTGAATTTCCAGCATCTGCAGAATTCCTGTTATAATGGGAAAGTGTACATTTTAGTAAATAGCACATTATTTGAATGATTGGAGCTATGAGAATCAGAATCGGATTTAATATGCCGGATATGCAGTGATATGTCATGAAATTTGTTGTCTTGCGGCAGAAGTACATTGCAATACATAATAAAAACTATAAACTATGGTAAGTATATAAAAAAAAGTACTGCAAAAAGAGAGGTGAAATAATGCTGAGGAAGTATTCACGGGTTCATCATCCATTCAGAAATCTGATGGCGAGAGGAAGAAGCTGTTTCTGAAACATTGAATGTATGTCTTCAGGCTGCTATACCACCACCTTGATGGTAGAAATGAGAAGAGTCATGTCCTAGGTGATGGGGGTTTTCAATGATACTTTATTGAGGCAGAGCATTTTGAAGGTCTCCTGGATGCTTTGGGGTGCTAGTAGCCACGATGGAGCTGGCTAAATTTACAACTTCCTGCATCTTTTTTTCAATCCTGTGCATTGGCCCTCTTTTCCAGATGGTGATGCAACTTGTTAGAATGCTCTCCATGGTACTTCTGTAAAAGTTGAGAGTGTCTTTGGTAACACATCAATTCTCCTCAAACTCCTGATAAAATAAAACTTTGAGATGCAGAGGAATCTGGATGTTGTGATGTATGATTTTCAAAAGGCCAGTAAGAACGTACTGCAGATTATAGTAAAACTAACAAATTACTGACTGAGTAACGCTATGTGGACACCATATAAAATAGTGCTAGAAATATTCAGCAAGACAGGCACCATCTGAAGTCATCAGTCTGAAAGGTCAAAGTTAAGTTATTCTCCCACCAGCATTTTATACCTTGGATTTTCAGCCTCTGCAGTCTTTGCTTTTAGAATACAGATCATCAGTTCCTTTGATTAACTGTGATTTCATTTAAGCCTAAATTTAGAAATAGATGAGGCTTCACAGCTTAATTTCACACTAACACAGTGCACAAAATATTATGCCCTTTCTATTGAAAGTCATAAATTGGCTTTTGTTTACTCCTACAGTGAAGACACATTGACCTAATAAGTCCACAAAATACAAATGTAGCCTTTTTGTTTGAGGCCTGCTTAACTCTGATTTTTGGCATTACTATTTCTCTTCTCATCTTCTGTTTAGGTGGATCAAATGAATAAAATTGTAGAAGTTCTAGGAATACCCCCATCTCACATCTTAGATCAGGCTCCCAAAGCTCGGAAATTTTTTGAGAAGTTGTCCGATGCATCGTGGACAGTGAAGAAGACCAAAGATGGCAAGAGGGTGAATATCAAGAGTAACATTAAAAAAATTGGAAACACAGTAAGGACTTGAACTTATTTGAAATATAATTACTGGCTGCATGTGGCAACTTGGTGTATGTTGGGGTTTTTGTATCAAGCTTGCTTTAGATGGTTTAGTGTCTGTATTGTCAACTTCATTACCACCTTCAGCGACACTCAGAATTACTAAACCGAAGAACAAGTGGCTTGGTCTGAGTATAATTATTAGTATTTAGGCTAAAAATATGTTCCTACTTTATTTTTGATAGTTTTATTCTTTCTTTGCACATATCTTCTTGATTGTTAATGATGAGAGTTTTTTACGCAGCATTTCACTCATGAGCCATAACCTCATATTTAATTTTAAAATTAAACCACATATAATAAATTACACTCCAAATAGAATGATGTGATTTTGTGTTTTGTTTAAATTGTATGTTTCCATGGAAAGAGTTCAGAGATCTTTTTATGCTTCGTGCTGCTTTAGCAATGTACCTGTAGGTGCGCAGCTATATTATGGACTGCTGTGTACCCTCACCTGAATAGGTGTTGGTCCAGGTGTTTAGTAGATGAGTGATATTGCTAAGTACAGTGTTTTTTAGCACTGGTATACAGACATTCTCTATTTATAGAGAGGGAGTAATCTATGGATAAGTCTAAATGAGCAATTAAAGGCAGGAGATTCTAAATTAAATAACTGCTGCAGATTTTTGATTTTTGCAGCAATGAGAATATTGTGTTGTGCCATCCCATATCTCATGAACAGGAATACCTCTAGCAATCCGCTTAGAATTTTCAAGTGAAACAAATCTTAATACTGTTCAGAAGTGGTCCTAGTTTTGATGAAAGTGATATTGAAAATTGTGGCCATAGCTGCAGTATGGAATACACATTTAACCAATTGTAATTCAGTTGTATTTTTACATTTGATCTATTATTGTAAAAATAAGCACCATATAATTATATCTTAAATGAGTACTTCAAAGGAGATGGCGTTTGAAAGGAATTACTATCACTATTGTTTCTTTTCCAAACAAGGGTAAAGTAAGTGTTACTGATATTGTCTTCCATTTGGGGAAGTCTAGTTTTACCCTTGCTGGCAGCCAACTGAAAGTTGTACCACATTCTCTATAATCCAGGAAGCGCTCACTTTTTCATGTCCGTGATGTTAACAATGAACAGCTCATTATTTATCTTCTGTGATGCCTTTGGGATCATAAGAATGAAATATCTGGTATTTTAGTATCGTTGAATTCATTCTATTTTCCTTTAGTTCCATGGGGAAAAATGTGTTTATCTCCCTAACTTTGAAACCCCACAGCTGAAGTCTTTTATTTAAATCATGCTCTGTTCTGATGAAAGCTCATTAACCTGAAATACTAACTCTTCACAAATGCTGTGCAAGGAGTATTTTCAGCACTTGGCCTTTATTGCAGACATCCAGCATTGACAATATTTTGCTGTAGTTATTTCCTTTTTAAAAACTTTTATTGAAATGTTTTAGTTTCCAGAATAAAAGCTAATCAAAGGACCACATCACAGACATTGAAAGTAGAAAGTTATCCTCAATTGATGAGATTTTTGAACACCACAAAACAGAGAGGAGAATTAGGCCATTCAGCTTATTGAATCTGCTCCACAGACTCATAATCATTACAAAGTACACTTCATAGTGTTGTAACAAATATGTTAATTGCTTGAAACATTTAACATATCAGAACTGGAAACATTAGAAATGTGTTTTAAGTTACAGAAAGGGGGAGAAATGGGGAACAGAGGAAGTATCTGTAATAGGGTGCACTATAAAATCATCAAGGTAACAATTACTTTAATAAGCCAGTATTTGGAGATGGGATGGTGGGGTTGGGAATCAAGCAGCCAAAACAGATAGGTACTGCTACATCCATGGAGAGAGAAGGGAAGAAAAGGTTACTCTGAAATTAATAAAAAAATTAAGTGTAAGATGAAATGCTGTTCCTCGGGCCTTGCATTGGAAGCCACATAGGTCGCCGAAGGCATGTCATAGTGCGAGTATGGTGGAGATTTAAACTGAGAGCTTGGTCTTGCAGACTGAACAGATGTATTTTACAAAGTGGTCACCAAAGCTGCTCTTGCATACCATTTCTACCAGAAAACCCAAATGTAGATTGGGTGACCACTTTCCAAAACACTTGTTAGTCTGGAAGACTAAGCTTATAAGCATCATGTGCACTGAATGCAATACACAAAGCTAGAAAATTCATTTGGGTCCCTGAATAGAGGCAAAAGAGAAGAGAAGATGTGAATGGAAGGGTATTGTATGGGAAAGTACCCTGAAAAGTTGAGTAGTTTGTGGGGATTGTAGAGGACTCTTTGCAATGCTGGGAGGGATAATTGTTGCTGGTAGAATCGTGTTGAAAGTGGTGGAAATAATGAATGACCATCCATTGTATGTGGAATGTGAGTACAAAAGGAAACACTATTTTACTTCTGGCTGTGAGCAGAGGGGTTGACAGCTGTGTCACACCTTCTACTCACGGGCTGAAATAATGGGACTTCCTGGACAGACCTGCATGTGGATCTTGGGAGGTGGGGAGAACTGAGATGGAGGCAATGGAAGAAACACCTAAGAAAGTAAGTTGTGTGACTTTCTGGGAGGTTGTGGCCTAGTTTATTTACTTCATTTGCTAGTTTATGCTTTTGTTCTAAAATTTTCTGTCCATTTATTGCCTTTAAGATCTTAGTTCATATTCTGCTTACAGGCATTTGCTTGTTTCAATTGAAGGTATAAACTCGGTCCAATGTAGTGAGCTTGCACTTAAAAAAAAAAAAAAAAAAAAAAAAAAAAAAAAAAAAGCCAGAAGATGGTTATAATATAACCTTTGCTTGTCACCTCTCTGTCAAAAGCATGATGCATCAGGAATCTGCCTCATGGTTTGCATCCATAAGTACGTTTTGTCGCTTGTTGCAGAAAATTGTTGCATTGTCCATAATTCAGACTGAATTACTAATGTCTTACTGGGGCTGTTAAAATTCAATTTACCATGATTTTTAATCTCTGTGATAAATTTTCTGGTTCAGTACAGTCTCAGTTACTGAAGTAGAATTAATCACAATCAATTAATATTTCTTTTAGGAATATAAGCCGCCTGGAACCCGAAAACTTCACAGTATTCTTGGAGTAGAGACTGGTGGTCCTGGTGGACGTCGAGCTGGGGAGTCTGGTCATACTGTAGCAGATTACCTAAAGTTTAAGGATCTGATTTTGAGGATGCTGGACTATGACCCTAAGACACGGATAGCCCCCTATTATGCACTGCAGCACAGCTTTTTCAAAAAGACAGCAGATGAAGGGACAAACACAAGTAATAGTGTTTCAACAAGTCCAGCTATGGAACAGTCACAATCTACAGGCACCTCTTCTAGCACATCCTCAAGTTCAGGTACACCCGTACAGAATGTATTATAGATTGTACATTGTTGCTATGTTCCCTTCACACCCTGTTATACTAATTGTATTGTGTCAATTGTTAACGGGTCAGTTTTTACTTCCTTAAGTGCTATAATCAAATATTTTGTTTAACTTCTGGAATTCCTCTGAGAGGATCAGAAACAAAAGTTAGATTGCTTGGTTTAGAAGAGCACTCCTGTGACAATCCTCCAGCAGGATATTTTAATTGGGCAATGCATTTGGCTGATTAGCAATCCTGGAATGATCTTAAATTACCATTTTAAAGCACATTCTGATAAATTTTGAAGTGTTTTATGGCATTAGAATCTGAGAGGGTAATTTTTAAATTTGTGTACTTTACCCAGTTCAAAAAAATAGGAAGCTGCCAGTATCTGCAATAGTGCAATTTTGCAAAGTTGTTTTACTGTTTACCTGGGGCAGTAAAAATATCATCATACCACTTGGAGATAGGAAATGTAGGTTTAATCTCCAGATCCCAGCAACATTTTATTTCATGATTTTGCCAGTTTAGATGACTACGCATGTACATTTTTGTTGTCGTTCCTTTATTCCCAGGTGATAATAAAAAAAATCTCATTTAACAGAGGAAAGTGAATGGTCACCCAGAAGTTTCAAAAGCATTCCTGAACACCTGATTTTCATGTCTGTTCAGGCAACTTTTGATTTTGTTCACCATGTTCTTTTTTCCCCAAAGCATTTTTTTCTTACCTTCAATTACACGGTTCCCTTGATTAAAGTGACCATTGTTGTTTTGATGTGGATCATAGGTATGTTTCAGAATTTGGCATGAATTACCTGTAAACATGTCTGAATGTATTTCTGTTCCATTAAGTTAAAAAAAAATTCTCAGTATTTCATTAAATTTGAAAATCCTGTATTTTACCTTTAATTCCCAATTGGCATATCACACCCGGCTAGCTGATAAACAAAAAACTTTGAAATGAATGCATATTGATCAAGGTGTGCTATTTGGTTTGATGACATTCCTTTTATTCGGGATTAAATATATAGAGCTAAATTTTCATTTTTGATCCTTTGTTTTTTGGGCATCAATTTTCTTATTTACAGAGAACGTATATTCATGTCTAGATCTTGCTGATGCATTTGGAACTGCCACCACTTAGCCACTTAAAGAGCAGTAAGTCTGGAACTGCATTAGATTTTCAAAGTCCTAGACTTGCTGACAGATTGAAATGCCGAATTCGATTTCCTCGGCAAAACTCTGTAGGGATTGTCGAACTGGGGGCTATGAAGCAACAAGGAAGATGAGTTAGTATTTTAAATTAATTTAGTTTAATGATTTTCATTATTCCTGTGTTTTAATTATATTAATAAATTATTTTGTAATTATTTCTATCTTTAAAAACTGTTTAAAAATTTAATTCTCTGCTGAGGCTGTAGGTTGCTGACTGTTAAAGCTGTTTGGAGTGAGTCGGGGACCTATGTATCATCGGAGAGTCAGTTACCATCCAGACTGCATTGCTAAAGCCTGTGATTCTTTGGTCCAACAACATAGCTCCCTGCTTTTGAAAATTCTGGTTAGGGAACAGTAAAGCAAAATCTGGACTACTGAACCGCATTATTTTGAGCAGCTTCACTTCTGCTTGCATTCTTTCAGGTTTTATATATCGTTTTTGGAATGGGAAAAATGCATTTGAACCTATTCCAAAGCAGTGGCACTTGTTGCAGAGATAATTTACAAACTGGGTATCATTTTTGTCATTAATGACATCTCATCACTTGTGTCATTGCTTTGCAAAGTACATTTTCCTATGTTTTTACGTAAGCACATGGTGCTAAAACTATGCCTCTGCCTATTGTCTCTTTCCAGTACCACACTTTAATAAGTTTTAGTACTGCATCCATATTACTGGTACTTAATGGTAAACTTGTGTTTTGATTAATGTTACAGTGTACTTGAATGGTATGAATACAATTTCAGTCAGTTAACATGATACCAGTACAGTGGCATGATGTCTTCCATTTTGATCACTTTTCCTTGCCTCTACCTAAGCCCTTCCCACCACCACCTTCCCCAGATCATACACCACACAAGACATATATTGTATGATATGTTTTGTATGAAGCATATACTAATGCTCATCTTTAACAGGTGGTTCTTCTGGGACAAGTAATAGTGGAAGGGCAAGGTCAGACCCAACGCATCAGCACCGACATAGTGGTGGGCATTTCAGCGGAGCTGTCCAGGCCATGGACTGTGAGACACACAGCCCACAGGTGAGCTTTGTGCTTGAAAAATGTTTCCTTCACATCCCTGTGGCTGCAGATTTGAGTCCAGTGCGATCTGACGCTCAGATCTGTCAGCTGCATATGTGATTTTGTTTGGGCAGTTCTATCAGTTGCTGATGAGAATTCTCCAGACAAGGAACATCATATCTCAGTTGAGAAATAGGACTGGCACCTTTATGACATAGTAAATGTGCTTCCCCTCATCTGGTTCATGGTGGCTTTGGTCAACATATTCATACAAAATCTAGCCATCATGCTCCTGACTTTGTAGAGGCAAGCCTTAAAGTGAGACGGGTTGCCAGGTGATGGAATATCTTGAAGATATTGTGTACTGTCTCAAGCTTTTTTAAGGAACTGGTTTATTTTCCTCTAATTACGTTGAACTTATTTTTCATTTATTCATGGATTTGTAAATATTAGCTGGCCCATTCATGCATAATTTACTATTTTATTTTCTTGTACTCTCCTAGACTATTCTCTGATCCATCACTAAACAAAATACTGATTTGTTTTCACTATTTGTGGTAACCAGTGCATGTATGTATTTTGCAGCAGATAACAAAAACTCTTTTCTTTGAAAATTGATTTTGTCAATGCGTCTTTTGTTTCACATTTTACAGGTATATAGTATTAGCACTGAAAAGCCAATTCATTGGAGTCTTCATTTGTTCATGCATTCTGTTATTTCCATGCTATTGATGTTTTAACTGTAGAGAATTGCTTATTGTTCTAAAATAAAATCTGCCCTTTTTCAAAATTGGTTCAATTGTGATGTAATGAACTTTTTTTTCCCCACTGTGCATTCTCAAAATGTAGGTTCGGCAGCAGTATCCTGTGGCATTGGGATGGACGCCTGGTGATGCCACTTCGCAAGTCACGGTTGAAACTCATCCAGTTCAAGAAACAACGTTCCACATTGTCCCTCAGCAACAGAGTGCATTACATCACCACCACTCTAACAGCTCTCATCACCACCTCCACCACCACCACCACCACCACCATGGACAGACCATGAGTACCCGGAACAGGCCTCGAGCTTATAACTCCCCAACAAATGGCGCTGCTGCCCAGGACTCAATGGAAGTGGGACATAGCCACCACTCCATGACGTCCTTGTCTTCCTCAAATTCCTCTTCGTCCACTTCCTCTTCATCTGTTTCCGGCTCTCAGGCCTATCACAACCGACCTGTTGTTGCCAATACTTTGGACTTTGCTCAAAATGGCACTGTGGACGTTAATTTGAGTACATATGCTAATCCCCGTCAAGAGACGGGAGTGTCTGGCCCACAAGTGTACCAATTCTCAGCAACAGCAGGTCCTGCCCATTACATGACAGAAGGGCACTTGTCAACGCGGCAAGGAATGGATAGGGAGGAGTCTCCAATGGTAGGTGTTTGTGTTCAGCAGAGTCCTGTCGCGAGCTCATGACTACACTGATGGGGTTTGTTTTTGTGTGTCTTCAAGGTGGGGGTTTTAACAAAGAGCATTGAAAACAGTGCTGCTTTGGAACAAAGGAAACAGGATTGGTAGGTCAAGAGCGCAGAGCTGAATATATTTTTAAATTGAAAAGGAATTTGCTAATGGACTGTGGAGTCAAAGTGCTTAAGACTGGATTCATGCCCAGAAATCACCTTACACTTCATGTATGGGTCACCCAGAGCAGTAGCTTCTTCTTAAGCTACAGTTCTCTTACACAGCATCCCGCCTCCTGAGTTAGCACAACTTGGCATGGGTGAAGTAGCAGCATTAGTTTAAAAACCACCTGAGAAAACAGAAATGGAACTGCAGATTTTTTTTTAAATGAACAATTAACACTCTTCTGTCTTTTCTGACCTACTTTGTGTCAGATTTTTAAGAGTCCCTGGAATATCCTAACAAGGTCCTGAGATGTGCTGCAACAGAGGAGGGCTTGATAAATTGGAGCATGCTGCCATCAGAGCAGTACATGAACTGAAAGGACACTGTAAATGGAATTTCAAAAGCACATCTGGCATGCTGAGTGATGGTTAGTAAAGCATCCTTGTTCTAATCATACAGAAGCTTTGAGTGGAGATTTCTTTGGGCCTTCATGGTTAAATCATTCAAAGGCTTTGAAATAGTGATTGAACATTTATTTTGGTCCGGTCATAAAGATGCAGTGAGTGGCAATCATCTGGTCATTCTTGGCCTATTGCTTACATTTTTCTGAGTGGCAGTTGGATATCCTGGGCCTTTCGATTTTGGACATTGACTGAAAAATCGTTTTAAGAGGCTGGGCATCATTTAACATGCCATTGTGCAGAGGTCATTGAACTTTCAGATGGTCCTTAATTTTTAAAAAGCAAGCATGGGTAATTAATGAGGCCTTTGTTGGAGAAAACAATATGACCCTATTGCATCCTTTTCTCTCTTCTGGTACCTCATACCTCACCCCTGCACTGCCATTAGTTGCAGGAATTCAAGAGGTCATGTGCGCCACAAAGGTTACTTCCTCTGTTATATGGCACGAAAATAGCAATCTCAGTTTTCTGAAATATTAACTCCTTTCTTTCTCCTACCCAACCTGAATTTCGTTTCTAGCTTTTCCTTCAGCACGTGATATCCCCACTATTACTTTGCGCAAAGACAACTCCTGTTCATTATGAACATTTTTAAAATGCAGAATTTTATGTGACTGCTCTCGCCTCACAATTATGCTGTGAATTTTACAAGAATTTATTTTCCTTTTTTTTTGATAATTTATTGTACCAAAGCTGTTTTTATAGCACATAGATGTCTGTAACCAATAATGTAGCAGTTCTGCACTTTTGACAAGGTATATTTAGATCATTTTTCTTTTTAAATGTTAATTATAATTATGGCTATACCTATTGCTTAACAAAACTGGAACTGATGTTAGCTTTATGCAGTCTTTTCATAGTCTAAATATGTTGTAGTTACATTTTACCCCAGAAGGGATTCCTTTGATATCTGAAGAATAGTTTGTCATTTTATGCAAGTCCAGTCATTAGTTGTTTGTTTGACAGGCCTTGGGACCTCAAGTTTTCATTGATACAGACCAGTTAATTAGATGAGGTATTGTGAGCGTATGTAGGTGGGAAGGACCAACAAATCACAATGCAGTTTTGTGCTAATATCCATACATTTTAATGGACCACTCTGTATACTGTGCATGCTACATAACAGACCCAATGTTTAGATGGTATAATTTCGATTGAGCCAAAATAAGCCATTTTTTTAAATCTTAAAGGGCACAAACTGGGCAGCAATTGCAGTATGTCACCTACAGGTATATAATATCTGCAATCTTTTCATTAAACTTGAAGACAATACGCCATTAAAAAGGATAGTCTAACTTTTTAAAAAATGTACATAAGCACCAATATAACGCCTGCGGCCATATTTTACTGACAGTTTGGTTAATGGCCTCTCCAACTGTTCCTAGAAAACTAATAATTTTCCTTTAGGTCTTTAATCGCAAATGGATATTTGTAGTTAATGGATCAGTGGCCGTTCTCTGATCCCCGGGATCAAGACTCGGAACGGGAAAAGCATTCCTCTTTCAGACTGCAGTTACTGGCAGTCTAAATAATTTAAATCCATTTCCACTGTATGTGTAATAGCTGACCCGTGCCCAGGGATTGTTTTGAGCAATCCAGTCAAATATTTGGTGCCTTTGACTTTGGTGTCAACAGGCCACTGGGTGTAGATCTTCCTTTAGAAACTGGACAATTCTATAAGGTATGATTTCACTCAAATCAACTGTTACGGTACAAATATAAACTAGGAATGTTCATCTATCTGATGTAGAACAGCTCTTATCCACTCATTGCTGTGATTGAAGACCTGTCTTTGAATATTGGGATTCCAGAGTGATTGAATATTGGATAAGAGCACTGTTGAGGGTTGAATTCAACTTTTAGAGGGAATCTTGATTGCTAATGTTTACTGCTGGCCCATTGAGGTACATGAATCTCAGTTACCACACGTCTGGAGGTAAAAACCTTGCAAATTTGAACACCAAGGCTACAGAAGTACAGTATACTGTGTTGTGATGCAGTGTGTTGGATCTTAAAGCTAGGATCTTAGACACTAAATAGCAGTGATATTGACTCTCACTTTACCCAAGTTAGGAGTATTTAATGCTGTATCATCAGCTGTCAACTAATAAATGCCAAATGCAAATAGCTATGTTCTGAGATCAGATTCAGACTCAGAACTAGTCAGATTTGTATCCAAATCATAACGGTTAACATCTGTATTAAAACCTGTCACAATATGCATACTTTTTTTTTAACCCTTGCGTGCGTGTCTCATGCCTTGTGTTTGCGTGTCTCATTTGTGTCTCGGCACTGCCTTGTTCTAGACACTCATTTCAGAATGTGCTCTTGCTCACGTTTCTCCTTTCTCTCCTGTCTTGCCTAAATTAACAGTCCAGTTTTGTTTGCTTGACTACACAGTTTGGTTACAGGACTTCTGACTGTGCATTGTATACATAAACAGCATGGAATAAGGTTAAGTACCTGTGTCCAGAGATTGTAAGACCTAGTCAAGACTTGCTGTGTATATTGTAATATGTTAAATGACAAAAGACAAGCCCTTTGTATTATAGTCATGCAGTCTAATGTATGATAAATTGAATAATTGGTCCTCATTCTTTCGTTTTGTCTGTGTGATTATTACTGAATTTTAAAACCTGAGTTTTGCATCTGATTCAAGCGTTATCCTATTTCAAAAATAGTATAAGAATGTGTTAAAAGTCCATTAGTCTTTGGGATGATAGTTTCTCATAAGACCTGAAACAATATTATAACACTTCACTGGCATACAATTCCTTGCTTTTACTCAAATTTTCTCCCAGCTGGCATTTTCCTTCATTATATGTCATTTGTCCTTATCACTGGATTATGGAATTAACTCAAGTTTCTTTCCTCCATCTCCTGTTTGACAGAAATGATGGTCAATGTAAAGAGGCCTGCTTTATTGTATTTCCTGGTACTCAACACAGCATCTAGTAAGTCCTTCAGTTAGTCCTGACGAAGGGTCTCGGCCTGAAACGTCGACTGCACCTCTTCCTAGAGATGCTGCCTGGCCTGCTGCGTTCACCAGCAACTTTTATGTGTGTTGATCTAGTAAGAGAAATGGTTTTAACTTTTGGAGTGAAGATATGGGAATAGAGCAATTTGGAAATGTAATTTATTTTCTCTTAAATGGTAAATTAATTGAAAATAGTATACTGAAGTTGATATGATAGTTGAAAAGTGATGTACCAATGGAAAATATTGCACATGCTGGAATTAACCAGCAGTCATCAACATCGTGGGGCGAGAGAGGAAAGTTAATGTTTCAAAAGGCTGACCTTGAACAATGAGAAGCTGTGACCTGTTTAATTTAGTACATCATTTTTTAGTTTTCATTAAGCAAGTTGTTCATACCAATTTGAACAATTGGTATGCACAATATTTGCAAAGTGTTTTCAGGAATTCCTGCTGGAGATTTACTTGTTCTAAGGATGAAATTAATTTTACTCACAAATTTTTCTGAGTCTAAAGCAAATTGCTGATTCACAACAACGTGAGATACATCAAGTTGAGTGCCCCTATATTCGAAATTCCAAAATCTGAAAACCTCTAAAATCTGAATTTATTTTTTGAGCACTGACATGGCACCAAAAATGGAAAATACCACAAGGTGCTGCGGAAAGTTCCCAGGCGATGTTTAAGTTCTGAGAAATAACCTCATAACCATAATGAACGGAAATCAATGAAAAATAGAAAACCTCTGCATTGAGCAAAAAATGAAGATCTTGATCGCATATTGAAAGTGGATTCCTCAACATTGGAGTAATTATATCATGAACTAAAAATTGAAGGTAGTTATGAATATTCAGTAGCCTGGTTGCAGAATTTTAAGAAAAGACGCAGCAGTACATTTTCAAAGATTTGTGGTGATAAAACATCTGGTAGTCATAAAGCAGCAGAGAAATTCATTGATGAGTTTGCCACAGTTATCACTGATGAAAATCTAACACGTTGAATGGCTGTTTCAGTACAGGTGTGATGAACAAGTGTAAGACACTGCTGGCTGGTAGCACATAAATTCAGTCGGAAATAATGGCGATGCCAAGCAGCCACTGACTGTCCATCTGTGCAGCTGAGGTAATGATAGGTTATCTTTCAGATAATTCAGTGTACACTTGATTGTTACGTGCAGAAAAGTATTAACAATACCTACCTTCAGAGTATATGTATAAGCTGTATATGTAAAGGAAATGGATTTTGTGTTTAGATACCAAATCAATACAATATTTAGGAATTTAAAAAAATTAGGAATAGGAAAAAATGAAATCTGAGGCACTTCTAGCCCTGATCATCTCGGATAAGGGATACTCAACCTGTATAATCATTTGGTAGAGATGGGTCACCGACATCTAATTTTTCATAAAATGCAAATAAAATACAGCCTGTCCCTGGGTAACGATGAATTCAGTTTTTATGAGGTCCAAAAGTTGGAGGAAATACATGAATTATTCTGTCTGGTAACTATGCCTCAAACACTATAATAAAAGGCATAAAGAGCATACAAATCTGATAAAGAACAATTACTAAAAGTAGAGAATGGAAACTGATATCCTGTTCGTAACTCGGGGTTGCTTGTATTATTAACTATTTGATGGATTGTCTTGTTTAATGTTACTGGTGGTTACAGTTACGCAAGTTATAATCGTTGTTGTAACTAGTGCAGAATTTTTTTTTTGAGGATCTTGACCCTTTGAAATATTTCCTTTGGAATCTCAAGTATATAACTTTATTTCCAGCTGGTAGCTCATTCAAAACTTGTAAACGATACAGGTCTGAGATTCAAACCCAGGACCTGCCCTGCTGCTGAGATGATTCCCACTAGAATTGTTGCCTGTTCTTAATATGTATTAAATTTGAAATGTTTCATTGCTCGCTGACCTGTTTTTAAAGTTTTTAGATAGCAGAAAGTTTTTATAGCTAGCCCTCCGTATCCGTGGGTTCTGCACCTGTGGATCCAACCAATCGTGGATCGGGATCGAAAATAAAACTGGAAGTTCTCTCTCTAGCACTCGTCGTTTGAGCACAGATTCTGACATTAGTGTTATTGAGCCTCCTCCAAAGTGTCCTTATTCCCTAAACAATACAGTGTAACAATTATTTACATAGCATTTCCATTGTATTAGATATTATAAATACTGTAGTCTAGAGATTAGTACTGTAATCTAGCATATTACTGGTTGTTTGAGCATTGCTCGCCTTGCGTCTCATTCGTTCGCTACTTGTGTTGTGAGCGAGTGGAAGGAGTTTAAGGCTAGTAAGGGATGGCTGGCTAGCTATGTAAAGCGCTACAGCCTCAAGAGCTTAAGGATTACGAGAAAATCAGCATCGGCTGATGCCAAGGCAGCATCAACGTTCTCAGAAGAGCTATGATGGTTGCGTCTGTACTGAACATGTACAGACTTTCTTGTCATTATTCCCTAAACAATACAGTATAACAACTATTTACAAACGTTTGTACATAGCATGTACATTGTATTAAGTATTATAAGTAATCTAAAGATGACAAAGTATACGGGAGGGTGTGCGTAGGTTATATGCAAATACTACACCATTTTATATACGGGACTTGAGCATCCGCGGGGGGTCCCAGAACCAAATCCCCGCGGATACGGAGGGCCGAATTAAAATTTGAAATTCAAAAGCAGCTTTAAAAAAATTCAAGCTGAACTTCCATTAAAATATCAATGTTTGCATTCCCAACGATAATGATGTGATTTTAATATTCTTAGGTGATTTTGACAGTTCTTTATCATAGTTTTTGCATGTGTGTTTACTATAATGCAGTGAATTTATTTTCTGCCTGAGTGTAAGTAAATACAGTACAGGTGATCATTAATCTCTCAACAGTGACCAATAAAAATGTTTGGGCTGTATGTTAATTAAGCGTAATATACTTTGCTGCCAGTGTGTTCTACAGACTTATTCCGCAGAGAAAATAAAAGCATAGGCAAGATTAAAAATAGTAGTCTCTCCCTTGTACAGTGGGTAAGTTTTAATTATTAAAGAAGTAGTAAATTACTGTGGAGGTAGATATCTGGTTCAGAAACGGAAATGAGTCTTCGGGGCGGAATAAGCTGCCTGCCTCTTCCTGGATGGATGTGCCTTTGTGTAATTGAAAGAAAATTTTGGTGAGATTAGAGTAAATGCCTTGCGAAAGAAAATTAATTCTGAGGAAGTCAGCTCAGCTTAAGCAGAAGTACCATCTGACTTGTGGAATATTTCCAGCGTTTTTGGTTTTCGTTAAGGACCCTTTTGAACATGTTGCTGCCTGAGCATTTTGGGCGTGTTAACTGAATATTATTCACAATCAATGTCGTCTTCCTCTGCTGCCTCCCAATTCTTTTGCCAATTACTTCAAGGTCAAGCCGAGTTTATTAAATGTATGTTCATTGCGATGTGAAAGGATGACAGAACCTGGTTCGTGCTGTCCGTTGTATTACTTTCAAACATGTTCTGATCATTTTTAAAATCAAATAGACAATAGTGTTGGCCAGTTGCGGTATTTGAGGTGAAGCTGGGTGGGGGACTGTTGTCATAGCTTATTCGTGTATGAGCACTAGCAGCTGTACTTGTGGACCATACAAAGTGATTCGTGTCACTTGAGTTCCATAATGACTGTAAAAGCTTTTATAGACATGTGAAAAGAAAAAGATTGGTTAAGACAAATGTAAGGTCCCTTACAGTCAGAAACAGGTGAATTGATCATGCGGTACAAGGACATGGCAGACCAATTGAATAACTACTTTGGTTCTGTCTTCACTAGGAAGACATAAATAATCTTTCGGAAATAGTAGGGGACCGAGGGTCTAGTGAGATGGAGGAACTGAGGGAAATACATGTTAGTAGGGAAGTGGTGTTAGGTAAATTGAAGGGATTAAAGGCAGATAAATCCCCAGGGCCAGATGATCTGCATCCCAGAGTGCTTAAGGAAGTGGCCCAAGAAATAGTGGATGCATTAGTGATAATTTTTCAAAACTCTTTAGATTCTGGATTAATTCCTGAGGATTGGAGGGTGGCTAAAAAGGAGGGAGAGAGAAACCGGGGAATTATAAACCGGTAAGCCTGACATCAGTGGTGGGGAAAATGCTAGAGTCAGATATCAAAGATGTGATAACAGCACGTTTGGAAAGCAGTGAAATCATCGGACAAAGTCAGCATGGATTTGTGAAAGGAAAATCATGTCTGATGAATCTCATAGAATTTTTTGAGGATGTAACTAGTAGGGTGGATAAGGGAGAACCAGTGGATGTGGTATATTTGGATTTTCAAAAGGCTTTTGACAAGGTCCCACACAGGAGATTAGTGTGTAAACTTGAAGCGCGCGGTATTGGGGGTATGGTATTGATGTGGATAGAGAATTGGTTGGCAGACAGGAAGCAAAGGGTGGGAATAAACGGGACCTTTTCAGAATGGCAGTCAGTGACTAGTGGGGTACCGCAAGGCTCAGTGCTGGGATCCCAGTTGTTTACAATATATATATATATATTAATGACTTGGATGAGGGAATGAAATGCAGCATCTCCAAGTTTGCGGATAACACAAAGGCTGGGTGGCAGTGTTAGCTGTGAGGAGGATGCTAAGAGGATGCAGGGTGACTTGGATAGGTTAGGTGAGTGGGCAAATTTATGGCAGATGCAATTTAATGTGGATAAATGTGAGGTTATCCACTTTGGTGGAAAAAACAGGAAAACAGATTATTATCTGAATTGTGGCCGATTAGGAAAAGGGGAGGTGCAGTGAGACCTGGATGTCATTATACACCAGTCATTGAAAGTGGGCATGCAGGTACAGCAGGTGGTGAAAAAGGCGAATCGTATGCTGGCATTGGCAAGAGGATTCGAGTACAGGAGCAGGGAGGTACTACTGCAGTTGTACAAGGCCTTGGTGAGACCACACCTGGAGTATTGTGTGCAATTTTGGTCCCTTAATCTGAGGAAAGACATCCTTGCCATAGAGGGAGTACAAAGAAGGTCCACCAGATTGATTCCTGGTCTGGCAGGACTTTCATATGATGAAAGACTGGATGAACTAGGCTTATACTCCCTGGAATTTAGAAGATTGAGGGGGGGATCTGATTGAAACATATAAAATTCTAAAGGGATTGGACAGGTTAGATGCAGGAAGATTGTTCCCGATGTTGGGGAAGTCCAGAATGAGGGGTCACAGTTTGAGGATAAAGGGGAAGCCTTTTAGGACCGAGATGAGGAAAAACTTCTTCACACAGAGTGGTGAATCTGTGGAATTCTCTGCCACAGGAAACAGTTGAGGCCAGTTCATTGGCTATATTTAAGAAGGAGTTAGATATGGCCTTTGTGGCTAAAGGGATCAGGGGGTATGGAGGGAAGGCTGGTGCAGGGTTCTGAGTTGGTTGATCAGTCATGATCACACTGAATGGCAGTGCAGGCTTGAAGGGCCGAATGGCCTACTCCTGCACCTATTTTCTATGTTTCTATAATCATGCAAGCTTTTTTTTACCTCACTCAACAATATTGTCTATCTTCAGCCTGATCCTAACATTGTAGCTGCATTCAGCCACTTCTACCCATATTTTGTTTTTAACGTAGAGATGCAACACGGTAGCAGACCCTTCCGGGCCACCAAAACCACCCATTTGACCAACTAACCTAACGTGTGGGTCTTATGGAAGTGGAAGGAAGCCCGAACACCTGGACAAAATTCACGCAGTCACGGGGAGAATGAACGAATGAACTTGGGGGGAATTGAACCAGGGTTGTTGGTACAGCTGTAATAGCATTGAGTTAACTGCTATGCGGTGTTGCTGTTAGATGTTACCGTATCAGAGTCCCACCATAGCTCTGAGCTGATTGGCACCTGCATGATGCCAATAATTTTAGGAGTATTTCGAAGTTCAAAGTAAATTTATTATCAAAGTACGTATATCACCATATACAACCCTGAGCTTCATTTTATTGTGGGCATACTCAATAAATCTATAAAATAATAATCATGACAGTATCAATGAAAGACTGCCCAATTAGAGTGTTCAACCAGAGTGCAGAAGACAATAAATTGCAAACACAAAAGAAGAAGAAAAATAATAAATATAGAGAACCTGTGATGAAGAGATACCAAAAGTGAGTCCTTGGGTTGAGGGAACAGTTCACTGATGGGGTGAGTGAAGTTATTCCCTTTGGTTCAAAAGCCTGATGGTTGAGGAGTAGTATTTGTCCTGATCTTGATGGTATGACACTGAATAGGACACGCTTATTGTGCCGTGGTGCAGGTAGGGCAATTTGCTTTTGTACTGTAAACTCAATATATGTTGGAGCTTCTCATAAGAATTACTCCGTTATTCATTCCACAAAATGTACCATCATCCTCAGTTCTGGACATCGGAGATTCGTGTTTGAAGCAAATTTCTAATGCTCAATATCTGGAGGTTAAAGGTGGATAATGAGTAAATAAGACAAACATTCTTGAGCCTTGAGGAAAGAGTTGTGGAAAGTAGCAAATCTGGAGCCCTTAAGCAAAGGAGAAAGGTTTTGTGTATTTAATATTTCATTAATATTGTAACTATATTGTTTAAGAATTTTGTTTATGTAATTCATTACAGATTATATGTAAAAGTATGTGAATGGCATATGTCATTGTCATGTCATATTTGCATGCCTCACTAAAGAATGGAGTAGCGATATTATTCCCTATTTCATGTTATTCTTTTGATTAGTTTTTTGAAGTTACAAAACAACAGTGGTGATGAGGAAATTTTAAAGTGAACCAAAGGCGACTAATAACCTGTTGATGCGCATTGAGAAATTTGAGTTATTTTTTTTAAAAAGCAGGATATTCTTCAGTAATTCAGACATGTTTGAGTGTTTAAAAATACAGAAAAATGGATGAATTCATGCGTTCATACACAGCAAATACTGGGTGATAATTTTTTTTAAAAGCAGAAATTGCTGGATTCAATGGAAAGAGGTGTTTGATTGCACAACAAATAATTGAATCATGCATACTGAATGAATTGAGCAGTATGTTAAAGCAAATGGAATAGCCAATAAGAAATGAGTGCTAGTTTTGCTGAATGTATTAGGTTGAACAGTATACAGTTTGCTTAGAAGTAAGTGCAGCAATAAAACCAGCCGAAATGAGCTTTGCTGGTATCCTGAAAGTAATGCAGGGACATTCCGAAACAAAACCACCATTGATTGCTGAATGCTTTAGGAATCAAAAGGAGGTGGAGCTCATTTCAGTTTATGTAGCTGGAGTGAAGAAATTGAGCATTGCTTAATGATGCACAGAGAGATCGTTTAATTTGTGGAATCTTATATGACAACATACTAAAATGGCACCTAATTGAAACACAACTCAGTTACAGTCAGGAAAGTGAAGAAAATTGCAATGTCTAAATAGAAGCCTTACTAGCTGAGCAATCCAGTCCTGCTGAAAACTCAACCTGAAATGTCGACTGTACTCTTTTTGCATAGCTGATGCCTGGCCTGCTGAGTTCCTTCAGTATTTTGTGCATGTTGCTTGGATTTCCAGTATCTGCAAGCCTTTCTCTTGTTTGTACCTGAGCAAATTGTGTTATCATTGTGGTAGGGGCTCACATGCACCAAACCGACATAGTGTGGCGAGTATTTGGTCCATAATGATAGATGAGGAAGTTCTTTAACTCAACAGCAGTTTTGTTATGATAGACGCAAACAGACCAGGTACCGTGGCCTGGAGAGTGAACCCAACCAGTCGCACACCGACGGGGGAGGTGACCATCCTACATCCCAGTTACAGTTGGGGTGACTCACAAATACACAAGCAAATAACTGTATAACTCAAGCTAAAATGGAACAATAAATGAACTTTCCACCATAGTCCCATAAAAGCATTTTAACACAAGAACAATAAACAGTACTGGTCATTAGAAATGCAAGGGCGGGCTGTCGACCACGCCCCCACCCAAGGGGTCAGCCGTCCCCGGCAACCCCAGAGTCCATAGCAAAGTCCAAAAGTTCCGGTGTGTGTTGATACTGCCACTTGTTTGTGTGATGCAAGGGGCAGGGCACTCAGGTCATTTCCTTCCTTCAGCCTCGCTGGGTTAGTGGTGGCCGGTCCCGGTTCTGCCGCTCAGGCAACCGCACCCGATACGTATACCACATCCGAAATGCAGTCGAGCACCTCTTCCGGCACCTTCCAGTGGCTTCCACACCTGGGGGACAGTCCCTTCTTCTGGGAGGGGCAGTAGACCCATACTGGGACCCCCATCATGTACTGCTGCATTGGAACTCTAAACTGGTGGCCCAGTCCCTTTTGGGACTTCCAGGCATCGCAGCAGTGTACGAACAACTCCACGTCCTGCCTGTACCCTGGCCAATAGAAGCGTTCACGCAGCCTGCCCAACATCTTTGCAACTCCGAGATGGCCGGCCCCTAGCAGTCCGTGCACCGACCGCAGCACCATGGCGCGGAGTCCGCGGGGGACCACCAGCTGCAAGGGTCTGTCACCATCGGACAATTGCCACCGCCTAAACAGCAACCCATCGTGGACCTCCAGCATTCCCCACTGCGAGTATAAGGACTTGGTCTCTGGATCCAGGACGGAGACCTCTGCCCACTCCGGCCTTCATCCCACACTCAGCCATTCCCTCACCCGGTCCAGCACAGAATCGCTCACCTGTTCGTTGCACAGCTGCCGGTCCATGGTGGGGAGGTGGTCGCTGGCTGCCACCCGAAACGCCGTCAATGTCGCTTGCCCGTGGTTCAGCTGTATTGCACTGGTCGCTGTGAAACCGGTGGTGGTTGTGGTTGCCGCTCCCGCTGGGACCGCTTCCTGGAGCTGCCCTGCCGAAGAGCACCGATGAAGAGTGTTGCCCCCGATACATCCACACGCCGCCCACCCCCAGCGGGACACCAGGTCCAGGCCAAGGATGCAGGATTCTCGGATGTCGGCGAGCCACACCTCGTGCTCCGCTGCGTTTCTCCCGACTGCGATGCGCAGCCTCCTCTTCCCTCGCATCCCCGCACAGTCGCCGGTGACCGTCGCCAGTTGGACTGCCGTTGTTGTCCACGCAGGCGGGGATGGCTGATCCGTGTTAGGGAGAACACCGGGACGGATGATAGTGATGGTTGACCCCGTGTCCACCAACGCACGGCATCTGATGCCTTCCACCACGTTGTCGACATATAAAGCCTTGCTCTTCCCTCAAACGGTCCACCTGGAGGGATGACAATGGAGGGATTCTGCTGGAGGATTCGCGCGGCGCTGCTCGCTCGGCGTTTCCCGATGGCTGCGCTGGGCTGTGGCGTGGTGCCGGTGTGGGGCAGTCCCGGGCTAGATGACCTGCCTCACCGCACCGGTAGCAGAGGTCGTTTCGTGATAGGCGCGGCCGGTCTCACGGGCTCCTACTCGTCAGTTGACTCCTCGCCTCGGTGACACAAGCCCGGGCTCGGTGCATGCGGGGCGATGCTGGAACACTTTGTGGGGCTAAGATCGCTTCTGCCCTCTCCGCCTCGGCCAGCGCTGATGGCAACGTCAGGCGAACATGATGCCGAAGGCGCTCCGGCATCAGCACCTTTACAAAGGCGTAGAGGGCAAGCGCTTCCTGGGCCGCGGGAGGGAACTTGGGGTAGCCACGCCGATCACAGTGGGGGACATCTGCTGCAAGCGCCCCCAAGTTTTCTCCCACACGGCGCCGTCTACTGCACAGTTCTTCCCTTATTGCTTCTGCCCACGGCCTCTGCTCGAAACGTCGCTCGAGCGCCACTATGAGCGCCTTGTAGTTGCGCTGCTCCGCTGGCGGCCACGAAACGACCTCTGCTCCGCCGACGTCAGGTCGAGGAGGGCCCGCAGGGCATCTCCCTCCAGCGCCAGGGCAAGGTGCACCGCAGTCTCGAGGGACTCCACACGCTGTGCCATGCGGCAAGTTTGACTTGCGCCAGGTACGGCTCCGGGCGGCTGGTACCGTCGTATCTGGGGAGTTTCAGGGTAGACCTTGAGGCGCAAATTGTCGAGGCCCTTTGATCTTACTGTTGCTCCGACGGCGTCTGCCATGGTGTTTGTCCATCCTCCCATGGTTACGGCGTCTTGGGTTCCCCGGTGCGGGTCGCAACGGAACGAGTGATGCGTTCCGCGCTGTCCCCCTGGTTGGGGAGCCTGGGTACGCCCATTCCATCGGGGCTCCCTCGGTTCCCAGGTCCTCCCTCCGGGTCCTGTCTTCACGAGCATCCTGCTCGATCCCTCGTCTTATTCCCCGGGTCTCCTTTTATGTGTCCCTCTCCAGTGTGTCCCATAGTGGTCCATAATGACAGACGAGGAAGCACTCGAACTCAACAACAGTTTTATTTTTTTTTATTAACAAACAGACCATGACTCGGAGAGTGAACCCAACCAGTCTCACACCGATGGGGGAAGGTGACCATCACACACTACAGTTACAGTTAGGGTGACCCACAAATCGGAAAGGAAAGGTTCGTCGCATCCGGAGTTTCTCCGGTTAGCGGACGATTTCCCTCCATGCCTCTCTGACGTAGTGGGGAACCGCGTACGAGGCCAGTTACAGCAGCGGTTTGCCATTTTCAGCCGGCTGAGCTTCCAAAGAGATCGGTAACCCAGCCCGGATGGAAATCGTGCAGGGGAGCCAGCTGGAGTTGGATTCGAACTGATGCCACCACGCCACCAGCCGGGTCACAAATACACAAGCAAATAACTCTATAACCCAAGCTAAAATGTAACAATAAATGAACTGGGACTTCCCACCACAATCGCATAAAAGCATTTTAACACAAGAACAATAAACTGTACTGGTAATTTGAAATGTAGGGGCGGGCTGTCGACCATGCCCCCACCAGAACGTCACAATAGGTTTAAAGGCAAAATTTTCAGAAAATACAACAAAGTAGGACACGTACAAAGAGCACGCAGGAAGATAAAATTAAGTGGACTGCACAGGGAAGAGAAGAAGAAATCAAGCTGAAGTTTCAAAAAGAGTTCTAATCTGTAATGCTGTTGATGAAAAATCTGATAGTGATGAGAGAGGCCTATGTCTGAGTAGCCTTGAGATTTACAACATGAAAACTAGCAATAGACAAGAAATATGGCTTACAGCAAAAGTGAACGGCAAATTAATTAAAATTTACTGTTGTTTCAGTTATTCCATAAAATAAGTTTGATGGCATTTCAGAGATACTGAACTGAAGCCTGCAAATATCCAACTAAGAACTTATCTTGGGGAAAAGATATGTGTGAATAATATTCATAACAGTGAAATGCAACAATCACGCCACATTGGGCTTGTATGTGATAAAAACAGGAGGGCCAGCATTACCGAGTCGTGATTAGCTGAAACAACTACAACTTGCTTGGAAATCCTCCCACATTTTGCATGCTTCATTCCCTGCAAGGGAGTAAATTGAAAGCGAATTATGGGTGGAATTGGATGTTCCCACACCTCTGTTCAAGGATGGCATTGGAACTCAAACATATTAAGGGTAAAATAGAGTTAAATGAAAATACTACTACCAAGTTTTATCAAGTCCCTCTGGTTCCTTGTACCATCTGTGATAAAGTAGCCAGTGAGCTAGGTTGCATGGAGGCTGAATGAATTCTAAGGTTGAGTGGGCAATGCCAGTGGTTCCAGTTGCCAAGAAGGATTGGTGTGTCAGGATGTGTGTTAACTCTGAAGTCACCATCAACCCATGACTAAAAGTAGATCAATACCCTCTGTCCTGGATAAAGGATATCTTTGCAAACCTTTCTGGAGGGAAAGGAGACTTAGCTAAGGCCTACCCGCAGAAGGAGATGGAAGAAGGTTCCAAAGTGCTTCTCACCATAAACACAAAGGGTTTTATCGCTATAATATTCTTATTTTTGTCGTCGCATCTGCACTCTGGCAGAAAGCTATGGGCCAGGTGCTGAAAGGCTGCCCATGACATCATTGTTACTGGTAAGGTACCAGGGAACATATCCAAAATCTCAAGACAGTGTTAAAAAGATTAGAAGAATATGGGCTCAGAGTATGCTGCAACAAATGTGAATCCTTTAAACAAAGCATCACTTACTGTGGTTAAACCATGGACACAAAGATTTACACAAGTGTGTTGAGAAAATTCAAGCAGTGGTGCATGCCCCAAGGCCAAAGGATGTGTTACATTTGCAAGCAACACACACAAAATGCTGGTGGAATGCAGCAGTCCAGGCAGCATCTATTGGAAGAGGTACAGTCGACATTTCGGGCTGGAACCCTTCGTCAGGACTAACTGAAAGAAGAGATAGTAAGAGATTTGAAAGTGGGCTGCCCGGCCTGCTGCGTTCCACCAGCATTTTGTGTGTGTTGCTTGAATTTCCAGCATCTGCAGATTTCCTTGTGTTTGCGTGTTACATTTGCAGTCATTTATTGGCTGTGTCAATTACTATAACAGGTTCCTGCCAAACCTGGCTACTGTGCTCCACCCCTTGAACTCATTACTACAGATCAGGAAGAAATGGTAATGAACAAAGCATAAGATGGCCTGTAAATATATTGCTTGTGTAGCCTCCCTCAGGGTCGCTTGGCTCGCTGTCGTCTAGGGAAACAGCCCTCGGCCCCGGCAAACTGGGTAATTCGTTTGTGTGGATGCTGTGTGATGCACCCCACCCCACCCAAATAACAGACAATACACCAGATGCAATTAAATGATTTACAGTTTATAGATATTACTGGAACTATATAATTAAGAAAGAATAAAATATAAAAGGAAAATAAAAGGTGCCACACTTATCAAAGTTCAATCTCTTCCTGCACAAAACATTTGGAGCTCAAGGACCTTCTTCTTCACCCTGCGACCCCTCGGACCACCTCGACCGGCCGCCTGGGACCACCAACGGTGGTTGACCAGACGCTCAACACGAGTCCGTCCCCGTCTCCTCGCCGAATGCTCTCCTCGGGGTCTGACCCCGTTAGCGGAAGTCACAGCACCTCGTCCATCCTCTGTCTCGCTCTCCCACCTTCTGCCCCAAAACCCCACGCATACAGTATCTTCAAATACACCAAAACCATAATAACTATCCCAATTGGTTAATAACATATTTCTTATCACACTCTAAACCAAAACAAGCTACTAGCGCAAACTTTCTCAGCGTTTAACACAACAAAGCCGCATTCCCCAGATTAACATAACAAAGACACCATTTTAATTAGCCTCCACAGTAACATAAAAGTCAAAACCCCCTTGCACTTGGTTAAGCATTCTTTGTTTACATAACTCATTCGGGGTTGTATGTAAAAGTACGTGATTGTCATGTTACACCATCATGTCATCTGTATGCACCTCACTAAAGCAAGAATGAAGTACACATACCCAACTCAATATTTTTCTTTTGATTAATTTTTGGAGTTAGAAAACATAACAGTTTTGAACACTAAGTATTCGCCATCAAAGAGTGCTGTCATCGACTCAATATGTTAAAAAGCTTCTTTGGCTGACAAATGAAGTTAATCGGGCTGAAAACTTTGTGAAAGCATAATCTTGGGAGTGATTACTTCAAATTATATCTGAAAATTGTTCCAAAACCTTACTGTGGTCTATACATTTGTCCACCATAATTCATAATTATGGGATGTGGTATGGTTGTGGAGCTGTGATTTGATTTATTGATGGAGGGTTTAGAAGAATAAGGGGGGACCTCATTGAAATCTATCAAATATTTAAAGGCCTAGACAGAATGGACATGAAGATGACATTTCCTATAGTGGGAGAGTCTAGGACTGGAGGACACAACCTTAGAGTACAAGGATGACTCTCCAGAACAGAGATGAGGAGGAATTTCTTTAGCCAGAGGATAGTGAATCTGAAATTCATTGCCACTGAAAGCCGTGGAGGTCAAGTGATTAGGTATATTTAAAGTGGAGGTTGATTAGTAAGGGTGGCAAAGAAAACCGGGAGGAGGGAGGAATCTGGGATTAAATGGGATAATGCCTCAGCTATGATGATTGGTGGAGCAAACTTAATTGGCTGAATGGATTAATTCTACTTTTATGTCATGGTTAATAACGTAGCAACCACATTGGCATTTTCCACTCTACCAGTCACTTAACCAAAAGTTGATCTTTTGAATTGATGGTTCGGTTACAGATCATATAAATGCAATTCTCAAATTTGATGCCCCACATTTTTCATGACTGCCCATTTCTGAGCTTATAGTTCTGAATGGGTTTTATTTATCAACAGTATTCTCAAACAGTATAATGAAGGAAGGGCTCAGTGCGAAGACAGGAGTTAAAGACTTAGATGATAGAAATAGGTGGGAATTGATACAAGTATTCTGGTAGGTACATTATTTAGGATTCTGCCACCTTTGGTAATGGTCAATGGTATCCCTTGTTAAAATATGTCTGTTTAGTAATACATTCCTGTTCTTACTACATTCAGCACAGACTTCCATGTTAACCCCAGCATGGCCTTGCATTACATTCATTTATCTCTTCCCCAAAGATTTTGCAATTACTGTTCATGTGTGGTTGATTCTGAACTATTCTCTGACATAGCCTGACAAGCACTCTGTTCAAGTGACAATTAGGGATGGATAATAAACATGAGTTTCCCACACACAAATAAAGTCTCAAAATGTATGTGACCCAAAATGCCAATTTGCTTTAAATGATTAAAAGGAATAAAGACTTACCACAATATTAGGAATTCAAAGTGCTTAACCAAAAGCATAGTTTAATCTTGTGATGAGGGAAACACAACAACCAATTTATGCAAAGTCAGTTCTCATAAATGGCAAAGCAGTGATTCATAAAGGAAATGCTGATGATGCTGAAGTAATACAAAGACGGTTGACACACTCTCAACATTTTGGGATGCATTTATTGAGAATGAAACCAATATACTTCTATGGGTCTAGGAATGCGAAAGAACAGAAAACCACTCTGAAGGAACTCGCCTACACAAATGATGCTTGGCTTGCCAAGTCCAGTATAGAGAAGAATGACAAGACATCAAAATAATGAAAAGCATGCTAGCAGCACCAGTATAAGGCACATTGATTAAGATGATACAAAACATAAACAACGGTGAGGAATAAACTGTCTTGACCTGAAACATTGATCTAGCTATACCTTTTGCCTCCACATATGCTGCTTGATTGCTGGGTTCTTTCAGCCTTCTGTTTTTAGTTCTGGGTTCTTGCATCTGAGTTCTCTTTGTATTCAGATCCAAGTGACTGAGCAGTCTTTAACCCCATTAGATTCCCTGTACTTTTCCTCTGGTTTAAGTTGCTCTCTTTCTATAGTCCCCTTGCTTACCTAATGCTATTGGATAGTTTTTGGTGACCTCTTCTCTGAAGAGTGATCCAAATAATTATTTTGAATCTCTCCCATTTTTCCATTTTCCATTATAATTCTTTGGTCTCATCCTCTAAGATGCCAACAGTTAACACTTTTCTCATACTTGTAGTAAGTTTTACTGTCTGTTTTATTATTTTCCAGTTTACAGTGATAATCTATTTACTATAATTTTAACTAACTTTTGCAGATTTACAATTTCAAAGTAATTTTATTATCAAAATGCATGTCACCGTATGCAACCCTGAGATTCATTTTTCCTGGAGGTTTTCATGGTAAGTACATGAAACACAACAGAATTAATGAGAGACCGTCCAAAGCTGAAAGGACAAACAATCAATTTGCAAAATATGACAAACTGTGCAAATACCAAAGAAAAAACATAAATATTGATAAATAAGAAACAAATATTGAAAACACGAGATGGAGAGTCCTTGAAATTCAGTCCATAGGTTGTGAGAACAGTTCAGTGATGGGAGCGAGTGAATTGAATGAAATTATCCCCTCTGGTTCAGGAGCCTGATGGTTGAGGAGTAATAACTGATCCTGAAGCTAGTGGTGTGAGTCCTGAGGCTTCTACACCTCCTTCCTAATGGTACCTGCGAGAAAAGAGCATGGCCTGGATGGTGGAGGTCCTTCATGATGGATTCTGTTTTCATAAAACACCATTCCTGTATATCTGATCATTGGTAGGGAGGGCTTTACCCATTATGGATTGGGCTGTATCGACTAGTTTTTCTAGGCTTCTCTGTTCAAAGGCATTGGTGTTTCCATACCAGGTCATGATGCAACCAGTTAGTACACTGTCCCCAGCACATCTTTAGACATTTGTCAAAGCTTTAGATGACATCAAACACAGCAGCAGCATCCTGGGAAGTCCTACCACTATTATTTTGCAATATTACATGCCCTCTCTTTTGCTTTTATGCTGTCTTTGATCTACCTTGTTAGCTATGGTTCTCTCATCCTCCCTTGAGAATACTTTGGGATGCATCTATCCTGTGTCTTCTGACTTGCTGTTCTGCCATCATCTCTGCTAGTGTCCCCTTCCAATCAACTGCTCCTTGCTCATGTCTCTGTAATTTCATGTATTCCATTGTAATACTGATACATTTGATTTTACCTTCTCCTTGTCAAACTGCAGGGTGAATTCTGTCATATTATGATCACTGTCTCCTAAAGGTTCCTTTACCTTAAGCTCCCTAATCAAAAATGTTTCATTAAACAATGTCTAATCAAGAAATACCTTTCCTCAAGTGGGCTCAATCACAAACTGCTCTAGAAAGCCAACTTGCAGGCATTCTCCAAATTATTTCTCTTGGGATCCAGCACAGACCTGATTTCCCCAACCTTCCTGCATATTGAAATCTCCCATAACTATCATAACATTGCCCTTTTTGCATGTATTTTCTACCTCCTCCTGTAATTTGAAGACCACATCCTGGCTACTGTTTGGAGGTCTATATATAACTCCCATCCAGGTCTTTTTACACTTACAGTTTCTTAGCTCTATCCACAATGATTCAATACCTTTCAACCCTATGTCACCTCTTTCTAAAGATTTGATTTCATTTTTTTTGTCAAGAGAACCACACCAATACCTCTGCCTACCATCCTTTCCTTTCAATATAATGTTTATCCTTGGATGTTCAGCTCCTGAATATGATTTTCTTTCAGCCATGTCTCAGTGATGCCCACAACATCATACCTGCCAATCTCCAAGATCATGTAACTTGAACTTGTGAAGTAATGTTGCAGCTATACAGGACCCTGGTCAGGACCCACTTGGAGTACTGTGCTCAGTTCTGGTCACCTCACTACAGGAAGGACGTGGAAACCATAGAAAGGGTGCAGAGGAGATTTACAAGGATGTTGCCTGGACTGGGGAGCTTGCCTTATGAGAATAGGTTGAGTGAACTCAGCCTTTTCTCCTTGGAGGGACAGAGGGTGAGAGGCGACCTGATAGAGATGGACAAGATAATGAGAGACATTGATCATGTGGATAGTCAGAGGCTTTTTTCCAAGGCTGAAATGGCCAGCACATGAGGGCATACATAGTTTTAAGGTGCTTAGGAGTAGGTACAGAGGAGGTGTCAGGGGTAAGTTTTTTACACAGAGTGGTGAGTGTGTAGAATGGGCTGCTGGTGGCGGTGGTGGAGACAGAAACAATAGTTTATTTTAAGAGGCTCCTGGATAGGTACATGGAATTTAGAAAAATAGAGGGCTATGGGTAAAGCCTAGGTAATTCTAGGGTAAGGACATGTTCAGCACAGCTTTGTGGGCCGAAGGGCCTGTATTGTGCTGTAGGTTTTCTATGTTTCTATGTTTCATTCTGTGTGCGTTCAAATGTACCTTCTTCATTTCTGTATTTGTCACACTTTTGATTTTCCCCCATTTTACACTTCACCTCATCCCAATGACCGAAATTTTGCCCTAACATCTGCTTGTCCTTCCTCACAGTCTCATTACGCACTGTATTCACTTGGACACCATTTGCCCCATGCTCAGCCCAATCAATCCAGGTCCCATTCCCCTGCTAACTTAGTTTAAACCCTCTGCAAACCTGCCTGCAAGGATATTGGTCCCCCTTAAGACCAGATGTAACCAGTCCTTTTTGTACAGGTCATACCTTAGCCGGAAGAGATCCCAAAGATCCAGAAATTTGAAACCCTGCCCTTTGCACCACTTTCTCAGCCACTCATTTATTTGTGCATTATCTTGATCTTATAAGAAACCTATTACAAGAAATGTGAAATCTTTGCAAACTTCTGAGAAAATAAAGGCTCTGGTCCTTTATTTGTAATGGCACTTACATACTGGGCTCAGACCAAATCCTCTGAAATTATGTCACTGAATAATTTAATGTTGCTGACCTTCTCCACTCTGATCACCTGATGAGGACTGACTGATGGACCAATGATTTCCTCTTCCTGTAGTCAATAATCAGCTCCTTGGTCTTGCTGGCGTTGGGTGAGAGGTTGTTGTTGTGGTGCGATTCGGCCAGATTTTCAGTTTCCCTCCTCTATGCTGATTCATCACTGCTTTTAACTCGGCCAACGGCAGTGGTGTTGACAGCAAACTTAAATATAGCATTGGAGCTTGCTTAGGCTCACAGTTATAAGTACAAAGAGGGTAGAGCAGGCGGCTGAGCACACTGCCTGGTGATGCTCCTGTGCCGATGGAGATTGTGGTGGAGATGTTATTGCCAATCTGAACTGACTGGGGTCTGCAAAGGAGGAAACTCCTGGCCTATCGCTAATCCTTGTAACATTGTTGGCCTTTTTGAACTTAGTGTCATTTTTAATTTGCTCCATTACTCCCCGTGATGTATACAGTTATTGAGCTCTTCCTAGAGGGAATATAACTTTGTTAAAGTTTACGAAGTATCTCCTTATACTCCTGTTACTGCTGATCTACCACCATGCTCCTTGCTTTTCTTACAAGTCTTCTTTGGAAAACCCTGCGCAGTACCATTTGGTTAGACCATAACACCATCAGATATAGGAGCAGAATTAGACTATTTCACTCATTGAGTCCGCTCTGCTATTTCATCATGGCTGATCCAATTTTCCTCTCAGCCCCAATCTCCTGCCTTCTCCCCGTATCCCTTCCTGCCCTGACCAATCAAGAATCTATCAACTTCTGCCTTAAATATACATACAGACTTGGCTTCCACTGCTGCTTGTGGCAATGAATTGTACAGATTTACCGCATTCTGGCTAAAGATATTCTTCCTCATTTCTGTTCTAAAATGAAGCCTCTGCATTCTGAAGCTGTGTCCTCCAGTCTTAGACTCTGCTACCACAGGAAACATCCTCCCCACATCCACTCTATCTAGGCCTTTCACCATTTTGATAGGTTTCAATGAGGTCTCCCCTCATTCTTCTGAATTCCAGTGAATACAGGCCCAGAGTCATCAAATGCTCTTCATATGACAAGCCATTCAATCCTGGAATCATTTTTGTGAACTTCCTTTGAATCCTCCCCAGTTTCAGCACATCCTTTCTAAGATAAGGGGCCCAGCACTGCTCATAATACTCCAAGTGAGGCATTATCAATGCTTTATAAAGTCTCAACATTACATCCTTGCTTTTATATTCTACTGCACTTGAAGTGAATGCAAACATTGGATTTGCCTTCCTCACCACAAACTCACCTGCAAATTAACCTTTAGGGAATCCTGCACAAGGACTCCCAAGTCCCTTTGCATCTCAGTGTTTTGTATTTTTTCTCCCATTTAGAAAATAGTCAAATCTTTCATTTCTTCCACTGAAGTACATGACCATACCTCATGCCTTATGAGAATAGGTTGAGTGAATTCGGCCTTTTCTCCTTGTAGCAACGGAGGATGAGAGGTGACCTGACAGAGGTGTATAAGATGATGAGAGGCATTGATTGTGTGGATAGTCAGAGACTTTTTCCTGGGCTGAGATAGTTAGCACGAGAAGGCACAGTTTTAAGGTGCTTGAAAGTAGGTACAGAGGAGATGCCAGGGGTGAGTATTTTGCAAAGAGTGGTGAGTGCGTAGAATGGGCTGCCAGTGATAGTGGTGGAGGCAGATAGGATAGGGTCTTTTAAGAGACACCTGGATAGGTACATGGAGCTTAGAAAAATAGAGGGCTATGGGAAACCTAGGTAATTTCTAAGGTAAGGACATGTTCGGCACAGCATTGTGGGCCGAAAGGTCTGTATTGTGCTGTAGGTTTTCTATGTTTCATACCCTTCCCAACACTGTAATTCATCTGACATTTCTTTGCCCATTTTCCTAATCTAAGCCCTTCTATAGCCTCTCATCTTCCTCAAAACTACCTGCCCCTCCACCTATCTTCATATTGTCATCAATTCCATCATCCAAATCATTGACATATAACGTAAAAAGAATCGGTCCCAACATGGACCCCTGTGGAACACCACTAGTCACCGATAGCCAGCTGGAAAAGTCTCCCTTTATTCCCACTGTTTGCGGCCTGCCAATCAGCCACTGCTTTATTCATGCATTTTAGAATCTTCCCTGTAATACCATGGGATTGTAGCTTCTTCAGTAGCTTCATGAATGGCACCTTGTCAAAGGCCTTATGAAAATCCAACTCCAACTCCTTAAAGCAGTTTGTTAGAAGCTGCAGCTGGATGCACTTCTCACAGTTGTAGTCGTCAGGAGGTCTTTCTGCCTTCCCACATCCCGCTATCCTGCCTGAACAGAGATAAAGCCTGAGCTTTTCTTTGCTTTCTCTGACTGAAGCCTCGAAGAGCGAAAGCCTCAAGATCATCACTCTGACTCTGTCCACTCGGATGACGGCCATTACAGCGATGGCCACCGTGCTTGTTCCTGCCTGCCTTTAAATTGCTCTTGCTAATCCAGGGGTCCTCAACCTTTTTTGCACTGCGAAAACCGGTTTAATATTGACAATATTCTTGCGGACCGGCCGACCTGGCGGGAGGTGGGGGGGGTGGGGTAGAGTTGCAAACGGGCAAGAGTAGCAGTCAAATACGTTGTGTTTACCCCGAAAAAGACTACAATGACCATGAAGCCTTGCGTGGGCACCAGTGCCCGTGCGTATACGTGCCGATTTTTTTCTATAAATCGTTTTTGGCGATTCTGTTCGGGGGGGGGGGCAGGTGTTAATCACAACCGGAATATATGTGACAAGTGTCTAATAACTCAATTTCGTTTCTGAAAGGGTTTATCTAATGAATTTAATATTAAAGACACTGCATATTTTCCTCGCATGAATATAGTGATAAGTCAATTATCAGGGGAGGACAGGGGAGCTTGAAGTAAGTGTTGAACGAACTTCCAGTAGAAGTGGTAGAGGCAGGTCCGATATTATCATTTAAAGAAAAATTGGATAGGTATATGGACAGGAAAGGAATGGAGGGGTATGGGCTGAGTGCAGGTCGGTGGGACTAGGTAAGAGTAGCGTTCGGCACGGACTAGAAGGGCCGATATCGCCTGTTTCCGTGCTGTAATTGTTATATGGTTATATAAGTCACTTATAAGTCAATAGCATCATCACATTTTAAGTAACGTTTGGAGATTAAACACACAGCATATATTTTCCCCGTATGAACATATAAAATCATTGCAACCACCAATATTGCTGAATCAGTGGGAGCCCTGGGCTTGTTTTCCTGCAACAAGACGGTCCTATTGAGGGGTGATGGGAGACAGTGATACTCGAACGGGGTTCCTTATATCCAGTCTATTCTGTGATTTAGTTTTCGTTGCATTCATTGCAGAAAACTCCGCTTTGCAGCGATACAATGTTGGAAATGGAAGCAACGTTTTCAGTGCTTTCGTGGCTATCTCAGGATATTCAGCCTTGACTTTGATCTGGAATGCCGGCAGAGATGTTGTGTCAAACATACTTTTCAGCCCACCGTCACTTGCAAGCTCGAGGAGTTGATTTCCTTCCCGCGCTGACATGGATGACACGCGGGTAATGACCTCACGTGCGTTCAAGCTCAACAGTGGCGGTGACAAGGAATGAGGAAAGGTGCGGCTGACTCCTATCGCCAAATCATATCGTTTCCTCGCAGCCCGGTAGCGCATGCTTTGCGGCCCGGTACCGGTCCGCGGCCCGGTGGTTCGGGACCGCTGTGCTAATCAATCCCTAAGGTTGATTGGTCGCTGGTTAAAGCCCTTTTTCACTGTACTGACCCACTGCTGCCTTTTATCTTTGGGCAGTCCCTCCTCTCAAAACTTCTGATGTTTAGGTTGGTCGCTGGTCAAAGCTATGTTTTTTTCTTTAGTTTTTAGTTTTTAGCCTTTTGTTCTTCTTTTTAAAATATCAGATAAATGTATCAGATCAGAATTCCTCACCTCAAATTAAATTTGAACTGCAAGCATTTATGATTGCACCCTCCTTATTGATTCTTTGATTGAAATCAACAATTAATTCTGTTTTCCTGTGGCATCAGTTCTGATCCAAAATTCTAGATGTTTTTCTTTCTACAGATGCTTTCTGCTCTGCTGAGTTTTTCAGTTTTTCTTTGTGATTTTCAATTAATTTTGTCTGATTACACAATACCAGACCTAAAATAGCCTACTCCCTGATTGTTTCTTTAACAAATTGCGTTAAGAGCCTGTCCTAAATACATTTACAAACTCTTCCTCAAGGCTACCCTTACCAATATGATTTGTCCAATTTATATGATAATGAAAATCACCCACGAGTATTGCAAATTATTGATTTAGACCTGTTCTACAGTGTAACCAGTGTTAGGGTGCCTATATACTAATGATTTATTAATCTTTTCCATCCCTGCCAAAATTAATTATACATATTGAACTTTGAGGCAATATCATTCCTCAACACTGCTGTGATTTCATCCCTTATTGATAGAACTAAACTACCAACTTTTCCTTGCTGCCTACTCTGGTCTGTCAAATACATCTGTATTTTCATTTTCCAGCCTTTGTTAGCTTGCTGCAAAAGCTACCAGATCAAAATAATTTATTTTAATTTGTGCTTTCAAACTCATCCATCTGCTACAAATACTACGTGCGTTCAGTTAAACAACCCTTTGTGTTATTTGTCAGATCATTTGCAGCGATCACTGCTTCTTTGAGTAGGCAGATTCCCCTCTGGATGAGTCAAGTTCCTGGAAGAAGGCATTAAATATAATGTAAAGAAATGAAAATAAGGATATTATTCCTGTTGCACTCTTGTTGAAGGAAACTCTTTCAGCTTCACTTTCCTTTCAGCCTGGTACATAATTGCTCAGAAATTGAAATTTGCATTCCTTATAGCTGCACCAATCAGTCAGAATATTGCAATTGTCACTCAGCTCTCTTGGGGGGAGGGGGGATCTTTTCTGTTTTCTCCAACTATCCTATTTTCACTTTGGAGAACCTAAATTTTTGTCATGGTTGGCTGAGACAACCTTTCCTAGCTTTTTCCTCTTCTCCCAGGATACTACTGTGACAGTTTAGTTGGTGCTGGACGTTTACAGTCACCATACGGCCATGACTGATTTCACTCTAATTTACCAGGGCAGGGAGGATCAGACTCATTGATTCAGCCCGTCTTTTGTTTAGTATTAGCAGCCAAATGTCCTCATTGGAAATGCTCAGAGGTAACAAAAAAGACTTTCTTTTTGGAGAAACAATAGTGTTTTCAATTCTACTTCACATTTTTATTTGTCAGGTATATGGTCCAGTTAATTATCACTTTGTGAGCCTGGTCAGTTCGCCAAATTTTGCTGATTAAATGGGAAATTGTCTTTTCTCACCTTCCTTCAGCTCATAAAGTTGTACCAACCTTTTAATCTACTCTGAAACCAATCTAACCATTCCCTTCTGCATAGTCCTCCATTTTTTAATCATCCATGTGTCTACCTGAGAGTTCCTTAAATGTCCCTAATGTATCTGCCATCCTTGCAGAGTGTTCCAAGCACCCACCACTTTGTGTATATAGGAAAAATCTCACCTCTCAAACTCCACCCCTATGTTTTCCACTCATCATCTTAAAAAGATGTCCCCTTGTATTAGCTATTTCACCCTGAGAAAAAGTCCTTGGCTTTCGACCATCTATGCCTTTTTTCATGTACACCTCTATCTAGTCACGTCTCATCCTCCTTGACTCCAACAAGAAGAGCCCTTGCTCACTCATCCTATCTTCATAAAATGTGCCACCTAATCCAGATAGCACCCTGGTAAATACTTCAGGAGCTGAAGATGTGGAGGGCTGGCAGCATGCTTTGAAAGAAGAAGGGATGAGGATTGGTGGGATGGAGAATTGCTGCCATCACTTTGGAGGGCTGGGGAAGAGAGCACGTGTGTAGGTAGAAGAATGTTATATGCTCAGAAGAGGCTAGTTTAGGTAATTGGATGTGGACAAAAGGTCACTTTGGACTTTTGGGTAGGGAATATAAGTTTATCCAAACCTTGTTTTATTTTTCCTCTTTTTTTCTATTGACTTTTTCAATTATCAAAACAGAGAAGTGGTTAAATATGATTATAAGGACAAGTTGGAAACTTTTTGGATATAATGCTCTGTGTTCCTTGTAAAGCACCACTAATGTTAGCCCTTCAGCTTCTGCACTTCACCTCCAATACCTACTCATGATTGCCTAGATCGCATACTCTTTCGAATTATCTACACTCAGGGGCCAATTTATTAGGTACACCTGTACACCTCATTAATGCAAGTGTCTAATCAGCCAATCGTGTAGCAACAACTCAGCTTACAGAGACATGGAGACATGCAGACATGGTCAAGAGGTTCAGCTGCTGTTCAGACCAAATATCACAATGGGGAAGAAATGCGATCTAGGTGACTTTGACAGTGGATTGATCGTTGGTGCCAGACGGGGTGTTTTGAGGATCTCAGAAACAGCTCCTCTCCTGTGGTTTCTATAGTTTACATGTTGTTCGTCCATCGTACGTCGATGAGGACCTTGACACCATTATTGATGGTGTCGAGACTAGCGCGTGACTTGGATTTAAGTGAGGGAGAGTTGTGCAGCGTTAGCCTCACTCTCTCTTCCCAATTCCCATCTGGATCCAGTGGCAAGACAGAGTTGAGACAGCTGGAGATGGGACTAGGCGCAGTGGATGACCAAGACGTCTTCTGTGTCTTGTCCTGCTCTACACGTTCCACGACGCTTGCAGAGACCGCCTTCTTGACCGTTGGACCTTCCATTGGTCTTGTCCGCTTAGTTTACATAGAATGGTGTGAAAACACGAAAAACGAATCCAGAGAGCAGACCTGTGGGCGAAAATGCCTTGTTAATCAGAGTGGTCGGAGGAGAGTAGTTAAACTGTTTCAAGATGACAGTAACTCAGATGATCACGCGTTGCAACAGTGGTGTGCAGAAGACCACCTTTAAATGTACAACACATTGAACCTTGAAGTGGATGGGCTACAGCAGCAGAACACTACAGACATACAATCAGTGGTCAATTTATTAGGTATGGGAATAAACCATAAAATGCTAATACTGTTTGGATCTATGAAACAATAGAAAATTGGATGAAATAATGTTAAGGTTATGCACTGGTGTCCTGTACAGTGAAGCATGTATTAAAACGTTCCCACCGAGAGCTGAATATATAGTTTGCTACAGTTGTTTCTTTTCTAGGCTGACTGCTGAGAAGCAAGTAGGAAGTTAAAAAAATTCTCTGCCTGGCCGTCACAGCATTGCTGAAAAAAAAGCTTGTGGAAATAAAGAAGCATTAGGGGGCAAGGAGGAAGGGAATACTTTTCCATGTGTTAGGCGAAACTCGACGTAATGGTATGATGTAATGTAACCCTGTGTTACAAATGGTCCCAGTCCAATTGTGAGGGGCGATGAAGTGGCAGTGATTATAGCATGCGACTTGGAATTGATTTGCTCAGAGATTTTGTGACCGGCAAGGTGGTGGGGTACAACTGATTTACCTTCCATAATGCTGACAGGCCGGCGATGCTGTGCGTAAGAAATTGATGTAACAGTGCAGGCCTTTCACCTTCCATCTTATTTCTGTTTGTGGAATAGCGTAGCCCTCCTCTGTGAGTGGGCATCGAGTTTATCAGTTGGCGCCAATAGCTCCCATTTTCAGCCAGAAACAAAAAAAAGTTTGCTGTGTGATTTGTGGCATTACTGGATGCATGACTGATGCCAGAAATTGGTCAGTCCTAGAAAGGAATATTATGGGCAGGTGAATTTCCTGAAGGGCACAATTTGACCTGGAAGTGACCACTGCCACAATTCACTCAAAGCAAAAGTGTTTCCTTTGTGTAATCTGACTTAGATAAAAGGCCTCCCCCATAAAAGTAAAAAAATGCTACTTGATACAGAGCCCATTTCTGTCTTTTTGTTTACATCTTGGGGGCGGGGGTTCATTTATCAGATACTTTTTGAAAGGTTTTGTTTGACGTTTTGGCCAAATTTGCTAATTTTCTGGAGACACAAAAGGTGGCAGATGCTGCAAGCAGGAGCAATGCACAAAGTGCTGGAGGAACTTGATGGGTCAGGCAGCATCTGTGGAGGGATATTTGATATTTCAAGTTGAGACCCTTCATCTGGACTGGAGAAGAAGTCGGCATACCTAGAAAAGCCTTCAAGTGGAGAGGTAAAATGAGGGCACCAGAGATTCCGTATGCTGGGATCTGGAGCAAGCTGCTGGAAGAACACAGTGGGTCAGACAGCATCTATGGAAGACAGTGCTGGTAAAGTGTCTCAACCTAAAACCCTGAATGTCCACTGCCCTCCACAGATGCTGCCTGACCCACTGAATTCCTCCAGCATACTCTGCTGCTAATTTTCTAGATTTGTAATTTGTCACCTCTTTGGATTACCGATGCATGGCATTACACCAAAAATGAAAGCAAGCATCCTTAACACAAATTTACCAAAGCCATTGTTCTACCCTGGGACTTTTTCTCTACTTAGGCACAATTATGTCAATTGGCCCAATTACTGAAATCATTATTATGCCCTTCGCAGCTTCATAAATAAACCTCCAGTTTGAAATCTATAGAAAAATCTATTTATATGTATGTAAATTAAATCCAGCTCATAAGAAATCTGTAGTAGCTTATTAAATACATGTTCCAGGTTTAATGGCATGAGGTTTGGTAGCTGATTTTATTGAGATGAAAGATTTTTTTTAAATCAAATTATCTTCCAAATTAGATCTAAATCTGTGTGGATTTTTGTTCTCAGGGAGCTGAACTCTGAAATGTCATTACTAATTTGTGTGTGTCAGTCATTGTAAAGGAGCATTCCAGTGTCCTTGGTGGTTCAAAGGAGCAAAACGTTTTATATTGTTTGTCAAGGTGGGGATGGAAAGTAAATGTGTTATTAGATTCATAATGAATTAGTTTCATACAGTACAGAACCAGGTCCTTCAGCCCAGCCAGAGATGTATTTAAGTTCATCCCTTTTTTCTCCCCACCTTCCTGTCAACTGCCCCCCCCCCCCAGATTTCACTCCTTACCTATGCTACAACAAATCTCAGTGATAATAAACCTGATTCTGATTCTGCTCGGGCCAATTAGTCCACCAACCTGCATGTCTTTGCGACGTGGGGGGTGGGGGGACTGGAACACCCAGAGAAAACATTATAGTCAGAGAGAACGTGCAAACTCCACCGGGGCAGCAGCATCCCAGGAGGAGGAGGAGAAGATGGCGGCGCGACGCGGCGTGCGCGGCCTCTCCAGTGATGATGTCTGTTATCTGTCAAGTAGGATCCGTGCACAATTCTGATTTGATGGAGGCAGACGTGAGAGCACGGAGAAACATCTGGTGAAACTTCTGAAATGCCTGTTTTGCTGCCGCTGCTACTGTGTGATCCAAAATCTCCGGAGGGGAAGGCCCCGAATCCTTGGCTTTGCTTGTTGCTTATTGGCCAGGGCTGGGATCGAAGCGCTTGGCAGAGTCGGTGCTCGGTGTCGGAGGGCTGATCGGAGGCTCGAAGTTTTCGGACGGACTCAGAGTCGGACTGTGGTCGGGTGCTTCCAGGATGCTGCATTGGCAAGTTTGCGGAGCTGGAAGCTCATGGCAGGGAGAGTTTCTCCCTTCTACCGTCTGCGTGAGATGTTGGGGCTATCGGGACTTTGAGACTTTTTTTTTACCGTGCCCATGGTCTGTTCTTCATCAAGTTACGGTATTGCTTTGCACTGTTGTATCCATATATTATAATTATGTGGTTTTTGTCAGTTTTAGTCTTGGTCTGTCTTGCATTTCTGTGATATCATACTGGAGGAACATTGTATCATTTTTAATGCATGCATTTCTAAATCACAATAAACGAGGACTGAGTGTCCCCTTGTGAATGCCAGGATTGAACCCAGATCAATGAAGCTGTGTGGCAGTGGCACTACCAACTGTGTCACTGAGCCACCCTCATCGAACCAGCGATTACTCATGATATCATGCTGAAGACATATGGGAGCTAGTTGAGGTGAAAGCAAGCAAAAAGAGAAGCTACTTCAACATGTGTCATCTAGTCCATGTCAGACTGGTTCTGCCTCGTCCCATCAACCTGCAGCAGCATCTTAGTCCTCTCCATACCCTTCCCACCTAGTACGTATCCAAACTTCGGTTAAATGCTGCATCTGAATCCAAATTCACCATTTCTGCTGGCAGCTTGTTCCACACTCTCAGCATCCTCTGGGATGTCACGTCATTTTCAGTGATGGGCATTGAATCAGACTCGGAACCACCCTCTGAGTGAAGTTCCCCTCAGGTTCCCCCATTGAATCTTTCACTTTTCACCCTTAGCCTGTGACCTCCCGTTCTAATCTCACCCAATCTCAGAGGAAAAAGCTTGCTTGCATTTACCCTATCTATACCTCTGATGATGTGGCTCTATCAAATCTTCCCTCATTCTCCGACACTCCACATGACGTTGAGACAGGTAGGGGTGGAGAGATGAGAGGCAATGCCAGGGAGATGAGATGATGAAGAATAACAGTAATGATGGACAACGTTTGCAGAGGCCAAGCAGGATGAAAATGGATAATGTATATAGTTACAAATAACTACCATGTCTTTGATGTGTTGGAATTAATGTAGTCTCAGTGTTATAAATCAGATTGAAAAAGGAGTCATGGAAGAGTGAGTGCTGATATATTCAATGATATAAATTAGGTGGTGGTAAGAGGGTACTAAAAGTGGATAGGATCTTTAAAAATAGAGTGGTAGTTTTGAAAATGAGATTAAACATAAACAGTGAATTGCCAGCAGTTATACTGAAAGAAACTACTCAGTCAATTGAGTTGCAAAAAAAATTGCCAGTGGAATGGTAATAATGCCACAGGGCTGTTTGTGGTAGATAGGCAAATGCTCCTGTCCTGTGTTCTTGGAAACCTACACTTTGCCAAGATCCGCGTTGAGGAAGAAGGGTGCACTCTTCAAATTAGAGATGCTATCACCTGAGGTAGTCCCCCACTTTTCTTTCAGCAGGAGTATCAGCTCAGATGTTTACGAGGAAATGCCTGACATTCAGATGCTCAACTTATGAATAGCTTCCAGACTAACATGTACAAAGTACCAGAGGACCTCAGCAGGTCAGGCAGCATCTATGGAAAGGAAAAAAAAACACAGTTGACGTTTTCGGCTGAGAATCTTCGTTAGGACTCACGTATGTGCTGTGTGTGTCTATACAATTGTTTCCTATGGTGGGTGAGTCTAAGACCAGAGGATCCAGCATCAGAATAGAGGCTGGGTCCTTTTAGAATGGAGATGGAGAGGAATTTCTTTAGCCAGAGAGTGGTGAACCGTGGAATTCTTTGCCACAGGCAGCTGTGGAGGCCAAGTCATTGGGTATATTTTTAAGGCAGAGGTTGTTAGATTCTTGATTATCCAGGTCATGAAGGGATACTTGGAGAGTATTGGGGCTGAGAGGGAAAAGAAATCGGCCATGATGAGATGGCAGGGCAGACTTGATGGGCCAAATGGTCTAATTTTGCTCCCATATCGTATGGTGTTATAGCACTGCGTTTTGCATCTTGGCCCCAGAGGAACAATGTTTCTTTTAGCTGTACACATGTAAATAGTTGAATGACAGTAAACTTGATAATTTGCTGAAGAGAACTAACAAGATGAGACATTTGCTGGAAGCTGGCTCTTTATATCGCAGGGTTGTTCTCTTCACTTTAAAGAATTCCAGATCAGGCCACTCCTTTAAGATACTACTGTCAATCCTCCTAACAATGGCTCCATTTCAACCTTTCATGCATCTATTCTGGGACTTAATCACTCCCGGTCTCCCTGCCCAATCTTTCCTTTAATCCTTGGTCACAGCAGAAAGGTCACAGCCGCAGTCGTGCTGTGCTCTGTGATCTTCGGTACACATTGATGTAGTCCCCGGTGAGAGATGTCGCACAGTGGAAAGACACTTGTCGCCTCTCAGTGAATATGCTTTGATATTGTAGGCAGCCTTCAACACTGTCACCCAAAGTTCTGTAGCCAGCCAAAGAGCAAGAATTTAACAAGTATTAAACTGTCATCCATGAGGATGTTGTGATGTAACTGGTTCCATCTAACTACTGATCTAATAAGGGCATCTCCTACTCAATTATGCTCCTGCTGTTGGTCTTGGAGAAATCTGTTGAACAAGGTTTCTGTGTCAATTTAACAGAATTCAGGAGGGTAATTTTGAGAAACAGTGGAAATAGCTATGTTTACTTATTGGTGGCATGGTAGTATATTGGTTAGCACAATGCTTTACAGTGCTGACGACACGGGTTCAATTCCCGTTGCTGATTCTACGTTCTCCCCGTGGCCGTGTGGGTTTCCCCTGGGTGCTCCGGTTTCCTCCCACAGTCCATAGCTGTACTGGTCGGTAGGTTAATTAGTTATTGTAAATTGTTCCGTGGTTAGGCTAGGATTAAATTGGGGGACTGCTGGGCAACGTGGCTCGAAATGCCGGAAGGGCCTATTGTACACTATATCTCCATAAAATAAAATAGAGTAAATAAAAAAAAAACCCTGCAAATTCTGGTTGTTAGTGTGCATCCTTTTTAGAACATAGAAAGGTTCAGCTCAGGACAGTACAGGCCCTTCAGTCCACAATGTTGTGGTGAATTTATTAAACTCGTAATTAAATGCCTAACTGAACGAATCTTTTCTGCCCACACAAGTCTATATCCCTGATTCTTCGCACATTCACGTGCCTATCTAAAGTCCCATAAATACCTCTGTTGTATTTGCAACACATTCCTTTTTTTTTGAAGAAGAACAGGGAAAGTTTTATACAGGAAATACTGTTTCCCCTTTCAAAGCATTCTGTAAAGGAAGGTGAAAGCGGCTAGCCAGGAGCGATTTCATCTAATCTTCATCAGGCTTCCTCTTGGTGCATGACATTAATAACGCAACAACATTGGGTTCTAAACTCCCTCTTGAAATGGACATCAGCATAAAAAATACATACCTAATATATTTACATATCTTCAGAATGAATTGCTTCCACATTTTTATTACAATGTGCATGTATTTTTATTTATCATGATATAAAACTCCTGCAAGATATCTCTGATTCTTTCATTGTGACACTGAAGGAAATGGCTGGAGAAACATCCTAATTAATCATTTTATAACAAGGGTTCCCAAACCTTTTCTAATGCCATGGATTCTACCGTTAACCAAAGGGTCTGTGAACTCCAGGTTGGGAACCCCCGATTTATATCATTTCCTTGAAGAGTCAGACAACCTCCTATTAGAATTAAGGCAGAAGAATGGTAGAACTCCAAAATTCCACTTTACTATCAAAGCCTCTGAAAAACAATTCCCAAAGTGCAATGGTGTTAATTTTAACTCCTATTCTTCATCAAAGAATAAATTGCTGGAGGAACTCAGTGGTCAGCAGCATCTGTCAAGGGAGATGGGCAGTCAGTGTTTTGGGTCAAGACCCTTCATCTCTGGTCCATAGGAAGGAGAAACATCTCTGGAAATTGACTCTCTATTTCCTACTTACAGATTCTGCCTGACTCGATGAGTTCTCCCAGCAGATGGTTTTGTGCTCCACATTGCAGCGTCTGCAGTCACTTTTGTCTCTGTTGTTTCTTAATAATTTCCAGAGGTTGTGTAACTTTTAATTAATTGAAGAGTGTAGTGTTAGGTTGTCACTTTATTTTTAAAAAAATCATAAGAAAGAAAAGACGATCTGATGTGCTGCCGTGCATTTCTTTAATATCACTTAAAACCATTCAGCTTAAAAATTGTACAGAAAAATCATATTTCTAGGTGTTATGCAGAATCAAAAATAAGCACTAAAGAAGCTCAGTGCCCAAAGGGTTAATACAAGATCCATGATGGCGATGGTGGTGTAAATTCAGAATATTTTTAAATTAATTCCCTGTCATCTCTGCCATTTATCTTCACTTTGGTGGCAGTTCCTTTTATAGTTGCAGTAGTACACCATGGACAGGCCCACCCTTCAATCAACATCGTTGAAGTAACATTTGTTCTCATTGACACTTGGAGCTTCCTGCAGGCAAACTGGCCATCATGTATCATGTGTTACAATAACTGCAATGGAAAAGAAATGCACCAACTGGAAAATGCTTTATGATGTCCTGAGTATCACTGGAGTCAGGGGTTCCCAACATGGAATCCACGAACCCCTTGCTTAATGGCATGAAAAGGTGGGGAACCCCTGCACCAGATAATAAAACGTTAAATCAACTAAATATGAAATATCCCTGTTTTCAATGGATTGTTCCTATAGTTGCTGAGAATATTGAATGCAATTTAAACAGTTATAGAAAGAATGATTGCTATTTTCCTTCCTTGTGTCAGTAGAAATGGTATTCTTTGAAACTTGAAAAGAATCTCAAACTTTTTGCAATAGTCATAAAGTTACATGCGGCTTCTCTCTATATAAGAAGGTGAGGCTTGAGTGGCTCTTGCGTGACCTCACGTCTGTCCCATCATGTGGTGAATTTACAACTGACCTTCTGCCGTGACTTTCCTGCTCTAATCCCCATGCTCTTACACTATTGCATTTTTATAAGTTGTGTAATGGACAGAGTGATGGGGTATGAGAAGCAGATAGCAGGAGCAGGAGAGGAAGAGCAAGCTGCAAGTACAGCGTGAGACTTACTTGGATAATGTTGAAAACCTTAAACTACAATAATTTGATATTATCACATTTACATTGAATCACTGGAGTCCAAACTATAGTTTGCAAAATATTAACCGACCAGCAAACCAAACTACCTGTCCCGAAGGTTAGGCAAACATGGCAAGCTCTGAGTTCACTGGGTAAATCTCAAATATCTTTAAGATCAGAGCATGAAAAAAGACAAAGCAACACCGTGACCCAGAAATCTCAAAGTGGAGTGTGTTTTTTTCCAGTCCTGTCCAGATGAAAAATAAATCTGTTTGGAGTGGAACGCCGTCATATATTTTCCCAATCGAAACACTCGACTCTGGGTGTTTGAGCATGCTCATATGGTTGTGAATCGCACTTGTGCCAATGATGTGTTCTGGATCGGAAGAACACCCAAAAGCCTTTCATCCTGTGTGTTGTCGGAATGTGGTTCTGAGGCATGGGTGTTGTTGGACAGTCCCATGTCAGCAAGGTTTTTAATAATATTGTCCAATGGGACCAAGATAGTTGGGCCCCCTCTCATTAATTTACTTTCCTGGGCTCTTCAGGTTTCACCGCCCCAGCTGCTTTACAGTCTTCTGAAGCCCCGACCTATCACCTCGATACTCAGCCAACCCCTCTCACCTCTCCCTAACATCCCCTATGTACCCCTTCCCAGCCTCAGATATCCTGCCCCCAGTCCCGTCCCCTCGGCACAAACAACTTCTCCCCAACGTTCTGGGCCAAAACCCCTATCAATGGTCTGACGACTTGACTTGACCCATCAACACCAGGTGCACTCGGCTCCCTGTTTGCACGTGCTGTGCAATCCTTCGAGGATCATCACCTTGTGGTGGTGGAGGGGTTCATGAGTTCCTGAGGTCTGGAAAGCCATGCTGTCTGGCACTTAGCTCCTGGTAGGATCACCCGTGGCGGTAAGGTCAAAGGGGAGGCGCAGACAAAAAGCGGTCCAACCAAGACCTCAGCGGCTGAGCTGGCGAAGGATGATGACACGTCTTAGCAGCTCCGAAGGTGGAGGAAGGCTGCCGCAGTGAAGTGTCCCTGGTTGTCTTGCATTCCTTTCCACTGGAACCAGAACCCAATGGTTGTTGCCCGCGCATCAGTCTCCCCATTAAACAAAGTCACAGGCAGGCATTCTTCATTAAGGGGATCCACTCTAACACCCTGGATTAAATCCTGTGGCAATCAGCAAGTGGCTAAGGGGGCAGGATTGTGAGGTCTGGCCTACACTGCACAAGAATATGTGGTGTTGGATTGACTTCTATAGCCACCAGAGGAGCCATCAATAGACAACCCCTTTAGGACGGGGTTGGGGGGGGGGTGCTTCCCAACCTTTCTTTATGCCATGGACCAAAAACATTGAGCAAGGGGTCCATGGATCCTAGGTTGGGGACCCCTGCCTTAGGAGAACATCATGCTTGACTTGAGTGAATGCATTACTACACATGCAAGTCTTCAGCAAGTGAGGAAAATCTGTCCGGGACGGTCAGTGGCACCTGGCACTTTGGGTTTCAGATGCTACTGAAATTTTATGAAGGGAGGCACACAGCCAAATGGCTGTCAATGCACATGTAGTGATGCCTAAACGTGTCCCTGTGGGCACTGGTGCATTTCCAGGCCTGTCCTTCAATGTAATTGGAGCAGATCACACATACTAACTTCCTGCCCTAAATTTCCATAACACAACCCTTTCCCTCCTGTAAGCTGATGTCACAACATATTAAAAAAAAAGACTGATGCTCCTATATGTATAAATGAACTAAGAGGGGAAAAGCAGCATTAGACACAGGAGAAGAGTCAGGCCACTTGGCCCATTGAGTCTGTTCTGCCTTCCATCATGGCTGATTTATTATCTCTCTTAGCCTCATTCTCCCTGTAAGCTTTGACACCCTGACTGATCAAAACTTAGCAACATCTGCTTTAAATATACCCATATGACTTGGCCTCCATAGTGTCTGCTGCGGAGAATTACACACATTCACCACCCTCTGGCTAAATAAATTCCTCCTCAGCTCTTTCGGACAGGTTGTATAAACAAATAAATTTATAGACTAAAGGGAGGACATTAATAGCCAGGGCAGATATAATTATAGAACAACAGTGTGAAACAGTGGTTAAAAATAATGTGGGAACAATGGCTAATAGCAGAGAGTTAAATTGCCCATGCAGCGATGAACTCATTGAAATAAAACAGGAACAGAGGCAATAATACACGACAAGAAAAACTGAGACAGAGTTAAGTGTTCCAGGATATAACATATTTAGTAATCACAGAGTGGGAAGAGAAGGGGAGATGGAGTAATTATGAGTGGTAAAGATGATGTATGGCCCGCAGTCAGCAAGGCTGGAATAGAATTACTTGAAAACAGGTAATAGGTAATAAAGGATTAACTGTAATATAGGTAGGATAATAGAAGGGGAATGGTGAAAGAAATATGCAAAGAAATTAGGGGAGTGAGCAAGAAATATGGAATAGCAATTGACAATAATTTAGCTACTCTAATTGTATCAGACCAAAAGAGTAAACAAATTGGGAATGAGGTTTACAGGATTTTCTCAACCATATGCAAGAAGTTTGATGATAAAGAATTAATTGCTGGGGAGTGTGAAAAGGGTGAATAATTTTTATTAAAACACCGGAAATGGCAACTTAGGAGGCAATGCTTGTTAAAAATAATGGCTTTTGCATGCACCCTGGGCAATTGGGGTAGGAATTGGCCCTTTGGAAATGGACAAGATAAACCACAGGCAATGATACCAAAAGAGATCAAAATATTAAACAACTTTGCCTCAATATTTTCCATTTACTGGGTAATGTGATATGACAGATGAAATTAGAAATAATAATATTAAATATGAAATAATAGGGTACTTGGAGATTATAATAAAGTTAAGCAGAGTCAATTTGGTTTTATGAAGGGAAAATTGTGTTTGACAATATAGAACTGAAAATTTGAGTGGAAGGATAATAAGACGGAATTAGTGGAAGTAGTATATCTGTGTTTAAAAAGAAGATATTTATAGTCATAGAGTAATAGAGCATGGCCTAATTCATCAATGCTGTCCAAGACCCCCATCTGTCTGTGTTTGACCCATATTTCTTTAAACCTTTCTTATCTATGTATCTGTCCAAATGTCTTTAAATTGTTGTTATTATACCTGTCCAAATCACTTTATCTAATAGCTCATTCTATATCAGCACCAGCCACTGCATGAAGAAGTTGTCCTTCAGGTAGCTTTTAAATATTTCGTCCTCTCACCTTAAACTTTTGTCCCTTTGACATTGATTCCATTTCCCCAGGAAAAAGACTGCATTCACCTTATCTATGCCCCTCATGATTTTATACACTTCTATAAGGTTACCCCTTAGTCACCTACATAGAAGAGAGTCCTAGCCTGCCCAACCTCTCCCAGTGATTCAGGTCCTCGAATCCTGCCAAATACTCTTAAATATTATTTGCTCTCTTTCTAGATTAATGGTAATCTTCCTATAACAGAGCAAGCAAACTGTACACAATACTCCAACTGTGGTCTTACCAAGGTTTTGTCCAACTGCAGCGTATTACACAGTAGGTCTATAAAATAAGGTCTCGAGGAATGGAGTCACACATCAGCATGGATAAAGGTTTGGTTAAAGAACATAAAACAGAGTAGGACTAAATATTTCTGTTTCAGATTGGCTCTCTGTTACCTAGTGGGGCATCACAGAGATCAGTTCCACACCCTTGGTTATTTTATGATTTGCCTTAATGGATTACTTGAAAAGACAATTAGAAATTTAGTGATCTAAGACCAGGAGGAAAGTGTGCTGGAAAGAGAAAAGGCAGATCAAGCAAGGTGATTGCCATTGTGAAATGTAGGAAAAAAGGGAGAGAAATTGTGAGGTTATCCACAAGTTGGAAGAATAGGAAACTTGTAACTTTTAAAAGGAGCTTGATGCGTTGCTTTTCGTAATGCAGGTACAGCAACTATTCAGAAAGACCAATTCAGGCATACGAAGGTAAGGAAGTTGCAATGAAAAGACACAGGGCTTTGGAAAGAACTCACTTGGAGTTCTGTGTGCATGGCTGGTTTCTGTATCTGAAGTACGATATACCTGGAGTTTGCACAGCGTTTGATTGGAACTAGGGATGATGGGATTGCCCTGCCTGAAAGGAGTAAGATTGCTGATCGAATTAGATAAGGGAAAGTGGAGATTTGACTGGAGCATGAAAACCAGCATGGATTGTTGGGCTGAATGGCTTGATTCAGCACTGATTCAATACAGTTTAAAGTGCTCGATTTCTGTACAAATTATCTACGGTTTCAAAAATTTCACACCAACGTGTGTTGTATATGTACATCATTATCCATGAACTGCCTAGAAGAATACTCTTCAGTTTTGAAATCCAGAAGAAAAACAAATAAAATACTAGAAATACACAGGCGATCTCTGTCCATCTGACAAGGACAGGCTAAGTAAAAAAAAATCCTGCAGCCAGCTCACCAGTACGAATAAAGGGTTTCTTGTGATGCACAAGGTTGGTTTACTCTGAACATTGCTTCTCGTTTCTGGTGTTCATTTTACATTCTGTCACACACCTCACTGCTGTGTGTTATCTACACAACTGACTGATCCCCAAGGCAGGCCCTGGGACAATGATTCTTCCATTACAGGGAGGACTTGATGGGAAATATGGACAATCCCGTACAATTTGTGAGTACTATGGCAATGCAAACTGATGTTAAAGTTAAAAGCTGCTGATTAATGCAATATTCTTTGAATGGAGGCCTCTTTTCAAAGAAAGTCACATTGGAATTATGAAGAGTAACATGTTTTAAAGAGGAAAACAACTTGTAAATAACATTCAATAATAACTCTTGTGACAGAGGAGCTCATTTCAACGCACAACACCTTTTCATTTCCCAGCATCCTTGCTGAGATCTTGTTTGAATCCAGTAATGTGAATTACTGAAAAGTTTGTCCATTTAATTAATTTTAATAACTTAGAAAGGAATCATTAGTCTACATTCACCTCTACAGCAGAAGTTTAGAAATAGGTGCTTAAGACTCGGAAAGCTGGGATTCTTTTCAAAAGCTGACCGATCGTCTGCAATACCTGCACAAAAGTGCGAGTGAGGAGAAATCTGCTTTTGGTCACTGATGCTGAATGCATGTGAGAATATTTGTGGCTGGCTATAGTTGTCTCAACACGTTCTGTCCATTGCAATCAATGTAACTGCATCGCCCTAACAAGTTTACATGCATTGAGCACGAGACACCAAAAAGGATCTTCATGCCCTGTTTTCTAATTAGCTTCTGAACACGTGTATGTGCTCTATAATGCGGCTGATATGCTTTTTGCAGCTCTCTATATTGAACACAGATTTTGTGTCTATCTTACTAAAGTAAAAATCCTATTGTAAACCACGCCATGTCCTATTTATTCAGCTTGATCTCTGCAGCTTTCCATAGTTCCTAACTCAAGTTTTTTTTTTGTTCAAGCATCTAATTTCATCAGTGTGGAAACTTCACACCTGAATACCATTCATTAAGCACATACAATGTGATATTCCCATCTGCCTCAAGGCAAAGAAGCTCCATCCACCTCACACTTTGGATTCGTTCTCCAGATTTGTAACCTCCCCATTCTGCTCTGCTTGCTCCTCATGGCTCTTGTTGTCAGCTTGCCCCCACTCCTCGTTCTCTTCCTCCTCTTCCTCCTCATTAAGTTTGGAGGAGATTGACCAGGTGAGGGGCAGTTCTGCTTTGCTGATCATCTCCGCCATTTCTTTGGCACTACAGGCTGGAGTCTTTGTCTCATAAGTTTCATGAAAGTTGTTATAATCAACTTCGTAGAACCCCTCTTCCAGTGACAGGACAGGCATGAAGCGATAACCCCACAGAATCTCACTGGTAACATATGAACTTCGAGCTTGACATGTCATACCTGTGTAGATAGAAAGACACCAATAAGCATATATTATTCCATGTACATATTAAATACAGATTTCACACTATCTTTCCTGGGAATTACTAACATTGATCTTTACAGTTGTCTGAATCATTCATGAACTCATGTTTATCTGTGAGATCGACAAGGAAAGAACTGGTCACCTCCTCTGTTTTGTATGAAGCTCCGTGACAAATTTTCGCTATTTAAAAGTGTTAGTTAATTACAAATTGAAGTTAAATACATGGAAAACACCTTTCAGCTTGTCTAGCCTGTTCTATCATGCCATGAGATCATGACTGATCCTGTGCTAATCTCACACCTTTTCCCAAAGTCTCGTTATACTTTGTTGTAAAAAGTCTGTTAATGTCAGATGTAAATTTAACAATAAACCCTATGGCAATTGGATCTCATGGAAGAAATTTCCCAATTTCTACCACTTTCTGTGCATAAAAGTGGTTCCTAACTACAGTCCTGAAAAGCCTGGCTATAATTTTTTAAACCACAGATTCTCATCTTCGAGTTGCCAACCACCAGAAACCACTACAACTCCTAGCAGTGCTTTATGAATTTGATTTTGGATGAGCTTTTTGACATCCCTACATTTTTACTAATGTAATATTTTCAAAACCTTACAAAAAACATAAATCTAATTAAACTGAAGATCAGATGTATCTGACAATGATGCACAATCCGATAAATTTTCGAGCTTTCATGTGTTAATATTGAATGTAGCTCACACAAGGTTCTTGACAATGAGGTGATATTTTACAAGGATATCCTTATTCAACGGTTCTTGTGACTAATATAAAATTATGAATCTGCTCTATATGAATCTCTGAACACCAATAATCCAGCGCACTAAAGACTTTCTGTCCTGATGAAGGGTCTTGGCTCGAAATGTCAACTGTTTACTCTTTTCTGTAGATGCTGCTTGGCCTGTGGATTTCCTCCAGCATTTTGTGTGTGTCAGTAAAGACTTTGGTGTGCTGGATTAGTAGATTCTCTAAGCTAGTAATGTGATCACTCTTGTTGAGCATGATATTCTCTCAAGACATTTTCCCCTTAACAGAGAACAACTGTGCAAGATCTTGTTTAATGCTGGGAGGCTAATATCAGGGTCCGGGTCAATCGCAAGGAATGCAAGATGACTGGGGATCCTTCACTGCCTCAGCCTCCCCCTGCTTTCACTGCCATCGTGATGTGTCGTCAACTTCTGCCAGCTTCACCTTTGAGGTCTTCGTTGGATCGTTCTTTGTTTGGAGCCTCCTCCTTAGCCTCACTGCCAAGGGTGACACTACCAGGAACAAGGCTCCAGACATCATCGCTCTGAGGATCTCAAGAACTCTCAAGCCTCTCCACCATGACAAGGTGACAATCCTTGAAGAAGCTATTAGACTATTAGATGATACTCCTAATTAATACCCCAACACACTTTAAATTCTATTTTTGGATGTACCGCTGTATTATAATAATTTTTCTTGTGAACCTGTTAAATTTAGAGGGATAGAGGGAAATGGGGTCCTGCTCACCTTAAAGGCAGAAAGTGAACCAGTGCCCAGAGAGTTGAAAGAGATTGAAAGAACTAGGGCCCCATCCAGTCAGAAAGGAGTATGGCAATAATCACCTGGTGATCCAAAAGCTAAGCCATCAGGATTTCCAAGTACTTGGATAGTGGAATATCTGAATTTTACTGTATTAAAGCTCAGAAATTATTGATGCGAACATTAACATGGTTTCCTGCATATTTACTCTGTGAATGTTACCACCCACGGGGAAGTCAGAATGTGTCATAAATTTAAATATGCACAAGATGCTTTTGGATGTTCCTTCTGCTCCTCCTAACCACCTCCTTGAATGAGTTAAAGCATAAATATTTATTAGAGTGTGAGGTTGATACTTTTTCAGATTTCATTCAGTGAATGATTCATAAACAGTTTTGGAAATATGCCATGCACTATTAGAATATTTACTATTAAAGCACAGTTTCATGAGCTTGATGGTTGTTACCCAGCAAGTAAGAGGGTAAGAGGTGCAAAGGCTAGGACTTTATTCCTGCAAAGGACACTGAGTTTATAACATCATAAGGGGTGTAGACAATATGGATGGTCACTGTCTTTTTCCAAGTATAAGGGAGTATAAAACAAGAGGACATACGCTCAATGGCCATTTTATTACGTACACCTGTACATCTGCTAGTTAATGCAAATATTTAATCTGCCAATCGTGTGGTAACGACTCAATGCATAAAAGCATGCAGACATGGTCAAGAGGTTCAGTTGTTGTTCAGGTCAAACACCATAGGGGGAAGAAATATGATCTAAGTGACTTAGACCATGGAATGATTGTTGGTGCCAGATGGGGTGGTTTGAGCATCTCAGAAACTGCTGAAAGGTCAGAGGAGAATAGCCAGATTGGTTCAAGCTGACATGAAGGAGACAGTAACTCAAATAACTATTTGTTACAACAGTGGTGTGCAGAAGGACATCTCTGAATGCACAACATGTCGAACCTTGAAGTGGATGGGCTACAGCAACAGAAGACCACAAATATACACTTTGTGGCCGTTAGGTACAGAAGGTACATAATAAAGTGGCCATTGGGTCTAAATTTAAGGCGAGAGAGATAAAAAATGAACAAAAAATCTGATGGGCAACTTTCCCTATGCAGCTTGGTGGGTATATGAAACGAGCTGCCAGGGTACATGTACAAAGTTTTAAAAGACTCTTGAACAGGTCTGTGGATAGAAAAGGTTTAGTGGGATAAGGAACAAATGCAGGCAAATGGAACCACTTCAGATAGTCACCTTGGTCAGCACAGATGGGATTGACTGAAGTTCCTGGTTTCATGCTGTTTAACTCAATGCTTTGCCCAGGATCATCACCTTATCATAGTGGAGAAGCCTGGAAGTTCCTGAGATCCCAAGAATGATGTCTTCTGGAGCTTAGTTCCTGGTAGGGTCACCCATAGCGGTAAGGTCGGAGGGGTGGGGGGTGGGGGATCCAGACAAAAAGCAATCCAACCAGTTCCTCAGTGGTGAAGCTGGTGGAAGATATGTCACATCATATTGGCAGTGAGGGGTCCAGTTGTCTTGCATCCCATGCCAGTGGAACCTGGCCTCGATCTAGCAAGGCTGCCTGTGCATTAGCTGGTCGTGTTAAACAAGTCACGCACAGGCATTCTCCATTGAGGGAACAGCCCCTCAGGAGAACATCATACTCGAGTCAGGTGATTGCACTGCCTCGGTAACCCTATGATCACGTTAAGTAAATAGGGGTAGCAGTGAAGTCAGCATTGGATCCATTGTGTTCTGTGCATGTATGGTCAGTCCATTGTGAGAAAAGTTTAAGCAACACTTACATTGTGTGTTATAATGTTAGGCATACACTTTCCTGATGTAAACATGCTGCAGTGGAGTGGTTGAGGTCCTTCCAAGGTTTTGTCACTGGGTTGGCAGTGAGAGCCTCAGCCACACGACGATTATCATCTAGTATTTTTACCCTTGGAACAGATGTGATACTTGTCTCTTTCTCCCAGTAGTATCAGGAACTCAGCAGCTACGTAACACAGTAACAGGATGATGTATCTACATGTCGCCATAATTTATTACTGGTGGGTCATGACACACATCTTTTAATGAAAGCGCCATTGACATTTTTAAAAGGGAATCGATGGTAACAGTAATTTTATGAGCCACTTCTTTGTTAGTTCATGCACGTAAGTATTGTGATCACTTCAGTCTTCCCTCTATTGAGGACATATATAGCAGCAGGTGCAGAAAGAAGGCCTGGAAGATCATAGGGGCACCAATCACCTCAACCATAAACTGTTTCAGCTGTTTCCATCTGGCAAACGGTACCGCAGCATTAAAACCAGGACCAACAGGCTACGGAAACACGAGGAAATCTGCAGCTGCTGGAATTTCAAGCAACACACATAAAAGTTGCTGGTGAACGCAGCAGGCCAGGCAGCATCTATAGGAAGAGGTGCAGTTGATGTTTCGGGCCGAGACCCTTCGTCAGGACTAACTGAAAGAAGAGCTAGTAAGAGATTTGAAAGTGGGAGGCTACAGGACAGCTTCTTTCTACAAGCTACTAAATGTTTGAATTCACATGTCTGTACATTGCAACGGAGTCATAATGCAAAGATTTTTACTCCCTCACGTTGTGGGATGGATGTAATATTTAAATAAATTCTAAATTCTAAATGTTCTCCTCAGGGGTTATCCCCTTAATGGAGAATGCATATGTGTGATTTTGTTTAACGTGGGGAGGCTGATGCATGGGCAGCCACCACAGGGTGTATAACAGATCGGGGTCGCGGTCCATTAGCATGGAATGCAAGATGACCGGGGGCCATTCACTGCTAAGCCTCCCCCACTCACACTGCTGCTGTGATATATCAGCATCCTCTGCCAGGTACACCGTTGAGGTCGTGGTTGAATCGCCTTTGACTGGAAACCTCCCCTTGACCTTACTGCCATGGATGACCCTAGCAGGAGCTAAGCTCCAAACGGCATCTCTCCTGGGATCTCCGGCGCTCACAAGCCTCTCCACTATGACACGGCGACTGTCCTGTGGTGCACATGTGTGTTGGAGATGAAGGAAATATGTTCAGTCAAGTATTTTCCACTAGTAACCTTTATTTCAGTCTCCAGGTCCTCTTGAGTATGGCTCAATAGATAATACTGAAGTGATAATTCATAAGTTTGGTGCATCACAATAAAGGCAGGTAGGATATCAGAACTAATATTTGATTCCATCCTGAGCAAAGCTGTTAGTCTGATGGCAGAATGTTCTCAATAATATGATTTTGGACAGCAGCCACATAATACAATGAACCTAGAACATCAGACATTGTTCTACCTGCTGAGAATTTCCAGCATTTTCAAGTTTTAAGCACACACAGTGTTTTGCTTTTGACACATAACACTTCTAATAATGTCTGCTTCCTTCCACACACGGAGGTGACAGACTGAACCAAAGATTATAGATATATTGGGAACAGCTGTATTAAAATTATTTGTTTCAATGTCTCACGCTTTCTGGAATCTCTCCAGACCCACAACCTCTTGAACGTACTCATTCCTCTAGAGCACAGAACATAGAACAGTACAGCACAGGTACAGTCTCTTTGACTCACAAAGTTGCAGCAAATGTATTAAACTAATAATTAAACACCTAATAAAATGAATCCCTTCCGGCTACACAAGATCCTTATCCTTGTAATTCTGGCTTCTTGTGTATCACTGATATTAATAGCCCCTTCATATGTCTTCAGCTTCCAAGAATACCGCAGGAATATCCCCCCTAAATTTCTCTCTCTCCCTTATTCTCCAACTTTACCTTGTTCCTCATAACCTTGTGTGGCTTATTCATTTCTACCAATTTAAGGTGTAAGTGTTAGTTAAAGGTTGGTAGAATCAATAATCCCTTATGACCTTTGCAAAGCTATGCTTTAGGTAAATTAATACCACTGTTGAAAAAAATTGATCCCGTGTCCCTGATATTCTGAGATATGGGAGAGCTATAATACTCCACTAATAAACCACAAGAGGAATCTAATCTCTTTGACCAAACTTTTGGTTAATTGCCCTAACATGAAGCCCAGTATCAAACACAGGCACAAAAAGCAGAACAGGGGCAGTCGGTTCAATGAAGCTTGAGTCTTCTGTTAGGTCATTGGAGAAATTTGGCCTTACTTCTACATTTTGCCCTGTTCAGGTATTCCTCATTTCTGGTAGGGAAACACCTAAAAACATTCTTCTTTTGTAACCTGCTGAAGGCCCTCAGGTGTGAAGCATTAAGTTTAACTCTCTTTCCACAGATGATGCCTAATCTCAGAGTTCCATCATCTCTGTTTCTTTAATTTCAGATTTCCAGCACCTACAGTTTCTTCAATTTTAATCAAGTGTTATAGTTATTGTAAGTAACAGCTCAGGACTTTTATCTTGTAGGGAACAAACCAAAATAGGTTATTGTTTGACTGGGAGAAGGGAAATGGAAACTGGAGGAAATCAATTTTAATGCGAATTTTGCCATTGTACTGAGCTAAATCAGATATTTTAATTTTTTGGAGGGTGTTCGTTTGTCCATTAGGAGATCAATTCCAGTGCAAGCCACTGAGAAAGTTAATTCCCTCACTAGCTAAATGCACAATGATATTCCCTGTGTTCTGGACTAACTAAGTGTCTCAAGTTCTAACATCAAATAGAAGTGTCTACAGTGGCATTTCCATTTTGGACATAGCTATATAGGACCCTGGTCAGATCCCACTTGGAGTACTGTGCTCAGTCCTGGTTACCTCACTACAGGAAGGATGTGGAAACTGTAGAAAGGGTGCAGAGGAGATTTACCAGGGTGTTGCCTGGATGAGAATAGGTTGAGTGTACTTGGCCTTTTCTCCTTGGAGCGGCGGAGGATGAGAGGTGACCTGATAGAGGCGTATAAGGTGATGATAGGCATTGATTGTGTGGATAGTCAGAGGCTTTTTCCCAGGCTGCAATGGCTATCATGAGAGGGCACAGTTTTAAGGTGCTTGGAAGTAGGTACAGAGGAGATGTCAGCGATAAGTTTTTTACGCAGAGTAGTTAGTGCATGGAATGGGCTGCCAGCCGCGGTGGTGGAGGCGGATATGACTCTTGGATAGGTACATGGAGCTTAGAAAAGGTAATTTCTAAAGTAAGTACATGTACGGCACAGCATTGTGAGCCGAAGGGCCAGTATTGTGCTATAGGTTTTCTATGTTTCTATATTTTTAAGTGTCTAAAGTGGCATTTCCATTTTGGACACATCAAATAGGTGACAAGGTCATTGAACTCTTGATCATTTGCAGTAAGTTGTTCTCAGGAAATCCTCCCAGCTATGAAGTGAGTTTCATTAGATCTTTACAAATATCAGGTAGAACAAACCCTCTTTCCTTTCAGTTGAAGCTGAGAACCCTGGGTCACGTAGTAGTAGTCCAACCAGTTTGCCTCTTCAATAGCTCTTACTATTTTACCGTGTCTCAACAGTTAGCCCTCTTGGGTTGAGTCCGAGAATTGTGGCTTCATTGAGCATGACAATTGAGGTCAGTGCCTCAGTGTAATCCTGAGGGGGGTTATGCTCTCTGGGAAGTGGCATTCCTGGAATGCAACATTAAACTGGGACCTGGTCACTCAGTAAAAGATTCCCTCAGCTTGATTTTGAAGAAGAGTGGGGAATAATCTCAGTGTCCTAAAGTACTCTGAGCTCTCGTTCAATATCACTAATATATTCCTGCCACTGATTTTAAGGAGTTTGTATGTTCTCCCTGTGACTACATGGGTTTCCTCTGACATTCCAAAGGCGTACCCGTTGGTATGTTAATTGGTCGTTGGAAATTGTCCTGTGATTAGGCTAGGGTTAAACTGGAGGTTGCTGGGCAGTGTGGTTCAAAGGGCCTATTCTGTGCCGTATCTCAATAAATAAATAATATCTGGTCATTATCGTACTGTTTTATGTGTGGTTGCTTGGTTGGCATTTTCTCTGCAGTACAAGCAATACTTCAAAATTGCTATAATACATTAAATGTTGTGTATAGCTCTGCAGAAAGACCTGTGTAACTATTTTCACTAACTTAGCTATCAACCCAACCATTAAGCTTTCACTGGTAGCTCTATTGGAGAATTAATACGGTCACAACCAGCAAGTGGAGAAGCAGTATGAATGTGAATTGGCTGTGTCACTGTGCCTACAGTCCCTGATAGAGTAAGCCTGACATCAAAGCCTTTAGAGAATCTGTGACCAATTTGTAGAACGCTAGCCTCTGAGTCAGAAAGTGTAGAGTCAATTCCCACTTCAGAGACTTAGAAACATATCTGGCCTGACACTCCAAGGCAGCGTGGATGCTAGGATGTTTTCAAGGAAGCTTATCCTTAGATCTTGCAGCCTCCCTTTGCCACAAAGAGATAAGATTTATTTGTCACATGTACATTGAAACATATAGTGAAATGCATCATTTGCATCACTGGGAGCAGCCAGAAAATGTTGGCACACTTCTGGCACCAAGATAGTATGCCACAAGTCACTAACCCTATCCGTGTGTCTTTGGAATGTGGGAGGAAATTGGAGCATTGGAGGAATCCCATGCAATCTTGGAGAGAACATATAAACTCCTTACAGACAGCAGTGAGAATCAAACCCAAATCTTGCAGGCAGTGCTATAAAGCATTGCACTATCTGCTTTGCCACCATTCCACCTAATCACAGTATCTTGGAATTGGATGTTGTGAGGTACCAGCCTAGAAGCCTGTGTCCGTGGATACACAACCAGATCAGTGAGTACTTCTTACTGTGGGTCACCCAATGTTTTCCCTTAAGAACGGCAATGATCAAAAAAATTAGTGGAGACTCCAGCAACAGGTTGCAGATATGAAAGAGTGACTAAAGATGTCATCTTTTACATAAAATGTAATCCTGAAGCCACATATGTTCACCACCACAAAAAGAAAATTAAAAAAAAAAGATTGCAGATGTTGGAAATCAGAAACAAAAACAGAAAATGCTGAGGAAACTCAACTGGACAGACAACATCTTCCCCCTCCCTTTCCAGTCTCGGGGTCTCAGCCGGAAAGATCGACTGTTTATTCATTTCCATAGATGCTGCCTGAACTGCTGAGTTCCACCAGCATTCTGTGTGTGTTTCTGTGGGAAGAAATGTTTGTTCCTCGATCAACATCAAGAAAGTGCAAATTATATCTCCATTGTTACACAACTGCTGTCTTTGTGGAACTTTGCTGGACACAATTTGACTGATATCCTCCTATATTCCAACAACACAAAAAATTGTAGGCAGTAATGATGCACCACCATCTCTACTTTCTCAGAAAGTTGAGGAGGTTCAGCATGGCACCAAACATTAAAAAGCTTCTACAGATATTCTGTTGAAAGCAATCTGACTGGTTGCATCATCGTCTGGTATGATAATTCAAATGAAAGCCATAGAGATTAGTGGACTCTGCCCAATACATTACAGGATCATCCTTCCTGTGGTGCACCGTTTGGCTAGGTCTTCTAATATATAGTAACAAACTAGAACAAATTCAGATTGGATCAAGTTATAGGCGCATTTTATTATTTACTTCCATACGTTATCACTGGAAGATAGCTTCAATCTTATAGCTCAAACAGATCACTTTCATACTTTTTGCAGAGAACAGTAATTAGCTTGTTCCATTTCATAATAGCATCCCTCCATTATCTGCAAGTGTCTCTGTTTCCTGCCATTTGTTCTGCAATCAGTCCATTGTATTCTGCTTTTCTCTGCTGTCAAAAAATTCCTGCCATAAACACACCCTTTAAACCGGCAAACCAGCAAAGCCTCCATCCAAACCAGCAAAGCACTCCGGGATCTCACAGGTTCCATTTTGTCACATTATATTTTACAAAAGTTACAAATTCATAAAGACTTCAGAGTTTTAGATATATTTCCACATTTCCCACCATCAATAGTATCTACAGGAGATACTGCGTCAAGAAGGCAGCATCTATCATCAAAGATTCCCACCACTTAGAGTCATAGAACACTACAGTACAGAACTCAGACTATGCTATCTTCTCACAGCTACCATCAGGCAAGAGGTACAAAACCCTGGAGTCTCACACCACAAGTTTCAAGAAGAGTTATTTTTGTTCAAATTCTTGAATCAGCTAGAGTAATCCTAATCAGTATCTCGGTACAGTATAGCAGCACTATGACCAGTTTGAATACCTTGCACTACGAGGTGTTCAAACTAATTATCTTCTTCCTTTTTTAATTTTGTATAATTAATATTGAATGTTTATTTTTCTTGTTGCTTATTTGATTGTGATATATTGACATATACACAAATACAAAGAAAAATTGCACCTTTGCATTCATCTTTACAGTATGATAATGAACTCCACTTTGACTTTGATTAGCTATAAAGTAATTTGGAATTTCCTGAGCTAATTATGTTTGTACAAACTTAGTCTCTTTAACGGGTGACTTTGAACTGATATTCGGAAAATTCGTATGTAAATGTGAGAGACGGAGTCATGTACATTGGAGGCAGCGACCACAGGATTGATATGGAACCAGGTGGCAATGAAGCCCATGGCTTCTCTGGTGTCTCACAGCTAAATTCTGCTTTGTTTGAAATGAAAAACTTGTTCATGATCACAGAGCTGCAGCAGGTATTTAATAATTCAAGACTTCTATGTTTTTTGACTGGAACTCATGGAATTTTTCCACAGCATTTTCATCAAATATGCTGTCAGGGCTGCGCGGATAGAATTTCCATTCCTGAAGCGGTGGTGTGTCTGCTGACAAGAAGGGGAGCTCATTCTAAGCACAAAACAGTCAGTGAGCTGCCGGCTATGATTGCTGATCTCCGTGGAGATGCAGATGCCTCTGCCGATGAAATATTGATCTGCTAAATGCTGCAGCGAATGACTGGGAGAAAAGATGAAGGGATGGACTCTTGAAGAGAGGGGCGGGAAATGAGGATGGGAGGGGATGGAGAGTAGTACGCATTGTATCCTGTAACATAGGATATAGCACAGTACCGGCTCTTTGGCCCACAATGTTGCGTCAGCACTTTAACCTACTCCAAGACCAATTTAGCCTTTCCCTCCTAAATAAGCCTCCATTTTTCTTTCATCCATGTGCACAAAAATCAGCTCAGATCTCTTCTTCAGCACACACTGGGCAGCGTGAAAGTGGGACTCAGCACTTAGGAATTTTACAAGAAGCCTTTTACGTTGACTTCAGCCCAGTCCTGGACATGTGAATATATATTTTCATAGCTCTGGAGTGTGTTGTAGGCATCTGATTGGAATGCTTGAGAATGGAGCTGAATGTTTCTTGCTCTGGGACATTACCATGCGTATGGTTAGGATGCCGCTGTGATTAAATTGGTATGAGTGGTCCCCAAGTCAAGCACTAAAAGGCAGGAACTACATGTACTAATTTTGACTCTCACACGTTTGAAATGCTAACCTGTGCCTGTCAGTTCAAAAAATGTCAAGAAATTTCTATTTCAGCAACTTCTCCTTGTAATGATCAATGTTAACAGGATTTTCTGGATTTATTTATGCTAATAGTTTTGCCACCTTGTAGTTCATTATGAACAATCCATTTCAAAGTCGTATTCTGTTTTTCACTGTTTCTTTCTACAGAAGATAGAATAAGGCAGCTTTTCATAGGTTTTTGAGATGTGTACTGTTACTAGCAGGATTTTACAGGTATTTGCCTTGGAAAGTGGTGGGATAAACTGTTCAATAAGAACAGGAGAACTACATAGTTCAAAATAAATTTATTATCAGAGTACATATATGTCACCATATACTACCCCGAGATTCATTTTCTTGCAGGTATTCATAGTAACTACAAAGAAACACAAAACGATCAATGAAAAACTACACAGGAACATACAAACAACCAATATGCAAAAGACAACAAATTGAGCAAATGCAAAAAGAAAAACAGAATAATAATAATACCTAAATAAATAATACAGTATTGAGGCCATTAGTTGTAAAGTCCTTGAAAATTTGTGGAATCAGTCCAATGTTTTACAAAATAGCGTAGCATCCTAACCTTAAACTGGTAGTGAACTAGTCTTAAATTGGTATTGGTTTATTATTGTCACGTGTGTCAAGTTACAGTGAAAACTTGTCTTGTTGCTCTTCATACAGATCCAATCATTACACAGAAATGTCATTATGCTGTAACGTCTAACTGAAATAAATAGCTCCAAGACAAAATAACCTGAGTGATTTTCTTTTTCTTTTTAGACTGACAGCTGTTTGTGAACTTACCATTAAATGAATTACATTACCTTTCGTATTTGCACCTTTGAAAATGTGATGGTAGAGGTAAAAAGGTAGTACTTAATGATAGGTAGCTGTTAAAACAAAAACCACACCATCTTAGAAGTTTCTTCCTCCTGGCAGTTAATCTGATCAGCCATTTTAGATAGCCACCCCCCTCCCATCTAGAAACCCCGTCACTGTACTACGCTGTAAACTATTTTTATAATGCCGTTTACATTGTAAGTGCACAGTGGTATTTATGTACTTATGCATAAATATGTACTTATTCCATACCCAAACTCTAATCTCTAACTTTATTTTTATATAGATCTTATAATTGCTGAATGTTGTTTTTGTTGCTTGCTGCACACAGATCAACACGCCACAACAAATTCCTAATATATCTAAATGTATATGGTTAATAAAGTTTATCTTGATCCTTGTACAATTTTGTACACATTCATCAGAGATGTGGGTACTTTAATGTAATCATTTGGACCACAGTAATGCTCAAATATATGTTTAAGTACAAAGAAGTTGCATTAATGGTCCAACCAGTTTATGTTGGTAATTACATTTATCGGGAAAGAAATCCTGTTTACATTTACCCCACCAAATTCACACAGATCTTTAGTCTATTTTCTTCCTTCACTGAGATTGCATCCTTCACCTCTCTGATTATAAGCATTGATGTAACAACTACAACAACCACCTTTATCTTCACAAGGTCCTTGTCTACTAAAATAAAAATATCCCGATGTTCTTCACAGGAGGATAAATAGCACTCAGACCACTAAGGGGCATAGTGGGGAAGATGATCAAGCTATTGGTCAAATCACTAAATTTGAAGAGCAACTTTAAGAATATAGAATATTAAAAAATACAACACAGGAACAGGCACTTCAGCCCATAATATTGTGCCGAACTGACTACATTAGTAGTCAAATGCCCAACTAAACTAATCTCAACTACCTAAACAACTCAAAGTTGAAAGTAAATTTATTATCAAAGTACATATATATCACATATATAACTCTGACATTCATATTCTTGAGAGCATACCAAATAAATCCATAATAGACTAATATTCATAATTAAATAAAGGAAAGATTGCCCCAGCTTGGGTGTTCAGCCAGAGTGCAGAAAACAACAGACTGTCCAAATACAAAAAAGAAAGAAATAATAATAAATAAATAAATAAATAGGTAATAAATCTCAAGAACATGAGACAAAGAGTCCTTGAAAGTAAGTCCATAAGTTGATGGGGCAAATGATGTTGAGTGAAGTTATCTCCTTTGGTTCAAGAGCCTGATGTCTGAGGGGTAATAGCTGTCCCTGAACCTGGTGGTGTGAGTTCTGAGGCTCCTGTACCATCTTCCTGATGGCAGCAGTGAGAAGACAGCATGTCCTGGGTGGCAAGTGTCCCTGCTGATGGATGCTGCTTTCCTGTAACAGCACTTCGTGTAGATGTGCTCTATGGTGGGGAGGGAATTACCCATGACATACTGGGCCATATCCACTAGATTTTGTAGGATTTTCAGTTCAAGGGCATTGGTGTTTCCACACCAGTTTGTGATGCAGCCAGTCAATGTACTCTCTACCACACATCTGCAGAAGTTTGTCGAAGTTTTACATGTCGTGCTGAATCTCTCCAAACTCCCAAGGAAGTAGAAGCACTGCTGTGCTTTCTTCGTTATTGCACTTACGTGCTTCAACCAGGACAGGTTCTCCGAAATGATAACACCAAGGAATTTAAAGTTGCTGACCCTCTCCACTTCTGATCCCTCGAGTAGGACTGGCTCATGGACCCCTGGTTTCCTCCTCCTAAAGTCAATAATCCGTTCCTTGGTCTTGCTGACATTAAGAGGTTGTTGTTGTGGCACCTCTCAGCTAAATTTCCAATCTCCCTCCTAAATGCTGATTCACCACCACCTTTGATTCGCCCTACAACAGTGGTGCCATCAGCAGACTTGAATATGGCTTTGGAGCTGTGCTTAATAGTCATAAGTGTAAAGTGAGTGGAGCAGGGGAGTAAGCACACAGCCTTGCAGTATACCTGTGCTGATAGAGATCCTGGAAGAAATGTTGCCAATTCGAATTGACTGGGAAGTGAAGAAATGGAGGATCCATTTGCACAAGGAAGTACTAAGGCTGAAGTTCTGAAACTTATTGGTGAGTTTTGAGGGAATGATGGTACTGAATGCGGAGCTGTAGTTGATATAGAGAATCTTGATGTATGCATCTTTGCTGCAGATGTTCCAGGGTTGAGTAAAGAGCCAATGAGATGATATCTGCTGTAGACCTGTTTCTCCAACAGGCAAATTGGAGCAAATCCACATCACTCCTAAGGGCAGGAATTGATAGTTTCATCACCAGCCTCTCAAAACACTTCATTACAGTGGATGTAAGTGCTACTGGATGGTGGTTACTGAGGCAGGCTACCATGTTCTTCTTAGGCACCAGTGTAATTGAAGCAGCTGCCTCAGACTGCCGGAGTCAGAGGTTAACGATCTCAGTGAACAGAATCAGGTTTACTATCACTGGCATGTGACGTGAAATTTGTTAACTTAGCAGCAGCTGTTCAATGCAATACATAATCTGGCAGAGAGAGAGAGAGAAAAAAATAGTAATAAATAAAATAAAACATAATAAACAAGTAAATCAATTCTGTGTATTGAATAGATTATTAAAAAATGTGCAAAAACAGAAATACTGTACGTTAATAAAAGTGAGGTAGTGACCAAAGCTTCAATGTCTATTTAGGAATCAGATGGCAGAGGGGAAGAAGCTGTTCCTGAATTGCTGGGTGTGTGCCTTCAGGCTTCTGTATCTCCTACCTGATGGTAACAGTGAGAAAAGGGCATGCCCTGGGTGCTGGATGTCCTTAATAATGGACGCTGCCTTTCTGAGACACCTCTCCCTAAAGATGTCCTGGGTACTTCGTAGGTTAGTACCCAAGATGGGGCTGATTAGATTTACAACCTTCTCCAGCTTCTTTCGGTCCTGTGCAGTAGCCCTTCCATACCAGACAGTGATGCAGCCTGTCAGAATGCTCTCCACGGTACAACTATAGAAGTTTTTGAATGTATTTGTTAACATGCCAAATCTCTTCAAGCTCCTAATAAAGTATAGCTGCTGTCTTGCCTTCTTTATAACTATGTCGATATGTTGGGACCAGGTTAGGTCCTCGGAGATCTTGACACACAGGAACTTGAAGCTGCTCACTCTCTTCAATTCTGATCCTTCTATGAGGATTGGTATGTGTTCCTTCGTCTTACTCTTCCTGAAGTTCACAATCAGCTCTTTCGTCTTACTGACGTTGAGTGCCAGGTTGTTGCTGCGGCACCATTTCACTAGTTGGCATATCTCACTCCTGTACGCCCCCTCGTCACCACCTGAGATTCTACCAACAATGGCTGTATCGTCAGCACATTTGTAGATGGTATTTGAGCTATGCCTAGCCACACAGTCATGTGTATATAGAGAGTAGAGCAGTGGGCTAAGCACACACCCCTGAGGTACGCCAATGTTGATCGTCAGCGAGGAGGATATGTTATCACCAATCCGCACAGATTGTGGTCTTCCGGTTAGGAAGTCAAGGATCCAATTACAGAGGGAGGCACAGAGGCCCAGATTCAGCAACTTCTCAATCAGGATTGTGGGAACGATGGTGTTAAATATTGAGCTATAGTCGATGAACAGCATCCTGACGTAGGTGTTTGTGTTGTCCAGGTGGTCTAAAGCCATGTGAAGAGTCATGGAGACTGCATCTGCCGTTGACCTATTGTGACGATAGGCAAATTGCAATAGGTCCAGGTCCTTGCTGAGGCAGGAGTTCAGTCTAGTCATAACCAACCTCTCAAAGCATTTCATCACTCCACATCCTTCCATTTCCTGCACATTTATGTAGCAATTTAAAAGCTTTTTGCACACCTCTATTATATTTGCCTCCACCCCCATCATTCCAGGGACTCACCACTCTCAGTGTAAAAAATCTTGCTCCTCACATCTCTTTTGAACTTATCCCCTCTCATCTTAACTGCATGCCCTCTGCTATTAGATTTCAACCCCGGAAAAAAGTTGTGACCGTCTGTTCTATACATGTATACGCCTCTCATCATCTTATAAACCTCTATCAGATTCCACCCCCTCCCACCCCCTCACACCCCACAACCTTTGGCTCTCTGGAGAAAAGAACCCAAGTTTGTCCCAGCCCTCCTTATAGCTCATGCTCTCAGCAGCCTGGTAAAAAACTTCTGTACCATCTCCAAAGCTTAGACATCCTTCCTGAATGGAATGCTCCAGATGCAGCCTAACTACTGTTTTATAAAGCTGCAATACGACTTCCTGATTCTTCAACTCATTTCCTTGAACAATAATGGCTAGTGTGCCATATGCAGGAGGGGAGGAGAAGATGGCGGCGCGATGCAGTGCGCGCAGCCGCTCCGAAATGATATCGTATTTGTTAAATAGGGGCCGTGCACAATCCTGACTTGATGGAGACAGGCGTGAAAAGCACGGAGGAACACCTGGAGAAACTTCTGAAATGCCTGCTTCGCTGCCGCTGCTACTGTGCGATCGAGAATCTCTGGAGGGGAAGGCCCCAAATCCTCGGCTTTGCCTATTGCCTGTTGCTGGGCCCGGGGTCGAAGCACTCGGCAAAGATGGTGCTCGGTGTTGGAGGGCTGGTCGGAGGCTCAAAGTTTTCGTACGGACTCAAGAGTCAGCTGTGGTCGGGTGCTTCCAGGGTGCTGCATCAGCAAGTTTGCGGTGTTGGAAGCTCATGGCAGGGAGAGTTTTCTTCCTTCTACCGTCTGCGTGAGATGATGGGACTTTCGAGAGACTTTGAGACTTTTTTTTTACTGTGCCCATGGTCTGTTCTTCATCAAATTACGGTATTGCTTTGCACTGTTGTAATTATGTGTTATAATTATGTGGTTTTTGTCAGTTTTTTTAAGTCTTGGTTTGTCTCATGTTTCTGTGATATCATTCTGGAGGAACATTGTATCATTTCTTAATGCATGCATTACTAAATGACAATAAAAGAGGACTGCATGTCCTCATAATCTAATAATCTAATCTAACATACCTTCCTTTCCACACTATCAATCTGTGGAGCCTCTTTCATGGAGCTTGGATCCTAAATCCTCTGTATATCGACACTGTTAAGGAAGACAGTGTACTGCCTCTTTACATTTGATCTCCCAATGTGCACCACCTGGCATCTGCCATTTCTCTGCCCCTATCTGCAACTAGTCTATATCACACTGAATCTTTTGGCAGTCTTCTATGCTCTCCACAATACCCCCAACCTTCATTTCACCTGAAAACTTACTAAACCAACTAGGAGGAAGAGAGATACAGGGGATGTAGGATAGAAATGTTTATGGGAGGGATTCCAGAGCTGAAGGCACTGAGCAAGCCGTGACTAAGTGTGGATATGAGTAAGAGCAAGGAATTGGAAGAGCGTAACTATCTCAGATGGTGCAGAGCTGACAAAAAATAATTACAGCCAAGGGAAGAGCAAAGATGAAATGAATATTAAAGTTAGATAAAAATTACTTAAGACCTTGCAGGACTGCAAACACAAGAGTACAAACAGTGCAGATTTAGCAGGATTTTGCATGATCTTGAACATGGACAGTAAACAAAGGAAAGAATCAAGTAGAAAAGTTAGAACGGTATCAGCAGCAAATGAGTGAATGATGGATGGAGTTAGACATTGTTACAAAAGTAGAAATTGATGACGGGCCAGATATGTTGTCAGAAACACATCACGGCTGTTGGGTATGACCCTGGCTGGAAGAAGACTGGAGACAAATAGGTCCTTTGATAGGATTGGAGGCTATGATGAGAAATGAAGGTAGTGATTTCAGTCTGGACAGTACGTATCTGGGAGAACTTTCTGTTGAGTTAGTTCTGGATGTCAGACAACTCATGTGACTCAAGAACTAGTCATGGAAATTACTTGTTTATCCTCTGTATGAAGTAACCCCTCTTATCATCATGCAGGAATTGTTGTATGTAATTTTACACCCCTGCTTTTTCTTCTGCTTTCCTCTGCTCCTAAGAAAAATATTGTTTTTATGATCCAGCACCATCTGCTCCTAAGGGACCGCGTTACGGAACTGGAGCTGCAGCTCGATGACCTTCGTCTGGTCAGGGAGAGTGAGGAGGTGATAGAGAGGAGTTGCAGGCAGGTGATCACGCCGGGGCCACGGGAGGCAGACAAGTGGGTCACGGTTAGGAGGGGGAAGGGGAAAGGTCAGGTAATAGGGAGTACCCCGGTGGCTGTGCCCCTTAACAACAGGTACTCCTGTTTGATTACTGTTGGGGGGGACAGCTTACCCGGGGGAAGCGACAGTGGCCGTGCCTCCGGCACAGAGTCTGGCCCTGTAGCTCAGAAGGGTAGGGCAAGGAAGAGGAGGGCAGTTGTGATAGGGGACTCGATAGTAAGGGGGTCAGATAGGTGATTCTGTGGACGCAGTCCAGAGACCCAGATGGTAGTTTGCCTCCCTGGTGCCAGGGTCCAGGATATTTCTGATCGTGTCCAAGACATCCTGAAGTGGGAGGGTGAGGAGCCAGAGGTCGTGGTACATATAGGTACCAATGACATAGGTAGGAAAAGGGATGAGGTCCTGAAAGGAGAATATAGGGAACTAGGAAGGGAGTTGAGAAAAAGGACCGCAAAGGTAGTTATCTCGGGATTACTGCTTGTTCCACGCGACAGTGAGAGTAGGAATGCGATGAGGTGGAGGATAAATGCGTGGCTGAGGGATTGGAGCAGGGGGCAGGGATTCAAGTTTTTGGATCATTGGGACCTCTTTTGGCGCAGGCGTGACCTGTACAAAAAGGACGGGTTGCACTTGAATCCTAGGGGGACCAATATCCTGGCAGGGAGATTAGCGGGGGCTACTGAGGTGACTTTAAACTAGAATGGTTGGGGGGTGGGAATCAAATTAAAGAGGCTAGGCGTGAGGAGGTTAGTTCACTACAGGGGGATGGGAACCAGAGCAGAGAGACAGAGGGGTGTAAAGTGAGGGTAGAAACCAACTATGGAGAAAAGTAAAGGTGGCAGGCCGACAAATCCAGGGCAAGCATTAAAAAGGGCCACTTTTCAGCATAATTGTATAAGGGCTAAGAGAGTTGTAAAAGAGCGCCTGAAGGCTTTGTGTGTCAATGCAAGGAGCATTCGTAATAAGGTGGATGAATTGAAAGTGCAGATTGTTATTAATGATTATGATATAGTTGGGATCACAGGGACATGGCTCCAGGGTGACCAGGGATGGGAACTCAACGTTCAGGGATATTCAATATTCAGGAGGGATAGACCTGAAAGAAAAGGAGGTGGGGTGGCATTGCTGGTTAAAGAAGAGATTAGCGCTATAGAAAGGAAGGACATAAGCCGGGAAGATGTGGAATCGATATGGGTAGAGCTGCGTAACACTAAGGGGCAGAAGACGCTGGTGGGAGTTGTGTACAGGCCACCTAACAGTAGTAGTGAGGTCGGAGATGGTATTAAACAGGAAATTAGAAATGTGTGCAATAAAGGAACAGCAGTTATAATGGGTGACTTCAATCTACATGTAGATTGGGTGAACCAAATTGGTAAAGGTGCTGAGGAAGAGGATTTCTTGGAATGTATGCGGGATGGTTTTTTGAACCAACATGTCGAGGAACCAACTAGAGAGCAGGCTATTCTAGACTGGGTATTGAGCAATGAGGAAGGGTTAATTAGCAATCTTGTCGTGAGAGGCCCCTTGGGTAAGAGTGACCATAATATGGTGGAATTCTTTATTAAGATGGAGAGTGACATAGTTAATTCAGAAACGAAGGTTCTGAACTTAAAGAGGGGTAATTTTGAAGGTATGAGACGTGAATTAGCTAAGATAGACTGGCAAATGACACTTAAAGGATTGACGGTGGATATGCAATGGCAAGCATTTAAAGGTTGCATGGATGAACGACAACAATTGTTCATCCCAGTTTGGCAAAAGAATAAATCAAGGAAGGTAGTGCACCCGTGGCTGACAAGAGAAATTAGGGATAGTATCAATTCCAAGGAAGAAGCATACAAATTAGCCAGAGAAAGTGGCTCACCTGAGGACTGGGAGAAATTCAGAGTTCAGCAGAGGAGGACAAAGGGCTTAATTAGGAAGGGGAAAAAAGATTATGAGAGAAAACTGGCAGGAATCATAAAAACGGACTGTAAAAACTTTTATAGATATGTAAAAAGGAAAAGACTGGTAAAGACAAATGTAGGTCCCCTGCAGACAGAAACAGGTGAATTGATTATGGGGAGCAAGGACATGGCAGACCAATTGAATAATTACTTTGGTTCTGTCTTCACTAAGGAGGACTTAAATAATCTTCCAGAAATAGTAGGGGACAGAGGGTCCAGTGAGATGGAGGAACTGAGCGAAATACATGTTAGTAGGGAAGTGGTGTTAGGTAAATTGAAGGGATTGAAGGCAGATAAATCCCCAGGGCCAGATGGTCTGCATCCCAGGGTGCTTAAGGAAGTAGCCCAAGAAATAGTGGATGCATTAGTGATAATTTTTCAAAACTCGTTAGATTCTGGACTAGTTCCTGAGGATTGGAGGGTGGCTAATGTAACTCCACTTTTTAAAAAAGGAGGGAGAGGGAAACTGGGGAATTATAGACTGGTTAGCCTAACGTTGGTGGTGGGGAAACTGCTGGAATCAGTTATCAAGGATGTGATAACAGCACATTTGGAAAGCGGTGAAATGATCGGACAAAGTCAGCATGGATTTGTGAAAGGAAAATCATGTCTGACGAATCTCATAGAATTTTTTGAGGATGTAACTAGTAGAGTGGATAGGGGAGAACCAGTGGATGTGGTATATTTGGATTTTCAGAAGGCTTTTGACAAGGTCCCACACAGGAGATTAGTGTGCAAACTTAAAGCACACGGTATTGGGGGTAAGGTATTGGTGTGGGTGGAGAGTTGGTTAGCAGACAGGAAGCAAAGAGTGGGAATAAACGGGACCTTTTCAGAATGGCAGGCGGTGACTAGTGGGGTACCGCAAGGCTCAGTGCTGGGACCCCAGTTGTTTACAATATATATTAATGACTTAGATGAGGGAATTAAATGCAGCATCTCCAAGTTTGCGGATGACACGAAGCTGGGTGGCAGTGTTAGCTGTGAGGGGGATGCTAAGAGGATGCAGGGTGACTTGGATAGGTTGGGTGAGTGGGCAAATTCATGGCAGATGCAATTTAATGTGGATAAATGTGAAGTTATCCACTTTGGCGGCAAAAATAGGAAAACAGATTATTATCTGAATGGTGGCCGATTAGGAAAAGGGGAGGTGCAACGAGACCTGGGTGTCATTATACACCAGTCATTGAAAGTGGGCATGCAGGTACAGCAGGCGGTGAAAAAGGCGAATGGTATGCTGGCATTTATAGCGAGAGGATTCGAGTACAGGAGCAGGGAGGTACTACTGCAGTTGTACAAGGCCTTGGTGAGACCACAACTGGAGTATTGTGTGCAGTTTTGGTCCCCTAATCTGAGGAAAGACATCCTTGCCATAGAGGGAGTACAAAGAAGGTTCACCAGATTGATTCCTGGGATGGCAGGACTTTCATATGAAGAAAGACTGGATGAACTGGGCTTGTACTCTTTGGAATTTAGAAGATTGAGGGGGGATCTGATTGAAACGTATAAGATCCTAAAGGGATTGGACAGGCTAGATGCAGGAAGATTGTTCCCGATGTTGGGGAAGTCCAGAACGAGGGGCCACAGTTTGAGGATAGAGGGGAAGCCTTTTAGGACCGAGATTAGGAAAAACTTCTTCACACAGAGAGTGGTGAATCTGTGAAATTCTCTGCCACAGGAAACAGTTGAGGCCAGTTCATTGGCTATATTTAAGAGGGAGTTAGATATGGCCCTTGTGGCTACGGGGGTCAGGGGGTATGGAGGGAAGGCTGGGGCGGGGTTCTGAGTTGGATGATCAGCCATGATCATAATAAATGGCGGTGCAGGCTCGAAGGGCCGAATGGCCTACTCTTGCACCTATTTTCTATGTTTCTATGTTTCTATCATCATAAAGTGCCATGTCACATGATATGGCACTCATGATCTTTGACCATGATTGTTCTTGATAATTTTTTCTGCAAAAGCCATTTGCCATTGCCTTCTTCTGGGCAGGGTCCTTACAAAACGGGTGACCCCAACCATTATGAATATTCTTCAGAGATTGTCTGCCTGACGTCAGTGATCTCATAACCAGGACTTGTGATATGCACCAGCTGCTCATACAACCTTCCACCACCTGCTCCCATTGACTTCACATGACCCTGATCAGGCAACTAAGCAGGTGCTACATCTTGCCCAAGGGTGACCTGCAGGCTAGCGGAGGGCAGGAACGCCTTACACCCCCTTTGGATGTATCTCCATCCCACATATTGTTTCTATGATGCATCATTTCATAATTTTAAGCAATGTTTGTGTTTTCTCCCATCTTAAGCAATCCTGATGATTCTTCATGGTACTTTCACTAAACTCTATTATCTATTATTCCGTAGTGTGGTATCCATTATTTCACAGTCCTCCACTGAGATCTTATTTCCATAGACTGATCTTGCATTTCTGGGTTTCTCATATTCTGAAGCTCATGTTTAAACTTGGGTTTCTGTTTTGAAGAATCTATTTCAGTTCAGAGTATAAACAAAATGTATCATCTCTCCCACTGAATTTCACCCTACTCCTCCTATTCCACAAATTCCTTGGCAGCTTCCTTTGATCTTGTCAATAATTGTCTCAGCTTCCTACTTTGGTATCAATTAGCCTTGGCACAATACTCTGCAGGCTTTTATCCAAAACATTGACAGTATTGGCCCCAGAAACCTTGTGGGACATCATCACTCATTTCCAACCATCCCAAAAATCTGTTATTAATGAAACTCTTAGCTTTCTCCCCTCTAGCCAATTATTATTCTGATATTCTTTCCTCTACTTTATGCCTGAATTCTCCCTTGGAACTATACAAACAGAAAGAAAGTAGGTCACAACTAACTTGAAAACTTACAACTATTTACACTATCCTCCCTGTTCCGGACCACTGCTTAGATCACCCTAATTGAGCTAACCATTTGAGAATATCCAGTTATACCCCACTAACACACATCAAATGATTGCTCAGTATTCTTTCATAGTCACATGCAATTACTATTTTGTTTTTTTATAGAACAAGGAGCCAACATAGAACCTGACAGCATTGGAGTGTTTCATTGTAACAGATATATCACGTTAATTGTATTAATTAAAGATGCTTTTTGAAAGTAGAGATGTCATGTCATGTTGATGTCTACAAATCACTGGTTACACTACATTTGGATACAGTGTTGGTCACCAGACTACAGGATGGTTGTGGTAGCTATAGAAGGTACGGTCATATAGTGGTTAGCGATTGGGGTTCCAGTCCCACTGCGGATTGTAGGGAATTTCACTTTCTCCCTGTGACTGAGTGGATTTCCTCCAGGTGCTCTGATTTCCTCCCAAATTCCAAAGACATACAGGTTAACGTTAGTAAGTTGTAGTCGTGCTATGTTGGTGCTGGAAGTGCGGTGAAATTTGTGAGCTGTCCCCAGAAGATCGAAGCTCTAAAGCTGATCTGAAGTGCAGAGGTCAAGGCCTGTTTGCCAGAGCTCTGAACCTGTGGATCTCTGCAAATCCACTGGGCAAGTTGAGGGTACAACGTCTGCGAATCCATAAGTCCGTTGTAGACCGGAGGCCAAAGATGGACTGTCTGGGGGTTGAGGACTGTGAATGTTTGCAGGTGGGTGGGGTGAACGGGGCTTGTAGTGCTGTTGCAACTGTGCTCTGTGTTATTTTGCTGAATGTAGTGGGCATGCTATGCTTATGCTGGAATGCGTGGTGACACATATGGGCTGCCCCCAGCACATCCTTGGGTATGTGGGTTGTTAACACAAACTATGTATTTCACTGTATGTTTCGATGTACATGTGATAAACAAATCTGAATCTGAAATCTGAAATCCTTTCTGCCTGGCGTACAGTGCAAAATCAGGAGTGATGGTGTATAGAATACTGGCATTACCATTCTCAAATTATTATTGCCTGCTGGCAACTCGTCAATTTACTCTCATCATAACTTAATGGGCTCTCTAGCTCTGTGTAGAACTGAGACAGGTCAGAATGAGTGATTTATTAACAACAGTGACAATGGTGTTCCATGGATTGATAATACTTTTCACACCATCTATATCTCTGTACTGTACTGGTGGCATCCGTTAGTCTCGCGAGACCATGGATCTGCACCTGGAATAGTCTCCAGGGCGCAGGCCTGGGCAAGGTTGTGTGGAATACTGGCAACCAGTCTCCCCTCTGCACGACACCGATGTTGTCCAAGGGAAAGGCAAGGGCCGATACAGCTTGGAACAAGTCGTCGCAGGAGTTGCCAGAACAAGGTTGAAGGCAACGTCGGACTGCCTTAGGGACTCCAGCTCTGGATTTGTCCTCAGGGTTTACTCCCAAAGCCTTTCCCGTCAGTGGGTATGGCCCCTAGTCAGCGGAGGTTTGAAATCAGTTTTCCCTCTCTTAGATGGACTGCCTTCCCAGGCTGACGAGCTTCATCTACCCGAAGCACTGGTTTTAAGGCGCCAGGACCCACCTTTGCCCCTTCTCCTGTCAGTAGAAACAGTTCCGCCGGGCTTAGAGGCTAAGCCACATGAGAAGGCCAGGAGTTGGACTTGGTTGTCAGAGGCTATTTGAGGTGAATGCAGTGAGGAGCACTTTTAGGTAGTGGGAGCTTGTCCCCACTACCACTCCTCAGCTTGACAACCTTAGAACCAACTATATCTCTAATGATTTGTTGTAACAATAATGAGATACCAGTTACAAGTACTGTTGTGAACTCTGCCTGCTCTTATAATATACCTGCAAACAGCTCTAAGATTATAAGAAGAGGCTGGTTAGTATGATAGGCAGCTTCCTGCTTCCCCTGAATCAGTACACACTGTTATACAATGATAGATAGGTATCCACCAGTATTAGGGTAACAGACTTCCACCCACTCTGGGTCTGCAACTGAATATAGACTTTGATCTGGACTCAAACATTGACTGCTTACTCATTTCAGTAGATGCTGCCTGACCTGCTGAGTTCCTCCAACATTTTTTGTGAGTTGCTCTGCATCTGCAGAATCTCTTGTTTTTCAGTCTCACATTGTTGGACTGCAGGCATGAGATGGCCCCGTGTCCCTGGTTCTTGGTTCCCAGCAGTAATCATGTCCTTAGGTCCCCAATCGAAGATATCAGACCCTCTCCACTCCCTAGGTTCTTGGTTCAGTCCACCACCTTAGCACTTCAGAGTAAATTGGATATTCATATTCATATTGGATCTTCATTTACCAAATATTCCTCACAGTGAGCTATCTGAGGTATTCACAGACCTGATGAAGGGTCTCAGCCCAAAATGTCAGCTGTACTCTTTTCCATAGATGCTGTCTGACCTGTTGAGTTCCTCCAGCATTTTGTGTGTGTTGCTTGTATTCCCAAACCTGTCCCTTCTGTTCTTGCTGCAAACCTGTGGACTCGGTTTAAAGGACTCTTCCTCTCAGGTCCTCGATGTTTATTGCTTATTTATTATCAATATTTTTCTTTCTTTTTGTATTTTCACATTTGGTTGTCTTTTGCAGACCGGCTTTCTACCCTGCTGGTGTGGTCTTTCACTGATTCTATTATAGTTATTGGATTTATTGAGTACGCCTGTAAGAAAATGAATCTCAGGGTTGTATATAGTGACATATATAGAGACTATAAGATATAGAAGCAGAATTAGGCTATTTGGCCCATCGGGTCTGCTCTACCATTTCATCATGGCTGATCCATTTTTCTTCTCAGTCCCAGTATCCTGCCTTCTCCCCGTATCCCTTCATGCCTAGACTATCAGCCCCTGCCTTAAATTTATGTAAAGACTTGGCCTCCACAGCCACCTGAGCAACAAATTCCACAGATTCACCACTCTCTTGCTGAAGAAATTCCTCCTCATCTACGTTCTAAAAGGACGACCCTCTATTCTGAGGTCGTGTCCTCTGGTCCTTGACTCTCCCACCATAGAAAACATCCTTTCCTCTCATATACGTACTTTGATATAAATTTACTTTAAACTTTGAACATGAACTTTGAAAATCAACTCCTGAATCACTACTTTTCAGGAGACTCAAATTTCCCTTCAGGAACTGGTAGCCCTATTCCATCCACCAGTTTCAAGTTTAATTTGCCCCCCTTTCTGGTGTGCTTTGAGAAATGTACTTTTTTCCCGACCTCTAACATTAATCACAACTCATGTATTTAAATTAATTCAATTATTGCAACCTTATATCTTTCTTTGACTATTGTTACACACTGCATCATGCTTCCATTTAGTCTTCATTCTGTTCCATGCAAAAATCAATTTTAATTGGTTTGTTTTTTTCCACACTGATTTGTGACTTTAGGCCCAGTGCCTCTCTGTACTCAACCTGAATAATTTCTGAGATATGTGTGTGGATTAAAAGGTAAATTAACTGTACACCATGTGCAAACACCACAATGGATCTATCGATAATGTTAACTGTTCATTTTCCTCCGTAGATGCTGCCTGGCCTGCCGAGTTCCTCCAGGATTTTATATGTTCCTACAGTAAAAACCTGCTTAGGCTTGATAGTTCGAGGTTAATTATCAAAGTATGTATGCGGAATACAACTCTGAGATTTGTCTTCTCTAGATAGCCATAAAATAGAGAAAACCGTAGAACTAGTTTGAGAAAAAGACATCTTTCCTTTGCTCTATGATGCTATTAAACTTGAAATAGTGCAGAAAAGAAGGGTCTTGGCCAGAAACGTTGACTGTTCATTCCTCTCCGTTGCCTGACCTGCTGAGTTCCTCCAGCATTTTGTGTACATTAACCAGGATGTTGCCTGGTTTTAAGGGCCTCAGTTACAAGGAGAAGCTGGATGGACGAGGACTATTCAAGTAGGAATACATAGGAGATTGAGTGACTTGACAGAGGTAAGATCATGAGGGGCATGGACAGAGTGAAAATACATAGCCTTTTCCCCAGAGAAGGAATACTAAAAATTAGAGGGCATAGGTTCAGACGCGAGAGATTTAAAAGGAACATCTTCTTCCTGCAAAGAGTGGCACATACCAGAAATAGTATGAGGTAGGCACATTAGCAACATTTAGAAAGCCATCTAGAAAGTACATGGATAGGAGAGGTTGAGGGCAATGTTCCCTCTATTATTTTTTACAGATGCACAAGCAAACCAGTTCTCTGAGCAGGAAATTTTTACACGGCCTGAAAACAGTAATATGCAGATCAATCAAACACAAACCGCAAGTCAAAGCACAAGGGAATGATGTCAGGCAGTCAGAACAACTGACGGGCACAATGGCAAAGGTAAAACTAGATGGCACCAGTGGTTTATTAACAATGATTTCCATTCTGCTTTTAATGTTACAATTTGTACAGTGTTGTAACTTGAAACACTGATAATGTAAAAATGTTGAAGCTCTAAATTGTTTCAAAGTATAGTGGTATATTATCTAGAAATTTATGGATTATATTCATTAACATAATTAATTACAGGGTATTTCACAATTATATTAACATAGATTTCAACATTATATTAGCATAATTTCAAAATTCTATTAACATTACATGAGGAAATTCCAGCTGTAGGGCAACAAAGGCTATGTGCATGGGGGGATTTTAGTTACTGTGCGGCTGTGCTGGTGTGCATCTTAGAGGAAACAGTGGTTGAGGGTTATATTTATTGAGATACAGCATGGAATAGATCTTTCAAGCCACAGTGCCCAGCAACCACCGATTTAACCCTAGCTTAATCACGGGACAATTTATAATGGCCTATCAATCTACCAACTGGTACATCTATTGACTGTGGGAGGAAACCGGAGCACCTGGAGGAAACCCATGCAGTCACGGGGAGAACATACAAACTCTATCCAGGCAGCAGCAGGAATTGAACCCAGGTCCCCTGCGCTGTAAAATATTGTGCTAACCACTATGCTACCATTAACTAGCTCTTTGGGCAATACAGCTGGCATAGATGAATTGGGCTAAAGGACCTACTTCCATGCTCCATGACATTGACCGCAGAACTATCACCATCCCAACACAGGATGTACTAGTCACAGCTCTCACTTTCAACAACCTGTGTTTAAATCAGCCACAAAAATGCTAATCATTTGTAGTTTTTCCAATTACAAATGTTGCCACCTGCAGTGTGTTAATCATTCTGTGGATTCTGGGCAGAAGACAAGCATTTACTCGGGTGTTTACATCTCATTAAGATCTCCCTCTCTCCTTGGTGTCAGGTAACAGTTATGCATGTCTGCAGGCCCAAGACTAGTAAAAAGCATACTCAGTAAATGAGCAGCTCGTCATTAAAGCTCCAAATTGCCCTCTGCACTTCATCTTCTTTAAATGTCATCACGGGTTACAACTCCTTCAGTGGTTTGCTGAAGAGCAAGGCAATAATGCTGGATCGTGCAGTCGACTTGCTGACCAGAGTTCCCCTCAGCTACTTTGTATAGTACAGGGTACAAAGTACATTTATTATTAAAGTATGTACACAGTATACAGCTTTGCGATTTGTCTTCTTACAGGCAGCCACAAAACAAAGAAACCCAATGGAACCCATAAAAAAAAGGCCGCCAAACACCCACTGTGCAAGAAAGAGAACAGATTGTGCAAACAATAAAAAGTGAATAAATAACACAAAGAACTATGAAATTAGCTCTTTGCTGGCTCGGGGCACGCTAGCTGCAGGCCATGTCCTCAGTTCAGTGCAGTGATGAGTGAACCTCGTGGAGCAGTAAGCTGAACACCAACCCATCCCTTGACCCCAGCCCCAGAACCTCGACCTTTTCAATCTGACCTGGTGCTTAAATCGGCTCGTACCTCTCACTTGAGCCTGGGTCCTGCTGCCTGGATTCAGACATAGAAGGTGGAAACTCCCTTCCTCACATATACCCATTCAGACACGTCCCTAAGGCAGCAATATGAACGCCCAGGATTTCCAGCATCTGCAGTTGTGATGCTGAATGCCCTGACAACCGTTCTACACCCGTACTCATCTATACCCACCTAAGGCTCTTTGGGTGCTTTTCAATATTTCCGATTAACATATGTTATATCTGTTCAAATAGATAGCAATTTAAAATATCTTTTAAAAATCGAACAGTCAACGTTATGGACCGAGTCCCTTTGTTACGATCTGATGAAGGGTCTCAGCCTGAAACGTTGATTTTTATTCTTCTCCATTGACGCTGTCTGACCTGCTGAGTTCCTCTTGCATTTTGGGTGTGTTACTCTGAATTTCCAGCTTTTGTGTTTTAAATATTTAATTGTCCTTACAAATAAGAGAATAAAATACACAGAAAAGGAAAATATGTCAAGGACTTACCTGCATGTCAGTCTTCTTCTTAAAGGCCCTTGCACTGCACTTTCTCTGAAACTATAACATTGCATCTTGCACTCATTGGGGGTGAGAGGAAAAGTGGATCAGCCATGATGAAATGGTGGAGCAGACGCGATGGGCCAAATGGTCTAATTCTGCTCCTAGATCTTATGGTTATTAATTGATTTCCCCTTAGTACTACGAGAGACTTATGGAGAAGAGGAGTTCGGTGGGTAATAAAATGGACGAGTTGACGGTGCTAGCCAGGCGTCAGAGAACACTTCCGTGTTATGTGTTTTACTGGGGCTGCACGAGGACATACCCGATCAAAACTTTTCTATGGATGGCTTCCAGACCCTTTGAGCTGACTGAGAGCAGTAAGCGTAAAGGAGTTGAGGGCTTACTGTTCTGGTTAACAACGGATGGTGCAATCCTAGTCATATTACGATCGAGGAACGTGTTTGTAGACCGGATATTGAACTTTTTCTGTTGGACTCCGGCCATATTCCACCGAGATACAACACTGGGCGTCACGGGAGGTTGTTCCTGCCTGTGGCCATCGAACTTCGCAGCTCCTCCTGTGGAGGGTCAGATACCCTGAGCCAATAGGCTGGTCCTGGACTTATTTCCATCTGGCATAGTTTGCATATTGTTGTCTGATTGTTTGTGGTTTTTGTATTGCTATATTTATGCTCTATTCTTGGTTGTTGCGGCTGTAACGAAACCCAGTTTCCCTCGGGATCAATAAAGTATATCTATCTATCTACCTACCTGGATGTACTTATTGTGTGGAGTGGTCTATTTGGATGGCATGCAAGCAAAATCTTTCTGCTGTATCTTGGTACATGTGACAATAACAAACCCATTACTGTCCCCACACAGTTGGTAACTCCAGTCTGCGTTCCCTACTTAAAGCTAAGTGCCTCAGATCAAGTACATATTGGTGATAATTATATATATTTCGGACAAACCATATCAAAAGCAAATTGCTGGAAAGAGCGGACTGTTCCTTTTGTACTCACTGTGTCAAAATGACCTTATGTGGAAGCAAGGGAGTTTACACATTTCCTTGCCAATGAAACCTGCCCGCCCGCCATGTACATCACTGACGACTGAAGGCACAATCCCCATTCTGATGATATTTTGCTCCCACAGATCTTCACTAGGTCCAGAAGAGAGCCAGCAAACAGAATAATACAGGCATTCCAGGTCCAAGACCCAAACCTTGCAACTCCTGGCTTCAACTTTACCCTAAGACACTGATGCGCCATCAATTGGAATGGAACATGCATTAATCTTTCTGTCAATGAAAGTCATAATGGAATTGTGGTCTCACAATTCAACTTGTAGATGGTTAAAAATCTGTATTGTGTTCTAGTACAAACCAGCGTTAAAGTATATATGTAATGGCTTCTTTGTAATGTTTCACTGCTAAGGCTAGTGTAATAGCTTCTCTGTAATGTTTCACTGCTAAGGTAATGGTTTCTCTGTAGCAACAATGTTTGGGTTATGGCTAGAGATAAGGGGGCTTTGGCCTGCGGGGTTAGCCAATCAGGAGTTTGTTGCCCTGTTTTGTGATTCTGGAAGCAGTTGATTTCGCGGGCTTTTACCAGAGGGAGAGAGAGAGATGAAGAGAGAAGACACGAATGGAGAGATTTGGTAGACCGCCGGATGGGGTGGACTCGGAGCGGGGGTCCGAAGGTCGGCCACACTCGGAGGAGACCGATGGTGGAAGAAGGACTACTGAACTGCGTGAGCTCCAACTTTGTGTGCACAGACTGTTTCATAAGATTTGGGCCCCTTTTCTTTCATATTTTGTTTCTCTACTAACCATATAGTCGAAGTAAGAGTTATAAAGCTTAATCGTTTAATCACATATTGTGTACTGTTTGTTACTTCGGGGTACTGATTTGTAACAGGGGACACATCGCGAAGCATCCACCCAAACGAGATTTCTTAAGTTTGGCCAGGCAGGGGGTTATCACCCGCCTTATATTAAGCCGCTAGGTAAAGCGAGTGTTACATATATACCCCAGGTCCTGAAGCCTTTTCAATTCTGATGCTTGCCTCTTGCATAGGTGGCTAGTGCAATAAACCCAGACCAACCAAAATACTTAGCATTTAATCGACAACCATTCTCAAATTTCATTCCTAGGTGCTGACAGAATGATACATTATTCTGTTCTGTATTTCTCTATGTACTGCCTAAGGTTTATTTCTCTAAGTCATCTAAATCTCAGTTCTCCCACAAATGTGGTCAATAATTCTCTGCCAGCTATATATTACATTTCTACTCATTTCATGCTCCATAACTTTATTTTATTACTAAATTTAATGACACCACTCTGGATAACTTGTCCAGTACCACAATTATTTTCGCAAATGAATTCAATAGGTGTGTTGGACAAGTGTACAGTGGATTTAGAAACACTGGTTAAATGTGTTTTGATAACCAAGAGATTTACCCACATGGGCAAAGTCCACTGCTACAGTTGCTATGGTAACCAGTAGTGTGATTGCTTGAACAACTGGAGATGAATTCTTGTTGCTTGTGTCAAAGCTCAACAATCAATTAAGGCAACAATCATTTAAGACTGGAAGACCAATATTAGATAGGAATTGCTAAAGAATACTAAGACCGATCAAGTTTGGCTACTATGATGCTATTTGTCAAATGATGCAGCAAAAAAAGAATTAAGATATTGAATATGCACATGTTTCAATTAATTAATTCCAGAAATAAATTAAGGAAAACCCCAGTGGCAGAGCGATTGGGGAACACGAAGCTTAAAGCTACTTGGTCTTCACTAGCTCGTTACACCAGTCATATTGTTTTTCGCATACTGAACTAAATAGTGGAAGGTAGAAATACAAGTACCAGTGTAGCTAATGGTAGAAATCAATCTGACTTTGTTTCAGTGGATCAGTGCTAATGGTTTCCACTATCACACATGCATCTGCTGGGATTGTGGTCTGGAATGGGGCAATAGTCCAGAGGAGCCAGAGACCAGAGATGGGAGGAGTGGTGAGGGTGGAGGAATCAAAGGGGAAATAGAGCTGAGGGGAAAAGGTGAATAGAGGGAGGAAACTGAGGGAGGTAGCTGAGGAATGGGAGTGAAGTTGGGTAGATTGAGGGCAAGGAAGTGGGTAGAGGTGTGTGTGTGTGTGTGACAGAGAGAGAGATAGAGAGATATAGATAGATATGCGCAGGCTTCTCCAACAGCATGTGTGATTTCCTCCAGCAAGACTCAGTAGCATAGCAGTTAGAGCAAAACTATTACAGCACCGGCAACCGTGTTCAACCCTGCCGGTGGCTGGAATTCTCTCCACGACCACGCGGATTTCCTTTGAGAGCTCCTGCTTCCTCCCACATCCCAAAGGGATACAAATCATTTGGCTGATTGGTCACATGAGTGTAACTGGGCAGCACGGGCTCGTTGTGCCGGAAGGGCCTGTTACCGAGCTGTGTCTCTAAACGAATAGTAAAAAAACCCAAAGAGGGTGAAAAGCAGCAGGCACATGTGATTGCCACTCGAATCCTCAAGTGGAACTAAGCATCTGGTCCTTCATCTCCACTGAGTGTAAGTTCTGGGCAGCAGCATTATCAGAGTACTGTCATCAGGAGGACACTAGTGACTTGGCAACATGGCTCTTCACCACCTTTTCATTGGGCAGAAAGTGCAACCCATGCCACCAACTGCCAGATCCCCAATAAGAATATTAAAATAGCATAACTTGGGTTGTTTCCTATGGAGCGCTGGAGACGTGATGGAAGTTTATAAAACCGTGAGAGCTTTATGACATATGTAGCAGCCAGAATCAATTTTTCCACAGAGTAGAGGTGTCAGGTACTGGAGGACGTCCACCTTAGGTGACGGAGAAAGTTTAAAGGAGATGCGCCAAGCAGGCTTTTTGTCACAAGGAGTGGTACGTACCTGAAACAGACTGCCAGGGTTGCAAACAGTGGCGTTTAAGAGGCTGTCGGAGAGAAGCGTGTAGGAAATGGAGACACAAAGGAGATTCTGCTGATACTGGAAATCTCCAGTAACACATGCAATGCTGGAGGAACGCAGTGAGTCAAGTGGCAATAGAGGGATGCAGATTATGAACAGGTAGAAATTTATTTTAATTTGGCACTATGTTTAGCACAGACATTGTGAGCTGGAGGGCCTGTTCCTGCTTGTACTGTGTTGTATTGTGGCCCACTTGATTAGGTACACCTGCTTGTTAATGCAAATATCTAATCAGCCAATCATGTGACTGCAACTCAATGCATAAAAGCATGCAGGCATGGTCAAGAGGTTCAGTTGTTATTCAGACTGAACATCAGAATGGGGAAGAAATGCGATCGAAGTGTTTTTGACCTTGGAATGATTGTTGGTGCCAGACAGGGTGGTTTGAGTATCTCAAAAACTGCTGATCTCCTGGGATTTTCATTCACAACAGTGTCTACAGTTTACAGAGAATGGTGTGAAAAACAAAAGACATCCTGTGATCGGCAGTTCTGTGGGTGAAAACTCCTTGTTACAGAGAGAATTCAGGCAAGAATGGCCGGGCTGCTTCAAGCTGACAATAACTCAAATAACCACACGTTAGTGGTGTGCAGAAGGCACAACACGTCAAACCTTGAAGTGCATGTGCTACTAGAGCAGAAGGCCATGCACAAACACTCAGTGGCCACTTTATTAGGTACAGAAGGTACCTAAAAAGAGACCATTGAGTGTGTGAGGGTGTGGTGTGGTGTGTGTGTGTGTGTGTGTGTGTATGTGTGTGTGTGTGTGTACGTACCTGGTTTCCAGTTATCTTAGATACAGGTATCCTTGCCAAATGCCCAAGATTTTCCTCTGTCTGGTCTGTGTGATAGCTAAAGTGAAGAGGCCACCTCACAAATCACACAGAGGTGGTTTCCCTTCCTCTGAACAGGAGTGGAAGCAAATTATTCTCAATCCCGAGTGACTGCCTTATAAGAAGACTGAAACCTTTTTTGACTAGTAAAGTTGTCAAAGGTTATGGGGAGAAGACAGGAGAATGGGATTGAGAAGGAATAACACATAAGCTATAATTCAATGGTGGAGTAGACTTAATGGGCTGAATGGCATAATTCTGCTCCTGTGTCTTACGGTTAAAAGGGTCAGGGGAATCAAGTTAGGAGACAAAACCTGTCTCCAATCCTGTCTCGAATCTACCCACTTGGGTTTAATAGAAATGAGGGAATGTGTTGGGAGATGGGGAACATGATGTTGACAGCCAATCAATTTCCACAGACATATTAAATTTCTATAGGTGTTCAGTGGAGAGCATTCTGATTGGTTGTGTCATGGCCTGGTATGCAGGCTCCAACAGTTAGGATTGACAGAGGCTGCAGAGGGCTGCAGATGCAGCCAGCTCCATCACAGTCCCACACTCCCCACCACTGAGGACATCTTCAAAGCTGGTGTCTCAAGAAGGGGGCAGATATCATTAAGGATTCTAACCATCCAGAACATGTCCTCTTCTCATTACAAACTCAGGAGCCCGAAGGCTCACACTCAATGATTGATGAATAGCCTCTCTCCTTTGGCCGTCACATATCTGAACGGTCCTTGCCTGACAATGTCTTCCCTTGGTGACCATGATCAGATCCCTCCAACCACAACTGAGAACTCCTGATCTCCACTTCTCCACCTACCCAGACACTGACCTATCATCCCGAAATCACTCACAGCAGTGGCCCATCACAGAACTCAGCAATGGGGCTGTAATGTCCTGCAGAAACACTGCTGATATATATTTTTCACTAATCAGCCTAAAGAGCAGACTCAGCCTAAAGACTCAGAAGGGCAAGCCAGACAATAACACCCCACATTTCCTAGTTCATTTACAATCTAAAAACATACTCCCTCACAAATTTTTTCTGCTGCCTTGTTTTTACAGAAATTTTCATTCTAGTCCAATCTTTGCATTATCACCATCATTCTAGATGTCCTCCTCTGCGTCCTATGGTTGTCTGCAATACTTTTACTTTATTGCAGTGACTGGAACTGAACACAATGTTCTGTGCCATTACTCTACTGAATTATTATGTCACTATTTCAGATTTATATTTCCTGATTAATATTGCCTAAATCATATCTGCTTTACTCACAGACGTGGAGCGTTGCTGCGCTAACTTGATTGTGTGATTGTGTAACTCGTATGATTGTGATTTCTTTGCAGACACTTTTATTTGGAATCTCACTCATAGTTAGCAATAGTCCAACATGAAACAAGCAATATGATGGCAGAGTTCAGTGGGTCGAGCTACATCTCTGGGATGAAAAGAATTGTTTACGCTTTGGATCAATGCCCTGCTTTTGGTCTAAAGCAATGTTTCAGCCCAAAATGTTGACAGTTCATTTCCTCCTCACTAATGCTGCTTGACCTGCTGAGTTCCTGCAACAGGTTGTTTGTTGCTTCAGGTTCCAATAGTTGCATTTTCTCCTGTCTCCACTTTCCATCTGAAATTCACCTTCATAATCTTCAATAGAGTGAAGATTCAGAACCACACTACAAAGTACTTGGGTACTTTACAATGTATACCCAGTGGCCACTTTATTAGTTACAGGAGCGGTCTTCTGCTGTTGTAGCCCATCCACTTCAAAGTTCAGAGATGCTCTTCTGCACACCACTGTTGTAACATGTGGTTATTTGAGCTACTGTTGCCTTCCTGTCAGCTTGAACCTGTCTGACCATTCTTGTCTGACCTCTCTCTTTAACAAGGTGCTTTCACCCATAGAACCGCTGATCACAGGATGTCTTGTCTTTCACACCATTCTCTGTAAACTCTAGAGACTGTTGTGCATGGAAGTCCCAGGAGACAGAAGTTTCTGAGATACTTAAACCACCCTGTCTGGCACCAACGATCATTCCACCATCAAATTCACTTGGATCACATTCTTCCCTGTTCTGATGTTTGTTCTGAACAACAACTGAACCTCTTGACCATGTATGCATGCTTTTATGAATTGAGTTGCTGCCACAAGATTGGCTGATTAGATACTTGCATTAGCAAGCAGGTGTTCAGGCATACTTAATAAAGTGGATATTGAGTGTATGTGGTGCAGCTGATTGGCAATAAGTTTTAAAGTGTCTAGGTTTCTCTCCTGTGAATTATACACATCATATTTTTCCCGTTCCCAATTATTTTCACCTCTGCCTTTTATCGATCTTAGCTTTAGCTAACACTTTCATCAGTCGTGTAACTGAGTTACACTGCTTTACTTTATCGTTTTTGATGGTGGACTGGTCACATACATTGCTCTGCCGTTAAAGTATGATGCTTGCAAGCACATACAGATGCATGTTCATCCCAGAAATGTAATGACATTTAGAGTATGAGGCACCAAAGTATTCGGGCTCTCACGACCAGACTATGTAACAGTTTCTTCCCCCAAGTCATCAGACACCTCAACACTCAGAGCCTGGACTGACACCAACCTACTGCCCTCTACTGTGCATATTGTCTTCTTCATTATCTATTGTAATTCCTGCACTGTTTTGTGCACTTTATGCAGTCCTGGGTAGGTCTGTAGACTAGTGTAGCTTTGTGTTGTTTTACGTAGTTCAGTGTAGTTTTTGTATTGTTCATGTAGCACCATGGTCCTGAAAAACGTTGTCTTGTTTTTACTGTGTACTGTACCAGCAGTTATGGTCGAAATGACAATAAAAAGTGACTTGACTTGACTTTAGTACAAGACCCAGTTGGCAACTAAATTAGTCTGTGTTTCCATCATGCACGTTGTGAATCACGTTTTATTCCCCCATCAAATCATTTTTGCATACCATTCTGTTGCTTTCTCCCTCCTGTCTGCATCATTCTATCAGCTTTCCAGCAATTTATTGAAAAAGGTTCTAAATCCTCCAATTGGATAACAATTTTTTTTTTACGGATTAATTTCTCTCTAACTTCTACGCTCCTACTTATAGACTCCATTTATTGGCCTCCTCTCAGTGGAAATGTTTATTCTATTCCTGTAACTGAGCAAAATTGAGTTCAATGGTTTCAGATAACCAGCCTTTCCAGTTTGTGTTATATTTGGGCAGTTCTGACAAAAGCTCATCAACCTCTAACATTAACTCTATTACTCTCTCACACAGATACTCCCTGACCTGTGAAGTACTTCCCAGCATTTTTGTTTCTTTTCATATTTCCAGAATCTGCAATACATTATACCATAATTCCATCATTGTCTTTTTCCCCTCTTCTTTGTTCTTATTCTTCTATTTATACCTGCACTAGACAGATCAGAGCTGACTGACAAACATTCACCATCTTCTCTCAACTCCCATTGTGTCATTTGGTCCTTATTCTGTGACAGACATTCTAAGTTCTCTCCTCCAACAACACCCTGCACCCTTCACTGCAACAGAACACTATTCCCAATCTGTTTGGAGGCTGTTCAGCCCACTGAGTCTCTGCCAGCTGACCAAGTAAATCCACCTTTCTATGATCTTCCTTGTAACCTATTGTACCCATATTCCTTACAATTCTTTCATCCACCTACACTTGTGGCAAAACAATTCCAAATCTTTAGGGTGTGGAAATGTCTAGAGGAAACTCCTAGGGAGAACTTTACATGGAGTGCACCCAGTGAGGATCGAACCCAGTCACTGGATCTGTAAGGAAGGAACACTCCAACACTGTTACCTTCGAAGTATCTCTCCATGTGTGGGCATGTGGCCAAGTGTTTAAGGCATTGGACTAGCAACCTGAAGGTCGTGAGTTCGAGCCCCAGCCAAGGCAATGTGTGTTGTGTCCTTGAGCAAGGCACTTAATCACACATTGCTCTGCGATGACACCGGTGCCAAGCTGTATGGGTCCTAATGCCCTTCCCTTGGACAACATCGGTGTCATAGAGAGGGGAGACTTGCAGCATGGACAACTGCTGGTCTTCCATACAACCTTGCCCAGCCCTGCGCCCTGGAGAGTGAAGACTTTCCAGGCACAGATCCATGGACTCGCAAGACTAACGGATGCCTTTACTTTATCTTTCCATGGATACTGTCTGATCTGCAGAGCACTTCCACCACTTTCTGTTTTTATTTCAGATTTCCAGCATCTGCAAGATTTACTTTTCAAATCTTCCAAGTAATCTGTCTTTCTCCAACTTCCTGAACATTCTCCATTTTTTTCATTTCACCACATATCGCCATGTTTTCGGCTCTAATCACTGGAGATTTGCGTCTTCCTTTAAGACATTCTTTGTCTTTGGTTGCCAGTTTAAAACCCTAGTAAGAAGGCTCAGTGATCATTTTTATCCATGTGAGTTGCATTAAAAGTTTCAACATATTCAACGTGCAAATTGACAATTTGTCCTGTGCTCTTTTGAGCAAGTTTACCTCTACTTTTGTTCTCCATTCCCCTGTGCTGACATTCTACCCCGAAATTGATTGTAGTTGAAAAAAAAAATCCATCATTGTATCTTTTATTCTATCTTTAGGTTCTATAAGTATTAAACTTCCAGAATGTTGTATTTTTATTTTCAACTTTGAACAGTTTAAATATGATTTCAGAGTGCCTTGCACTGCCACCAGGCATTCAGTTGGGAAAGTGTTGCATTGCTGGGCACTGATGTGGATGAACAAAATTCACCAAAACACAAGTGAAGGGGAAGGGCATTCTTCTTTCTTTAAAAAAAGTTCAGATAAACAAGTACCTCTAGAAGTAGAGCCTTGGATGTCCATGCAGTGTTCTGCTGCCTACCTAGCCCGGGGGTGAGTTACTATCCACTCAGGCATATCCAGCAACTCACCAGTGTCCAGGTAAGAACATTGTGCACTTTCTTCATTGTTAATCAAAAACAGACTTTCTTTCAGTTGCTTTTTGTTGCATTTGGTTTCATTTCTTGTGTACCAAATTGCTTTATTTTCCCAATCCATTCCATTGATATTCAGCCTTCCTTCATCATTACAAATCCAGTCCTCCACCTCAACCTTCTCCGACCCTCCCATCTATAAATTCCTTCTCCGCCCCTCTTACCTCCCTTCTACATTTCCATCCTGCAGCCTTTTCCCCCAAAACCCACTTTAATCCTCTGCCTTGTAACTTCACTTTCCCTCCCCTCGAAACCTTATCTCCAACCTATCCACTAACCTTCCTCTCCTCCCAGCTCACACGTTTCCCAAAAGATCCCTTTTAAGCCTCCATTTTGAAAATTCCCATCATTTTCTCCAAACCTCATTTGCCAACCCATCTCTACACTAAAACCTTGCCCAAATCTTGTTCATAGCTTTCTTTTCTCAACAATTACAACCCCCCAATCAACGTTCACTAACCCACCTTCCCATACTACTTCCTCCAGTCTTCATGTTCCCACACATCCCCATCCAATCTGCTTCTTCTCCATTCCTTTCGTTCTTTGCAATCCATTTCATGTCACTTGTTGTTCAGATTTTTTAGTGTGTGATGAGACCAAAGGATGCCATATAAGTACAACTATTTTCTCTCTAGTGCTGATAAAATATAAACACTGAAAGAGGGTCTGTGTAAGAAACAAAGGCAAAATGTTTCTCACTTGCACCTTGGTTTGCCTCCATTTTCCACCACAAATGGATTTCATCCAAGTCTCTCTGCTTGCTGTATGAACCAAGTTATATTTGGGAGTTTGGATGAACCATATTTTGTCCACTCATCTTCACTGAATTTCGTTGGCTAACACATTACCTTTAAAATACATAAATCCAGTTTCAAATTTATACTCAGTCTTATCGAAATTTGTCACAATAGCTTTCTTTTGAGCATTAATGTCTTGTATGACAACTGCGCTGCACATGACCGCAAGAAACTGCAGAGCTGTGGACACAGCTCAGTACATTACTGGAACCAGCATCACCTCTGTGGATTCTGTCTATATTACTCACTGTCTCAGGAAAGCAACCAGCATAATCAAAGATCCCACCACTCCAGAATATTCTCTCTTCTTCCCTCTCCCATCCAGTAGGAGATACAAAAGCCTGTAAACATATATTACTGGACACTGTTATGAAATTCTCCAAGGTCCTCCAGTAAGATGGACTCTTGACCTCAAAAATGACCTTGTTCTGATCTTGTCGTTTACCTGCACGACACTCATTTAGTAGCTTTAACGCTTTATTCCGCATTATTACTGTTTTACCTTGTTCTGCATCAATACACTGCGTAATAATTTGATCTTTATGAACAGTATACAAGACAAGCTTTTCACTGTATCCCAATACATGTGACAATAATAAAACAATGCCCTTGCACTCACCTAACAGTAGTTACCAGCACATCCTCCATATAATTGTTTTGCATTTGGTGGCCTGTCACTTAATAGTCCTCCCTAAACCTCTACCTCTTCACCAATGGATTTGTTGATGAAGTACCTTTGGACCTTTTCCTTCTACACAGCCCACTAGTTATTTTCTTGTTGCTGGTGACTTCAACCATTTTAACTTAGAAAGAGTCCTGCCAAAATTTTATCGGCATTTTGAGTTTGCTTCCAGAAATGCCACATGAGACCAATATTGGTTTATACCAATATCCTTGGTCGCTCCACACCAGCACATTGGATATTTTGACCACTTACTTATTATATTCATTCTTGCACATAGACCACTGATTCATTGCGGCAAACCAGTTGAAAGGGAGATAAAGACCTGGCCAGCAGGGGCAACCTCAGCATTACACGACAGTTCTGAAAACACGGACTGGAACATGTTCAGGGAGGTGGCTCACTATGACCATCCCATTAATATCGATGAATATGTGGTATCTGTGACTGGCTACATAGAGGACATCACCATTATTGAACACACCTCTGTGAGGGCAAATCAGAGGCCATGGTTGTCAGCTAAAGTCCAGGCACTGCTAAGAGACTGGGATGCTGCCTTCAGATCAGGGAAAAAGACAGCTCTGGGCTCAGTAAGAGCTGCTCTTTCCTGCACCACCAGGCGGGCAAAACAGGATTCTGCGAAACCAGAGGCACAAAGTGCATGTGGCAGGGCATTCAGAACATAAGGGATCATCAGTCCACCCTGCACGTCAATGACAGTGATGCCTCTCGTCCTAATAGGCTGTATGTCTTTTATTCACGGTTTGATGCACGGAATGATGTGCTGCCGACGAAGGCCCCCCTCCCCCCTGAGGAGAAGGGTGATATGAGGCTGAGAGACTGTGAAGCCTAGTTAACTGAGATTCTAACAAACATTTTCAAAATCTCTCTGAATAGTTGGTTGTCACCGCAGGCTTCAAGGCAGCCACCATTATCCTGGTGCCGAGAGTCTGATGGTAGCCCAGTTTAGCAAATATTGTCCAATGGGATTGACCTCAACTGTAATGAAGTGCTTTGAGGGGCTGGTTATGGATCACATTGAATCCCATCTTCCTGCTACATTGGACCCTTTCCAGTTTGCTTATCACTCAAATCGTCCGCTGATCGTACCATAGCCTATGCTGTTCTCTCCATCCTGTCCAACCTGGAAAATGGTCCCTCATTCGCCAGGACGCTGTTATCAACTTCAGCTCAGCATTTACTACGATCGTTCCTCAGAAGTTGTTTGGTAAACTGCCCTCATTCAGTCTCAACATTTCTCTCTGTAACTGGATCTTGGACTCCTTGACACCAAGACCGCAGATAGTTGGCAGCAATATTTCTAGCTCCATCACGCTGAGCAGTGGTACTGCCCTTCCCCCCCCCTCCCCCGACCTCCCATTCTAACCAATTTTCACAGGAGCACCGTCGAGAGTGTCCTGACCAGCAGCATCACCATCTAGTTCGGGAATTGCAAGGCATCTGACCACAAGTCCCTACGAAGGCTTGTGAGGACTGCTGAGGAACATCAGGATCTCACTTCTGCCCATCAAAGATATTTATCATGAGCACTGCATACGCAGGGCCCTTAGCATTGTCAAGGATCCCTCCAATCCGTCCCACAATCTCTTTGACACTCTACCATCAATTAGAGTGTAACATTAGAACAAGCTCTGTTAGGATAGAAAACATCTGTTTGGCCACATGACTACGGAACTCCCTGCCAGCACCTAGGTCTCATCACTTGGAAAGTGTCAATATTGTCATACTGTTTACTTTTTTGACTTGTGTCACAAATGCACCTATGTTACATGTCTATCTCCTGGAATTTTACTATTTATTAATTTGTTTGCATGTGAATGACAATAAGCTTGAACTTAAAGATGACTGAGTGGAAATAAATCAAGAGACAATATTTTCAGTGAATAACAAAGGTGTTTGTGAGTAGGTGAGAGATGAGAACTTAATTTAGCTGACCGGTTTAATTGTGTGTGGGAAGAACTGCATTTCATTCATAAGCAGTTAATCAAATGTAGACATGTGTAATGGAGATATAACCTTTCATAAAGGATTATCCAGAAACAAAACAGATATAAGAACAATTGAAGCAAAATAAAAGAAATGAGGGAAAACAGATGCTGGAAATCAACAACAGAGACAGAAAATTCTGAAAATATTCAATGTTGGACACGATCTGTGGAGAGAGAAACAGTCAGTGTTTAAAGCGGATAACTTTTTCAGCAGAGATGATGATAGACCAAATATTAATGTTGTTTCCCTCTCCACAGGCTTTATCTGCTGAGTATTTCCAGGATTTCCTTTCTTTGCTTTTGAAACCAATGCATTCTTGCCCATTGATCCCTGGAATGCTCAACCCCCAGGAGACACCATTCATTACAATAGAAATTAAGTCAAAAACAGAAGAGAATCTGCAGATGCTGGAACACACCCGAGAACTCAGCAGGTCAGGCGGATTCTATTGGAATGAATAAGCGGTCGACTTTTCAGGCTGAGACCCTTCTCCCCTGTCCTGGTGAAGGGTCTCAGCCTGAAACATTGACCGCTTATTCATTTCCACAGATGCTGCCTGACCTGCTGAGCTCCTCCAGCATTTTGTGTGAAGTTGTCAAAGTGTGGGAGGGCAAAGGGAGGGTAAAGTATAAACTTGGCCAACTTATTACGTGCAAGCTCCTTACAGCCATCATCAGAGGTCCGGATGGAATGCAGGTCACTGGAGCAGTTAAGACAGCATCTTCAACAAATGAGACACTGTGCTTGTTTTCAGGAAACTGTAGCTACTCTACCAAGTTCTGCTGGAACACTCTAACAGCTTTTGCAAACTGCCTCACAATTGGCACCTTGTTTTTTAAGCATTAGACTCCATGTGCACTTTTTGCTGCCTGAGTAAATGACCCAGCATAATCAAAGACCTCACCCACTCCAGACGTCCTCTCATCTCCCCTCTCCCATTGGGTAGTAGATACAAAAGCTGGAAAGTACATGCCAGCAGTCTCACAGACAGCTCCCATCCTGCTGCTATAAGACTCTTGAATGAACTTCTTGTACGATAAGATGGATTTTTGACCTTACAGTCTACCTGCACTTTTTCCTGTAGTTTTTACACTTTATTCTGCAGTGTTACTGTTTTATGTTGTCCTATTTCAATGCCCTGTGCAATGATTTGATCTGTATGAGCAATATACAAGACAGGATTTCCACTGTATCTTGGTATATGTGTCAATAATAAACCAATACGAATTTCAGTATCACTACATGTTCTTTTGTTCTTTTATCTATTTCCTTTGTTTTGTATATAAATCAATTGTAGTACAGAAAGTTGTTGGGAGGGCTAATGGAGAGGGCAAGTGGAAAGATTAATTTGGATTTTCCAACAAAGGGTGACCATTGGCATGATGATCTGACTGGCTTCCAACTGTGCTGTACATTTTGGTGTCATAATAGCATTCCTTAATTTTTTAATTAGCTCAATATAGTTTTCCTCCCCTCCCAATCAGATGGCATGTTCTGCATTCTTTCCAAAATCAGAAGTATCCTTGGAGCGAAATGGACAGTTGGTGTTTCAGGTTGAGACTCTTCAACTAGATGTTCATTAATCCAGATGAAGGGTCTCGACCTGAAATGTCGATAGTCCATTTTCCTACACAGATGCAGTCTGGCCTGCTGAGTTCATTCATCAGTTTGTTTATTGTTCCAGACGCCACCATCTGTACCTTTTTTTAAAAAAAAAGATTAGCTTTTTGTCATATGTACACTGGAACATCGAGACCTGTGGTGAACTCCACTGTTTGTGTCAAACCAAATCAGCAAGGATTGTGCCGCAAATGTCACCAGGCTTCTGGCACCAACATACTGTGCCCATAACTTATTAACCCTAACCTGTACATCTTTGGAATGAGGGAGGAAAGTGGGAGAACATACAAATTCCTCACAGACAGCAGTGGAAATCGAACACCAATCCTATTGTCTTCTTTCTCTCCTTCATCCACCTTCTCCAGGCCCACTCATTGTTATTCCTTTTTTCTCTCTTTCACCTTTTTTTTAATCATTCATTCTCTCCTGCCTTCTACCCTATTGCAGACTTACATTTTGTTTTCTCTTAAACATAGAAACATAGAAAATAGGTGCAGGAGTAAGCCATTCGGCCCTTCGAGCCTGCACCGCCATTTATTATGATCATGGCTGATCATCCAACTCAGAACCCTGCACCAACCTTCCCTCCATACCCCCTGATCCCCGTAGCCACAAGGGCCATATCTAACTCCCTCTTAAATATAGCCAATGAACTGGCCTCAACTGTTTCCTGTGGCAGAGAATTCCACAGATTCACCACTCTGTGTGAAGAAGTTTTTCCTAATCTTGGTCCTAAAAGGCTTCCCCTTTATCCTCAAACTGTGACCCCTTGTTCTGGACTTCCCCAACATCGGGAACAATCTTCCTGCACCTAGCCTGTCCAATCCCTTTAGGATTTTATACGTTTCAATCAGATCCCCCCTCAATCTTCTAAATTCCAACGAGTACAAGCCCAGTTCATCCAGTCTTTCTTCATATGAAAGTCCTGCCATCCCAGGAATCAATCTGGTGAACCTTCTCTGTACTCCCTCTATAGCAAGAATGTCTTTCCTCAGATTAGGGGACCAAGACTGCACACAATACTCCAGGTGTGGTCTCACCAAGGCCTTGTACAACTGCAGTAGTACCTCCCTGCTCCTGTACTCGAATCCTCTCGCTATAAATGCCAGCATACCATTCGCCTTTTTCACCGCCTGCTGTACCTGCATGCCCACTTTCAATGACTGGTGTATAATGACACCCAGGTCTCGTTGCACCTCCCTTTTCCTAATTGGCCACCATTCAGATAATAATCCGTTTTCCTATTTTTGCCATCAAAGTGGATAACTTCACATTTATCCACATTAAATTGCATCTGCCATCTTCTTCTCTTTTTTTCTACATCTTCAAAGTTTTGGAACATAGAAGATAGAACAGTATGGTACAGTACAGGCCCTTCAGCACACAATGTTGTGCCAACCCATATAAACTTTCTGCATGGTGTAAATTTTCCCTGCTACACAGCCCATAGCACTTGATTTTTCTTATAGGTGGGGACTGTTTCAGAATCAGAATCATGTCATGAAATTTGTTGTTTTGCAGCAGAAGTACATTGCAATGATTAATAATAAAAACCATCAACTACAGTAAGCATATACACAAAGAGACATTTAAATTAAATAGTGCAAAGGAAAGGGAGAAAAACACTAAGGTTGCGTTGGTGAGTTCATTGTCCATTCTGAAATCTGACGGCAGAGGGGAAGAAGCCGTTCTTGAAATGTTAACTGTGTGTCTTCAGGCTCCTGTATCTCCTCCTTGATGCTAGCAATGAGAAGTGGGCATGTCTTGGGTGATGGCTGTTAAGTTTGTTCTCCCATTTCAGACACCGTGCTTCCTTGTGAATAAAGATGAACAGCGTGGGTAAAAATGCTATTCACAGAACACACTAGTCATGGCTTCTGCTTGACTTGAGTGTGTGCATTCAGCTCACCGTCATTTCTGGTTGAGTGAACTGCCTGTATTGCACACTGGGAACTGAAGTTCTTTATTGTTAAAAAAGCACAACAGCACCTCTTTCACTTCAGGTGGTTGAAGAAGTTTGGCATGAGTCCCCAAATCCTGAGGACTTTCTACAGGAGCACAATTGAGAGCATCCTGACTGGCTGTATCACTACCTGGCATGGGATCTGTACTTCCCTCAATTGCAGGACTGTGCAGAGAGTGGTGCCATCAGCCCAGCACATCTGTAGATGTGAACTTCCCACTATTCAGGACATTTATAGAGACAGATGTGTAAAAGGGGCCTGAAGGATCACTGGGGACCCGAGTCACCCCAACACAAACTGTTCCAGCTGCTACCATCCAGGAAACGATACCGCAGCATAAAAGCCAGGACCAACAGGCTCCAGAACAGCTTCTTCCACCAGACCATCAGAATGATTATGTTACAGTCCAGACCATTAATTCCCCATTTTCTCCTAATTCCCTTTGATGGCGACACACCTGGTTTTCATCAAGACCTGCAGCATAAGAACCCCGGCTTTGCACCCACTCGTTGCCAAATCGTTGGTTTTGCCAGTGTGGTAATTAGCGTTTCCTGGCCACTTAGGATTGTGTGTTCTAAGTTTTGCTTCAGTTCTGAGGTTTACCTGTGAAACTCAGTCTCTCCGTGTCAAGATAAGTTTTCTAAGTTCTACTCCAGCACCAAGGTTTATCTGTGTAACTCCATCTCTCCGTGTCAAAGAAAGTTTTGTCTGCCGTTTTCCTTTCTACGCTCCGTGTCAAGATAAGTTCTGCCTGCCTCATGCTTTCCTGCACTTCCTCCGGTTTGCCGGTCAACGCTCACACCCGCGTCTGCATCCTAACTCAATCTCTGTGCCTGTGTCCTGCGTTTGGGTTCGCCTCGTTCATTGCAACAGAACGATCTGGCCACCATGGACCCAGCAGACACGAATACCCTCAACAAGCCCTCGCCAGCCAGGGTTTCCTACTGGGACAGCATAAGCAACTCCTCCGAGAGGTCATGGAGAACCTCCGTTCCCTGTCTGCTCACGTCACGCAGATCGGTGACCAGGTGGACCGCGTATCCACTCATCTTACTCAACCCACTCCTGGAACCCTGTCTAACCAGCCCAGACAGCCTGTAGCGGCAACCCCCTACGTGTCAGCAGCACCCCTGCCAAGACAGCCTCATGTACCTGAACCAGAGCGCTACGCTGGGGATTTGGGGAAATGCTGGGCATTCCTTCAGTGCTCCTTGGTGTTCGAACAGCAGCTGTCCACGTACTCCACGGATAAGTCAAAGATTGCTTATTTCATGGGGTTGTTGCGGGGAAGTGCATTAGCGTGGGCCACAGCTGTTTGGGATAACCAACCGGATATTTGCTCTTCCTTTGCTATCTTTATTGCCGAAATGAGAAAGATCTTTGACCACCCCGTCCGTGGTAAAGACGCTGTCAAGCATCTGCTCACTCTCCGCCAGGGCTCATACAGTATTGCCGAATATTCCGTGGAGTTCCGGACGTTAGTGACGGACTCGGGGTAAAACGATGAGGTACTCCAAGGGGTATTTCGGAATGGTCTCAGCGACATGGTGAAAGACGAGTTGGCGGCAAGAGACGACACCGACAGCCTGGATTCCTTGATCTCCCTAGCTACCAGGTTGGACAATCGCCTTTGAGAGCGCTATAGAGAGAGAACTGGTCGTCCACCACCTTTGGCCACTCGGCACTCATTATCGCCTCCCGCCAGAACAAGCCTCTCTCCTCCTCCTGCTCCCAGAGTAGCTCCCAGCCCGGCCGTTTCCATCGCCCCGGGAGAGGAACCCATGCAGCTGGGGCGGACCCGTCTTTCTCCCACAGAACGCCTCCGGAGATTGGGAGTGGGTGAGTGTCTGTATTGCAGCCAGTCTGGCCACTTCCTCGCCACCTGTCCCCTTCAGCCAAAAGGGAAGGTTCACCAGTAGCAGGGGGCCCTGGTGAGCCAGACAACATTCCCTTCAGTCCCCCGACCCCAGAGCAGATCCAAGCCACTTTGACCCTGCCTCTGTTGGCACTTGTGGACTCCAGCGCTGAGGGAAACTTTTTGGATGAAAACTTAGCCCTCCAAGCCAGAATTCCTCATGAGCCATTGAGTACCCCCCAGAAGCTCGGGCACTGGATGGTAGACTACTGGCCAGAGTCACACACTGCACAGAACCCCTGCCTCTCCTTCTCTGCGGAAACCATTGGGAACAGGTACCATTCAATTTAATTGCCTCTCCTCAAGCCCCTATAGTCCTTGGTTACCCCTGGTTAAGCCGTCATAACCCCCACATTGACTGGTCCACCAGGAAGATCGTCAGCTGGAGTTCGTTCTGCCACTCCACTTGTCTACAATCAGCCCTCTCCCCAGTGGAGGTCACCGCGACATCGTCCGCCTCTGAACCCCCCGACTTATCCAAGGTTCCAGTAGAGTATCACGATCTCGGGGAAGTGTTTAACAAGCAATGGGCTCTTTCCTTGCCTCCACACCGCCCTTACGATTGTGCAGTTGACCTTCTCCCCAGAACCTTTCTAACCACCAGTCGGCTGTGTAACCTGTCCCGACTAGAAAGGGAAGCAATTGAGGCTTACCTAAATGAATCCCTCGCAGCTGGCATTATCCAACCCTCATCTTCCCCTGTAGGCACAGGTTTCTTCTTTGTGGGGAAGAAAGATGGCTCACTGCGCCCCTGCATTGACTACCATGGCTGGGACAGCATCACCATAAAGAATAAGTATCCTCTGCCCCTTATCAACTCTGCTTTCGAGCCCCTTCATGGAGCCACAATTTTCTTGGACCTGCGGAATGCCTATCACCCGGTCAGGGTAAGGAAGGGAGATGAATGGAAAACAGCTTTTAACATCCCCCTCGGTCATTTCGAATATTTGGTCATGCCTTTCGGTCTCACCAATGCCCCCGCCGTCTTCCAAGCCCTGGTAAACTATGTCCTTAGGGACCTTATTAACAGTTTTGTTTTTGTTTATTTGGATGACATCCTAATCTTCTCCCGTAGTCTTCAGGAACACACCCACCATGTCCATCAGGTTCTTCAGAGGCTTTTGGAGAAAAGATTCGGGCGGTGGCAGAGTGGCCAAAACTCATGATGCTCAAACAACTCCAGCAATTTGTGGGGTTAGCAAGCTTCTACCATCGCTTCATCAGGGACTACAGTGGGTGACAGCGCCCCTTACTCGACTCACCTCTCCTGCGACCCCTTTTCTCTGGACCCCTGAGTGGACTCAGCCTTCTCGGAGCTGAAGAGGCATTTCGCCTCCGCTCCCATCCTGGTCCAACCTGATGCCTCTCACCAATTCATTGTGGAAGTCGACGCCTCCGACTCTGGGGTGGGAGTCCTCTCCCAACGTCTGTCCCAGACCAAAAGCTCCATCCCTGCGCCGCCTTCTCTCGCCATCTATCTCTCACCGAACAGAACTACGACGTTGGGAACTGGGAGTTGCTGGCCGTCAAACTCACCTTGGAGAAGTGGAGGCACTGGCTGGAGGGAGCTGAACATCCATTCATCGTCTGGATGGACCATAAGAACCTGGCATACATCCAAACTGTTAAACGCCTTAATTCCCACCAAGCCCATTGGGCATTATTTTTTGACCGTTTCAAATTCACCCTTACTTATCGTCCTGGTTCCAAAAATGTGAAGCCAGATGCTCTGTCTCGTCAATACGCCTCCGAGGAGGGCCTTCCAAACCCCGAGACCGTCCTTCCATCATCCTGTGTTGTGGCTGCCCTCACCTGGGAGATTGAATCCATTGTCAAAGAGACCCAATGGACCCAACCTGCTCATGCCCGCGTCTGCATCCAAACTCAATCTCCATGCCTGTGTCCTGTGTTTGGATTCGCCTCACTCGTTGCAACAGATTAATTCACACTGATGCAATTGTATTTTTAAGCTATATTGACTGTTCTGTTGTTTATATTACTGTATATACTATTTATTATAAATTACTATAATTTGCACATTGCACATCCAGATGGATATGCAACATAAAGATCTTTACTCCTCATGTAAGAAATAGTCAATTCAATTATCATGTGTTAATAACACATCTTCCCTTTAAAAAAGCAATACTATGTCCTCATAAACCTACAAGAAACAATAATGCTTTCCAATAAAGATGTTTACATTAACTACAATTGTATTGAACACATACAGTCACTATTCACTTATCAACTCTCAATCAGTCTCCGACGTGGCTTATTGATCCTTTTTGGTCTGCTATTTGTCTCCACAGATGTATTGCTTTCCCTTGCTGTGTTAATATTAATATCCTTCTGAGAACTCTGAACAACAAGCTTATTTTTTTTACATCTGCTGCCCTCTTTGGTGTACTGAGAGGTGACGTGTCACAGATATGGGTTGAAACTTGTGGTTGCAGATCCACCGAGTTCCTTCCCAGTGGTGTTCCTTGCTCCATCTGAATCTGGTAGGAATGTGGAGCAACTTCCTCTTGTATATATCCTTGGTAGACCTCCAAACAATGATGTCATCCATCATGGACTTGACACTAGGTATGCACTCAAAGATCATGGGGATGGTTTAATGATAGACTTCTGATGTGGACAGGATTCCATACGGTAACCAAAGAAACCAATATCTTCCCCCTGGTGTGTTAAAAGTACACAGGCTTGAACTTGCCTCATCAAGCTTCATCTACTAAAACTCAGAAAATGCATTGAGTTTGCTAAACCACTTGGCACCTGCAAACCGGGACATGATCTACTCCCGTGTTGGCAATTTAAAATGCTCTCTCTTGAATGGCTTTACTGAGATCTCTTGGGTCTAGACATATCTACAATGCTCCATTTTTGTTCTGCACAAGGACCAACGAGCTCACCCAATCTTAAACACAAAATAATCTGCAGATGCTGTTGTCAAAGGAACACTCACAATACGCTGGAGGAACTCAGCAGGCCCGTCAGCATCAGTTGAAAAGATTAGTTGACGTTTCGGGCCGAAACCCTTCGTCAGGGCTGAAGGAAGAACTTTGGGGAGGGCTTGAAGAATGCTGGCATGCTGGCAGTTGAAAAAAAAACAGTAATTTGAAAGACAAAGGGGTGGGGGAGGGGAAGCAGGGAGGTGATTGACAGGAGAACAATGCTCAGTAGTAGAAGGAGGTGGAACTATGAGGGAGGTGATGTGAAATAGGGATAGAGAAAGGGAGCAGGAGGGAATTACCGTAAGTTGGAGAATTCTATGTTCATATCAAGGGGCTGGAGACTACCTAGACGGTATATGAGATGTTGCTCCTCCAACCTGAGTGTCGCCTCATCATGGCAGTAGAGGAGGCCATGTACGGACATATCTGAATGGGAATGGGAAGCAGAGTTGAAGTGGGTGGCGGACGGAGTGGAGGTGCTCGATGAAGCGGTCCCCCAATCTGCGTCGGGTTTCACCGATGTAGAGGAGGCCGCACCGGGAGCACCGGATGCAATAGATGACCCCAACAGATTCACAAGTGAAGTGTTGCCTCACCTGGAAGGACTGTTTGGGTCCCTGAATGGTGGCAAGAGAGGAGGTGTAGGGACAGGTGTAGCACTTACACTTACAGGGATAAGTGCCGGGTGGGAGATCCGTGGGGAGGGACATGTGGATAAGGGAGTCGCGGAGGGACTGATCCCTGCGGAAAGTGGATAGGGGTGGAGAGGGAAAGATGTGCTTAGTGGTGGGGTCCTGTTGAAGGTGGTGGAAGTTGCAAAGGATAATGTGCTGGACCTGGAGGCTGGTGGGGTGGTAGGTGAGGACAAAGGGAACTCTATCCCTGTTGTGGTGGCGGGAAGATGGGGTGAGGGCTGAAGTGCGGGAAATGGAGGAGATGCGGGTGAGGGCATCATTGATCACCCAATCTACTGGTTATTCAATATTCTAGTATGACATTTATCCATTCCATATGTGCCAGCTCTTGTTTATGTTTGTCTCTAAGTGATAACGGAACCTTCCTGCATGCATGGACCGCAGGGGCTACTGTCTCATCTACATGAATTTTGTGTACAGCAGGTAAGCAGCTGAGTCCCTGACAGACATCTGCATATTCCTCCATAAGTGAAGTGTGGTCATTTTGGACTGTAAAGTCTTTTCACCAGGTTGAGCATTTTGCACGCACTCAGACAGAATATTGGCTGTAATATCTTTCCTACAATCAGTAGCTGTGACTTTAGGTGCCGTCACTTGTGCTTGAAGGACACTATACAGCCCCCCTTTACTGGAACATTCTCCCCAGTATAGCCTGTCACTTTTAACTTCACTGGGTAAATCTTGCTCTTTGCTTTGAGAGTCTTGTAATCATCCACAGATAGCAGATTCACCTGGGCTCTGGTGTCAAGCTTGAATGAAATTACTGTCTTATTCACAGTCACAGGAACAATTCATTGTTTTACCAGCACCCACAGTCTGTAGAACATCTACAAATACATCATCCATTTCTTTAACTTTTTCTAGGTTGCCCTAGCTTTTCAGCACTTCACAAAATGATTCTTCTTCCCACAATTATTGCTGGACTTTCCTTAAGCAGGATACGTCTTTGGAATGTGATTACCTCCACATTTGCTGCATTTGGTGTTTGAGACTACTTCCCTGCTATGCTGTTGTTTTGGGGAACTCCTTGTATCTTGTCCCTCTTGCTTTCAAAACATGCTCTGTTGTGTCTGCCCCTTGCAGCTCCTTAGCTTGAGATCGTGAGGTCTCCGCTGCCCTACAAATATCCACAGCCTTTTCCAGCATGAAATCATTATCACAGAGCAATCTTTCTCTGAGCCCATCATTGGAAGATCCACAAACTATTTTGTCTCTAACTAGTGAGTCTCTCAAATCTCCAAACTCACAGGACTTACACAACGTGGGAAGCTCAGCTATGGTAAATATTGGTCAAAGCTAACATCTTGTTTCTGGTCACAGGAAAATAACTTACATCTTTCAAACATGATATTTTTACTTCGGACAAAATACTCTTCAAATTTTATCATCAGTCTCCAATGTCAAGGCTGTCTCACCAATTTGAAAACTGTTTTGGATTTCCAGAGCATCTTCACCAATTACTGTGATGCTTTCAAATGTTAATCAGCCCCTCCCACTCCGCTCGCTGCTAAGTATATATTGAATCGTTGTTTGAAGCGTTTTCAGTTATCAGTTAGATTGCTGGTAAACTGTATAGGTGCAGGAAGATTTAGGTTATCCATTTTAGGCTCTCACTTGAAGCTCTCTTGGTTAATTTTGGAATAACGGCAGCTTCAGGACACCATGTGCTTTCTGGCTGGCAGCTTTCCTCTGCTGGAACAAGTGCCCCTATCTCAGTAGCGCGCAATATTCATTTATGCTCCGTGTTTAAACCTCATGCAGAACAAAAATGGAGTATTGCAGATATGTCTAGACCCAAGAGATCTCAGCAAAGCCATTCAAGAGAGAACATTCTAAATTGCCAACACCGGGGTAGATCATGTCCCGGTTTGCAGGTGCCAAGTGGTTTAGCAAACTCGATGCATTGTCTGAGTTTTAGTAGATGAAGCTTGAAAACACCATATTATGTTTGTCTTTTATAAAGGCAAACAGCACAGGTAAAAATGCTAGTACATATTTATTCACAGGACACTCCAGTCATGGCTTCAGCTCAACTTGAGTGCATGCAACCAGCTCATCAACATCACTTCCAGTTCCGGGTGAAGCGCCGCATTGCACACAGGGAACTGAAGTTCTTTATTGTATTCACACATAATAACTCAATGGGGATCCTTAACAATGGATGCCACCGTTTTGAGGCATTGCCTTTTGAAGATGTCCTGGATATTGGGGAGGCTAGTGCCCATGATGGAGCTGGCTGAGTTTATAACTTTCTGCATTTTCCAATGATCCTGTGTAGTGGCCCCTCCATCCCAACGGTGATGCAACCAGTTAGAATGCTCTCAATGATACATCTGTAGAAATTTGCAAGTGTCTTTAGTGTCACACCAATTCTCCTCCAAATTCCTAATGAAATCAAGCCCCTGGCATGCCTTCTTTGTAGTTGCATCTATATGTTGGGCCCAGGATAGATCCTCAGCGATGCTGACGCCCAGCAACTTAAAACTGCTCATTTTTTCCACTTTGATTCCTTGATGAGTATTAGTGTGTGTTCCCTTAACATCTCTTTCCTGAAGCCCATAATGAATTCCTTGGTCTTGCTGACATTGAGTGCAAAGTTGTTGCTATGACGTCCTCAACAAGCTCCTGTACATCTCCTCAACACCATCTGAAATTCTGCCAACAATAGTTGTGTCATCAGCAAATTTATAGATGGTGTTTGAGCTGTGCCTAGCCACACAATTGTATGTGTAGAGAGAGTGGAGCAGTGAGCGTGGAGGAAATGCTATTTCAGATCTGTACAAACTGTTGTCTCCTGGTGAGGAAGACAAGGATCCAGTTGGAGAGGGAAGCAACAAGGTCCAGGTTTAGGAGCTTATTGATTAGAACCGATGGTATAATTGTGATGAACACTAACCTGCAGTCTATAAACAGCAATCTGATGTAAGACCATAAGACATAGGAGCAGAATCAGGCCATTCGGCCCATCAAATCTGCTCCACCATTCCATCATGGCTGAGTTATTATCCCTCTCATCGCTATTCTCATGCTTTGTCCCTGTTACCTTTGATGCCCTGATTAATCAAGAACCCATCAGCCTCCTCCTTAAATATACCCAATGACTTGGTCAGCACAGCCATTTGTGGCAATGAATTCCACAGATTCATCATTCAATAACTAAAGAGTTTTTTCCTAATCTCTGTTCTAAATGTATATCCCTCTATTCTGAGGCCGTGCCCTCTGGTCCTAGACTCTCCCACTATAAGAAACTTCCTCTCCACATCCATGCTATCTAGGCCTTTCAATACTTGATCGGTATCAATGAGATCCTCTCTCATTCTTCTAAACTCCAGTGAGTACAGGCCCAGAGTCATCAAACAATCCTCACATGTTAACCCTTTCATTCCTGAAATCATTCTTGTGAACCTCCTCTGGACTCTCTCCAATGCCAGCACATCTTTTCTTAGTTAAGAAACCAAAAACAACTCACAATACTCTAAGTGCGATCAGACCAATGCCTTATAATACCTCAGAATTACATCCTTGCTTTTGTATTGTAGACTTCTCTGAATTAATGTAAACATTGCATTTGCCTTCTTTACCATTGACTCAACCTGCAAGTTAACTTTTAGGACTCCAAAGTACCTTTGCACCTGTTATTTTTGAATTTTCTCTCCATTTAGAAAATAGTCCACACCTTTATTCCTTCTACTAAAGTGCATGACCATATACTTCCCTACACGATATTCTACCTGTCGCTTCTTTGCCTGTTCTCCCAATCCGTCTAAGTCCTTTTGCAGACATCCCACTTCCCCAGCACTACTTATCCCTCCACCTATCTTTGAATTGTCCGCAAACTTGGCCACAAAGCCAGCAATTACTTTATCCAAATCACTGACATATAACATGAAAAGACGTGGTCCCAACACCAACCCCTGTAGCATATCACTGTTCACTGGCAACCAATCAGAAAAGGGCCTCTTTATTCTGACTCTTTGCCTTCTGCCAGTCAGCCAATCTTCTATCTATGCTAGTATCTTTCCTGTAATATCATGGGCTCTTATCTTGTTAAGTAGCCTCTTTGTGGCACCTTGTCAAAGACCTTCTGAAAATCCAAATAAACAACATCCACTGACTCTCCTTTGTCTATCCTGCCTGTGATTTCCTCAGAGAATTACAACAGATTTTTAAGCAAGATTTTCTCTTGAAAAACCATACTGACTTTGGTCTATTTTGTCATGTGCTTCCAAGTACCCTGAAAACTCATCCTTAGTAATACACTCCAACACCTTTCCAACCATTGAAGTCAGGCTAACAGACCTATAATTGTCTTTCTTCTGCCTCTATCCCTTCTTAAAGAGTGGAGTGACATTTGCAACTTCCCAGTTCTCTGGAACCACTCCAGAATCTAGTGCTTCTTGATAGATCAATACTTATGCTTCCACAATCTCTTCAGCTGTCTCTTTCAGAACTCTGGGGTGTAGTCCAACTGGTCCAGATGACTTACTTACCTCCAGACTTTTCAGCTTCCCAAGCACCTTCCCCTTGAAATAGCAACTCACTCTCTTCTACTCCCCAACACTCCGATATTTATGGCATTCTGCTCATGCCTTCCACAGTGAAGACTAATGCAAAATACTTATTAAGTTTATCTGCCATTTCTTTTACCCACATCACTATCTCTCCAGTGTCACATTCCAGTGGTCCAATAACCTCTGTCACCTCCCTTTCACTCATTATATATCTGGTGTCCTCTTTTATATGGCTAGCTTCTCTTCGTATGTCATCCTTTCTCTCTTTATGGATTTTTTAGTTGCCTTCTGTTGGTTTTTAAAAGCTTCTCAATCCTGTAACTTCCCACTTCTGTTTTGCTATATTATACACCCTCTCTTTTGCTTTTCTTCAATCTTTGACTTACCTTGTCAACAGACAATAGACAATAGGTGCAGGAGTAGGCCATTCAGCCCTTTGAGCCAGCACCGCCATTCACTGTGATCATGGCTGATCATCCACAATCAGTACCCTGTTCCTGCCTTCTCCCCATATCCCTTGATTCCGCTATCGTTAAGAGCTCTATCTAACTCTTTCTTGAAAGAATCCAGAGAATTGGCCTCCACTGCCTTCTGAGGCAGAGCATTCCACAGAACCACAACCCTCTGTGTGAAAAAGTTTTTCCTCAACTCCGTTCTAAATTGTCTACCCCTTATTCTTAAACTGTGGCCTCTGGTTCTGGACTCCTCCAACATCAGGAACATGTTTCCTGCCTCTAGCATGTCCAATCCCTTAATAATCTTATATGTTTCAATCAGATCCCCTCTCATCCTTCTAAATTCCAGTGTATACAAGCCCAGTCGCTCCAATCTTTCAACATATGACATTCCTGCCATCCCTGGAATTAACCCAGTGAACCTACGCTGCACTCCCTCCATAGCAAGAATGTCCTTCCTCAAATTTGGAGACCAAAACTGCACACAATACTCCAGGTGGGGTCTTACCAGGGCCTTGTACAACTGCAGAAGGACCTCTTTGCCCCTATACTCAACTCCCCTTGTTATGAAGGCCAACATAGCATTAGCTTTCTTCACTGTCTGCTGTACCTGTATGCTTACTTTCAGTGACTGATGAACAAGGACACCTAGATCTCGTTGTACTTCCCCTTTTCCTAACTTGACACCATTTGGATAGTAATCTGTTCTTGCCACCAAAAGTGGATAACCTCACATTTATCCACATTAAACTGCATCTGCCATGTATCTGCCCACTTGCCCAACCTGTCCAAGTCACCCTGCATTCTCATAACATCCTCCTCACATTTCACACTGTCACCCAGCTTTGTGTCATCTGCAAATGTGCTTATGTTACTCTTAATTCCTTAATCTAAATCATTAATGTATATTGTAAATAGCTGCAGTCCCAGCACTGAGTCTTGCGGTACCCCACTAGTCACTGCCTGCCATTCTGAAAAGGACCCGTTAATCTCTACACTTTATTTCCTGTCTGCCAACCAATTTTCCATCCATGTCAGTACCCTACCCCCATTACCATGTGCTCTAATTTTGCCCACTAACTTCCTATGTGGGACCTTATCAAAGGCTTTCTGAAAGTTCAGGTACACTACATCCACTGTCTTTCCCTTGTCCATTTTCATAGTTACATCCTCAAAAAATTCCAGAAAATTAGTCAAGCATGATTTCCCCTTCGTAAATTCATGCTGACTCGGACCTATCCTGCTACTGTTGTCCAAATATGCTGCTATTTCATCTTTTATAATTGACTCCAGCATCTTCCCCACCACTGACATCAGACTAACTGGTCTATAATTGCCTGTTTTCTCTCTCCCTCCTTTCTTAAAAAGTGGGATAACAATAGCTACCCTCCAATCCGCAGGAACTGATCCTGAATCTATAGAACATTGGAGAATGATTACCAATGTGTCCACGATTTCTAGAGCCACCTCCTTAAGTACCCTGGGATGCAGACCATCAGGCCCTGGGGATTCCTCAGCCTTCAGTCCTATCAGTCTATCCAACACCACTTTCTGCCTGATGCGAATTTCCTTCAGTTCCTCTGTTACTCTAGGTCTTTTGGCCACTATTACATCTGGGAGATTGTTTGTGTCTTCCCTAATGAAGACAGATCCAAAGTACCTGTTCAGCTCATTTGCCATTTCCTAGTTCCCCATAATAATTTCACCCGTTTCTGTCTTCAAGGGCACAACTTTGGTCTTAGCTAATTTTTTCCTCTTCACATACCTAAAGAAGCTTTTACTATCCTCCTTTATGTTATTGGCTAGTTTACCTTCGTACCTCATCTTTTCCCCCTGTATTGCCTTTTTAGTTACCTTCTGTTGCTCCTTAAAAGTCTCCCAATCCTTTGGCTTCCTGCTCATCTTTGCTATGTTATACTTCCTCCCTTTTATTTTTATACTGTCCTTGACTTCCCTTGTCAGCCACGGTTGCCCCTTACTCCCCTTAGAATCTTTCTTCCTCTTTGGAATGAACTGATCCTGCACCTTCTGTATTATTCCCAGAAATACCTGCCATTGTTGTTCCACTGTCACCCCTGCTAGTGTATCTTTCCAGTCAACTTTGGCCAGTTCCTCCCTCATGGGTCCATAGTCCCCTTTGTTCAACTGTAATACTGGCACTTTTGATTTTCCCTTCTCTTTCTCAAATTGTAGATTAAAACATCATATTATGGTCACTACCTCCTAATGGCTCCTTTACCTCGAGTTCCCTTATCAAATCTGGCTCATTGTCAGCTATGATTGTCTTACGCTACCTTTAGATTGCTTTTTCATCTTAGGGATGTATCTTTGCTGTGTCTTCTGAATTGCTTCAGAAACACCTGCCATTGCTGTTCTTTCATAATCCCTGCTAGTGTCTCCTTCCAACGAACTTTGGCAAGCTCCTCTATCGTGCCTCTTTAGTTCCCCTTACTCCATTGTAATATTGATACTGTACATCAATTTTTAGCTTCTCAAACTGCAAAGTGAATTATATCATATTATGATCACTGTCTCCTAAAATAAGTAAACACGAGGAAATCTGGAGATGCTGGAAATTCAAGCAACACACATCAAGGTTGCTGGTGAACGCAGCAGGCCAGGCAGCATCTCTAGGAAGAGGTACAAAACGACGAAGGGTCTCAGCCCAAAACATCGACTGTACCTCTTCCTAGAGATGCTGCCTGGCCTGCTGCGTTCACCAGCAACTTTGATGTGTGTTCCTAAAATAAGCGTTCCTTTTCCTTAAGCTTCCTAATCAAATCTGGGCCATTACATAACACCCAATCCAGAACTACTGCTCCCCTACAGGGCTCAACCACAAGCTGCTCTAAAAAGACATCTTGTAGACATTCTACAAATTCCCTCTCTTGGGATCCAGCACCAACCTGATTTTCCCAATCTACTTGCACGTTGAAATCGCCCATTGCCCTTTTTACATTCCTAGGTATTACTATTGTCTGTGTTACTGTTTTCCCTGGAATGGAGGGTGCTGAGGGGGCAATTTGACAGAGATGTATACAATTATGAGGGACGTGGACTGTGTTCATGTTAAATTTTTGCCCCATGGTCAGAGTGTTGAAGACACGAGGGGATGATCTGAGTCTGTAAGTGATAGCTGAAGAAGTGATAGGGGCCGGTACTCTCACAGTACTTCAGCAGCTTCTAGACTGGTGGCTGAATCACCAACATGGATGGCATGTTTTGTCTTGTCCTACTTCAATGCATTGTGTTACACAAGCATATCAGTTAGCATAATACTATTTAACAGTGCCAGTGATCAGCGATCGGGGTCCATTTCACGCATGTCTGTAAGGAGTTGGCACGTTCTTCCTGTGACCGCGCAAGTTGCCTCCACATTCTAAAGAAGTATAGGTTAAGCTTAACGAGTTGTGGGCATGCTCTGTTCACACCAAAAGTGTCGTGTCACTTGCAGGCTCTCCCCCAGCACATATTTGGACTGTGTTGGTCATTGACACAGTTGTTACATTTCACTGCATATTTTGTGCATGTACATGTGGCAAAGAAATCTGATCTTTTATGTATCTTTAAATCTTTGCATTGTGGGCTATGGATCAAGTTAATAGGATTTGTATAAGCAATAGTTGGCATGAACCTGAATGACCAGTTCCTGTGCCGTCATCTACAAGAGATGGCGATCAAGAAGGCAGCGTCCATCTCTAAGGACCCTACCATCCAGGATATGCCCTCTTCTTATTTCTACCATCAAGGAGAGGGTAGGTACAGGAGGCTGAAGACCCATACACAATGCTTTAGGAACAGCTTCTTCCCTTCTCCCAGCAGATTTCTGAACAGTCCATAAACCCATGAACACAATCTCTCTGGTCCTCTTTTGTATGATTTATTTTTGTAACCTAAAGTAATACTTGTGTCTTGAACTGTACTGCTGCCGCAAAATAACAAATTTCATGGCATTCTGATTCTGAATGAATCATTTGCAAATAACTGTTTCCAGCACCTGCAATTCTTTAAAGTTCTCATTAAGTCAGAAGAAGACCAATAGGTTCAGACAACTAGTTTGAGTTGGTGGTCATTGGAAGTTAAACCTTACCTGTTGCCTCCACCATTCCTTCGAGGATCACCACAATCTCCATCTCCTCTTTGGCCAACTGGGCTTTGGAGATTTCCCAGAAAGGACTCTGTTGGTTGATTTCATGGCAAATGATTAGAGGGGAAACTAAAAAGAGGCGGTCGTCTCCAGTGTCGTAGCCAACGTTTATATCCGTTTGATTGAGAGGGATGAACTCTCCTTCCTTGGTCTGCTTCGACTTGATCAGCTTGGCGCGGATCGAAGCCTCGACAATGTGGGAGTTCCTCAAGTCGCCGACGCGGAACATCAGACACAGCTTGCTGTCACGGACGCTGACCACAGCGTTGGTGGAGAACACTAGAGTTTCTGCTCTCTTGTTGGGCTGCGAGATTTTCACAAACATGCACCCAACCATGAAGGCGTTGACTATGGAGCCCAGCACTGACTGTACCAGGAGCAGAATAATGCCTTCAGGGCACTTGTCAGTGATGAACCTGTAGCCGTAGCCAATGGTGGTTTCAGTCTCAATGGAGAAGAGAAAGGCTGAAACAAAGCCATTGAGATTGTTAACACAGGGCACCCACGAGGCATCCCCTATGTGGCTTAGGTCCCCTCGGATGTAAGCAATTAGCCACCAGATCATACCAAAGAAAAGCCAAGTAGTTGTGTAGACCATGACAAAGATGAGTAGATTGAGTCTCCATTTCAGATCCACTAATGTAGTGAAGATATCAGTCAGGTAACGGTACCGCTCCCGGACATTGCCATGGTGCACGTTGCACTTGCCGTCCTTCCGCACGTACCTTTGGACGCTCCGTGCTTGACCACCTGAGCCGAGCCGCTTTGGGATGTCCTCGCGTACTTGCTTCGGTAGCTTCGGCTGCCGAGTGACCACAGGGCTCTCGACGTCCCGCTCCATTGGTCAGTCTGCTCAGAGGGGGACAAGAGGCAACAACAGTGATTTGAAGTCCAGCATTAAAAAATACAAGCTACTGTCAAATATCAGTGTGCACAAAGTCTCACTCACCCATCCCCATGAGTGTCATATTTCACAGGATGGGGAATTCTTTTAAAATAATAGAGTATGACATTTCACAAAGTTCATATCTGACAGCTCACAACTTCCCATTCCATTCCTTTCAAAACCATTAGACTATTCTGTTCATTATATCTCTTCTAGTTCAATCTTGGCTGATTTATTAACCCTTTCAACTCCATTCTCCTGTCTTTTCCCTGTACCCATGTTTTCCCTTAATAATCAAGAGCTTATCAACCTATCCTGAGTGCCCTGCTTTTTCTGAAGGTCGATTCCATCCTTGTGCAGGAAAATTTCAATGACTGTTTAATTCCATATCCTCAAGATTTGGTTTAATGAAATATCTTGATGTATCTTTTGTGGGCTGATAAATTATCAGTTATCTCCAGCCAGGGCTGAGAAATCCTTGGCTATTCATCAATGCATTCATTTCTCATCTTTTTCACAGCGGCTGGAAAATGGCCAGGACTCTAAGTACTTATTCCATCAGAGAAGTATAGACATTGACTATAGCTTGCTCTGACCTGCCTTCCACGGACTTGGTTATGAAATTTGACATTTGCTCAGGTTGGCTTTAGCGCTGATCCTTGTGTCTTTAGCTTCCAACTTTCTCCTCAGCTATCACAAGATCTTACATGAAGTGTGGGAGAGAGGGAGAGAGGGAGAGAGGGAGAGAGGGAGAGAGGGAGAGAGGGAGAGAGGGAGAGGGCTACATTCAGTGGCCACTTTATTAGGTACAGGAGTGAAGCCCAGTGTGGTCTTGTGCTACCATAGCCCATCCATTTCAAGGTTGGATGTGTTGTGCATTCAGGGATGCTCTTCTGCACACCACTGTTGTAATATGAGTTTATTTGTGTTACTGTCACCTTCCTGTCAGCTTGAACCAGTCTGGCCATTATCCTCTAACTTCTCTCATTAACAAGGTGTTTTCACCCACAGAACTGCCACTCACTGGATTTTTTTTTCTCTCACCTTTCTTTGTAAGATGCAGAATTAATCATCTTGTTAAATGGCATCGCGGGCTCGAGTAGCAAAGTGGCTTACTCCTGCTTCTAGTTTGCACAGTTGTATGAAGTACATTTATTATCGAAGTAGGTACACAGTATATAACACTGAGATTTGTCTTCCCACAGGCAACCATGAAACAAAGAAACACCGTGGAACCCGTTTAAAGAACACATCAAACGCTCAACACGCGAAATAAAGAACAAATCACGCAGATCAAACCACGGATTCCTTGAAACAGCCGAGGAGTGCTCAGTTTAGTGCCGTGTCATTCATTCTCAGCAGGCCGTAAAGCCAGCTCATGCCAAAGCACTCCCATCGAAGTGCACAAAAATAGCATAAAGGGAGTAACTGGAAACCAGGAGCATATTTAAACGAACCGTAGAGTCCTCCGAAACAAGCCCAAGCCATGAGCCACGCCAATCAAACCTTGCAATGTGAGGAAGACTCCTGCACCTTCCTTTGGCATGAGTGAGCAAGCGAGAGGGAGAGGGATTCCGGTCAAATGCAGACAGATGGCCTTCCTCTGTCATCGATTTCAATCTTGCTCGACGCTTTAATCGACAGGAAGTAATGGAGCTGATCATGGGTTCGTGCTCCACCTTTGGGCTGCACACTTCCATTCTCAACCTCACCGAGTACCCTCGGAGGCAGCTTAAGCACTCAATTGCTCAGCCGGCGCAAAAACACATCATCAAACTATAAATTACAGGCTCCAATCGCACACGGTTTAGAAGTAGAAGCATTTTTAGAAGAAGTAGTGGTCTGTCTGCAGGACGTCACTGCAAAATCTACCACATCAGTTGCATTTCCTGACAGGATAAAGCAGTGGTAGCCAAAATTTAAACTAAATGAACATTAAATGTAGACAGAGAGATTGTTATCAAATCTACTCATGAATCGAAGAAGTTATGTAAATCAACAGTTTTGTGCCCCCATACACTCTGACACAATAACCAATTAGGAAAATTATAAACGCAAACACGAGGAATTCTGCAGATGCTGGAAATTCAAGCAACACACATCGAAGTTGCTGGTGAACGCAGCAGGCATGAACATTGACTTCTCAAACTTCTGCTAATGCCCCACCTCCCCCTCGTACCCCATCTGTTATTTAGTTATATACACACATTCTTTCTCTCTCTCTCCTTTTTCTCCCTCTGTCCCTCTCACTATATCCTTTGCCCATCCTCTGGGCCTCCCCCCTCCCCCTTTTCTTTCTCCCTGGGCCTCCTGTCCCATATCCCTTTTGCCAATCACCTGTCCAGCTCTTGGCTCCATCCCTCCCCCTCCTGTCTTCTCCTATCATTTCAGATCTCCCCCTCCCCCTTTCAAATCTCTTACTAGCTCTTCCTTCAGTTAGTCTTGACAAAGGGTCTCGGCCCGAAACGTCGAATGTACCTCTTCCTAGAGATGCTGCCTGGCCTGCTGCGTTCACTGGCAACTTTGATGTGTGTTGCTAGGAAAATTATAATTGTAATGAGGAATGACTGGTGAGTTTATTCTCTGGCCTTCAAGAGACTGCACAGAAGGTATAATAAGCTAAGTAGTAAAGAATACACACATGGTGAAATCCTATTGTTTTAGTCAGAGTTCTCTCAGTGACCCACTTATCTCTCAACCAGCACCTGAATAGATAAGCTGTTCATTCATCTCATTGTGCTCTCTGCATTTGATGGTCAAGTCTTTTTTAATTACACAATTAGCTGCTCTAAGACTACTCAATTGATGACAGAGTGCTTGGGAACATCTTGATATCGTGCAAGGCTCTGTGTACGTGGAGTACTTTATTACTTTAAATTAGATTATAATAAAGTAGACACATTCAAGATAGGGAAAGAGAAAATTAGGATTAATTGATATTTGAATGAACCTAGTCCATAGCAAAGTATCAAAACAATAAAAATGTGGCTTACAAACACAAGGGATTCTGCAGATGCTGAAAATCTGAAGCTACACACACAAAATGATGAAGGAAGTCAGCATGTGTGGCAGCATCTATGGAAAGGAATAAACAGTCGATGTCTTGGGCTGAGACCTTTTACTTTGGACCAAGTGTAGCTTAACCAATTTTACTGGTGTCGGATTCTGGACGCAAGAAAGAAAAATACACTCTGGCCACTTTATCAGGTACACCTGTAAACCTGCTCATTAATGCAAATGTCTAATCAGCTAAGGAACTCAATACATAAATGTATGCAGGTCAAGAGGTTTAGCTGTTGTTCTGACCAAACATTAGAAGGGGGAAGGAATGTAATCTAAATGACTTTGACTGAAAGGATTCTTGGTGCCAGACGGGGAGGTTTGAGTATCTCAGAAACTGCTGATCTCCTGGGCTTTTCATGCACAACAGTCCCTAGAGTTTACAGAGAATGGTGCAAAAAAACAAAAAAAAACTATCTGGTGAGCTGCAGTTCTGTGGGTGTAAATGCCTTGATAATAGGAGAGGGCAGAGGAGAATGCCAGATTGGTTCAAGCTGACAGGAAGGCAGGAGTAACTCAAAGGTACTTAAGTACAGGAGGTATCCAATAAAGTGGCCACTGAATGTCAGTTCAAGACTTTTTATAGACTACCAAAGCTAAGTCTATTCAGGGAATGAATGCCTTGAACTACAAACGTGTACATGGATAGTCTGGAGCAACTGGTATTTGTATCCTCCAAAGAGAGGGGATAGTAACATATAAAATCATGGCGTCAATAGTCAGAGTAGATGGGAACATAGTAAGAAGACAAAGAGGAGGACCAGAAATGAGCTGAGGAAAATCTTTCAAATATAGCAAGTGTTGGGATTCAGAATGCAGTCCCTTGCATAGAAGTTCAATGGATTCCTTAAAAATTAAGCTAGACAATTATGTGGAAGGAAAGAATTTGTAGGGTACTAGGGAGAGAGTGGGGAAGTAGGACCAGCTGTGTTGTCTATACATAACCTGGTGTGAACTTAATGGAGCAAATGACCACCTTCAGCACAGTAACCATTTGGTTATTCTGTCAAAGTCATCATGCCAACTCCATTGATGGCTGTTATTGAACTAATAATTTCCAGAAAAGGCAAATCAAGCATTGTTCTTGAAGAGGGTCAGTTTAATATAAAAGAAAATATTAAGCTGCGTGATGCATAGTACATCAGTCAATTAATTTACAAGATTTGAATGTGGGATCTTGTCTGAAATTCTAGTGCTGTATGCTTGGAAGTGCTGAGAAATTCTCCCTAAGGTCCTCATCAATATTTATCCCTTAATCTCCATCAGATCATCTGGCCATTACATTTTCTTAGTTTGGTTTTGTGGGGAAATCAGCTGTCAAGTTTACCTCTGTACATCTAATTGCAATTTGAACAAGATGCACTGTTGAATATAAAAGCAATGGTACATCCTGAGATAATTACTCGAATTATCTAGGTTCAAGTAATTTCTTTCATTAAGGGATAGATACCCGCCATTAGCAAATACCATTAAGCATTGCCTGATGAAGTACATTGTAATGCGCTATCATTCTTCACAAAAGACTTAGATCATGTGATCAAGAGTTCAGTCCTGGTGTTCCCAACCTTTTTTATGCCATGGATCCCTACAATTAACTGAGGGGTCTGTGGACACCAGGTTGCGAACCCTGGTTTAATGGAAAGCTGATGAGAAAAAGGTCACCAGACTCCAGTTTAAAATCTGGGTAACACGTGACGAAGAATTTAAATTTTATGCAGAAAGTTATTATGATCTGGGACTCAATCCCTGCAAGGTGGGGTTGGGTGCACAATGTGAGAACACAATCAATCAGTCAGTATTCCAAATAGGATATGAATAATCAACTGAGAGGAAATAATTTGCAAGGTTAAAAGAAAGGTACAGGGGATTGTGAATACTGTTGCTGTATTTGGAGCTGACATAGACTAGATGGGCTGAATAGCCTCTATCTGTGTCAATCTCATTGCTCCGGAACTCCTTTTAAGATCATAACCTTAATATTATACTCCCAGTTCTTGCCCTTCCTTCCAAGGTGTATCACCTCATAATTCACTTAGTGTAGATTTCTCCGCAAAATACCTTTTTCTTTAACACATACAGTAACCATGACCTGAAAATGCTGAAATGGTGCCCTAACATCATTATGTATAAGTCATGAAGAGTGGTCTTTGTAATAAGCTCTTTGGGCCTGTGCAGAGAGTCAGAGGGCATTGAGCTCTGAGCTTTTTAAGGGCACCTGAAATGGTTAATTGTAGTTTAACGAGAATCACTAATTGTTTAGATTCCCTGTGTTTTTCTTGAGCAACTTGCTCTTTGTAATGCAGGCTCCTTGTGCTCTCTGTTTAAACATTGTTTATTTTGATGGACTCAAGGATTCCATGTTACCTGTATTATTTAAGCGGACGCCCAATTAACACTAATCGCAGGGTCCTAGTTTGGAGAATGTTGCGCCTCATGGTGTCACTTGGCCGAGCCACCCATGTTCTGTTGGAATTCTGATGAAAAATCTCCGGTCACTGTCTCTACGTCAGAGTCTGTTTTTCTCTGCTCTTGGGTTCTGACATTGCTAAGGCGCACCGTGACAGGTTTTAGTAGCAAACCAATACAATTCTAGGATTTTATAGTGACTCCAAAGCCTTTGTGCCTTTTTGAAAAACAAACAGTATAAGCTATCCAAAATCTGCTGTCACAGGCAACACATTTGGTAAACTTTGCCAATTTTATTGTTTCATTTGTATTGAGGCATTATATTAAACAATTCATCAGTTATAGTGTATTCATCTATACATGGCAGCCAATGCAAGTTTAGCTACTATTTGGTTTAGCTACTACTTGGTTAAGCTACAATTTGTCAATCTGTTCATAGTATGTGTGCCCACTATTGTAATGTGAGTGAAGTTATACATTAAAAAAGAAAAAAAAAGGCACAAGAACCTTAAATGACTTCTTAATGACCTTTAGAATTATTATCCAGGGTGCTAAATAAAGATTAGAGCATGCAGATAATTAAAATACACGCTGAAATAGAACTGGCAAAGAAGTGGCAGATGAATAACAGTGTCAGGAAGTGTTTAGTAATGCATTTTGGTAGAAGAAATAAAAGGGTAGAATATTTTCTAAATGGAGAGAAAATTAAAAAACCTGAGCTGGGAAATTAAAATCTCCCACCACGGCAACCCTGTTATTATAACACCTTTCCAGAATCTGTCTCCCTATCTGCTCCTCAATGTCCCTGTTATTATTGGGTGGTCTATAAAAAAAACACCCAGTAGAGTTATTGACCCCTTCCTGCTCCTAACTTCCACCCACAGAGACTCCATAGACAATCCCTCCATGTCTTCCTCCTTTTCTGCAGCCGCGACACTATCTCTGATCAACAGTGCCACTCCCCCCCTCTTTTGCCTCCCTCCCTGTCCTTTCTGAAACATCTAAAGCCTGGGACTTGAAATAACTACTCCTGCCCCTGAGCCATCCATGTCACTGTAATGGCCATAACATCATAGCTCCAAGTACTGATCCATGCTCTAAACTCATCCGCTTTATTCATAATATTCCTTGCATTAAAATAGACACATCTTAAACCATCGGTTTGAGCGCATCCCTTCTCTATCACCTGCCTATCCTCCCTTTCACCCTGTTTCTATTTGTGAGCCAACCGCCTCTTCTTTCGTCTCTTCAGTTTGGTTCCCACCCCCCCAGCAATTCTAGTTTAAACTCTCCCCAATAGCCTTAACAAACCTCCCCGCCAGGATATTGGTCCCCCTGGGATTCAAGTGCAACTTGTCCTTTTTGTACAGGTCACTCCTGCCCCAAAAGAGGTCCCAATGATTCAGAAATCTGAATCGCTGTCCCCTGCTCCAATCCCTCAGCCACGTATTTATCCTCCACCTCCACCTCCACCTATTCCTATACTCACTGTCACATGGCACAGGCAGTAATCCCGAGATTACTACCTTTATGGTCCTGCTTCTCAATTTCCTTCTTAACTCCCTGTAGTCCGCTTTCAGGACCTCCTCCCTTTTCCTGCCTATGTCATTGGTGCCAATATGTACCACGACCCCTGGCTGTTCTCCTTCCCACTTCAGGATATTGTGGACGCAATCATAAACATCCTGGACCCTGGCACCTGGGCGGTAAACTACCATCCATGCTTCTTTCCTGCATGCACAGAATCGCCTGTTTGACCCCCTAACTATAGAGTCCTCTATCACTGCTGCCATCCTCTTCCTTTTCCTACCCTTCTGAGCCACAGGGCCAGACTCTGTGCCAGAGGCACGGCCGCTGTTGCTTCCCCCAGGTAGGCCGTCCCTCCCAACGGTACTCAAACAGGAGTACTTATTGTCAAGGTGTACAGTCACAGGGGTGCTCCCTAGCCTCTGACTCCTGGCATTCCCTTTCCTGACTGTTACCCACTTATCTGTCTCCCCAGGCCCCAGTGTGACTACCTGTCTATAGCTCCTCTCTATCACCTACTCACTCTCCCTGACCAGACAAAGGTCACCAATCTGCATCTCCAGTTCCCTAACACGGTCCCTAAGGAGCTGCAGCTTGATGCACCTGGCGCAGACGTGGCCGTCCGGGAGGCCGGGAGTCTCCAGGACTTACCACAGCTGACACCGAGCACAGAACACCGGCCTCACACACATTCTTCTTGTCTGTATTCTACACAGATAACCTACCTCACCTTGAGCCATTATCACCAAGCCCCATTGAGCCAAAGCCTTCCTAGTCTGTCTTCCTCTACTCTGTCGCCCATTCCTCAGATGCCCCACCAATAAATCTGTCCCTTTTAAACTCTTCTCGCTGTGCTCACTGGCTGACATCCATGTATTTGTGCAGGTGTGCCCTGATCAAACCACTGAAGAAATAACCGTCTCCCTTTAAACTCTTCTCGCTGTGAAGAACATTTGATGGCTCTGGGCCTGTATTCACTGGAATAAAGAAGAATTAGGGGTGACCTAACTGAAACCTATCAAATGTTAGATAGTTTTAGATAGTTTAGGGGAATGGGAAAAGAAGTGGCAAATGAAATACAATGTTGGAAAGTGTATGGTCATGCACTTGGTGGAAGAAATAAATGGGAAGACTATTATTAAGATGGGAGAGAATTCAAGATGCAGAGATGCAAAGGGACTAGGGAG